>NC_089984.1:39054071-40465946 GCF_036417845.1 Apteryx mantelli
ATAAAAAGTACTGTATTAGTCTATGTTCTCTTAGTTATTTATGAAGGTATTATACAGTTTTGTTCTCTAAAAAGAAGCACTTGAAGCATCCTTCTCATCTGTTTGGTTTGAAAATTAAGACTATTTGTCTGTGGACTATTAACCTTGGTTGTAAATCATTCATATATATTATCCAAATTTCTTTTGCAAATTAATCTCACATATCATTTTATATTGTTGTTACTACTGCTGCATGCCTAGGAGCTCAGAGGCTTTAATAAAACATACCTTTACTTGGCCTACTTCTGATCTTGCTATACTGGCATTAATTAATCAAGTCCACTGAACTCACTAGCATTACTCCTGATTTAAAACAAGATAACTGAAAGGAGAATTAGGCCAAAATGTTTGCTGCATCCTTTCATATACTTTTCATTCTCCAAAGTGTTGTGCAAATATTAAACATGTAATTTAAATATGGAAATGCTTATCTGAACTGACTAGATTTGTGAAATTATCCTTTTTATATAAGGACAGGATTTTGTGCAAGACTTCTCACATGCTCAGATTTTGAACAGGTCTGGAGCCACACTGGACTGGTATTTTCTGTAATATTTAATTACGTGTCCTTTGGAAAGCCTGGGCTCCAGTGAGGAATCTGGGGGAATGTTGCAGATAGAAACCAATGACCCAGGCAACTTCAAATCTGCAGAAATGAAATGCTGAATTCTCATGTCTAAGAAAGTGAAAACATGTATGTCAACAGTAGAGATTTCTGATAACATCAGGATTATAGTTTTCTGCAACTGTAAATTAAAAACTGAGCAGATTTATGATACAGTGATAACAATACAAGTTAAGCTTGTGAAGATTGGAAAGCTGGCTGGCCTAAAATGGGAGTAAGTGCCCAAAAAGTCAGTTTAGCAAATGCTCTGAAACTTGGCTAAACCATGTCTGAAAACTTGGAGAAAAAATATCACTAAAAGCTGACAAAGCTATCAGCATATTCAACAGACCATAGATGAGTAAGTTTTAGTAGCAGCTACTGTTTCCCAGTTTCTCCACACTCAGAATAAAAATGTTTTCTCCACTGGATTGCTGAGGCGTGGTATGCATCAGACGTGGAAATGGTTGTGAAAATATCAGAGGACAATATGGGCAGTTTATTACGGAAGTCCTTAATCACTTCTCTGCATTAGGGAAGAGGATTAGATAACAAAAAGCTAATTGGGCAGCAGCCATGAAGCTTCAGGCTATTCTAGCCTTACATAAGCCATATGTGGACAGACACAGTTTTGCAGGAGACAGAAATCACCAAGGAAATCTAGTTTTTCTAGGGAGGTAGCTGATGACTCACCTTTCTAAATCAGTGGAGATGAGGGAAACATTCCTAAACGGATGAAGAATAGCTCAAGTTCTTCCTGTATTTCATCAGGGATTTAGGAATGAGCCTTGTGAGGCAGAAAGCATCACCAAACTCTGCATATTTGCTGAGTGAAAATAATTTTTTGGAAGTTGAAATGAATTATTTTTCCATTAAAATGAGATTAACAGTAAACAGTATATGATGTTTTGAGTTTTGCTTTGCTTTCAAGCAGAAGTAGCTGTTTTGCAGAAATCTCCAAGAATGTCAGCTTTAGGAAGTTATAGACAAAAAATGAAAAATGTTATGGGAAATTCCTTGGTGGGGGGAAGTAGATACTCCCATAACTGTAGCACTCTATCAATTTTACAGTGCAAAATAGTAGAGGGACTTGGGATAATGAGAGCTAGCGGAGCATTGCTAAAATGTTTATGACAGTTTCCTTATGAAAATTTTTCAGCATCTCCTGTGCAATGTCAGCTGAAACAGGAACCACTGCAGAAGGTGCTAATTCCTGTCATTTTGACAGAAACACTAATATTCTCTGAATAAGATCCTCAGGATGTAATGGGTTTTGGCCCATGAGAACCCGTCTTTTCCCAATGTTCCTTCACATCACTTATTTATTAACAGTCTTGTGTAATTTGTTGCAGAATATAATGTCTGTCCATGATACTGAAGCATCATATGCCCAGCATAGAAAATATTTCTCCTGTTGTTTTAAATTTGATCACACATCTTTTTAAGGATGGGATTTCCGAAAGTGCTCATTGCTAATCTAATTCCACCCCTAATGAGATGAGAAACAGAAGCCCAAATGCTAAGTGTTTAGATGCCTGATTCTCACTGAGCTCTGGGACAAATTGGTGACTGAATACTTTTCAGGGTTTGGTCTCAAAAACCAGTTAATGGCAGCACCAGTAAAGTTCTGCCAGTGCTGAGTAAGAATACATGCTAATGTTGGGTTATTGCTTAGTCTTGTAGCTGAATCTATACCTGAATCTTGATAATGTCCTTTTGGGACTGTTTTAGGGGAGCCCTTGAAGTTGGTTTGTCATTAATTAAAATTCCACCCTTCAGCAGAAATTATGATGGATGGATAAGCAGTTACAACAGAACTTTCCCTTGTATTTAAATAGCATTAACGTATGCTATAATCTCTGTTTAAACATCCTATATTTAGAGATTTATCCGGTTTTGATTTATGAATTAGAAGTTAGAAAATAATTGTTCTGGCAACATTCAGACTGTAGAGCTGGATGGTTCACTAGCAAATGCTGTTGCATTTCATGCATCCCAGGGTAGCATCATTTGTTTGGGACAGGGTTTTTTTTAAAGCAACTGAAATAATAAAATATTTTAATAACCTCTAAAATGCCTTGGAACTGGAGATGCAGACAGATTTATTTCTGAAGAAGGAAGTAACCAAGTTAAGTTCAAATTACTTCACTGTGCCGAGTAAACACATAAATCTGTATAAAATCTAAGTACAGATAGCGTCTAGAATCTGATTCCAGATGCCCTTTTAGGGCCAGCCCTAGGTAAGCATGAGAGAATCAAAGTACATAATAGAGTCTGATTAATTATATTGATGAATTTGGGTTGACCAGAAGACTTCTTCATTGTTCCCCTATTCCTTGCACTGTATTCTGTGGCAGAAACAGCCATGGGAAGAAAACCCAGGTCAGAGAGTAACTGATTCATGTACAGAGCTGGGCATGAACTATTTCCCTTTTCCAAATAATTTCCAGATGGAAAAAAATGCTGTTTCTAAGAGAGAAAAGAATGTCAATCTCTGTGAACTGTTTGCAGACTAAAAATTTGAAAAATGTTTCATTTTGGGATAATTGAACATTTTGTTTCAATAATTTCAAAATGTTTCATGTTGATTTTCATCACTCCATATTTATGTAATAATAATAAAATCTGTCCCAAAGTGTCAACAGAGAAAATTTCAAACCAGAGAAGAAAAATTTTTCACTTCCAAATGCCTAAATGGGAAGTATAGAGTGGGGATGAATGAAAACTGTTTATCAACTGCATGTTAAATGTTCCACCTATGATCCAATGCAGTCTTAAAGAGGGATTATGTTAGAGCTAACAAATCATGCCAAAGGCTTTTGTTTTTGGTTTTAAAAGGCTGATCCACTGCAGCAATAAATCTTTGATGCCTTCTAAGCTATAAATTCTCCTGCACTCTGGATTGAAGTGTATGTGTGATAAAGGGTTCGATTCGACTCCACTTACACAGGTATAAAGTAAGAATCATTCCACTAACTTGAAAGGGGTCGCACAACTATGAGGGTTTGGTTGTTTTGTTTCTTTTTGTAAGAAGTAGTACAGATTAACTTAACAGCTTTTTTATACTTGCAGTCTTGCTAATGTTGCTCCACAGTGATGGAGGGAAAGTCTATTATTATTAATAACTATTACTGGTGCTAGCTATAGTCTCTCCTTTTTTCTTAGAATATTCCCCAATAAAATATGATGTGTAAAGGTTTGGGAAAGAGACTAGGGGGGTTGTTTTTATTCTGGAATAGTAGACAAATGGTCAAGCTTTTGTTTGGTTGTTTGAAAAAATCAAGTTGTAATAAAGGTAGGAATTGCTAGAATATGTGTGTTTCTGAGAGAGCATGCAATTGCAATCCATCTGGGATGGTAAACATAAGAAAACACCCTGGCCTCTCACTGTGTCGATGAAAAATACAATACAGGTCACTGTACACACTCTCTTTTAAACAGGCATAATTTTATTGGATTTAATGCATTTTTTTTCCCTGATATCTTTTCAACCCTTACATTGGGAAGTAGATTCAGGCTCTGTCTTTATATTCTTCAGTAACAACTGACATGTCAAAAAGCAAAGTTAAGCTTGATCTGCTGTGCCTTAGCAATGAGGTACCTACATAAAATATGGAATCCATGAACATGTTAGTGTCAGATAAGTAAATAACAAGATTCTGAGGCAGGTTTGTGTCTTTAGTGAATGGTTAGAAAAATATGCTTTGGCTTCAAGGTAAGAATATATCGGCCAATATAAATGTACATGCCCTATAGTAATTGCTACATGCCAAAACCATACATATTGTGAAGATAGGCACCATGTTTTTCCTTAGGAGCACTGATCACAGTGGCTATTACTGCAAATTGGCATGAAATGACATTGGATCAAAGCTTTGACATTTTAATTCCTGAGTTTGCATCTCATTGCAATCCTCTGCTGCCCCTAAGAACAGCAGCCTGTAAGCAAACTGAGAGGAAATAGTGCACTGGATATGTACGTTCAACATCAAGAGCTGCTATTTAAAACTGCCTTACACTTTTTCCACCAGTTTGTGACACAGCTTCAGACATGTAGCTTCAGACATATCAGTGTCTGACAGCATCTCACCAAAAGCCCTGCTTATGTGAGTGTAATTCTAACCAAAAAAATAACAAACAGCAACACTCACAGATTAGTGTGGTCGAAGAAGCTACCAAAGCAGCATGAACAGAAAAGGGGTTTTGAGCCCAAGGGTGCTTCCTGATTCCCTTTTCTGGTGAATGAGCTGTAGAGCTGATTCTTAATGTAGATTCTGTTTTTCAGTGTTGAACAGCTCTTTTATGGTCAGTAGCTAGAGGAATTCAGGAGAGCAAACTTCCCTCCTTCTATACCATGTGAATGCAGTGGCCTGAGTTGTTTTTTTTTTTTTTTTTTTTTTTCTGTTAGAAGCTCTAGAGAGGGCAGAATTGCAACTTTATTCTTATGTCAGAAGGAGATGGAGATGATAAGAGAAAACACAGATACCTGGTGCCCTGGGGAATGCTGGAAGCTGCCTGGTGTTATCTCAGGAGCAGGATATCTCTGAGTGCTCCTTTGGGCAGTGCATAATCTGAACTGCTGCTTCTTTTGGTGAAGATTTCAATTTGCACAAAGTAACCCCCAAATGGTCAGACATTAAAATCTGCTTCAGTTCGTTCTTTTTGTTTGCGCTGTTAATGCTTCTGCCCAGCCAATTTCTTACTTTTCTCTCCGTGGAAGGAGATTCAATTTCTCCTTGTCTGTACTCCTTGAAGTGAGACAAATTACCTAGCCCATCCCCACTTGGCTTTCATTGACTAGATTTGTAATTACTTTTTCTGTGCCTTTTGCCTGGCTGCTTTGGAAGGAAAGCTCAAATCATTCTGTTTGTGATACAGAAATGTCAACTCTCCCACCCTTGCCATGTCTCATATAGCAATGTTATATGTTTGAGGATAGTTTGCAAGCCCTCCAGACTGTCAAAGAGAGATTTGTTTTACCCTTTTTTCTTTTCTTTTTTCCTTTTTTTTTTTCTCCTGATTGTCCTCTTACTCTTCTGATAATCTTGGCGATGTCCTACCCTTAATCATTGTCATTGGTGGCTAGGTTGGGAAGAACCAAGGCTCTGCGTCCTCTCCCTTCTCCCCTATGTTAGCTGCAGATAATGCCTGCTGACTTCCATGAAGAGTGCCAAAACAGCAATCCCAATTGACTATTCTTTGCCTGGCTTCTTTGTGACTCATGAGTTCAGGTTCTTTTACAGGCATGTTTTGTTCATTATTCCCATTTGTGACATTTCACAAATAAAAATCCTGGCCTAGTCCATGTCTTATGGCAATCCTCCAAACTAGATGGAATGAATGTGTTGCGTGATGCACCCAGGAGAGAGATGGGAATAAACCATCTCTACGTGAAGTGTTAAGATGCAATATGTGTCATGTGTGGATGTCATTTTCTAGGATTCTTCCTATGCTTTTTAAATAAATGCGCTCCATTTTCAGTTCACAAGTCTGAAGGAAACCAAAGCATATATTAATTCTAAAGTAAGCTGTAGCTTCCCAGAAACCTCATGTTTTTGTAGATTTCAAACTGGTGTTTATTTGCTGCCTAGGGAAAGCTGTATTTCAGCGTACTATACATACTCTGTGTGGTTTCCTGTGTCAGTCCGATTGATATAGCTTCTCTGTACTTGACTTCTCTTCATCTGTCACTTCCTTGGTGAGCTACCTGGATGGAGGGAAGTTTTGTCTTTGTCTCAGACTCTTGTGGATCAAATGAAAAGAAACATCTTATTTCTGTTATCCTTGAAGTTCTTGAATATCAATGAACTGGAAAAATCAAAGCAAATTATAAGCACTCACCTCTGGCAAAACTGTGCTGCGGATAAGGAGCATGTTCTTGGAGCTGCATTACCATAAGAGCTAAACAGAGAATCAGACTGTGACCACAGGAACACCAGCCTACTCTCCAATTACCTTTTTGTAGCAGAGCATGAGTACTCGGGCCAGTTTTTTTACTGTGTACAGGTTACTTCCTCTCACCATGGTGTGGCTGCCCCATTTAGCAGCTTGCAGCCAATGTCATACTTCACCATGGGAGTTTGTGTGGGCTGAATGCAGGATGAAGGTTGAAAAGTCACTGAAAGTCTCTACCTTGGTTCTTCCAGTTCTCCAGCACAAGAAAATAGAAGGTGCTTTTGCACATCCTTATTCCTGTATGCACACACGGCTGAATTGCAGCCTCTTCATCTGTCATGTAAAACAGGCTACAGAAGTGTTGTAGAGGGAAACAGTCACTTTTACCATGAATATCTGAAGGACAGAAGGAATTTAAATTGGTCGGATATAGGGGAGGGAATGCAGTAGTGTAGGATTTCAAAACTTGGAAAAATTTGTACAATTGGAGCTAAGTACAAAGAGGCTAGAGTATGAACATTTTACAATTTTGTTGCAAGGACTATACACAGATCTAGCAATGCCAGGAAAAAAAAGTTATTTTTTCACTGAAGAAAGCAGACTGCTTCCTAGCAGCTAGGCCAGTTGGTGTGTACCAGAGTCTCTCTAGATATAGTAAATGTGCCATTATTTGAATGGTTAAAATTCAATGGCAGTCTGTGTTTGACAGTGCAGCACAGGGAAGAATCCTGCCCTGACTGGAAAGATGAGAATGGGGTTAGATTCCATTAATGACCTAGTTATTAAGAAAATTGAAGCTAATGCAACAGGCTAGATTTGGCCTGTATTCACTCTTTCCTATCTCTCAGTTAATCCTTACACAATACTGCACTTACCTACTTCCTCCTTGTAAAAGGGAAATATTTTCTCAGCAAATCAAACTTTTCAAACATGATAATGTAAAGCAAAGTTAATCTGTAAATCAACTCTTTCATATATCTCATCTTAAAAATTATATTCTAGAATCCGAAAGAAGAAAAAAACCTTTTTATTCACAAGTTTTTTATAGAAATTGTTTTAGAAATCTAACTGATGTCTAGAAAGTGAGATGATGGAATTGCTGCCCTGTGAAGTGTGCAAAGAGGATACAGAGAAGACGACTTTTTTTTTCCCCTTACGTCTGTGATCAAAGCAAACGTAGTCTGTATATCTGCTGTAAAGTCCCCCCAAAGCCGTTGAGATCATTTTCTTTCCCAATGCAGATAGCAAAGATACTTGCTTCAAGTGAGACTGATCTACATTCTTTATAAGACAGTTAAGTAATTGATTTTAATTAAACCCTGCTCTACTTGGAACTTTAATGAGCTCATTAGTTAATTTCCAATTAATCTGTCCTTTCCTAAATGTCTTATGTCATCGATATTAAAGAAATTGTTTTCAAATTATTCATCTAATTTATTCAATACTTTTCTTAAAACTAAAGGATGTGTTTACTAAATCTTTATTCTCCTGTCTGCATAGTCTTAAACATACTCAAGTGAATATCTGCTTTGGCTGTTTGTTAATTTGTTTTTAAATGCCTAGTGGCCACATTTAAAATTCATAAGATAAAAATATGTTATAAAAGATGCCTCATATGATGTCTCTAGTGGCATCAATACCATATAACTTAGAAAAAAGCTTTGAGATAAGAAGCTCATTTCTCAATCTAATATTTTGTATGGCTTTAAAGGCTGCAAGACTTAGCCTACTATTTCCAACTCTTTTTAAGAAAAAAAATTCCACTTCACTCAATCATTTTCAGCATTATTTGCAGACAGCTATTTTCAGATGTTCCAACTTTATACGGTTTCTACTGGCATTCACAAGATTAGATATTTATTATTTCCAACTGAGTATATCTATAGTAGCCACTTCCTGGGCAGAATCCTAATTCTTACAGAGAAAAGTGGGGAGCATTGTATTTTCAGTGGATGTTCTTAAAATCCCTGTCTACCAAAAAAAGTAAACAGTTGTTCTGCTTAGAAAAATGGACAGTTTACACAAAAGGAATTAGGTCAGAATTCCTGAAGGAGAAAGTTTCAAAGGTTGAAACTGATTAATATTTGAATTTAGTTCCCAGAGCATATGTAAATGTAACCTGCAAGCATAAATGAACACTTACGAATGTTGAAAGCTTTGACAGAACAGGAGTGTGATTTTTAATGCTTAGCACAAGTGCGATGCACTTTTTAGTTGATGGCAGTCATTCAAGTTGCATTTTCCAGGACTCTGTCATTCTATTCCTATCTTATTGCATTTTATTTTCTCTTGAAATTTACTAGCAGAGGAGATCCAAATCTTTAATTATCAGCTGATTGGGCAATTTCATTATGAAGCTTTCTGTATTGCCAAAGTCCTGACTAGGGGAATAATCCTGCTCCTATGAAGACATGAGTGTATTTTCCATTTAGTTCGCTATGGGTGGGAACAGCTCTATTTTTATGGATAAAGGAGAATTCCACCCAAATGAGATCACATTTACTCTTGGATTTCGCCACTAGGATTCTGGGCTTAAAGAGATTACCAATTACAGATCTATTTTAAAACAGAAAAGTTAAATATGCAGAAAGGTTTTTCTTCACTTTTGTTTCCCTCAGGATGTGACCTGATACCTCTTCATATTAAAGATCATTTTTTTCATATGGAAGTGTTCACGATGGACATGGGTTTATGTTCCAGTTAGCTCCTGTCTAAAGAAAATTTCTGTGCACTCAGGCAGTGCTGAAGCAGAGCAAGGTAGAAGTTCTTTGGACAACATCTAAAAAAGAAATGCAGGTGTTTAAAATCAGACGTAGGTAGTCTCTGGCTGAGAGTCATCTTACATAAATGTAGCCATCTAACAGGGAGGTATTTGGCCTACCTCGATCTATTTAGTAGATAATGACAGGAACTTTAAGACAGATCTGCCTATCCTAGAAAAGATTCCGGAGACAAGAGGGATGTAACTCTTTCTGAAGGTGTCCACCCCTTAACTGACTAGAGAAAGATGCTAGAGATCCAGACGAGACTGAGAGCCTCCCTTAAAATGATTAAAATTAATGGAAACCCTATTTTAGGAGGCCCAAACTGCAATTCAGGAGCCTGCTGCTCAGTGATGTGCCTGTTTTCACCACAGGATTGGAATTTAGGAAAGCCCACGCATTCACCAGTGTCCCAACATGAGCGGGCAGGCAACTACCTGTGCTGCACTAGGTCATGCTGGGATCCACTTGATGCTGATGTCCAAATATTTGTAGCCTGGCTCTAAGCATTCCTAATGTATTGATGCAATTGGACCTTTTATAACGGACAATTAAAGCAGCTTTATTCTGAAAACAGCAATCAGAGGAGGTAAGAAGGAGGAAGAGAGCATTGATACTTGCTCTATGTAATAGTCTTAAGGTTAAAGAACTTGTCAAAGTGATGCCTGATCTTTCTCAGCAGGGGGAAAAGTCAAATCCATGCTAATTTTCCAGGAGAATATGCTGACCACCAGGCTACAGGTTATATCAGCCTTCTTGTGCATTACCTTTTGCCTTGACCACAAAAAAATTTGTGTTTGAGATTACCAAAGGTCTCAGAAATGTAATATATAGTTTGAGGCAACATAAGAGATTTATATGAACTTTCTGAAAGATAAAGTTGTAATCATTATATTACCTACATTCAGTTTCTACCATTGTCAGCAGCAGTTTGAATCCTGTTAATCAGTAGTAATTGTAAGTTTCTCTGTGAATTTTGCTCGTGGTAATTTTCATATTGGAACGTGAGCATCTCAAGACTGTACTTGATCTGGGGAAAAAAAAATTAAAGTTATGCTAACATATCTAATCTTACTTAATTTGGGGGCATTGTTAAATGGTTTATTTTGAAGTAATGCTTTTCAACTGATTTCAGTTGACATAGTAACACTTTCAACTGCCAAATGTTTCTCCTCTTCATTTTATCTCATTCCTTGTGATCACTCAGTCTTATGATCAATGACTCATTTCTCATGTTTCTATGGGTTCATAATCATATTATGCAGCCCACCTTTTTTCTCACCTTCCTCTCTGTTCTCTCAGAACTTATTTTATTCTCCTTCTCTTGGTGATTCCAAGTATGAGGCTTCACAAGATTTAAAAAAAGGGGGGTGTGGGGGGAGACCTAGCTTAAAGAAAATGGCACATCGACAGGCAATTGTGGAGGAAGGTTTAGGAAATCTTTCACGTTTGCTTTTGAGATTTGTCAAAGGTAAGAAAGAAGTATAGGGCTGTGCACTAGGCAAAGGCCCACAAGGCACACCTTGGCTTTGCTGTTAACATGTATGTAGTTTTGAACATACTCATTCTAATGCTGCCAGTTTATTCATTCTTTTTCTAAGTGAATTTGTGAATTCCAGACACCATTAGCTTGAAGGAATTAGCATTATGAGATATGGTACCCAGGCATTTACATTCCAGACAGAACTGCCACTTTTCAGCAGTTGTTATAGTAAGCAGCAATTTGGAAACAATGTTGCCAGCTCCCTGAGTTTAAACATCAGCATCCTTTCCCCCCTTTCTTCTAGCAGCACCTGAAATAGGAAGTTTAATATTTGAGGCTTTTTGTGTTTGGTGGCTATGCTATTGTTTCTAAGGGAAAGCTGCATGTTCAGTGACACTTTTCCCCCAAATTCTAAGAGAATAAATTATGGCTGTCAACATGTTTGGGGACTGAGTCATTTTTGACTCATCCCAGGATGATAGAAAAGCTGTTACTTCTGCCTGATTCATTTCACAGCTCAGTGAGGTCACAGGTCCTAAACTTTGCTATTCAAATCACTCCACAGAACACTAGATTAGATGACAAGCATGCTTATTAAGGAAAACGTGAGATACCTTCGCAAGGCACACAAAAAGAGCTCAGGCTTAGCTGTTGCTGGTGAGATGAGCTGAACTAAATTCTCGTTTTTCTACTTCCAAAAAGGTTTCGTAAGCATCTTGTGACAGTTAAAATTAAACATCTCTTTTAACTGATATCTAAATTCAAAGTGGCCATTTGATACTGTTTCTAGACATGAATTTGGTTATATCTCGTGTACCTCTGGGCACAAGGAGTGTGCTTGCTATCATGCTTTTCAGGGCATGCATTGATTACCAACGATTTCTCAAGATTTTTTTCTTCTCTACTGTGAAGAAAACTTCTGTAAATCAGATGATTCTGATAGCATGAATTCAGTGAGCAGAAATAATGAAAGTTTCAGCAAACAATGTTTCTCTCTATAGAAATACTTCATTCATATATCTGTGATGAAAGGTTGCCGGAACATCCAGTAAAATAGGCCAACAGTAAGATAGGCCAACTAATGCTGAAGTCCAAAAGCAGAAGTACTTTATTTTGTCTGTTTCTCTGGGGAGAAGAGGTAGTTACATCATTTTTTTCTTTCATTTCTACATATCATGAATTATTTATGCAATTAAGGGCACTTACCTAACCATGTCTGATCTTGAATTAAATTTGTGAAAGTTTCACTGTTGTTTACAATGAATTTAAAGTGGACAAAAAATCCCAGAAAAATCTTTGGTTTTTGAAAACACTTTAGCAGTTTTCTCTGGAAGTTGAAGGACTGAATTCTGTCATGTGGCATAATTTTTTTCCAGCTATTTTGGAGCTTTTTGTGACAATATTATTGTCTGATTTCCTCACAGAGTAGTAAATTAGTGATAGCCCCGAAATCACACTTTTGTTGCAAAGGAATAAACAGAACCTGGCTTATGCCTTTCTGTAGGATCATTCAAAACAAAATACATAGTTTTGCTGACTGACTCGGTGAATTTTGAGTGAATACTATGGTCTGGGTTTACATATATGTATATAAAAAAATCTTGATATAGGGTGATCACTACTATATAGGTACTGATATCGGTTCTGAAGCTGATTTAGAGGTAGAAGTGAAACACTACTAAAGAAAAATATTGAAATTGGAAACAGATTCATGTTGTAGAAAAGGGAGCGTTTTTGAAGTCTTTTGACACAGTAGCAAAGTAGCCATGCAACTTCCATTGTTTGCAGTTATGTGTTTGTCCTCAGATTTTTTGATAGATTCAAACAGATGTACTATAAGTGCATATGAAAAAAGCTTTAAGGAGTTAACTTCAAGAACAAACTACAGGTCAGGAGAGAGAAAATTAACTGATATGGGGCAACTGAGTTGGAAGGAACATAAAGACTTGGCGAAGAAACACTGATTCACATATCTGTCTGAGTAAAGCACATTCTCTTGGGTTATAAATGTTTTCTTACAAGCTCCATGAAAGTAAACAAATCAGAAAGCCCACAGCTGAGTACTGAAATAGTATACTTATTGCTATGAAGCCTAGGGGAGAGATGATGAAGTTGCTAGGCTGGTAACGACCCATATAGAAAATATAAGAAAAAATGAAATGGAAGATTAAAGTAAGAGCTTTTCAAATAGAAGTCTGTGTAATACTTTCTCTGTCTGGAAAAAAGGGTATTAACACACTGCCTTTGTTTAGCCTCTAAGGAAGGTTAAAGGCATATGATGTCTAAGTTTAACAGCATGTCTAACTACTAATTAGAACAACTGTGAAAAACTCAATTAGTAGAGCAGAAGAAAACAAAAATGTAGTTTGCTTATGAAACATAACAGCAAAGCTGAAATGTAAGCAGGTATCCCAGATGGAACATTATTTCTTTCCCTCTGTATTGCATCTGGTGCTGCAGACATGCATTGAGATAAAATGTAGTGAATCAAAGTCAGGCCCTTTTGTGACAGCCTGCATGATTTTATAACAAAGACTGATTAAGGATTAAATCCTTCTGAAAGTTGGACCACTTAGTAACAATGGTTTCATAAGGCACAAGGCAGAAGGTAATTGGACTGTAAGAACAATAAATTTTTTGGTTTGGTGGACAAAATAAAAAAGAACACTGAGAACTCCCAACATTTTCACTGTGGGTGCTTTTCTCTTTATTTGTATTTTGCTTATTATAAAACCTTCATTTTACAATTAAGCATTGATCTTAAAAATAAAATATTTGAAGCGGGGAGGGGAAGCAGGCAGGTGTACATGGAGGAGCACGTTCAGTCCAAATCATTAGTATTTTTTACTGGCTTCAGAATGCACATAAACTATTTTCATGAGAAAAGTGTTGTCACTTTTTTACTTAATAAAGTGATCAAGCAGCAATTATAGGAAGCAGATCAGAAGTATATTTATAATAGCTGATATTTAGACAAAGCTAACACCTACCACACTCATAGGCAGAGTGGAGAGAAATTGGAACAAATCTCTGGAACTGAAAAACTTCTTGTTAGGACAGTTTGGAGTTCAGATTCATATCTACTCCCTCTTTCTAGACTTGAACTAAGTAGGATAACTTCTTTGTATAATTACCTAAATACCTTACTGGAATTAATGCATTCTTTGCACAGTGACTCTCTCCTCTTTTCAAATATTCCTTGATCGTCTTACCTTTCTACTTAGAAAGTCATGCACTTAAAGTTGGAAGAAATGGAAGGAAATTGATTTCAAATGTGAAAGCATCAGTGATATTAGAAAAAGTCCATATACTTTGTCAGGAAATTTCTGAGAACAAAGCTCTGGGATTTAAATCATGCTTTTTTCTTGGTGTTCTCAGTTTATCTTTCCCTTAGGCCTGATTAAGTCTGATCTAATTAATCTAGAATTACACCAGCATGACCAAAATAAAGTGACTATTTAGCATAACAGAGTCAGTAATTAGTATAATTCTAAAGATAATGTTAACATTAGCAGCTGTGAATACCTCTTTGGGATGTATACCCAAATTAGGACTATCTGGAGACACCTCCTTTCAACAGTATTATCTTGACTAGAGAGAAAATTCATGTGATCTTAAATTTCCTAGAATAGTTCTTCTGCTGGCAGCTTCTTTCTCTGTTTTGAATAACCACAAGTTCTTCAGATCCCTAGCCAGACCAGCTTTCCTTGAACAACCTTCACCAGATATAGATAATCAGCTGACTGTGCTTCTCAGCAGTCAGACTGGTATTTATTAGGTAGCCAAAAGTATCCATCAAAACAGTCTGTTTAGCTCTGTCCCCAGCAAGTTCATTGTTTCTCCTCTGTTATTGCTCTGAGTGCCCTAATGGCACTTAGCTCAGTTTCTAGCTTTCTTTATGCCTGTTCTGAATTACAAGAAGCAGCACAATGGATCTATGACTGAAGTACCAACTCTTGAAGTCACATGTTGAGATCAGACACTCACTATTAATCTAAGAGAGTTTGAAAACTCTTTTATTTATATTCTCTAACTCATAAAGGCAAAAAAAATGCAACTGTAGGATGAGCTATGCTAGCTAACAATCTGACTAGTTTCCAACAGGCCTCACCAGACTTCATCTTTGATGTTGGAGCAGATAGATCTGCACACATTCAGCAGCCATTTGTCTGAAGATGCTTTTCTTCTCCTTTTTTAAGGTGAGAATGCTGCCTGCAGAGGTTTGGAAACATTGGCTCCCAGAGGTGAACTACCCCTAAGGTACCTTAAGAGCTATAATGTAAGGGTGAAGAAATGGATACCTTCTAGATTCTCTGCAGCCAAGTCCTTGTCTTGCAGGAGCTTCAAAGTATCTTGAAAGCATTGGTGTAATTAGATTTTTCCTGTGTTAGCAAAGACAGCACAGACAAAGTAGAGAAGGTAGATGTTTTCCAGTCAGTGGAGCTGGGGTAGGCAAGCAATATTTGTGTGTATAGTTTCTTTCAGATTCTACTCATTTTTCAATGAATAGTCAAGAACTCAAACACTATAATGATAAAATCACAGAATCACAGAATCACTGAGGTTGGAAGGGACCTCTGGAGATCATCTAGTCCAACCCCCCTGCTCAAGCAGGGTCACCTAGAGCACATTGCACAGGATTGCATCCAGGCGCGTTTTGAATATCTCCAGAGAAGGAGACTCCACCACCTCTCTGGGCAACCTGGTCCAGTGCTCTGTCACCCTCACAGTGAAAAAGTTTTTCCTCATGTTCAGATGGAAGTGTCTGTCTTTCAGTTTGTGCCCATTGCCTCGCGTCCTGTCGCTCGGCACCACTGAAAAGAGTCTGGTCCCATCCTCTCGACACCCTCCCTTCAGATACTTATACACATTGATAAGATCTCCTCTCAGCCTTCTCTTCTCCAAGCTAAACAGGCCCAGCTCTCTCAGCCTTTCCTCATAAGAGAGATGCTCCAGTCCCCTAATCATCTTTGTGGCCCTTCGCTGGACTTGCTCCAGTAGTGCCACATCCCTCTTGTACTGGGGAGCCCAGAACTGGACGCAGTACTCCAGATGTGGCCTCACCAGGGCTGAGTAGAGGGGGAGAATCACCTCCCTCGACCTGCTGGCAACACTCTTCCTGATGCAGCCCAGGATACCATTGGCCTTCTTGGCCACAAGGGCACATTGCTGCCTCATGCTTAACTTGGTGTCCACCAGCACTCCCAGGTCCTTCTCCGCAGAGCTGCTTTCCAGCAGGTCAACCCCCAACCTGTACTGGTGACTGGGGTTATTCCTCCCCAGGTGCAGGACCCTGCACTTGCCTTTGTTGAACTTCATGAGGTTCCTCTCTGCCCACCTCTCCAGCCTGTCCAAGTCTCTTTGAATGGCAGCACAGCCCTCTGGGGTATCAGCCACTCCTCCCAGTTTTGTATCGTCAGCAAACTTGCTGAGGGTGCACTCTGTGCCTTCATCCAGGTCATTGATGAAGAAGTTGAACAAGACTGGACCCAGTACTGACCCCTGGGGGACACCGCTAGCTACAGGCCTCCAACTAGACTCTGTGCCACTGATCACAACTCTCTGAGCTCTGCCATTCAGCCAGTTCTCAATCCACCTCACTGTCCACTCATCTAACCCACACTTCCTGAGCTTGTCTATGAGGATGTTATGGGAGACAGTGTCAAAAGCCTTGCTGAAGTCTAGGTAGACAACATCCACTGCTCTCCCCTCATCTACCCAGCCAGTCATTCCATCATAGAAGGCTATCAGATTGGTTAGGCATGATTTCCCCTTGGTGAAGCCATGCTGACTACTCCTGATCACCTTCTTTTCCTCCACATGCTTGGAGATGGCCTCCAGGATGAGCTGCTCCATCACCTTTCCAGGGATGGAGGTGAGGCTGACTGGCCTGTAGTTCCCTGGGTCCTCCTTCTTGCCCTTTTTGAAGACTGGGGTGACATTGGCTTTCTTCCAGTCTTCAGGCACCTCTCCTGTCCTCCATGACCTTTCAAAGATGATGGAGAGTGGCTTAGCAATAACGTCCGCCAGCTCCCTCAGCACTCGTGGGTGCATCCCATCAGGGCCCATGGATTTGTGGGTGTCAAGTTTGCTTAAATGATCTCTAACCCACTCCTCCTCCACCAAGGGAAAGTCTTCCTCTCTCCAGACTTTCTCTCTTGCCTCCAGGGTCTGGGGTTCCTGAGGGCTGGCCTGAGCAGTAAAGACTGAAGCAAAGAAGGCATTCAGTAACTTCAGTAAAATAATAAGCAACTTAAACCCAATCATCCTCTGAATTAGCTGGGTTCTGACTTGGAGGTATTTTTACTTTCTCTCACCAGGTAATATTTGTGTCTGGTTCATTGTGCTTAGCGTAATTTTTAGTTGGAAAATATAAGACAAATTTCCTCCTGGAGTGGCTGAAACTTGTCTTGACCTTGGTAAACCCTTTGCTATATGCTGGGAAATAAAATATAATTTAATCATGAATTTTATAATGAAATTTACCAAGAGGATATTATGTAATGAATTATTTATTAAAATGTTTTCTGTACAAACAAGAGAGGTGATTTAAAAAATTTAGTTCCCCTGACCCACACATCAGATTAAAGTATTTGACATAAGCAAACCATTTTGCTGTCTTCTCTCTCACTAGACTAAGGATGCTGCTCACCATCCTGTTTTACAAGATTTCTAGGGTCCTACACTCACGACTCACAGGGGAAATTAAAACCTCTGTTAGTTTCCATGTCCTAGGTGGATAGTGGTAGCTAGATGTTTGGAACACTTTCTAACAGTAAGGCTAGTTAAAATCTGGAATAGATTGCCCAGGGAAGTTGCTGCATTTGTTAAAACAAACTAGTCTCTAAGAACAAGTTAGACAAGCACTGGCAAAGAATTATCCAAGTTAAAGTGATCTGACAAAGAGGCGGAGGGAAAGACAGATCTTTGTTTCTTGCCAGCCCAGTGACTCAGTGAAGTCTTAGTTGCCCTGGCATTATACATAACTCACAAATCTGAAATGCTCTGTGGGGCAAGACTATCAGCTGGCATAAATCTGGGGACTCTATTAGGGCCCCAAAGTTCCAGACTTGCTGTTCTAAAAGTAATTTAACTGCCAAAAAGTAATTTAACTGCCTATTCGTTACAGAATTTACTTGCTGCATAGTGTTAGATAAACCATTTCAACCTTGTATTCTATTCCTACTCCCACTTGTCTCGTCTCTTTAAACTGTTAAATGTTTTCTGTTCTGTGTCTATGCAGTGCTTTGTATGGTACTGTTTTAGTCTATAGTTGGGATCCCCAAGTCTCACTGCAAATGATAAATAATATTAATTGCAGTGAGGACTATCTCTTGATATGTAATTATGCAGTGCCAAGCAAAAAAAGTCTCATTAGGTTGAAGCACTGCTTACATTTAATGATAACAGTAATTGGTAGGTATCTCATTCCAAAACAACATTCCTAAGTAATATATTCTCTCAGAGAAATATTCACACAAAACAGAGTCCCTGCATGATTTTTGCGTGTGTGTTAGCAACTTACCTACTAAAGCTGAACTTATTACGGGAAAATTATTGTCCTGCAAGCTGAAAGTATGACTGACAGTGCACTCAATAAAAAGAGTACCTGGCAACTTGTGGCACTGCAGTTTTCACTCTGAACTATAAGATAGATCAAGGACTAATCAGATTAATTGGAGAAAGGGAGAATCTGGCTGACTATCAATAGATGTTTCTCGCTAGTAAAGCCTATTAATCTCTAAAAGGGAACCATATCTAACATAACTACAGGCTGGGCAAATCACAAGAAAATGTACTGTAAAGAATAACTTTTTACTCGAGGTGAATGGCTGAGATATTTCCTGTTCTCAGTGTGTGGTCTGTTGCTTGTATGTATTCCTGTAAATGAAAAGGATGTTTTTATCTATAATTTATATTCAAACTATAGCATATAAAAATTATTTGTGTCTACTTTGTAAGTACTGCAAAAATAATGTACTGTTTTTCACTGCAGCTATTACATTATTGATATTTCTAGGGCAGATTTGCCACCTAGAAAAATTTACTTACAGCATACTCAAACTAACCCAATAACATCAAACAAAACCTCACAAATAAGCCAACAACATTAAACAGAACCTCACAGATAAACAAAAAAGCAACCGCTTTAAAGTTTCAGTCAACACCAGAACTGGGTCATTATCTGACTCTTCTCATTTGTAGGCTTGAGGACATGGCTTTAATAAGAGCAAAGAAGTGTTGCAGATATGGGAGGAATTACAATTCATGAAGCGCAGGATGAATGCTCAGATTTGAATATGCTTTCACAATACCTATGCACTGCCGTGTATTTACCATTCTGACTTTCAGGTTGATTGATTGCAGAAGTTTTACAGGGCAAAGTTCGGCTGCCTACTCTGGATCAGTAGCTGAATCCTGTTCTTGCAAGTTGATAACTGTTTGGTTTTTCCTGAATTTGTGGTATTACTGATGGTTCCAAGTTTCCCAATATGGTGTGATTAGCTGTAATCATAGCCCAAAATAATAATAGCCCCAAACCCTAGCTGACTGTCCATATGTCCATTTGTGAGTGAAGAACTGAAATGTACTGTTGCTGTGGTGGGTTAGGCTACACACTTTAGGTTGTGTGCTTAGCAATGTGTGATTACTGCCAATCTCTGCTGCAAAAGAAGCCTACCATTCAATAGATGTAGTTTTGTCAAGATCTACTTCACTCCTGTATCTAGTAAAGCATTTCTCAGTGTAAGTACTAAAGACTGAAATTACTAATTTGAAGGAAATTTTTTCTTCATTAATTTAAAAGGTCAACACTTTAAAAATGTTTTATTGGCCCATTTTTGCCATCTCCGGATCTTAGCACAGAAAAAGTGTGATAATTAGCTAGATTGTTCTGATCATTTCTTTCAGTTTCTTAAGTATTGGTAGATTCCAAGATCTGAAGCATTTTGGCTTTATTGACCAGCAAACCAGAATATTGATATTGACCAATAGCATGTAAAGATTTTTAAGATACTATTTCTAAATAGGGTTAAATGACATGAAATAAAACACAGAAGCAGATGGTGAGACATAACTGTGAAAAAGCCACATTATCAGAGTTGCTTTAAGGTCCTTTTTCTCATGTAAACAAGCTACTTGCAAAAGAGAAAAGGTCTGATTTCCTAAAAAAGATCACTGCTCATGCAAGATCACTTTTCTTTTTTTTTCCCATTAAAAAAATCTCTGGAAATGGCCAGATCTGCACTGCATTAAAAAAAAAAAAAAAAAAAAAAACCTTTGGTGCCCTGGGATCTAGTCTTTTCTCATCCGATGTGGCACACCTATGGTCTTAAAGTAGTATTTTGTAGAGGGTTTTAGTATATAGTATCCAAAATGGTGAAAAAGCTGTGTAGCAGCCCATGTACTGATATTTTCATAGAAATCTTGGCATGCCCTCTAGGAAACATGCCCATGAGAGATGACCACAGGTGACTGATGATGTGGTGTTCAGAGGATGAGGCATTAAGATATTTGAGAACACAAGGTCTCCACTATTTTGGAACCACTTAGTGCAACTTTTGTTCGTGAGGTTCTTTGCAGACCTCAGGTGACCTATCACGTCAGCCGTGGCTGGGTTTCCTTTTGGAAGAAACCAGTTGGTTTGTTCCAAAACGGAGCTTGGTTGTAAACTAGTATGTGGCATTGTGAATGTCCAGGGCAACAGAGCCCCATAAGCAAACCATCAGTGAGTCACATTCATGTTGTTGATATACCAAAAAAGAATGAAACATAACCACTTAGTTCTGAGTCTGGGTTCAAGCTGCAATACAGTAATCAGTGGAAGCTTTGCCATGTGTTTCGGTGGGTGTAATGAAATGGTTAGCATGATGCATCTTTTACAGAACTGCCTGTTCACAGCTCTGGACTGTGTTTCTGGACAGTTCACTGTGTCACTGCTTTCCTGTTGTTGTATTCTGCAAGATGCCAATCCGTCCTGCTGTCATGGAGGGCAATATTAAATAGATTATATTTCCAGGAGACTATATTCAAATATTGAGTATGTTAGTTGCATGCAAATGCAAGGTAAAAACAACAAAGAGCACTCAGGTAATTAGAAATTGTGCAATGGAGAGTGGAAGAAGTGAACAGCAGATGGCATTTTTCTTATTACTTCTCTCAGCCTGCAGTGCTGAGGTCAAAGTTTTGACCCCATGTTAAGTCCCCTTTGACTGTAAAGCCAGGTCTGAATGACAATCATTGCAGCCCTGGCAAGAAACTATACAATAAAAGGCAGTATGGAAAAGACCAGGGAATAAAGAAGTAAAGTTTTCCAGGAGTGTTCCTCTTGATTTCAGAGTTAATCACCTTGCTAAATGTTAGTAAGTGTGACAAAAATATTCTGCAGTAGATTCCTCAGTGCCCCATGAATGTAGGTAGCTCTTATATTTTTAATCATGTGTCTTGGCATGCATAAAAAGGAGAACTCTATCCTTGAAAAGGACAATAATTTAAGCTGAATACTGCATGTTGAATTTTGAATTATTCATATGCATATCTTACATTCCTAAAATAAATTAACACAAGTAAAGCATTTATTGTGGAAAAAACAATGCTTTTTTGAAACAGTGACTTTATGTTGTGTGAAATTTACCAGGCTATTCTTAATCCAGCGAAACGTTTAACCCTTGTTGGTGTCAGAGAGATTTTAAGGCAATTGCTTAATGACTTGTTCTGGTTTAGCTGTTTTAAAGCCTTTCTGCCAATATAGCAGTTAGAAACAAATCCATTTTGTCTGACATTAAATGTATTTCTATCCAGAAGAATGCTTTCTCTGGTTAACACCCCCCAAGCAGCCACATAATTGGTAATGTATGTCTCACATTCCTATTTGCTTTTAACGAATCCATAGTCAAGACTGGAGGCTGTGAAAGAAGAAATGAATTTTATTGTAACTAGTAGAATATGTTTTGACATTGTGTGGGGTATAGTTTTTAGTCTATGCATTTGGGCCAGGCACAGATATGTTACGGGCAAAAGAGCTTAGGGCTAAAATAAGGATTAGCAAATGTCAAGCTGAGACAGGCCTTGTGAAGGGTATGGAAAACACTGGGAATCTTTCTAAAAAAAATAGGTAGCAAAGAGAGACAAGTGGGACTGCTGTGTTGCAGGGAAGAGATACAGATTATTCTTAACAGTTTGCCTCAGTTCTGAGCAAGGTTGGTACCTCAGTAAAGACAATGACATTGAGCATATTTGCAAAGAGAAGGTATGTGATGGGAATCAGGAAACCATCAGAAGCTATCCTGGAGAAAAATGTCAGGAACTTGCTGGAATCAAAATGGGGTTGCTACACTCAAAATTACAGGCTGTAACAGTAAGGAAAATCCCAACCCATTCTGGCTTTATATATTTGCATAGAGATATCCTTATAGATTAAATAAAATAGCAGCAAGACATAGAAACTACAGATGGACAAACAGCTTTTTGTTCATCACCTCACTGACTAGCCTTCAGTCACAAGAGAGGGAGATTCCTATAGACTGCACAGTGGTTTTTCAAAACTCCATCTTGCTGGAACACATTTTCATTGGATTTTTGCTTCTGAATTACAATATTATTAACATACAGTTAACTAAATTTAAATGTCTTTCTAGAGGGATTGGGTTTTTATTATGAACTTCTTCTCTCATGAAATTCTGTCTGTGATGCTTTGTCTTGTATGCTGGCAGTATCAATCACATCTTCCTTTTACATTTTTACGCAACTAGCTGTTTACATTATCTTATCAAAAATAATCAAGTGT
The DNA here is from genome assembly GCF_036417845.1 of Apteryx mantelli. Taxonomy (NCBI): domain Eukaryota; kingdom Metazoa; phylum Chordata; class Aves; order Apterygiformes; family Apterygidae; genus Apteryx; species Apteryx mantelli. The sequence goes on from NC_089984.1 coordinate 39,076,640, forward strand.
CTGATATCAAATGGGAAATCTAAGAGAAAGAAATCAATATGGGACTTTGATTTAAGGACAATTGAGACTATATGCACCAAATTGTATTACTTTGGCTGCCTTCAGGCCCAAGAAATTTCTATTTTCTTACAAGGGGGTGGGAGATGTAGTTAATTTCCATGCTAATATTCTGAAAACAAAACTCTGGAGCATGACACTACATTAACAATAAGAATTATTGTATTACATAGTCTGTTTAGGAGTGCATATTGGAGCTGGAGACTAAAAAATGCAATGCATATATTATTAAAGAAGTTGGGGGAGAATTGAGAATGCCAAAACCAGCCCTTTGGTTTAAATAGTATTGAAGACAAGGATTTAGAAACATATTTGTAAAAGAGAACACTTCAAGTATAAATGTAAAAGGGGGAAAATGCAGTGCAACTCTACCAAAAGTAGATTGTCAGAATGATCTCATATTTTTCTTTGATAATAACATTGGTCACCTAAAAAAAGAAACTGTAGTAAATTTAACTTATCTTCACTTTAGTATTTAATACAGTATCATTTGTGAAATTGTGTTAATTTGGGTAGGTAGGATTTAGTACAAATATAAATGTGGTAAGTAAGTGGCTGTGAGGAATCAGCAACAGGCAGTGTTGAAAAGGAAAGCACTGGAATAAAGGTAAGACTATTAGTTTATTTCTTCAATACATTTTCTTAGACTCCTCGGAAAAGAAATAGGAATGTGCTAATAAAGTCTTTATTGGCCTGTAATGCAAGGTGGAAAAAAACAGGCAAAGGAAAATCAGTCCAGATTACTAAGAGCAAATACATAAAGAATAGCGCAAACTTATACAGATCATACAGGTTGAATTGCAAGGGAAGATGCAACTACCAGGAAAGATTAAGAAATCACTTTATATGTGCTTTAAGAGTGAACAGATGACCAAGAAAATTATTGAGCAAAGAATGAAAGCTACCGGTATACACACCAGAAGGGGTAGTATTTTAACACTTTTTCTGCACCAGTTATAATCAAGAAAATTAATTGTAAACAGTTTAGGTAGATTACACTTGAAAAGTTCTGGAGCATAGCAGTTTCTTCAGGAGAGGAGAAAGCCAAATATAATTTCTATCTTTAAAAATGAGAAAAGATGAGAAAAGTAATAGATTTTAATAAATTAAATTCAAAGATATATGATAAACCTCAATTCCTCTACAGTTCTGAAATAAATGATCACGTACCCTTTGTTAAGTACATGGCAGACAATAGATATGTGTCATAGACTATGTGAATTTTCCAAGAACAAATCATGTCAGCTAATCTAGTTTCTTCCTCTGATAGGGAAACAAAGCAGAGCAAAATCAGGAGATATCATGTATTTTGACTTAAGAATTTGACAATGTCTTACATAACATTTTCCTAAATAAAGGAAATGTCTGCATGTCTACTATAGGATCGAAACAAAACAGGCTAAAGAACCCTCCCTCAGGAAGGTTTATTGATGGTTCAGGGTCAAAATGTACCAAGTAGCATTCTGCAGAAGTCAGATTTCAGAGCTTTCATTAACGATCTGCATGATGGAATAGATAGCATGCTTACTGAATTTGCAGACATCACAGAGAAGCATGGACTGATAGTGTATTAGAGAACAGGAGTAGAATCAACTGTGTAACACAGAATGGGAAATACTGAGCGGTCATAGAGTAAGAGCAAGTCACAGACTGAACATGAGTTAATAATATCATACTGCTGCAAAAGGAATCACTCAGACTGGGATGTATAAACAAGAGAATAGCTTGCTAGTGGCTCTCCTCCTGCTCTCTTAATCACAAACAAGATCTCACCTGGTCTGGTTTTGGCCACCACAGCATGAGAAAGGTAGAGAAAGTCTACAGAAAAGTGAGGAGGGTGATCGGTAGTGTGGAAACTGTGATCAGTGAGGAAAAAAAGAAAGAACTGTGTTAGGCTAGCCTGAGGATGAGAAAACTTCAAGGGAACTGATACATCTCCAAATACAAAAAAAACTAAAGAAAAAAAAAAAAAAGAAAGAACTTGCACAGTCTTCCTGTCCATGGTAGGCAGGACAAGATAGCTGCTGCAGGGTAGATGGGAGCAGTCTGTTTTCCTTGTTCATGGTGAATAGGATTGAAATTGTAGCAAAAAAGACCGAAACTGGAGATTAAGAAAAAGCGCTTTTCTAATAGAGATGATAGGGCTGCTTTGGAATAGACTATATATGGTCAAGGTATGGTGTTGTCAGTGCTTGTAGGTATTTAAGGGTGAGTTGGAAAAGCATATCACTAATGACAGTTATAACTGATCCTGTCTTGGTGCAGGGGCATGACCTCTATGACCTCTTAAGGTCTCTGCCAACTGCACATTTCTATGATTGCATTTAAAGATTTGTGTTAGATGAATGTTTTTCATTTGCCATATTCCTTTGCCTTTCCTCTTGTCAAAATGAAAAATGGCTCATTCTAGTACTGTATTGTTCCAGATGAAACTGTCAGCTGGAACGCTCAATGCCATAAGAAAGCTGCTTTGCATGTAGATCCTTTAGGAATTTAGCTGAGCAGCTGGAAAACTGATTCTTAACCCTGACATGGTATGAAAACTACTTGTGGAATAAAATCACAACTTAATCAAAATAAGATGTTCATCTTATACTCTGTATTTCCTTAATAATTTATGGTCAGTAAAACCTGAATAAGGGGCTGTTGTTACTTTGTGAGAGTATGATATAGCTGCAAAATGCAAAAAGGTTTTACTATGTAGGAGAAGGTGAGGTTCAGGGTACCATGGAGAAACAACTACAAGCTGGTATATTCATTTCAAATGTGGGCCTTGTTTTTGTGACATTGTCATTATATAGGCATAAAAGATTTCAAGGACTAAATACAAATGCTTTACACTACAGAAAGAAGAATAAACCAACCACCAGAGAATGTTTTATTTTCCAAACAGACCAAACAATGTACAAGATGACTGAAATTTTTGTGAAAATGAAACTGGTAACATAGTTTGGCCTATGTCACTTAGTTTATTAAAATAATAAAAAGTAAGAAGCTAATGTGTAAAATTCCTTGATATTCTAGGTTTAACTGACTGTCCAAAATTTTAGATGATGTCATACTCCCATGCCTATATATTGTTCATATTTCGTGTGGCAATATCAAACAATCTTTCTATGCATACCTGTGAAACTTGTGATTCCCTTCCAAAGTGAACATAATGCAGCTTTCTTTTGTTTTCTTATTGGGCTGTGTAATGCCTGTGTATTTGTGACTATAAAAAAGATTTTCCCATTTCTCTCCCATTTCCATGACTCATATTAGCAGTACATTTGTTTGTCAGGTAGAGAATACCAGTTTCATAACTGGACTTGCAAAATTAATTTGGAGGCAGCACATGCTCATGAATTGACTCTGGGCTGAATATAATGACTTCCTTCTTTTAATTCTTATTTCACCACTGACTTGCACTGTGTCTTTAAACAAGTCATTTAGCTGCTCTGCTTGTGTTCCCTATCTGCAAAGGTGAGATAATATGTCAATAATAGAGACAGCTCAGTGATACCATGGAAGGTTGTTCAATGAGTAAGAATATTGTATAGGCTGTACTATCTGGACTACAACTTAAATTATTGTTTACTCTGGCATCCATTACCGAAGTACTTCCCAAAACTTCAGGCAAGACATATGAATTGGAAAATAATTATTGTAATCCTAATTTGAGTTTTAGAAGCAGGTTCTCAAATTAATTTATGAAAATATGTGAGGAAGCAATACCTCTGGTGAAATTAACACATTCCAACAACTAGTCTCAGAATTAGTGTTTATTATTTTGTTCTTGCCTTGCAAATACTTGGGATTAGCTTTTCTTCTCTCAATAGAGGCAAGAAATATTTGAAAGTACACCTATGGAACTGTCAAATGTAGAGGAGAAAAGACACTGAGCCCTTGTACTAGCTGAACTTACCTTACTATCTAGCATAAGTCATGGATCATTCTTTACTGACTAGCTGTCTATAATGGCTGAATCACAAATATAGATGTGAACTTGAGGTTAATTTATTTATGAAGCAAAGTATGCTTAGAGTAAAACATTACTCACCATATTTTTATTAATTTACATTGTGTTACATCTTATGACTCATGTAAAAATCTTTGCAGACAGGCATAATTACTATCATGCCATAATTCATGACCTCTTAAAATTCTCTAATGTTATATAATAAACTTTATGCAAGAATTAAATAATACACTTAATATATGCTTCTACATGAGCTCTGAAGTAAAGCCATGCCAGGAAGAGAAAAATTAGTAGTAAGGAAAGCATCTAAGACTATGGCTTCTGTTCATTTAGTATCATTTTCAAGTTAATTTGGAGTCTGTTTTAGGATCATGTTGTACTGTAATATCTTTAGTTTATCTTCTCTGTTATGGGAACAGCTATCATTCTATTTGGTAGGATCCTCAGACTCTCTTTCAGCTATAAAAGCAGCAGCTCATTTAGAAGAAAGAAATTTTCAAAAAATCCGACTTCTCCAGTAACACTGAGAAAGATGAAAGATGTTTGCACTTCACAAAGCATTTTCTTCACTTCAGCAGCCAGAGAAAATATGTCCTTTTCCAGTATTTGAGAACGTATTTGCCTGGCAGTGATTATTAGCAGTAGGCAGTCTCACAATGTACAATATCTTGTGATGACACTGAAATTTCCGAGGAGTGCATTTTCCTCGGCACCTGCCTCAGGTGCTATCAACTACATAGTCTATAAAATGATTTCTTTCAATTATTTTTCAAATAGATCTCATAATCATCCTTACAGCTTGTGGGGATCTAGCATTTTATAAACTGGAATAGCTCCAAGAATGATAAGAATTTTCTGATAATGTTCCCCAAAAGACCTAGACTTTTTAAAAAGAGAAAGTTGAAGAACTGGAACTTTCTTGTGTGTCTGGGTGTGAATGCTATAGGGTTCAAAACTGGTGACGATTAGCCAAACATCTATAGTCATGCTTTTGTAAGCATACAAAGAACGGTTGATTAGAACTACGATGGGCCATAGGATTTCCAAGGTCACATTCTATCTTGATATAATATTCAGGTACTGTGGGGTTTGTTTGATTTCATTTAGGGGGTTGAAAGGCAGGCTGCTTTGTTCTACTGTCAATCAAAATAATAAAACTATGTATAATATGAAAAGATGAAGCAGAGTTTTGTGCTAGGAATGCAAACTTTCCCCAACTGCTCTATTAGCAGGTCAGGATACTAAGCATATTTTGATTAATAACCAGAAAAGAAGTTTCTGGGGATTAGTTACTTCACAAATAATTCTAAATAGCTCCATGCAGCAGGAATCGCATTAATGCTATTTTGATCCACATCTCCAGCTGCCATAAACTAGCTTCAGTCCATTGCCTTTTGTGAAATAACCCTGATTTATACTAGCTGAGAATACTTCCCTTGCATTGTCAGAATTGTTACTGTGTAGTTTCATTGAACTAGCTACTAAAAAAGAAAAAAAAAAGAAGCCAAGGCTTATTTATAGTTCTGTTAAAGATGCAGCAGTGCAATAATGCAATGTGTTTTGGAAGGTACTGAGCTGCAGAAGCTGATATTCATTTTACAGATGGGGCAGCATTCCAGGGCTAAGGGCGCTCAGCAAATGTTGATCCTTACTACAGCAAATTAGTACCATGTTTCCTTAGATACTTCCACTTCCTCATTGTGGCTGGCTGACAGGGCTTGATTTTCCCAAGGAAAAGAGGAAAACATAGGTAGAAAAATAAAGAAACGGATTATGTCTCATTTCAGAACTTCAGTGTACTATTAGAAGAAATTAGGCAGCATTTGCTTGGCCTTCTTTACTGTTACTACTCTTTTCCAAAATGGATCTCATACATTCAAACTCCTGCAGCTGTGTATAACCTGGCGATTATCCATAAAAAAGGGGCACATACAACCAGACTCCATATTGTGAACCATGCTAGATTAATCAATTTACCTTCTTGTAAAACTGGATTAGTTAGCTCCCTCCCAAGCATCAAACTCAGCTGTGGGTATAATGGTAGTTAACGTGTTGCAACAGGATCTGATTTACTGCAGTCAATTCAAACGCAATTAGATGACTAAAACCAGCATATGGTATTGCCCTGAACAGACACAGTGAGCAATGCATCATTTACTCCACCCCTTTATAATTTAATAAAACTCCCCCAAACCATAAAAGGTGTTAATAAAAATAACAACAGGAACAGAGCGTTGCTCAAAATATTGACAGAATGGTGCAGTTCTTTATTCTTTCCTAAAATAGCTTCTGGATGCTTATTATTTTTACTCAACTGTAGGACTGCTCTCAGTGTTTTGGCTGTCCCATTCTGCTGCTGCCTTCTCCAAGCTGTTTCTTGCAAAGCCCTGGTCTCCAGCGAGAGCAGAGATTGAAGCACCTTTGGAGTTCTTGTGCACAGTTAGCCATGAACAAAAGCCATAAAATAAATGTTTTGTTTGGACTAGGTGAAATGAACTTGATCTACTGATAAATTATTTGAGCCTTTTGAGTGATACAAAATCAGATCATAAGTCTGCGGAGCTACACTGCATTACTTTGCAGATTCTCTAAGACATTCCAGGTTCCTGTCACTGCTTTTAGGTTTACCCCTCCCCCCATTCTTTAGACTTCTATGGCTATACCTATACCAGGTATAACGGGACCTTTTCTTGATATGCAAGATTGCCTTGGGGTTTGACCATAGCCTGTCTTAGAGCTTCAGTCTTTGGGCACCATATTTATAATTCATTTCAGCAGGGAAATTAATCACTTCTCAGTGTTAGTTTGCTAAGGTTTCTGAACATCATTAAAAGAAATCTAGACAAAATCAAGACTAAAATGCTCTGAAATTGTTCCCCTCAGTTACTTTACCAATGTTAAGCATTCTTTGGGTGTTAGGCATTGTTCTCTAAGGGCTTGTGCACTTGCTTTTCCTGAAACACTCTCTCTCTTGTGTGGCCGGTGTTCTTTTTCCTTTGCTGTTCTGAGGGTAGACATGAACACTGAAGGCCTATACTTCCATTCCAAGCTCTTTGCGGACCTGAGTCCCTTTGAGCTTTTTCTTAATCTACCATGACTGTGCTTTTTTTGTGCCCAGTTTGACTTGTGAATCCTAACCAAGAGCATAAAGACCTTAGCCTCTGTAAGTACATATAAGTGCCTCTATTCTAAAGCGCCCGTCTGAATATAGGCCAGCCCCTGTTATTCTTGCTCTAGGAGATACCAAGGGATAGATTCTACATAAACCATTTTTTTCCCCAGTAATATAGAACTGCCTTAGTTGTGTAATAATGGGTCTATAAATGTCACACTGATATTTTTTCAGTGCAAGAACAGGATTAAAATACTGTCTTTCAAGTCATTTGAATTAACACATGCCAACAAATGAAGTTTGGTTGCCAAAGTGAATGAAAGGAGGTTCAGATAAAATGAAATCCCTGTCATCTTAAGGTAATTATCAAGTATTAATTAAGTCTTGTAAATGTAATTAAATCAAAGCTCAGAGGTTTTAAGAACATCTTGAAAGATCTGAGGTTAAGTGAGATGCCATTTCCAAGTTTTACTTTTAACTCACAATTAATTGTGCATAATTTTTGTAGTATTTGACTCATTATTTTGAGATAGATAAAAACAGATTTGAAGTATTTTCTGAGCAGAATGTTCATTGCCTGGTCCTTGAGTATTGCATAGTGTGGCTCTTTCATAAATATAAGTATTTTCCTACACTCAGGAATCTTCCAAAACAGCTCTTCGGGCATAGTTCCAGCATAGGCTATACTAAATAGGAAAAAGACACTTTTATAGCTGAAATAGAGAGTCTAGTATGATAATTATTCTTAAGTGTTCAATTAAATACTACCACTGAATACGTTTATTGGAGTTGCTCCATTAAAGTAATCATGGTGGTTACTCTTCCAAACTGTTTCTGTTTTTTCCTTATCTGTGGGTCAAACCTCACTCTAAATTAGACCATCCCTTCAGTATGGAAAGGCAAAGCTGTTATAATGACATCTAGAAGTAGGATGAGGTTCACCTACAGTTCTGCAAAACAGACGGTTCTTATGGCCCGCCAAGTACAGGCTGTATGGAGAAATAAAAGGGATATCTATGAAGTTTGGAGCCCTGGCATAAAGCTCCAATGCCTACAGGTTATACACTGCTATTACCTTTTGAGCCTTGACACTGCTTTTTGAGGATTCTTGTTCATATGCCTTCCCAAGCATCAGTTGCCCTCAGATTCTCATACAAGGAGCATCTGAAAATACGCAAATAATCAGTTCAATACCTGTACAGAATCAATAAATTTATAACAGAAATCCACTATGAATTTGAGAAAGATTGTTACAGTTTAGAGAAACAATTTGCAATTACTGTTTCTACTTGTATTCAGTCACATTCAGGCATATAAAAATCATACTCACAGAAAGTGATGAAATGAGAGATGGTACAGGATGCTCTCATGGTTATAAAAGACTCTTGAGTCTTAGACATCTCCTGGAACCTTGAACTGAACCTCGATAGGTTTTCAGTCTTGGACCATGATTGCATCTGGATCAATAGTGGATTCACCAGTTTGCAGATAAAAGTTTTCCTTTAAAAAAGCAAGAAATAGGTTGTCAAATGAAAAGACACTTTTAAATTTTGATTATTTTTCTTCCATCACTTTTTAAAGTGAAAATTAAAATATTTCTCTTAGAAAATACTAAAACAGAGATTTTATTTTTAAGAAGGTTTTATTACCTCTTGAATGAATTATCTACTGAAACTAAAATAATTCCCTGAAAATTTTAGTTCCACTTTTAATTTTGCTAAGTCTACTTTTTAAACTGAAAAATGCTAACTAAAAAATATTCTAAAACTGTCACTCAATGCTGTCACCTCTTGGGCTTAGTGTTTATCATGCCTAGAGGCTGGATACTGAGACAATCTTGACTCAGCTGTGATCACCCTAGCAGATGTGACTTGAACTCTGACTGTAAGACAATTCCCTCTGTAGCAGTGACAAGAGTAAATAATAAGCATGGCCTTTCCTAAAAGCAAATCATTGTTTATTCAGAATCATGCACTGCAACATATTTATACAAACATAGTTAGAAAAACATAATGCACCCTCAACAAATGTTTGAATTATACTAAACGGAAGGGAAGGGTTGACATGCCAAATGGTTGAGCTTCATTCCAGAGGGGCCTTGAGGACTGGAGTAACAAAAACATCATGAAGTTCACCCAGTGCAAAGTTCTGCATCTGGGATGGAGGAATCCCATGCATCAGTATAAGACAGGAACAGCCCTGCTGAAAAGGACCTAGTGTTTATGGTGGATGTCCAGCTGAGTATGAGCCATCACTGTGCTCTCATTGCAAATAATGCAAACTGCATGTGTGCCTATGTTGGGAGGAGTATGGCAAGCAGACTGAGGGAAGTTATTATCCCTCAGCACCTGACACTGAGGTGAGGCTACATGTGAAATACTGTGTTCAGCTCAAGAGTGATTTTAAGAAGCCAAAGAGGGTGCAGGAGAGGGCTAAAGGATGGTCAGGGGCCTAGAACAAGGGATTAGCCTGAAGGGGAGACTACGCAATCTAATAGCAGCCTTCAACCGTGCCAAACAAAGGTAGTGGACCCAAACCTCTGTGGCAGATGATGCAGCAAAGGGCAATGGTAACAAGTTGCAGATTGGGAAGTTCATAATGGCCACATTGGGAAAAAAGTTATTACTAGGAAGGTAATCCAGTATTGCAACAACATTTCCTAGAAAGGTCCATGGAGTTTTTTAAGACTTGGGTAGGCAAAGCCATGGTTGACCTGAGCTACTGTTTAAAATGGTCCTGTTTCTAGTGTGAGGTAGGAGGAGATGATCTCCAAAGATCCCTTCCAATCAATGTTTCTATGATCTTAAAAGTAACGATACCTACTTTATAACTTTCCCACAGTGCATTTCACTCCCTTTAAACCCAGATTCCTCCACAGAGGTGGTCTCTGCCACAGACTGCTTCGTTATACTGCTTGCTCACAAGTTTTCTCTACCTTCTCATCAGACTCAGTTTAGTTTACTAAAATAGTCAGTCTCAGTGTCCATATGATAATATATAGCCATCCATTAGAATTCATAATCTCACTGCCAGCACCATTTCTGTCATAGATGCTATTCAATTACATCCATCTTTCTCATCCCAGGAAGTTTTTAGATTTTAAGTTTTTAGATCTTTTTTTATACCCACAGGATGTTCTAAGAGAATGTAGATTGCTACATGAATTTCTCCAGAAAAAAATGCTGCTAAGGACAGTGAAGGATCTGTCTTAGAAAGAACCACAGCTTTTGCTCTCCAGTAGCACTGCAAATTGCTTTTTAAAATTTAGCTAATATAGAAGAGGTATGCTACCAGCTTCTGTACAGTGCTGCAAAACTGGAACATGGCTGAAATATTGTGCAATAAATATGTCTGTTGACTTTTTTTAAGGGCAAGGGGAATCCCTGGAATGGGTTTATTCAGTGAAACTGTTGACTGAAGTAAGACTTTGCTAAATTGTGTTCCTCTTTGAGCTGAAAAATAACAGCAAGAAAGGGAGGAAGTACTATATTTTGTTTCAGCATTGTGGGAACAACATTTTGCGGTAACAGCCCCTTTAAAACAGGTGCTGGAAAGGCTTACCAAAGTAGTCATAGAATGTATTTCTTCAACTGCTGGCACAAAGAAAAGAGAGCAAGCCTGTCAAAATTTCTTTCACTGACTAGCCACAGAAATAAACCAGTTTAGACCTGTTTTTCCATGAAGAATTGAAAAAGACTGTACTGACTTTCAGGGGCAGTACCTGCTGGTAAATTGGGCAGTAGTGTAAATGTAAACTGAAAAAAATAGTGAAATGGTTTTCATTCAGGATCAGGCAGAATAAGACCCCTAACAACCCCCTAATAAAACATAACATTATTGTGATGGAATATTAACCTCATTTGTGATATTTCAATGTATTTTCTAAATATGACTTTATCTTGTTCTAGTTTAATTGTTGTAGTCAGCTTGAGAGGTTTATTTGAAGAATAGAAGACAAAAGAGTCTAAAGGATTTGCCTTATGTTAAAAAAACTGTGACTCTGATAGTTCCTCTTGTTTTGTATGCAAGGGACAGAATTAATGGTATTTTGGATGGGTTTGGAAAATTGCATTTTCTAACCCCTCTAACCTTATGATGGAAAATGTATTATTGCCATTAAGTCTTAAAAATGCAGAGTCTGGAGCTGGTATGCCAAGAATTCAGAAGTTATATGACATCTATTAAAATGGAGTTTTAACATCTTTAAACAATTAAAACTCAAATATTATCTGTCTGTAATGAACTTCATAAATATTTATAAGGTGACATTAAAGTGTACAGTCTAAAAAGAGTAAGGAACTTCAGCTGCCTTTTGCTCCATTTGAAAAGACTGTGTCGTAACTTGGGAATACCTACGTACCTGTAACACACAATTCTGTTTCCTTTTACCCCAGTAAATGAAAGGTAATTATATTAATGTCAGTGGAGTTATATCAATGTGAAAGCAGTAAATATGAAGCCTCTTGTTGTTCCTCAATGTTTTGGCTCCTTTCAGTCTGCACTTTGGCTGGTATGGAAACCAGGACATAATAGAAGCAGAGATACAGTAGGTTGTGCTGGCAAGTTTAAATTACTATTTGTTCTTCTAGGGCAGGAGAGCGCTAGAATTTTTGCATTTTTTATAGGTGCAGTGCACTCTTCAAAAGGTGCATAGGGCAAATGACAAAATGTGCCCTAAGAGTAGGATCTTCACTGTGAGGTCCACCTTAGAGTGCTGAGGAATCCTTGTTCCACATAAATCAGGGCCAGTGAATTTAATGAAACTCCACTGGCATAAAACTGATAGACTTGAAGGAAGGAATATAGCACAGTGTTTTTTAAATAAAGAATGCTCTCGTTACATGTTTAGGCCCTGTGGAATGCTTCTCTTTGTGAAAAAACCTCATTATAATAACTCCCTTCAGATTGGATAGCTGGACTACATTTCCTCTCTTCTCTGTGTTAAAGCAATAACCCAGTTGCATTAGGCATGTATGATTAGCCTGCTTTTAGGAAGCTGTGGAAGTAGCTTATTAAAGTGACTTGAAAAAACAAACTTGTAAACAAGTCAATTTAGCCAAAGGCACATTGCACACACAGAAAAGTTATGAAAATGCTGTCTGTTCTGCTTTTTTCCCCTTGCTTGAATCTTAGTGTTTCGCTATGGTTTTAATAAATTCCTTTGAAACCAGCTAATTGCAACTCTGGAATTAAGATTGGAAGACAGAAAATAATTATAGTTCATGTGCTTGTGTAAGAGAAACATCTCCAGCCATTGTCAACCTGAGAACCCGTCTTTCTTAGTCCATTGTCTTAAAGCAATGGGGGGGTTGGTATCCCATAGCAACATTCCCAGGTTAAGGACTTTTTCGCTGTGTCTTTAAATACTGTTGATATTGGCTCAAAATCTATCTTACTATTTCTGTTGTTTTATTTCCTGTCGAGGGGGAGGATCACCTCCCTCGACCTGCTGGCAACACTCTTCCTCATGCACCCCAGGATACCATTGGCCTTCTTGGCCACAAGGGCACATTGCTGCCTCATGCTTAACTTGGTGTCCACCAGCACTCCCAGGTCCTTCTCCGCAGAGCTGCTTTCCAGCAGGTCAGCCCCCAACCTGTACTGGTGCATGGGGTTATTCCTCCCTAGGTGCAGGACCCTGCACTTGCCTTTGTTGAACTTCAGGAGGTTATAATAGAAATAATAGATCTAAGTTGCTTTGTCTTGTGTATTTGAGTTTTTTCACATAATTTCTGGATAGCAAATGATGTAATAGATGAGTCTTGGTTTTTCACCTGTCAATAGCTCATTGCATCGCTGCTGTTAAACAGCATACATTAATAATTGCTTCCCAGATGAAAGTGAAATACATATAGTAAGTTTTTGTAAACATACAGCAGATGATAGTAAGAGGCACCTATTTTCTTTAGGCCTTTCTATAGCTGACTGAGTTTCATCTTTGGAACTGATGCTATTTTAGTACCATATGCAGATGCAGAAATACCCTTCTCCTGGTAAAAACAGGGCAGATTTGCTAATCCTTTTCCTATAATGGCTCAATGAATGGAAAAATGGAAAGAGATATATGAAGTTATCACTGTGTAAGAATTCTTTTAAAGTTTGGTACTGTATCTAGTTTTCAAATCATCCTTGGATTCGACAGTTCCTCTTCAAAGATATTAGTCTACAAGATGGCCAGAGCTGCTACTGAAAAAGGTAAGAATTGGGTAGCCACCTTTACATAGTAAATACATATTTATGAAACCACAGTAAACTGAATTGTGATATCCTGTTTCAATACCAACTGCATCTTACAGCTGATTTTTAAATTCCTGACCAAACAAGATTTTTAATGGGTTTCATACAACATATATTTTTTTCTAATCTCTAACAAACAGTAGCAGGAATAAATTTAGTCTAAATAATCATTAGGGCTGTTACATCCTAACACCTCACTTTTTGGACTGGACTATACTAAAACATCATGGGTTCCAATCCTTTAGAAATGTAGCACAACTGTAGTTTGATGAAACAGGCAGAAAACCAAGTAAAGAATCACTGTTAAATATATTGAAGTAGGAAAGTATGAAAGCCACCCTGCTTTTGTAAGAACTAAGTCACATCTTTGGCTCCAAAGTTCTTAAATAAATCCATACAAAAACTGAACTTGCTACATCTGTCCTGTTGTTCAGTTGGGCTCTTTCTTCTTCTGTACTTCCAGGCAACTACTGCTCTTAGCTTCTTCATGAAGGCATCTTAGAAATATCTACTTACAAACACAGGGAAAAGCATATCTATTAAAAATTCCTTGTGTGTTGAAAGCTATGATTTCAAGCTCTTCCTAAACATGGAAGAGGAAATAACTGCAGTGAATTTCTGGTATGTATCAGCAAATGTTGACTATATTAATGAGATTAATTAGTCATTTAGAGGTTAAACAAAGAATAATTAGATGTTATCTGATTTTAGTTTTCTGTATGTTTATGAATATTTTATATTATACATTAATATATGTATATTATCATTTTCTGTATGCTCTCTTCTTGATGCTGCTGTTTAAAATTATGTTAACAGCTCACTGATACACACTGCAGGCAATAGTTCATAAATTCAGCTCCCCATCGTCTGTTATGAATGCCTTTTAATCAACTGTTTTTGCATGGAGTCACTCTCTCCTCTCCCATCTGCTAAATCATATTCAGGCAAACATTTTTCCAGTCACTGAGAGGGATTCAGGAGCTCTATCCTAGTGTTGCTCTAGTAAATTTAGTTTTATTTAGAAGCATCTGAGCTTATTCAGTTCTGTTGCTATCTTTTGTACCTGACATTGATTAAATAGCCTTGTCTGTGATTCATCAAATTGAAGAGCTGCTTCTAGGCTGCTGAGCCCTTTTAACAGGGGTGCCATGAAGTATTAAGACTAGTACACAGAACCCTGGCGCAGAGTACTTGTCACTGGGTTATACACTACTTCACTCCCTCATTCCATCAGTTCATGGTTATGATAACTCCCAGGTGGCTCCAGAAGGGTTCAAGGTCGAAGAATGATCAAATGAAACATGTCAGCAGAGACAAACATCTGAAAGACTGAGACACAGAATGAGACACAACCGTGAAGAACTCCCAGGCTAACAAGAAATTACTCTAAAGGCATTGTTAGTAAGAGGAAGATCAAGGGAAGAGTTGTTCCATTACTGGAAGGGAAAAGCCTATTTAAAAGTAACACAGGGACATGTTTCATCATAGTTTTATGTTGGTCATTATAAAGACCCACCGCAGGGTATGTTACATAAACTGCTGTCAAGGATAAGACATCTGATCCTCTGGAAACCCTTTCAGCCCTAGTATTGAATGATGCCCTGACCAGGGGGGCCATATAGTCTTGCCAGATTTTCTCAAAGGAGCTTTGTTAGATCTTTGTTTTGAAGGTGTCTCTCCTTCTCTCTCCTTCTCTTCAGAACATCTAGTATATCTGACATCAAGCACAGCAGTTATTCAAAAATATATATTGCTAGCTGAAAGCATACAGTCAAATAATGTTCTGATCTGGATGTTGATACCTTCCACTAAAGAAACAGGAACTATGTAGAGCTTATAGAATGTGACTTACACTTAAAACACTAAGGTGACTTTCTGAGAAACAGAGGAAAAATGATAGTTGTGAAGTGAGAGTTTAAGGGCTACTGTTCCCATTTTACCCCTGTTAGGATACAAATTTCAGAACTGTCAGTGCTTTTACATTGAGAGAATTCTAGAGCCTTAGTCCATAGTTTACCAAATGTCACCAAGTCAAACCATTCTTAGCAACACATGATACTCATTACCTGAATCTTCCTATTGTATTATCATTGTTATTACAAGACATTTGCAAAATAGCTTAATTATTTGTTTGATAAATATGTAAAATATTAAAGAGAACATTAAGTCTTCTCAAAATGTCAGTATATTCTTTCCTCATGTTCACCCAAGCAAGAAATACTGATTAACGGGTTTCATTATTCAGTGGTGTAGTATGACAGAATAGCCTTCAGCACCTTGTCCTGGTATTAGCCACAGTCAGATCTTACACTGTTTTGCTCCATTCATAATGAATCTATGCTGAGCTTTCTATTGCCCACTCAAACTTGGGGAGAAGCTGTCCATTCTTACTGGATATGGAGGAAGTGAGAACTTACTGATATAGTGCAGTACCTTGCCCTCTGATACTGTATGGAGACTATTTTAAATAATTAGAGGAAGGTTATTTCCTGGCAGTCTTTCATATGCATATGGAAGGGTTTTTAATTTTCTCGACTGGAAATTCTTTTAATTTCCAAAATGAGTGCAATAGTTAAAAAAACTAATGACTGTGGTATACTGCTTCATCTTGAAGCTGTTCTGTAATATACATTTTTTCATCGCTCTTTCAAACCACTGTATAACAAAATGCAGCTACAGATGCTGGTAGACTCAGGCCCATACCTCTCCAAACTTACTTTAGTGATGTTCCCTATGCAATTTTGCAACTCTCTTCTGTTTATTCTAATGGCAATTGAGCTTTACTAAAGATATTTTGAAAACTAGTTTTAAAAACTGTAACATCCATGCATGTGACAGAAGCCAGCAAAAAATAAAATTCAGTGCCCCATTTTGACGACTTTGTTTAGAAGATTTTGAATCAAGAGTAATAGCAAATAAGGATACTCATGATCGTAAAGAGCTGCCAATAAAAGGAGTTCACAGTCTGGCACATGCCAAGTCAGATGGAAGTCCTGGTGAGGATCTCCAGCCTGCAGGACTCTCCCCATGCATGGACCCTCCCTGTGCTTGGGACTTATTTGCAGACTCCACCGAGGCTTTTTGCAGATGCCAGAGATGCAGACTTTGCAAGTTTGATCTGAACGTACTATTTACTGGCAAATCAACCCTCATTTGGGGACACCAGACCTATGCAATAATATATTTTTGAATAGGTTTCTACAGGAAGAAGTCAGCAGAGTTTATATTCTTGCTGGATGTGTGACTGCTTGTTAGAGAAAAAGACAGACAACAATTTCACTTAGTTTCTAGTATACAGAATAATTGTGAGTTCTTTTTTGATGTCCAGCTGATGTCCAAAATCTTGGCCCTTCTTTTATTTAGAACTAACTGCAGGATGTAATATCACAACTTCACATAGTCTTTCTGAACCCTTATTTTCAGTTGACAAGTCCTGTCTGACAACATTTCTGTATCTTTTATTCCTGTGCTGCACCTAACAGGCAGAAGACATGAATTAGCAGTCCTAATGCCTGCAGCAGTGCTGGGTAATCACTGTGCTTCAGACCAGTTCTGAGAAGACTTGCCTGAAAACCAGTTTTGTTTAAACTCGCTTTGCACAATGTAGACAGTGATACTACTGTTCACAGCAAAGCTGGGACTGGTACTCACACAGTGGATTTGACAGCAAGAAGATGATACAATCTCTCTTTCCACTGCTACCTGCTAGACAGCTAAAGATGTCAGATAAGAAGAAGATTTCTGGAATTTGTCTGTTTTCTAAATAGTTTTTTCTAGCCTATATGAACCCTGTATGTCCCTGGGTTGAAGTTACACAGTGTTAAGTTAAACTCTTCTAGAGACACTTAGAATAAAAAGATTTCTCTCTATTGATGATTCATATAGGTGATTAATAATGAGTGAGCCATCTGAGCAAGAACTACAGCAAGGCCAGATCCAGCTGCAATGCAGATATAGGTAAGGTCTGCAGACAGTATTTGGTATAACCGAGTAGACACCATCTGTCTTCTGACCCAGTGTGTGCGCAGTCCCAAGCAGCGATAATAGACACTGGCCTTTGATTCCTGGGTTTTAGGTAAACCCCTCCATGAAAAAGAGTATTTATAATACATTTGGACTTGAATTTCACTTTGAATGTGACCTACTTTTGTGGAAAAGAAGCATGCAAAATCAATTGTAATAAATTATTTCACTTTGTTTATAGGCTGCTGGAGCTAGGGAAACAAACAAACAAAGAGGAAGATAAATCTGAAAAGAGTTTTGAGGTTGTCTCTATTTAGGAGAGTTCGAAATAACCCCATTTATTCTTTTCTATTAAATCTTTTGCAATGTTTAATCAATATTTTATTGACCTTATTACCAAGTTTTCAAAATTGTCATTGAATTGTCATTATAAAAGACCACATGATTTTCAGTACACAAAATATTTCTACTGAAAAGTGGTTTTATTAGTATTTCAGTATTAATGAAAATTTCAATTTTTGCATAAAAAGTCTGTTTTCCTAGTACAAAATTGCAAATCTTTCTTCCTGCTTTGTTTGCTTTCTCAACCACATGCTTTAATGATTATGATACAACATTCCTGACTGATTAGAAAACACTGGTGAAGATGACAATATAATTCTCCTTCTTGTCTTAAAGAAGCTATGTATACATGTATGTCATCTATTTCCAGCTACAGCACATCTCCTTAGAGCAGTTAATAGATTTTTCCACCTAAATAAAATCTTTTTGGAAACTATCCACATATAAAGGGATGAAATATTTATTCAAAACACATTCTTCATGCTTCTTCAAAGCAGGGTCCAAAAGAGCCTGGCTGGGATTCCTTGTAGACTGCATGAGGGCACAAAGTTTTAAGTCACTCTGCAGTGGGAGTGTTTTGCAGAAATCCCTGGAAATCTATTGCACATACCCAATTAAATTAATGCTCTCAAATGTCAGATTCACTGAGAAGCTGTAGATTTTCAGAAGTTTCTAGCTCAAATTGTTGGCTTGGATTCTGCAAAAAATGTAAGGTTTATTCTGTTTTTCCCTAAAGACAGAAAACTCTACTTTTTATATCAGCTTTATTTCTTATGTTAAACTGATACTACAATAGAATTCCTTTTGATTGGTTTAGACAAAATTAACAAGCAAGCACAAAAATGAGAAAGTAATCAGTGTTGTGGTTTTCCAGGCTGTGAAAATAGCAATACACCAGCATTAGGAACAGACAGGCATAGAAGAAATGCACTGCACAAGATGAAAGATGAAATCAGATGGCAAACTCATAGAAAGAAAAAATAAAAGGATATTATTTTATGTTTTCTAGCATGACTAATTGATTTGATATTGTTCCATGTAATGCTTATTGCAATTAATTCATTTGGGATTAAAAGAGATATTATATATTACCACATCTTATTGCTCTTGGAATTCAATTCTAATATAGTAGCATTAGGATAAGATCACAAGTATAGCTTTTGTCAAGAACAGGAGACCAAGCATAGTGCCAAAGAAAAAAAGAGATGAGGGATAGCCGTGGGCAGGTGGACCAGAGGGAGGGAACAGGGGTTTTAGCATTATTTCTGCCACTTCTCTCCTGACTTTTTGCTCTTTGTGCTTACTCATGCTTTTCTTTTACTTCTGTTAATTGCTTTCCTTGATGAATATGAATCAATTGCCTCTTCAAAGAGACTTGCTGATCCTAAGCCTGTAAAGGGTGCAAACACTGCATTGTTAAGTAAAACTTGTGGCATGGGAATAAAGGATCGGAACGGGGGGGAGAAAAGTGCAGAAGTGATGTCCTCCAGTAAGCTAGAGACCATCTTACTGTATCATCTAGTTTATCTGTGTAAAGCAGGGGGAAGGGGAGAGCATGCAAAAGGATATTATCTGCTATTTAAAATCTTCATGACTCTCTCCCTTGTTAAGGAAATTGGTACTAGCAATTCTTGGCTCAGCCATCAGTAGTAGCAAACTTTGCTGATACAAATCACTTTATAAAATTTGTAAGAGTTAATTTTAAAAAAGGTTGATTATTAGGAAGCTTGATGTAAAGCCAGCCAGCTTTGCCTCACAAAGCAACATGCATTGCTTGAGTCTAACTGGCTAACAGTCCAGCTCTGTGAGTTCTCACAGCATGCTTATTTCTGTCTGCTCCTCAAAACCTTTTCTGCCACAGTGAGACAAGCTCCTACATTTCATTATTCAGAAATGCCTATTCATGTCTCCAGATACCTGAAAAACAAGGAATACACCACACCTGTTCATCACTCAGAGACATATTGTGCTGCTGAATTCTATTTAAAGGAGTAAAACCTTTTTTTCCCTTTATGTTGTCCCCAACTTGGTTATCAAAATGCCATAATTTTGTTTTTGTAAATGGAAAGTTCTAGTTTCCTCCCCCTTCTCTAGTTTTATGTTTTCTCTATTTTGGGAGTGAAAAAGGAGGTGGAAAGTTTTTGAAGGAGGTTCTGTCTGGTCTTTCTTGTCACCAAAATTTAGACTGAAGCTTTCCTTTGAATCAGGTATCCCAAGAATTGTTTAATATCAATACAGAAACATATAATAATAATTCATAATAATGTATTGGGATAGTGCTTCCTCTTGAGACCTTAGCAGTGGAGAGGAAAAGTGAAACTCTACTATCTCTCTACTATCAGTGAAATCCAGTTAAGGACAAGGTATTCACTGTTCTAGACTATGTACTGGTTGTATAACTAATAGCATGAATAGTACAGAAACTATAAACTACTGTGAAACTGAGTCAGATTTTGGTCACAGTCTAGCTAGGGTGATATGGATCTCAGTGTGGGTTGCAAACCTGAGTGACAGGTTATTACTGTAATAATGTTCTTAGTCCAGTTCCTCATGGTAGGATATTTGCCATTACAGGAAGCATCACAAAGGGAGGTAAATAAAT
The DNA here is from genome assembly GCF_036417845.1 of Apteryx mantelli. Taxonomy (NCBI): domain Eukaryota; kingdom Metazoa; phylum Chordata; class Aves; order Apterygiformes; family Apterygidae; genus Apteryx; species Apteryx mantelli. The sequence continues at coordinate 39,096,914 of NC_089984.1, forward strand.
GGCAGTCCTGATGGGTGCTTCAGGAGAAATCTGAAGGCTGAAGACCCGCTGCATTCTCCCTTTCTTTTAGAGTCACACCAGATTGTATAGGTCTAGAGAGTGAAGACCATTCATTTGAGGACGGAAAAACTGACACTGATACAATCTGTATTACGGCTAAATGGAGACTTGAGGGATGGCAGTTTCATGCAGTCCTGAGGACCCTCATGGCATTGACCAAGATTACCAGCCATCAGTCCAGGAGAAGGAAGCTCAAGAGGTGAGGTTTTCTCTCTTTTGAGGATTATTTTCTCATCCCTTTTCTACAGTTAAAGTGTTCATCTGGGCAGCCATGAACTTGCATTCTCAGAGGTGTCTCCCTGTGTAGCCATTTAGTTTTTAGGAATGTCCTCTTTGATGCACTCTGCTAATTAAATTGCATTTGTTCATCAAGGGGACACCCTTTTCTAAGGGTCTTGTTCAAAGGGAAGATACAGGAAAGAAAGGGAAACAAAGAATTGAGTTTAATAGATTGGAGATTTGTGCAAAAATAATCTTCAAGGGGTATAATTTATTCATTGGCTCTGCTTATGCAATCAAGGCTGTAGTGTCTTTATGATGACTTCAATGGATTAGCATTGTTACTATAGCTGATGAAATCTGGGTAGGTTATTATCCACTAACAGTAATATCGCAAAGTTCAAAGAAAGTAAATACACTGCTGAGTACACCACTGAATTCATTTTCTCGCACCTTTTTCTACTTAAAATTACTAGACACACATTGCAGTAGTCTCCAAGTTAGGCTAGTTTATCTGTTTCAGCAGTATTCCAAAAATGTCAGATAATGAGACACTGATTAGATTCAAAACAGCCCCAGAACTGAAGGCATCTAAAAGCTATTTCAAAAGCAGAGTTAGAAACATAATTACAAAAGAAACTAATGAAGGGCACCTCCTCAATCTCCCTGTGGCCCCTGCTAAGAAATTAAATCAAGGTTGTAGCAGATAAGCATGACTGAACTGTTGGAAATGAGGGAAAGAAAAGATTAAAGTGTGATCTTCTAAACAATAAATACATAATGAACTGAAAATAAAGAAATAAATTAAATGACATTACAATGACAAGAAAAGAGAAACCTAATGGATTACAGAAGATCCAGCAGTTCGAAAAGGTACTAGAAAGAGTCAGTCATGAGTTTATTTTGGAGAAATAAATTCCAAATTTTGGAACTTGTGTGGAAGTAGTTTTCCTTGATATTTCAAAAATAGTAGCATTGAAGCTGTTTCTTAAGCTACTGTCTGCCAGAGAAGGAAGATGAGATGTCTCTATGGATAGCTAGGGGACTCAGTACAGCACCTGTCAACATCAGAAGAAATCATTCCACTGGTGTCATTAGTCTCTGCATGAGGCTTTAGCAGAACAGGTCCCCTCTGACCTTGGGAAGCATGCATACCAGAGGCGGGACATAAAGTACACATGGGATGAATCTGCATTTGAAATCTTGCCTCAGATTTCTGTAAGCCTCAGCAGAAAAGATCTGTAAGGCCAAGTGAGGCTGGTGGAAAAGCAATAATATGCTTTGCACAAGTGGGAGAGCAGTGGTGATTCAAAACACAAAACACCACCAACCTTCATGTTCCAGAATGGTCCTGCTTGTACAGGAATTGAAAAGGAGGCTAGCAACTGAAAAAGTAACCATCAAAGCCCATCAAAGAAGAAATGATATATGTTTTAATCAAGAAAGGGATAGAATCTGATTTTTAGAGAGTGAATGACTGAGATGACCTCAATTAATTATTTCAATTTACCACAGCTGCTTGGGATGATATCAGAGCACTTAACACCAGAGTGTGAACAGCTTCTGTAATCAGGTTATCTTGACTACCATGATGATTAAAAAGTGCAGAACACAAGGCAAGGGATGGAGCTGAAGGCTTTACGAGTATTCAGCTACTAGTTTGCAAATTTTTCCTGTACATGGTTTGGTGGGACTTTACATATTACCTGTAAGTTCTCCTACAGAACTAATTTTACTCCACAATAAAATATTCATATTGGCTTGATCAGTCTCACTGAATTTAATTCTTATTTTTTCCATTTAATCATTCAAAAAACAGTTCAAAATTTTGAAAAGCAAATTCATTTTCCCATAGATAAAAGCTGAATATATTGGACAACCAGTTTATATCCTGTGTGCTATTCGTTCCTTGTTTCTAATGAGTATTTGATCACCTTTATCACATCATTTCTTTTTGATATCTAACTGGTTGACTGAAACCTTTTAAGTTATAAACAAAATAATAGAAAACAATAAATAGCTAAGTCTTTTGTCTGCTTCTAAAGCTTAAATTTGCATGAAAATGTAGGTGTTCATATCAATCTTTATTCCCTTGCTGCTGTCCGTAAAAAATACAAAGATGTATATAGATGTTTGAATAGAGTAGGGTTTTGTAATACAAATCTTTGTGAACACTTTTTTGGGGCATCATTCCAGGTCCCCATACCTTGTTTGCCTGCAGTCTCAATCTCTCTCACTCTCTGTTTTTTTTGTCTTTTTTTTGCTGTATCAACTCACTTTCCAAGTACAGTGATATTCAGCATTCAGGTTACCTTTATTTCTAGAATAAAAGGAGAAATCAACTGTCAGTTTGTGAAACTTTCCCAAATATGCCTAGAGTGACCTGTTTAAAAGAGTATGAATCTCTGGCAAACAACATGCTGTTGCAGTAATTAATGCTATAGACACTTACTACACAAAATCATAGTGAAGAACTGTCCTAGCTGTAACAGGATATCTTCTTTAATAAATTGGGTCCCTATTTATATCATGGGCTGCTGAAACTCTCTAGACTTCAAATATTAAATCCATTTGCCTGTTACATTCTTTGCTTAATTTAGTAGGCCTAGAACGAATGCACTTTTTTTCTTACACTATTAAAATCCTCTCATAATGAGATTACTACAGCTAACTCTCTTTTCTTCTCCTTTGTTGACAAATAATTTTTTCTTTCTGAAACCCTAAAGTTTTCTCTCTCTAGCTACCATCCAACTCCTGTTTTGGAATATGTTCTCTTCAATAACAAGCTTGTGGATATTAGCACCCCAGCATTTATCACAAGTGACAACAGAAAAGCTTTTAATCAAAGACACTTGGGTTTGTATTTGAAGGTTACCTACTACATTATGATAGATGGCCCTCTATAGATGCCATAGCTGACCTATTTTACTGATTTCACATTGCAGTAAACCTGCCCATCTTATAAAGCTATTAATAATTTAACCTGCACCATTACTGTTAATATGTCTCTGAGAGGTATGTCAGCTGGGGAAAAATGATACATTTATGAGCTTTCTGAAACAATAAAATTGATCAAATCTTGACCCAGCTTTTCCTGTGAAGCTAATTCCAGAGTAATTTCTTTTCCCTGATTAAATCTGATGTCTGAAAGTAGCATTTAGCGGATCTACATGAGCAAAGCACAATCAGCTGCATTTGCAGGTGGTGCCCAAGTTCCCTGTAGAATCCAATGGAACTTGCCTTGAATGAGATAAATGGTGCATGCGTTTGTGTACACTTACAGAAAAAAAAGGAAATCAGTCTAATACTCTAGGAGTTCTCTCCATTGCATCACTGTTTATGAAAGGCTGCATTCTGTGGAACATGTGGAACACTAATCAATAAAATTACTATTGCATTGATCTGAATGGTTCAACTAGGGAAGGAAGAGTGCTACTCTGTTTCCAGGATCAAATGAGAAAGTTTAGTCATTTCTACTGTGAAAAGCAATTAAACTGAGCATCAGCTTTGATTATTCAATGTTCCTTAGCTAAGTCTTTAAGAATTTATAAGCTAAGACTAATATCTTACAGTCTACCTAGAAGGAAGGGCTGACGAAATAAATGGTTGCAGCAATCACTGCAATTGAAAATAGCGTGCCTGTAATTGGAAATACCACCTCTGGAATGATTTCCAAACCTCATTGCAAAGGATGGGCAAATCATTTTGGACAAGAAGGAAAGGCACAGACACAGGTATGGAATCACTGAATGAATACTGGGCAGTAGAAAAAGATTATCCAGACATACTTTGAAAAGTGGGAGAATCTTCTCATGATAGGAGCTCCTATGATATTGTTATGCGTGATGTATCTACCTTGCATTCTGCCAGTCCCTGGCTGACAGAGTGGACTTTCAGGAAGAACAGTCATCAGTCAGTCATCAGCCAGCATTTCTAAACTTTTTAAAATGTATTTTATTTAACAAAAAAAAAATTCAGATGGGTTCCTGACCAGATCTAGAGTTGGAAAATAGAAATGATTTAAAGCTACTTTTGCATTTTCCTAGCTTGTTTGAATATAAGTCATAAATCATAATGGTATAGGACAGCAAGTTGACTTCTACTAAAGAACTTCTGTTTTACTGACATAAACCTGAATAAGCCATTGAGAAGGTAATAGTTCTCAAACTGATAGCGTTTATGAATGTAGTGACTCCTTGACTGCACAGCCTGTGCTTTAGCTCATTCACAATGATCTTGGTGGACTGCATGTTGAGAAGCAGTAATGTATACTTCAAGATGCCTCCTACAAGCAAGTCTAGTTATTGCAGGGTAGAAACATCAAATGTCAGAGGCCTTCAACATTTTTACATTGTTTTAAGGAGGCACATTTGCTTCTAGATCCCTTTTCTCAGGAAAGTGTGTTTCCCTAGGAAAGCATACCCAGACTTCTTTCATCAAAGATCCAAGTACCTCAGAATATGTACTGGGAGATGGGAGCTGAGACTCATACGCTGCCATGACACTTCAATCCCAGGCTCTTTACAGGCCAAGAACAGACAGCATTTATGAGCCCTCTCTAGTCCGATACTCAGATCTTTGCCAAGGTAAGCAATTAATATGAGATATTTCTGTCAGGGATTTTTGCACTGGTCTTGATTTGAATTCAAGCCAGAACTCAGGATGACACCTCCTGAATTTACAAACTATCCTTCTGTTTCTTCTTGTTAGCCTAACAAAATGGTGTAGGATGGAAACTGACACCTACAATATCATTCAATCCATATGCCTAATTTTTACACTAGAGATTTATACGTGAGGTTAACTACGTGATAATCCTGTTGAAGGGTATTGCTGGGTTTCTTAATTAAGACTGATGAGCACAGATGGGCCAGTAAAGGTCATTCTTTGAGGCATTAGTTCTTTTGTTGATGGAAAATTTAACACACAAATAGGTGAGAGACATGCTACTTTGTATTTAGCAAGAGACCCCTTTCATGAAAATGCACATCCCACTGTCTGTATAAATTCACCAAATGCATTTACTTTATGCAGCTGCTGACAGCCTCTGTGGCTGAACTGACAAGTTAGTCTGAAAGACAGAAGTACAAAAAAAGGCTGTAAAGTTTACTCCAAGGCATCAAAGTGCATTAAGAGAGATTTTTAAATACAGATTTCTACTGAGTTGCAAAACATAAGGATCAAATTGAAGATACTGGGATAGATGAAGACAGAATGGTTGTCAGTATTTTCACATCTTAAAATTCACACTGTAGGTTGGGATCCTCCAGAAAGGACTTTGTCAAAACAAAACAGCATGCAAGAAACTAGGTTAGAATCATCAAGACATACATCTGAATGAATAAACAATGATGACTAGACTGTTTCTGAAGAAAAGCAGAGACTACATGTCAAATCAGTGTATGGTCTCTGAAATGAGAAAGTACAAAAACTGGCAAGGGAATACATCAAGAGTTATTAATGGAAACTCAGATAGGAAGAAGTCATTGGTGAATAAGCAAGGAATCAAGAGAAAAGTCTGATTTTGAGTAATTGATTTGTTCTGTGAGAAGCTAAGTCAAAATTTTCCTAGCAAATCAACAAATACTAATCCAGAATGGAAATCAAAGAGGTAAAGGTATTAAGAAAGATGTACTGAAGAGCTGAAGGAATTGCCAGGGAAGTCTGAGGAAATAACAGAACTGATGAGTAGAACTAGGTCTGCTCTCAGTTACAGGTGCACAGTTCCTAGCAAAGCTGTGGTTCTTGGGGACATAAGTTTGAGATTACCAGTACATAGGAATACAAGAATTGAGCTGGTGAAATATCAGCACAAGGAAATTCTGGGCCTCAGAAAACTTTATCTGAGGCAAAAGTTCTTCCACTACTTCCTATGAAAAAGGACAAGAATTTGCATCTACCCACTACTAGCACCAGGCTAAAAAGCTCATGTGCTTAACAGTATATTGGCTATTCCCTGCCTCTTCATTCCTACCTGCTCTGGTTATTCTATTACCCTTTTTATATGTGTACCTGAAACTGCATACAACAAAGTTTGATTTCAGTGGTTAGGGAATCTCTTCACCCTGCTTAGACACCCAAAAGTTCCACATTCCTGCCACTTCTCAAAACAATCTGCAGCTTAGAAATAGATGCTATAAAACATTTATCATGGTCCCAGGAGATCTATATCTAGTGTCCTCGTACATGTTACAAGAAAATATTTACAGAGTTAGCTCATTAATTTCCACAGAAAGCATCAGAAGGTTTAGAGGAATTTTTCAAAATGGGAATAGATAAATGCTGGGATAATTACCATAGGTCACATATTTCAAGGACCTGGCTAAACTCTAAACATAATGTTAGGATAATTTGTCTACTTTTGTCAAAACATTACAATGAGTCCCCATATGAAGACATCAAAAGAGTCTTCATTCACCTTTTCAATAATCTTCTTTGTTGATGTTATACTGTGGCAATATAGAAAGGCTATAGTCAGATTCAAATATTATTTCTGCTTTTTGACTACACTTCAGCAAATTATATTGGTCCTTGCATGTATTTATTTTGATCATTCAAAAAGAAAACTACACAGTTGTGCAAACAAGAGTATCCAGTATGTCCATTAAACGTTATCCATTTTCATAACATTTTCTTACAGTACTGAAACAACATAAAAATTCAAATGTTTCCTGAACTGGAATACGCAGCTGTGTATGTGTGTATATGGCTGGTTCAAATATGAGGTAAATTACAAGGCAGACTATCTTACCACCACTTTATTGAGAGCTGTCATGACTGAATCTCCATATTAAAATCTCTTGTTTTTTAAAAATTATTTGGTTGAAATTTTCTGTTGATATGAAATTGCTATGTATAATGCATAATACCTCAAAGCTTTACAGAATAAAGGAGAGAATATTTTGAGACTATTAGGGTGCAGTTTCATAACCAGCTTCACCATTTTAAGGGGTTATCTAACTTCTTCCTTTCCTCCAGCTGTGACCTCCATCCTGCTGCTCTGAGCAAACATTAGTATTCATGCAGTTCTACAATGAATCATCAGACTGAAAATGTAACTCCAAAAATTAAATTTGAATAGTGAAATGACTGAAGATGTAGTTATGTGGAACTAGGATCAAGAGGAAGGATGGGGTGGTCCCTGATGGTAACAGTGCAGTCTTGTCATTGTCTTCTGAGACAAGTTTGGGACAGCCTTTCTATGCTGATTACTTTAGAAAAGTGGACTTCTGGTTCACAGTTGTGTGGTGGCCACATCATGTGACCTTCTTTGGACCTGAGTATGAGAAAGCAATTTAGAAGGATTTCTAGACTTTTTGGAAGGCAGGAACTTGAAAACCTTAGTATTTCTTAGGGCTTTCAGGCTAATCCTATGCATCAAATGCCATTCAAATCTGAGTTCTGGAGAATTCTCGACTATCGGCCATGAAACAGGTAAATTTCAGCTGGAGATCCCATATGAACCTTCACTTTTAAAATATAGCAAATGAAAAGTCTCTGTTAACTCTGATTTTTGAAAATGTCTTCCTTTGAATAACAATATTTACATTTCTATTTTTTGATGAAAAATATAACTACTCATTTCCTATTTTCAGATTATTACACTCTAGAAACATTGGTTGCAACTGGATCCAGGCTCTGTTATGTGTTAAGCTAAGAATCTGAGAAGTTCCACACTCCAGGATAAACAACTTCTTCCATCCCAGCCCTTTCTGTAACAAAACTGTTGTTCTAGGGGATGTTGTGCATGGAATAATTTGCTCATTGTCTGTTATTTAAAATTCTAGGAAACTGCATTTTCACACATAATGTAGGACACATTCTTGAAAACAGTGGTTATAATGTCATTTGAAGATCAGAGTCTGATACTAATGTGTATTCATATATGACAACTTTCCTGCTCTGCTGTACCAGCACATATAGTACTAAAAAATGTATTTTTATACCTGTTGATGGAATACCCACATAATTTAATCCCTTACAAAAATTTTTTTTTGGCATCTCTGCCAAAAGTATAAATCCAGAGTCATGGTAGTTTTTCTGAGAGGATTATTTCTCCATGAAGAGCCAGAAAGACTACCTTGGGAAGCTGTCACACAGTCTTGCTTCCAGAGCTGTATATGACAAAGCAAATAGCTTTAATGTCACTATTACCAACCACTCTATCATTCAGCCTTACCACCTCCTGACATCCTATGACTCCCTCTTTCTAACTTTTTTTTATCTTCTCACTGTCTTTAGGTACCTATGACTACAACAGCACTTACCACACTCTGAAAGAAGAATTTAGACTGACTGTCATGTTTCTTTGATTAATCTTTCATTTCTTTTTACCTTTCAAATTTAAATCATCCAAATGTAATGTTTTTCAAATCTGCTCTATCTAAAATTTTAGGGATGTTCAAAACTCATCTGTGGACCACAAGGAAAAATAACGATGCCTGCTAGAGTGGATTCTGTCAAGCTAAACTGAAGCATCAAAAAAAGTGAGTTAACATTTAGATTTGCCAAAATAATATTTAGTCGATTGTAATGTAGATTATATGAGTACAATTTCACATGCAAGAGTAATGAGTCAAGTTACGAAAGAGGTTTGAAAAATAATGAGACTTGGCCTCAACACATGTATTTCAATCTGTGGATATTAATATTTGTCTTCAAAAATTCATGACCATGTTCATCTTTGTTGGATCCCAATATTTTCTGATACTGTCTCTCTCCCTGATGAGGCAGGGATGAACAGAACAGAAACTCACATGTGGAGGATGACTGATTTTTGTAATGTGGCAGATGCGAGCTGCTGCTACAGAAATCTGTGAGGAGCTAGTGCTTCAGAAAGGAACCATTCTGAGCACAACATTTAGACAGCTCAGTATGTAATTCTGGTAATACTGGAGGGTTTTTTAATGCCAGTTTCCATAATAATTTATCGGAGCTAAAAGATTATACTTAGTCGGGGTGGAGTACAACTATTATTCTTCAGGGCTATATCCTTAATAATGTTTTTATACACTATATTCTTGTCTTTGGCAAGCCAAGCTGTTTTTGACTGTGGAAACACATGTTGTCAGGGTGCAGTGAGAGTCTAGCAAGGGAGCAAGGCAGGTCGGGGGGCAGCCCCAGCCCTGGGCACTAGGCAGCTCCGTGGGGCTGAGGCCGGGCAGTCAGCCTGCAGGTCGGGCACTGGGTCGGGATCAGCAGGCCCACGGCCAGCCACGGGCTGCAGGGCAGCAGCCTCAGCTGTAGCTTGGGCCAGGCCTCACAACAGAGGCTTAGCCCAAAGCAGCTCCGAGAGGCAGGGCTGGTGTGGCGCTGCTGTCCCGGAGCCCTCCCCAAGGGCACCAGCAGGAAGGGGCAGCCCTCAGCTGTGCTGTCCCGAAGCTGGCCCTGAGCCAAACCCCCACGCACGTCACCAGAAAATTCTCTTTTTTATTAATAGCCAGTTAGTGAGCATTAGAGTTCAGGAATTAATATTCCAGGATCAAGATAACTTTCCTTTCTCTTGCCTCCTCCAGAGTTCCTGTCCCTCCCTACACCCCCTGGACCATACCGGACTACTCCATGCTAGCACAGACTCTATAACCCTTATTTGTAACTAAGGATGCCTGTGGTGTGAACACAAAAGAATCCAAGCTGCTATGTTAAAAATCCTATTAGTTTTAAACCAGTGGCATTGTTTTGAGTGGTTGTGGGACAGTGTGGTAAATTTTAGTATTATTCTTGTGAAAAATGGATATGGTTCATTTTCCCCATTCTTCTTTGCATTGTCAGTTGCTACACTGGCTCATTTTACCCATTTACTTTGATGCTGTCAGAACTAAGGGAAAATTTCTATTTCAGAAGAGCAAAACCGAAGGGAATTAGGTAATCTCTAGCCATTGCCAGGTTGGAATGAAGGGCCTTTCAAGGACCATCAGCACATGAATAGAGTTACCTTGGATGCACTGGTGGAAGACCAGTGACCAGACAATTTTTAGCCTTTATCAGCCAAGGAAAACAGAATCTCAGAAAGCAGCATGACTGCAACTCAAAATGAAAGAATTAATATGTCAGGAAGCTAGATTATAAACTTTCTGGACATTACAGAAAGGGAGTTGAAATTCTTGAAGAGGGGGACAAGGAGGGAGGGATTATTAGAAAGAGGGACATGTTTTTACCTTTTGTTTTCCCTTCTGATTTAAGGATCCTAGAATAACATATTCCAAATGAGTAATGAATGGTACATTGCCTGGAAAAGTCTGCCTAATGTCATTGCACATTTGTGCTGTATTGATTTCAAAAGAGAGAGTTTCTAAATAGAGGTTTATGTTCTTTTGAAGCAATCTGGAGGTCCTGGTGAGAAGCAGGGCTCTGAATTTAGCAGCCAGTTATTAGAAACAGTGATTGCCTAAGGTCTAGAACTGCAATGGTGCCTTTACCAGAGGACTGATTAGCTGATGCCAAAAAGCACACGCTTAAAAAAAGAATTTTAGCCCTCTTTTTAAATTCTGTCTCCTTTTACTGTGCAAAGGTGTTCTTAGAATAGGTAGCATACAACTTTTGAAAAGAGATTCTCAAATCATTTAAGTGACTTACTTACCTACATCTCTATTCTTTACCTTACCATTGACCTTTAACTTGTGAACTAACCTACCTGTACACTAGCTAATAATGCCTGACATCTGTCATGCATTATGAATTAAAAAGCTGTTAAAATCTGTGCTACAGCAGAAGTCTGTAGGCTTAACTGCATACTCTCTTAAGAGGTTGTAAGTCAGCTTGAAATACATCTTCCAAATGCAATGTTGCTCTGAGTGCCAAATTCAGGGAATTGAGTAGCTTATGATGTCTTGTATCAGAAACAGGTGATTAGAGTTTCATGATTTTATGGTTTGGATGACTTACATTTCACTGAATAAACTATGCATATGTTTAAATATATTTCCTAATGGGAGTATTTTTAAGTATTACTAACAAACATTGTCAAACTATCTTAAAGAAAGCATAGGTCAAATTACAAAAAAAAGACAAAATTAGAAATGACTGGAATATTTACTCAGCCCTTGCACCTTCATGAGAACTTAAGTCTTAAAGCATTCTAATTAGCTTCTGTTCATCTGCCTTTATTTCTGTGTTTCTGAAAAGAGTCATACTCATCCATATCATAGAGATAGGCACCTTATAAAGCAATTTAAACCATCACAAAATCTGTACCAAAAATAGACAGAATGACTTCCCCTCTGAAAATGCTGCTTTCTCTTCACTGACTATAAAGGAAGCGTAAAAGGCCAGCTTACATTACACAACAACATCTGAGATGACAAACTGAGGTGATATGAACACCATCATGAATGCCACCAAAATTTTCAAAGTTTGGGATATGGATTTCATTTTCTACAAGATATAAATAACCCCTCAGATTAATGACTCAGATTTTTGGGTAAACATTCAGAGATAGTTTTTTTGTAGGTGCTCAAATTCTCTGAAAGTCAACAGGATTTAAATGAAAAATGCTTTTCAGATCTGCACCTTTATATCAGAAATCAGTATAATCAATGCTTCCCATTTTTTCTCTGACCTGCCAATGCAGACGTAAACTTCCTGGCCCAGGACTGTTCCTTATTGTTGCTATGAACAGCACATAAAATAGCAATACTCTAATTTATTTTTTTTCTCTAAGAACTTTTTGTAATACAATTGATAAATAGTGCCAGCAATAAAATGTATTATGCATTTTCATATTTATTAGCTTATATAAGCTGCTGTACAATCTCCAATCTGCCAAAGGATGGATGTGCAAAAACATGAATGAAGATGTAAGACCCATTTTAATGTGCACTTGCATAGCGTAGAATGTAATAGGTATGCATAAAGATTGTTCTATAAAGCAGAAAAATATGCTACAGAAAAATTATGACTCCACAGAATCTCCTGTGCAATTGATGTTATAAAATGATATAAAAACCCCATCATTTTCTGTTATATGTCATCTGACTTTTCGATGAAGATCATTAAAATGAGTGTGGGTTAGCGTAGAAGGGGACAAAAACATAGAAATATTTTAGCAGTTGTTAAAGCTTTTTAGGTAGGCTGCTTTATTTACTGGTGCATTTTCTGGTGTATTTTCAAATACAGTAAAGGTTAAGAAGACTATGGAGAAAATGTCTACATAACCTCTCCCCTCCCTTCTCACTGAGTCCCAGGAACATGAAAAGAAAGAATTCTTCAGTGTATTTTTCTTTTTTTATTCTCTTACTATTTGGAAAGTCAAAGGCCTTTTTTTAATGGTAACAACATCTTAAGAAGTCATTCATGGACCCAGATTTGAGAGATCTCAGCAAGAAATCAAGTTATGAATGTATGCAAGAAACCTTATTGTAAAAACGCTAACAGCCCTGAGCCAAGACGCACAGGATAACTATTGAAACTGTGCTTCCTAGAATCTGTAGCTTCTAACAGGGCAAGGAAAAGGCATTTCCTAAGCTTACTCACTCTTGCAGCCACACTAGATATAAAGCAGCAGAGTAATATGCTTGTGCTACTTTTTGTAGCCGTGACAGACATTTTATACCTCGCTGATCATCAATCATAAGGCACCAGGGATAGATCTCATATAAAAAGAAGAAATAAGGATGTATTTGGGCTCCGTGGATCATGTCCACATGGTTTAAAAACCCAAGGTGTTTTTTGTACCTTCCATATGTAATTTCACGACACAATAGATGATGTTATTTCCTATTGGCATTAGAACTCGGGAGCATTTGCTCCTGTCTTCTCTCAGGGATTTGGACTCTGAATTATGATCTAGTTAAAGCTCTCAAGAAGATTCCCTCTTGTCTCCTTAGCTACTTTTCATCTGTCACTTTCACCTCTCCATGGACAAGAGGGATTTTCCCTTTTGTGAAAGAGAGAACCCTGTTAGTTACTGCGTATTTCATTCTGATAGAAGGCCTATGTATCATAGAGCAAAGATTCCTAGTACTTTCTGGATTACTAGATGACCAAAAATCTCAGCCCTGCCCTGTTAAAGCCCACTTCTATGTGATGTTTATTGTCTCTTTGAGATTTTATATACTTCAGAAAGCTCCTGACCAGCCTGTGTCAGGATGTGGTCAATGAGAGATAACAAAGGTGACGGGAGATAAGGTGCTGAAAGCCAGCACTGCTTATTTATTCAGTATTTCATGCTAGAGATTTGTACTGCCTTCTCTTCCCAATTAAGTGTCAGTTTTGGCCCATGTAATCAGTTGCATAAAGCATATTTGCTTCCCTTCCAGACTCAAGACCTGATAATTTGCAGTTATAGCACTGGTTCTACAGTAATGTGCTGTAGGATCTTCCAGACTGGTTTCCCTTAAGTCGATGGATTCTTGTCAGCATGTGTATTGCGAATTCCTACACCATATGAAAGTTGATTCACCATTTCAGCCAGGGGCATTTTGTTTTTTTATGCCTGTATTTCCTTTGTTTTCCTTAGATTGCATAGTTCCTGCTCATCTGCAGTGGAATTCTGAGTGGGATAGATATTTTTTTGTCAACAGGAGCTCCAACTGAACTTTTGAACTTTTTCCTCTTTTGTTACTCAGCTCAGTTTTTTGGTGCAATTACATTGCTACAGGGTAACCAAGGTGTTTGCATAATGTTAGATGGAAAATGGGAATTAATCTATATATAGCACTGGAATCTATTTCCCATTTCCTGGCTCAATTCTTGGCTCTTTTTCACTAGTAAAGACATTCTCCTTTCAAAAGTGAACCACTCTGAAAACAGAGCACCAAAAGCACAAATGTAAAATTGGAGAAAGTTTTTCTTTTTATAGTCTTCAGACAGTCCCTCCAGCTGTCTCAGACACTTATTTTGGTATTCACACTCTCTCATGTGGTCAATAGATAAATACAGGAGGTGGAAAGGGATGCAGGGACATACAATAATAATGAAAAATAGCTGTTTGCCTGGCGACTAGACTAATAGTTCTGTTGGACTGTCAGGGATCCCCCTCTCTGGTACTTTGCATGGCTTTTGTGAAAGGATGGATGGATTCAGCCTGTGACAAAGCAAAAGGGTTTGAAATGCATCCAAGTCACCTCCAGTGAATAACCTGCTAGGCACTCCAGTGGACTAATGAATCATTTCTGAGGTTTGGGAACCTGAAAGCCTGAATCAATATATAAACATTTACTGGCCTCAGGATTGCAGTTGCTGTCGGAAGTTGCCGAGGAAGTGTCTTCATTAGTGTATTATAATCAGTAGTGTGCTTTTGGAATGAATCTCCTGATCATTTCTATTTACCACACAAGACATGTTGAAGTCACAGGGTGTCTCAGAGCACAGAAAACGAGTTTTGTTTGGATGAAACTGGACTGGAAGATCCATCTAATCTGGAACTAAACTGGAAACTCATCTAATGTGCTCCAGCCCATAATGGGCCTTCAGTTCAGGGGACCAGACTAGAGCTAGTCTGAAGCAACTCCCCAAATACACATAGTACAGACATCAAGTGCTCAGCACCTGCTGTTTTGCTCTACAACTCCACTCCTAGTAGGTTGTGCTACCTGTCAACATATATGCATATGTAACATATACTAGTAAAGATTAGACTAATGTCCTGTTTTCAGAATTTTCCCTCAGGTGTTCATCATGAAAAAAACCCTTCAATAGAACAGCTAAAAAATAAACATAGATGTTACAATAAGATCTTGTGCTGGGATCCCCCGCTGGGATCCCCTTTGTTTATCACATCACTTGCTTTTCTTTTGCAGAGGCTCCACTGATATAATTAGAGCTGGAAGGACAGCACTTAATCCCTAAGATTTTCCAATTCTGCCAAGCTTGAAATGAATACTTTGAAATTTTCTAAACTCTTTTTTGCTCAGGAAATGTTATAGGAAATATAAAATCATTTCAGCATCTCATTAAGTTCCCACTCCCCATCTTATTTTCAAAGCGATCCCTACATTTAGCTGCACGTTCTTGCTGAGGGTTTTGCAACTCCATCTCTCTGTGTGGCATTATTTGCTTTATTTAATAATAACCTTCAGTGTTTTTACCATTGCCCCTTGACTTGAAACATATTTGTTGCAGGGGCAGCCTCCTATCTGCTTTGCTATTGGCAGGCAAAGTCAACTTACTCCAGAAGCAAAGGCAGGGGGATGTTGAAAAAGGAAAGGAAAGCTGAATGTTTGACTAGAATGTCCCTTTCATTAGATGTGAGGTCACTTGCTGTGCAAGCAGCAAAACTATCCCTATTCTCTGCATGTAGGCCAAGATGTGCCAACTTGGGAAGAAGCTGGCAGTTCATAGAGAAGTCACTGTTTTAGCAAAGCTGATCAGACACTCTCTGTTTCTTTGGAAAATAATTTCTTTTTTTCCTGAAAAGCAAAATGTTTCCACTGTTTGGCCTTGGAGGAAAAACAAAAATAGATTTCCCAGAAATGAGATTCTTTCAGTGAAGCAATTAATTTAACCTAAAAGCTGCGTTTTCCAGTTTCGGAAAACTACTCATTTCGACTACCTTTCTGAAATGCACAGGAATTTATAAACAAAACATTAATGTTTTGAAGACCTATAAAGGGCAACTAGTCTCCCAGCATACCTACATTTTTTCATAGGGAGTGCTTTACATTTTTATATATCTGTTAAATGTACCCTATGATAAGTTAATTGTAATGTTAACTTGCAACAAGCTCTCAGGTGACTTAGCATATGTAAACACCCTGGAAATACAGCAATGCTTTTGTTTGTTTTGCACAGTTCAAGCTTCTAGCTGGAGAAGGTCACCCAGAACTCAGCACCACCATGGATTTTTGCACTAAAGGCAAGTGACTTGCCTGAAGACACACGCAGGTTACCGGGGAGAGAACCCAGATCTTTGGGATCTGTGGGAGAGAGCAAAGAACCTAGGTTATTAATCATAAGTCAAAATAACACTGTGTGTCATCACTGCTCATTTTAGGCAAAACCTTGGTCCTATTGATGTCAACAGAAAATGTGTGCTTTTGAGAGTAGGTATTACAGTGTCTACTATGGCAGCCAGTATGTCAAAAGTTATTTTACTTCAGATACCATGCAGGAAATATATTTAAAATTGTGCAATAAAGAACAATAAATGAAATAATAGATAACTTTCCTATAAGGTAAGGCAAGGTTTAATTCATTCACCAATCTGAGCTTTTAGTTTAATGATAAGTATATATGCAAAGTACTATATATGAAACATCCAGTAATATCAAATATATGCTATTAAATATTTACGCAATTCCTGCAAAGGTTACAAGTACATCTTAAAAGGCTAAGCACCCCAAAGCCTATGCTGCTTTGCTTAGGAACTGGTAGCTTCATCTCAATTGAGACTGTGATGGCTTTGTGCATATTTGAAATTGATATGTTCTTCAAAGGAAAAAGAAATGCTTTATAAGTTTTTTCTTCTCTTTCAGCTTAGAGCTGTGTTTTGACGTGAACTCAATTTTGAGTAAAGAGAATGTTCTGAATTTTTAAATGTTAATGTAAATACTGTACCATGTCAGTGTAAAACAGGTGCCCACTGCACACAGGACTGTGGGGGTTTTTTATGTCTGATCTGTTACACACCAAAAATTGCAGACTCCTGTGGAACAGGCTTTATAAAAGAAGGTCAGATCTCTCAGTTAAAATTGCAAAACAAAATGGCAATAGAGAATGGGATCTTGGGAGCTGAAATTAAGTCTTCTTTCTCTCTCACTCACTCATTTTGTTTACATGTATTATCATCATCTATACAAAGCTACAATTTTCTGAAGAAATACCTGATTTTTGATGCCTCTGTTTTTTTGATTTTTTTAATCCAAGGCACTTTCAATGCAAGACATTTCAGAGGGTGAATCAGGCACTTTAAACAAAAGTTATACACTCCAAAATAATGATACAGAATTATCAACAGCTTTTGTAAATCTTGACCCCATATGTGTTTCATTCCTGCAAACCTCCAAGGTATGGCTGAATGCTGCCAGGGAATGAGCATGGGCTGTGCTCCCTGTTAGGGCCTGCTCTTGGGAACACAGCCCTCCCTAATCTGCCAGCTGTTCCCACGACATGGGTGGCACCGACTTTGAGCTGCAGAAAGCACGCTTAGCTTCGCATTCCTGTGTCTGATCACATGCTTTGTTTATGGATGGCATATTTTATATTTTATATTTGTTATGTAAACACTTCACTGTTGTTATTGGTGGATCTTGTACGTTGCAGCAGTGATTCTTACAATTTAAAATGAAAATCATATCTTGAAAAGAAATCCTCAAAGAAATTCTCATTTTTGAAGCTTCCAGTGTTATTGCTCATCTTGCCTGAGGCCATTATAATAGCTTGTGTGTACAATAATATTACTGAGGCAGTGACAGGAAGGAGAGATAAAAGTCATCTCACTTTAAGGCAGTCAATGAGGTGTCTCACTACAGCCCTCATGTATCTATCTGTGTTGTTTATTTCCTGTGTTCTGGGCCTATGAGCCGACATGCAGTAATTTTGATTCTCTCTACTGCCCTGAAATCTGCACACTGAGATGCGGTTTGTTCCAGTCTTCACTGTGTTCACTGAAAAAAGTCTTCTATACAGAGAATTTTGACATTTTGAAAAGTGTTCTTCCCTCTGAAGCAGACAAAAATCATCACTGTATTCTGAGGCAGTCTTCAAAAGTTGTCCCAGGCCTCCTGGATGTTGCTAGACATTGGATCCCTGACTCTCCACCCAAGGGGGCTGATAAGAAACTGAACTGGCAGATGGAAGATAACTAGGCAGATTCCCTTAGGATTTTGTCAGCCTTGAACTGTCTCCACAAGTGCTTTGATTTATTGAGATGGCAGAAACTTGATGAGAAACTCTTTTTAATCACAATTTTACAATCTCTGTAATTTTCCTAACTAGGCCAGCCTTCAGATCTGTCTTAAAGGAATTCCTAACTATAACAAAAATGAAGAAGCTATGTGAGATGCACAACGAAGGTGCCTTTTTGCTGCTGCTCAGAATAAACTTTTGAGAACCACAAACTAAGACCGGCAGTTTGATGGATGTGAAAACAGCCTGTGGCACACATAACCAGTTGGGCAGAAATTAATAACTGTACATGTAAAGCTATCTTCATGCAAGTACAGTTCACCAAAGTATAAATAACAGACATGATCCTTGGCTTCTCTGAATCAGCAAGTTCCACTGAAGTCAGTGGAGTTACACTGATGTACCCTTAGTCTAATTTTTTTTATCATTTGAATTGCTGCAAGTTTACAAACAGTTTTTAGTATTGATTTTTCCCTGCTTTCTTGGTAGAGAATTTTGAAACACCTTGAAAGTCTCACAAAAACTTTGAATGACCTGTTTCTGTGATTCTATGACTGCACTCCAAGATGGGCTACAACAATTCCTCTCTCTTAATGGAAGTCCCTTTCTGCAGTGATACTAGATGGAAAGTTCTGTCCAAAAGGAATGCAGGAAATAAATATCAACATGTGCAGAAGTTTCATACCTGATGTCAATAAATCAAACTGTTCCAATCCCTACAGATTTTTTAGCAAGAGGGAAGACTCACAAAGCTTCAGCCTCACTTTTCTACTTTCTTATCAATAGTTTAGCATCTCTCTGACTCTGTCGAGAGCTGGAAAGACATGGAAAACTTCAAAGAAGCTGTGGCTCCATACCACAATTAGGAAACATGGATTTCTCCCTAGCAGAAACTTGTGCTGTGTACCTTTTTCCATCATGTGTCTGATGCAAAGATGTGTGCCTGTCTTGTGACCTACTGTTGGAGGACAAAGGGAAGATTCAGCTTCCCCACTGATACCTTTTGCACTGAAACCAGTAAACTGTTACTTTCTTTCAAAAACCCTGCTGTGTGTGACTTTTTGAAAGTGCATTGGATATAAATTGAAACTGGGCTAATTTGGAGTACCATTGCTACAGTGTCTATCTAGGCACTGCTGATGGAATAGCATCGTTTCCAGATTTTCAAAGTTAAGTGCTCCAGCTCAGCACTTTCCCCTCAAATTATTCCTGATAGACCAAAGTTACAAGTTCCTCTTTCTGTAAGGTCTATAAGCTAATACAGCTGCAGAAAACTATTGTGCCCTTATTCATTGAGAGCGAAATCGTGAGCTAATATCCAATGCTGATGACCTATGAATCTTAACAAGATAGTCTGATTTTCAAGTCTAAAGTGAGTGTTGGTAGTTGCAGATGAAAAACTACACCTTTTATAGCTAAAAAATGATTGTCTTTCTTCTACAGTATTTGCTACACCTTCCCATTACCATTCTCCCAGTTTACAGTAAAGTGAGATTGTGCTTGGATTATCAACCTAGCTGTACACATTTAAGTATTAAGCCTAGTAAACATAGAATCCTAATGCCCTTCTCAAAGAGTCACTGATCAGGTTATCACAATGCTTAAATTACACATCATAAAAACATAGTAATAAATAAATAAGTGGAAATATTGCCAGCACTTCAGAGACCCCTGAAGATTCACTGGTATGCCAATGAATAGCTTGTCAAACTGCAGCTGATGTCTTTTCATTAAAAATAAATATCTATACCTCTGTACCACAACCACTTACAAATACCATGAAATATTAACCTCATGGTAGATCCAGATGCTTCCTTTAAAAGCAAGTAAATAATGAGCTAAAATATTGTTTTCTAGGCTAGGATCTAAAGCATCTAATACCCAAAGGAATGATGTGAATTTTCAGCCCAAATCTGTGGACTCAAAAAGCACTAAAACAAAACATGACCTGACTCCCTTGGTCAGAAGTGATTTCCCCCACTATGCTGCTGAGCTCTTGGTTTGCTACTGTAAGTCTAAAGAACTTTTTCACTGCCTCTATCAGGAATTAGAGACATAGCATTTCAGCTGCTGCTTACAGTTGCAGAGAATCACAAAAGAGGACAAACCATAGATATTGTGGAAATAATGAGAAATTAAGGTTATTTTTGGATTACATTGATGTTGGAATGATTTGATACCTTTGTACTAGTGTAAATCTAAATTTCTCTCAATTCCAATTCTTGAGCGTGAAAAGAATCGCTCCTATTTACAGCAGAAAACTATGTTAATGATATTATTAAAACATCAACTGGTAATTTATCTTCTTCCTTGATCAAGATCTACACTGCAGTCCAGTAAGTATGTTTTGATTCTCTGTAGCAATAAAAGGGGGCTGTGAAGAGGAATAACTCATTGAAGGAGGAGGAGAAACTAAAAAGACTGGGTAAGAAGAAGAAGAAAAGATAAAAATCAGAAGAAACAAGAAAAAAGAGAATCAGGAAATCATAAAGGACAACGAAGTAAGGGTGACTGAACTTGTCACTTGACTCCAAGAATTCATCTATTCAGTTTATTTCGTCCAAGTATAGGAAATTTGTATGAAATGCTAGTATCTAAAAAAAAAAGTCCAAACTTCAGGACTGTTGGGCAAAATGGGGATCCATAGTTTTGCAAGCACCTAAAAAACTTTGATGTGCACTTTATTTTTATTATTATATTATTATTATTAGCCTTTTATTTTGATATATATATATAAATAATGAATATTTTGTGTCCATTTGTTAGAAAATACTCAGAATTTGATACCAGCAGAACACAGGACAAGACAATATGAGTTCTAATGTGTACTAAATAAGAAAATTCCAAGATTGAAAGACAAAATGTGAAGACTGAGGATCCTGAAAAAGGACTCTTTCAAGAATCTTAATAATTACAAAGTAGTCTGATGCGTCTATGTATTCTTTTTTGCTATACACAACATAATTCTGGCTCAACCGATTCCATACCGCTTTCATACATTATCTTTAACAACACTGAGGACCACAGAGGGATGAATTATTCAAGTGAAATCTTTATAAATAGACATATGAAGACATTGTTTTTTCATATCTGTAAACTTTCTGTAAAAGTAGCAATTCTCTCTTTTTTTTCATACTACTGTTTAAAATAAAAATTTCAGTATGAAAGGGAAAAAAATCCATCTCAGAATACTCAGTAAAGTCAACCTAGAGGAAGAAAAATAGAGCTTTATTGCTGATGCAGGAATTCTCCAGTGTGTCTAATTGAATGGATTTCCAAAGAATATTCTAAAGCATTTTAGATATTGCATATCTTTGCAACTTTACAGTGCCAGCCCAGTGAAAGAACCTCTAACTTAACTCTGATAAGTACCTACTGCTTTCTTGTACCTCAGTTCCAACAAAATTCAGTTAAATATTCCCTCTAGAACAAATTAAAGTATAAAACTTGTCAAGCCTTCCACTAAAAGCCTTGGGAAGTTTAAGAGAAAGTCTCTTGTACTTCTGGGCTGAATTGCTGTCAAAGATACTCTGTTCTATTTTGTTCACAAGGACTAAACATTCAGAGTAATATTAGGTTCTTTCCTCAAACTCAGCAATAAGTAGCTAATCATTATCACTCCTGTGGTACAACACTAATTATGATGAATGCACAGAATTAATTTTAATGAATACAGAATTCTGTAGGAGTCCCCCAATTTCATTTAGTTTTAATTGATATACTTTTCAAAACTATATAATTTGTGGTTGAATCCACAATAGGATCCTTTTGTATGCATTTGTGTAGCAGAAAGAGATCTCTTTGCCAATAATAGTTTTACAATACAATATTTTCACACAGCAGTATTGGAATAGCATAATTTTAAACAGCTTTCTCTCTACCATCAAACAGTATATAAGCTTAATCTCTAAAACTAGTTGATTAAAATCTGTCTGCAGTTGTAGAAAGTAAAACATGTATGAACTGATTTTTCTCGTTTGCTCATTTATTCTGTTATTTACCAATCAGTACCTAAAATTTCATAATATTTTTAAAAAGCCAAATAAATATTTAACATTTGCCTTAGGCTTTCCCAGAAAAAAAAAAATTGTCCAGCAACAGAATTGCTTATTTCTACTTCTATGAGGAGACACAGTTGTTTCATAAAATGAAACCTCAATATTGATTATGTACCCAGAGTGGCCAGCACCCATGTTGCTATAGCCTGGGATGGTACCAAGCTCAGTGGTGCCATTTAAATTTAAATCAGCTGCCTACTGTTTTACCTCATCGTTATCCGCAACGAGTACTACTTTCTACTTGTGCACAGCAATCAATTTCTGGCTTACCTGTAAAGGTGCATTTAGATTTGCCAAATCATGTAGTTGCTGACACCCAAAACTATAGAATTATTATATAAATGGTGTATACTTCCCCTGCTAGGGAACAGTAATGGCTGCTGATCAAATTGGCTAATAATTCTAACTTGCAATTCAGTCTGCTTAATGTTGAAAGCTGGGTTCAACCACTGTGTTTGATTAATAAGCAGCCTTCACTTTGAGCAGCTACAGCAAAATTAGCAGTAGTACACACATACACACATGCACAATCAACTCCTTAGCCTACTTAAAAAGCTGCTGCTTTTTAAAATGTGGATAACATAGAAGGCAAAGAAAAAGAAGTAAAATACTAATGCTGTTACAATGCGCCTTGGATAAAAGTAAGCATCAAGGTCTTTCAGGCTATCCCAGGCTACCTTGCAGGAAATCATGAATACATTTTAATACATTTTCTAGGCGTCTAAAAGGTAATATACCTTGATCCTCACCCTGTCCTTCCTCTTCTTGTCTCCTAGCAAAATATATCCTTTATAATATATGTTGGAAATGATATAAATTAAACCACATATCTTCACTTAACAGAAATCCACACCTTGCAATATGGGCCAAACAGCAGTGACTTCTGTATTTAAACAAGCATATAAATTATGATTAAGTGAGTGTTATGAAGCATGAATTGCAGGGTTCAAGCTTGGGAGCTCTGGGACAAGTTTTTGCCATCTCAGTCACAAGCTATGTGTAGCATAAACTGTTCAAATTAATTGTAGTTTATATTTAGTGGCATTCATGGAAACTGATACTAAATCAGGATGTTTCTGCCCTCCTCTGACCTGTGCTATATATGACAAAACATTGTCAATATGTCCTGATTAGCCATGGAAATAACAGCATCTCTTCCACTTCTGCAGCTTTTGACAGCACAGTTCAGTATTCAGTAAGGTAAGACTTCAATGTGAGGAAGAGGTAAATTGCTTCTTTTGCTGCAATGTGGGTGAATGTACCAGACCTCACAACATCACAGATTTTAAAGAGAAATGAGGTCTCTGGTTAGCGCTTCCTAGTCCCTGGTTTAGAAATCCCATTTGCAGTAGCTCACTGCTACAACTTAAAAAGTGTTGCCACTATCATCTGGCAGAAAAGCCTCTTTCTCCTCCTAAATATCGCTGTCATGCTCACTGGTTGAGGAAGCCCACAGAATGGCAATAAAGCACGATCCCTTCCAGGACCCCCCGACGCATTGTTTTGGCACTCCCGAGTACCACTGCAGTGAGCCCAGTCACTAGCACACAGCGTTCTTCCAGCACTGGCAGCGCAGTTCCCGCTGCGTCCAAGTGCGCTCTCACCGAGCCGGATTCCTAAGGCTGTGCAACGAATGGCGTGCTTAAAGGGGAAAGCAGTGTCTGAAGCTGTACTGACACATGACTCCTGGTTTTCTTCCTTCAGCTGATTTAGCTAAAAAAAGCTGCGTAAGGATCTAAAAAGTTACTGGATCTCATCCCATTTTGTTGCTCCTGGGGCTATTTCTAGTAAAATTGGGATAAAAAAAATTCTGCTCTGAACAGCTTCAATATTTTGCCTTCCTTATCACACAAAAATCAGATGAAATAGCTACTAGTTACAAAAAAATCCAAGTGAAACATGAACAAATGGTCCTTTATGGTTACTGAGTACTAAACAACCAGCCCATATTTAGACTTCTGAGAGTTTATGTTTTGCAATTTCTATCCAATCCAAGAAGTGGCCATTTTATTTACTCATGTTATTTGTGCTTGCTCTTCCATTTAGCTCTTGTATCTAATTGTTCTGTTTCATTGTGCTCCCTTTTCGGTCAAGAGTCATTTGAAGTGACTGTGGCAACTGCTGGCAAGTTTATACTACTATTACAATCACACACACACAAAAAAAAAGTAATTACACAATAGCTTCATTGAAGTCAATGAGGCCATTCTTGGCATAAGGTGTTACTTATAACTAAAGACAGCAGAAATCTACTTTAAGTCACAGTCTCCTATTAAATACAGCACAAAAATACTATATATTGTAAATGTTATACACTTGAATTTATCACAGATTTATTATGGAAACATTAATGCTTTTACCAACTGCAATACCACAACAAAATACACCAGATAATGACTACTAAAACTTCAGTGCTGCAAACACCAATTGGTTCATTAATATATATGAATTTCCCTATTTAGACTTAGCAAATTTCACTGTGATGCTTATTATTAGGTGCAACAGTGTGCAGGCTGAAAATAAGCCTCACAGGCAAGTAATCCAGAAAGTACAGCTATAAAGAACCTATTCTGAAAAGGCTAAGCAATAGTCTGGTAGACAGATTTCACTGAAAACAGCTGTAGTGGCATGCTGCGGGCTCGCTGTCTTGGTAGGGGAGGATGCCCAGGGTGCAGTGGGCACCGGCAAATTCTGCCCGTGCCCGGTAGTACTAGCACACGTTGCAGTGTAGTTCTGGGCCACAAGATGGCTCCAAGCCCATACCTCAAGCTTAATAAATTTTCAGACTATACATTTGACACAATTTTATTAAATGGCAACTACTGAAATACACTGATATTTTAATGTTTGGAAAAACTGTTTTATTAGGCACAATCATGAGCCAATTGTAGACAGTTGTATAGTGACTAAACAGAAATGTTAACAATTTGCTTTTATAAATGTTTAAATATGATATCCAAGGCAATTAAGATGTGCATGATGACATCAAGCTGATTGAGGTCTGTAATTCCTTTGAGCTTGCTTCTCTCTCTTTTTTCACTCATTAGAGTACCCACTTCGGAGAGAAATCATCTGCAATATACATGGAACAGCAGATATTTACCCTGATGGTGGGATCATTCCAGCTACCATATGCATCCGTGTGGACATTTACACAACAGGTAAAACATTTTCATTCTTAACTGGCTTCCTTAAAAAAACCACCATGACTTTAGAGTTACTCTAATGCTAAATACACAACCAAGGGCTGTGCTCTGCATCTGGGGGTGCAGTATAGATCTAACTCTCCAAAGACCAGCAGTGGTATTTCGGTGTGTCTAATGGCAAGAACTCTTACTTTAAAGTCTCCTTGTGAGGTGGTTGTAGGTTTAGAACTTGAATAAAGGCTGTCTTTTCATTGACATATACTGATTTCAGAATCCTTTGCATGCTGTGACTTTTGTCCTATACTAGGCAAAGATTATTATTAAGCCCTAGAAAGAGCATTTCTTGGTGAAAATTAAACCTTTACATCTGATACAAGATTAATTTACCTAAACTAGCAAGCTGACTTATGTGTAATAGACAAAATCTCCTGAATTAAGCCATTTAAACTATTTTGTGCTGGTAATGTTCTACAATAATACAAGAAGTCTGGCCAGTTCAGAAAGCTAAAATCCTCGACTGACGTAAACTGGGAAAAGACAGTTTAAAGTTCCAGTTCTTGGCTGACACTGCCCCAGAATAGAGCCCTGCATGTACTTTGGTCTTGACTGCCCCCAATGTCAATTAGCACAAAGCAGAGTTACATCAGGGTGACTTTGTGAGTATGCTTAGGGAATCCGGATATGTGGTGTGCAGAATACAGGAAGAAAAATTGAGAACTTTTCCCCATGGTAAACTGGATTTAATTAGTCAAGCAGCCATGAAGAACAACAGAAGCAGTAAGATATTAAAAAAAAAAACAACAAAAAAAACCCCAACAACATAAATACAGCACAAGAAAATCTCTAAAATACACTTTTGTTTCCTTGTTTGAAAGAATAAATAGATTCTTTTTAATATATTGTAATTGCTGTAGAATATAAAGCTACCCAACTCTCAAGCCAGGCTTGATTTTAGTGATTGTTTGACCTACTGTTTTTGCTTAATCGTCTGGTTGTCTACAGACTTAAGCAACTGGAAACTGCACATTTTGTTCATCTGGACATTTCTTAGTGTCTGATCTGTATGAATTTGAAGCCATGTCAGTTTTTATGTCAAATAATGAAATTAACCCCAAAATGAAACTTAACTGGCAAACTGCACCTGATTTTTCATCAGAACTATAAACATTTGACAAAATTGTCAAGCTTTACTCAACATTACTTAAATTGTTCTTAAACATACAAAATTATTTGACATTTTTGGGTTTGGGTGGGTGAGACTCTTCCATGGTTTCAAGGCTCATTCCAAACTCTTTTCATAGGTTTACAAAGAAATAATGCTCTTGTCTTATTTGTCCCACGAAGAACCTAGATCACTTACAGGTAGCAGCAGATTTGAGCTATATAATAAGACCTATCAGGTATCTGTGTAAGATATTATTATATGCTGGAGGCATAATTCTTCCTTTCTGAAAGGAGAGGCTCTTTTTGAAACTATAGTTCCTCCTGACTTCAACAGTAGTGGGCCTCTTGTGAGGAAACATAAAGAACGTTCTCTGTGCTCAGTCACTCGCCCTTATTATATACAATGTAATTATAATCAGTGATTTAATGGATTCAACAATGAGGCATTTATTCAACAAAAAGTCTCAGTAAAGTTATAAAAGGTACAAAAGATGGTGTTTGGCCCATGGCATCATCGTTTCAGGTATTCTAGTCAAATTTCTCTGTAAGGTATCTTAAAATTCTAGGTTTGGCTTTCCCTTTTCTGTGTAATCTTAGATCTCAGGGAATCACAATCTCAGTGGCAATACCTGCACATGGCTACATACAATGGCTACTTTTTCCTTTTTACTTAACATGGGTCATAAGTATTCGTGAACATCTGACTCACCTAAAGTAGTAGAAACCTGTTACATAATCTTTCTCTAGGCAACCAGTTAAAGCATTATGTAGATGTGCTTTCTACCATACAAATTTACAACAAAAAAATACAAAAAATATACGCTAGTTTCTGCAATGAGTTCTAGTAATTAAGAAATGACTTATGCAGGTTTAAGAGTTTCCCATGAGGTACTCATACATATGCATAGACATTTACTCAGAAATAAATTATATGCCTATTCCAAATTTCTTATTCTTTTCAATCCTCATAATTTTGGTTTAGCTTAAGTCATATAAAACAGTGAATGACAGAGAGAAGAGGGCTATGGAACTACACAGTTCTGGAGAAAATTCAGAGGAGAAAAAGATAAAAACCTGTAGCTCTTGTTCATTGATTTATGTGAACTGGTAATACTGGTTCACCTCAAAGGAAGTGTTTCACATGGCTAATAACGTCATCTCAGAATCAGTGGGACTGACACAGGTATACATGTATACAAAGCTCTCTGTTTTTTGTTTGGTATTCAGGCACAAAAAAGGGCCTGTCTGCACAGGATGAACTACAAGTGTACTTGTGTCCTCAAGCTGTTTACTGCCTACAGTTTCAAGGGCTGAGCAGGGCTATGACATCCCTCTTACATCCCTCTTGCCCATAGGGACAACAGTTCTAGTACATTAGTTGAGTAGCAGAGGGAAGTTTATACTGTCACTGCCAATCTGCTACCTTGTTTGGATAGAAAGCTGACTGTACATATATGCCACCTAAACCCATGAGTAAGGTATGCTCATAGTGCAATCCAATCACGGTCACATCATTCACTGGATTCTCCTAACCTAAAGGTCTGAGAAAACCATTGCATAAGAAATAGGCTTGTTTCACTGTGCAGATGGGACCCAGGCTTGCAAGTGCTGACCTTCATGTACGCACATTGAAAACCTGGACTTCTGAGAAGTGCCTATGTCCATGCATTTCTTCTTTTGGAAAAAAAAAAAGAGTGAAGAAACTTAAAATAGAGGAGATGGTGCATTTTGATATTTTTTCCAATCAACAGCCACACATTTGGGTTATAAATGGCTATTCCATTTGAAATTTACTTTAATTTCTAATATCATAATTTACTTTATGCCTTTTTATAGCAATTATAGCAAAGTGTTTGTATTTATATTCATAGATCAGACACTAACACTATGCACTGAAAGAACAAAAAAGAAAAATATAGTCTCTGTCTCAGAAAGTTTAAAAACAGATTGAAGAGACTGAATTACTTTAAATGACTCAAGAATGAGCAAATATAAAGTAATTGTATTAATCCCATTGTATTAACTCATAAGTATTAAGGGGAAGGGAAGGGAAAGGGAAGGCAAAGAGAAAGGGGAAGTGAAAAAGGAAAGCATATATTCTCAATTAGCAGACAATTCTGGAAGAATCTTACATTTTCTGGTCCTTTACTTTTAATTTGAGTTTGGGTTATTCAGCTAGGAATCCAGAACATGAAGAGCACTAATCTGATTCTGGCTTAGGCCACAGTGCTACAAAGCAAGCCCAGTTATACAGGACAGAGAAAGAATTGTAAAGTTTAGCTGCGAAGACATGACAATATTATGGACAAGGAATAATAAATATATGATAGAAGATAGTGAAATATATGTTGAATTGGGTATAAATCTAAGCCCTAGCCACAGCCCATGAAAACTTTATGGACATACAAGATTCCACAACTTACAAGTCCTAAGAATGAGCCAGACAACAATATTTCTGGTGATTTTTTTTGTGCTTCAGATTCCAGAAGAGTTACAAGCCTTAGAAAATGGTCAGAAAAACAACTTCTGCAGTATCAGTTGTTACTATTCCTTATGTTTTTGTCATGTCCCTTCTGCTGCAAGTTTATTATTTTCCATGGCTTTTTACCTGCTTTGGTGCAAAATCAGTCTGTTTTAAACTCAGTTTACTGTGAGCTGCAAGACTTTGCCCTTAGGCAGGTAAGAAGCACTCATGCATCCCGCTGCATTGACGAAGAGCTGTAACCTACAGCAAAGGGGTGATGACAAACAACAGAGGGACAGTATTAGTTATACAGCTGTTTCTGCCTGTGAACATCTGTTCATAGACTAAAAGTAGGCTGCAGGTGGCTGATATAAGTGCACAGTTGAGAAAAGGATGCAAGAAGCTTTCTCCTTTCTGCTCCCAAGCTGGAGTCAGTCCAAGTAGAGACTCTGGACTTCCTGAGAGAAAACTATTTCATAGCTACCTCCAGAGGAGTGGAATCAGCTCTCTTTTGTTCACAGTGACACCTAAGAAAATGGGATAGCATTAAGAGCACCTGTTGCACCTATTGTAGGGGT
The DNA here is from genome assembly GCF_036417845.1 of Apteryx mantelli. NCBI lineage: Eukaryota > Metazoa > Chordata > Aves > Apterygiformes > Apterygidae > Apteryx > Apteryx mantelli. Next base: position 39,126,387 of record NC_089984.1, read on the forward strand.
AGCATGAATCGCAAACTGGGGAGGGTCATTGTGGTTTGCTCTGAGAATCTGCTGCAGTGCACTGACTCTACACTGCTCCCACTGCAGGGTTCTAGCTTAACGCCTAGCTTAAATCTATTCCCAGCCAGATATCTCTATCTCATTTGCTTGGTTTAAAAGTCAGAACAAGTTTTGTTCAGCTGCCAGCTGCAAGCTCAGTCTGGTTTCAAAAAAATCAATTTGGGGTATTTATGCTTCATAAATCACCATTAGCTAATACATACTAGGGAATCAGAACGCTGCAAGCAGATAGCTACAGCACTTTTTTTTTCATTTTAAATCTGTAACTAGTATTATTTGTTAGCTCTACTGCTAAGAGTTAAATGATTTCAAACAATAATACTGACCAGAGAGGAAAATCCCCTCTTCTGTACCAGGATAGTAAGCATGTAGCAAAGCCCGAGGAGCTGCAGGATCCAAAGGCTAAGACAACAGACAGTTGAACAGATACTTTCAATTCCAAGACAATGATGAAAATAGGAAAAGATGCATGATAAATACTATATACATGCTGTCTAGATGCTCAAGCAGGGCAAATGCAGCTTACCCATTTCTGTCACCTGTCACCTCCACAGCCTGTGTAGAACTGGCAATTTCAGTACAGACTGCCAATATTGTCTGCAGCTTTTAGTTCATATGACTGGCTTGATTCACACAAACTATGAGGCTATTCCCATAAGTAAGGACTATTCATGAAAACAAAGATTTTTCTTGTGCACACCTAGCAACAATGTACATATACATTCACTAGTCACTTGAGGCAGAGACTAAAGAAAATACAAAGATTTGACAGTAGAGGACAAACCAATTGAGAATTTTAAAAGGAAGGAGACACATCCTTTAGCAGCAAGAGAAGCTTAAATACACTGATTTCACAATTCAACTTTATGTTTCCTGAACCAGAATCACATTTATTTTTAAATCAAGAATGTAAAGAAAAGACCAAGCTTCATCTTGAAAATCAGGGAAACAAGACATATACAGGAGGCAGATCTCATTTAAGTAACAGTAGCATTTTAAGTGCTCTCTCCAAATGCCAGTCACACACTTGTGTTTTCTGAGCTTCAGTCACTCTCCCTGCAACAAATCTAGCACTCACATAGTTAGCTGGAGCAAACAGCCCGTATTGTTTAGATGACGTTAGTAGGGAAGCTTGTGCCTCTCTGTTCTTCCACAAGCATGGTCAATAAAAGTTTTACTACATGGCAGTTAATTCAGAGTTCAAAGCCTTCATCTGATAAAGAGTGGATATATTAAGCAGATGAGTTTAAACCTCTCTAGCATTAATTCTCCAGCAATAATCATGTAGTAAAGTAAGTTGGTTCCCTAATGCACTACTGATGGTTGCTTTGTAACTATGTGCACTAACAGCTATGAACACTTTCCTGAAGGACATGCCTTCTCAAAGGGCAGTAGAAAGCAGATAATTAAATACATTTAAATGTGAATTAGTTTGCTGCATTTAGTGACTTAAGCTTGAACTTATCTTACAATTAAAATGTTCAGAACTCAGTCTCTCCATGCATATTTAAATGAACTCTCTGTAAAACTAGCCTAAGGCAATGTAAGGCTTAGGGTGGCTCTGAGTTTGCCACTGGGAAGAATGGAAAAGGGTTGTGGTGGATTGGAGGTGTCACAGGGGAGAACCAAGGCCATGGTTGTTTTGCCACCTCTGTCTCATCCCAGCAATCTTCAGCCCCACATGACCATCTCTTCCATCTATTTATAGAGCTGGACCTGGCTCTATGAATGGACATTGACTCAGAATATCTATTTATGCTATAATCTTGCATACTGACCAAGTGAAGCAGGAGTGACATCCTGGGTTATTTGCATTAACAATAAGAAGTATGGTTTAAAAAGATATGAATGTCTAAGTGAGTGGAAAGCCTGTAAGAGGCATCTGATATACTGCAGAAACTATTCAAACACTGTTAATCCTTTATGCAAAGATTACATAACGGTTCCAAGCTCAATGTCAGCATGGGTTGTCTGGCATGTAATTGCCCATTGCACAAACTACCAGCAGTTAGAGCCCTTACGAGCAACCACTATATCTTCGCCTGCTGCTGCTGCTGCTGCTTCCCCCCATGTTTGGCTCCATCTTTTCGGAGCGCCGTCCTTCGCTACGGACCACGCACGAACACAGCAATGCCAGCCTGGCCTCATCGGAGCTGCACCGTGCTGAGGCCTGACATTCAGCAGGCTGCTGCGCCCTGAGGAAGCTCCCTGGGGGCGCAGCGGGAGCGCTTCACGCTGACGGGCAGCGGCTAATTTCCTCCGCGCTGGCGTGCGTGGCGGTGGCGGTGTGCGGCAGCTGAGGCAGAACACGCGCTCCCCACGTCCGCAGGGCACCGTAACGCCCCGGCTCCCCGCAGCGCCGGCCGGGGCACGAGCCCGGGGCCGCCCCGGCTCCCCGCAGCGCCGGCCGGGAGCGCCAGCGGCTGCGCGGCGCCGCGGGGGCAGGGAGGCAGTGGAAATCCCCAGGATCCCCCGGCCCCGCGCGGGGCGACGCCGCGTCGGGCACCGGGAGCCGCCCCCGCGCCGGCAGCCGCGTCGGCGGGGCGGCCCGCGCCGCTCCCCGCCCCGCCCAGGCCGGCGTGCGGCGCGGGCGGCCGCGCAGCGGGGGGATGGCGGGGCCCGGGCCGCACCTCCCGGGGCTCTGCGCGGCGGCCGCCTTCCCTCGGGGCCGGCGGGCGGCGTGAGGCGGCCAAGCCGCCCCGGGGGCGCCCGCCCTGGGCGCGGGGAATGAGAGGCGGCGCCGCGGGGCTGCCGGAGCCCGCCGGGACCCACCATGCGGGAGCTGGCGATCGAGATCGGCATACGGGTCCTGCTCTTCGGGGTCTTCGTGTGAGTGCCGCGCCGGGAGCGGGCGGGGGAGGGAAACTTCTGCCGGGGCGCCGCCGCCAGCCGCCTCCGAAACTGCCTCAACTTTCCTTCGCCGCCCGCCGCCGGGGTCGGCCCCGCTTCCCCTCTGGCGCCCGAGTTCGCCCTCGGCCCCCGGCCGCGGTGCCGGGCTGGAGGGAGGGCGGCGGGGCGAGCGCCCCTCGGGCCGGGGCGGCAGCGGCGGGGGGTGGGGGGGGGTGTCCACGCGGGGCGAGCGCCCCTCGGGCCGGGGCATCGGCGGGGGGGGGGAAGTCACCCCGCAGAGGAGCGCCCCTCGTTCCGGGGCGCGGGGGAACAGTCTCCCCTCAGCTCCCTTAATCGTTGACGGAGCTGTCGCCGTTGCCCCGTCCGGGGGGCGCGGTGGGGCGAGGGTGTTGTCCCCTCCTTGCCCCGGGTGTTTTTTTCATTTTTCTTTTTTTTTTTCTTCTTCTTCCTCTTCCACCCTCCCGGGTCTTGGGTTGTTCGGGGAACGCGGGGAGCCCTCTCCGTCCTGGGACACTAGGGATTTGCCGAGGACCTGCGGGATTTTTTTTGTCGGAGAAACTACTGTTTGTGAGAGAAGTGTACAAAATATCTAGCTGCTTTTTATGTTTGTTTGTTTTTCCGTTTGGATGATTATTGTTTTTAATACGAGGCCTGATCTGCCAAGGTTGTAAATGCAACTAAATAGCTGGCTTGCAGCACGCAGGACCTGCAGCGAGCGCCGGATGCTCCGGGGCAGGCGCTCCCGGTGGCAGAGCCTCAGCGCGGGTACTGGCACCTGGGGAAGGGCAGCAGGGTGAATATAAAATACAGTGTATTTTAGCTGGCCTTGGAAAGCATATCCACACACTGGTATGTAGGAAGAAAAGCAATGAAAATCTGATTTCTTTAGATGCTGAAAGAAGTACAGCCATCACTGAAGGCACACTCTCTTTTTTTGCCTCTTTACCAGGAAGCAGTTGCACATTAATTTGCCCTGTATACTTCAGGGAGGCTTCCCCCTTCCCTTTCAGGGCTGCATCTGTTTTTTTCTTTTGGGCACTTCTCATTCTCTATGGATTTGAACAAGGAAAAGTTCTGTTCTACATAAATTTGCATTTCAGTTTCTTAATATTTAAAGATGAATATTCTCAATCTTTATGATCCCTCTAAAGTATTATAGAAATTGGATCAGATTATCAAATACAGATTGCTGCCACTTTACTTGCTTGCCTACTTAGCAATGGATTGTGTTTGTAACAGGTGCCTGCAATAATAGTCTAGGGTATCTATTAAGTCGTGGTACTGAGTTACAGGTAGTTGTATTGGAATGCTTTGATTTGATATCTGTCTGAACCTTTCATGGCTAATGAATTAATTGCTCAATATCCTGATACTTGATTTTTTCCTCAGAGCTCATTTCTCTTGAATATTGATGCAAATCTTTTATGAAAAATGCAACCTGTTTGCTAAAAGTGTCGTCCTCTTCATTTTAGGATAGACTTTCATACCTTCAAAAACCTGTAAGGTACCCTTGATACCTTTCTACTAAGTTGCATCTTATTTTGAGAGTTGTTCCTTTTAACATAACTCTTTTCTAGAATAAATGGAAAAATAGGTTGAGCAAAGACCTCAGAATCTGATGTTACATCAAAACCTTGCCCTCCATTATGATTGCAGGTGTAATTCATCACTTACACCACCAATAAGAGATCTTTTAATATAGCTTTTTTCCACAGGATAAAAATCATGCCCAATTATATTATAAGTAGTAATTTTTAGGGTATGCTTGCCATCAGTCTCCCATTTCCCCTCTAAAAGATTCTGTGATTTTTTGCTACTTACTTTATGCAGTAGTTCTGAAATTAACTGAAAGCCTTGGGTGGCTAAAGGAAATGCTTTCAGTAGAGTCACCATAATGCCAAATGGCAAATGACTAAGCAAACAATTTTTACATTTTAATGTGGCTCAGCTCCTGCCTTCTTGGAGTTCTGGGGAATAATTCCAACATTATCATAGGTCATTTAGAGCATTCATTGACAATATAGAGATCATGATATCAAAAAGTACCAAATATATATCATTCTAAACTCACATGCAAGTCTTCAAGAAACTAAATACCTACCTGCACTTTATTTGTTTGTAATGATTACAAGAATATAATCTCTAGGTAGACCAAAAGAATGATTTTTTTATTTAGATAACCTCACACCTAATATATATATATATATATATATATATATTTTTTTTTTTTTGCTTTGGAATAGTATTCAGTATTTTTCTCCAATTTTCCTAAGAGGTACTTATTCATCTTTTAAAACCTCTTTAAGTTATAGAGATTTATATATTAGTTGTGCTTTCTGGGGTTCTGTAGACAGCGAGAGCATCCCTTTTTAAGGAGTTGTGAGATCATTGAAGTGTCTTTTGAGGAATGAATAATTACTGGTGAATTGGGAAGCCCTGGAATCAGAATCCAGGCGGCAGCAATATAAGCTCTGCTGCAGAATCTATTTCTAGGAATGAAAAGGCAGTGTGGTTCCCCTCCCCCTTGGAAAGGCATGCCATTAACACCAGTGATTTGAGGCTAGGTCTGAAATCTTCTCTGTTGAGATGCCAGCTGCGGCATAGATATTTGTCCACTAGGAACTGGACTGAAGGAAATTACTTAATTCTGCAAAGATGGTGATGACTTTGGGTCACTACCAATATTTACAATATTAGAAGTCTGACCTTGAAGAGAATGGTTCCATAGCTCATTGCCAATCAGATGAACCATCTGTGCCTCCCAGATGTCTTTTTAGCTTCCTCCTACTGATTAATATAACTCAGAGTAATATACATATTTTGTACCTTAAGATGCAAAAGGGAAAGATGCATATTCTATGTTGTAGTTTTGGTTGATGATAAATGTCATTTCATAAAAATGGAAGTGTGAAAACGTATGTTGATGATTGTTGAAATTAACTGTATTGCCAATTTGAATGTATTCTACAGCAACAACCACCTTCTCTGTACTTAGACTCTGGCAACTTTCTTTTTTCCCCCGTTGGCCATAATTACGATCTTTAATCGTTCCACTGAAGGCAAAAACCTATACTTCTATTTTTTTTTTAAGTTCTCCTTTGTCATGCAAATGTAGATGGTTACAAATTATGCATGTTTTTGATGGTTGTATATTGGTTTGGATGAATAATACTTCAACAGACTTTGAATAACAATAATGAGATACTCTGTTCTTAGCAATTGCTAAGTGTTCAGTTAGCAATTAAAGATAAGTTTAGGTGTTGAAATTAAGCAGCTCAAGCTTTTGTGCATTTACAAAGATCAAATGCTGAAGGTTATTTTAGCTGTCAGGATATACTGCTATTGAAAGAAAGATTAGTAAGGGGAGATTTATTTGAAGACTTACAGCTGTCTGAAAGTCAGAAGCACTAATTAAAAAACTGGTTGTAGTGAAAAACATACTTGATGCCCACTTTACTGAAAGGGTAAATAGTTATTCTTCGAGTACCTTTAGCAAAACAGCCCTGGAGCCATGAGTTGCAGACTGTAGAGAGGATGGTGGTTTTTTTTGTTCTGCTGTACAGTTTTTCCCAGTTGCTTAAGACTAACAAAATCATCTTCATTTTCAAAATATTCAGCCTTATGCATTTTGACAGGGCTGAGCTGATCATAGTGAGCATAGGTGGTGTGCTACTTACCCGGCAAAGACACTTCTGTGTAATTTGACCAGTTATATGCTTTAAGTGAAGAGGTTTTATGTACCATTATACAGTGTAAAATATCTCTCTAGTTAAACCTTAATTTTAACTAAGAATCGATTCTCATTTCACTTAGTTTGTTAGATACTTTATTAAAAAGTATCTGTGCATACAGAAGTGGATTTTCAAAAGCAAGATCTTTCATGTAAGGTCTCAGAAGTAGAAAGGGTTTATTGTTTAATATAACAGTTGTGAGCATGTACTTTAACAGAAAAAAATAACAATTTGAAGAATGATTGGACTAGGATCTTGCATGTCTGTTTCCTTCATTTTACAGTTATTCCTATGACTTGCAGCATTTTATGATGCCTGATTGATGTTAAATGTAATCAGTCTTTCATCTGCTCCATGTGGCTAGTGGCATTTATCGATTATGGAATGCTTGATGCATCGGAATTGTTTTGACTGAATTGTTTTTATTAGGTTAAGGCAACTGTAGAAAGATTTCTGAGCAGGTCTGATCTTTTACATGGGAATGATGATGTCCTTAAAATGCTGTTCTTTCTCTGTCCTGAAAAGAAGAGATACATTGAGTGGTAGTTCTGAGTGTGGCTGTAATTGCCAGTAGACTTGCCCCAGTTTGTTAGTAAAATACATGTTATTCTGCTTTTGATACGTCCTGCAAAGAAAACTTTTTCAGCTCTTTCGGATGTTTTAGAAGATCACAGCGTTGTCTTAGCAGGAAGATAGAAGAATTGGTGTGCATTGTGGTATATTTAGTAAGATGACTTTTAGTGTCAACAACATATCCCTGATGTTTGTGGAGCTAATTGATTAAAAAGACAGTCTTTCAAGGATTGCTTCATCAAACCTTGAGCTCGTCAATGAGTGTGATGTGATTAAAATATAAATGTCATTCAAGGTAATTGGATATCTTCCCTACAGCACAGTCTCATTAATAGCCTCCCTTGGGGATAAATGTTTATCTGCAGACTTATGTATATATATACATTACACATGTAAGTGTACAGTCTTAACTAATATTGACATCTTTCACGTGGGTGCATGGTATAGGTAAATACAGGCTGATTTCTGTGCAAGTTAGATGTCTTATAAATTTTCAGTAGTAAGATTATAATGTAATTATGAATGGAATGATTTAGGCTGGAAACCTCTTCTATAGTAGCATTCTTTGTCATGGATGGTCCTCTTCTGGATATTCTGCATATAAGTTGCCTTCTTGAGAGATATTATGTATTGTCTTGTTAACACAAAAAATCAATTAGCTGAGGCCATTCCATAATGCTGCAGTTCTAATTTTCTCCTTCCTCACAGTTTGCCTTCTCCCTCTCTCTGTTGTACCTGTTGGGTTTTGGAGGATAGACTCTTGAGTTGAGAATGATGAGCAGTCAGAGATCTCTGGGTAATCTAAGTAAAGTAGTACTGAGAAGCAAACACTGATCTGAGACATTGAGTTCCTGATTCTGACACAGACTTTCTGCCAAATTGCAAAAATTATTTGGACCAAGATTTCAAAGAATATTTAAAGTTTAGTCTCTGTAGCTGAGCTTTTCAAAGGGAAGTTGGTATGTGGGCACCTGAATTTCTTGGTCTTTTTTTTTTTTTTGTCTTTATTTTCTAGACTTGAGAATCCTATAACTCTGCCTGACTTTGTTCTGGAACCAGATTTTTGGATTTTGAGCTTAAAAGCCTTGGACTTGATTTCTCTGTACTGTAATTTCTTGTCTACAAAGGGAGGGTAATAATCCTTTTTCCCACCCATTGTTCGTTCAAATGGTAAATTCTCTGTAGTAAGGTATGTGGACAACAGTCAGGTCTACTGAGAATTGAACTTGGTTGGAGTTTTCAGTGTTAGTTTCACAAAAAGTAATGATAAGTAGTGGGAAAATCAAAATAGTTGATTACTAACCCTTTTAAAAATAGGTACTGTATTGTAAACAAGATCATTCTTAAGTGAGGAAAAGATTTAGCTTAGCAGCCCTGTTTGAAGTCTAATTCACTGAGTGGGGTTAATGCACAGTTATGAAAATAACCTGCTACACAAAAGACCTTCTTGCCTCTCTGGTGCTTAGGAGCTGAAAGCATGTATCAGAGGTTGCATATTGAGCTCCAGAGGCAAGCAACGGACTTGTTCCAGGGCTTGTCGGTGTCTGTTACACCTTTGAAGTGATGAAAGACTTGGAACGCCATAGAGCTGCTGGAACTTGCTGATTGCAGCTGATATATCACAAAGTAACCCGAATGTTAACTTTGCTCAGTTTTGTCTCCTTGAGAGGTTACTGTAAAAACAAAAAGGCTATAAATACGTATTATACCTAGTGTAATATGAAGTACACAATAAAATGACTGTGTGCCTGTCCTAATATCTATGAAATATCTCCAAGCTAGTAGAGACACTGGGTAGAGTACTTGCAGTTCCATTGAGCTGAAGCTTCTGTTTTCATTGCTTTCATATTTATTTATTAAAACTAGGGTAGAATTTTACTGACTTTTATAAAAGTTATTCAGGAAAAGGCATGCTTTTTTTTTTTTTTTGACAGACTTTTCTATGTGCAGAAGATAGCCTTTTTTATAGGCTATTGTATCAATAGTTTTAGATTGTTGAACTAAGTTTCATTTCATTTGTCTTTGCTGAACTCCAGAGAGAAAAGGTTTCAATGGCATGGATTCTGGTTGTCCCATTAACAGGGTAGGATGTCCATAGCTGAACTCCCAGCTGAATCCATGCTAAAGGGGATATTTTTGCAAATACCAAAGCATCTGCTCCATCTCTGTGAGGAGTAAATGATCACTCTGTGATCATTGGATCTTATTTACTTATTGACTTTGGCACTGTGGATTTATTTTCTGTCAGCCCTGATTGAAGACTTTTTGTAGTGAGAATGTTGCTAAGACTGACCTGGTTTCTGTAAGGGAAATTTTTCTTTAAAAAACTGAATTTTATATTTTGATCTAAGCATGGCTAACCTGTGGCACAACTCTATTTCTTACTGTGAGGTTTTTCATAAAAAGTACAATCTTGTTGCTGGGAATGCACTCATGCCTAACACCTGGCACAATAAACCTAAATCTTTGTAGTCTCCCAATCTGTTGATGATTTCGAAAAAGTGAGTACTCAGAAATAGTTGGCAGAATTAATGACACTGAAAGTGAATTAAGGGTTAGATTTAGTGTGTCTTATTTCTTCTGTAGTGAACACAGTACTAATATTGAACAGGGGAAGTCTGAGGGCTGCATCTACACTAGCAAGGTTTGGTGGACAGAGACAAAGCTAAAATCAATGCATGCATCCCTTCTTAGAGTATTGGTTGTGATCCACTAATGAACTTCAGGGATTTACTACTTGAATGATTAAGGAAAGCTTCGATGGGATCTGAAGTGGAATAACTGCTTCACAGATTATCCAATTAGTTTGTCTTCATAGAAGATAAAAAGTTGTCATCGGATCTTTTGTAGGACTTGAAATAGCTTTCCATAATTGGTCAGGTTTTTAAGGTACTTTCCATTCCTGTTTTTATCTCTGCCTAGTAAATTTGTGATCATTAGACCACAAGTCATTGCTATGCAGGAAATTGGGACTGATCTAGATGATTCTGTGGAAAACTACATTAGGAGTGTTTCTTAGTTGTAAATCAGACTTTATAGTCATTGTGTATTGTATTTGATTATTTCTCTGCATTACAGAACACTGTTAGCTTTTTACTTTCCAAGTGGCTAAAATTCTCTGTGTTAAAATATCACTGAGCTTTTAATTAAAAGAAAATTGCATGTAGGGAAAATGGAGTAAGTGTAAATTGCTCTATTGCAGGCTGATAGAGTAACAGGGTAGAGAAACTGGTGGTTTCATAATAAGTGGCAGATTAAGGTTACTTGTGCAGGTGAACTGGAAAGAATTGGGAAGGACTGGGAAGGATGATAGGAGAGGTATAGAAAACATGATTTCTGAGAAAAGATAGAAATAGTTGTTTAATCTAGAAATCTGAGGAGACATGGTAGAAGTCTTAACATGCATGAATGACTGCCATAAAGAGGGATAAAGGGGATAAACTATTCTTCATGTCCTTTCGGCCTGTACAAGAAGCAATGATTTTTAACTGTAGCGGGGGAAATTTAGCTGAGTGTGAGGAAATACAACCTAACGGTAAGGCTCTTTGAGCATTGGAATAGATTGCCTGAGGCAGATGTAGGATCTCCATCTCTGGAAGTTTTTAAAAACAGGTTATGCTAATGTATGTTGGGAGTATTTTAGATAAAGTTGAATTTGCTTTGCAGCAAGGAGGTAGACTAGATGGCCTTGTAAGCTGACATGAACCAGCCTTAGTGGGCTGATGTTTATACCGCCTGAGCATCTGTCCCAGTGTGTGAGAAAAGTTGGAAGACATTATGCAAAATTTCTTTTAGAACTTTGGTTCATATTGATGGGCAAAAAAGGCAACAGTGTTACTCATATAAAGTTACTTGGAGAATACTGTGGCAGAGTCAAAGACCAAGCAGATGCTCATGAACTCTTTTGGCTGGAGGGCAATGCCATATCAGATACCACCTTTTAAATATTCTGCATTGAGGAGATTGTGAGGAAAATGAAATCCTAGATTAGGTGAAACTTTTCACTCTGCAATCTTGTGATTCAATATTTTACTGTATTTTGAGTGAAGTTTTGCTACTGTCCTTAGAATTTATAGTGAGGGTGTAACTGTCAGCTCAGAAATGCTTCATTTTTGGAAGATGTTTGTGAGACTGTGCCAAGTGTTATGAAGCCTTCCATATAGAAAACAACAGAGGAGAATATCATTTGGTATCAATTGTCTTACATTAGCTGCCAATTTTCACTAAGGGGAGAACATGTCTAATAGCCTAACCATGCTCTCACAGTCTACTGAGACACTTACTAATAATTTCACTCATTTACTGTCCAAGATACTTTACAGTGGTATAACTCTTGCTATTGGACTCTGATTATTACAAAATGTTGGTGATTACTGCAAATGGTAAAAGTGATGTTCACTCTTCCCATGATTTTATAGATATATAAATATATATACATATATATATTTTGATCATTAGTAATGCTAATCTTTGGAATGTGTAATTATTCACACCAGTGTTTTAGGACTGAGCAATTTTAATATATTTGGATTTGATTGTAAACATAGTTAGTCAGGTCTTTTTTTCCCCAGAGAAAAATAAATTCATTGCATAATGCAACTAGGGAGGAAGAACTGGAATGATATAATTTGTGATTTCATGTTATGTTTACTGAATAATTTGGCAAAAAGTCTTTTATTACTGAAATGCTTTATTTGAATTTTCAGGGTTTTTAAAAGTATTTTTTTTAATTTAAAAAATAATTTAATAAACACCCAAGTAAAATATTTTATTTCAGTTTGAGTCAAAATGACATTTTTCTGATTGACCAAACATGAGTGTTTAAATTTTCATGGAGAAACTTTTGATTGAGCCTTCTAGTTTGACCTATACTAATTCTCCCTTCTCTCACTTCCTTACCAGCTGCAGAGTTTTTTGGTCCAGCAACCTATCTAGGATCGTATTTTGGCACTTAGTTCTAGCTGTGGACAATGTGTTTGATAATTCTACATCCTCACTTTTCTTCAACCTGTACCCTTTGATATGGCTCAAGCTTTCTGAGCCATGATGTGGAGAAAAAGGCTTCACTGCCATACAGGTCTTTTTAAATGGTCATGTCTTTGTCCAGCCATAATATATTTAAGGGAAACAGTAGCACATAGTGAATGTGATACGAATGTTGAACATCTGTAGAATGTATAGTAGACTAAAAATGGCTTGCCAGCAAATACCAATCCATGTTTATATTAGTAAAAGACTGGCTCTGGGGAAAAGCTGGATGAACAAGGAAGAACATAAAGAACTTTTGTAGAAATGGAAGGTTTTTGATATGGGGCTTTTGAAGAGATGAAGGGGCGGAGCAGTGGCTGAATGGAAAGGAGCTCCCTCGGCGTGGAAGAAATCTATTAATGTACTTCAGAGGCTGTTCCTGAATAAGCTGCTAGGGCTAAGCAGTCACCTCCAAATAGTTAAACCTTGCTCAAGCAAGATCTTAAAGAACTGTCACAAGAGGGACAAGAGAGAAGTATTGCGGTCACAGTGAGCTACAAAGGGACTTTCAGAGAAGAAGTGAGGGGTGGAAGGACAAAAAGAACTGAGAGGGAAAGCTTTGGTCACTAAGAGAAACTCAGCATCTTTGCACGTTTCTCCTTTCAGGTGCAAACCTATAGACAATATAGTGCACAGACATGATAAACAGAAGCTTTCAGTCTACTCAGCTTTATCAAATTACCGTGAAGTTAGAAGAAATGTCCAAGGAATTTCTGAGAGTAGTTTGAGTGAAAACAGTTTGAGATATAATAAAATCAAGCATTAGTAAGCCTGAAGTGCAAAATTTTGCTGCCTGCAGTGTGTTTTGATTCATTATTCTTATACTTAGGTGATTTAAGCCTATAATATGAATTCTGTTTTCCACTTATTTAAAATAATATATAACCACCTTCTTTGAAACTTCCTATGGCTATGTCAGCATTTGTATTACTTGGGGTTTCCTTTCTCTGTACTTCTCCCCTTTCCCTCTCCCCCTCTTAAGATGGCTTTTGTTAAATAGCTTATAATATAAGGTATATTTAGTAAAAATAGAGTGTAGAGGCAACAATTAATAACATAAATCATGCTTTTATTAATTAAAATGACAGATAATGCAATAAAAAACAGCAGCCAATAGTTTTCACTTTGTTGGTATCTATATTACTGTAAGACTATCTTTATTGATTATTTCTATTAAAGTAGTGCAGATATGCTGCATCACCTTAAGTACTGTACATGGACATAATAAGTAGCAGCTCCAGCCTGCTTGCCTTGGGCTTTAACTGCTAACGCCATTGCTCCATGTGAGCAGCAATCACAAGAACTGAACTGCTTTTTCACCTCAGGAGCGGCTAAATGCCAGAATAAGTGTGCTTTTGTTTCAGAACTACTTATTACACACTCTGCTGAACAGGAAGCAAAAGATGCAAAGATCACTTTCGGTATTAGGTCAAAAAGTTTTAAAAATATAAAAACAGCCAAGATATAACAATTGGACTCATTTTGCCGTATTTTTTTTTCCTGTTTCACTATAGCCACTCTGTCTTCTGCTCTTCTGTTCAAAGCTGCAATGCAGCATTACCAACTATTCCCTGTTTCTTCTTTTCACATTGCTCGTTTCCAAGTATTCCACTTCTGTAAGGAAGAAATGATCATGAATAGGTTGTAGTTAAGTAGTTTAACTCCTGGATAAGTACTTTTTTCTCCCATTGAATTGAAGTTTTATAGGTTCCGTCACTTTTCTTTCATACTGGCAATAATGATATCTAGCAATATTCAGGTGCTACTCACATTCAGACTGCTTAGCCCTTTAGTAAGTAGAATTTCCAGTTTGGAAGCTCTTGGATTCTTTTTTGGTGCACAAAAACAACTGTACATGCATGTTCAGATAATCTTTGCCCATTCTCTTAGGTCGCATAATACCAAAATAATGTAACAGAAAATAAATCACTTGCCCAGAGATAATTTATATGCCAGGACCTGAGAAAGCAGTTGACAAATAATTTAGGAACTAAGGAATTTGACATTTATTTCTTAAACGTTAGGCTGTTGTTTTTTTTCAGCTTTGTGAAAGGACTGCTGGTTCCCTATACCATGTTAGGTAGTCTAAGGAAACTTATGTCTTTTATGTATTATCTCATAAGCAGCAGGACTCCTGTTGTGAATGTATACTGTCATGTTAGTTCAGGACTTGAGCTTTTAGCTTAGCCCAGACTCTCCAGATGTTGTCTCCTCATTGATTCATATCATTTCTTGAATCCAGACCAACTCAGGAAGGGAAAATTCAAGTAGATATGTTGGGTGGGTTGGGTCTGGTTTTCACCCATTTTGTCTCTTGCAGGCAGTAGGGACACGTGTAGCTCAAGCAGTGTGCTGCAGCAGACTAAAACCTAGTCCTTGGCCCATCTGATGCAAACTGTATAAATATAGCTCTTGATACCACATTAGGGAAGGGTCCAGTGGCTAGATAATCTTTCAGAAGCCTTGGTTGGCCAGATGTCATCATTCTGGATGAAGAAGCTGTTTCACATCATGATTGGCCTTGGTGGCCAAGTAATAGTACAGCTCACTGTGACTGGGATGCTAGCTGCAAGGAGGAGGGTAAAGAGGGTGGCCATTCAGCTTTGGAAGAAGTCACATCTGGACATAAAACTGTTTAAATCAGCGGATATATGAGATACGTTTGGGAAACTTGCCAGTAAGACCAAAGCAAAGCACTGCAAACTGTTTCTGCTTTCAGCACATCTGGGAAGTATGACAGCCATGATAATATTTTCTTTAAATCACCTTAGAAAATATTTTAAATCTATTCTTAATCAAAATGATTTATCATATTTTTGAAGGGCTGATGTGGGCATATGTGGCAATTAAATGTAGCATTGCAGTTGCTAATTTTAAAATATTCAAAAAATGGTTTCAAGTGATACTGACTAATCTGAAGCCAAACTTACCCTGAGAACCAGTTTTCTGCTTGCCTTGCCTTTAAAGTCTCTTGACTTTAAAGAAAAAACAAAAAGATTTTAAGTTTCTCTGATTCTTCTTACATTTCCATCCCCCTAATTTTCCTTGGTTGATAAAGGAACAAATAGCTTTTCCAGCCTTCTCCTCCTTACTCTAACAATTCACTTTATTTACTTCATAATTTATGCTTTTATTGGTTTCCTTTAATTGTGGGCAGGGCCAACTTGCTGAATTTTTTGTTTTATATGAAGCAAAGCTTTCACATGCCTCACTGAAGAAAAATTCTTAGTTTTCTAGAAATGCTCTTAAGTTAGTATTGCTTCTTCATTCAGGATTTCCATAAGAATATTAGGATTGCAAATTATTGTTTTGTTGGAAGTACTAAAGACAATTTTTCAGGGGCAGGAATAGATTACCTGTTGGCAAGGCTATCGCTGCTGCTGGAGAAGTTTTCTAATCTTAGCAGCATCTATCCTAATCTACAAGTTAAGCTTCTCCATATAATACCTTTCCTACGTTATTTTAGCAGCTCTTTTTCTGTGATATATTATGCTAGTTACATCAGCTCTCACCATCTTAGTATTTTCTGAGGACAGAGGAAGACCTGGTCCATGCTGCAAGGAGAATGCTGTCTAGAAATGCCTGTGCTCATGTAGACAGTGAAAGATGGAACAAGAGACTAACGACATGGAAGAGGCTCCATGAGAGTTAGGCACAGCTTAGTCTCCTCATGTTTTTACACCATTACTCAGGTTTGAATTCTAAATTCTCTTTTCTTTGCATCCCCACCACTCTTCCCCCCCCCCCCCCCGCCCCCAGTAGTCCCAGGATTTAATTCCCATGGCTTTTGGCTCCTCCCTACATAAAAATATACCTACAGAACTACGAATGGGGAAGGCTGTGTACACTGGGATTAGAACTACTGGTGTTTTCAGGAGGTGGTATGAAGCCTTTGTTTTTAGCTTCTCAGAAAATACAGAAATCTAAAAATGCTATCGGCTTGCGCTGCTCTCAGAGCTATATTGGGCACTGGATCAGGACTGAATGAAGGAAGCATCCTGTAGCATTTTTTTCTTACAATTTACTTTCTGCCAGTACACCCTCAGTCTTCATAAATACTTGCCTCTAAACAGAGGGTTACTGCTAATAAAGAGAGGCACCGGATTCTCTCATTTCTGCAGCAATAAAACAGCTTCTGAATTATCTTTTTCTGGTGTTTCTGGTGAATATTAACTACCCTGTCTCCTGCAGGACAGTCAAAGCTAATAAAGCTCTGTGTTAGGATTATAGATTGTTAGTCAAAAGTGATTGCTGCATGACATTGGATTTGGAAGTATATAATGCAGCATCTTAGCTGTTAAACTGATGGAGATAAAACTTTCCTTTTACTGATACAGCTGCTTCTATATCTCTTCTCAGTGCAAGTGAAAATTACTTAACAAATTGGTTTTAGTGCAGCTACAATATGATGGTTATGATAACAGGTTTCCATCAAATTATATGAAGGCCACATAAAAAAATGAATTTCTGATCTTATGAACATTTTTCTTGCAAAATCACTATCCATTGCAATATAACTTTTAATATATTTTATAATTTAACTTTTAACTTTTTATTTCTATGGAAAAGTTAAAGCCATTGCTTTCCTGCTTGAATACTTGTTAGCAGTGGATACCTGGCATAGGTGGATACCTGTCCAATTAGTGAGCTAACTACAGTATTAGGTGTCTCACTTTAAATGCCAGAAATAGGCACTTCTGGCTGGAATGATCTGCCCCAGCTTGCGCTGGAAAATAGCGCAAATGACAAAAGATCTCTTGACATCCAGCATTGTGCCTTAGCCATAGCAAAAGTTTCTCTTTCTAACAAAATTAGAGTTTGTTACTGAATTTATTTTTAGTGTCAGCTTCTTCCTTGGTGAAATTGCAGTTCATTGTTAATAATCAGGCCTTGGTCACGTGTTTGTACTCCAATATGTAACTCCATTCTTGATACCTGAGGGACTGTGGATTTCCCAAGTGACTATAGAAATTAAATAAGAGCCAGATCTCTTTCCTCGTGTTAACCTCTGAGCTAACACAAAGCTATCTCATCACACTAATATAAATAGACAGCAGCGTTTCAGAAATTGAACTCCTCCAACATCTATGAGGTGAGCAGAATGGGAGTGATAAACCACAGACACTGTTTCCTTATCACTATCCTGTCTGCCTCAGTTCTGTTAAGTGAATTTTTGCATTCCAGCCACACACCATTTCAACCTTTCACATTTTATCTCTCTTTGCCAGAGTCCCTAAAATAACCACCAAAAAGTTATGATTTTTCCTTAATATTACTACCTAGGTGGAAGGAAAAAGAGGATGTTTTTCATGGCATGAAAATAAGTTATTTTCCAAGTATCTCCACAAGTAACATGACATGAATGCTTTTCCAGCTATTAGTATGTTGCAGATAGCGTGGATCAGTTGCAGGTCTCGGGATTCAAATTTGAGCAGAGACGGTGTAAACAGGGAGCGTTCAGTGCAGTGTAACCAGCCAGTGCAAACACTGATCTTTTTCTGCTTAGCCTAGGTCACTTGTTTGAAATCCCTCAAGCAAATTCTTACTTTCGGAATATCATTTTCTTATCTCTACAGCTGTTGTACCCTATGCTGTGTTCTATTTCTTGGCTTTTCTTTCAAAAGTTAGGTGCTGCAAATCAACTGTGTGAGAATCCTTCCCTGAGTTCTGTATTGTAGGTATGCTTCTGTAATTAGGCCAACCTGTAGAGAGCCCTGCCAACTTCAGCTTCACCGGTGCTGCTCACAGCTATGTAGTTCTAGTATCAAGACAACTGATTGTACAATTTAACATGGCAGATACACTATAAAAGCTTTTACTGCTAGATTTATGACATAAAAGCTGTGGTGGTTTTGGAAATATTTAGAGAGAGAAATACCCATGTAAGAAAGTGCACAGTGTAGTATTAATAGCAGAGTCACCACTAATCTGTTTCAGTGGGAGAGGTATTGATGAGTTTGCTCCCACAGGGTTCTGCAGTCAGAGAAAGGTAGTCAGAGCCAAACTCTCCTAGTCAGACCTTGGTGGTGATTTATGAGAGGTTCATGAACAGCTGTGGGTTTGCAGCTATCTCTTCATTACTTACTCAGAGGAGGAATTACGTATAAAGTCATATCAGGCTCAGATCTACTTATCAACAGATGACGCTTAGAAAAGAGGAAATTCAGTCACTAGGTATCTGGTATAAAAGACTCAGCACCACAAGTTCCTCTTCGTTGTACTCTTTCTGATGCTTTGTTGTGCCATATGGTGCTGAACTTCCTTTCCTCGTTTCCTACATATTGTCACTTGTTATGTGGTACAGCCACTGTTTACATCTAGAAAGAAGACAAATTCTCACAAAATAAGTGAATCCTCACAATGTAGAAACAAGGCAAAAAAAAAAAAGTTGATGCTGGAAACTCAGAAACTCTCTATAATCCTCTAATGTGCTATGGACGCTTCTGATGGAGTAAACATCTAGGTCCCCAAGATTGCCAGGATGGAAGCCCCTCTGTCCTCTCCTCACTGATATCATATTTGTTATCTCTGAGAGTACAGGTGTTAGCCAGTGATAGTCTTTGTAACACCAGTAGGTGTTTTAAGGCAAAGACTTTCTGACTTCATTGCTGGTAGCTTGTACCTTGCGCTATCAGGGCACAACAGTACAATGCTAATGTTGGGTCCCATCTATCCTATTCCTGTTGCTGTATTTGGAATGGGATTTTCTACTATGAACACTTAAAGGTTTCTACTTTACCAACTTTGTCAGTACAGTACTGCTTATGAATTTTTTTATGGTCCTTTCAGTGAAGTAGATGCCTTTCTGTAACATGTTTTAGATGCTGTACTGTTCCATGATGCTTAACAATGTGGTCTGGGGCAGTGAAAGTCAGTAGCTTGTCAGAAAACAGATGTGTCCCCGAACAGCTCCCTTGTGAAGGGAAATCTTTTTGGTGTTTTATTTTGTTAGCAAGTCTGTGGTCAAACATTACTCCTTTTAATAAAGAACAACAAGTTGTTGACGTCTCCATAAGGCTGGCAGCTGCTGTCCTCTTCTGAAGATGGTGACTTAAGATTATCTGCTTGCACTTAATTTGCAGTTAAGAATTAGACCAAGAATACCAGCTTCATCTCATGAAGTTTCCATGGAATAAAAATATTCTCATGAATAAAAAACATTCCATGGAATACAAAATTTCTATGAATGGAAGATGGGCTAGCATGACATATCTTTTTTAGTTTCTGCCTATTTTTCTTGTTCAGTTTAGTTTGTTTACATTGCTGTATGCCCTACCTTAATCCAGCTTTCTGTTGTTTTCTACTTCAGTTCCTCAGCACTTTCTTTTGGGTCATACATACATAGTCACATAGGACCTAATCATTCAGTTTTGAGTGCCACTGAGAGTAATTAAAGATACTGAGCATATTGACAAGAGTAGTAAACTGTTTTGGGAAAGGATGTTTTGGCTCTGGAGATGTTTGTACATCTGAGACTTCAACTGCCTATGTTACAAAAATTATATTGGCAAACATTTACAAACTGGAAGCATTCCCAATGCTTTTCTGGACAGGTCCATTATTATTATGTTGGAGAAATATTTTTACTTTTTGCTTTGTTAATTATAGTGAATTAGTTTTGGCTCTTAAACGACTCTTGGAGGTGAAAGTATTTCTAGAACATGAATTTTTCATAACTATCAAGAAATTTCCAGAGGAGAAGCATTTGGAAATTGTGTATATACATATATTCATCACAGTGAAGAAGCATGCAAAATTATAAACTGATACCTGAAACTCTTGATGAGACTGTAGTTAATTTACAAATAAAAATAGGGGTTTTTCTAATTTATAAAGCTTAGCTCATCTAATGAAAGAACAAAAGCAAAATGCACAGAGACTTTGGAATTTGACTCCCAGTGGAACTTCAATGCACTTTAAGTCACTTGGGCAATTTTGAGAAGTTTATGCCAAGTATATTCAATAATTATAGGACAGGGAATTAAAACATTAAATACAGTTACTGTTCCATGAGAAACCATGGGATAGAATTTGGTTCACAGTGTGAAAAAGGCAGAGTAGCCAGTTGCATTCACGCAAGCGCTCCACAGAAATCGGGGCTTTTCAGGGAACAAATTACAAACTATCTCAGAAACGCTTAACACAGGAAAGAGATGAAACGTAACCTTACCCATGAATTATTGTCAAGAAATTGTATAACAGGCTCTTTTCCCTGCTTGAATATCTGGGGAGTTGGAGCGACCCCCTTATTAAAAGGGTGCTAGATTATGTGTACTTTCTGATCTCTTTGCAGTATGCGCTACTGTTGGTTTTCCAGAACATTTTCCTACTTGCTGTACTACTTTTATCTCTTCTTCCACTGATCTTAGTGACTGCCAGATGTTATTGCTTCTTGATTTCATGCCACTAAATGCCACTGAATGGTAGATACTGTAAACAGCATTTGAAACAACAGGGTGAGGTGTTAACTAATACCCTGCCATTACTTAGGGGAGTTGAAGACCATGGTGGAAGCACAGGTTGTAGATTCTGTGAGGGTGTTTATGCAAAGTTTGATTCATTCACTACCTGTGAATGATTTCATAAATAACATTTAGTCCATATTTTCACAAAACTGCTGCCTGCTTTTATCTTGATCAATCAGTGATGTGGTCCTTGCATAGAAATTATTTTAAAGTGCTACATGCTATTAAATGGAAGTGAAGGTAATATAACCTGAAAGTGCTTGTGTCCTTAGAAAAAATTATTGTTTTTATTTAGGATGGGGTTTGTAGGCATTAATGTTGGGATGTCCAAAGCAACCTCAGGCACCTGTTTCTCATTGAGGTTTTTAATGAGGTTAGGGCTCCTGTTTCCCTTAAGTTGCTTTGAAAATAACAGTTGAAGGACTAGAGCTGAAGACCACTGAAGTTAATGAAAGTCCTTTTATTCTTTAAAAACTTGTTATCAGACAGGTGTTTTAAAATCTTGCCTGTTAAATTGCTAAAAATGTTTGACAGATATGTAAACATGCAGGAAAAAGTAAAACAAAAGGTTTAAAAAAAAGGAAAAAAAGGTAAGACAAGAAGGTCATACAAAATTTTCATGGGCTAATATGAAATAAGCTTTCTAAGCTGCCCACCTGCTGCTGTGGGTGTTAATCAGGTATGATTATGCTTGTATTTTCAGCAATGAGCTTGTATTTTCAGCCATGATAGAAAATGTCTAGAAACATTTCTCTTCATCTAAGGACTACATTTATTACTAATAACACCTAGTATTTTAAACAAGCTTGTGCTGGCTTATGAATAGTAATAGACAGTACTCTTGGAGAGGACAAAGGAACATAAATCAGTAAGTGTCAGGCAGCTTAGAAACCAGTACGTCCTCATGGTTGTTTAACAGAGTACAAAGGGAATTGCCTTCAAGCTAATGAAATCTTGTATCCAGTTGCGCATTGGTGATGCTTCAAAAAAGGGAGAATTGTTCTGAGTCTTGGCATAAAAATTTAATTGGCAGCTGAACTCTTTCTGTGGAGGAAAAAAGTGATTTTTTTGTTATCACTTTTCTTTAACTGTTTATTTTTCTTTATTGTTCACATAGATAAGATCTGCTTTCTTCTACATCTATTTTTTCTACTTCAGTAGTGATCTTGAAATGATTATTACTCAGTTTCAGCAGCTTTTTTCTGTGTGTGCATTATGTCCCAGCATAGTGTTTGAACAGTTTTCTTGGAAGACATTCAGAACACCAGTAAGAGGAAGCAATGGATACATAATCAGATTTAATAGGTGTTGGATACAAAATGCTGCTATTAAATAAAATAATAATAATAATCACTGTCATTGATAGCTTTGAAATGAATCTCTCCTTAGAAATTTACAAAGATAATGAGTGTAGAATAATCAGAATATTAAGAACTATGGTCTTCAACTGGAATCAGATATTTGTTATTTATTATAATGTCATCTCTTAGCACATGTATTATTTTGTCTTTAAAGGAGTTAAATTTTATGACTTAACACATTTGCAGTGTCACATCATGATTCCCATGAGAACTATGAGTTTGAATTTTTTGTTCAATTCCTCAAGCAAATTTTAACAAATATACTTTAATCTCATTTTCCTCACATAAAGAGGAGACAGGGAACAAAAGAGAAAGGAGAGAAGCCCCAAATCTTTAACTCTGTTGGCATTTGCTCATGATGTCAAATGTCATAATGTCAAATTACTTAAATGTCTGCTCTAATGTGACACGTTTTCCAAAAGTGCACCAGCGCTTGAATGACTATACTGTGATAACCTTGAAGCATAAATGAACGTGTATTGTTTGTTCTTCGTAGTCTGAAGAAATGCATCAAGGCCTAGGTATGTCAGAGAGTGGGTCTCTGCTCTGAGGCATTCCTTGGTATAGCCAAGTTCCAGTGCTTTGAGAACTGCTTCGAAACGGAGCCTTAAGTCATTCAGACCAGCGGATACCTAGGGGAGTGTGTCAGAAAAGATGGGGCAATCTGGAAGATGTAGTCCTTGAAACTCTACTGGCTTCTTTAATTTGTTGGCTGTCCAGATGTGCTTGTAGTTAGCTATTTATGCTTACATAAAGGTGGTGAAGTACGTCATGATCCCAGATTCTTTACACATTTTTATAACAAACTTTAAGTCCTGGACGGTATACTTGTGATCTCTGATAGTCAACTCTCTCAGGTGACATTTGTTGAAAGTCATGTCCAGGCCTGTGGCAACAGAACCCTTTCAACCAGTAGTTTGTTACTTCTAGTTGTCATGCATGTCTTTAAAGGTAGATCAGTACAGATAATAGAATTTAGGACTCTTGCTGCTTGAAATTTGGAAACAAAGTTACTTCAGTTGTCTGAAAATCAACCTTTATTTTTCTAGTTTAAGTGAAAATTTGTGAAATTAATTTAAAATTAATTTCATTTATGGGGTGCTTTATTTCCTTGAAATGGTATATTTTTTTCCCTTTAAAAATAGGTATAAAAGAGTGAAAAGTATCTAAAAAAATAAATTTTCATTTTGAAAATGCTTTGAAATTGAAAATTGATATTTCTGAAATTCATTTTTCACCTTCTTGAGAGAGCAGAGTCAAACTCTGGATTTGAAGAAACTGGATGTATTAGCAAATAAATTCCTTTCCTCCACACTAGAGTCAATAAGTTTCCACAAGAATCTGGTTGTCCCTATGGGTCAGTAATGGAAGCATAACTATCGGCACATGTGACAAGATGGTGCGTTTAATATGTTTGGTTCTTAGATTGTGTTCTTTACTTTTAGGATGAAGAGGTCAGCTGGGCTGTTGGGATAGACAGAGAATTGCTGTCTTCTGCCTAGTGGGAGTCTGCAAGTGCTCAGATAGGGTCGGTGGGAGCCTGAAGCTAATGCCATGGTTTTAAAAGAAGGGAGATAATTTATGTAGTCCTAAAAGACTTTGGAACTTCTGTCAAGAATCACATCACAATTCCAGCTTCCTCTTTCGGTGTTGGGCAAAAGAAGGTTCCCTGCACAAAGAATTTACTTTCCATAAAAAACGATTCTTTCCCTTTAATTTTCTTTGTTTCTTGAGATGATCTTTGTATTCCAGTCACTTTGCATGTGTGAATTTCACTTTTCACATTTGTAAAAATAAAATGGATTTAATAGTTCTAACACATTTTTTTAATAGAGTGGATTTCATTGAAAGAGAGCAAATTTCACTAGGGGCTGCTTAGAATGTCCAAACTTCTTAATGTCCTTGGGGGTAATTCAGCTTGATAAAAGAACTGACAGAGGTCTGAAACACGTTCCTATGATTCACTTAAGTAGCATATTGTTTGCAGTCCCTTTCAGGAAGATTCTGGTTTTTACTTTGATTCCATTTCTTTTTTAGTCCATGATTATTGTAAATAGAGCTGTTCAAATGCATGTCACAGATTTTAAATATTCTTGATTTTCATTCAAGCTTTAGAAAACAAAAGCACTTGGGGGATTAGTTAGGTTAAAAAAGAGGAGGTTTCAGGCAAATCAGGATATGTATGTGTTCTTGATGATTGTCCTGATCAACATTTTATTTTGATGCTGTTCATTTCAAAATAACATAATTGCAAAACTGACATTTTTAGAGGACTAGATGACATGAGAATGAAGTTAAAACATTCAGTTTTGGTTGAACTAAACATTTCTGGTAGAGCTGGATTCTGTTTCAGTTTGACAGCCAAAGGAAAATACTGTGATTCTGGCGCAATTTGTTGTAGGAGCAAGTATCTTTTGGAGATGTTCTCTAAAGTTATCTTTCCTTTCTTTCAGTAGAGGAATTGTCTGAACTGTGTCTTTCTCCCTGGTTCATGATCCTGCAAATACTAACTTCAAGCTCTGTATCTTAAAATTTGAAAGACAGATTTTGTATTTGACAAGTTGGTGTATAATTTCTGTAGTGTAAAGCATCTGCTACATGTGATCTTTTAATCCCACAATATTCTTTGAGTACCCTTCCAGCAAGAATAAGCATGTAATGACCATTTATTCCCCAGTGTGAAATTTATGGAATTTTTATAAAGTTGTAGAATATAGAATTTTTAAAAACATTTTCCTAAGTGTATATTTATGAAGGTTGTAGTACTAAAAAGCAGTGATGTAGGATAACAATATATATGAATAATTAATGCAGACAATACCACTATTAACTTGGGGGGAGGTTAAATGTACTGGATTCTTGTGGGGTTTTTTGATCATCTTTTCAAATTGGAAAAAAAAAAATCTTTAATTGTTATTTTTAGCTTTACAGAATTTTTGGATCCATTCCAGCGGGTTATCCAGCCAGAAGAAATCTGGCTCTATAAAAATCCTTTGGTGCAATCAGACAACATACCTACGCGTCTTATGTTTGTAAGTACTAGAAGTTTGGTCATTTGATAGCTGCAGATTTTCATTTGATAAGCAGTAGAAGGCTTTTCAATTGGTTATTTCAGGCAGACAAAACATTTGTTTTAGGTTCAGCCAACAATCCTGAGGTCCTTGTGAGCCTATTGAATCTGTCATAGAGCTGCTCTGCTGTTAGCTTTTTTCCGGCTTCCCCCAGCTCAGCTCGTGTTGATATGCAGACTGACAGTCCTAAAACTCATGGATTTGATAACCTTTAGTAACAGGAATGATTAATAATCATAAAAAACTCCACATAAAGTAATAAGAGTGCAATAATTTAGACCAGTACAGAAATGTTAAGAATTTAGCAGCTATAGTTCAAGGTACTAAAACTAGTCGCTCAGTCTTTGCAAAAGCTTCATCAGTCAAAGTGGAGGTTTTTCAGGAGTGGGTGCGGCAGGCGAGATCGGGTCCTAGTACCCTTACATCAGAGCATGTTTCCAGTGTCTTCAGTGAAGCCAGGGTTTTACTTTTAGATGAAGAGACCGAATTCAGAATAATTGCAAATCAGCCTGTGTAATGTCTTCACTGTTTTGTTAAAAGGCTCAAATCTTCAAAGTCAGGGAAGTTTTTAATTAAATAAGGAACAACTTGAGGATACTTCATATTTATAAGACAACAACATATACCAGCCTTCTAAGACAGAGGCTGAAGGCCTGGTTTTAAGTTTATCAGCATACTGTTTTTATTTCACTAAGAGGAAGCTCAATTGAATGCTTTTTCAGCCTGGATGGGTGAAAAATATATACTTTTTTCTGAAACGGAAGACAGCTGTTTAAGAAAAGCACTAAATCATTGTGCTATGTAAAACTCTGGATTTAATTCTGACATTTTTCCTAATGCTGAGATGTACCTTGCTACGTGGGTTGTCTGATCAATGTTTAAAACTGATGAGTTCATAAACCAGTAGTGAATCATTGTAAAGGAGTTTGCTGCAGTGGTGAAACTATTTTTAAAACAGGTTGGGAAGACTGAAAGGGATAACTCACTAGTCCTTCCTCTGTACTCTAGGCACAAATATGAGATGTAAATATGGTACAGTTCCTTGTTACCCGCTTCCTACAGAGCAAGCTTTTGGTGTGCTTTATGGCAGATGGAACTTCCAGGCTGCTGTGAGTCAGTAACTTCGTATAATCTGTGTTCTCTTTTTGGCTCAGACCACAACATTTCAGTAACTCAGCAAACAGCTTCTTAAATTAAGAAACATGGATCATTTTGTTCTTATTTCTTTAATTAAATGGAAAAAAGAAGAAAAGTCCAAGCCTAACACTGATCACTAGCACTCATTATCTAAAGAATTACTTGCCACCAGCATTGTACTCCAATATTAAAATGTATGGCTATGACTTACCAAAAAGGAGTCTCTGGGAATTTATTTATGAACTGCTGGATTTATTTACACTGAGTATTCCAGATTCTGATCCAAATTAGACAAAGCTGACCTACACGTGGGTAGTAAGCAAGTCATGAGGACTGGAAAGACCTTAGCCTAATTCTGTCTCTCTAACAGCAGATATTCCTCATCTTGGGAAGTGCAGGGAGAGAAGAGCAGAAGAAAATGCACAGCAGGGCTGAATGGTCTGAGGTCTGAGACTAACATTGTGGCCAGTGTGACAAGTGCCAGTGCCTTATAATTTCAATTTCCTTGGGTATTGTGTATCCCCAGATGACTGGTATTAGTGCATTGCTCTTTTCTCCTTATTGCATTGCAAGAATCCTAGCAGGGGGATGATCACACTGGAATTCTAATATAGCATGGCTCACACCATGCCTCTGTATGCCCTGCAGGGTAGGTAGGATTGGGGTAAGACTAAATGCAGCTGTCAATCCAATTTGGCGAGTGTTGAGTATAAAAGAACAATGTTTACTGCAGGGCATGCAGCAGATTATTACTTTTCTGGAGTAAGGGGACAGCAGGATTCCTTCTTCCACACCGCTCTGAGGACAGCTCAGAGGAAAGGCACAGCCTAGCTCTAAGGCATTAAAAAATACTGTCAGGTTCTGAAGTAACACAAAACTGAAAGTCAGTATTATTCCTCATATAAATTATATCGTGTTTGGAAACAGATTTTACCAAAGTAGATGGAGACAACATAAAGTGCTTCTCTGTGGGATGTGTGTAACTTCAGTGCATCTCTGGCTTGCCAGGATTAATAATGAATGCAATAGACTTTTGTCACCAAAGCAAGGCAATGTTAGAATATTTCACTGCAGAAAAAAGAAAATGTTACTGGGATGCATCTGAGGAGAATATTGCCAAATCTGTTATGGGTGTGAGCCATACAGAATCTTTTTACAAAAGAAAGTCTTTTACAAGCCAGACTTACTTTATATGTGCATTTTGCTACAGAGTTAAAAAAAACACTTCCAGCTAAAGCTTTTGTATAAGGAATTGCAACCAATGTATGGCAAACAATAATTGTTCTTCCTATCTCTCACAAGTGCATATGCTTGTGAAATATGAGGAAATCTGCAGTTTTACCAGATTTCTGAAGACTGATTGTGAAGCAGTTTGGCACAAGTTTGCCACCTGAATTCTATTCTATTCTTGATATTTTCTGCTGCTTCTGCCTGTTCAAAAGATTTCTGACTCCATTAAACCACCTCTATAAGACTGTCAGCCTGGCTATATTTCTTCACATTCTTCAAGAATGGAATGCAGACATCTTTCTTCTTTTCTTTCCTGGTAGTAATCCTTACTTTTTAGAATGATAATAATAATTCTATGTTTTGCTTTAACCACTCTTATTTTACTGTATTAGTCTCTAAAAACAGAAATTAAACTGTTGCTGAGGATAGAGAGAAATGAACATTTCTGGAGTAGTAACATGGTACTTGTATCCTGGCTTAAAGCTCCTCCCTTCTATCTCTGGTCCGCATGAGATTCAAGTGGAAATGGTGCCTTTTTTGTAAAACAAACAAACAAACAAAACCCTGATGACTTTCTATATATAAAAATGGGTAGCAGCCTCCTGACAGTGTTCTAACCTGCATGGCTCAATGAGTTAGATAATCTTTTGCAGATGCAAGTGAAGGGAATATGGTCCAAGATATATTACTGAGATAGTGTATATATATTGCATTTTCATGTTGTTTCATACTTGGGTGTTCTAAAAGCATAAAGTGAGGACTGGGATTATTCTGTTTTTATAAAAAGAAAAATGGAGTTAAAAGGCCTTTGTCATAACACCTTTGTTCTGAATCAGTCTCTCTGCTGGGGCTGAACAGTGCCTGATTCAAAGATAGCAAAATCCAGGTACAGTACCCCCCTTCTCCTGGTGCCATATACAACTTAATTTTCACCTTCTTTAAAAAGGCTTCTTCAAGAGCCTAAAATGCTTCTGAAGGACCTTGATTTGCTTTTGAGCAAACATGGTTGTGAAGTGGTTTATAGATTCCAGCAAGGAATTGATTAACTCTAGAGCAGAGCCAGGAAGAAGCATATATAGACTACCTCTGCAGCTGAAGTTGTGAGGGGGGAAAAATGGGATGATAGAAGGACCAATTAGGAACAAGATCAGGAACAAGTTAGGAACAAGTTTCTATGGGAAGCTACCAGTGAGAAACTCCCTGGCATGGCACTTAAGAGAAACTGATTGTCCTGTGTGGAGAGAGACAATACTGATCTGCTCTGGGAGGACAGCCTGCAGTATATAGATACTGCACTAGGTAGGGTGCTTTTGGGATAACTGGCACATACACAGTGAATCATCAACCATAATCTGAATTACTCTATGATAATGCAGATGCTGTCCATGGAAGTCAAGTATATGCATTCATGTGAAAATGCAGTTACAGGATTCTTGAAAGAGAAATACTATCATACAGCTCCGAGAATACAAGAATATGGTCCTACTTAACCAATGAGTTTGCTTGTAGATGTTCAGGTGTTATTTTTCTATCTGTTTTTAAACAAGGTAAAGCAGTTGGCTCCACTCCCAAACACTTGTCTGTAAATGAAAGAATCATAAAGTCCTGATCTTCTAAAGCTCCATCTAAAGTCAGCTCAATGCATTCAAGAGTGGTAGTTGAAAAGAAAAAAGTAAAATAAACAGCTTTCTGAAATGTCAGGAAGTTGGTGTTAGAATTTGCTATGTTGAATAAGGTCCTACTGAGAGCACAGTCCAGTTGGGCTGCCTTCTGGAGCACTGCTTAGTGTGAGAAAATGTAGAAAATTTCTTTGGATTAGGGCATAAAATTTGTGTCTCAGGTCAGTATCAGCTCTGAAATAATCTGACAGCTAGTTGCTGGTTCTTTACAACTTAGTGTGGTGCATAAGTACTGGTAAAACAAGAGAGCTGAGTTTCAGTCCAAGGGAGACTAGGTATGATGGGTTGCGGAGGAGATTGAGTTTCATAGCAACCTCAATACATTTCTGACTATTTGATTCCCTAGACTGTGAATTGACCTGTGGTCCCCTGGCTTATGGCAACCAGAAGACAACAGATAGATATGTGCAGTGAGATAGCACTGAGAGTCCAGTTAGAAATGTTTCTTTTTTTGTCAAAAATCTGTACAGGGGAAATAAAAAAAAAGGAATAGTAAAATAGGAACTTGGTCATTTGCTTTGTGTACCCTCTCTTCCATGTAATTCCAGTTTTCTTCCAAAGTAGCTTGTTGCTTTTTGACTTCAGCCTGACATAGTGATTCTTAATTCACCACTGATTTTCATGCAGGATAATTCCAGTTAAATGATAGTAGTAATGGGTGTCAGTATGACTTCCTTTTCCTGACTGAATGGTACCTTATTGTTTGAGTGACCAAATTGATTTTCCTGAGGATAGGAGGATATATTTGACTGGAAAAGTGAGTTCTCAGCACTGTTTTCTGTGATGTTTGGCTTACAAAGAAGGGGCTTCATCCAACACTGTTCATGTGAAATTTCACAAAATGAGTAAAATTATCCTTATTATCAGGACTCACAGACCAATATGCTTCACAGTGTTGAATATTGTGCTGCCACTATTCTCTCTCTCTTTGGTGAGAAAGAGAGAGAGAGAAGGGATAAATGCTGCTAGAAAACTTTGTAAAGCGGAATTGGCAATAAATGACTCAGGATATTTATAACCTATTATTTTTTTCATTTTTGAAGATGACACTTTAAAGGCAGCTCCAGGCAATTACAAATCAATTATAACCCACAATTATGTTACAATTTTTAATATATTAATTGCCTTATTGTTACAAATACAAATCATCCCACTTTGCTTGAGGTCAGGAGTTTGATAAAGATCGTTCAGCCTTCCAGTTTAAATGTAGCTAACTGGAGCTAATTATTAATCAGTTGGATTGAAAAGGAATTGATGCTCTCACATGAAATTTGTTCTCTCTTACAGGCAATTTCGTTCCTTACGCCACTAGCAGTCATTTTTGTGGTGAAAATAATCCGGCGAACAGACAAGACTGAAATTAAAGAGGCTTTCTTAGGTAACATATGTCGTATTCTAAGATGGAAAAATGTGTCATAGTTCTTTGATTCAAATTTTAGTCTAAGCCTTGAACAAAACCTTTCTCCATTATAGTCCAGTCCTGTAGGTTTCAGTGCAGCTATAATGTCACACTGTCTCACAAAAGCCTTTGTTTTTGTGTGTTTCTAAATGTGCAAGTTCTTTACCTTGATTCCGCAATCTAACTAGCAAGGGCCAAAATGTGGTTAGTAAAGTCAAGACCAGTGGAGATAGACTGTCCAGATACATATTTTTCTGTCACAGTGAGTCCATTACTTACTACTTATTTACAGCACAGCTGTTCTAACTTGAGAGATGGACAGGAGAGCCCTGTGAGACTTAGCTGCTTACTTAGAAAATCATTTCTCTCATTGTTTTCTCTGTCTTTCTCCTGGAGATTCCCCATTGTAAAGTCTGTGCTCACAGCTCAGCTTTTCTAGTCACAGTCTGATGTTGCATTGGAGTTGGATGTGCACTTAATCCTGGCCTGTGAACTGCTATGGCTGTGTTAAGGGTGAGCTTTTGTCATAGTGGTAGGCAGCAACCTCCAGCAGGGGATCAGGGTAGACGATAGGGATGGTAAGTCTTAAACTGTCCCAGCTGATTGTGACTGAGTCTATCTTTTGAAATCTTTTAGTGATGTGTGGTCTGAATCCTTCTGTCAGCATTGTCAGAGTCCGAAATTGACTGAAGCACTTTTATTAACAGAGAGAACTTTCAAGCACTGGGAATTGCAATTGCTTTTTTGGCAGTATATTTGAAAATGCCTAGCTATGGAATTTTCTGTGTTTTGCTGGCTAATTTGCAGTTGAATTTATTGGTGCTCAGATCGTAAGATCAAAGCGATGCTCAACTTTGCTTTAGCTAGATTGGATATAAATATTACTATGCATCTGCCTTTGAAATTTTTTTAGACAGGAATGGGTTCTTACAGCTTGTTCTTTCTCCAGTTTATCTAACACCAGTGTGAAAAACTGTTAATTT
This sequence comes from Apteryx mantelli, assembly GCF_036417845.1. Lineage (NCBI taxonomy): Eukaryota > Metazoa > Chordata > Aves > Apterygiformes > Apterygidae > Apteryx > Apteryx mantelli. The sequence goes on from NC_089984.1 coordinate 39,157,954, forward strand.
TGATTTGGTTGCTGCTAGTCATTTGTAGAAAATTCTGAAATGTTTCATGAGTGATATTTTATTGACAAGTCAGTAGAGGTAGCCTGAATTAATGAAATGCATGCAGTCACAGTACTGAGTTCCACTTTGTGTGTTTCAGAAGGAAAGGAGCTTTGAATTAGTTTCCCCATCACTTGTTCTCATCTTTTTGTTCTAAAGAGACAATCATGGTTCCTGCTGTTTTTGCCTTCTGTTAAGTTCCCTCTATAATGCCCAGGATGAAACTCTGTTTTCAGGTCCTTGCCAGCTTCTCGACTGTTCTCCCTGCCTCTCAAACTTTAAGGAAACCCCAACCTTGATGTTCTGTTCTGCAGGGTATCCCTGTGCCCCATTTGTTCAATATGTGCATAAGTGTAGAACTTCTCATGACTTAATCCTGTTCAAGTATACTGTACATTAATATGATTCAGTATGTTAATGTGTCTCATGATGTGAAGTTGATGTGAAGATTCATTAACTGTGATGAAGCTTTGCTGATTTGCACTGTGATCTGGCACACAGTTTGTAATGAATAATCAGGAAATCCCCCAAAAGGTGAATTTCTTTACACGCCTATAATCATAGGTAGAAGGGATCAAAGATTAAAAGGAGGTGAAAATACTGTCTGCATTGCTCCTCATAAAGGAGGTGGTTCAGTGTGTCTAGAGTAAGCAGTAGTTAGCTTCCTAAAGTAGGTGCCCTGAATCCTTCCCCTAGAAGTGCCCACCTCTGTCTATTGACCAGGTTATGTGTCTTGGGGTGGGCAGTGTGAATCTTCCCTAAAGTGGAGATTCACTTTATTTGTTGGCTTACGTTCACACTGACATTTGATGTTTGGACATTTGAGTAAAGAGTATGCAACATAAGTTGAAACACGGTTCAGTCAGACCTGCAGTGAACAATTAAGATAAAGCTTGGTGAAGAGAGTAGACTTTACAGCATATTTCAGAAAACAAATGTCTCTACATCCCTTAAAAAAGAGAATGTCATGCTGTGACATAGCTGGTCATATGCATTTTATCTTATAGATAATTTCTATTCAGTCATGACATGCAATCACCATAAATAACTGAGAGAACAACTGAGAGGAGAAAGAGCATGCGCATGAGTGCTCACTGTGAACAGGGGTATTGATATTGTTCAAACAAGTCAAGTATTCCACTTTCAGTGTCTCTAGGATTGATTTGTTCCTTTATTCTTGCTGGCAGCTATTGTAAAATCTGAGAAAACCCTTGGTTTTGCTTTGATGTAGGACCTCTGTCTTTATTTTAACTTAAAGAAAAATATATCCTGTGACACGCACAGATTTTTATGATCTATAATATCCTCAGGCAAAAATTTTATGGAGACAGGATGAGCGCTCCTAAAGCGCAACATTTGGGGCAGCGGTTCAATGAGAAAATAGCCAGTGGAGCTGTCATAAACTAAAATTATATTACTGTAGCTGTTCTGCTGGAAATCAGAGATTTGCCTGATAGTTTATTTCAGTTAAGAAATAAAATGCAATGGTTCTTGCAATTGTTTTAGAGAACTGCAGTCTGGACTGCAACATTAAATCAGTTTCAGTCTAAAAACAATGTACGCACTGGATCTGAATTTCACTGAAATCAAGGCAGAAATCTCCACAGTCTTTAGATGAGGTCCTTTGGGAAGTCTAAGGACTTGCTGTCTAAGTATAAATAATGAGGGTGATACAGTCATACCCAGCATGACAGTTCCTGTTTATTTCTTCAGTTTTATTACGAAGGTTGGTCAACACCTGGGAGAGAAAGGGGGAAATGTCAAGGTTTATGGTTAAAACATCTATGTCCATTTGAAAGTAAAAAAAAAAAAAAAAAAAAAAATCCAATTCTAATTTCAGCTAAAAGGCAGTTCTGCCTGAAATTGGACAGTTTAACTGAGTGTATATATATGTACATACATATAAGTGTATATGTGTTTGTGTATCTTACATATGTTATACAAAAATTCCTCTTGACCTGAAGACTAAGTTTTTTATGTAGTAAATTGCAAAACTGATAAACATAGAACTTGATTCTGTAATGCTTCTTGCATTCTGATTATTTATGTCTCTGCAAATGACATGATAGGAAAACCCATTTTGTGTAAGGAAATAAGATTTCTCAAGAGTAAAAGCAGAACAAAAGCAGTCATGTGATTGTTATGATACTTTGGGGTTTACCGTCAGTCAGCGTAATTAAAAAAAAAAAAACAGTGGACTACAAAGATCATTCTGTTGTACTGAAAGGTTCATTTTCAGTTCAGTAAAGGTTTCAGTCTGTAAATCAAATGCTGTAATGCTACAATCTATAACATGGTAGTTAGGTTATTATTGTTCTATTTGTTCATTCTGTTTTGTAGCTGTTTCCCTGGCTCTAGCTCTGAATGGAGTCTGCACAAACACTATTAAATTAATAGTGGGAAGGTAAGTCTCATCGTATTATAAATGATGGCTTTAACTGTTAAAGAAATGAAGATGACACAGTTGACAATTACAATACTTCTTAATAAAAAGATAAAAACCACTGCTCCAAAACACATTGGGTTAGCAAGGGCCTCTGTAATGCTGTCTTCTCTGGTTCAGGTGTTGTACAACTTTATTATGTGAAATCTAACTGTGGCAGGAATCTGTGCCCTTGCATTTTGTTATTTGTTTGACTGGTTGGCAGTACAGGCAAACAAGTGAAGTTTGAAAGGAGAGGTGTGAATTGAAATCACTTCATTTCATTGGCAGCACCAAAGGGGGAAGAATCACAGCATGTGAGGGTTTATATGCCAATTGCCACTAGTCTGATTAAATAGAAATCAATTCAGTCTTTATTTGACACGGTGTCTGCATTTTGTGAAGTACATTACTGAATGTGGTATTTCCAGATAATTCAAGGTCCATGGCAGAACAAACCTTGGAGCTAAGCAGTGAGTGGACTGCTAGGTAGGCCATTTTTAGGGAAGCATAAATTTGAATGAAGGGCCCAACTAGCAAACAGAACTCCCTGGAGAATAATTATTTTAGGAATTTTTGGGGTTCTTTATCTAAATTTCGAATAGCTATAACTTCAGCTGAGAAGTATATAATTGGCTTGAGTTCATACACCATTTAGTTGACTCCAACACTGCATTTGTTCTTCAGCTTCATGAGTTCTGCAGCAATTTGTGCTTGGTTTCTGATGTTGTCTGCCACAGTACTGCTTCCCTGACAATTGTAGTACTTGGCAATTTTATTTTAAAGTGCTTTTGAAATATAATTAAGGACGTCTGCATCATCCTTTACAGGCAGACATGAGCTCATTCTGCTTGCACTCCAAGCCAACTGGTTGCTCTGTTAGTATGTCTTTGAATCTGTGGCCCTTCACTTTGCTTCTATAGTGGGGTTGTGTTAGCTCAGGCTCAGTGTGACACCACTCGGGCCTACATGCTTCTGTTCAACTCAAAGTATGGTCAAAAGAAACTAAGAAGTTTGTTCAATGCAGTTAAAGAATCAGCCTCAGGACTGGGATTAGAATTTGGCAGGTTTTTTGAACCCAATCTCTTAGTATGAGTGCAGGCTCGTTCTAAGCGTGTCAGCAAGATTTGTGCGACATTGTGGGTAACCATGCTAATTTGCTCCATTGCTGGAAGTGCTGTGCAAGAGTAGCCCTGCAGATTCATTATCAGAACTGAGCTTCTGTGTATTCTTTGGAATTAAACGCACTGTGAGGAGAGTCAGGCTCCAACTCCCACTAGTTTGCTGCGCTGGAAGCTTCCCCAAAAGAGCCTGCCTGCAAAAAAAGTTTGCCTTGAATTGATTATGCAAGGAAAGTGAAGCATTTCATTTACTGGTGTGTTACTCAAGCAGGAGGCTCAAGCAGGAGGGAATGAAATCTGTACGTAATAGGCGGTAAATATAGTGATCACTTTGAGGTTTATTTGTTACTACAGCTTTTGTATTTTTAATATCCATGGTGTTTTTTGTAGACCGCGTCCCGATTTCTTTTACCGCTGCTTTCCAGATGGAGTAATGAACTCTGAAATGCACTGCACAGGTGATCCAGATCTGGTGTCCGAAGGCAGAAAAAGCTTTCCGAGTATCCATTCTTCCTGTAAGTTTATTCAAAAGCAGTACCTCTGTCAAAAACTTTGGTAATCTGTGTTTCAGAATTGCTCTTTTTTTGTTAAATTATGAATGTGATTTTTTTCTGGAGAGGCCTGTGCTTCTGTCTTAGGTCACCAACGGCCAGAAATTTTCTCCTGGAAGTAAAGTTGTGAGCCCATGACTCTTCCTGATCTTGAGAACCACCTGTCTCCACTGACAGCCACAGCAGGACTGTCAGTAGAGTGAAGCACTCTTCAAGGTTAAAGAAAACAGTATGATACCCAGGGGATATCTGGTTCCTAAAGGAGACCTCTGTATGCAACCTTTGTCCATACTGTAGATATTTATATTCCAAAGAAAGATGGCAGAACATGTAATACCATATGTCTGACTTACCATAGTTTTGATGAGATCTAGTTGTTAATATCTTTGAAGCACGAGATCTACTGAACCAATGCTCAAGTCACAAAGATAGCTTAGTTCTTAAGGTTTTGAAAAAAAAAAAATCGTTAATAAGTTTTTCTTCATGGGAAGTTGTATGTTTGGAAGTGGAATGGGTAGAAAGGAATACAAAGAGATCATATTGCATCACGTTATTCATCATAATGATCTGGGTACAAGGTCAGACTCGAGAAGTCCCCACGCTGCTAGAAGCTATCACAATGTGCTGATAGAAGGATGATTCTTTCATTCCCTGTTTTCTTAGTCACTGATGACATCCACTACTGGCCATGGCTAAGGATGGGATCCTTGACCATGTGGGCTTTTGTTCTGAACAGTTGTTAAACTTTCACATTCAGATGTCAATTGCCATTGGACTGCTTTGCCTGAGCACATGCAGGAGTAAGTGTTAGCTCTGTTCTCAGCTCAAGCAAGTATAGAAAGCACGTAGAAAATCCTGACTTTTCTGTCTACATGACAGCACAGAGGTAGTAGGTAATGGGGTGACAGGTGTATCGGTAATACCTTATTTGGAGGAGCAGGTGGGAAACAGGTAAATTGGGCACAGTTTGGGGTTTTATGAGTTGTTTTCTGCTCCTAAGACAGTACAGCTGTTCACTTATCACCCCATTTGGGTTTGAGATGGTCTATGATCTAGGTCTGATGGATTGATCAGCTACCCCAACTAATGCTGTATCCTGACAGACATTTGAGTGGTTTTACAAAACTAGTATGATTTAATTAGTTGTATTAAGTCAGATGTTTATGAATGTTCCTTTCTCTGTCTTGAGGAGCTGACTTCTAGAGTGTTTTATTTCAGGAGGTCTAATCAAATTTCTTGATCTGTAGTCTGTAACGGTGATTACTGTGAGTTTTTATTTTTTGGGTCAGAGTGATTTGTTGTGTGCTGTTCAGTTTCTGAGAACTGCCAACTGAGTACCAGTAAGTCATATCTCTGGAATTTGTTTTCCTGATTTTCTTTTTTTTCTTCTTTTTTTTTTTTTAAATAATGATTCCAGTTGGCTAATTGTACAGAGTTATATGTTGCAAACAAATTGGGTAGAGATGAATGAAATTCTGCTTTGATCTTGCTTGCAGTGTCCCCAGAAGAGATAGAGGTGTAGTGGATGTTTGTAGATATGTTATAAGCTGTATAGTCCTAATCAGTAAACCAGCTGAGCCTTGTCAAATTGTGCTTATGAGCTTTGAGTCACATTAAAGAGACAAATATATATATATATATATGGATATATAGAGAGAATATATAAATGTCTTTTAGAACAAATGGTATTTATTGCTGTTCGTAGTCTGTCTTCAAATGCTGGTTTAACACATTTAATTGCAATTCTTTTAAGTTTTTCTTCACTGTAGGACAATAAAGACTTAAATTCTCAGTACATCAGTGCATTTTATAGAGTAGTAGTACTCAATCTACTCAGTGTGCTAAGTGTGACAAGTTATAGTTTGTCAGTTCTCATTACTGAAATGCAACAGTTTAATCTGGGGCTGCAAAGTGTGAGTTATGGAGGACATACAATGAACTTTCATTTTTGCCTACACTACAAGCATAGTATCTGTAGCATGCTTTGCCCTGTCCTACATCCCAAATTTCATACCAAGATTGCCTGTTGTACAGTGAAGTGCATTCTTTGTGCCAGTGGAGCAGTCACAGAAGGCATATTGGAGTTTTATTTTTAACTGGTATGGGTTTTGTAAGCATTGAATAATTTTACTGCAGCTCACACAAAATTCAGTAGGAGCGGAATGATTGCTCAGTGGATTTAAATCAAAATTATGAGAATAGCTTTCTCCTTCACTGACTGACGCAATATTAGCATGTGGCTGAATTGACTATATTTCCCACTACAAAGCCTTTTATTAGCATGTGATAAGAAAGAAAAGATATTGTATAAGCAGTAGATTTTATCTGTTGATAAGCCAATGCTAGAGTGAGGCAATTCTGCAGTTGCTAAAAGTTCTTAACTGTTTGAAGCCTGATGTTATGATATCAAGTCTCTGACAAGCGCATGTGTTCTGAAGCCTTAAAATCACTACCCTCCACTCATTCCATGTAGCAAGATTGAAATTACCAGGGTTGACAATATTATTTTATCAAAAATGGTTTATAGTCATGATAAGAAATTAATTTTCTTGCTGCCACTTCACACCTCCCCCCCACTAGACTGAAGAGTTAAAAGAAAAAATTATTCTGGGAAACCTAACATTACACTGCCTTCTTGGACCTTTGAAGCAATGAGGATGTTAAAGTTATGATACTTTGCCTTCCGAAGTTTTACTTTAATTTTACATTTTCAGCCTTTTTTTGTGTGTAATACTGTAGACAGTCTCTCTCTTGCCCCTCCCTGTGAAAAATGATCATCTTATCTCAGATTTAAAAAGCTGTCCTTCCTGCATTCTTAACATATAAGGAACTTCAAAATTTCCTTCCATAAACTCAGTACAAGATTTTTTTGACTCCTTTCCCTCTTCTTCCAGCATAACATTACCTGTAGATAAAATGAGGATGTTCTGTTCTTCAGGTTTTTCTTATCCTCTCTCTCAGTTCAGTGTGGAATTCAGTGAGCCAAAAAAACGCCGTTAGGTTACCAATAGCACAGAATCACAGAATAATTGAGGTTGGAAGGGGCCTCTGGAGATTGTCTAAGTCCAATCCCCCTGCTCAAGCAGGGTCACCTAAAGCACGTTGCCCAAGACCTTGTCCAGATGGCTTTTGAGTATCTCCAAGGGTGGAGACTCCACAGCCTCTCTGGGTAACCTGTTCCAGTGCTCAGTCACCCTCACAGGAAAGAAGTTTTTCCTCATGTTCAGACAGAACTTCCTGTGTTTCAGTTTGTGCCTGTTGCCTCATGTCCTGTCACTGGGCACCATTGGAAAGAGTCTGGTCCCATCCTCTTGACACCCTCCCTTCAGATACTTACACACATTGGTAAGATCACTCCTCCATCTTCTCCAGGCTGAAGAGTCCCAGCTCTCTCAGCCTTTCCTCATGTGAGAGATGCTCCAGTCCCTTAATTATCTTAGTAGCCCTTTGCTGGACTCGCTCTGATAGCTGCATGTCTCTCTTGTATTGGGCAGCCCAATAATAAACATAGAGCTCCTTTCTGGGACCCAGTACCAGCTCACAGGGTTTGGATGTAAACTGGACTTTTCAGAAGAAATTGTGTTCTACCTTATACTACTGTAAATCTATAGTGACTTTATTGTTTCCAATGCAGCAGTGCTATACTTGCCTAACTGCGTGTGAGAACGAGTCGTCTTTGATGTTATATCAGCTCCCTTAACCTTGCTCCCTGCAAGTTTTGTGTAATTTGTGAGGTCGTCCTGTGTTATTCTTATATGAAGCAGCACCAAAAAAGCTTATGTTTTTTCCTGTTTTATCCTGCTTTCATGGCTGCAGAAATGTAAGTGGGAAGAATGAGTTGACATAAACTATAGCACCTCTCTTGGAATGGTAGTTACAAGTAGCCCACTACAATTTGGTGTTTTCTACTTTGCTTGAACATGTGAAGAAAATAAATCACAAGCGAAAGCAACATGCTGCCAGGCAGCTGGTAAAGAGAGATTAAAAGCTTCAGTCAAGAGCCATTTTCATCTTTAAACCAACTTTTCTTACCCAATTCCTTGGACAGACCATCAATCAAAAACTTTTTTATACTCTAAATAGTCATCTATGCAAAACAAGGCCTTTGACAAGAAAGTTTGTTGTGCTGTGAATGTTTACTGCAGGAATATAGTACAGGAATGTATAACAACAGTGACAATACTGACATCCTCGTATGGCATGACCTGACCTTGTATGCTCAGTAAAAATGTTGTGAACTGCCTTTCTTCCACTCTGAGGATCAGCTTGTGCCATGAAGGAGAATGCATTCCCCTTATTAGGGACACGGATGATTTTCTTGGCTTAAATTACCATGTCTTTCATCTCCCTGTGCCAAGGAGTGTATGCAATACAAATATGAATATGTTTGGAGCCTAACCTGTTTTGGAAAGGGGTAGAGACACTTGCAGGTAGAAGTGAACTACAGTTGCCCGAAACAATTAAGGCGTGTTGTACCAAATCAGAAAAGGAGGGACCTAAGTGAAGACAATGTTGTTGTTACCACCCTCTCTGAACAAGGGGAGAACTTTACCTGCAGGGGTTGCTGAAAGTGTACTTTGAATTGGTGTGCCTCATTCAAGGCTGCTTTCTCCTAGCTCTGTTCTTTGCTGTCTTTTCCTGGAAAGACTGCTGAGATTACTCAAATCCTTCTTTGTTTAACTTTTAACCACTGCAACTTTAGTTTAGAATCTACGCAAGCACAACCCCAGTATTCAATGACTGCATCGAAATTTGCGCAGTAGTGCATGTTGCACTGGATCTGAGAAGTCCCTGGATCTTCTGGATTGCTTGGAGCACATTTTGCCTCTTTACCAGTTGAACTGCCAGAATATCTTGTTTGAGGGAACCAATATGTGGGGGAGGGGAGTCAAGACTCCTGTCGGGGTCCAGCAGCTCAGAGGTGTTCCTGAGTCCCAAGTTCAGGCATAGCTATTCTGACTAAAGCCCTTCCAAAATGTAGGTCTGCTCTTCCATACTTAGTATTTCTGTGGCTCTATAATTCGTTGGCTATTTAGTGTAACTGGCATTATAACTGTTGGCTATTAAAGCTGCTATCTGTGAAGATACTGTGCAGCCTCTGTATGTGCATACTTCATTCAAAGAATAATGTTTATGGGAATCATAAAGGCAGCATGTTCTTCCTCCTGCACGTGTCTTCTATGCAGTTATTTTGCAGAGAGCCTTCAGACAGCCTACTGGAGATACATGTGGCATCCTAATTTCTCAAGGTATGTGGAGTAAGCATGCTTACTCTTCAAGGTGTGTTCTGGTTGTATTTTGCATGCTTGCTGTCCAAACAACAAGCAAGTGTATCTCAAAAGTGGCCCTGAAAATGGTGGAAGTTACTGAACATTGATGATAACTTATAATATCTGGAAGTGCTGCCTGGAATAAGGACTGGAGGAAGTCTGACATCCCTGTGGTGGGCTTCTGAAGACAGTATTTCTCCTGAGTGTTTGGTGAAGTACGATAGGAATTGCACTTTGCTGGGTGTTTTTGGTAGTTTTATGCTAATTTACCCCAAATTTAGCCATCCCAATGTGCAGCAGAAACAAGAATATATCTCTTCCTCAGATCACTCCTTGCAGTGCTGGAAAGCACATGATGCAGCTGATGATGGGACTCTTCACCGTTTTTCTCTCCTTGTAGCACAATTCAAACAGCAGCATCAAGCAACAGATGTAGAGCAAAATATGAGCAGCAAAATGGTTGAACATATAGACAGAATGATTTTGCATATTAAAGAAGCAAACAGCACAAATTATACTGAAATCAATAAAAAGTTATTGTTGTCTGGAATTAATAATACATGCAATGATTATGTAGCATACCAATTGGGGAAAAAATGGAATGCATGAATAAAGAGTATTTAATTGAATGCAACATATGAAAACCGATAAGAGAAAAATACAGTGAAGTTATATAGTGAATACAGTGAAAATACAGGACAGTTAATTGGATAAACCACATGCACTGCTGACAGCTGAAAAGAACACTGAATTTGCAGGCATATAGTATAATAATAGGATGGATGGAAGGCTATTCATGATTGATTTCTTCCTTTTTATCTCATGATTGATGTCGTTTTGACATTTGAGTCAGACTACAGGATCTTTCCACACACAAAATGTGAACCTAGAGTCTTGTAGCATTATTTTTCTGAAAATCAGTAATATCTAACTGTTTTAATATTTATTGTTGAAAAGTTACCATCACACAGAAGCTTTTGTTAAGTTTAATTATTGCCTTATACATCAGAGTGCAGAGAAAGTGCATGAGAAGTAAACCCTTGTAATACTAATTTTACATGCAGCAAAGCAATTCCAGGCAGACCAGATATTCAGTGATAAAGACTGGAAATGAAATCAGAACAGTTCTTTTCAATATCAGTCCTTTGTTACTTTAAGTAGCTTTATGCATTTACCGATTCAAGAAGTATTTCACAATGCATCATTTTTCATGTACTCTACTAGCAGTGAATGTTTGTTTTTTTAGATACTGCCTAAATAAACTTTAGGATGCACTTAAAATTTAGCATTTTAGAAGGTGGAGCAAATGAACTGAAGTGAACTTCCATTCCTTCCATCTGAAACCTTTGAGAAGCTGGCTCTGATATCCAGTAGAGTTTTTTTACTTTTTCTAATTTCTTTTAGCAAAATAGAATGTCACTTATGAATAGTTTAATTAATGCTGTCAAGAAACAATTTTATACAAGATCCTTCAAAGTATCTTTATAAAAAACCTAGAGTTTTGGGAAGAACTGATGGAGCTCTGACCAAATCTGGGTAAGAAATAAGAATACATACTTACCTAGTTTACTGGATGTTTTTACACAGTTGCATGTTGGCTGGAGATTGGTTTAAACTAGAAATAGCACCATTTGCCAGGACTGCAGGTAGATTTCAGAGGAGAAATTAAGCATAATTTGTGTGTATTATGAAAGAAGACGGTAGGCAGTTTAGGGAGTGGAGTGGAAACTGAAAGATACTTTAGAAGACAGAAAAAAATACAGCTGTCAAGGAAAGCACATTTTAGAAACACAAATTCATAGAAATCCAAGTCTTGTTAGCCATCACAGAACAAGCTGTTCATAATTAATTTCTCAAAGATTTTGGCTGTGAAGATTCAGGCTTAAAAATATGCATTCAGATTGTATTCCCAAGTTGGTGATAACGAGTTTTGGTACAGAGCTCTGAGTCAAAGGGAGGAAGACCCATGACATTTTAATTCAGTCCTTAACCCGGAATTCATCTATATAAATGAGGGTAGATCACCAACAGCAAGCACAGTTGTGCTGCAAAAGTGTGTCCTTTCACTTATGGTAATAGAATAAGTGAGTGTGTTTTGACTTGTTGCCAAAACTAGGTGAACTTGTTGATCTGGCCTCAAAGGTTTGCTTATGTTTGCATGTTACTTATCAGAGCAATGGGTAGTTAAGCAGAGTAAAATAGACACAAGGCTGGCAGTCAGAAGTATCATAGTTCTGCATCCAGCTACAGACCTGTCTTGCGTTCCTGCTTCTGTGATAGTTGTGAACTATGATGGTAGAGAAGGTTGAGGGGAGCATAGCATAGAGATCTCAAAGTGCGGGGCTTTTACTGTCATAGCCTACCTTCTCTTTCACATTTATTGACTGTTTATTGGCTAGTCATAAGTGCTGAAGAAAATGTTTTGGGGAGTATCAAACTGCTAAAGGACTTTTCAAAGCCATATCCTGTGCAGAAAAAGTGTAGATCTAGAGACTTATTTCAGATCTCAGCTTAGCAAGCAATAGACCATTTCGATGTAAATATCACTTTGCGATAGCAGTAAAACCCGCAGTATTATATTCTGAGCTGCTTGCCATGTAAATGATTTCTGAATGGATTATCTACTGAAGCTTTCTTAGAAAAAAGTAACAGCTCAGCAATACAGACTTGCTTCAAATATTTGTTTGGTCAAAGATATTATTTATTTATTAAAAAAAAAAAAAAAGATTCCTAGGCAGTCAGACATCTTAGAATATGCTGACATTATTGCAGTAATGAAGTCTTTGGAGGAGCAAATATGGGTAAATAATAGTAATGCAACAGATTTTATTCAAAAACACCAAAAATCCTGTGTGGAGGAAATGCTAAATTCTTGACACTGTTTGCTTTATTAGAGGAAGTGATTATTTCATGATGAATAGCTGTCCTTAGGTTCATATTCTACTCAAAAATATGTGCAAGCAGATTGCAGTTCTCAGAGTTTATAAACTCAGGTTTACTTAGTGACTGTTTGTGAATGTTTTATTTATGAATTGGTCATCAATATTTGCTATTTAAGCTGTATTTTTCAGCTTAGAGATTGCTCTCATAGATTTCAGGAAGTTGCATGAAACTGGTTTTGATGCCTTTGTGCTAAATAAAAAAGGAATTGCTTGGTGAGAGGTAATTTTGAACTCCTTGGAGCCTGTACTTTTTTTATATCTATTTAATATCAGTAGTCAGTGGCAGATCAAGCCAATGATTGTCATGAATACCCACACAGGCATCTTGAAATTAGTAAGTGTTGTGAATAAATGAATAATGGTTTGCTAGTCTGGTTTATACCAGCTTATAGTTTGAGTCACAGAATTACAGAATCATCGAAGTTGGAAGGGGCCTCTGGTGATCATCTGGTCCACCCCTCCCTGCTTTGAGCAGGGTTAGCTAGAGCAGGTTACTGAGGGCCATGTCCAGTTGAGTTTTGGATATCCCTGAGGATGGAAATTCCACATCTTCTCTGGGCAACTTGTTCCAGTACCTGATGAACTTCACAGTAAAAATGTTTTTTCTTAAGCTTGAATAGAATTTCCTGTATTTCAGTTTGGGGCCGTTGCCTCTTGTCCTTTCACTGGAAATCACTGAGAGGAGTCTGGCTCCATCTTCCTTACTGCCTCCCATCAGGTATTTATACACATTGATGACACCCACCCTGAGCATTCCCTTCTTGATGCTAGACAATCCCAGCTCTCTCAGCCTCTCCTTGTATGTCACATGCTCCAGTCCTTTAATCATCTTTCTGACCCTTCACTGGACTTGCTCCAATGTGTCCATGTCTCTTGTACTTGGGAGCCCCCCACTGGACCCAGCACTCCAGGTGTGGCCTCACCCGTGCTGGGTGGAGAGGAAGGATCACCTCCCTTGACCTGCTGGCAGCGCTCTGCCTAGTGCAGCACGGGTTGCTGCTGGCCATCATCGCCGCAAGGGCACATTGCTGGTTCATGTTCAGCTTTTTGTCCATCACAACCCCCCAATCCTTTTCTGCAAAGCTGCTTTCCAGCTGGTCAGCCCCCAGTGTGTTCTGGTGCATGGGGTTATTCTTCACCAGATGCAGGACTGTGCGTTTCCCTGTATTTAACTTCGTGAGACTTCTGTCAGCCATTGATCTCAAATAGAACAATGCAAGTGGATTTCATATAACTTTCTAACTGGAAGACAAACTTGATAAAAATCGGTTAAATAATAGAGTTGCTGAAGAGATAATTAAACTTACAATTTTATGTTAGAGCTGGATAGATTTATGTTAATAAATTCAATAAAAAACATTTTCTGTATAAAAGTACTGTATGAGTGGTAATGTGAGTGAAATGACCTTGTGCATTTTTCCCATAAAATACTTCTGTGATTTTATTTTTGTAGCTGGAATGTTGACATAAGTTAGTTTAAAAAGTTGACTTCTGGCTAAATTGTGTTTTTAATTTTTTTTTTTTTAATAGAAATCTTCATTGTTTCCAGAGGTTCCTTTTTTTCAAGGAAAAATCAAAATTTGTAGAAACTATTTTTAGTAACATCTCCATTTGATTTGAGCTGCTTCCAGCATGACTGTTAACACTGTATTATAGATGAGCTCTTCTCTGTTTTTCTCTTTGTATTGTATCAGTTGAAAAAGAGTTGTGGCAATTACTGTTGAATACGGCTGAAGAAATCAGAGAATTTCATGAGAAAACTGAAATGAAGCATGTAATCAGTGTATTTGGTTGTAGGGACAATAACAGTGAGTATGTCATATGTTTCTGAATTGCTTACTCCCTTGATGAATAAAGGACTCTTGATATGTTTGAAAGAATAATGGCCCTTTAGAGGTGGAAAAAGAAAATGATTTTCTCTCTCTTTCAAGATATAGCATACACTTGCCTCAGTCTTCTCAGACAAGATGGCAAACCACATATACATACTCTTTTTTGTGTCTTGGTTGACCCCCTTTATGTAGGAAGTTCATGGTTTTTAAAAGAAACAGTTCCTTTCAGTGTATATTTTGATAACATGCACTTTTCATACAAGAATGCCCCACACAGTAATATGTCACTACTAATGCCCCAAATTTGCTGTGGCCAGATTTGCAAGGATTTGATATTTCAGGTTCTAACACTGTGCAGAGTTGATTTTTCACAGCCTCTTTTTTCAGGATAAGCCTTTGCAGATACAAATTCATCATAAATTGAGGTTAATGTCTATTTCCAAAATAGGAGGAAATCTTGCTCTGACCAAAATCAATGCTAAAACTGAATTAGCTGGAGAATTCCTATCTATTAATAATCATCACTGCTACATCTAAGAAATCATCAACAAAAAGGGTTAATGGGAGCAATGACCAAAGAATTAGGATCTTAATACCTACTGTGCACTTCAGCATAACCACGCCTTTGAGAAAACTTTGCAGGTGGAACATGTTGCACATTGTCAGTTCCATGTGTATCAAAAGTAGGATATGCATGCTATATGAGTACTGGACATGAGGTGATCTGTGCTCCTTTGTGGGGAGAAACAGCAGTGTCTCTAAGAAAGGAAGTACAAACAGCAAGAGGAAAAACTAATAGGTTACCCTTTTCTGCTGGCATAATAAATGAGATTACATCTTCAGACCAGTCCTGAACAGTAATTTCCTACTTTAAGTAGCTAGATTCTATTACGAATGACAGCAGTAATTGTTCATTTCTTGTAACAAGCTTAAGGTTATGTAAGAAAAATTCTTCCATAGAGATCCCCCGGCACTATCTGCAGATGAGAATAAGGAGAGGAATCCCAGCTGCCTTTTTGTCACTGCATTTCCATCTTTTCCTTTGTGAGGAAGCCAACCCTCATATCCTATAAGTATAAGCAATATGTATGTCTTTCCCTTTAACTCTGGCATACTTCCTAGAAGCAGAGCTCCTGTGTTAGCTTCCTCAGACTGCCCTGTAAGAAGTTTCCTTACAGAATTAAAGGGACTGTACTGAAAAGCTAATATTACTGTCAGTGTTTGCATTTGACCATTGCCATTGAATGCAGGTGGAAGCTGGGAGACTGACAATGTCCATTGCCACCCTCATCCCTACAGAGCATCCCTTCTTGGGCAGGAATGGCAATAAACACTATTTCAGAAACAGTGCTCAGGACATAGTTCTCCTATCCAGAATGCGGAAAGCAAACATTGTAAGTTTCTGCTCCCATCTTTTTCTAGGAAGAAAACAATAGGTAATTTCCACAAGCTATTAAGAGTTTGAGTATATTAAATCATCTAGATGCCAATTTATTAAGTGGCTATGATGCATATTATTGTGGTAAATGAGGTGGCTATTTACCTGCCTATTTTCTTTATGAAAATATATAGCCATGCAGGTGTGCTATTTGTCTTTGTCATTGCTTACTGCTTATCTGTCTGAGGATACAGTGAGTCTTAAGGTGAAAGGACATATCTGTATCTTTCCATCAAATTTTCTGTAAACAGTAAGTTTGCTTCCAAGCCACATAAAGGGTCTTTGCTTTTCACCAGCACCTAGTCTTTTGTATTAAAATGACTGACA
Organism: Apteryx mantelli; assembly: GCF_036417845.1. Lineage (NCBI taxonomy): Eukaryota > Metazoa > Chordata > Aves > Apterygiformes > Apterygidae > Apteryx > Apteryx mantelli. The sequence continues at coordinate 39,173,896 of NC_089984.1, forward strand.
GATCTGGATCATGAGGTGTTATATCTCTCTGCTGTCCAGCAAAATTTAGCAGACTCTTTTCAAAAATGAAGCTGAAAGTAGCATGATTCTTCACAGCAGCATATGTTATTTAGCAATGCCAAAGACTGCATGAAAAATCAAAAATGAAACCATATTCTATCAGATAAGCCTGTTCCTTCCTTGATCTCAGCACTGTGACTTGTGATCCACTGTAATTTGTAGTTTTACATAGGATACCAAAGAGTTGGTGGGGTTGCCTCCCACCACCCAACTTGTAGAGCCTATCATGCAGGGAACTCAGGATTGGAGTGAGACTTCCAGAGAAGAGTAAGAGAAATCATCTCTGGAATCATCTTGTATCTTGCATCACCAATTAGGTATAGAAGTTTGTCTACTGCTCCCTTTTCTCTCATCTAAACTGTACTTTTCAGGTAAAGTTGGGGTATATACTTGATTTCACAGCTTGAAGAAGACTTGGTAATGATATCGTTACTGAGTAGCCATTACCTACTGAGGTAGGCTTAAGCTGTATACAAAGTTAAGACCCACTGTTCTTCTGACCACACTTCTAATTGAAAGGAGCTTGAGTCTGTGAACTGTTGTGACAACTCTTCTCCTGTGAATCAAAGCAAGTCAGAAAGCCCAAGACTACTTTGAAAACTGATGACTCTCAACTTAGGCCTGTAGACAGAGGAGACTGGTACATCAGTTTCTGACCATCTTTAGGAAAGAAATAGAACAAAATCTTCCTCTATAAAATAAATAAAAATGAGAAACCTCACCATAACACTGTTCTATGCAAAACTGGCAAATAGTGAGATTCTGTGAGATTGCCATTGTGGCACAGTCCTAACATCCCACTCTGAAATCCTTTCGGTATGTTTTTGTGTAGCATTTTTCTGTAAGAACAAACCAAGTGTAGAGATATTACTAAAACAGGTATGTTGTTAGCTCTTCGCAAGTTATATATTTGCTAATGTGGAGTGTTCAGTAAGGCTAGTTAAGCTCAACAGTGGACTGCTTTAGGCAGCACTCAGAGAGGTAAGAGAAACTGAGCTACTGCATTGTATATGAGAAGGAGGCAAATAGCTGAAGAAAAACCATGTCTTGGTTGCATGTTCATTGTATTCAATGCATTAAAAGGTTTCTTGCCTTTCTGCAGGGGTTAATTTTAATTTCTGGTCAAACTCTGACCTCATGAAGGATATCTCTTCATCCTCCTCTACAAAGAAGAAGAAAAGGAATCTTAGACCCAGTCAGAGCTCCTGTTTTGATAACTAGAAGCTTATATACTTTGTGAGTTTGGCCCCAGTCCCGTCAGGTGTGAAACATTCTGGTCAGATCTGATCAGGCATGATTGCTAGAGGTAGTCCGTGATCTTAATCTTAGGAAGGGGTAAATTTCTAAATCCCTTGGGACTAAATGTAAGGCTTTCAATGGCAGCATTTTTGTTCTAATCGGTAGTGTACTTTGAAGATAGTTTTATGACAGTCCTCTTTTACTGCAGTGTGGTTCACGTGATCTTGGAGACCATAGACTGGATTTCCTTTGGATGAGATTAAACCAGAATGTTTATTAGGCTGTTTGGCCTAGACTGGAGCTATTTGGAAGTAAAATAGGTCATCCTGTTTCCATGGGGATGGTAAACCTATCTACAGAGTGGTCTGGTGTAGGTCTCCTCTGTGAGCTGGGATGTATGTTTTCAGTTTTTCTACAAGAGCTAGTTATGACCAGCCTCTAAATGACAGTGGGTGACTCAATACCCTTTTGAGCTGCAAGAGGGATAGAACTGACTGACAGAAGTATATGTTTTTGTAATACAAATAACCCTGAGCCGATCTAGAAATATTTCAGTAAAACAAGAGTACCAGCTGCAGTTTTATCATAAGTAAAACAAATCAATAAAACCCTCAGAACTGAATCATAAAATTAAAATACTAGGCATCCTTCTTTAGAGATGTCTGACTGATTTATCAGATTGCAGAAATCTCGGTCATAAAGATTTCTGAATACATTGATTTAACTCTGATGAAAACAAGGGAATATTAAAAATCCCTTGAGATAAAAGCTATGAGATAAATATAGGAAATCAAGCATGTTGTTTATTCCAGAAAGAGAAAAGTACAGAGCATCTGCAAAAAGCCTCGTTGGGATTTTGATATTACTGTCAATTCTGCATAGAAAGCACTAGATATTACAGATAAGTAAGTAGGTAGATAGTAATAATTTTTTCCCATGTAGAGAGGACTGAGCAAATAAGGAAGTCAGCGTTTTATCTAACAAAACCTACATGTAAAACATTCATGCAAAATATTTTTAAAACTAACAATACTGCTCTGCTGCAATCCCCCTGATTTCCTGTACTTCTCTCATAATTTTCTCTTCAGCTTTTACTTTTTGTTTGTTTCAGTCTGAACTTAGTCAGTGTTTTTAGAACTCTTTATGACTGTGATTTCTGCATTCTGTTTGATCAACCAGAAACTTTGGAAAAATGATCGTGCTGGGAGTTTCTAATCATATTGGAAGGCAATGTAAGTTGGACTCATGGATTAAATTGTAATCATAGTATAGTATTTTAGGAGCCCCCCCCCCTTTTTTTTTAAACTTCTCATGGTGAGGGCAGTCTGTGCAAGATTTTTTTGAAGGAATTAGGGAAAGGAAATCAGAATGGTTGGCCAGATGCTTTTGGTGTAAGAGAACTTCCACAGACACTAGGGACTAGATACAATGTGGACAGCTGAGGGTGTTCAATGATGCAAGAAGTTCTCTGTTATATGATTAGCCATTCTATTCTTCACGCTATTAGGCTGTCTTACCTGTCATCCTTCCCTTGGCTGTATTCCTTCATTCCTTCCTTGAAGGTGGGATTCAGCTCTCTTGACTGTATGCATCCTTATCTGAAACATTCACAGAAGGGCTCCTTGCTAGTCAAGGGAGCACTAGGAGGCACAGTTCATCTGACCTGTTCTAAATGTCTCTTAGAGTGAGATAAAACACACCTTGGAAATGCCTATTTTTCCCTATCAATTGTAGTCTAGATGACTGGTTCACAAACTAATATCTGCATTTGTTCAGACGTGACCTATCCCTCCTGGCTAAACTCTGCTTATTTTGGCAGGAGGGATTTTTGAGATTGCTCCTAAATTAGTTTTCTGTCTGGTCCACTGCTTGGATTTTGGGGAGGGAGAGACAAAGATGTAACTTCTTCCCCTCTCTAAAACAGTTATAAATTTCAAGCAGTCGGACTAAAAGCCTCCATCGTATGAATTTGTCATCTTGGACAGGTGGCGACTGTCACCATGGTTCTCAAAATATATAGCACCTTTTCTGTCAACTGGCTGATTGCTTAATATTTTATTTCCTCTTTTTCTCTGCAATTAACAGTCCACTCAAAGTGTTAATGTTTGTATAGTGCATTACCATTGTATTACTCCTGAGGAGTTGCCACCTCTGATGGTATGGAAGCTGATTATGCAGTGCAAGCTTGCAGCAGATTTGCTTGATGAAGCTCTAATTGTATGAACATAGAATTTGTGGTATGTCTTGCTGTGCCACTAAAATGAAAAAAGGAGACTGGAAAATATTATATCTTTGGAGTGAAAGGACAGCTAGTTCTGCCTCCCCTTTTCACTAAGTAATTGAATTTAGTTGTAGAAAATAAATCTTTTTACATTTTAAAAGCCATTCATTTGTTTGAAAAATTAAAATGATTTGTGTGTTTCAGGGTGAAGAAATTATTGAATTTCAATAGAATCATCTGCTATCTTGAGATAAATTATATCAAATATTGCTGCAGTACATGTAATTATAGTTGGCTATCTAAATTTGAACTGTTGATTATCTTTAGCTAGTAATTTCATGGAGGATAATCATATTTCCTTCAACTCAGAGTGAACACTTTAAGTAACAGATGAGCTACAAGCTACAGGTTTTTGGCTGTAATTGCTGCTACTTCCCTATTTTCAAGATAAATCTTGTAATTAACAGCTGTATTGCAATGCCTCTCTGAAATATTTCATCCTCTTAAAGAGGAACCCAGGGAAATAAGGAATAGATTTCTTAGATATGCAGGAAAAAAGTCTCCTGTGGGGTTTTTGTGGCTTATCAATTCAAGCGGTAAGGATATGCAGGAATGTTTGTGTTGTACTTTTTACTTCTTTGACACATTTACCTCAATACTCAGTAACAAAAGCTATTTGAATTCATGAGGGGCTTGTGAGATGAGCTCCATAAAGCTTAGTGCTCCAGAACTACTAATAAATCTCCTGCTAGCCTGTTTGAGATTCAGATTATGTATATAAGTCTCAAGGAAACCTCCAAAAGTCTTTCTGTTTTTTTTTTTTTTTTTTTTTTTTTGAGTAGAAAAAAATAAGTTTTTTTTGTTTTTTTTTTAATACAAGTTATCTCATCACTGTAGACCAGTGGTTCCTCACTGGTATTTATCCTACCCAGCAAACATGTTCTATAGCTTTTCTTTTGTATGGCAGCATTTAATGCAATAATGCCTGTTTGTTACAATAAAATATTTTCTTCTTTTGTATACACTGTTAAGGACACTTCTCTCAGTTCTACAGTGTACTCCAGAATGGACAGCAGCTTTATTTTTGCTATCTTCAGAGGATCTGGAATGAATCTGAAATGAACATATCCACTTGCCAGTCCCTGATCATCTCAAGAGAGTTATTTAAGATTTTCTATGTATCGAGCCCAGGGTGGAATTCAGGGAAAGCATAGTATAGCTGGGCAGCCGCTTTCCTGTTAGTATTGTCCTGGGTCACTTTGTCACGTAAGGTGGGGTTGAAGGAGGCTTCAGATCACTTACCTATTTTACCCATACCCTTCTCCTTCGCATAAAATCCCAAGTGGTAAAAGTGCCTCCTCCAAATGGTTCTGTAGTGGATAGGGCAGTCTTTATTTCTTTGCACTTTGCAGTGCAGCAGGAATATTTAACATTTTTCTTCTTCATGCTGAGTCTCACTGCATGAATAGGAAGCAAAGATCTACATAATCCATACTGCTGTAGCTGTGCCTACTTCAAGGTGGTGCCTCAGGCAATTTAAAACATCATAAAATTTGTACTGCCACTTGCACTAGATTACTGCCATTTATACTAGATTTGGAGAACTGATCTAAATCTTTTATGTAGGTACTATGTTTATGCTAAGGTCTAACAGAAAGAGAAAATTATTCTCTGGCTATTGATAATTGACAAGGTAGTAGCTGTTTAATTAGTACTGACCTGTTTGAATTAATCTGGCAATTCTTGATCTCAGTTTTAACAGATTTTTTTCTTAAGAAACTAGATGTATATTATCAGGTTTTTATTTCATAAAGGGATGCAGATACAATCTAAGAAAAATATTCAGCCAACACTTGGTATTCCTGGTGCCTGTAGGGAGCAAAATGTGTTAGTCGGGAACTACACCAGAGTAGCCCCACCATGGGGATGTTCAAGGACCAGTTGTATCCTAATGTCTTTCTGTCCTGCATTTAAATCTGATACAGATTAATTGTTTGCATGTAATTTCACCAAATGTAATTGAGAAGCATGGAGATGTTGACAGTGAGTAAGGAGTTAAAGACATACCTTATAGAGAAAGATGTCTTTTTAGTCTGATCCAGTTGCATGATCAGGGCTGAGTTTACAGGACAGTCTGTTGTAACTTATATTAATGCTAAGGCTTCTTGGATTAATGCCCAAGTGCTTATCCCTTTCTCTCCAGAGTAACTCCAGCATGTGAGACATTTTAGACTTGTCTTTACTGGGTTCTCAGAGAGAGGGGATTTGTCGAAGGTTTCTGTGAGCAGAAGTGGCAAAGCAGGCCATGGAACAAGTTCACCTTTGGGATTTCTTGTAAGTGGCATCATTAACTGAGCAATTCAAAAGTAGCTAGTTCTCACTTTTTGCTTGCACTAAGATGCTCCCTGAGACCATATTAGGTATTTTTGGTGTAATGAGGTGTTTTGTAAGGTGCTTGAAAATGAAGTATGACAAATGAAACAAAAGGGATTCACGTGAATTAATTATAACAGTCCTGCAAAAGCAACCTAATGACTAGATACTCTGATTGCTTACCTTTCTGATAATACAGGTCTGTTCTTGTCCTGACACTATCCTGCATCTGATACCTTCTTTTTGTTTCCAAAATACTTGCATACATGTGTATTTTCTAATTTACTTCAAATATCACCTCTGCTGAATTGTCTGTCTTTGTTTTTTGTGAAAACAAATAAATAAAGCTAAGCCAAAGGGAAGATGGTTGACTATCCCACTTGGAGGAAAAAAAAAAAAAAAGAAAAATCTTTTGCCTATGATAATAAGCTCAAAACATTCTCTGGGAATTGTATTTCTATAAAATCCTCTCTGAATTGAATTTCAGCATTAAAATTTATGCAACCATTTGGTATCATGCTTTTTCCTTCAGGAAAGATAAATATTTCAGCCTTTGAACATTGTGAAACTGAAAACATTCACCAGTTGCACCAGCTAAAATTGCAGTAGGCTGCTGTGCAATTCCAGTGATGAATAGTAGCTGTTTGCATTTGGAAAATATACAGTAATCATTGCAAGTATGAAGCATTACAGATGAAGAGATGGATCATTTTCTCTGATTGTTACACAGACCATTTGTAAATGGTTGTTTTGCAGTTTCATAATGTGTTGCCACTTAAATATGTTGAGGATTTTTTTTTTCAGTTTAAAAACTGCTTAGTGTAAGGGAGTCTTAAGTCTCTTAGTATATTACCATGCTTAGCAAAGCCTCCATTAAAACTTTAGATGATGATTCTCATGGGGTAGTTTGATTTCCAGAAAACACTTGCAAAGGCAATTACATATTAAAATGAATAATTTATTTTGGGGGCTTTAGGTCAGATTCTTGTTCAGAGTTTCTCACTTCATGCATTTTAATTTGGTGATGGGTTTGATCCATACAGGTAGCTTTTCAAACCCACTTAGAACTTCCAGCCAGAGAGAATCAGATGTCAAGATGGAGTCTACAGTATTTCTAGACACTATCATCCTCTTTACTTCTTCCATGAACATTTTCTTTTAAGAAAGTGATAGAAACAGACTGAAAGATTGTCTGACAAGACTTTTTATAATCCAGTAATCATAATGTCCAAGGGAAGCTCTTTCTGATATGCCTTAAATACCATTATGGTGTAGTTTAAAAATGTGCCTTCCAATTAGCGGTTCCAGATACCCCACCTACACAAAACAAGGTGAAAGGCACTCATCTTATGTTGGTAGTTTCTAAACCATTAGGATTTACAGGTCAAAACAATACTTTATAGACACAGAAATGTACAAGCCATCCAATTAGATAGAGGAAACCTATTCAGTTGCTTTTTCCCACTCTTTCATCTTATACAGTCTACAGGTTACTAAGAACCAGCTCTGCAAGGGCTGGACCTGGTACCCTTACAGAATGCCATCACCCCACTGGAGTGCTCCATGGTGGCAAGGTTCTGCACGTTTGATCCAGTTGCAGGATGAGGGCTTGGAACGTGAATTCCTTGGGCAGAAGGCATGCAAATTTTCTTTTTCTCTGAAGGGCTTTGCTTGTGGCATTGCTGTAGCATTAAACAAACATGCTCAGATACTTCCTTTCAGTTCCACATGTGCATAGATCTTTGCAGCTTACCTATGGAAATTCAAAAGGTGATCATGGTCTCTTAACATTTTCACTTAATTTTTTTATTATTCCTGTTTTTCCCCTATGTACTGACATCAGTTGATACAAAATTCTAGAGGAAAGCTTCTCATTTTGAGGTTTTTTTGGAAACACATCTGGGGCTCATAGCTATTTGTCAACACTTAATGTTTGTAACCTCTCACCTCCAGCCATGACAGCTAGAGGACACATGAATGTTAGCTCTGAGTGTTAAATATTAAACATTCCTAAATGTTGGCTTTTAAAGAATGATATTGTACTAGCAGTATTTCTCACTGCCTTGCAAACATCAGTTTTGAGTGACAAATCATTTTATGGCTGGTGACATTGATCAAATCATAGACATTTTGGCACCTGTGGCTTTTCTTTTACACCTTGCTTTCATTCTGCCAGCAAAGGAGCCAGTTGTGGCAACAGATGATCACTCTCCTGTTCCACTAACAAAAGGTAAATATGTTATTTCTTGCAGTGTTAGGCTAAAATGCAACAGCTGTGCTGTGCTGCTGTTTAGCCATCATTTTAGGTGCAGTTTGGTGTATGGCAGCGTAGAAGCCTGCAAGAGTATGACAGACTTGTTCTCACTCTCTTCTATTATTTTCTTTGTCCCTAAGCCAGGTATTGGAAATACAGAAGTACATGTTGCAGAGCCATATACGGTCATTTCAAATTAAATACCTGTCTCTAGTCTATCGAGTAGAGAGAAGAAGAGAACAATCTAAATCAGCTGCGGGGAGGATATTTGGTTTAGATTGGCCTGTTTGTATGTTTGACATGTTCTTCCAGCAGCTCAGTCATGCCATATTTTTCTTAAAGGGACTGGATGGTCATTCTGTATCATTATTCAGCAAATTGACAAAATGCTTGTAACAGTGTTTGCAACCAATTCTTCATGTATATGATTACTGTGAAGCAGGAGCAACACCCGTTGTATGAAGGCTGTTGGAAAGCCTTTCTGATTTTCTGCCCAAGCGCTCATGTTTATCTTTCTCCTCCTATAGTAAATGTTTTACCAAATCAGAACCTCAGGTGAAGGTGGCCCATGGTGAGGGTCATTTACTCTTTAAACTTGTTTTTGTCAATTAGAATTTCTAACTGGTTGGTGTTACGAGCCCTCGTATATCTGAGATAATAAAGGAGAGCACATAGTGGAATTCTCCTCCTCTAAGCATCTTCAGATTATTTCTCTGAAAAGTATGCTTTATCCAAGCCCACATTCTGGTGCTAACTGGATGTTACTTAATGATGTGATATATTGGAGGTCAGACTAAAAGATCCGCTGATCACTTCTGGCTGCCAGCTCTGTGAACTTTTGAGCAGTCCTTATTCAGCAAACAAAGTAAGCAGCATTATGTGCAGTGAAATCCCAGTACGCTTTGAGAACTGGGCCAGCTTAAAGTAGTGACTTTAAATTGATTGATCCCGTGTGCAACTGGTATTTGAGTCTCATTCTGAAAATGGGCATAGGGAATTCATTTGATAAGCAGAGAGAGACAGCATATTTCCTCTCTACCACCTTGCTGGCTTGAACAGTATCTCAGAACTTGCAGTACAGTCTCTGAATGTTTTATAGCCATATTCCAAACAAAATAAATTAGACACCTTTGACTTGCAGGTCTACATAACCAGTAAGTCTACATTAACAAAAAAAAAAAGAAACAGGTGGGATAGGTATAAAAAAGAATGCAAAGGGGTTTAATTTATCACATGCTAATGTCTATTCACAGCTGACAGTCTAGTTACCAAAAATATTATCTGGAAAGTGCATACTCGTTTTTAAACATTCTTTGGTGATGATAGTTTGAAATAAAACCATATAAATACAACAAAAACATTATCAGTTTGAGCTCTTGTGATTCCTTTGGAGAAACCCAAAACATCCATCATATGCACTACAAATCTCAGGATCAGGTGTCCCTTCAAAATGTATTCAGAAAGATGCAAGATTTGCAAATGCAGTATCTTTGCTGGTACTGACATAGTCCCACTGGCCCCAAAGCATTTCTCTGATGCTGCCAGCAGAGACAGGAAATGGATGTAAATAATAAGGGGACAAAGCAAATATTGCTTAATTGGTTTTCCTCTCATTTTGAGTCCTTTATCCCCTGTAAGTCTAGTCAAAGCAACTATTACAGTAAGACTCAAATTTTCCTTTTCATTCCAAAATTCCCTTCTTCTCCATTAATTTCTTAAGAACCTGTAGCTACCCTAGTTAAATAGAACAGTTCGGTGATACCTTTCTGAATGCAGAGGGAGAACACTGAGGCAGCATGAACCTCGAGTTAGGGCACAGATCCTGGCTTTCCAGAAGCTGGGTTTTATCCTTGCTTGGGCAAATCCCCTTAGCTCTCTGCACCTCCACCTTGCCTCTCCTCTGTTTTTATCTTTAGTCTCTGAGCTTTGTGGGATAGTGTTCTGTCTGTGTGTTTGCATAACACTTTGCATAATGGCAACCCTGTCTCAGCTAAGGCTTTCAGAGCTGCTACAATGCAAATATTCCATTTTCTGTATTTCAATAGGTACACAAAATCTACAGTGTTTTATCAAGTCCTGACAGAACATGTGGCTTGTCAGAGGAGGGGTTTTCATGTGCTCAGCAACTTGTTGTATTAGGGTTTTGATTTGTATTAGCTACACCAATTGAAAAAAAATGGCCAGTTTCATTATAGCGTGTGTTTGAATCATTCCTTTCTCTTCTTCCAACATTTAAAATCAAATATTTCTGTCAGGAGTTTGCATCAGCATCTGTCTTTAGTTAACACTGTTTTAAACTAAAGCAGACTGATTTTTCTCATTTTTGTTTGTGCCAGTGTTTCCTAAGAGAGTTGGTTGGGATTTCATGTTGCTTCTTGCCTTCTTTATATAATCAGAATATTAATTTCTTATGATCCGGGAACAAACCAGCTTAGTAGGAGTATTTGTATAGATGAAGAACATTGTCTTTACTGATTGGTTGGAATCTGTCCTCTTATGCAGAATGTTAGCTATTTTATTAGGACATTAGGCAGTTTTATCTACATATGTAATGTATTAGAGCATGTGACATGCCTCTGTGTGTGTGCATTTTCTCTGTGATTCAATGAGCTATTGACTCTAGCTTGAACAGAAAAAAAAGTCTGTTCAAATATATTGTACTGATTGATTAATTCTTGAATGTAAATATCACCTATAGGCCCAGGCTTTCTTGCAGAGTGAATTGATTTTCTTAATGTTATTGACTGACCACATCTTCGAAGTATAGCCGTCAAGCAAAGAAGTAGCCTACATGGAGTGCACAGCAGTTAAGTTGTTTCAGAATATATAGTTACATTTGTAATGTGTACTACCACATCCCAGAGCATTCAGCTGTTAATTCCATGTTCTTCTCTGCTGCTGGTTGTGTGCACACTGGGACCATGGGGCTAAGAGCTCTGTTTTGGATGTGCACAGTCCAGGCTGAGGAAAATCAATCTTGCAATATTGCAATGTAAAGCCACTCTGCAGAATATTGGTTTCATAGCCAAAAGCTAGAGCATCATTATATTACTTTTCCATCGTGCATCAGGCGTAAGTCACCCTGGAATAGTGCTTATGAGTCAGTCTTTTCTTCCTGACCTTCAGTTTTCAGATACGCACCAACCATCTAAGGCAAAAGCTGCCTTTGTGTTGCCTGCAAATATAGATCCTGCTGTACTCTCTGTATTCTTTCACGAGCACCTTCTCCTGGAAAAGTTGCAAATTCTGAAAAAATGCAAATTATGGAAAAGTAATTCTTTTTTTTAATATTGTAAGGTTTGCTCTAAGGCCCATTTAGCTAGATCTGCTGCTGCTGTCCACCATACATTTGAATAAGTGATCCTTTATCTGTAGTCTTCTGCCATCCGTCTCCAGGACAATACGGGTATGGTTCTGGATGTGATGCCTTGTTGGGGTAGAACAGAACTGAAGATAGAAGGCAAAGTTCCTGAATTGAAGTGTTGACTTGCTTGTGTTCTTTGAAGTCAAATATATCTTGAACTTTGTCCAGTGATGTAAATTGGTTTTACTCTATACTTTTATCCCACATCTTGCTTTTAGCATGCCAGAGCCAGTAATTTATAACTCTGTCAATTGATGGAATCTATCCAGTTATATCTCTAACTGTTTTACCATTTGGTTACCATGCAGGTAAGTCTTAAAAAAAATCCAAGTCCGCAAAGACGATGTTTATAATTAAACATAAAGTTTTTAATAACCTCCATAGACACTTAGCAACAAGTCCAGAAATCTTGAAAATCTAAAGATCTACATAGCTACCTTGGCTGAGTATCCCTGTATGCTGTTTTACCTCTTTAAAGTATCCATTGTGACAGACTGCATTTATAATGTAGATTAGTGTGGAGAAAAAAAAACAGTTTCCAGGCAGCAGTTTGAATATACAACAGATGTTTCACGTGATTTGTGCACTTTGCCTTCTCAAATCCAGAATAAGTCATTTCAGTTCAACTTGAAGGTCTGTTTATGTTTAAAAATTTAAAATGTCTCTTACCAAGAAGAGATTTTACCTTATTAAGAGAGCTGCATTAAAGCAAATTCTTTAACTGCTGATCTTTCTCTAGTCAGTTATCTAAGAATCCTCCAGAGATGACGGAATATTTGGTAAGTGATAAATATCAAGGAAGATCTCATCCTAAAACCCCACCTCAAAAACAAGTGATGATGTTATCTTAAAAAAAAAGTTTGTCTTTTGTTAATTAGGAGCTAAATTATGTCACTGCAATTCCATGCAGTACATTTTTATTTCACTGGATACTGCTGTGTTATATATATTTCACTGCTTTCGCAATTCAGCTTTGCTGTGCTTGAATTGTGAATATGAAAGCTCAAATTTAAAGGTTTAGATTAAAGAATTTAAGGAACAAGCACTTGTACAGGTGCATGAAGAAAAGGTTTTCCTGCAGTTCCTATAACATGCAAATATTGATGTATTCATGATGAAATCTGTTTTTCTGCATATCAGAGGTGTTTTATATTCCCACAGCATTAATAAAGTATAAATCTATGAACATTAACATAAGAATGTATTTCGGTTGCTGTTTTTCTTTTTAGGACCTCATCCTGTAAGAAGCTCATTAATCTCTCTTGCATGTTTTTGCTCTGATAAAACATGTTGCTCTTCAGAATTATATGCAAATTCTGTTTTCTGTTTTTATTGGGGGGAGGGAGTGGGGAGGTCCTGCATTGGAGTTGCTAGTAACTCTAAATAAGAGTATGTGTGAACTGAAGACCTACACTATGGACTGGGCAATGTATATCCACAACATGAAAGCATGTTAATATAGGAGGGTTACACTTGACAGTTCAGATAGTCGATTTAGGAGAGTAAATATCAGATTTAAATGCTTCTTTAAACCTTCTAGATGGCTAGACATTGTAGGTCTTGTGAGAATGAAGCCACAAAGCACTTTGTGCTTCTGTCTGGAAATACTGTGATCAGATTTCAGTTTATATTTTAAAGACAAAAGACAGGCACAAAAATTATCCAGTGCAACATGAAGAGTGCAAAAGAGAACAGTGTCATCTTTTGTTATATTCCAGTGGCTAATCTAACAAACACAAGAGGCATAAGAGAAAATCTCCACTAGAAGGTGGAAGAGATGTTAATTTGCTGTTTTAAGTTCATCAGTCTATGCTAGGCCCTAAGAGTTGGAGAGAATGTTTGAAAGGGGGAGAGGGGAGGTATTCCAAGTTTCTGAGATATGTTGTCAGGATTGTATCCTGACATATCGGGGGTTTTTTCCATGGTGATTATAGCTTGGTGCTCTGAATGTGCATCTCACAGACTGTCTCTATATAAGAGATGCTACTTGTAGGAAAATATACTCATTTCAAGAATACCATGACACAGAAATGCAGAAGAAATTATTTCTTGTTGTCAGCTAGATAGTCTGAAAGGTAAAGCAAGTTTATATGACTCTCAAAGATCTGTACACAAGAGAAGTAACCCAGTCTGCAAGAAATCTTTATTCAGGATTGTTTGAGCCTCCTATGTTTTAACTTTATTCAGGACTGTTTGAGCCTCCTATGTTTTAAAGTTTGCCTCCCACCGTCTTCTGACAGGAAAAATACAGAATCAACACTGTTTGAAAAGCTGCTAAGAAACAAAATATTTAGTATACCAGTTTGATGCCTTCTATCTTGCTCTGCCACATCCAGTCAAAAGAAGTAATTTATTTGTGCGTTTAAAGGTGAAATGCAGGTCTTCATCAATTCCATTCAAATAGCTGTGTAGTATAGACTTAGGAAACTACTCCACTGTGCTGTCAGCTAAAATTGACCGTCCCATAGATTCATCTGCAGAACACAGAGTAATTACTTTATCACATTTAGTGTTTGGGAATATGAGGAGAAGGGCATTTGAAAGCCTTAGCAGGAGATTAGAAAAAAGTTGCATGTCTGACCCTACACTGATGGCAGTTTTACCATTAGATGCACTGATAGCAGGAGCAGAGAATTTTGGTTTTATGAATGTGATCTATTACCTTTCATAGAGATGCCTAGGTATCACAAAGGTTAAGAGTATAAAGGTAGTCAGAAAAAGGATTTCAAATGCTTGGATGCTTGGATAAGTATTTGTAATTTTGCACAGCAGACCTGAATATGATCTTTGTGGAGAAAATGGAAGATGTGTTCCACAGAGCTACCTGTTCAGCATCAGCACTAATTTTCCTACAGGAAAAGAAGTGTTTAAAAGTTGAAAAAATGCATGTTTAAAAAAATTTGTCTGGAATGTGAACAGCTGCAAGCGGAAAAAAATTCAGTACAGAAATTTAGTGTCTGAGTTCTATGATCACTGCCAGTTCAGCAAGTGCAGTTGAAGCAGGTTAATGGAACCTAAAAATATCATTTAAATGTAATGCAATAGTGATACGGATTGAATTCTTTTCTGTTTTGAATATGAAGTTTTTAGAATAGGTCTCAAATCAGGAAAGACATGCTGAAGGTTAAGCATGAAAAGGCTTATGTGCCTCAAGTTAAAAATTTGTCTGTTTACTTAATGTGAAAAAAATATCAGACATTCTTTCTGCAGCCACTTTTCCCCCAGAGGAAAAAGGTAAATTGTTAAAAGAGAAAGAGAAAATTCAGTTCCTATTGAAAAGACAGAACATCTAGAGGTACCGCAGTATTTGCAGACATGGGAGGTGAAAGCTGAGTATCTGTGAGAAGGAAATGGATATGCAATAGTAAGTTATAACAGCATTATTTATCTGGTTGAATGGGAATCATCATTCAAGTTACGAAACTCCATCAATTTTTGTGCACGGGGCTTTTCAGTTTAACTTAGCTCCCAGTACCATCCTGTAAAGATCAAGACTTCTCTGCAGTAGAGGGATCCTACTGTCCAAACTAAAGGGATAGTATCATACAGGGCATTAATGACAAAGCACAGTAATTCTGTGTTTTTCTTTATCAGTTGCGTTTTCAGGCCTTGGCTTTACCACCTTCTACTTAGCTGGAAAGTTGCATTGCTTCACTGAAAATGGCCGGGGGAAGAGCTGGAGGCTTTGTGCAGCAATTCTGCCTCTCTATTGTGCCATGATGATTGCCCTGTCACGTATGTGTGATTACAAACACCACTGGCAAGGTGAGCCATGGAAATACCATTTTACTGTTTTGCTTTGCCTTTTTAATTAGTCTTGTATTTCTTTGGTTAACTTTTTTAATTGAATTCATGTGAGTTACAACATTATGTCATGTTAGAGAAGATTTTCCTTGCTGCTGGGTTGATGCTGAGGGTTTCAGTGTCTGCAGATACAGCAGTGGTCCTGTACAGGTCTGTATTTTTATATATCAATGTACATCAAAGCTTTTTGGACCATTTCTGGGAAGACACCTTTAGTTTTCTCAAGTTTCCTGTATATGTATGATACATTGCATTGAGCTGGAGTGCCACAGCTATCTTTTGTGAGCTGGATTTAGGCCATCAGAGTAAGTCTGGTCTGTAACCTACTCCTTGCCTTCTTTTTTTCCAGTTACCTGTGAGGTACTTGTTAATGTACATGCTTGATTGCATAATACGTGGTTATATGTGCATTAGACTAGACTGAAGCACCTGTGCATAGCTAGTCATTGCAAAGATGCACTCAGTTGTATATCTATTTTCTGGTTATTTGGTGCACATGATAGGCTGTGTGTCATTCAAATCAAAGCGTAGGTACAACTATACTGAGTATGAGGTGGGTTGTCTCCTTGAGAACTATTGAAACGTCAGATACTACAGCTACATAGTATATATTTTAACAGATTCTGCCCACAGTGAAAACCTTGCTGCAAAGTTTGATGTTTTCTATTCTCTTCTTTTCTTTTGGCCAAGATTGTAATTGCTCTCAAGGAGTCAATCCCACAGTTTTTGAAGTCAGCTCCTACTTAAGGAAAAGAAATATTTCATGTTCTTGTTACATCCTATTAAAAATGATTTTCCATAGCTTTGGGCTGCAAATATTTTGAGGCTGGTATTTGGGAAATACTAACTAGATACTAGTCTGATTCAGTATGTACCATACATGTGGTACCAATGCGTAATTTGTAACTGCAAATGAATAAATGCTAAATATTGAATAAATGCAATATTGATTAGTAGTTTATTGAAGCAGCATGCAATGCTTCTTGATCCTAAAGCACATCACAAAGCTAAAGAAACATGCTACACAATTTTAAAACTTACGTTTGTGAGGGAGATGACAATTATTGACAGAATGGGAGATGGTTCGTAAAACTGTGACAGCAGCATTTGATGTGTAGTTGAGTTGTACAAAATGTGTCCTTCGATGAGCCTGCATCCTTAAATGTCTGCATATAATGCATAATAGGATATATTCTGAAGTGAAGCATAGTTAGACTGAAGGATGTTTAGTCCTAATCTCTCCTTGAGTTACTTCTTGGTGCTTCTAGTGGAAGCTTTGGATCTTCCATATTACATGAACATTCTCGTGTAAATGAGGCAGCATTATAGTACAAAGCTATAACTAGAACAGATAACTTTTAAAAGGTTTCCCAGTGAGGTTCCATTAGCTAGCACTGGCACTACAGCCTCAGGACTATGCCACAGAATCTTCTCTTCCCCATATTCTCCATATTCACTTCTGGATAGCAAAACACCAGTTAGACCAGCTGTGTCTATCCCAGGGAGACTATTGTCTTAGAGTCCTTTAAAATGCAGGCTTGAGATGTAACTGATGTAAGAGGCTATACTGTTAATTTATTATGCACTACTATTACTAAGTTACAATTCTAACACTCTTCACTCTATTAAGTCTTTATCCTCTGCCACTGAGTCATGGACCTGATGAAGAGTCTGATGGGTTGTCCAGGTGACTTTCCTCCCCTGTTCACAGGTCAGGTTCACTACTGCCTGTAGGCATCCACTGTGATTGGAAAATACTGCCATCTGTTCTTCACTCAAGCTTATTATTCCTTTTCTGATTTCTTGACCCTCCTTTTCACTGCCCTTGTACCTCTCTGTCCTCACCCAAGTCCTCTCCTGAGTAAAAAAACTGACCGTAATTACTTTTTCCCTATTGTCCACATTTTGCTACATCTGTACCCAAAGCTAGTATTTCTGGTACTGTTACCTAGGTCGTCTTGGCTTTATATGGTATTACTAATAAGATTACCTAAGTACTTCTGACCTTGCGAGTTCTACTCCCCTCAAGATTCTGAGTGCTCCCTTCCATTATCTAGTTCATGCTGGTTAAATATTGTTTACTTGACATATTTTCTAAGATGTATCATTCTACACTAGTCTTGGTTCCTCTACCTAGTTTCAACTAAGTACACTGTACCTCTGTCCCTCTGAGCACTTTCTTATCTCATACACAAACAATCCATATACCAGAGCAAGGCTCATCCTGTTACATGCTTTTTCTCACTCTGTTTTTTGTGCTCAGACAGCATCCTGTTCTCCCATAGCTGCTTAACCACAAATCATTAGCCTTGACATGTTCTTTAAACAGTCTCCTGGTTTCCTGCAGAGTCCTTGTCTTGTTACAGGGCTCGATGCTCCTCTTGCTCACAGACACACTGAGCTGGAGAGAGCAACCAGCACAAAGCTGCTGAACATGAGATGCTTGCCTTGTCAAGCTAGTAGGCAGAACAGAAAGCAGTGTTATGAATCTCGCACTCAGTATGTAAGCCTAGACTTGTCTGAAGTTTGTGTGTGTGCACGTGCATGCGTGTGTGTGTGCAACAGAGAAGAATGAATGAATGTGAATGTGATTGTATGAGTTTACTCTCTAGTTTTCTGAATGCATGTTTGCAGTGTGTAGTATATCTTGCCAAGAGTATGAATTTTTATGGACTGAAACATGTGCTATGAGGCAGATAATTATGGTGTATTTTATATATGATAGAAGCAAACTACTCCCAAGGGGTTGTGGTTGCATCCATTACAGCTGCTCATATTTTTATCTTTAAAGCTTAAGGAGATGGAGCTGAAAACTCAGATAGTTCTTCTCAAGCTAAGTGCAGTGCTGGCAGAGATTATCTTGCAGATGACCTTAGCTTTTGCGTGAAAGAGCTACATTCTCAAGGGAAAAACTAGTTCACCCTGTAAAATACAGCACAGACACTCAGGCCTTGTCTTTTATGCTCAGCAGAGTCAGCCAATTGTTTTAAATTACTTATGGTGGCTTTGTGATAGAGTCTTAACTATGCTGTTGGGAATGAACAAGGACCATCAATATAATGTACAGGACTTAGTGTACTGTAGATGAGAGATGAAATGGAGTAACCTTACATTAAAAAGCCATAGAATGGGCTCAGTGCATTAATATTATGAGTATTTTATGAGATCCCTTTGGATTGGTTGGAAGATGTAGTGTTCAAAGTCTTGGTGTTGATATTAGTGCATTTTAGTGCATTATATTATGAATCCTGAAAACATTGACTGTTTTTAAGTTTCTAGTTCTTCATATAGGTTTCTAGTTCTGAAAATATTAGTTTTCTAACTAACAAAGTAGAAATTTTATATGAAAGAACTAAAGGTAAATAGCGAGTCTGAAAAAAACATAGGTGTTTTTCTAGTCTGTTCTTAAAAAAAAAAAACAGTGAAAAAGATCTCACAGTCTCCCAACAAAATCTGGCCCAGTATTTAACTACATTCACAGTTAGAAATTTTTTATTCATCTCTAACCTAAATTGTCTTTACTGACAGCTAAGCTGATTTTATGCATGTCCTTCCCAAAGAAAACAGTGAATATTGAACACCATTCTCTTCATAACATCATACTATATCCTGGCGTCATCCCCTCAACTTCTGTGTATTCCTTAAATCTTTTCTTATCAGTTATGTTCTCTAAAAATTTTGTGTATTGTTACTTTTCTTCTTTGTGCTCTTTCCAGTTCATCTGGATTTCTCTTAAGGTCTATCCAAAACTGGACCAAGTTCTTCAATTGAGGCTTTACCATTGCCAGGTGGAAAGGAATAGTTACCTACCATCTCATGCGTACTTCACCCCTGTTAAAACATCGCAGAATAGAGTTTTTCATTTCTGTGGTAGCCACACGTTATAGTTAATGAGCCACCATAACTCAAATATAAATCCTGCAGTATTTCTGTATAAACAGTTATTCTACATTTTGTGTATGTGTATTTCTTCCCCGTAAGTGCAATACTTTGCACATCTCTTTATCAAATTTCATTTTGTTGACTTTGGATCATCAGCACTGTTACCATTGTATCAATATATTTTTAACTCTGATTTGTGCCTTGACTTTCTATTTGTAACTTTTCTTTTTTTTTTCTTTTTTACTTTCCTTTCCTTCATCTGTAGATTTTACAGTGCAGCTCCTATTCCATTGCCACATGAATTAAATATCATTAATGAAAACATTAACTTGGGTCCAGAATGGGTCTGTGTAGATCTCTGCATTTTGACAGTAACTAAATAGGCCATTCCACCCACACATCAAGCTGGGAAAAAAGTGGAATGACTCTGACCTCAAGTCTTGGATGTATTATTCAGGTTTGACATGGAGAATATTTTCTTCAGCCCAATATTTCAGAAAAATGAATTCAGACCTGTATTGACTTGTTTTTTTCTTAGATTGTGTGTCTGATAGGGATTTCAGCTAGAACAAATTTCATCTCATAGGGTGCTACTAACCTAGTTGTACTAGAAGAAGGAGACTCTGATTTATCCAGCATATCCTAGCTATATAGAAATGATCATGAGATTCCCAAGGGCTCATATCTGTACAGCCTGAGACAAAGTGTAAATATGGGTGCACGACCTGTAAGTCAGTCTCAAAGAATAGCAACAGACATTTGAGTCAAGATGTTAACTATATTGAAGCTAAGTGTATTGAACAGAGTGGAAAGGACCTGACATGATTCACAGTGTGTTTTTATAACTGGTTTCTCTGGGAGTCCTTATGATAGGGGAAAGTAAAAGTAGAGAGACAGTACAGCATGCAACATTAAACTTGTTCATGCCCTCAGATCAGTATCTTTATTTTTACAGTGTGCGTGTGTCTGCCACCAATTGCAATGTGAAACTGTGAGACAGTGATTGTGGCTTCCTAGGTATTTGCTGTCTGCACAAGCACTTATATGCAAAAGGAGAAGAAAAAACTATAATCTTACAGTTGGCTAGATGTTCAGTGAATGTTTGTTAGAGTAGCTCTAGTGAAGTCAGTGGAGCTACTAAATGTACCAGACTATTCTAGCAGCTAAGTGATAGCTCTTCAAATACATGTTGCTCCTGATAGTTCAAACACAGCTTGCATACCTGTCTGGGACTTTTTAGGGACTGGGAGTGGTATAGGGATTGATGGTATAATCTCTGTCCTCAGCTGTGCAAGGAAGAAACCACACAGGGTTGCTAAAGCCAACAGCAGTAGATTGTCTTTGAACCCCACCCCAGTGAACGTTGTTATTTCATGTAAGTTTTTTTTCTTCTTTCAGCTCTCCAGTGTTTGTGATGAGAAATTTAGGCTGTAAGCCATATCAGTGTTTTCTTACTCATAAAATCAGGAGAGTTGTGTATCCCATATCTAGTGCTTTGTTTTGTATTTCAGATTGGAAAAGGCCAAAAAAATCCAGCGAATCATCTTCAGTAAATATAAGGCTGTTTCTAAACTTAATCCAGATATTTAGAAGTCATATATATAGATGTATATACATTTATATGTATGTAAATACAAATCAGCTTATTTTCCTTATAGACCTCTTGAGTTCAAGATGCCAGAATTTATTTCAAATTAAATAGTTTAAATTGTACAAGTCTTATCTGTTAATTAGCTTGAATTGTACCCCCACTTATATTTAGGAATTGACAAATACCATAGAATCATTATTCTAAAGAATTGTACTGTAATTTAAAGCAATAGTGAAGCCTAAATGCCCTGATGACAGACCTTCAAAAATAGGTATATAACAAATATTTGATCCCAGTTTCATTTAGAAACTAACTTAAAAATGTGTTGCTGTATTCATTTAGCAACCAATATAGGAAGTGTTTATAATGTTTAATGTGGATAATACTAGTATAATACAGTAAGAAAAAATCTGGAGACAAAAATGTCTTGAAACGCTTCAGGAATATTTTCAGGGGAGAAAGTTAAACGTATGCAAATGATGACTTCCTCATTAGTTCATGACATTATTTGGAATTGCATGATGTCATTTATGTTGTCCCATATACTTGATCTATACTGTAGAGTTGGTTCATAATATTTGTGGCATAGGAGTATGAGAGTCAGCACTGCATAGAATTTAGTAATGATTCATAAAACATACATCCGCCTCTCATTTGTCACCTCCTGCACTAGTGCTCCGCTGAGCCAGCGTGGTGTGTAAGGCACACAAACAATGAGCTTCAAATGCCTCATGACTATAGGAGACACAAATGTAAAATTGTTAACAGATTAACATAAAACTGCAAAGTGCAATATCTTTGACCTGGAATAAATCTAATTTACTCCAGTTAAGAAGAGGAAATGTTTTTGTTTACATGCATTGAAAGACATTTTAATAAATGCCTCTTACTAATTCAGCATGCTTTGAATCAGAGTATGATGCATTTCTCTTGGAGAGAGAGCTGCCATTTTATCGAGGCACATTTCAGGGGTTCTAGCCTGATGGTGTGGGTTAGAACATAGCTAATGGGAATTGCTGAGCCTCCGCTCAGTGCCTCTGTTAATGGAAGTTATTTCCAGTGATCCTGTGTGCATGTCTAGCTCTCACTAACTTCAAGGGGAACTGGATTCAGCTCTATTTGAAAGAAAAAAGCTGCTTTCACATCATAGTACCACATTTAATTTTCTTTTAAATAGTCCTTTTAAATTTAACAATGAAAGCCAATTTTAAAATCTGGCTGGCAGGGACTATGTGACTGTTTTCACAGTAAACTTTCACAATTCTGTGTTGTCCTAGCATCTAACCTATCTATCCTTGGCTGGTTGAGGTGCTTTACTCTGAATGCATGCCCTCCTATGTTGTCCACAGAGGTCCATCATGAGAGGAATTCTTCCGGACAATAATTCAGAAATCTGTTTTAGATGTATGGAGTTGGCAGTAACATTCTGTCAAGCAACTGCAACCAGGAAATAAGTGATCTCAAAGACTGTGATTTCAGAAAGCACCTCTGTTGAAAATTGCAGTGGAATTTGTACTCCTAAGGCTGCTCAATATTTGTCTACTGAGAGCTGCAAACTCTTTCATCCTACTCTCAGAGAGGGCTGTTGTGAGTCAGCTTCAAACTAACAGGAGAAGAACATATAGTAGCAAAGGAGAGTAAGCAGTAGATTCTAGCTTTTGAACTGTAACTGGCCCATATCTAGTCAGCTACCAGTATGGGTAGGAAAAGTTTCTGTCTGCTTGACATTACTGTGTACACACAAGCAGCTTTTAAAATCTTACTTGAGTCTCTTTCTATTAATTCTTGCTTGTCATAGATTTATTATGTCCTTTTTGCATATAAGAAAAGAACATAGGATTGGAAGGGATCTCCTAGGTCATTCAGCCTAGTCCTCTTCCCTGACAAACAACTGTGACACATAATCACATTTCTTAAAGATATCCATCTGAATCTTAAATTTCTCAGGTTTTCTTGCCAAAGCTATTTCTGTTAAAAGGCTGTTCAGAATCTCCTCCTCTGCAGTTTTAACAAAGGTGCTCAGCTTGTAGGGAATACCCAGTAATGTTGCTCTGCCAAGGACTGCATTCTTCAACACTGAGTTTCAGATATAACTTTCAGTCTCACAGCTGCAGATAAGGATATGTTCTTTGTGTGAAAAAGCACAGGAGCTGTAACCCAGACACTGAATAGTGTCATTTAAAATAACAAGAGAAAGCTGGCAAGTGGAATTAGACTCTTTATAGTCACCAGTATTGTCAAGATTCCCCTGTTCCACCTTTCTGTCAATGTCTACCTCATTTCTGCAATTCTTCCTCTACCAAAGCTTGCAGAGGTAGACATAGAGGGCAGCCTTCCATGATGTCTCTCTCTAATTTTGATGATGTTCTGCACCCAGGAAAGCTTAGGAAACTCTAGCATCTCATACAATTGCTTCTATTCTGTTCCTATTCCTGTTCTATTCCTATTCCTAGTCTAATCTATAGTATGGGATAGTAAATATCATCAAAGAAAGTTATTCAAAAGGTATTAAATCACCTGACAAGACATACTCTTTGACCCTTCAGGTGCTTTTAGGAACAGTTCACCCAGCTTGCAATAATTCTTGACAGCTGCCTTTCTCAGGAGCCTCTCAGGAGTTGGCTGCAAGTGAAATGAGTTGTTCTAGCTACAATGGCCCGCTTCCTGAAGGAAGTGTGCATTCTCTGTCTGCACTGGAGAATGCCATCCAGAATACAGAGGTGCCAACAGTAGTATGCATCAATTACCATGTGGTGGCATCCTAGCTGCCATCTTTCCTGGGGGGTTCCCAGGCAGATACAAGGAGCAGACTGCAGTCAGTACAGCAGTTTGAACTGTCTGTGGTCAGCTGGAGAGTGCTGGACCCCCTGAACAGCACAGTTCAGCTGTATTGTTCATAAATAGAAGATCTGGTGGTGGCCATTGCAAATCATGGCAAACTAGAGAGAGATATGTGGGTTGTTTGATGAATGAATGTTCGATACCCCTTGGAAGCCCCTCTATTTCCCTGGGTCATCTCCTTCTGAAACGTGTCCAACTATCTACCTTTGGGTATTCAAAAAGTTGGAGATGGCCCAAACTAAAACACTGATTTTGTGTATCCTAAGTGATTGTAGTGTTTGGCTCCAAATTGTCTGTGAAACTTTGTAGTTCACATTTTCTGGGTTAAACACTTCCATGTCGATCATATGTCTTTTACTTATAGTTTTCACTACTGGCTGTCCTTTCTATGGTAACATGCATCTGATTTGTTGCTTTTCTTACCTAGATGCTTTTGCTGGAGGGATCATTGGCCTCATTTTCGCTTATATTTGCTACAGACAACACTACCCTCCTTTGGGTAATACAGCTTGTCATAAATCTTATGTCAGCCTGCTAGATCAGAATTCAATGAAGAAAGAAGAGAGACCTACAGCAGATAATGCTACTGGCCTGCCTCTAGAGGGAATAACCGAAGGACCAGTATGACTTTCAGAAATGTGCGGAATGAACTTTTAGCCTTCTCACGTTTCCTCCAAACCAGTCTCTTAATATAGTGTTTCCTACTATACATTTGGTCTGTGCTTTTTCTTTTGTTTCTTTCCTTTTTATAAACAAAAATGAAATATTTATTTTTAATGCTATAACATCCTCATACTTTTAAAGTTAATTTTTCAGTTCATATTGACTTGCTGAATTATCTGTTTTTAGTCCGCTGCAAAAAGATGGATTACCTGGGGGAGGGGAAAGACCATTAAGAAAAAATTCCACTTGGAGATTGGTTAAGAGAATTTTTAGGAGGATATGGTTTGAAGGTACAGTGGATCTGGAAACAGATATTCTGAAGTACTGAATATCTTCTAGAAAGTTCTGGTTGTCTTCAGCACTCATTGATTTTGATGCATGGTGAGTACACACAGCACTTTTCATCAGATGTTCAGCATCTGTTATAGCTAGCCATTTCTTTATGTAATTTGATAAGTAAGGGCAGCATCTTTATGTTTATCTTGTTGTCTTTAACATAAATCTGCACAAGCTCTGAGAACTTTGTGTTAATCATCAGTGGCAGGATCAGTCTGAGCTACTAACAATCAACCAGCTGAAAGGTATCAAGGGTTAAGAGTTTGTAACAGCCAAGCCTAGTCACATTAGTAGTTCTACAGGACGATGCTAACATTCAAGAAATTCCAAACTGTTAAAATTATCAGTTTTCAATAATGTATGTTTCTAGAATGGGCTAGAAACCTAGTATTAGATCGTTAGCAATTTTTTGAAAGCTCTTGCAGTAATTCCCATCAAAACAAAATGAAAGTAAACAACACCCAAGACATTCAACAAGCTGAAGTCTTTAAAACAATTTAAAAAAATTTTCAAAAAATGTGAAAATGAAGAAACACAATGTTTTCTGTGAATCTCAATGTGCCATGTTCATTCTTGTGTAGTGACTCACTGCAGCATTGGTGATCTTACAGAATGCAAAGATTTTCATTTGTGACTTTGAGCACACAACCATGAATGCTTATTGTATTTTACAGCACTGTAACATTTCCAGAGGAATGCTGGAAACAGTTCCATTAGACCCATCCCACATATTCAACTCATCATCTTCTTGAGCATGGTTTTTGCAAAGGTTAGCTTGGGACCTGTATCGAAACTCGCCTGAATCAAAACACTATTGGTATGGAGAAGATTACTAAGTGTATGAGCAACCTACTTTAGTTAATTTATTATTGTTAGAATCCTGTTATATATGCACTGTGCAGTATACATCACATTCCTGTGAAATGATGTACCTTTGGATGGCAGAATGTCAGATTCCATAATTTCTTTTCTTAGGTATCTTATGAAAGTTCAGGTAAATGGTCTAGACCGCATCTTGATGGTTGAATAGTTTTTGGGTGGAGCTACTGATTAAAGTGATCAAGACAGTGTTGATCAACAACCATTATTATGGTGCTTTAGACTGGAGGAGACTGCTGCCATGGTTATAATTTATGTGTTCCTGTTGGAATATGTATTGGCCTCGTAGGCATTTTGTGATTCAAACAGCTCGATGTCTGTATGTAATGCTTGTCATTTACTTTTGTCAAAGGTAAACTGTGTAGATTTTTTTGAGAAGAGCTATTTCCTGATTGGCAATGTTGAATTTTTATAGAAAGTAAGCAAATTAGGATCCCTTTAAAAATCAGCTGAAATAATTGTGTAGAAGAGAGTGCAGCCATACTATGTGTAAACGTATATGATATTTGGAAATAACTATAAATAGGAAATGACATTAAGGAACAGAATGTAGTAAGCATGAACCCTATAGGGTTCTATAGAAATTAGGCCTGATCTACTTGTAAAATTGATACCAGTTTGACTATGTCAGTTAGAGGCAAGATTTTTTACTGACATAGTTAAAGTATTCTGAGCTCTGAAACAGAGTCAGTTTCCCAAACATAACTGTGTTTCTGCTGGTGTACGCATGCTAGTTTATGAAACTAGCATAAGCAAAGCAAAGTTATGCAGGCATTGCATTTGCACTGGATTTGATAGAACATTTCTCTAGTGTAACTGAAGTCTTATTCTAGAAATCCACGCACTTTAGTGGAGGTTTAATCTTTCTATAAAGTTTTTAAACCATCCTACAGAATTCTGTAACAGGGATATCATTTTCTATTACTTCATATGGGAGGCTTAAAAAAAAAGCCCCAGGGTAAGGGTGTCATGTCTTTACATTGTATAGGCCTTTCCATTAGCTTTTTATTTCAGCAGGAACCCTAGTCTTCCAGGTTATATGCAAATGTCAAAAAATCTTAAATCAAAATTAGAAGTTTATTACTGATGCATAGTGCATTTTGCATGTTTTTATATAGATCTGGATTATTCTCAAAAATGAGCAGGGCCTCCTAACTGCTGTATACATTTCCTGTATTTTAATGGCTTTTGATACAAATAAGCTATCTTCATTGGGATGGGGAATACTTATGCAGCCCTTAAAGGAGCATTGGCTGTTAAAAGATTGGAATATGAAATGTAATGCAGTATAAACAGTTATACTGCAAGATGAATTGAACTTTGCAAAAAAGTAAAGAATATTGTATTTTAATGGGAATAATTAAATTGAAAGTCATAAAATAGACCATGTAAAAGCTTTGATTAAAATGTAATTAAAATTGTGAAAGACATAATGAAGTGAAACTTACGGTGGGATCTGCAGACACTAATTACCAGTGCAAAGTCAGTGTAGGGAAGCCATTTTTGTGGATCAATGTATTTTAATCTCATGCTCTCTCAGTGTGAAGGAAATGTAATATTGTAATGCACCAATAAAAAAACACATGAATGTGGGTTTGTACATCTGTGTGTTATCATTTTTTTGATAAGGATAAAAGTTACCAAGATAGTTTCATTAGTAAATCACATGGAGTGTTGCAAAAACAAGCCTAGAGTAACTTGCATCATTTATGAACAACAGCAGTTCCAAAAATCATTACTGTTACTGCAAGAACGGAACAGCTTTCCTCATTTAAACAAAGTACGCTATCCAACTTTCATCCAGCAAAATGTGCAGCATAAGACCTTAAGGCTGAAATTTTGAAATATTCAACCAGCTAAACTGCAGCAAGTCCCTTTGCCTGTCAAGTTCTGTATCATAAAATACTAGGAATGCCATACTTTGTAAAACATGATTAGACTAGAAAAAGATAACAAGATCTAATAGAACACAATGGAAAAATTCTTAAACCAAGAGAAGCATGAGATTGTGATCAAGTCAGTAAAATGTCCCTGTCCTGAATGCCAATCTCAGACAATGTGTTAGGAATAAAGCTGAAGTGTTTATGCTGTTTCATTCCCAGCTTTCCCTGTGTGCACTTCAGTCTGATTTGGCCCTCTATGCTTACCTCATGCATACAGCAAATTCTTTCTGTTTAAGGGGAAAGAGAACCTAAATTTCCTTCTTTTTTTCCCTGGCTAGAGAATGCTGTGCTATGGATACAATAAAATAAAATAAAATAATTAGGTGCCTTTCTTTTGTTTTATGGTAGTATAATTTCATCAACTTCAGTGGAACTGCCCTGCATCACTAATTGCATCACATCCAATAAGTGAAATAAAGCCTTAGGATTTCATCCAGTTTCTGCTCCCACTCTTAAATTTTTAGGTATGTAATTAGCAAAATATTGTGAATACTTTGACTGCGTTTTTTTTTTTCTTGTGTCAATTTATGTCTGACCTAAGTTAGAAAACCTTTCGGTTGCTCTGACCTAATGCAAGAGGAACAGTCTTGAATGCAGTGGTATCAGGATAATGGGAATTAAAAGATTAATGTGCTTCTTTTGCTTTCAGTGTTCAGAATGTGTAAAGGTCTGTAAGCAATAGATAACAGTTATTATCATATGTATATTACCTAGCCCACCAGTGTTATTACTTTACAATAGTGCTGTGCCTGCTGGCACAAATACGGTATGAACCTTGTATTGAAGAGTTATTCTTTGCTTACATTAATTCATAGAAACAAAACAGAAATTCTGCTTTTATTGACACCAGGGTAAACACTGTTGCATTGATTAGAATTACTCCACAATAATACTGTTCTTCACAACACAAAATTTGAGATTGTGGACTTCTGTCATTGTAAGCTGGATCTTCCTTCCAGTAAACTCTCATCAACTTAAATGGGAAAAGGAGGACCTAGAGTTCCTTTCAGACGTATATGTCTATTATATTCAGTAGTCATGCTGTTGTGGGTGTGGTCTAAACAAGGTAAAGCTTCAGGGCTTGCATGTCTAAAAGTTTATTTATGTGATTGCAAACAAAGAGAATCTGACACAAAATAAAATCATAGTGTCCTATTGAAATTTAGTGACCATTGTGATGATTGAAATTTGGTTTCACAAGAAGTCAAAAATCTACTCTTGCAATCTATTCTTGCTTGGTGATTTAACACCAACATAACTTCTTGAATTCAGTGAGTTATATAAGGTGCAAAATTTGGTTCATCTATGCTTAAAAAGCATGTAAATTAGAGAATTTATTAGGGAGCAGGGTCAGGAGGATTAACATCACAATGCATCTCATTGTATCATCTAACATAAAATGCATTTTTTTAAGAGAATCTGAATATAATCTAGCTGCTGCCAACACCAGCTGTTTGGAAGGGAGGGAGGAAAAAAACGAGTAATGAAAGAAGATGAAATGGATTTGAGAGGGCAATAAAAAGAAAGATGCTCCCTGTAAGCCAAAGAATAAAGAGGAAGAAGAGAGTCAGAGGCAAAGGGAGCATTGGCAGCAGATGCAAGAATATCTTCAGTGTCAATAAAACCACTGCTAGAGGTAGTAGCCAACACAGAAAAACATTAAATAAACAAAAGGAGAACTATAAAAGGCCTTGTGATTGATTTTTTACTCAGTTTTAAGATAGCGCATAGAACTGGACCTGACAAATAGCACTCATACAAATGAAACAACATGAAAGTGTGAGGAAGTGGGAGAGATTTAACTGGGCCATGATGGCAACTCTTTGGTTAAACCCAAGGGATTGAGGAAGTGTCTAGGTAATACAAATTCAGTTATTTAAGTCCTCCTGTTTATTGTAAAGAATTGCCACTCTGATCAAAAGTGTGGATGGAAATTTATGATTGGCCATACTCTCAGGATGAACTTGGCCTGCAAAGATAACAGGGACTAGGTACGGAGGTACCTGTAGGGAAAGTTGTACTGCAGCTGCTCCCTGACAATTGGCACCAACAAAGTAGACTTTTCCCAGTAATGCCACGGGCAAAATTACTTTGTAACAGCTCGTCTATTTGGGAAGCTGTAGACTTTCCAAAGTCTACCTGACATTACCAGCAATAAGTGGGATTTATTTCTCAGATCCATAAACTGATGCTAATGAAATGAACACCTGCATTTTAGTAATGTCCTGAGATGGAAATTGATGATAGAAGTATGACTTCTTCCTTTCATGACAGGAATGTCTTGTGAAGAACAGTCTAGAGGTTCACAGTAACCACTTCCCTGGTAAAGCAGTCAAGCAGAAAGTCAAGAGCATTGAAATGTCATTACCTCACCTTCAGGGTCCAGCTGATGGAGAATGAGGGAAGTTTAAAAGCTGCATGAACATCTATTCTTAATCCTATACATCTTCCCACCAGAGAATTTCTGTCTTGGAAGAGAAAATGCTAAACTGGTTATTTTTCTCCAGAATTTTCATTGACCAAAGAGTCTAAGCATCCTCTCCAGATGTTGTAGTGTTTTTACTCTTTTTTTTCACAGTTCTCTTAGGCAGTCATACATTTAGGCATCTCCCTTTATTAAGGACACTTTGAAAACTTAAGAACACTAAATGAAAGAGAAACAAAATTAAGTTACCTTTTAAATCAAAATTCATGAAGATGATTTTAGGCAGAAAAAAAAAATCTCATGTTGATCAAATGGTATTTGTAACTCTCCATTTGATTTGTTTGGTAATCTTTAATAAAATAAAATTCAAGGCCACACTACTATGCTTACATCCAAAAAGAACTAACAAAACTATAGACAACAGAATAGATAATGGATTAGACACAAGGTAAAGATCAGTTAGAACTTCTTCTCATAAAAGGGAACAATTCCAGATTATTTAATTGAATGGACTATATTTTAAATGCATAATTAAAGCATCTACCAGTTGTTGTATTTCTCCTTCCCCTCCCCCCCCAGTTTAAGATTTGTCTACCAATTGCTAACCAGGACTATATTTTTGGACAGTTATCGTTAATATCCACAGGTATAACCTGTAGGCATTTTCCTACAAGTATTCAAATCATTCCCTGCTCAGGAACATGCTCAGAACAGAGGGAAAACATCATTTCACCATAAAGTTAAAATTTGCTCAGTCTAAGTTATGTGGCAGAGGATGTTGTCCAAAAGCCCAACTAGAAATCGAAGAACATAGGCACAGGAAGCACAGTGCTTTGCACTCTGTTTTTCTGGTTGGCTCCAGTGCAGCAACCTGGGACATCATTAAATCTAAATGGAGAACGCACACTGAACATGTATACAATTAAAATGACAAGGCTGGACTGACACACTGACATGAAATGCCTGGCACACCCAGCCATTGGCCAAGTGCTACAGGACTTTTGATTAAAGTTGCAAACATAGCCAAGAAATCACCATTCAGACCTCAGGCCAGATTTCGATCTGATATAAACCCAGATGACTGTATTAAAGCCATGTGAGTTGCAGTGGATTTACACAGATCGTGCTTAGGTAAAGATTTGCCCGTTATTATTTTGCTGCCAGGTCCTGAGAAAACTTTCCAAAAGGAAAACCAAAAGGCATTTGTGGGTAGTACACATTATGCAATCTGTATAGCAAGGTATGAATGGGGCATGAAATCAAAAAACCTCACTCAGTGCTTTGATATGATATAAACAACACCATGATGCATTGGACCAATTCATACATATTGCAGATGGTCAAGCATGAAACAGTTCAACCAGCTACATAAACCTTAAACTCTGGGCTGAGTTTTCCTGTTAGCTGACCAGAAGAAGTCTCAATTTCACTGGCAGCTTTACAGCTCTTATCCATTATGCTGTAGACTTACTGGAATTTAACACTTGATATTAAGACTAAATTCACACAGTTTGAAACAATTTAATTTCCCGGATTAGATGAGGTCGGGCACGAGGAGGCTTTTTTTTTTAATCCTAATATTTATATATAGTATGCTTTTATTTTGACCTTGTGTTCCCAGACATATTTCTGCTTTTCAGAAGTACTCTGAGCTCCTTTACGTCCCTTCCTGTTATTTTCATCTCCAGAGCAGCCACTGTACTGGTGAAGGGAATGCGAAGAGAAATGTTTGCTGGCATCTGCAAATACCTTCTTCTGTATGGTATCTGTCTCCCTTTTCTCCCCTCTCCCATCCCCCTTAATGTTGCTTAGAGGATTTTTCTGGTGTTATTCTCACCCTTCCCCTGTTCCTCTGGGTCCTAAGGCTGGTGGTTTCATTCTGGTGTTGGGGTGAGTGTTGTGTTGCAATGAGCTGTCAGCACCTGGAGTCCTTCCTTGGGAAGATTATGATGTTCATGTTGTTGGTTTCTTTTTTCTGCCCCCAGGATCCACGTAGGGTCATTTTTATATGTTTGCTAACATGCATTTACACCTTTCTCTTTCTTCACTTGTCTGCAGCTCCAGGTTACATCTGAATTTACTATATGTGGTAACCTTTATGCATGTTAGATACAATTTCTTTGTTCTTTGTTGTCCCTAAAACCAGTCTTGTGCAGGACTGCATTTCTTTAGCGGACCATTAGTGAGTTGTTTAGGACTGTGGGGTGTCCTGAGCCAAGCCTGTGCCCAATCACTTAACATCCAATGCCTGTACTCCTCTACACCAAATCCCATGTTTCCACTTCTCAAGGCCTCTATTATACCAGGCCTGTATTTTTCTACACTATGTCATTGTATTGGAGTCATAAATATCTCATTCTACCTAGAACAACCACTTGTTACTGCTATCTGTATAAAACTATGGTTGTACCACACGAAGATAAACAAAAGTAAAACAAATTAGATGTAGATGTCAATTAGAGAAATTGCTGTCACAGCTAAAGCAAATAAACCAAAGTTACAGGCAGGTCAAGAAAAGTTCAGATAGAGCAGGCCTGATAAGCCTCAGTCCTGAGGCCTTGCAAATTCAGCACATAGCCTATGGCCTGTTGCTAGCAATGGCAATTCTATATTACAGGGCTACATAGTTACAGACTGAATACATGGTACTATTGTATTAGTCTGAATTCCGTGCACATCATGGCTTATCAGCATTACAGATCATTTGTGTATATGTAACTGCATTTCCTCTTCATTTCCAGTCCAATGGATCAAAGCCACAATAAAAGATTCAGATTCTTGTCTTTATCGAAACTAATATAACACTGCAAAAAAGGAGGGGAAAAAGAACATTACAGCAATGTCACAATGTTATTCTTCATCTAAGTAGCTCTTGCTGTAAGTCAATCTATAGAGTGAATATCCTGGAATTCATATCTGCAGCATTGTCCAAGCAAACGAAAATAAAGCCTTTATATCAGTGAATATGAAAAAGATTAGACCTAGCTTCTTCAAACAAATTTCAAAATAATTTCATAAAACTAATGGTTAAAAATCATTGAGCCCTTGATGGCCTTGTAATCAAGTTCAGTTAGTGTTATTAGGAGTATAACAGGATGCCTGTCATTGCACCCTCAATTGCACCTGGTCAACCCTGGTCTGTAACAGGTGCAATTCAGTACTATTCGGTTCCTGAAGCTCTCAGGAGTGTGCCCGCTCCCTACCCTTATGGTCCCCTTGGAGAGAGGCTTGGAGGAGACAGAAAACATTGCACTCACAAGGCTGTAAATCTGGGGATCTCTGAATGCAGTTGTTAAGGCATAAAGAAATAGAGATGACATCTGCCTTGCCCAACCTTCCAAAGATCATCTGTTTCAAAGCTTTCCTTTCACACCACAAAATCATGTTTTCAGGTAGGCTTGTTTAAAAAACAGCAATTCCATTTCACAGACATTCTATGGTTTAGAAAAGAGTTTTAATTCCACATGTTAATAAAACTTGGACCTTTTAAGCATTTTAATAGAAAAAGCATATGATATCTCCACATAACTTTATATAGAGAGCCCTGAAACAGTGTATGGAGACAAAGATTTCTTGCTCTTTTGGGGCTTCTACTTCATTCATTCATTCAAGCAAGTGCCCATAACAGAGTTATTCTAAAGTGTGTGATTTGTACCGTCTTAATTTGACTAAAAATTCTACCCTGGGCTGAGAAATCTCCCCCAAAATGCCAGTGTAGCAATTTCGTTTCTATGAATTGTTCTGATGGGAAATGGTTCCATTTTTATTTTTTGACCACTTTATTTTTAAGGCCAGCTAGAGTCTCCTCTTTTTTTAGCATTAAGAGAAAACTTCTGTGCTGCTAAGCCCCAGAGAGCTAAGCACAGCTGATTTGTGCATTCAGTTCAGGCCAGCTGAGAACAAGCACAGACAATCACAGGCAGAAGCAGCCTGCTGCATTAACATTACAGTAAGAGTTGCAAGCTAAGGGAAAGGACAAAGGGCTGATCTACGATGCAAAAAGGGGTGTTAGAGGAACTTTTGACTAGTAAGTAGACTAGCATTTTCTAGGAAGGGAGGGAAAAAAAGGCTCTATTCTCTTTGTTCTCTTTGGGAATTCTTAAAGTAAATTAGCTCTGAGTGCATTTTGGCTGGGAATTTGCAAGATTGAAGCAGCAAGGCAGTGGAGTTGTAGGAAAGTTTATATGGATAAAGGGGGCAAAAGAATCTAACTGGTTTCATGATGGTCCTTAATTGGTTTTTGGAAGGTTTCTGCAGTGGGGAAAACCAGAACTGATCACCTGGTGAACTTTTTCAGGTTTATATTTTTTCCTAGCTCTCAATAGATTGTGAAGCATCAAAGTTTATATTCTTAAGCATGTTCCTATCCATCATTAAATAAAGGCTGGCTTCTAACTTGAAGTGTATTGGCTTATAACCAGTCAAGACATTAATATGTCTTTTAACTTTACTTTTTGGAAAGATTATTCTGAAGAAGTCAATGGATTTTCTAAACTCTTGTGTTTTTAATGCTTGTTGCCATTTCTAAGGAGTTATGCAAAACAGCTAGATGTGTAAGAGCATATTTCCCAGAAGTATTAATGTTATGTTGTCCTCACTAAAAAGATAAGAAAAAACTTGCACTAGTTATCATTGTCCTGTAAAATTACAGTCATGACAGGATTGCTTATTGAGTTACAGTTTAATGGCACTGGTAATGGCAATAGAATATGAAGCATTTATAGCTTAGTAAATGCAGCTATGAAAAAAACTACTTAGAGATTGAATCTTAGAAAGACTGCCTCATTACGGTGTGATAATCCACTAAATAACTAGATTCACTACTGTAATTAGTAATAATGTTCAGAAGTATACATGACATGTAATACCCTCACAATCTTGTGAAGTATATCATACATTAAGGACTAGAAGCTTGCTTTACCTCTGTTAAATCTTTGCTGATATAATTGCTGACATCTACCTAGGTACATCAAGATTGTGAAGAATTTGTTTAAACACCAGAACTAACAGGCATAATACAATCTGAAACAATCCTGTGAGCTGAATTTCAATGGGCTTGCTCAGAGAGACCAGGACAAAAATATGTCTTGTTGTCAACTGAACTCAGCTAAAAGCTTTTCTGTCACTTCCCCATCAAGCAGAATTTTCACTTAGTTTCAAAGGAGAGCAAGAAGTATAATTTACTCTTTCAAACCTGTTAAACAAATAAAGGTTAGGTTCAAAGGGGGAAGTTAATCATGCTGTGTTCAGGTAAGTAGAGGAAAATTCATAGATACTTTTCTCTTCCCCCATGTCCTCAGTGTATCATCACGACTGATATTTTATGGTCCAGTAATGTGCTCTTTTAAAACAAAACATATCTTTCCTCAGGCTAAATTGTGTGTTTGTGTTTTGGGTCATTTCTAAATGCTTACGTTAGTACTCACAGTAAATTTTGTGAGCTAATGTTACTATAGAGCAAAAACAGCTAAAAGCTTTTTTTTTCTTTTCTTTTTTTAATGGGCTTTCAGTATTTTTTTCTTTGCAGTGATTATTCACTATTATTAAACAGTGATTTCCAAAGACCATTATTTAAGAAACTGAGCTCCTTCTTTTGCAAAGCACTGGCTCTTACTACTTCAGTTAAATGAGAGTTTCTTTTTTGCTCTCAGCAGTACCAAGCACACAGCTGAGCAGTTCAGATCTTATTCAGAGAAGCTGGAACTGGTTCATATAAATTCACTCCAAGCCAGATTCCGCCTAACTTAGGCCCTTAAATGAGGTGTAGTGGCTCTAGGCTTTCTAAACAGACCATTCAGTACTCAGACTACTCCAGAGGAGGTTTTAAACCACCTACTACGAGTGAATCCTTGACTCTGTTTTGGATGAATACAGACATCTGTCTATGGACTTGGTAAGGAAAAGAGATTTTACTCTGCTGAATGTCATTATTAATCATTAAGAAATAGAACTTCCATTGATCACTGCTGAAATCAACGGATGCCAAATAGAGTTAAGGAAAAATAGCATTATTCTTGGAAGATCTGTGTGTTATTTTTCTATAAAACTCTGTCTGTGACAATTGAAGCTGGTAGGTATGCTTACACAAGTAGTGAAATACTCAGATTAGTTCCTTACACAATACAAATTTCCCTGAAGCCTAAATGTGGGTCAGTCAAGATGGCTTCATTTCAACAGATCTTAATGCCAATTATTCACACTGGTACTCAATCTCTGCTACAATATCTCGCTCTTTTCCACACAGCAAAAGCAGATAGTGGGATGGATAGCTGTCTGAGGTGTAGACTGGTTGAATCACTTCTAATCACCTATAAAGGTTATTTTGTTATTTCTGATAACACTAAATGAAAGACATAAAAAGGCTTCAGGGATAAAATTAGCTCTCATCTTTCCTTTTGCTCTCTTGCCCGTAAAATCTGCTAGGCAGGAGCTGCTTCTCCCTCTTTCTTTGTTCAGTGCTTGTTACAATGAAGACCTTTGATGCTACAAAATCAAGTTATCTTTTTGATACTCTAAGGCCTCCTGTGGCTCCGTAATATCTGAACATCAGCTTCTCAACTGCAGTAGCATTATTGCCAAAGCAAATGAATTGCACCAGTTAATCCTTTACAGGGTCCCAGTAACCAGGTGTCAGAACATTCATTAGAAATACGTTATGTTATGTTATGATTGACTTGCAAGTTTTCTTCAATGAAATATAAACCCAGTTTAATCAAGAGAGAGTTTGTGTTTCTAAAAAAATTCTTTTTAGTAGCCACACGTATCAGCGGCAAAGGTTTGTTCACTGCTTATGTCTCTAACTGAAATAATTTCTAAGGTTCAGGGCTGTTGCCTTTAGAAAATACCCATTCATCCCCTCAGAAATGATATTTTAAAAGTGTCCTAGGAGGAAGTAAATCAATGATATTTTTCCCTCTCCTTTATCATTAAATGAGTCCAATGAAAATGCCTTCCTTGTTCACAGGAGGTTTCCAAGGAAAGTATAAATGTCATACTAGTTGCATGACAGTATTTCAGACAATATTTAGAGTTGCATCAATACCATCAACGTAAAGAAATACCACTGACTTTATTTACACTGAGGGTAATAGCACTTATAGGGTAACAGTATTATTCTGCAGGAAAAGTCAGAAAGAGCATCACTGTGATTCTTATCCCTTCTAGACACACCATTTTGATGTCCGGTGTTTCTTGCTACAGCCTCGTTCAGTATGTTGTCTCATATTCATCCCCCTTTCCACCATTTCTAAGTCATTATCTTTTCTATGAGGATATAGCTCTGTTGCCCCTTTCCTGAAACTTCATCTTGGATTGCAGATTGCAGTGAGAACACCTGAGGGAGATCTGGTGAGGAGCCAGTGACTGGCAGAGTACGTGGTAGCAGCCCCAGTGTGTGAAACTACACACTGACCAAATTCCCATCAGCGCCAGGCATGCATATTCCCTTTTGCCCACAATGTCTAGCTGCTTCCTGGACAGTAGCTACTCAAGGTTAGCACAGCTGAGATAAGGAAATAGTTCTAGTAGATTTAAGGGGTCCTTAGGATGCAACAAGTTGAGTCCTGCCTGGGTGTCCAACCTGTGCATCCAGTAGCCTCCCATCGGCGACCCTTCTGCATGGTTCCTGGGGCTTCCCGCACAGCTTGGAGTGTAAGTCCTTTAATAAATCTATCCTGTTTAACCTCTTGTGAAGCTTGAGCATCTCTCTCCACTGGTATCTGACCCTCTCTTGCCTGCCTTGCAGTCACATTTGGTGTAGTTGGCAGGATACTGCTGTGAAGATGCCTCTTTAGGGGTGAGAGGACAAGGGGGAGGTGGAGATCCGCATTCCCAGGTGACCTGCAGTCACACAGATCCTGCAGGTACTGAAAGCTGTTAACTCAAAAAAATTTGCCCAGTTTTGAAGACTGTAGCCACTGTCCAGTATCAAACTTGCATCCACTGTGGGGGGAATGTGCTTAAAAGTATCCCTTTCAGAACTTCCCAAAGATGGATTTCAATGCATCTTTGTTGGTAACCAAGCTAGTAAATGCTTGAACAGAGCAAATGAAGAGTAACCATAAACACATTTTAACAACAGCACAACTGTTGAGATTATGTAATCTTGATGCAGCACTGAAAAGCTATGAAGCTTGTATGAGCCCTGTATTCACATATGGGATATAAATTTGGAACATTGCAAGTCATTAAGTATTAAAGCCTTATTATATTTAAAATTATCTAAGTAATTCTTTTATTAAGTGTCAGGTGTTAAAGAGAACTTTTATTTCAGGTACTTAAAACTAACTAGGTTAATTATTAATCATAAATATTTTTCTTCTTTTTTTTTTTTAATGGTTCTGTGCTATATGAAAATCCTAATTGGAAATGTAACACTTGAAGCTGAAACATAAGGTTACTGCCCATATTGTTTGGGGGATTGTTTTATTGATTGGCTGGCTGGGCTTTTTTCCCCACCTTTTCCTATTATTTTCTTGAACAACTGAGGGTGACTTTGTGAGGCATGACCTTTGGTTACTTGAGTGTACCTGACTTCAGGGTCACCTCTCCCAGCTTATCAAAATAGGACCATAACAAAGGATTGAGCTAGAGGAATGTAGTCCCCAGCTGACTGTGACATGCTTTCAGAGCTGAGTGTTTTGCTTGTCTGCAGACAGAGTAGTGACGGCTTAAAATTTTGCTTTTGTTTGAACTGCCTCACCTACATTGTGAAGCAGACAGGGAGATTCACACAGTCTTTCAAGGAAAAGATTTTTGTTTCCTTGAAAATTTAAAGATTGGATGAAAATGTTTAAATCTTGCTTGAGTTGCTTATGCAGGATAGTACAATTACTCAGTGTATATAAAGCTAGAGCATCCTTTCCCCTGGGACCACAGGGGAGCTGTGGTCCACTACTGAATCAGCTGCTCAATGTCTTTCTGCAGCTCTCTGTAAGCGAGGATGATGTTTAGAGTTTCTTGGCATGGACAAATGAATGTTTGCCTGATGCTCCAAGTGTGTTTCTTGCCATGTGCTAAGGTGAAGAACAGCTGGGAAGCATGCAGGACGTACATGTGCACTGTGGTCTGCAGGTTGTTATCAGACTGCAGAGCTGGGGAAGGGTGAGGGTGAGCACCAGTGGCTCCCTTGACAAAGGGAGCTATTTTATTCCTTGCACAAGGGCCTGTTCCAACAGCCTCCCTGATGGGAACAGAAATCGATACCATTGACCTGTCAGGGTTCAGACAATTTATTCCAAATACAGGAGAAAAGCTTTGCTTCAGCTTCTTTGTTCCTTCCAGTTGTTGAGACACAGAAGACTGTAATATGGAAGGAGGACTGTTCCTTTCTTCGGAATCTTAGTGACCCTACTTCACTTTCTATGTAGTTATTTGTCACAGACATTTTATGGTTACATGTGGTACCTCATTTTTGCAATATTCAGGCCTTTCTGTTTTTATGAGGGAAATCTTGAAGTGTGGAAGAGAATTGTGTGCTGTGCACTATAAACCTGGAATCTGGGGCTACCAAAAAAACAACCTTTTTCAGGAGAAAAAGGAGCAAAGATAAGGAACCTGTCCTTCAGCATACATACTATATAAGAAGTAACTGGAAAAATTTCCACTTCCTCCGCAGTGTAAACAGTCAGCAGTGAACTAATGAATTTTTTTAAGGCACAAATTAATGATAGTGAATTGTTTTACAAGTTAGTAAATCGGGTAGTTCATTGCTTTTGAATGAAGGAGAAGATTGAGCTACCAGAAAGCTGCAATGAACTCCAAAGGCTGCCTGGTTGGATTTGGCAATTCCATAGGCTATGTTTTAATGTGACACTACATTAAATATTACTCATTAATTTAGGTGGCTTTTGGAGCACATATTTAATTTTTACAGCTTTGTGCCTCCTGGTATAAAAATGTCTCAAAACTATTTTATTGATATATTTGGGATCTTCTTCATCATGTATGTTCCAGGACAGGAACATCTGGAAAACTGCAGACACTGACATTAAAAAAAACTTATTCTCCAAACTTTTTCAAACCCTCAAACCATACAGTCTGAATTTGGGTCACTCATTATATGCAGATTAATTTGTCTATCCTTAGAAAGATATACTATAATGATTCCCTTGCACCTAGCTGCAGGCCATTTAGGAAACAGTTAAGCTGGCTTCTTTTTGTGTCTCTAGCTGTTGGGCAAAATTAAAATCAGAGCAGTGTGTAAAGTACAGTAGTGTTATAAAAAGTGACTGCAGGAAGAAATCAGATCTTGGACCACTCAGACTGTTTGCCAAAGTCTGACATGGGCAGAAAAAAACAAAACAAAACCAGGAAACGAAGTCAGACCCCAGGAAGTATATGGACTACCTTTCAGAGTATATCTGTGCTAGTAAAGTGTTGATTTCACTTGAAACCCCGGTGTCTGTTTTTATAGAAATCGCCTAAAATATACCTGATACAATCAAGTAAAAGTAACAAAAGCTCCACATACATAAAAAATAAACAGTGAAAAATACTTTGAGTTTTATCACGCATGTCATTAAAGAAAATATTTCAAGAACTCTCATTAAAGACAGCTTTGTAACTTTCTTTCGGCAGAGTGAAGATGAACACGTGAGATTAGTTATATAGTTATACATGCGTTAGTTAAATCTTACAGCGCCATGGAGAATCATTGTAGAGTATTTTACTTTGAAACAGTAAGCCAAATTCACCACTATCATATGGCCTTTTGATGACCTATATAAGCCAATCTTTTTCCCCTCATATTTGTCTACAGTATTGCTTTCTCCAGCCCTGCGGACTCTGACCCCTTCCTGGATGTCAGTGAAATTGCACACCTTCCCTCATGTTCTTTCTTGGAGTGCAGCATGGAGCGTAATGGTGATGTTTGGCTTAAACTTCCATTATAAGATCAAAACTCAGTTTCGGTTTAGCCAAACCCCAAACAGCTTTGCAGTAGGATTTCAAGCAACCTATCATTTATGCGAACAGAGAGGTGTGCTTTTAAATGATCCATACTCTGCAGATATGAAGCACTTGTAAGGCCAGGGCTTCAAGCAGTAACAGCTTTCAAATCCAAAGCTTTGCTTCAGGTTAGTGCAAGCTCTCAAACAACCAAGAACCAGGGGTTTTGCAAGGGTCTGAGCTGGTTGTTTTTGCCTCATTACAGCCAAGAAAATCACAGTTCTCTTCAATATGGTATCCAGGACCCAAAAGAGTGTTCAAGGCACTCTCACCTTGCACATCTTGTGAAGGAAAAGGAGTCCATCCCTATTTGGCAGAGAGTTTGTCATCCTCAGGGAGCCTTCCAATTTGCTACTAATGTATTCCAGAAAGCTATCTGTCACTCTGACCTTTGTATCATAAAGTTATCTGTAATCCTGACCTTACCACACAGAGGTAAGAGCTCCCCTGTTAAAAATTATGTTGATCCATACTTTTGCATGATGGAAAACACTATATCGACTGTTAAGCTATATCATTTTTCCAAGTTAAACCACTGTGTTTATGCTGTGGGGGGTGGGGGAAAGAGGGGGGAGTTATTGCCAATAAATAAGCAAATAACTACTTTTTTTAATGGTGAGAAGATTTATCAGCTAAAATTAAACATAAAACACAGATTGGAATTCCTGGAAAGAAGCATTTGTTTCCTCAGCTCAGTCAGTTTTATGCCTCTGATAGTCCACTCAGGAAATTCCTAATTTTTTTCTGTTAGCACAGCTACTTTTGTAAAGAACCACTGTTTGTAATTTATGCATCTCTAATTTATTTTTAGCTTGTATATTAAATTTGATAGAATGCAGCATGTTCCACTTCTCCAGTTAACCTTCCAATTTAGTATTAATAATACTTGGCATATCATTCTTCCCATCAGAACAGCATACGTTAAAGAGAATTTTACTTCATAAAAACAAAATTTATTGTTCATAAAGGACATATGTATGGCAGTGAATTTAGAGCTTTGCTGTGTAAGTCCTGCCATTCAATCAAAGCCTTAATGATGTTATTAAAATATATCATTCTGGTGTCTCTAGAGAGGAAGGTTTTGCAAAACTGAAGACCCCAGTAGCACCCAGAGCAGGACAGCAGCATTGCTTGCACTCAGAGCATTCTGCAGTTGGCATCAGCTAAACACCGGCTTCCTTTGCTTACAAGGATTCTGCCTCTTGGTCTGTAACTAACATCAGATCAGTTTTTGCAGGAGCTCTAAAATTTGGTTGGTTCTTGCATACCTCATGAGATTTCACCAACAGTATATGCAGTAACAGGTTTTATTTCCTCTACACTAATTCGTCATGAATTATGCATTATAAATGATATACTTCATTTTAAATCCATCCGGGGATAAGTCTGGAAATGCTCAAGAAATAATATGCATCAGTTGCAAGAAAAGTTGCCTAAACAACTTACATTTATCTTTAGTAATGAATTTTAATCACTGATGGAATACCAGTCACTATAATAGTTCCGCTCTTATGTTACAGAGAAAGTTAAGCAACAACTTAATTGCAGTTATGTGTCTTTGCAGAAAGCTGGTAGTCTCAGGGAATCTTTCCCACTAAGGCAATCAGACATTTAGCAGACTCCGATTGCTTTAAAATTTGCACTCTGGATGTGACAGGTAAAAAGATCCAAAGGAGAAGTTACTCAGAGAAGCTTCTTAGGCTGGAATTATATTTCCTCTTTATCAATTTACAACAAAAGATAGGTCAGGTCTTCAGGATTTTCTGAAAGAACAAGGATACTGAATAATATCACAGGTTGATGTTAGCACTTATAAGCTGTTATTCCCCCTTCCTCCCCCTCACCTCCTAGTATTGGAATATTCTGTTCTTTTAGACTGAGAAATACAAATTTAATTTTCCATAAACATCCATTGCCAAAACTGTCAGGAAGAACATTGATCATGTTTTTGTTCTACCTAGAAGATAATGCTTTTCAATTTCAGGGACTTTTTCATTTTGCAATTAATTCAACAGTATTAATCTGGTAAGAAATACAAGCAAATACACATGTATATCTTACGTAGTAATTTTGCCTGCACAAAGAAGCTAATCAGGATTTGGCTTTGTCAGTAACTGAGTGCAAAGGAGCCAAGGGAGATCTACCCACTGCACTGGATATTTAGCACAACATACGGAACTTTTCTTTATAACTTACCTCTGAGCCTGCATCTAAATTGTGGAGCATGAGTGACCTGAATTATTAGATTTATATTAGTTTGGATTTGATACTAATAAGAATATCTGACAACCTGGCATCATTAAGGTTCTCGTTACACTTTTCTGATTAAATAATTTCTATAAATATTTACCCCCAACCAAAAAAAGTGGCGGGTTGCAGTAGTGATATGCCTGTTCACGTGTCCTAAAATCCTGCTAGCTTGCAACTAGATAAGATATTCTTGATTATGCACTGTCCTGGTAGCTTACTGTGCTCTTTGAAAAGCTGGTACAGCTTCTCCCACAGGTGCATGTTGCTGAAGGAGACAGTGGTTTTCAGTGATTTCTCTGGTTGATATGAATGCTTTTTGCAAGAGGTTTTTTTTTTCCCCTCCCTCCTTTTGAAGGAGCCTTTAACTCATGAATACCAAATTCCTAAAGATTTACATATTCTTCCATACGTTTATACTGGCTTCCACTTATACATTCAGTCAAATTTATGCCCATGGTTCAGTGGAGAATTAGCCAAATCATCCACATAAAACTCATGTTCATTACTGGATGCAGTGGAAAGTAAGCATGTGGAAAATATGATCGCAGCAGTATTCCTTGCAAGGCCAGATCCAACAGTCATCCAAGTACAGTCTTTTCATCAGGCATCTGATCGGGACAAATCTGACTACAATGAAAAGAAAGGCTAGCAGTGAAGTATGCCGGTAGATTTAAGCTTAGATTAATCAGGCTTCAGCCTGATTACACAGGTAATACCTTCCACAGCATTATTCTGTGCTATATTCTTTGTAATGGTGTACTGTCAGGAACATAACAGTCCTTAATGACTAATATATTTGTTTAAAACATCAGCTTACACTATGCCCCAAATCTGCATGATCTGCACAGTCTTCTACCTGTGGGACCTTCTCCAAATCTGGCAGGAGAGAGAGAGCGATCACTACAGAAATGAGATGTATTTAGGAGGAGCTGGAGACTGCAGTCCCTGTCACTCTACATCT
Organism: Apteryx mantelli; assembly: GCF_036417845.1. Lineage (NCBI taxonomy): Eukaryota > Metazoa > Chordata > Aves > Apterygiformes > Apterygidae > Apteryx > Apteryx mantelli. The sequence goes on from NC_089984.1 coordinate 39,217,929, forward strand.
GTTTTTTTGTGGAGTCCTACACTTATTTTCCACGTGTTCTTGGGAAATCTGGAGGAAGTCTTGTTTCACATAGGTGCAGGTCAGCTGTGTTTTCTATGGTAAGAAAAAGCATTTCCAATTTGGGATGTGTTCTCTTCCTGTCATCTCTCTGAAACTGAAGACTTGCTATTCCAAAGATTTGCTAAAGTTTTAGGCAGCTCTGGAGCTGGACACTTCTTCAACTCAGTGTGCAAGTTCTAACCGGTTGCTGGTCCCTCGCAAGGATCTCTGTGACACAACATAGGTTGTGCCAAAAAAGACCTCTCAGACGGGAGTTGACTATCACCTACTATTTCATATTATACATATATTTGAAGCAACCGCTGCATGCAGACAGCTCTGGATAATGTATCTTTACATCCCCAAGTCTCTTGGTTTGTCTCCTGGGAGAGGTGTGCTGGAGATGGAATTGCCAATCAACTTACTGAATTAAATTCCTTCACAGTCACATCTACTGCTGCTGTTTCTGTGTATTTAGGTCAGTGAGAGCTAATCATTAGCACAAATATGTAGCTTATCATCAAGGCATTTAGACCTGCATCAATTATGTTAAAATACAGTTCTGTTTTAAGGCAATTCTGACAACTGTCAAGAAATCTTTCCATTGCTGCTTTAGCTTAGCTTAACAGCTCAGGCCGTTTGCAAAGCTGCTCTGGTCATTACCCTGCTGCTCCTCTCAACCTTGCCGTGTTTGTCATCTTCATAACACTATACTACTTGTCATGTTTCTCTCTGGAATGTCCTGGCTGCCAAGCATAGGTCAAATGGCCACTACAAATCTGATGCTTATTTTTTTAATTATTTTTTAGGGATACCTTCCATAACCCCTGTGATGTATCATTCAAATATTTTAATTCTCACTTAGATTTTTTGCCTTTGTAAGTAGCAGGATGTGTTCCTTTGTGTCTGTTAATTTGGAACTTTTGGACCTATACATGAAGGATTAGGTTCTTTTTCCTTACAGAGAACCCAGCAGAGTGGGAAAACAACTGCAGTTCACAGGCACACAGACCCTTCCAGCTCTGATCTCTCCTGCTGAGTATTTTCTCTTGCTCTAGGAATCTGTCCTCGCTCTCTGTGTTGGTTGTTTGATTCCCCTGCTTCACTAATGAGCTCATCCTTCTTAAACAAGAAGGAGCCAACAATTTTACTAAATTTACCCTCTCCTGTGCATTTAGGTCAAAAGTTCTTTTAGTGAGAACTAGCTCTTCACGCTCCAACCATTTGCTTTCTATTGCCTGAAGCTTTCAATTTAGCACTAATTACCCCAAATCCTGATGCTGTTCTGGCACAGGCGCTGGCATCCGCCACCACCACACTTACAGGACACTTGTATTCTCCAATGAATAATCACTTCTACAGTCTGCTGCTTTTTACCAAAAGGCTCTATCAAATTCATTACAGAACAATATTGCTGTTTTGTTGTTTTTTCCCTAGACTAGGTCCTTTCCCCTCACCCTCTTACATACAATCCTTCTTTCTACAACATGGTTAACTATTCCTCAGTCTGCTGCCATACAACAAATTAGAGTGGATACTTTTTGCCTTGCAGCTTTGCAACGGCTGCTGGAAGTAGTTGGTATTTTCATTAAACCTTTTAATATTCAGATGTACAGCATTTTTTTTTCTAGTTTGGGGATTTGTGCTTTGTCTGTGTTCTCTTGTCAAGTTCTTGCATTTCTACATTTTTGTGCTTCCAGTGCTACGAATTGCTCTTCTTTTTGTTGTTCACCACAATGCACACAGTTCCTTATGCTGTTTTTAATGGGTTCTGTCCCCTGTCTGCCTTTCTAACTTAGGCCTCTTCATTGAGTAATTCTGATTTTTCTAGTGCCTTTATACTTTCCAATCTGCTGTGACTGGCTCCCTTTGCTTTGCAAATTCTGATTGCGATGTCAAGAGCTAATTCTGGATTAATGGTATTTCTGTGTATCTTTTTTCACTTCTCATGGTAAGGCCTCAGAAAGGATTCACTTAGCCAAAGTTATAAGACTTTTCCCTTCAGCCTAATTGGTGAAACTGAAGAAAATGTCAGTGGGTTTTTTTGGACTCCCTTTAAAACACATTTTCTATGCTTCATGTGAGTGTACTGCTCCTTAAACTCCTGGAATAGAATTGCATTTAAACACATGTTCCTGAGTTAACTGAAGACTATTAAAACTGCAAGTGCTGAAAAAACAGATATAGTTAAAGTTGTCTTCTGACTAGGTTTGTTAGCATCTGTAGCTCAAAGATGCAGGGTAAAGGGCTATTTACATCTTCTGCAGTAATTTCCTCTTTCTCTCAACCCTGCCAAAGCTTTAACATCTCCTATCTTCTACTTAAGGTATTTTTGTTAATTAGCTTTGCTTCTGCTACCTGTGTTATTCAGGAATCCTGCAGCACCAAAGGACACTGACAGAGATTTCCTTGCTAAAAGTCTGAATTCCGGGTGCTTGGCACAGAATAAAGTACTTTGTACAAGACAGTGGCAGTTTCTAACTCTCTCTTGCTTGTCAAGGTTGAGTTCCTCACAGCAACTAGTTTTTTTCCCTGAGGACTGACTGATTTTTTTTTATTATTTTTTTAACCTTGTTGCCAAATGAAAAAAATAGGCTTAGATGAATCCCTATAAAACAATCCTTCTGTAGACGTCATATCTCAGAAAACTGCAGCAGGAGATATTTTGGGCCTTTGTTAGAGTCCTACTTCTTTCTGATTAATATTGATGTGAGATTGCTAATCATCCCGGAAAGTATATATACATCAGTGCTAGTGTATCTAGCCTTTCTGACTTGCATCCAGCTGCAAGAATGTTTGTATTATCTGAAGGCTGAGTGAAGTTTAATAGGTACCATTACTGTGCTGGTCAATAAAGAAATGAGCAAAAAGTCTTACTGCAGATCATGTGCTCAAGGAGAGACAAGCTCGTTAATCTTATTAGCTACAAGCTCTCTAAAAATGTTCTTATTGACTGTGGCTGTCTAAGGATCAACTCAAATACAAGGAATTGTACAGCACTGAGCTGACAGAAAATCTCCATTCAGGCAGTCCAGTCCTGTTACAAATTACCCTTCTTATTGCTAAGCAGAGAGTTAAGCAAAGGGGCTGTGCTGCCCCTCACTGCTTTGTGTGTGAACAGAACAGCAGCTCACACTGAATTCAGCAGCCTTGTGCGGCTGCTAGAGAACATTAATGATAACTGAGGAAAGAAAGCATCAACCCCAAAGAAAACTATCTTGTTTCAACAATTTCTATGCAAAATGTTTGCTGATATTGTTAGCCTAATACAATCCATTGTTGAAGCTCACATTGACTCTCAAGTATTGCATGTGTGCCTTTTAAATCTCATTAAAATGTTAAATATTAGATAAGAAAACCAATAAATGGAATTTACTCTGTTTCATAGAGATAAAATTTGGAGGGAGCAATGCTGAGGCTCATTAGCCTTTTGGCTTTTAAGATTGCTGTACTGCAAAGGAGATGTTTGTGTGCTAGACTCCTTCCACAATTTGTGTCCTCTTTTTTGGAGGAATAATGGAGGCTGAGTCAGGGCAGATAAATGAGCGCCTCTCAGGATGAAGCCTGGAGAAGCTTCTCGGCAAAAGCAGATACCAGCCAACATTTAATTTCAGTCAGCCTAAGTCCTGAGGCTGCTTCAGACTTAATAAAATATGTGACAGCTTAGGCTCTAGATCTGTGCATAGCCAAGGAAGAGCAAGGGAGAACACAAAATCCAGTGGGAGGCACGTCGTATGCTGGCAGGTGGGCTGACTGTTCAGTGCTTGGGAGGTTGCATTCAAGTAAAAACAAATTTTGCTAATGCTTTCAGTGTCATTAGGGCTCAATAAACAATTGCCACAGAACAGATCAATAAAGCAATGGCCCATGTGAAAATATGGGCTTCAGTATTAGAGTTTGAATCTAGCCTCAGAGGGATGTTTAATTCTTCTAAAGAAAGAATGCACAAAAGGCTTCCTGGAAACTTTGTAAGAGGAACTAAACACAGATGAACATGAAATTAAAATATTGTGTAACTTCACTAGGTAATTAGTTTTATGTTGGCTTAATTAGAACAAACCCTTTACCCTCACCAGTCATGGTAATTATAGAGCTCTGTATGCTCTAATAAATACACTGGATAAGGAGAAGTTGGACTTAAGGAGTATTAAATTGCTATTGTAAAATGAGGAAATGGTTATATGGGGAAAGTGGTCTTGGGGATAACCCTAAACCCTCATAGCAGGTCTCATAGAAGTGGTGTCAAGTGGGCTATGAAGACTTGCCCAGCAGATACAATAGTGCCTCAAGGTAGTATGACTTGCTCAAATTACATATAAACCAGCTTAATATTCTACAAGAGCAGTTTAACATCAGCAAAGGGAAATGACAAGACACTGAAGCCAATTCTATAAGCGAGCTTTAAAAATGAACTTGTAGTTCTTCTGAGTGCCTGAGTAGGCCCTTGTACCTGCAGAGCAGAGGTACCTATTCTTCTAGGTACCAGCTGGATAATTTTGCTTCTAAGGATCTGTTTGTATTCAAACAGACAGTTAAATCATTCTGGACTTGTAGGTATGGACTCTTGTACACAGCAAACAGATGAACCTTCAATTTCAAGACTACGGAAAAATTGATCTTAAAATTAAAGGTTTTATAGATAGTAAGAAACTAGAGGTGAGAAAGATCTGCAGTAAATAGCTGACATTGTCCATCCTGCTAACAGAATAGAAATTGTACTGCTTTCCTTGGGAAAGTTTTCCACAGTCTGAGAGATATCAGAACTAGGAATATTTTCTAATCTTTTATTTGAAATTTACTTTTTTTTAAATTTCTCCAGGTTTTAGTTTCTTGTGCTAACTTCTTTAGTTTGGGTCTTAATTCTCATTCCTTTCCTAATTTGGATATACAGAAATGTTCTGTTCTGTCATTTGTCATTATTTACCTAAGGGAGAGGGAGATTTTATATAGTTAAATCTAGCCAAAAAAAAACATTTTTTCAAAATCCCTAATTCAGGAAGGGAAAATGCATTTTTTTTTGTCAGGTCCCAGTAAGTTTAACAGCTTCTGCAATTAGCACAGATAAGCACATTAAGCCTTTTTACCTTTTTAATAAGGAACTGACTAATATGACTCAAAGCCTTGCACCTGCAAGTTGATTTTGAAGCCCTCAAGAAAGAAGTGACAAGGAAAAGACCAAATCCTGAAACTCCTATTAAAGCTGATAGGAAATTTGCAGCGAAAGCAGTGCAGCTCCGAAAATCTGGATGGGCTTTAGATTTGTGTTGCAAATGTAGATTTGATCTGCATTTGTGCTGAAAGACTGAAACTAATCTGACCCTCTGTCCTCTTACAATAAGCTATAGCTTTGTGACAGGTAATTTGATTAAATACTTAAAACAGGAGATGGACAAAAGGTTACTTGCAAAACTAAGTTCAGTTATATGAATAAAATATTCAGCAGCACATTTGAAATGAAATTTACTGAAGATTTGAGGAATCTTCTCAGAAATATCTCAATAAGCCCACAAATGGGAGTATCCTTTCCATTTTCCAACACAGAGACTCTGTGGTACTTTAGTGTAAGGGAGATAAGAGGAACGTGCAGAGTTTTAATGCAGCCATCAGTGCTGTCTCCAGAATCAAATCAGGCCTTGTATTCTCTTTTACGTTCTTGTACACTCTGGAGGTATAAAAAGTTGCAGGTATGAGCAGTTGTACTGCAGTCTAGAGGAGCAGCTTTTCAAGTGATTTTTCAAGGACGTGTATGTCATGGTCCAAATACTGCAATTAGATCTCTGTGCGCTGCCAGATCCATTGCTAAAGTCAGCAAGGCTTAATGCATACTGGAGTATTACTGAACAAGACCAGGGCTCTGTCCTGAAAGATAGACCATAAGAAGTCTTAGTCTTAATGACCAGGGCTTATATCCAAGCCACCCTGAGCTTTTTAAAGCTGTTTGTACCCATCACTGTGCTCTGTCTAGCACACTGCAATTGTTACAGTTTAACAGACAAGACTAACTTCATTTTCTGGTCTGGGACTGTCTATCAGTGTAAGATATGTGCGAAGAGACATCTTCACCAGCTCCAGCATGGGCTTACTTAGCAAGCCTGTTACTTGAAACTAATTAAATTTGAGTCTTAACACTCCAGGTTCAAGCACAAGAACTCCATCTGTCCATCGGCTGTCCTTGTTGGTTACTGTGGCTTTGGATCAGCTTTGGGATCCCAGCAGTGTCGATGGGGAACATCCCTGGCCTGGTCCCTCTGCCAGGCTGAGGATGTTGGAGCAAAGGTGGTCCCGATGCAAACACTTTTTAACACTGAAAGATACGTGGATATGCAGGTGTGTTTCTCTGGATACCAGTATCTCCTTCCAAAAATGCAGACGTAATCTCTTCCCAAATGAGGGGAAAAGGATGTCTTTCTGTCTCACCAGTAAATCATACACAGTGACTTAGCAGCAGTTTTGTACCACAGAAGATTAGTGAAAGGAAACCAAAAAGCATTCCCATAATAGCATCATATCCTTTTGCTCTGAAAGTGTTTCCTTTTATACTAGTATTATCTTCATTTTTAAGCACACAAAGACAAAAATATTAAAACAAGCCTATAGAGTGGGAAGCTAGCTTGTGAATGGCAAACAGTTGGTAAATGATTACTTATTTAATGTTTAATAAAGACTCCCTATGAGAGTAGGGCCACATTGATCTTGACTTCATGGGGAAAAACAGAAAAAGACAAGGGCCTTTTGTAAAGAATTTATCAGTTTGACAAGATAAAGGCTGAAATATAGGTACAGAAAAGTTGACAGACTCACCTGAGTCTTTGTCAGCTGGTGAAGACACTTGGAAGACTTGAGGAAACCAGACCTGAGCAAGAATGTGTCCTGACCGTCAGCTCTGTGAAGTTCCAGTTGCTCAGAAAGTTCAGAAAATTAAGATAATCTGAGGAAACTGCAAATGCATTTAGAAAAATCATTCATTTTTCAGGCAGCATTTTATCCTGGTTCTTATCTTTCTGAATTCTGTATTAAGTATCTCCATAGGCAGAAACACCCAACAAATTCACAGGCAGTTCCAGGCTGGGATTCCTTGGATCATTTGCATCCATCACTTACAATTTGTCATACTAATTCTGCCAGCTCAGCACAAAACCTTGAGATTTATCACAGGTCTAATGCTGTCATTCATCTCATGATCTCTCCAGTCAGACCTGGCACCAACTTCATTGCATTGTAAGGAGCTGCTGATGAAAAATTACAATCTGCAGAGAAGGAATAAGTGAATACCAAATCTTTGAGAGAACCATTTCAGTTTGGGTAAATATTTTAGAGTTTAATTGTTTATACGGATCTTCTGGAATCTGAACAGCTGCAAGAGAACAGAAACAAATGATCTTCATCCTCTACTTTTGGCATGGATCTTTAGATGCCAAAGTTTGGAAAGCGAGTGAGAGAGACAGACTTAAATTACCCTGTCATATAGCTGCATTTGATTCCTCAGTTAGAGATGGGGTCAGCAGCCCCCTATGAGACTAGTTCTTTTGTGATCTTTTTCAATAATTTCTGAATTTAGCCATGTTCAAAACCTTACAAACCAGCTTACAAAACAGAATGGTTTTGTTAAATTTTTGATAGTTGTTTGGCTGCATTCACTTTTACAGCCCTAGTTTGTCCATCTCTTAACTTGGGTCTGAATCTTCTATTGTGTGTATGACAAGTACATCACTGTACCCTCAAAATCTGTGTTTCTGTGAATTTCAGGTGTTATCGAAAGCTACTACTAGTAGCAGCAGTTCTGTAATTATAGTCCAGCTTGCTTAGATTGACTTACTAAAGGCAAATGGATGTCTCAGGTAAGTGGGAATTAAATTTTGTTCTTATTACACATAGGGAGAGGTGGCTGTGGTCTCGGCATGCTTTGCTCACTGCCTTCCATCACATGTTCTTCCACTCCCAAAGCAATGTAGTCTTTGAGAGCACAAAGTTAAAACTGTGTTAATGAGTTCCAAATTCTGTCTGGGTGCCAGCTGTACTGATCTTATTTGCCCAAAGTACAGAAGGCTACCTCAGCTGTCTGTCTGCCAGCATGCCCTTCTAATTCAATCTTACATGGCCATCTGTGCAAAGGACAAAAGTGAGTGGCTTTTCACAAGTTATGTTGTTTTTATGTAATGTTTTATTTCGCTTGGCTTCACCAATTAATTAAAATGGTCAATTTCATTTTGATATTAGCAACGTACTATTGAATTTTGGCAGATTCCAGTTCTACAGAGATTGTCTCAAATTTCTCTTCAATGCATGCCAGTCAAAGCAGCTTGCACATAAATTTCTGTCAGAATGGCTTATGAACAAAAAACATATTTCTCCTCCAAAATATTTCATTAAAATATTCCTAGGGTTTACAGATGAAAAGCTAGAAATCTGAAAAAGGAACTTATTTTGGATCTTGGTTATATTGTTCATAGGGATAAATATAATTCTCAACACACACATCAAAACCACAATCATCCGCTTGAACATTCTTTAAATAAAACAATGTCACAGCATCAGATATTACATGACTTAAACTCCCGTCCAATTTGCCTTACCATGTCTCTCTTCAGTGAACTCACAGGACTATTTATAATTTACTTGATTAAAGGAACAGTTCTAATACCTTCAGACTTACTGCCTCTCTGTTCAGAATGTCCTATAACGATGACTAGACTTCTACAGTATCTGTTCTGCCCTCCCATAGAATTGCATTACTCTCTGCGATGGTTAATAAATGAACTTTTTTGGTAAATGACAGCAGAGAGAACAGCCAAACATTAAGCAAAATTCTTTGCACTCAGAAAAGTGCTTGCATTTTCAACACTTTGGACTTTGCATCTGTTTGCAGTGGTTTATCTAGAGGACATAAATGATCAGAAAATAAGTTTGTTTTCTTGCTAAAATTAAAAAAAAATCACTGAGAAAAATGAACTCATTTTCTATTACTAAGTCTTTTTTCAACATTTCCTGATAAAAATTACTGTCTTGTTTAGTGCTATTGCTGCTGAATGCTGCATGCATTTTTTTTTAATTTCTAGGCACATCCAGTTATCATACAGCAAACAGCAGAACTTGCCTCAAGTTTATGTAGCTCTTCTGATATGCACTGTTAAATATTGAAAGTGTGAAGGCTACATTGGATGATGAAAGAGGGAATTGCTGCCTTAATTCGTCAGATACTGATTAAAAATATTCACTTAAGTTAAAATCAAAAGGAAATGGGAGGAAAACTGGATAATCATGATCTCATAATAGCGTAGCATGTGTATGGATTGAATAACAAGTTTGGTAATTTCTGGAACTATGTAGAAAAATTGACACTGAGGTTACCCAGTGAACCATTATTATTATTAATTAATGATTAGCTGTGATAATATGTTTAGTGCTGTAAACAGTACAGAAAATGGAGACAATTCATTTCCAGAGGTTATAGCCATAATACGTAATTTTTATTAAATCATCAGTTGTGAAGAGTCTGATTTTGCCTGTGTGTTTCCCTGTTTTTCTTTAAGGGATAAATATGTATATGTACACTGAGATATTTTCTGTCTCAAACAGTAACTCTCAGTATGGCTGGAGAGAAACACTTAAAATAAGCTCTTAGAAAAAATAAAATATATTTTATAAATGAAACTGGAGAAGTAAATAAATGGGAGGGAAAAAGTTGTTTTACAGTTGATAATTTGATTAGTATAGCAAAGAATTGCAGACCAGAGAGAGGCATCAAAACGAATAGTTTTTCTATAGTGATCCATGCTGTATAATAAACAGGGTATACTGATACCTGTTTTGTTATTTTTTTTCCCTTCTTGCAAGACGCCCACAAGATTGCTAATAATGAGACCAACACCAGGTGAGAACTGGGGCATACCTGTATGGTATCATATGTATTAATTAATGTTTGTAAAAAACTAAGAATGGCAAATTAATGAAGTAGAGAGACCTTTATAGTGAAAAAGGAGCTGGTAATTAGTCTTCATATTTGTTGTCTTTTGTTTCTGAAGTACTTGTGTGTTTTGCCTGATTGACGTAGACTGCACAGCCGCAAGTAAAAGTAGAGAAATGGTTGGTGAAACCTTTGACAGGTATTAAAAACAGAACAAGATGAATTGGGTTTCTTCACAGTTTTTGTTTTGTTTTTGTTTTATTTAAGTGCTGATTGCACAAATATATGCTAATAAGATTTGGGTATGCTTATGTTGTTGTTGTCTTCATAGCTCTCTGTCTTGCGTCATGGTACCTTCTGGTAGGCCACTAGACAGGAAAGTGCTGTGACTTACTGAAATAGAGGACACTGGGGTATATTCTGTTTCTTGCTTTTATTCCTAGACTGAATGTTGTGCTTTCCTTTCATCTTTACCTTTTTTTTGTTCTACTTCCTGAAGGCAGCTCTGCAATCTCCACCACAAGCTGAATCTGATGACATTTGCATTGAGCCCTTGGGGTTTTTGAACTGACCAGTTATAGAGGTTGCTTCTCTAGACTGCTGTAGTTGCCTGTTAATTCTTTTCCTTCCATCTTGGCCCTACCATCATGTTCATCCCAGTACTCACCTCATCACGGTGTTTTTCCTTTCATGCCCCTCCACTTTCTCTTTAAACATTAAAGCTAAAAGCTTTGATAAATCCCTGATTACTCTTGCAAAGACTAACTATAGCACAGTTTGCTCTTTGAGACATCATTTTTACTCAGAAAAGCAGTAGTTAGCCTCTTTAGATTGCTGATTGCTGCTATTTCTCTTTCTTTTTTTCTTTTTTTAACAGCTTAATGATGTACTTAAACCTGTAAGTCCTACCGCTAATTACAGCCCTTTTCTTGCAAAGTGTTCCTGGCAGTTTTTTTCTCCCAGTCTGGATGTCCAGTTACTATGGAGGGAAAGTGTAGACACCATAGCCCTTCTTCCTGGACGTTTCTCCAGGCAAATAAGCTGTAATGTTCATATAAGACCGTAAAAAAATAAGTGGGGTGTAAGTACTAGAGAAATCAATGGCTGACTGAGTCCATGAGTCTCTTCAAAGAGTGGAACCACGTCCTATCTGAATTTATATATATAGCTTTTCACCCTGTCTAAATTGAAGGGTATATAGATATCTCCTGTTTGGACTCTCACACCAAAAAGCTACAGTGAAGGGGATTATCCAAAAAGGTCATTGCTGAGTGGCAATCTTCAAGGTGTGCAAGAAACCCATCTGTGTAAGGGTCAAGGGTATAGGGTTTAAAACTAAAAATGACAAATTTCAAAGTAGTCTAGTATACCTTCTCCCTTTGCAGAAGACACAATGGTGAACCCAGCTGACACATTTATGGTATAAGGAAATTTTCTGCATGATAGCTAATTAGTATGAAGCAAAACTGCATTAATCTCCCCAGACACACAGATAACTGTATTAGTTCTGCCTTTTCTTTCAAATACAATAAAACTTGCTTTCTCTTATCCCTGAATTATAGCCTGGTTTCTGGAGTAAACCTACTTTGATTAAGTGATTCTGTGGTTGCTGAAGTCAAAAAGGCAAATTTGGTGCAAGAGAAAATAGATCACTGGCATTACATGAGCCATATGTTCAAGAAAAGATAATGCAAAAGAAGCAATTTACTCCCTGAAGCTTGCTTATTAATCTTCAGTGATTGAATAAAAAGTGCAACCAGCAGGTGCATCTAGCCATCTCAAATATGCTCATGAAACCTTTTCTGGGAGAAATCTCCCATAGGATAGGTTCATAAAATTAACTACTGTTTTGACTGAATCTGTTTAAGGAAGTGCAATGTTTCAAAGGTAGACACAATTTTTATTACAGTGTATTAGGTATTAGTTTTGTGCACTTGCACCCTGAAGCAGGAAAGCATCATGCTGAGGGTGAAAATATTTATAGCTGTTGGAGGAGAGGGTAAAATATCTTTGATTATGAATCACAGAATCACAGAATGGTAGAGGTTGGAAGGGACCTCTGGAGATCATCTAGTCCAATCCCCCTGCTCAAGCAGGGTCACCTAGAGCACGTTTCCAAGGATTGTGTCCAGACGACTTTTGTATATCTCCAAGGAAGGAGACTCCACAACCTCTCTGAAATGTGCTTGCAAATGATTTCCTGCCCTTTATTGGGGCAGGATCCAATTACTAATAAGAACCATCTTCCTTAAGAATATGATACTGAAATTTCAAAAAAATGGATGCATAGAGTTAAAGCTAGGCCTTCTCCTTAAGAAGCAGGGACAATGCTTCAAAGAATTTAAAACACAGCGGATGGATGGAATGCACAGAAAACTCTGAAATCAGACAGTTCTTCATTTTGATATATGCTTAGGAAGAAAGAAAATTCAACTCTATCATCTGCATCATTAGGTGCACTGGAGACATTCTTCCATTTATACAGCAGAGAAAGCAAGGACTATGAACAACGGTGTTAAAAATGAGCCATGAAAATATGATGCTAAACATCTGGATAGATTCTAGAGGCACCTGGGACACAAAGAAGGAGACAGAAGCTGCAAAATACTAAACTTCTTTCTACATGCCTATAAGGAAGACACAATGCTACGGAGTGTAGGGATGCAGTTATGCCCAAAGCACAGTTCACCTAGGTATGAGCTAAACTGGTCAAAAAATTTCTGCTGGAACTTTTTTCCACTGAAATTTTTCTTTTACTAAAATATTATTTGGATGAATTCTTCTTTGAGAAAAAAAAATCTGTTCTTCATGAAAATCTAGAGTTTTCATTCCATAAATGATGTGATCTTGCCCAAAACTGACAAGGCAGTGCCTGGTATACACATGGTATGCCATGTTGTATATACCTAGTATTTGGGGTAAACTTTTTAGTTTACTTACTGATTGAGAATGACAGACTGTTGAAAAAGTAGCTGAGTTTCATCCCTAGAATGCACAGGGAACTTGCTATTTGTTCTCTGTTACAAATAAGAATAGTAATTTCCTTTGAGATGGCTCAGACTGCCTGATAATGGTAGCAATTTATAAAAGAAGTACATTTTGTCTAACTGGGAAATAAACAACACAAGGGAACCTTTTGCAGCTTTAATTATTGCTAAAACGTCAGATGGACTCAACCATTGAGCTTAGCAGAGATACATGTGAAAACTTCATGCAAAACCTTGATCTGCCCATCCTTATTTGGGAATGTAGCTCCTATCACTGCTACTGTATTATACTAATAATAGCTCTCATCAGTGATCGTTCTGCTGGAGAAAGAACTGCAGGACAGGCTCTATGCAAAATGTGTACGCTTACAGATTGGGCTCAGATAAATAAATGATCACGTTACTGCAGCTTAAATTCGCTCACATTGTTTTGAGATGCTTTAACTGTGTTGGCGTGAAATATTGTAGACTGTAGCATGTGTGAGGCAATCTAATTCAGCTCAGCCTGCATCTGCTTTTGGATGGTTATCATAGCTCACCTGATATACGTAACTTGTTAAACTTCAGTAGCTTGGTTGCCTGTGCCTGAGATCTCCAAGCAATTTTGGTACTAGGTGAATTAAATCCCTTGTAGGTGTCTGAGTGTCAGAAATGTATAAAACCATGGCTTACACAACAATACAATAAGCTTGAAATCACAACAAAAAGTTTTTGTCTTTACTGGGTAGCCTGAGAGTACTGCTATGGATAGTTCTAAGCAAGTTTCTCTGTCACAATCCCTTTGAAATAATAGATTCTGCTTTCTTTTACAAGCAAGCATGAACTATTACAGGCTGGGCATACTAGTTCATGAGCGCTTTCCAAATCATCAAAAATGCATATATTGGGCTACTCAGCGGTACAAAACATAGACCAATGAGCCACTGTGCAGCTCTTGCAAATACTTCTGAAGGATATAAAAAGTATCACTCTTTACATTTTTAATTGGTTTCTTTTGTGCCTAAGTGATTATTAACACTAGAGGAAGACAGGCACTTTTTTTTTGCAGGCAAGTAGAATGCAACATATAACATTAATAACATGGAGCCCATCCTCTAACCAGAGATTCCTTTCTCTGTGTGTATCAGAGAAGTCTCCTTAAGCTATTGGTATGCTTAAGCAAAATACACTCTCCAGTAGCCTTTCATTGCTAAGGTGAAATGTAAATTAGAAATGTAAAAGACAATTTTAACTGTTTGTAGGAGGCCCAAGTAAAATTGTTTTCTCAAGGAAAATTGTAAGACTCTTTTCCCTTCCTCATCATGTCACAGAAGAAAGAAAGAAAAATCGCTGCAATTCTCATGGTAAAATAGCTCAGTTGCAGATCCACAAACACAGACATAATCATGAGAAGAATACAGAATAAGTGTCCAAGACATCTGAAACTAATAAAAACAGTGATGACAAAGAGCTGTAGAGCATCACCTTGTTTTGATATATTGAAGATGATCTATTATTTTAAAACTCAGTTGAAGGCTCACAGCAAAATATTATATCCTTTTCTTCATTTAAGTACTTTATTGAAAAGATATTTCTAGGACAAGTAAAAAAATTAAAAACTGATTACAAGTTCAATGCATCTTTTCTTTACAAACAGACAGACTGCATCTGGCTAGCCAGGCCAAACAAATTATCTGGTGTGCATCTACTAAATTTTCTTATTAAAGAAAAACAGTATAAAGTGAAACCAAAATTATCCACTTCAGTATTTTGTAAATGGAAATGTTCCTCTAGGATATAAGAATTCTTGGGTCCTAGTCCATGAATTTGCAAACGATTTTGGTTGACCTTAATATGCAGTATTGTAGAAAATAAAAACGTGACCTAAAATACTTGGCACAAGTCTGATTATAAGCAGTGTGGATGTGATTCTGCAGTGTGCCAAACACCTCCTATGCTTGCTGTCTTACGTGACTGCCTGGATTTTGGAAGCCTGGGCTTAGTGATTCTGGTGTTGTTTTCTAGTTCTTACTTTGTCCATTCCGTTTATGCCACAGTTTTGGCTGTCCTTTAAAAATATAATGTTTAGTTTAGTTTTCCCGGAAAACACATTTGTTAGAATGTTAAAGACTAACAACGGATGGGCTTTCTTGATGATTCTGCATGCATCAGTCAATATTGAACATTTATTGGTAAATAGAATCTTTCTAATAAATGTTTGTCGTACATTTCTGAACAGGACAAAATGTTATTGCCAAAATTATTTAGACAGGCCAATTAACTTTGCTTTAGGCATTTACTGAGGAAAATAATAACTGGGTTAATAATAACCCTCCATGTTATTTTAAATTTCATATACTCAAAAGAATTTCCATCTCACAACATGTCCTATATGGTGACTTTTATATCTCCACTCAAACTTTTCCATTGTATAGAGTCAGCATGGTTCAGATGCTCTGTGTTATACCCTTACTGGTGACAGTAGAGGGAATGGGATTTGGTCCACTATCAGAAGTTCTCTACATTGAATTATATGATAAAGAGGGAGTATAAAAGGTTCTTTCTGAGAGTAAGCATATAGGCAGAAAAGAGAGGAAGTGGGTGGAGTAGTACCAGCCTTGTGATACTGGGATTTAGAAGTATGTCATTCAGTTCTCTCTCCCCTTCTCTGGGATTGTGTGGCTACCCTAGGTGAGATGCCCCTGTATGAGAGCCCAGACTGTGGAAAGAGTTGCTGTTTCTGTATCCTCATCTAAAAACAATAATCAGCTTCCAGTGAAGTTGGAGTTCTGTGCTTCAGCAGTAAGATCAGTGTAGTCGATCTCTGACTGAGCACTTGGCATCACTTGCAGTTGTTGACCAATAGATATGGTGTGTCAATGCACTGGTCCTGAACAGCTTATGAACAAGCATGAGGAAATAAATAACAATCAGATCAGCTGGCAGGGGAGCCTGTTCAAAGAGTGGATGTACAGCCACCCAGTTACTCCTGCTTAACAGCAAGTACGTGGCAAGGAGAATAGGAACTTTGTTAACAGCCTGAGGATAGGCTAGAAGGCTAAAGTATCTACATTTTTTCCTAATACTACACACCTAGCCTCTCTGTTCTTGAGAGTAAAGGAGCTGGAGCATGAGCTGTTTGACCCTCAATTTTAGTAAATTTAAGGATGCATTCTCTCTCTTAGGTGCATTTGTAATTTTCCCTCTCCAACATGCAGTGGTAAGCAGAAGGTTGTATGTATGCATGGATTGAAATTTGGGCCCCTAATATGTACAAACACAAAAGGTTGAGTCTGAAGATCCCATGCTTCCTGCTTTGATTAGAGTTGTGATCTATATCTGATTGAGGATGTGTGGTTTAAGATTGGCTCAAGTGCCTTTGTAATGGCCTGAACCAAAATTCCACATACAAACACTAAAACCTCTGCTGGGCTGCTGTGCATCAGGAAGCTCCCATGAGCACTAACAGAAAAGCCTCTGTTTCAAGTAATCTGCTACAGATGAATCAGTATATCTGACCCTGGGAGCTCTCTGTACGCAGTGATCATGCTATACTCTTGTTCAGATTATATGCTTTTCAATGAATCAAGTTTTTGGGCTATGATAAGTAATATCTGAAGACATATCCTGCTCTTTCTTTGCTGAAGATTGGGTTTCCTCAGACTCATCTCCTTTGTACACACCATGGCCAATTCTTACATGCCCATAATTCTGTATTAATATTGTAACTAGGTTATACATTCGTTCCATCTTTTCTTTTCCTGGCTCATTCATTGAGAGCTGGAGAAAAATGTGGGGAGCAAGTACATTCTGTGGGGACTACAGCCCCTTGAAAACAGTGTGCGACAGGTGACAGATGTCATCTTGCTTCAGGATTCTGGTGATGCCACCAGCCTTGGTAAAAAGCCAGTGGTTTGCTCCCATTTCCAGCCTCAGCTGGAATACCAGGAACAGCAGACAGAAATCTGAAAAGCAATCACTCACTGGGAGACCCTGTAAGACAAGAAAGTTTCATGTCAGATAGAAATACCAGCTAAAGACAAATTTGAAAATCACTTTTCACAGAAAATCACTTTTCTGCAATAGTGAGAGACAATATACCAGTAAATAAAACATGGTCTTGGAAACCAGTAACTATCCTGCATGCACATACATTCCTAACTTTTTTTCAACTATGCTTGGCCTTTTAGTCTCACTAGGAACATTTTATTCAACTCTAATTTTAACTTCTTTTTTTTTAATATTTCTGAGAGCTGCTTAAAATACATCTCTGGAGGTTCTTTCCCCTGTGACATTATTCCATTTTGTTCTTCACAGAAATTAGGTTATATCCTTCCTAATTAGATTTTGGTAACTTTTTTCTTTTTTTATTGAATGTAAAATTTTGAAAGGTTAGACTTTTTCTAAAAGCCTGTTTTGAGAAACAATCCCTCTGAAGCCTTATAAAACACAGTACCCCAGTTTGTTATCTTTCTGGCTTCTTCTTCTTCCTCCTCCTCACCATGGTTATAAATATATCAGGGTACTATATAAAAATGTCAGAATTTTCCACACATCCCACTGTTTAAAGATATTTTCTGCTTTCTATTTCCATTTCATATTCTATTTCTATTTCTATTTCTGTTTGGATGTTTTTTAGTAACTAAGTACAATATTGAGTTGTAATAGTAATATATCCATAGTGAAATGACAATGAGTGGAAATGTAAGTGTAAGAGAGTCATCTGTACCATGGAGAAGAAGGAGATTGTCAGTCACACCCATGTTAGAAATTGCTAAAAAAAAATTTGTAAATAGATAAAATTAAGGTGTGGTTCTTCTGAGCTTTCTCATATGTATTGTTTCTTGTCTTTGTTTTGTCAGATGTTATTGGAAGTAAACAAAGCCAGAGACAGAAACTTGGATAGGAGATAAATGTTTCAGTTTTGTCAGTAAAAGGCTTTGTAAGCCCATGGTTGAGTTTCTGGTGAAGTAAGCCCATCACTTTTAGAATAATGAATGACCCATCAGAAATGAACTTTTGGGAAATGTTCAGTTAGGGCCTATCTAATTTTTAACTAATCTGAAGGTCAAAGACTGCCTGCTCTTCAGGGACAAGTGACATTGTTTTAGTGCAAGCAGAAATGTCTCTAGCCAGCGTTTCCATTTGGAAGTGCAATGCATGTGTCTGATGACTGTGTTCTGAACCTCCTCTTCTTTATTGAATCTCCTAAATGACTTTTTTGTAATAATCTTAAACTAACCCAGAATGACTTGTTGGTAGGGAAACACTGATACTTTGCACATATCTGGAACTCTCAAAGAGCCTCAAAGTGTAAGATTGAAATGTAACAAAGCTTAAGCTAGCTGCTGGATTACCAAAATGATAGTTGTCAAAGCACTGAGACATTGCATAGATAAATATGTTTAAGAACATTACTGAATTCTTTGCCAAAATCTCAAGCCACCCAGTGAAACATCAGAGTCACTGGGATCAGAGTTATAGCTGGGTATTAGTTTCCAGGAGTAGCCTTTCTTTTTAAAATCTTTGGTCAGAAAGATGGTGTTCCTGGATGTTCCCTGTCTTGTGGTAAAATGAAATCAGAAAATGAATATGGGGACAGATTCTCAATTACACTTGTTCTTCAGTGGCATCCACATAGACTCAGTCTTCCAGTGTTCTTTCTAACTGATAACTGGTAGGTGCCAGTCATAAGAATGCAAAAATGCAAGAGTAATCCATGTGAGTTGTACCTGAAAACACTTCCTTTTTCTGAAAACATTTTCTTTATGTTATTGTTTAATTCTGGAATTTTCAGAAGTGAAATTTGTCAAACTCTTCAGAGATTTAATGAGATTTAGGCTCCTGTTTGAAAATGCCATCTAAGTATTATTTACTTTTATTGTCCAAAACTTTTATTTTCTGATGGGATGAAAAAGCATTAGGTAAGTGAAATTATGAAGTCATACGTGGTTTAATGTTTGCACTGCTGTGAGGAATTGAACTGGTTTGTATTCTCTCTCTCTGTCATTTTTTGGCAACAAATACAAAGCTAAGAGCCAACCAAAAGTCACTCTGATCCACTGTTTGATCACAAACAAACACCATACAAACATTTTAAGTGACAAATAAGGACTACATACCTCCAGCTTTCCAAAATTCTTTCTAAGCTGAGTGCAGTTATCACAGCTTGGGGAAGTCACTGGGCTGACAGAATAGTTAATGAAAAAGCCTTTGGACATTACAAATGCTTGGTCTCAGTAGAATAAGTTGGAAATAGGATTTATCAAAAGGGCAGCAGCAGGGAAATAGACAGTTCTAACAGAACTATAATCACCTAATGTTTTATATATATATATTTTGTTCAATTGGCGCAAAAATAGTTAATAAAATGGAATAAATGAGCACCATCAGGAGTTGTAGATGCTTTGGGCTAAATGGCATAAGCTGTAATTCTCCATACTACAATTAATCCAGATGTTGCAAAGAAAGTAACAAAGCAAAAAAATGTACGGACAGCTGGTATCAATGGCACTCACAATTATGTGAATTTCATTATTTATGGGAGCTAGGATTTTGCAATGCTCAAAGTAGAAAAAAAGTATTGGTTATATTAATTGCATTTGCTGAAATTACATGACTGACAAAACAAATTATTTCATCTTGGATAGGAGTGTTGCTTTAGTCAAGGATAGTAACAGGGAAGTATTTGCCAAAGTTAAGGTGTGTTGAAAAACCCAGAGCCTACTAATAGGGAGAAAGAGAAAATATGAGCCCTTCACAAATCTTTTGTTTATGTCAGATTTATTTTGGCATCTGTCACCTTCCACAGAGGAACTCTACTTGCTTTCTCCATCATTGTGTGATTCACAGAGTCATTTTGCTACTTGGCTAACTGCTAAATTGTCCACCTTGTTTACAGCAGATTTTAAAGAAAAACTATATTCTCTGGTGGGGAACTCTTCTGGGAGAAGGCTATATTGTTTATTTTAAAGGCACTCTACAAACATGGCCTGCCCAGTACAGTGTTTATTCATAAAATTCATAAAGGTGAAGAAGGTTAGAGATTGTCAGATTGTCCACGTAAGACATATATTGTCATAATGTAAAATAATGTCAAAAATATCTGAATATTTTTATTCAGTAGTACTAGTGACTTTTTTTACCTTTTTGGTATTGTATTTCTGCAAACACTCTACTGCATGAGTTTCACTTATAAAAATGCACTGAACAGGAATGTTAAAAGTATTACAGTTGCCAAAATAAGCTAGATTAAATGACCACTTTCTCTCTAAAATTCAGAAGCCATAATATAGTATGATGCAAAGTAACAAAAAGCTTTAGGCGTGCTTGACAGTGTTCTGATTATCTTCATTTAACCCACCATTGTGAAATGTGTGAGCTTTCTATCACTAATGAAGCCAATTGGACTTGTGGGATCTTAATGTAGTGTATCTGATGCTTAGTATATAACTTTCTCCCAAAGAGTTATGTTGCATCCTCTACCATAACTCAGCCTAGCTTTGAGTTACTTCCTTCCTATTCACCTTTCATTTCTTTATAGTTCAAGCAGTGACTGCCTTTGTAATTAGACTGCCCTAGTACTCAGTTCCTTTGTAGCCATCTTAAAACATGTAGATGCATTCCCCAATCTCAGTACAGTGATTGCAGATCTGTATCACAAAATCATAGAATAATTTAGGTTGGAATGGACATTCAGAGCACATTTGGTCCATTCCCTCCTACTCAGAACAGAGCCAGCTTTGAAGTTAGCTCCATTTCAAAGCTGGATCAGGTAGCTTAGGGCCTTGTCCAGCCAAGTTTTCAGTCTTTCCAAGGCTGGAGACTTCACAGCCTCTCTGAGCTCTGTTCCAGTGCTAAACCACTCACACTGTGAAGAACTTTATCTCAATACTTAATGAGGATTTTGCTTGCTTTGGCTTGTGTCCATTGACTCCAGTTATTTCACTGTAACCTCTGAGAAGAATCTTGCTCTGCCTTCTCTATAACCATACTTTAAGTCATTGTAGACAACAATTAAATACTCTCCTTCCCCCTAGCTTTTTCTTCTCCAGTCTGAACAATTCATCTCCATCAGCTTCTCCTCATACATCTTGTGCTGCAGCTCCTGGTCATATCGGTAGCCTCCCCTGGGCTGTAGTATGACAATGTCCTTCTTGTACTGAGAAGCCCAAGACTGGACACTGTTCTCCTGATGCAGTCTCATGAGTGTGGAACAAAGAGGAAAAGTCGCTTCCTTACTTACTGGCTGTTCTCTTGCTAATACAGGCTCATATGCATTCATCCCTGCAAGGGCACACTGTTGACTCATTTTCAGCTTGTCCATCAGGAACCCCATATCATTTTTTTCAAAGCTGCTTTATAGCCAGCCAGCTCCCAGCCTGTCCTGTTGATAGGGGTTATTCTGTCCCAGGTGCAGAATTTGCATTCTCTTTTGCTGAACTTCAGCGATTTCTTCACAATTCCTATCTGTCCCCATTCCTCCACTATTCTTCAGGCTTTGATCTCCATGCCCCAGTGAACCTAGTTTAGAGTGCTCTTCATTAATTTAGCAAACCTGTCAGCAAAGATGGTCTTGCCAAAGATGGTTTGGCCCAAGATGATCTTGCCCCAGTTTGTCAGACAGATCTCTTCTCTGTCCTCTAACTAACAATCAAATACCCTTTATGAACTCCCTACTCTTCCTGGGAAATACCTGAACAGACATTTTCCTGTTGTGCTTTCTTTAGAGAGGAAAGCAACAGGTAGATTACTCACATTATATTGCAATAGGATCAGCATGAGAATAAAAAACTGTTCTCTAGTCGCACTGGTGAAAAGCTGGATCTAATTTCTTAGTTTAGTGTAGGCTGACTACTCTTATTACATCTTCACCATACTATGCCTACAATTACTTGTCTACAGGCACATATCAGTCAGGGATTCTTGCTTTTATTAGAATTTGCATAGGCAGAAAACAGTTAAAAGGAGTAGTAGAATTTTTCCAGAGCACAGTTATTCCTTGTGGATTACTAGAGTAATAAAATATAATTAAGCACAGGTGATCATCAACAAAATATTTGTTGTTAAAGTTCAAGGACATTGCACATCTCTTTTAGTTGGTTGCTTTCCTTCATGACTCGTCTCCTGTGTTTTAATAATCTGTACTATTTTTATTTATCATGAGCAACTGGTCTCAGAAAGACTAAATTAAACAAGCCAGTATGACCTTAATTTGCCAAGCATTACCTAGGGTTTTTTTGGTATAATTAAAAATGCTTGAAAGATTCTAACTAAAAGGCCAGAGATTATTAATCAAAAGAATTGTTATCTAGAAAAGTAATTGCTCATTTGATGTGCGCAGCTCAGGTTAAATATCTCAAAGGAACAGGCTCATTTTGAAATTTTGAAATTTCAGCTGACCTACTATTTCTAAGAGAAAAAAGGATTTTTCAGTGATTGGATTCAGTAAGGTTTAAATATATTTTGCATGTTGCTTTACCTGAGTTTCAGTTGCCACACTACCTCTTTCCTTCTTCATTTGCACAAGCTGTTGTCTAAGTATGCTTTAAGCCAATCCTTTGCACACAAATGTTTCCAGAATTTTTTTTTTTTTAGTTATGAATTTAGCTTGCTGATAATTAAAAATCAGTATTTAGGGGCTAGTCCAAAAATATGCTGAAGCTGTAGTCTATAAAGTGACAAGAAAATGAAATGTTTTAAATCTACATGTATATATCAACTCTTTTCCTAGAAGTATCCAAAGTCTTCAATAAAATATATAAATGTGGGTAAAAGGATTTTGTGTGTATGGTTGTGTATGCAAACTTTATAGCAGTTGCTGCAGTTCTTAATATAACATAATCATATCTGGTGTTGAATATGTTGTCTGTTTAGCAAGGCATATAACAACTTGTCTGAGTTTAGGATGGAAAGTAAAGACTGTCAGTTCAACTGAAACTTCAGGAAGAAGAAATATCTTTATCTCAACAGAAAGTGACAGTGAGATGAGTGCTGACATCTGTATTCTTGCAAAGGAAGTTCCGAGACTACAAGGGGCCTGTTTTTTCCTATTGTTGTTTTTAATCTCTTTCAAAATAAGAAGTTCTATAGTAATTTAAAGCCTCAGAATATCACATGGTGACATCAGAGTTAGTTAGCAGGAACTCAAAGGGATGAACTGGCAACAAGTGAAGTAAAAAATCTGAATGTCTTGTGGACAGTATGTCATACCTAACTTCAAACAAGCAAGCTTGTATTCAGTGGTCTAAATCTGTTACCTAACGCTCAGTTTGTTTTTCTCTTTTTTGCCTATCACTCCCACATGCTAGCCTGTCACTAGCCAGTCCATCACTTTGTAAAATGCTATGCGCTATATTTAACAGGGAGTCATATTCATTGCTTAAGCAGGGATTCCTATGGCCTTGTGGTTTTGCCTGTGCTGAATCTTTTTCAGCAAAAAATGTTAGCATAGCTGATCGCATAAATATATTCAAATCATCACCCATGTCCTGTCCTTAATTTTCCAGATTAAATACGTAGGCTGCTTGCAAAGGTGGCACTTTCTCATAATCCAGAAATGACAAGATGGCCCTTCCAAGAGTGCTGACATAGCCATAGCCACATAACAGCAGTGTTACTGCATGAAGGCTAATGGATTCTTCACCCTTCCAGCACATGCCGCGGCCCAAACTGCTCATCATCCCAGCTTTCCGTGTACCAGAAAACTGGAATCCACGCTGAGCAAGAAATATGTCCATTTGCCTGGTCTTTCAAGTCTTATTACTTTCTCAGTGGATTAGCTGATCTATTTGCCCATCTGTCCCTCATCGCTGCTATATGGGGTAAGCAGTTAAATGCAGATATTAACTGTATTTTGAATTACAGAGTGATTATCTCCATTTTAGAATCAAGAACTAAATTCTAAGAATCTAAGAACTAAAATCAGTGAGGTTTGCCTCACAGACAAATACACAGATAATCTTACAAGGAAGATATAAAGTCCAGGTAGGTGATAAGATTAGTTTTCAATACTGGGAATTTTTCTGCTTTATTTGCTTCTAAAACACTTTCCACTTAATTGAGATATTAATTATTGTGCAAAAAAGAAAAAGGGGTGAAAAATCAAGGATCACAGTGGACGAAGTGAACAATTTCCAAAGCAAAGAGATACATGGCCTGTTCAACAATGATGCTTTTAGAAGCAAAAGACACTTTGAGAAGAGCTAAATGTTTTAATTAAATAATTGCTTATCCATTCATCATGGTATATTAGTGAGCCTGACTGAAGGCCCTAGCTTGCATAAATTATTATTTTTATCTACTTTAACTAAATTTTGTAATGATCAAAATATAAGCTACAGTAGAACTAGGCAAAATTACTTCTCCCATATGGTGCTGTCAGCTTTGTGTATTAGTCTTCACAACAGATTTCATAGTAGTCCTACCTAGATCTGATGGACTTTAAAAGTCAAAGATAAACAATTATTGAGTGGAAGCAGAAAGCAGCTCACATGTGATAGTACCTAACCTGTGAACAATTCTAAGCTCTATTTAAAACTGCCATGCAATTGCACCTATTCGACAAACTGGTATAGAGGAACGTTTTGTTTGGCAAAGTAATTGAGAAAAAGATAAACTACGGAGAAGATTGTTCCCCCTGTAGGTTTAGTTTGATGAGGAATAGTATATTTAAGTAAGATAAAAGAAATAAAAACTTAGTTGTAGGAACTAAATGCAGGAGTCCAGTTTTGCTACCAATATCTGCTCCAATCAATCCTTTTCTACTATAGCCCTGCAATGAAGAGCACATAATCTCTCAGCAAGTGTTGCAGGATTGTTTCTCTGCAACACTTGTTTATCTGACCAGCTGGCCTCTTTGCTTCTGTATGTGCCTTCTGACAATACCAAAGTTATAATACTATACATATTTAATGAAAAAAAAATGGCAAAGAAAGCAGAAAGGAGACTGCACAATCTCACACGAGTCGGGGTGACCATGAATACTTTCTTGATCGTCAGTATGTCCAAACTGCCAGAATAACCATTCTGGCAGTGAAAAAAGATACAGACTTATTTACTAGACACTAGGCTAAGAGCGGTGATTCATTTTACATAGGTCTTCAAACAGATGTCGAAGAGTTTAGGTCTCTAAAGCTATATCTAGCAATGATCTGTGATGCTGTGTATGAATAACAATTACTTGAGCTGTCAGGTCCAGAGAGAGAGAGAAATATTGTGAAAAGAGACTACTGAGGGAGTTGAGGTGTAGGGGAAAAAGAGGAAGAAAGAGGGAACAATACTAGAAAACAGCCAACAGCACCCTGGGGCGGAGTGAGTGAGGAGCACGGTTGCAAAGTGGAGCAGAGTAGTGCTCCTGAGGCTAAGTGGGGAAGCCATCACCCTTTGTGAATAGTCACTTCAGTGAGGTTTCAGGGCTCATTCAAGTTTCACTGAAGTGAATCAGCAGTGAGTTCAGCCATGATGGTGATGGGAGAAGGTGAAGGAGGCAAAGCAGCTCTTCCCATTGATAGGTCAGGCCAAGTTGGAGTGGGACACCTGCATGGGAACAGGAAATAAGGTCCTTGTACTCCCCTTCCCCAGGTGGACCTGGGAAGTACTATAGAGCACTATACACAGCTGTACATTGATGTCCATGTTTCCTTCTGAATTCCCTCTTTACTCAGCTCCTTCTCTTATTTTACTTAAAGGCAATACTCCATATCTACAGTTCTAGATAAGAGAAATCAATCAGTGACTCTGTAAGTATTTACTATGCTAAAAAATAATAGGCTGTGTGATTAATGTTCCTTGATTTTTCTTGTTTCTTGTCAGTGCCTTTTAAACAATTACCATGGTAATAAAGAAGCAATGATATGTCAGTGACTAGAATAGGTTTTGAAGAAATGAGGACAACATACTGATAAGATCTCCATTACATTGACACTGAAAAATTATGACCAGATGTAAGTCTTGAGCACTTGACTTTCTGGTTCTTCTAGTTTGTTTTAACTGGAAATTTCAGAAAATGTTTTTGCCTTTAGATAATATTAATCAGCTTATTTGCAGTTCTATTTTGAATACCAGCTTTTTTTTTATTTTTATTATTATTAGGAGTCAAAAGCTGCCCCAAGAGTGTGGGAAAGGAGAGGCTGACCAGTTTCTTCAGAAAGTTCACTTTACCAGACTAACAATATTATATGGAAAGATATTGGATGGGGAACAGTATTAAAATTTAGGACAACAGTTAGAATACATTTAAACCAGAAAAAAAAGCTCACAATTTTCCCCAAGAAGAACCTCCTAAATCGTGGCTGGGAAACTAGATGTGGTATCATGGTGAATCTGATTTTCTATTATTTGAGTTGCTGGCTGTTTTTTTTGTGTGTGTAATGGATCATGAGGCAATTGTGTTTGTTGCCTTAATTATTTACTTCTCAGAAATGCTGTTTAGGTATGGTGATCTTGCTTTCTTGACATGTAGTAACTACCATTTCTTCTGAAAGTACTTGCGTGTTGGGAGGAAAAAAAGGCCAGCATCATTAAGGAACAGTTATCTAACCAACACACACAAGAATTTAGTATCTGTGATTATCATAGTAGTACAAAAAGGGGAGCATACAGATGGAAGCAAAAAGACTGCTATTTTGATCTTGCAATGTGGTTGATGTACTGTTTAACACATCATCTAAAAATAGAAAGAAAGGATTTTAAAGGGACATCCAATTTACCTTCCTATCTTCCTCTTTCTAACCTACCTGACCAATTTTTGCTTCAACTTCCCTGAGCAACTTTCAACAATATAGATTCTGACTTCATTTATTTTGCCCTTTCTACACGCCCCCCTCCCCATGCCATCCCAGGTGATGACTTTTATACCTCACCTTTTGCACATCACAGAACTGAAGGCTGAAAAAGGTGCTTAAGGTCACCTTGGATGATTTCCTTGCATAACACACATTGCAGATTACACCACTAGCTTCCTCTGCAGCAGTCCAACAAATCCAGGCTTGAAAAGACCAAACTACATCTGATCCCATTATGAATCTGAAGGGAAAGATACTATTCTCTTTGGCAATTGAACAGTAACTTTCACAAAATACATTAAAATGTATCCCAGCCATCACTTCTATTTTTCTTTACAAAATTTAACCCTTTAAATATGCTAATGTGCTATTATAAAGAAAACATTCAGAATCTGTATTCTTTAAATGTACCAATATTCCTTTAAAGTAGTCTGTGAACTGTCATATTGCCTCAGGAGAATAGTTTATAATTGCTCTCATAATGAAGAGTTGTTCACAAAGAAAGTAAGTCTATTTAAGTGTTTTCAGGAAACATCCAGGGTTTATATAGGCATCTCAGGTAAATAATTCCTGATTAATCACAGTTCCTTCACTCCATTCCTTGCCTCTCTCCTTGAACTCCTCTGTTATGGGTAAACGCGACAAATTGACAACCACTCGGGCCGGGTTGCATAAATTCCAATTTAATAGAATAATTGAGCAAGTCACAAGTAAGCAAAACAGCGCTGGGCGGCCGGGGAGTCTCCTGCTCCACCAACGGCGCGCGCGATCCCCCGCTCACAGTCCCCTTATATGCCTGTAACTTCTGTGGTTGCGCCGGCTGTTGCTGGGGGGGGTCGGGATGAAAGCTGGCGTCTTCCTCTGCGTTGTACGTGGTGCCTTTCAGGTCACGCGCATACATTTCACAATACAATATCACTCTGCTGACTCAGTACAATCACTGTGGTGATAGCCGGTACTTAGCACCTAGTTTCATGGTAAAATCACTTCACGAGTTGATGTAACAAATTATTACCTATCACATCCTCCTACCTTGACATTTTTGTGTTTACTCTATCAGTGGACTTGATAGGATGCAGTGTACGTTTTTGACTTGAACCTATTAAGCAGAAGTACTTAACAGCAGTGATAATTTATAAGTCAGGCAGGGAGTGGTGACAAGACTTTCTCACCTAGTGCAATATTAGACAAAGCAAAGGTTTCACTTGGAAAAAAATGTATCGTAGTTCTGAGTTGATGTAGTCTTCTGGGTTGTTTCAGGTCCACATAATTTTTTTAGCAGTCATATGCAGTATGTAATCTTTATTGGAGAACCTGGGCTTGTTCTTCGTGATGATTTTCTTTTGTTTTACATAACGTTATTCCCATTGCAAGTATATGGTTGTTTTTTATATATGGAGAAAATATCACACACCTCATGTATACATTCAATAAGGTCAAATAAGGCTAATTTAAACTGTGACTTAACAGCATAAAAAGATGAAAATTATTTGCATGTCTAAAGTAATATCCCAATATCAAAACTGTAACTCAGAGCATTATCAAATACATGTAATTGTCTCAGTCACTCAACTGCCCATCTTATATCACATGGTAGAAGAAGATCCTGTTGTAGTTTATCCTTTCAAAGCCTAAATGTTCATGGAAAGACAAGCTTAATTTTTTTTCCTGTCTCATATAGCTTCAGCAAACTTGTGAGCTAAGTTTTCATTACAGAATCTTTTATGAATAATAGCTAAAAGTTAGCACCATCCATGGCATAGTCAAAAAAGACAGTGATTATTAAAAAAAAAAAAAAAACACAACAGGTTTTGAATCAAGAACTGAAGAAATCCAACTTCCAAACTATTGCGAGGAAATGCATTAAAAACATGTCTCTGCTTTTTTACACTTGTTAGAATATAACTTCCAATATTTTTACATCTTGGCTATTAAGCTTATTTGAAATTTCAGCAACTTTTAAAAGATGTCATTTTTACAGCTGAGGTGCTCCTCTTGATATTTGATTTTGACATAAATATGTCAGGTAGACTGGAATGACTGGCAGGTGCTGCTTCAGAGCTCTAGCTTGGCAAAAACTTCACTGGGAGTGTTTCTTTATTTGTGGGGAATGAGCATTTTTCTCTCACCAATTTACCTTTAGACACTCTACTCAAAACCACTTGTTAATTACTGATTTTGTAATGTGCCTTGTTATTCCATATAACTGAAGGTCCAGGTATTTGCTGAAAATAATTCATTTATAAGAGCTGATCCTTGATTTTATTTCTATTTGCTTGTGTAGTTCTCGGGTTTATTCTTTAGTAGTGATGTGCGGAGGCTGCCTTTTAGAAAGATGTGAAATTACTAGGTTTGAGAGTTTTCAACAAATCATTCATAGCAAAAATACTTTTTAGATCACAATTAGCTCCCCATGCAGCATTACTGTTCATCCAAGTTAGGTAGTAATTGAGCTGTTCCTTGATTTGATGAACTAACCAGGCTGGGTGCTTAAAGAAATATGTAAGATAATGGATCTCTGCAAAGGCAGTAGGTGTATGTGGGGGTAATTCCCTAGGATGAAGAAATGTTTTACTGATCGCTTTATGCAACTAACAGCGTTATGTTAGACTGTGTATCAACATTTTAGAATCTACATTCAGAAGTTTAGAAATAACTAGATACTGCATCTGATGAAAAGTTAATATATAAACCAGATACATTGGTTGAATTAACTCAGCAGGATTAACTCTCAGTTCTGCTGTATCTCACTCACATAAAATAAAGATGTGATCAGAGCTGCTGCTTTTTTCCTTCCTAACTTGTTTCTTCATTGCTTGCTCTCTACATGTCTCTGATAGTAACAGTGGGTTGGAGGCTGCTTCTCTAGGATAAGGTGTATGAGAGGGTGTCAGGGTCTATCAGAAGGTCTTACCAGACCACTGACGCAGCAATATGGCCTGGCGTCAATATATGGAGAGGAGCACGTTCCCTGGATCTTTGGAAGAAAGGAAGAGTTCTTTTCACTGTCAAACTGAAAACTTGGTTATTTCTTTAAAAATGCCTCTTTTGTTCTTTCCCAGCCTAAGGAACAAATTCTTTCTCTCGGCCTTTGCATGGCTGCTACGGCACTTATGCAAGGAGTAAAACAGTCATTGATTTGCAGCCACCATGCCTCCCCTCATCTGTGTGGCCCAGAGCTTTGACCCCTCTGCTGCATTGGCCTGTTACAGTTGCACCACTGCATGCTTTGCAATGCTAGTGCCTTTGCTAGGTTGGAAAGGCCATTAGAGATACATCAACATCCTTCTAAAATTTTGACAAGCAAGAAACGGTTACCAGGAATGTGGAACTTCTATTCTTCATCCTAGTCCAAAGCAGGCCCTAGATTTGCTGCTCCCCCCAGTAAACTGCAAAACCCGCAGTTTTGGTGAGGGTTTTTGAACAAGTCCACATTAAAGGAGTAGAAAAGATTTTGCAAGAGGGTTGGATGAGCTATAATAGATTTGTTAAAGATGTTCTCTGAGCACTCAGAGAATTTGATCAACCTTCTTTAAACTATTTGTTATGTAGAATAAAGACACATCCTTTCTCCAACATATAAAGCTGGAATAAGTGAAGTACAACTCAAGCTCATTATACATGCAGAGATTTGTTCATTTGTGAATCCCCTAAACTCCTTCTCTAATAAAATCCAGTCATGTGGTTGTTTGCAGATACCAGCATACAAAACAGGTTGCAAGAGGGGTCAGACCAAGATTTGGAATTTGCAACATAAATCATGCATAATTTTCCCTCAATTGATTGAAGCAGCTGATTAGTATTGAATATTTTTTTCTCTTATTTGTAATTATACTCTGCTTACATTATTTATGCTTTTGCCCATGCTATATTATAATTGTTCATCCCACAATTAGATCTGGCTTTGTTTTCTCCTTTATGCTATCACCTTATTGCAGACAGCAGCCTTATAATGAGCCCTTGGTGCTCTCAGAGTACTTGTTTCTTGCTTAACATCTTGAAAAACTAAACAAACAAAATCTGTCCCTGTAAACCCCTCAAGGCTGACAGGCAAGCTGAATATGAAATTTGCTACGTGCTAGCAATAATGCTGTCTACTGATGAGGAATGTTGTCTTCCAGCTTTTCTTTGGAGTTAATTTCTTGAAAATCACGCCCATGCTGTAAGGAGGAGGTAATGAAGCTTTACTGAATAAAAAGCAAAAGTCTGTGTTGTCTGGAAATTATGCTGCCATTCCTGTTTTTGTTCTGGTTCACCTGTGAAATATAAAAGCACCCCAACTCTGAAAGAAGTGAAAAAAGCTTGAGTGGGCATCAAATCTGCTCCATGCTAGTGAGATCATCGCTTTTTTTCCCTCTGTGTGGTTTCTTGAAGTACTTAAAAAACATAACATCTCCTCAAACTACAAAGGAAGTACACTGACAAGTGTAATAAAGCAATTCTCAGCAGATACTGGCTTCTCTATCCATGCCTGCTTAGAGGAAGAGCAGAACAGCATGATCTGACCAACTCTTCTTCTTCAGTCTTTTTTGTATCCTCGGATATTTTTGGGTAAGTTCATGGTGTCAGTGTTGGTTTAAAAACAAATTTTAATCACAGTATTTGCAAGCCTTTGGAACAGTTATTGAGAAGCTAAAAATAGGGATTAGCTTCCAAGTGTCCATCCCTTGGTGGCAGCTGGCAGTGAAATATTCCAGTGACGTGACCTATGAGGCAGCTACTGAAATAACCCATAGCAGGGCAGAATGCAAGTCCTGATCATCCTGAGGCATGTGGATGGATAAAGTCAGCACTTTAACTAGATGTTAACTCCATCTGCATTACCAAGCCATTTCTGGCCCCACACAGAACTGTTGCTCCCAGATTTTTGGTAATTGTCTCTATCACCCTTGCACGATTCATCTTTTTTCCTACCACAAAATTTAAAACACAATGTGTTTGTCTGACAAGAGAGATCTCACTGTGAACATAAAGCCTGCAGCTGGTTAGAAAAAAGATTCATATATAATATAATGAGAATACATTAGTAAAGTCCAGAAACAGTTACACCCCAAATTTCTACTACGTGGAAAAAATTCAAACAAAAAGGCTGGTGATGTTCATTTTGACCTCAGGAAACCCTTGCATAAATTGCTAAAATAGAATAGATTCTTGCTGCAGTTTCTTGCATAGTTTTCTTAATCAAAGTGATTCTTTGGCAAATTCTTTAGCTTTTTAAAGATTAGATGAGGACGAGGAGGCCACAGAAGCTTCAGAGAATTTTTTTTACCTTCAGCCTTATACAAGATATTTTTCTCTGTTGTGGATGTTTGCTGTGATCATAGTATATCTGGTTTAAACACAAATTAGCAAGGCTGTACTGTGCTTGGCTAAAGAACCTCACAGGACACTATTTTCTAAATTAAAGCATACATTCAGGTCGTTCTTGTCATTACTCTCCATCTCTTCACCTTCTACTGTCACTTAAACCAACCCCTGCATGTAACCATTTCTTCATGTGTTGAAAACATGTGGGATGTGATAGGCCCTCCTTCTTTAGTCCCCATCTACCTTTGCAGGTGCATTATTTGATGCACAGTTTGGATGTCACTTGGAGAGTCTTGAATTTATTCAGTTATGCTGCCACTTATCCTTTTCATTCTTTGACTGATGAGCTTCTATTGCATGCACAATCTCTCTTTTCATTACCACACTATGGGCTTTTACATTGTTATATCTGGAGTGATTATACATCCTGACTATGTGCTTCCCTGATTACAAGCTTCCCTTGTGAAGAGCTGCATCAGCACCCTGGTTTTCTGTATGATTTTTTTTACTTATCTCTCAAAATCTTAGCACTTCACTATGTGTTTGTTACCAGTCAAATTGTTCTTGGGATGGCATTCAGATATAAAGTTAGATATAAAGTTCTTTTATATATACATCAGTTGCTCAGTGTCTACATTATGCAAAATGAAATATATCCACTGAAGTCAATGGAACTAAACCACATTACACTGGAACCTACAATTTATACAGAATTTTTAAAAAATTGAATTTGAAAGGTTTTTTACAGTTAAATTGGTAATTCCAGTCTTACCTGATTTCAGCCATTGGAGGAAGACTGGTTCTAATTAGAATCTGATTCCAGAACTGAACACTTTATTTTTAATCTTTTCCCAATGCAGGTAATATAGATACAGTCTGCAAGTTTTGAATACTC
Source organism: Apteryx mantelli (assembly GCF_036417845.1). Taxonomy (NCBI): domain Eukaryota; kingdom Metazoa; phylum Chordata; class Aves; order Apterygiformes; family Apterygidae; genus Apteryx; species Apteryx mantelli. The sequence continues at coordinate 39,250,824 of NC_089984.1, forward strand.
TGGGCTCAAGCAAGGCTACACCAGCTGGCCTAGGAAGGTCTTGCTCTCCAGTGTCAGTCACACAGGCAGTATGGGCATACCTTCAGGCATTTGGGGTTTTGAGTAGAGAGAGGTTGATATAATTCAGGACACTGGGGTGTTGAATCTCACCACCATCATTTATCTCTCTAGAAGCTATCCTCTTCATGCTCACCTCACTAGACTTTTCCTTCTGTTGGTCTTGGCTGAACAAGCTTTAACCTGAAATTCTTGACCCCATACCCACATTCTCCTGCAATGGTTTGCTATTAAGCAGGGAACATATACATGTTCAGATGGCTGGATATAAACGTATTAGTGCTGGATAGTAGTGATAAAATACTTATTACCACTGCATGATAATTAGATATTTACAGTTCATTTTTGTTCTGCAATACAGCAAGAACAATGGAAAATATTCTTGTTCTGAATGCTGTTGCTGTTTATTTTTCTACTGCTATTTAGTTTTTGTAATCCAGGATTTAAATAGCCCCTTACCTAAAATAAGAATTCTTGTTTTTATTCTAAGCTTGCCTAATAGTTTAAGTCAACTCAAGTGAATGTGATGATAGACACAAAGCTTTCATATCAGTGAAGAATCCAAATACATTATGTTGCAGAAAAGATGCAGGGTGGGAGGGGGAGACTCTGCATCCCAAGATAAGCTGGAGATTCCAGAGACTGCAATATATTTCTCATTGAGCTGTGGGAGCCCTTTTAGGTCTCACTGTCCTCACAGAAAGTAATTTCCCAGCACACCTTTGGCAAGGGGCAAAAAGGGGCAACCTACAACCAGCAAATAAAGCACACACAGCAAAGTCATTTTAGTGAATAGATTATTGTCAGAAAATATGATTTCAGAGTGACAGTATTTGTTGCAAATCCAGATCTAGTGCAAGAAATAGCTTCAGCAAAAATGAAAATGGAAATATCCTTTACAAGTTAAAATATTTCCAGTTTCATGTCAAAGCAAGAAACTTAACAGAAAAGTTTTTTCAAGAAAGTTTAAAACAATCACTCTAAAAAAAAAAGCAACATGTTTTCAGTCACCTTTGGTACCATGCAATGGGCCAAATTTCAGGTGCTGGGCAAGGAACAATTGGTTTTCTTCATTTACTAGGCAGCTAAAGTAGGTGTGCCTATAGATTTTTGCATTTATTTCTGACAGTATCAGTACAGAAATTTTCTGATGCATTTCAAACACATAATTATTCTCAGCAACCTGCTGAGGCTAGAAATGGAAAAGCCTAAGGTATGGAGCACCTGCTAGGCTGACATTACATGCCCAGCATGCTACCAGCATCAGGGAGACTGCAGTATTGAGCCAGCACAGGGAGCCCTACACGTACAGATCAGGAATGGAGCAACGACAGCTGCTACTTAGAGTAGAAAATGATTTTGAGGCCTGTCTTATGCAGTGTCAGCTTATAAAGTCCATGCTTATTCAGTTGTCTTTATAAAGTCCATGCTGGTTGTACTGGGCTGTAACAGGAAATTAATCAACGCTAGAAAGGAAAGCCTTGATAGCATGATGTGACAGCATTACATTAGTCTATAAATATTACTTTTATTCATAGTAAATTGTCCTGGTCTTCTCTGAGTATTGGGAATGGCTTTTGGTCATGGACTTTTAAAACTTTTTTCTTGAAAGCTTGCAATACAATTAGTTGAGCAAAACCACACTGATGAAATGCAAAAATCCATCTTCTGGTTTTAATGACATTTGCACTTCCTTGCACTGCTCACAGATGGTTTCTGTTTTGTTTCCCATGACTTCATAAATGCATATGTTGTTCATAGGCAAAGGCAAAGAACCAGTATTTGGTTATGGAAGAAACTAGAACATCCTGTTGTTAAGGAGTCTTCCTCAGAGGTCAAAAGACGCTTCCCTGGCACATTTTGCACTGCCCCAGTGCATATTCTCTGCAATCCAGAGATGTTTCTTTCCCAGGTGAGTTACTTTAAAACAGATTTCATAATGCATGGTAACAGTTGGGGATGACTGGAAGAGGACTAAATACCACCTTTCAATCGGTCAGGTTTCTAATGAGACAAAGGCCGTGCTATGTGATTTCTGAAGGAAAAATACCAGACTGTGGGATTCCTTCTTCCGCTGCTATGATCTCAACATTTTGAATCTATAATTACAAGGCAACCAAGGACCCTTCAGGGTTTCTTTTTCTTGTTTTTTGAGTGATCAAGAAACCTTCATATATCCAGTGATATAAAGGGGAAGAGATCCTCATGTCCCAAGGCAGGCACTGGTGAAGCCTTGTCTAGAGTTTCCTGTGCAAATCTGGAAATACAAATGGGTAAAGGAAGATGAATGTGCACTGGAACAGGGGCAGACATGGCAAAATGAGCAGGAATAGGGAGCTTGTTTTATGGGGGAAGCCTAAAACACCTTTTCCTTTTGACCAAAACAAAATTACTTCTGTGAGGGGAAACAGCTCCTCACTCTAAGCACATTTAGGTAGGATGAAATTAATGCAGGAAGCATAGAAGCAGTACATTAAACACCAGGGCACAAGAAGAAAGAGACAGAAAATACCATGCCTGAAGTTGAAAGACTGCAAAATTGCTGATGTTTTCAAATAGCTTTCCACTAGGAGCCATGACTTGTGCTGTGTAAAGGGGGAGCCTGACACAGAATTACATGATGTTGGAGCCTGCATCTCGAAGAACTGGACTTGGCAGCTCTGTCTTATCATATCTGGTACTGCTGAGTGTCACTAGATGTGGCTTTGAGGAGAGGTTTGGAGGGTTAGTCAGGATTTTTTAATTTATAAGCCATGGCCCCAAAAAGCTGATATTCAGGAGAGCTGGTTATGATCATGTTGAACCTTCCAGCTGCAGATTTTTGTTAGAAAAGAGCCAAGAAAAAGGAGATGAGAGAGATCACAAAGGAATCCCACCACAAGAAGATACTGTCATATCCCATTTACTGTCACATGACTAATGCTGTTAGTGTGTTTTCATCTCCAAAGATCAAAGTAATCGTTACCTAGACTGGAGCAGAAAAACACTTAGCAAGACCTCATCTATATGCTACTGTTACAGCCATGTTTGTGTGACAAAGTCATGTCTGCATGTAAGTATATTTTTAGAAATGAATTTTGGGAAAATCTAGGTAGCTTTCCCATATTTCTTTAGTGAGAAAAAATTGTGCATATCCAGAGAATATGGGAATGGAGCAGCAGTATCCAGGGATTAAATTATTACAGGCTGTCCAGCTATGCAATGTTGTGGAAGCATTATGGGCTATTTGACTGCAGTTTCCTGGAAGCAAAAAATCTCAACCAATCTAAATATATAGAAGTATTTAGGTGGTCCCTGCTAGCCTATACAGAAGCAGGTTACAGCCTAGCTCAGCTGAGAGCTTTCTAGCTAGGCAAAGTAATTCATGATCAGCTGCCATACTTACCTTACATAAACACGCTGTACATGAGCTTAAACTGTCTTTAAGTCTTACTCTGTTGCTGGGAGGTTACAGGCACATGTTAGATGCCTTATTGTTTGCAGTTACAGGCAGGGACATCAGTCAATTAACTTCAGCCTTGACATTTCACAGACTTGTCTTAGTATTTGAGTCTTCTTTAGTGAACAAAAGCTCTCCTTCTGGAGAGAAAGGGCTGGCAGACATTTTGTCAGGGTAATTAAATCCAACAACGGTGCTGCCAGGGTTGCGGCTGTCAGAAATAACAAAGGAACCAGGCATGTATAAGCCAAGGGAATCAGGGAAGTATATTATGGCTTATATAAACCTTTGTAAGGGAAAAAAAAAGGAAAAGGGAGTCCCCAAATAGCTAAATTAAAAGGTTTTTGCCACCTGAATCTTTCCACCATCCTGGATGTTAACCTGATGGATATTCTTCTCCCCAGCAAAGTTGTGCTGAATGTAATGAAAGGACTTACAGTGCTTAGCAGCAGATTGAGAAAACTTCACAGAAAACCATTTGAAAATTCATGGTCTCTTTGATGAGCTGATGTTTAATATACTTAATGATGCTAGTGTTAAGTAGCAGAATTCTTTACTGTCCTGAGGCCAAAGTTGCTTTAATAAAAGAGGCAAAAGATGTTGAGTCATGCACCTTCTGTCAGCTTGTCTCTTTAATTAACAATGAATATTAACTAAAATGTTAAGTAATCATCTCCAGTAAGTGATATGGAAATGAGTATGCTTCAGCTAGACAAGATTCATTGACATACATTAGTATATTCATATTACATGGTAATGTTCTAATGGCTTCATGTTTTCAAATTTCTTTCCTTTCTTTTCCTGTTCGTACTGACAAAACCCTATTCCTGAAAAACAAGTCCAGGCTCATCTTTACAATAGCTCTAATCCTATTAAATGTCCTGTATACATTCACCCTAAGTAAGAGGGGAGATAAAATTCTTGAGAGTATGATTTGTGCAGTGTTGGTCAAGCAAATAGAAACCTAAGCATCTGGGCAAAACCCACCTCCCTAAAAAAAGAGAAACTCTCTTTTCTGCCTGGCTTATGTTTGCCTTAAATTTTCAGAAATGACTTTGGACACAGTTTTACAACATCTGCTTCAAGGGACCCAGACATTCACAGTGCTGAGAACTCCCTCCCCTTAAATTCATTGTCTCAGGTTAGGTATCCAGAAACAAAGGCACCTTAAAATCAATAACCAGTTTTGAAAGTAGGCCCATTACTGTATGTATAAGTACATCTTATAATCTTTTAGCTACAACTGCGGTAGATGCATAGAATCACACAGACAGGTTATGCGAAAGTTGTAAGGAATTACTATACACTGAACAGTTCTATTTTTTGAGAAATTACCTTTGTTTCATTGGGATTGCCCTCTGTTAGATTTCTTATTACTTATTTTGCATTAAAAAAAAATCGTTTTGAGCAATATTTTGAAAATATATCTTTATTGGGCTCAACCCAAAAATCTCAGATTACAGATTCTCTAAATTTTGGGTTGCATCTAAATGTTCCAATCATGAATAATATTTACACACTTTTTTGAGATAGAGAGACCAACCCATGTAAAAAACTCCTTAAACTTTTGGCATATTTTAAAAAGAATCAGCATTTTCCAGTTAGTATATTTATATTGCATTTTCATGTTCTCTTAAAAACACATGGACTTAAGTCACAAAATTTGATTTCTCAGATAAGTATTCAGAAATAATCTGCAATGAATTATTATTTAGAGTTGAGGAATTCAAGTTGGACCTTCCTAAGTTTTGGTTTCTGGCTTTTATCCAGTGCCCATTTCTGTATCTTAACTGCCAAATCCCATTAAACTTTGTCAACTCAATTCCTTTGAGTCATAGGCAAGTCATAGGCATCATAGCTTGCCCTTCAAAGACGAATGATTTAATCAGAATCTTCTGGAAACTCCTATAAGAAAAGGACTCCTAGGAAGATGAGGAGAAACCTTTTATAGCTGTTCCATACAAGGTACTGGTGTGGTCAAGTTTTATTGTTCTGCCTTATGCGTACCTTTTCTCCATTCAGAACTGTGCATGATAACAGACACCTGACAGCTCAACTCCATATCAGAGAAAAGCAGATATCTAAATACAATTAACTACTCGAAATCCAGATTGCTGAAAATCATTTGCACTCATAACCATGGTACCTACAGTCCTATATTACATTTTTGGCATAAACCGAGTTAGTTCAGTCTCCGGAGAAGAAATTAATTCAATGTAGATATGTCTTTCAGAATGATCGGTAATAAATGCCAAGCTAATAAGTCAAAAAAAGCAATTGCACTGCAGTGTTACAACTATGCTTTTGACCACATTGTGTTCTGCTAAGGTGGGTTTATACGTTGCTGTAGGCTTCTGAAAAAGATTCAAGTGCCTTTATATCTCAGTCAGTTCAGAGAGGAAATAAAACAGTACTCAGACCTTTGCACGATCAACCCTTTGGCAGACCAATTAATTAACTCTCTGCCTGGATGCAAGAATTACAGGCTATTCAAATATTTTCTGCAATTTCTTTTTATTGCATAAAAATGATGAATTTTCAAAAGTCATCATCACCATCAAAAACAACCTGTTCTAATTAGACATACTTCACTACAAGAATAGTTGATGTTCATTTGTTCTGGTGCCATCTGCTATTACTGCTATAATAGACATTTCTGGGAAATTAAATATGGTAATGCTTTTTTTGTACCTTTTGTGTAACAAGAACTTATTTTAACATGTCTCTATCTTAAAAGCAGGCCAAAATAAAGGAGAAAGCAAACATGCAGCAAAAACTTACCTAGCTTTCAATGATGCTCAGTACTACTGTAAGCAGTTGAAACTCATTTTGTAGTTTTATTTCCCAAATACCTTGTGGCAGCCAAAGATCTATGAAAAATGTCAAGTTATCCATTTTCATTACTTCCAGAGGGTAAAGGATCTACTGTCTGTGTAGTGTCAGCTTTCCTCTTCAGACTGATGAGGATTGAATGGCCTTTATGAGAATGCAATTTAAGAGAAGAACTCTTCTTTGCTTTCACTGCAGGACTGAATACATATTCAAGCTGTTTCAAGCAAACACCAAAAATTTTACTGTAAAATTGCACTTTTGGTTATTAAAAGGGGAATTCATATTTGCTCTTTTTTAAAAAAAGGTATCATAATGAATTGGCTCAGCCATTCCTTACATCACTTGAACTGTATTGACTTCCTGCAGTCAGGGTGGTCAGAAGAATAACATAAGCCTGAAATATCTGAGTAGATTTTGTGTTGTCTTCTCTAATGAGAGTGAGTTCTTTTGAATCTTCACGGCTAGACTATTTTCCATATTTTTGTTATCACTTTAATTCTTGTGTTAAAAAGAAAACTGAACAAGAGCAAAATGTCATTGGCTTAATATATTTCAGTGTCAACAGTTATGATCAACAATAGAAAATAGGGCAAACTGATGATTTTGGAAACAATTTCCTTTATTGTAACGTGCAATGTGAATAATGCAAACAATAACTGTCTATGAGAGCCTGACTAGGACGGTCTCACTTTCTGTCTGTGGCATGGCAAAATGACTATATATATATATATATATATATGTATGACAGTTTTAAGGTAGGACTGAGTTGGCAGACAGTATGTTGAGTTAAACTACAGCTTAGCTCAGACAGGCCCAGGAGCTTGGAAAAATAGTTCCTCAGTCCTTGTACGCTTCAGGTCAGTGGTTGCAGAAGGTATCCCCAGATGACGATTGTTGACTAAGCCCAATTTAATGTCCTCTAGACAGTCAGTGTACGTATGTACCTGTTTTAAAATACCTTACTACAGTTCATAGGAGCTGCATGTTTCAATTACAATGGTCACTATTGTTTTTAGACCTAGCATTAGGTGCTAAAAGACTGAAAGTCACGGAGGAATAAACTAGTCTTTCATTCCCTCATGAAGGAGATTCTCGTGGGTTTGCATCAGAATGATCTCATGAATGGGCTGATGAATTGGTGTTGATTTTACCGTTGAAGAAAGATGCAGGATACCACTACACAGAGTTTGGGGGCTTTCAGATAGCATCAGGTATTCACCAGCAATTCTATAATCATCTGAAAACATTATACTTCTGGTATTAATTTTATCAGTCTGATAATGAACATCTAGATATATAGAGTTCAAATCCTGATGACTACAGAATGGAAAACAACATGAAAGGATCATTTTTTTCCATCCTTTGTGACAGCAAAAAAAACCATCATTATTTGAAAGATGAAAATATACATAGGAGTGCCAAAAATCAGGTTGGTCAAAGGCCTGATAAAGGTTAATGTATGATAGCAACTTTTCTATATTAATGAATTACTTTGAGGAATATACTTTTATCTCTCATAATAAATAAAGACATTTAAATCTGTGAGTTTAGTGGGGTTTTTATTCATTACAGGCCAGTGTACTAAACATACTGAATACTCATTTTTCTAAAATTTAAAAAAGATCTTGGGACATTCAGTGGAAATACAGGTTTAGCTTTATTAGGTTCTTCTTAAAAATGCAAGTCAAAATTGCCCATCTTTTTTTTCAAATATCATACAGACTTTGAAATCCATGTTTAGACACATAAATATCTAGGTTTCAAAGATGATTCTACTAGACATCTGTGGCACTATGTTTTAGTATTTAATTACTTTTACTTAGATTACCAAATATGCAATTAGCAGTCTTACCTACAGATTAGTTTTGTAAACATTGCTCAAGCTGTTTCTAGAGCTTTGCCTGCCGTATGTGTACACCTATGCCCAATTTCTTCAGATCACTTTCTACAAAACTTAATGTCTTGTTTTTTCCTCTAAATTGGCCCATGATTTAAAATAATAGCTGCCAAAGTCTCAGTTCTTAATTATACACTTATAACCTGCAATTACATGGGTTTTGAAAGTGCTGAACTCTATCAAGTCTCTGTGACTTCTGTCTCTAATTATGGCAAGCCAAAACTGAGGTTCAGGATAGCTGTGGTCTGCTCTGAAGAAATCAAAGTGATTTATACTTTCTCTTTTCTCTCAAAGAAAGAAATTTTCTGTGGATTTTGATTCAAACTTGGCTCCCTTTCCTCCTGTCTACAGGGAAGTCACTTGCAGAGACTGATATTCAAGTAAATTCTGTTTTTAGCTTGAATTCATCTGCCTCTAAATCTAGCCTTATAGGATTTCAATTTAAGAAGATTTTTATTTGATTTTTCAAGCCAGCTTAGACTACCGCATGTAAAAGAGCTAAGTCTCTGATGCTATCTCCATGAATACTGGGGCTTAACTTAAAACCAAATACATTCTTTGACAGTTTTAGGCAAATCTTACTTTTAAATATATTTTATCCACAAATCACATACAATTTTGTCTTCTTTATGCCTTCATGCCCTCTACTGGATGTGAGTGCTCTTGTCCAGGCAATTGATACTTGGGCTGAATCCCAGTGATATGCATTCAGCCAGTCTGCTGCTCTGGGGTTAGGACTCTCTCCCCACCTTTCCACTGTGCAGTACGTATCTTCTTTTAAAAATACACAGCCTTTTCACCTCTTCCTCCTCCTCACCATGGGAGCAGAGTTTTTTTTTTTCTCTCTCTTTCTAAATAAATAATGGAAAGACAGCTTTGATCTTCTGGTTGGTAGAACAAGGTTTAGCAAGCTCAGGTTGCAAATGAATACCTCTTGCTGTCAGCTGCTGCCAATTTTTTTTTATATTTCAAACACTTGGTAGCAACTTAGGACATGTATAGTCAGTTATATCCCATTTCTGACCCATTCCATTCTTCACCTCTTTTTTCTGTGGCATTCAAGCTTGGCAGTGGTGGGATGCACTAAGGCAGATGAACATGCTTTGCACCATTTTCTTAGAGCAACAGACTTTTTAAAAATCAGTTTTTCAAAGTACAGCGCAAATGTTATCAACATCATCCTAAAATCCTCACTGTCTCTTCCATCAATTTCAACTCCTAACACAGCTATCTATTAAAATTAATTACATTAGTGTGTAGAGAAGAAGAGAGATGTCTTAAACAGATGCACATGATCAAAAACTACATGTCTTCTTCCAAGGAAGATCTTGTCATTGTGGGGTTGAATTATTTTAGAGGAATTTCTTTTAATCTTTCTATACCTCTGTTGCATGGTTGCAGTGGAGATGCAATATCCACAGCAGCTTAGACAAAGCAAACAACGATTCTATTACTATGTATTTATATTACAAGGTGCTGCCTCCATACAAAACTTTTGTCTGAACCTAGAACAATGTATCAGGATTCCCTTGTTCTTTTGATGGTTGTTAAATATTTAAATGCTGAACTTTATGACCAGAAAACAACTACATGGTTGGGCACTCTGGGGTCATTCAAAATTGGAATATCTGCCACTGAAAGAAAAAACAGAAGGCCATAAAGCCTGAGTCTTTCAGCTGAATTACAAACACAAATAAAATGCTCAAGTGCATCCTTGTACTTCAAGAAACAGAGGTTCTCAATACTCATCCTTTTAGCCACTAACAGATTTCATGAAATTCAAAGCTATTCATTACAACTCATAAGGATTTGTCCAGGTTCTGAGCTGCCTCATGAGGAGGGGAAGCTGAAAGGTAGCTTAAGGACATCTTCATGTTATTATCAGTATTAATAAAGATCAAGCCCTGTGCTAAAATCTAGGAATCCCAGACATGGATCAAGGAACATTTATACTTGGTACTCTTACACACAGAGTTTAGGTGATCATTGAAAGGTAACAAGGCAGATCTCTTGAAAGTTAGACTCTAATTCCCTCAAGCAGCTATTGAATTAAGATCATAGAGAATTTGTCTCTAACAGTTTATGAAGGTTGTAGAATAATCTAAACAGATTAAGTATGGGATTAAAATCACTGCATCAGAATATCTCTTTCCGTACAACCTCTTTTTGCCTTACTAGCTGAAGTAAAAAGGTTTTCCTCACATTATTTTGTTTATTTGAGAAAATCAGTTCAGGACAGTTCTGCAGCAATGGATAACTTGGTGCCTTTTATAGTAAATGAAATGTTTTGGGATTTCCTTCAGCATCATGGTTCATCAACAGAGAGGAAGAATTAAGTAACCATCCCCTCCTCAAAACAAGCGTGAAAAAAACTCACTACAATCCTTTGCTGATTGAACCTGTTAAGTATATGCATTTCTGAGCTGTTTTATGAAAGACCACTATTGACACCGGAAGGGTGCCAGAGTTTGTGAGATTTCAGCACTGCTTAAGCGTCACCTCACCGAGCAGTGCTGAATGCCTCATGGGGAAGTGCTTGGTGAGTCTGGACATGCAGGAGCCAGGGATGATGACGTTTGTGTAGAGTACAACTAGCACCGTTAATTATTGTTTGGCAGGTCAGCACTGCCGGAACAACGAGGGAGATTTCTGGCTCAGATTACTGATTTGAATTTGGCTTCCCATTGGATGATATTAACTAGCTCTCTGTGCCAAATTTTTTAGTGCTTTTCTTTTTTTCTTTTTTCTGCCCTCTTTCATACCTCAAAATTTACTTTAGTCTCCACGCTAATTTAACTGTTAGCAGACTTCTGCACCAGGATTGTCTTCAGTTTTCCCCTCAAAAGTGATGCCTAATATCTGGATCTTTGTAAAAGACCATGTTATTTTTAATAGCTTCTCTTGAAAATGAGGGGAAGCACTACTACAGCTTTGCTCAACATACAGTAAAACATTACGATAAAAATAATACATTGGCATAAATTTGGTATAACCTAGTGAAGAATCCATAAGTTTAATTCACTAGCAATAACTCACATTGTTGGTAGTTTGACTTTCAATTTAGATTTTCTTATTGAAAGGCAAGTGGATGTTTTTAATATCTGTAGGTACCAGAGGAAATCATGATTCAAATTAAGATTAAACACAGTCTGATTTCCTAGAAAACAATATCAAAGACGTTTTGGGATCAGACTACAAAGAAGACAGGTGTTCATTTATAAACTGTTTACTGTTCAGCTCTTCTGCAATCTTTCTGCATTGACTACATTTCTCATAACATGAAAAAACAATGTGGTGATTCTCTCAGGAAATCTGGGGAAGAGTGCATTCCGATTAAAACACTCCTTCCCTTATTAATATGGTGAGGGTTTCTCTTTCCATTTCCTTCTGTTTTATCCTTATATACAAACTCAGAGAGGCTGTTCTTAGTGTTATGCAGGGAGACCACTAGGAAACAGCAGGTTCTGCAGGGGTTGGTGCTGGCAGCTGGGGTAGCAGTAATCTGCTTTCCATGGCACAGAACTAGTGTGAGTTGTTATAAGTTTTTCACAAGTGTGACACTAATATGTTAGGCTAAGTCAGTAACCTTCACAGGCATTTGCTTTCCATTGGACAAGGTGCTGTGTCCAGTAGCCAGGACAATCTGGGTAATTGCTTCCACATCCCTGTGTGAGAAAGTTATTGTCATACTGAAAGCCCTTAATGACAGTCATCAGAGCATTTTAAATGAAAAGACTATCTCAGACTTCAGCCTTGTTAAAGGCTGGTGAAGCCAAGCACTCTCTCCAGATCAAGAGAAAGAACAATCAAGGCCCATTCTGTAGAAAAAACAGCTGTGGATTGCAACAGTAGGTCAGAGTTAAACATTAGGTCCTTGCAAACCAAACTTGTGTTGTTCAAAATGGGACAAGAAGCAATCATACAAGACCTGACCAAGCAAACTACATAGCAACTTTATCTGAGGTCAGGTTATGGCTGCTATTTGCTTTAGCCAACAGAGTTGCAGTCATGAGACGTGTGAGAATGCCCTCACTTTTTCAACTGACAGATCAAGCTATGGGTGCTGTGTGCTGGAAGGCAGAAGAGCACTTGAGCAGCCGGGAGTATACACTGAAAGTGGGAGGATGGGTCTCCTGGTAGCAAACATACTGGAGCACCTTGGGGTTTTTAGTTTCTACTGTGTTCTAGACAGGAGGACTTTGGGAAGGGGGACAAATTGCTTAAACTTAAATGGCAAAATTAGACAAACATGGTAAGGTAGACAAGAAGAAATGCTAGTAAAGGCATTTAAAATCCCCACTTTTTATTGAACAGTATAGAATTGTTTCACATAGCATGGTCAAGAATATAAAATAAGTGAACTTTTTTTTTCTGAGTTTACCTGTATAACAAATATATACGTAAAAAATCAGCCTGATGGACACTGATTAGCTCCCCAACACAAAGAGCAATGATGCTATTCTCAGCTCCTGCCTAAAATATTATGGTACTTCACTTAAGAGTTGGCTTCACTTCCGTGATGAATAAAGACCTCTCTGCATGTACACAGCATGTAGGAGTTTGTAGAGCTTATTGTTATTTTTGCAAGATGAAAGGTAGTGTCTACATACAAGATGATAATATCCTGTGCATAAAGTCAAACTAAGACTCTCACACTGATTCTCAATTTAGATAGAAAAATGCTAAAATATTCTATATGTGTTTTGAAAACTCTGACAAGTTTAGAACAACCATAGGACAGGAAAATCTTAATTTTTCTGAAGACAGAAGTGCCTTAAAAGGAGGAATTCATATTCAAATACATTCAGGTCTCCCACTGTTGTATGCTCTTGAGAGACATGAAGCTTCATCCCAAACAAACAAGAAGGACTGAGATATCCTGGCAATGATTTATGGCCTCAGAATGCATGATCTTTGTTTACAATCACAAAAAAGGAGAGTTTCTCAATTCTCTATCCCAGTTATAGGAAGATGTGACTTCCTGATCTGGCCTTGGATAATGCAGAAAATCGTGGCACTTCAGAGATGTTAAAATTGGCCTGGATAAAAGTATACATGGAAATGTTCATGTGTGAGAGCACCAGAAGGACAATAGAGCAGGGTGAAAAGAATGGTGTATATTGACAGCCCTTACACCACTGACCCTGGCCAGACAATTTTGACTCACACATCTTGGCACTTATGAGTATGTGAGTACAAGAGGAGTGTGAGTAAGTGAAATCAGTTTGTACTAAACTAAGTATTACCTTCCCTTTCATAAGATTTTGCAATGAATTTTGCTACATCAGTGTCCTGCAGCATGTAACTCATTAGCAAGTTCCATTTTAAAATGAAGTAGATGTTTTGCTCCTATTTAGATTTTCTTGTGTTAAGATAAAAATTCTATATGACCACAAAATTATAATATTGGCTCTTCTGGGGTCAGATTGCTTTTCTTTTCCTTCATTTTTCCTATAAACTCCATCCTGGATCTGGAAAACCTTCATGACAAAAGTTTTATCAAAACTGGTTTAATCTCTAGAAAAATGTTCTGGCCAGCTCTAGTAAATGTTATGAAATAAAAACCTGCTTCTTACTGCTTTGCTTTTCCAAATAGAAATCATTTATTATCAGTGCCAATCAAACAGATTTCTGATGGCAATCTCTTTCTTTTCTCTCTGAGAAACAATGTTCCTCCAGCAACAAAACAGAAAACATGATGTTCCAAACAGTCATTGTAGGAGATGTCTGAGAGCCCAGCTTTCATCTCAGGTAGTCCTGTGGAGCCAACAGTAGTGTGACTCCCACAGGAATATCTGTCAAAAGTTTGTCACCACTGTGAGCTAAGGTGATAGCTCTGAGCATATTTCCCTGTTTTTGTGTTTATTTCAGGAGAGGTGGGGATTTGTAAGGTTCAGGCTCTGAAAGTTCAAAAGGAGGTTGCACTGGAGCAAGCAACATTAATTTCCTATTGCTGTAAGAGTAAAAAAATTTGGTGAGAACAAGATGTTTGATTTCCTGCCTCCTGCAAGCCAGAAGATAATATGGCACGCAATTTACTTGAATACACCACAGGAGCCTAGGAGAATCAGTTAACAAAATGAAACAAAATAGTATAACTTTGGAGATATCTGCTGTAGGCATAAGCAGGAATAGGTAGAAATTGAAGAAACGCTGGCATGACTTAAACAAGAGCTGCTAGCTAGCCAGCTGACAGAGATAAGTCTGTATCAATGGGGACGAGAGCCGTCCATCTGGGGAAAAAAATCTGAATACTCTAAACATGTTGACAAAGCCAGTAATGGAACAAGTAATAACAATCAAATAGTACTGTCAGTAAGTGACTTTCACTTCAGACAGGCTACAAAAGAGACCAGAAACAAATAGATATGATGGGAATATAACCCTTTCAGAAGCCAGTCGGGTTTTTTTCCGATTACTCTTTTTCAAATTACCACTAATATAAATATATCTCTATGTATACTGGAAGTGAGAGAAAGTGCTTTTAGCCTAGAACCACAGCCCAAAGCAATATTTGACTCTAACAGAGCAGGGAATTACATGAAAAGCTGACAAAGCTGTTGCAAACTGTTCTCACCTGGCAGAGAACTCAGAAAAGCAGATCTTTCAAAGCACATAATCTTTCTGCTGGGTTATGAGGGAATCACAGACCCTTAATGAGCTGGAATGAATCTATCAATATGAGCTAAGTATTCTGGATATTTGAAGATCTGGCAGAGCTGATGAAATGAAATGTCATATAGAGAGTTTTATGCCTTTCCTCTTTAGTCCTAAAGGTTTATTGCATACAGAGGCAGAGATTGTCGCTCTCAGTGATGAGTAGTAGTGCACTGAAAGACCAAAACCACATCCTGTAAAATTAAAAAGCCCCAGAGGCAGACAGTCAGAAGAAAATTGAATCAGATAGCAATGGCTGAGAGAGAAGATATTTATTAAAAGCCTTCCAGAGATACTGACCATGCCCTGGAGGAATAGTTGTACATATGTTAACCACTGTGTGAGTCATGCATGTGACACCTGGCCAGTGATTTTTATGGGGATGAAAACTTTATTGTGTTCAATAGAAGGTCTGCTCCTCACTTAAACAGGGTCAGTATTGCATGCAAGTTATGGATCTTAAGCCAAGGAAATCATTTAACACTCTGAATTTAATTATGACACTTAAATGTTAGCCACTTTAACACCTCTGAAGAGCTAAACCAAACAAACTAAAAGAAGACTATAAGAAACAGTCCAGAAATTAAGGATGTCAGTGAAAGCAACTGTTAAAAACAGAAGATAGTTCAGGTGATCTGTGTGTGGAGGTTGGTACACTTGGTTAAGCAGAAGCACACCCTGTGAACAGAATTTCAGTGATTTGAAGTTCTCATCCCAAAATGTTTTATAGCACATACTAAGTGAAATACACACCTTGGACAGTAAACAATGGTGTCACATCTATATTTATTTATTGAAAGAGTGGCCCAGGATTAGGTACCTTACCCTGAAAGAGCTTCTGCTTGTGAATCTTGTGTTCAATTCGGTTTTAACCTCAGCACTACGTTTATTAGGCAAAGCCTGAATAGCAGACCAGGCATCAGCATTTTCTGATGGCTCATTTTGGCATGTCTTTGTTCAGCTTGTTCTCAATTCTACAACACTAATTCTTGGATACCTCGCTTTTCCTGTTAGAGCCTGGAAAGGGAATGTATTCTAGTAAAGGTTAACATTGCGCACTGCTGTGATGCAGGTCATTCTCTCAGAGTCTAAGTTAATATAAGGAAAAAATGAAGACAGCTGTGGGTTCTCTCCTAAATGCAGAAGAGATGTTGCACTGCCCTATTTTCCTGCAGCTGTGGGGTGACTGTTCATGGCTTGTACTGAGATCTGAGATGGTAGGCACATAGTTCTTAGTGTTACAAACTGAGAGGACAAAAGGTCCAAGCAGTGAGGTATGGTAACTATCATTTTAATTCAAATTCAGGAGACTGAACATTTGTTGATAGTGTTGGCCAGGCAGTTAGTTTGATGATCCAATCTTTTTTTTCTTTTTTTTTTTTCCCCTAGACATTGAATCAAAGGAAATTTTAAAGGAACAAGGAGGCAATATGGTAAGACCTGATTTGTATCACAAGGTCCCTTATGTAGATTCCACTCTAGTAATATGAATTTAAGGAATGGTTCATTGCTTGCAAATGGCAGTCAAATTGCTGGTGTTTGCACAGAGTAGTACCACCAGCTTTGAAAATTTCATTAATGTTTTTGTTTATTTGTTTGTTTTGTGGCTCTGGAATTCTCAGTCTTTCCCTTTTCATTATAGTTTCAAGCACCTAGCATCTTCCTACATCAGTCTGCACAAGTGTATCATTTTGCCCATCAGAAATGTTATTTGAGATTACCATAGTAGTTCTAGCTTAATTTCGAGATCAAATAAGAAAGGACCATGAAAGAATAATATACGTTATGGAAAGTGATGGAATAAATTTGGTTTGGGGTGTTTTTTTTTTTACACCTACCTTATGCTTATTGGGGCCCAAACACTTATGCAGAAGAATATTCTTATTCATACAATCAAGCCCACTGTTGTAAATTAGGAATCAAAAATTCTGATAAACTTTTGCTGAATCACAGTGAGGATGAGTTAAAACTTCTTGGAATATGTTTTAGACGTAACTTTTCATTATTTCCTCTAGACAATTAGCCTCAAAATCAATTTTACTTAATCACAGACTTTGCTCTTTCTAGAGAAATTGGTGCAAAAATTCCAGTATTTCAGTCCATAAACACTACCAAGCTTAGTGTGCCATTAAATAAATAGTGGCAAAATTTGTGTTCAGAATGCTACACCTTTACCTCTCGTTTGATATAAAATATTTACTAAAACAAATCTAGTCTAAATAAAAGTGACCTTCCTGTGATCCAGATACACTCTGGAGAATTCTAGATACCTAGATAGTATTCTAGATAGTCTAAATTCTAGATAGTCTAAATTTAAAGCTACATGGCTCTGACAAATTTCTCCATTAAAAATTTGTAGTAGTGTCTCTTGTTCCATAATACATCAAAAATTAGCGCCTCTAGTTCCTTCAGAAAAATAAGAAGCATAGGGATAATTTATGTCCATATTTAGGCAAGATGGATAATCTGCTGCATTAGGGAGATGGCTTTTGGTTGCTGGCTATATAGTGAAGTGTGTGTGTAGAAAGATCCATTGAGCATTTCATCTTTTTTCTCCATGAATTTCCTACAAATGTGTCTGCATTTACCATAAGCAAACATTTTATTACAGAAATACCTAATCCTGAAATAGGATGCCCTTCACACTCTTTGGCAGAGTCAATTTGGAAAGTCTTCATGCTACTGTTTTGAGGAACAGATTAAGAGGAACTCACTCTGCTACAGCATGGACAGAATTTTAGCCATAGAACCACTGTAGATAGCACATTTGAAATTGTTTAAGGTCAGTATCTGATTTAACCCCATCTGCAGTGAGTTACTGTTAACACTTTGCCACAGAGCATTTCTGTACAATATTTGGTTACCTCCCCACTTTCTTCACTGTAGTTCCAGCTACAGTTAGCATAGATATTCATCTTACACCACTCTCCACTGTTGATCTCACAAAGCTCTTAATAAACCAGGTCCAGGAAGGGCAGATGAAACCCCTTGAAGTAGAGACACACTTGTGATGTAGAGTGCAGGAAACAGCTGCTGTGGAAATGGGCAGCTGGAATGAATAGGAACCCACCTGTGCAAAAGAATACACAGGAGGGGGCTATAAAGAGCATGTTAGCAGGTAGTATCAGTCTTTCTTCACAAACATGTTCTGCACAGAATAAATTCTAGGCTGTGTTTATTTTTTGCCTTAGAAACTTTCAGTTTTTTAAAAAATAGGTCTTTTGGATAGCTTTGATGCTTCTCCTGCTTATTTTAAAACCAGCACTGAAGTATGGCTTTCTGTCTTCTTGAAGACTGTGTTCAACAAAATAATTTTGATACGGTAGCAAAAAAATGTAAGTTTAATTTAATTCCACATATACATAATCAGGGATATTTTTCAGTTTTCTCCTAACCTCTGTGTGCATAAACCTTTTTTTCCTAATTATATATCTCTTTTTTTCTAAAATAAGACTTAAAAAAAAAAAAGAAAAATAATTTTAAAAAACAAAGCTAAAATTATGTGCATGTTAATGCTAGCTGAAAAAAATACTGGCTTTCTACAACTCATTTCATGAAACTCTGAGGATTTTACAGGAGAAAGAGAAGGTCTCTCAGGGACAAAGAGCCTTAAATTTTAATAAGCAAATTACTAATTTTTAAAAGTTACTTATGCCTTACGTGTAAGAACTACATGAAAAAACATACTTTTTTATACAAATTCTACAGATTGTGGGAGAAATAAACTTATGTTTTTCCCACATGTTTCATCTCCCCACTCCCCCGACACACCTCCTTAGTTTCTATTTTCTTTATATGAAGAAGTTATGATTTATCATGCAACTTTTGGTTTTGTTAATTATACCTACTATTGTCAGCAGATATTGAATGTGATTTAAGTCTGCAGTGCTTGCAGCTGATAAGACTAGAAGCTATGAAGTAAAACAGGGAAAAGCTAAAGAGAAAATCTGATCTTGCTCAATGATGAATGAACCTCTTCAAGAACCCTAAGGAATGGAAAGCAGTGAAAAACTTAATTTTCTATCTAAAAACCAGGGTAATTTAAGCATGTTTTTCAGATTTTATTCTCTGTGTATTTCTTTCTTTGGGGTAAAGCTAATGTCTGGCTGCAGATGCTTCAAATTTCCAAGGTTTCAAAGGTTTGAGTAAAGTTAACCTTAACTATTCTGTGTATATTTAAAATTCTTGAGATGAAATAGCTGCATAACTCTATTACTCTCTAATGTGCGCTGAAAACCCTAACCTCTGCTCATGGTGCAGTGTGAGTGTTGAAAAGTTGTGAGCTCAAGTTGGTGACAGATTTGTCTGAGATTAGAGATAACCAGAAAATATTGTGCTAGTTTGTACATTATATTCTTATGAGTGAGCTTCATGGTCATTTTAGAAATATGCCAAAAAGTATGTGATTGGTTGGAGAATGCGTTCCAAAACTAGATAGGTAGTCTCACTTTTTTGACACATTTGATCTACCTGGAAGCAGGCTGTTCTGCACATAACAGGAAAAACTTGTTAGAAGAAGCATCCTTTGGCAATCCCAAATCTTTGGAGGTGGATACTGGTCATTTTTTGAGGCAAATACAATATAGAATCAAGTCATATCAGTTCATGAACATATTAAGAGATCTTTTTCTGAAAAGTTATAAATATTCCAACTCTCTAGGATATAAGACCTGCCATCGAAAAGAATTTCTATTCAGAAGCTGAAGGAAAGAGAGTCATTCACATGCACATGCACTGCAACATCACAGCAGCGACTGTTTAGGCCAGAATGTGGCCTAACACCTGATGCTGTTCATGGACACACTGGGGAGGGTGGAAGTAACGTGTCTGCTTTTCTCTCATTGCCTATATGTGTGTGTCTCTTTGACTCCCTTTCAAGAAGTCTGGTTCTTGCAAAGTACTGGAACTGGGATATTAAGCGACCTCAAGATTGCGTGCAGGAAAACTTTCCTGTCCCTCTACCAGTTGCCATGGTGTGTTAATTAGCTATCATGTAGGTAAAACCATACTTAAATTATTATTATCATTGCTATTTCCAATCTAGCAGGATGTGGTGGCCCACAAAGGAAGATCAATACCTGGAGACTCAAGACAGTTGTTTGGTATGGTATTTATTTCAACCACATAGAAATTAACAGAGCATGTAGGTATGTTTGTTACAGAAATAACAGTTTTAATAGCAGACTTCTGTAAGCTAACTGCTGTTCTGGTTGGCAAATTCTGATGTGAATTATTACATTAAGTTTGGCCTCGTGCTTTTCTGAGCTGATTGCCCTTTACTGGTAAAGGCACGCATATATTCCTAGCATCTGTTGTACAATTTCATGAGCCCTTTTGGTTGGGGGCAAATTCTGTGGTATTCTCAGTAAGATGCCATATTGTCAGTTTAGTCTTTCTTTTATAAAAGCATTTAAGTATGAAGGAATTTTGAAGGCTTTTTCAGGACTTGGGTGCCCATATCCTCCTACCCTTCTATATGATGTTATCAATTTATTGTTTTCTGTATTCTTGAAGGACTCCCTACTATGTATTTTTTTAACTTTATAAATATAGGTTATTGCATAGATTGAGATTGGTACCCTGCCCACATTGTTTAAGTGAGAATGGGTTCTAACAATTGCAGTGTATATTGTCTTTTAACAAATAGCTGATGTAAACTGAAAGTTTGGTGAAAGTTTTCCTAGGAATAACTGGAAAATGCAGGGTCCTCTTCAGTTATCTCTGACAGATATTTTCTATCAGAGCATTCCTGAGGTGGAGGGCTTTGAGAAGGAAGATGAATGGGGAAGGTGGGAGGATGTCACTGCAGCCCTGCCAGAAGCATGGTGCTATCCATTCTGCCTTCATGGAAGAAGAATGACCAGAGTTGTCATGTGATGCACGGTCCTGGTGAATCCTTTTTATCTGCAGAGGCAAGAGTCCTGAGATCAGGTGTCTGTAGCATCACTATCGGTATTTCTTTGGAGAAAGCATGCTCCAGATCAAAGTAGAGTGACAGCATCCAAAGGGCACTTACCTGTGCAAGGTCCACTGAACCTGGTCTGTCAACTTAGGATAAGTGTCTGCCAGATGCAGGGGCATAAATGCAGGTTTCACTGCTCAGTTTGTGAATCCCTTGTAACTTATTAGTTTGCAAAATTGTATACCTAAAAAGGATTTCTTTGGGCTATGATTTCAGGTATAAATTAAAGTACTCATCAAAAAAGGAGGATGGGAGAAAGGGGAAAAGAAAATATTTTTCTGCATTTTTATACCAGCTGAACTCTTGCGTTCCTCAGCCTTGTTTCATTGCTGAGGTTACAAAAGACCAAACTGCTAACCAGATTCTTATTAGAGTGCAGAGACCAAAATGCTTGGAGCTTGGGAGAGAGAAAAGAGATTTTTTATAAAGAAATGTTCATATCCTTCTAGTAAGTTTCCCATAGCTGAGAAATATTCTTGCTGTTCCTTTCTTTGAGCTCTCCAAGCTAAAGCATAACAGTTTGTATAAAGCCATTTCCTAACAACTAAGAGTAAGTCATAGTTAATACATTGATTTAATGGAAGCAAGTTTGAAGCTCTTGCTAGTTGTTACAAGTCTTCCTTTGATATTTTGCTTAGAAGTTGACCAAAACAACCTTATAAACAACGCTTTCAGAGACTGGTCTTAACTACTTAAATCCTAAATGTGATGGCAGTTTTCTTAACAAAAGGTCAGACAAACAATTCCTTTAGTCCCTGCTTGAATGAACGGTTGGATGAATTTGGACATCTCACAGGAAATGTCATAATGTCAGATTCCAATTTTAGAAAAGGTGAGATGAAGACAAGTGGGTTTCCAGTGCTACTATTATGTTAAGGTCACATCTCAAGAGCTGAAAATGATAACAAAAGATGGAACATCTTACTATCTCCGTTGTATGAAGAGGAAGTGAGAGCTGAAAAGCTTAACCGAGTTGACTGCAGTCTGTATCAGGGTTAGGAAATGACTCCATATTTCTTGTAGCCAAGTCTAGGCGGATGGTCCAGACAGTTGTTTCTCCCCAGCTGGCTGGATGTGAGGCAGCCGGAGAGGACACTGTGCAGCTGTACAGGGCAGCACTACATGCGCTTGCATGACATGCCAAGACAGACTGTGCTCAGGCATAGCCTTGTACCACTACGGTTCAGTGTACAGTTGGCACTTGCCATGCCATCTTAGGGCGCAGACAAAGCAAACACGTGCCTGTCTGCCCACCTTTGAAAGCATGCCTCAGTCACAGATACTATTTTTAGTATCACATGTGATTAGATGGCCCACTTCTTCCTGTAAAATATGATAAGTTTCTCTTCCTCAACATACAGATGTCAGATTTATGCCTTATGTTGTGGCTGCTGTGTTGGATGCATGAGTAAGGTCCCAATGCAGAGAATGTTTTCTCCTGAGCTGCTATATTCTGTATGTGTCAATAACCTGTTCTCATCCACAAACTCTATGGGAGACTGAGAAGATACCTGCTTTCCTCTTTATTCAGTGAACACTGAGGAGGTGTCAAGTGCTTTCCAAAGCTTGCTGTGGGATGCTGCTTCCTATTTCTGAAAGGTAATCAGCTCCTGCTCCTCTATGGTAAAGGATATTTTGAGCAGAGTGCATAATGACATCTGTATACAACTGAGATAAGGGTCTGAAGCTTGTTGTTTCTGTGTGATAAACCATTTTCATTTAATCAATGTTTGGCAATGGTTAGTGAGAGTATTGAATAAGGCTGAGATCGGGTGCTGCATGTTAAATAAGAGATTGGAAAGTGAAATAAGTATTTTTAATTAGCAGTTGATGTCCGAGAGCTGCAGCTGCCATAGCATGTTTGTTTACAATGAAAGAGCTAGTAAACGCCCAGTGAAAACACACTGTCCCCAGTGCTATGAGGTGCCTCAAGTCTTTTATTTCCAGTGTCAAAACCTATAAAATATCATTGCACTTATGAGGATTACTTTGAATAGCAAAATTCTGTGTTTGTTGGCCCTAGACATCTTCCTAACGCTTCAGAGCTCAGTGAAACTGTGGGGGACTTGGATTCAAAATTCTGTGTCGTGTATTTGTTTTATTCCTAAATATATTCTTTTTGCAATTTCTTTGCCATTGCAATGTTTCACTGGATCTGGATGAGGGCGGAGGGGAAGCCACAACCAGCTCATCCATTAGCTTTCATTCACCCTGGGCCTTCTGTAACTTACAAAAAACTGTTAGGAAAAACACCACGAGACTCATGATAGATGAACCCAATAGCAGAGTTTGATGCAGTGTGGGCAGAGCTTTATCACTTTTTCTTACAAGGATATAGAGAGTGACTGACACTTATCCTTGTGGGAGGACTCTGCTGCTGCATTAAGAATCATCAGAAATGTCCGCTGCACGACAGAGTTGCTTTTGGGTTGCAAAGAGACAAAATGAAAGACTTTCTTTTTCCCCCCCTTTTCTTTTTCATTTCAGCATTAGGTTATAAGGAAGCCAAAAGAGGCAGCCTGTCTTAAGCATGACAGTGCTTCTCTCTCTTAAAGGAAGGCTGAGCTGGGAAGTAAAGACTTACCTATCTAAAAATATGAAAGGAACCCTATGCTTTCTGTTCTAACCACTAGAGTCCATGTTTATCCCCAGTGAGCTTTCCTGCTCTGCTTCCATGATCTGATTCCTCTCTGATTTGGTCTTAGGCCACAGACAATCACACCCCCTCAAGAGTGGGACCAGCACCCATGAGGACATGTGCTATGCTTGACAGAGGCTACTCAGCCTCAGCTAGGTAAATACTTGGTCTTCAGCAACCACATTCTCAATATTATGTGCCCAACAGCATATCTGCTTCTTTCAGATGTACCAGTTGGTGTAATAAAATTTATTACCTTCTCCTACAAACCTTGGCTTGCTTTAGTATTCTAACGAAATCTGAAGAGAAAAATAAAACACAATGTTGGCTCCTTATGTCTTTAACAAACATCTTCAAGTACTTCACCAAGGAATCCAGCCTTCTCTTGCTTTATTCTTGATATGTCTGTTTGAATAGAAATTACTGTAATTAACTCCAGATTTCAAAATATCAGCATGTTGAAGTGGCTGTGTACCCTCTAAATGAGCGTTGCTGGTAGAACACAGGCATTACAGAACACTGAGATAATTCCCATTCATTAGGCAAATAAATGAAAATATTAAGGACCTGGCAATAAATGGGAAACTAGACCTGTAAAATCTTCTTTAGAGGAAAACTTTAAGTAATCAAAAAGCTAATCATTATACTGAAATAAAAGAATTCAGCTTAATATGAGCCACCCTTTTCTGATTAAAAATAAGCAAAGCACTGCTATTCATTATTTTATATGCTATTGGCTGGCCTCCTATAAAAACTTTAGGTATCACTCTTCTAATGAAATGTCTTCAGGAAAACCTTTTTTCTTTAAGACAATAACTTTAAAAAAGCTGTTCTATCAGCAGGGCAGCTCTTGAAGAGAACGGAGATCACATTACTTATGTTTGCAGTGCTGAATATATATATTTACCTTGAGTGCAGGCAAAATAATGGAGCTGAGAAACTGATCAGTCCATAGGGCTGCTGTGTTGCCCTCAGTGGAACTGTCTGGACCTACAGAATCAGTGTGTAGCCAGATAGTGCTACAGTAGTTGGAATAAGCAACTCCAGAGATTACTCCTCTTGCAGTCTTTAAGCCAGCAGCCAGCTCAAGCTGCTCAGGACTTTAACTCATGGCTAATGGCTTCAGTGTCACTTTGTCTTTTCTTTTCCTCTTCTCCTCCCTTTCTGGACTATTTTCTAGGGGCCTGAACCTATAATTTCATGCCCTATTGTCTGTCCCCAGCTGTTCGGTGGCTCCTATCTTATATGAAACTGTAGGCTCAGGGGCCTGTACAGAAATCATGCCATCCGAGAACCACTCACAGTGTCTTGGGCAATAAGGTCCTGAATTCTGACTGTGCCCTTCAGGAATAATTACAGTAGAAAATTTAAAAGTTATTATATGGATGTTTGGTTCTTATTAAAATCTTAGCACATATATCAGATGAAATGAAAAGCTGAATGAGAAATGGGAGGCTGTGAGAATATGGAGTTGGCTTTGGTCATTGGTCTTAAGGGGTAAAATACATTATCAGAAACAAAATAAAAATAAAAGTGACTAATATTATATGTGCTACTCTCACGGTCAGGCATACAGATTCCTCTGGTAGAAGGCCAAATATGTTAGAGGAGTATACTATAAATTCTGCTGTTAATGATCTGGCAAGTGTGACTGGCACAGAGAAAAGCTGGGAAATTCCATACCCCAAAGTAGCAGATGTTGGCTGGGTTAGCTATTATTTGGAAGGAAAAGAAAGAAAAGACATGACTGAGCAACAAGAAGAATCCAGTCTGTTTTCACATTGCATTCCTTTCTGGAAGGGTAAAGCTCACCACATTAACATTTTGGATTTGATGTTTAAAAACAAAAAACAAAAAATTAGGAGGTAGTTTCCAAAAGTAGAAATAATTCACTGACTATTGCACTCTGCTTTGCTACTGTGATTTAAAGAGTTATTTTATCAACAGGAGACCTCTCCAGTATCTGTACACTTTGTAACTGTGAGCAGACCAGTTTGGATAGAACATTGGAATGAAATACCGTGGAAAACAAATGTTTCACATTCTATCTGTTTTCCTTGGTCTACTTTTGAGGCTGCCTACCACTCCAGTAGACATTCTCACCAGTTTTCCTTTCAGGCTGATTTTCAGTATTATCCTACCTTTTCCAGTCATTTAAACTTCCCTCCTCATTGGATGGTTTCTCTTTCCTGAACATGCTGGCTATCTAATCCATCAATCTGCCAGGCTAATTAAGAGGAGTGCAAAGCCAGTTTGAGGCCACCTGACCCTGCAGAGTAGTGCCTCAGGTGTGAACCAATTTATCAACTGAGGCAACACAGGCAGCTATCTCCGATTCTCATCAGTCACCTCTGAGACTTATATATGGGACATCAATACGTAAAGAGGAGGTTTTGGAAGCGATACAAGAGAATTAGACAACATGCCTTGTATCAGTTTTAGTGGACAGCATGTAGCCACAACTCTTGCACTGCATTGCATGGAAAAAGCTCAACTGGTGTGTCATTTCTGTTGAAAATAGGGTAATATAATGGCAGTGGAACACAAGGATCACCTAGGTTCAAGGTGCAGGAATAGGGAAGAGTGTTTGTCTGTGACGTGGGAAGGAATCATTTGAATTGTCATGGGTGCATCAGAGAGAACTGGTAATGCGATACAGGAAATAGAGATTATAATCCTTGCTCTGCCACTAGAACATTATGGGACCTTACTTCTTCTGCTGGATATTGGCATTGAAAATAGTCATCTTAATCAGTAATACTGTAATGGTTTGAGAGTATAAGTGATGCCTATGCATAAAGATAAGAAGGACTTTCTTGTGCAAGTTCCAAGCAGAATAAACTGAAAACCCATGAGATCTTAAGTTGCACTTTGATCTCTTCATAAATAGTGGCCTGGATTGCTTTTTCTTAAAATGAAACAAAAAATAAGGATTAAGCAGAAAGGCTTATGTTTTTTGCTAAGGAGAAAGATCTGGCAGATAGGCCATAATGTTTCAGTCCTCCAGTGAAAATTGTGAGAAAGAGAATTTGCTAAAGAAAACCTAGGCCAAACTGAAGGATCACTGAAGTGTGAAGTTGCAGCACTATAGCATTACCTGAAACACATGTGTGATAAAGAATGACCAGGATGCTTGTTTAATAATAACATTAAGTACACAAGAGAAAAAGCACATTCATTACATGATAACTATATACCTTATAATATTATAATATATATATTATTATACCTTTACAAGAAATAAACAAAAACCTTATGGTTTCCTATTCTTTTTGCAGCAGGTACTCCTTGCTGATAGCGTAGGTTTAAGCAGCACTTGCTGTGACTAATGTTAGGCTCTCACAAACCTAGGTAACTTTTGTACAGACATTTAAGATCATCAAATTTGAAGTATTTTGGGCTTCCATATTTAGGAAACCATAGGTAGCTTACACATTGTTAATCTAACAGACCTGTAACTAAGGGCTTATTGACTTTAGCTGAAGCAAATCTCACTGTAGTTGTCTCAAGCTGAGAACCAACAAAATAAGCAGACAGCAAAAAAGTATGTGTGATCTGCCTAGCTTCACCTGGGAGCTCCATGATAGAGACAGAGAAAGTAAAACAGTCCTCTGGGGCAAAATTAAACTATCTTAACAAAACTACTCTCTCTCCTGCAGCTTCCGGAATTCACCATAGGCGTGATAAATCTTCCCCAAAGAGAAGTGGAGTCCTGTAGATAATAGCCTTCTTCAGGACACTTTAAGGACATTGGTGGGATGTCATTAAAATAAGGGTGGTAATACTAGCTGGTATCTGGTAACTGTTAATGAAAAACTATGAAGATGCTTAGTGGAATATGTAAATGTAATAATTTAGGGAAAAAATTCAGTGTTTCATGATTTATTTAAGATCTGTTATGCAGTGTTTGTCATAGAAAGTTACTCTGAATGCAGAGGGGAAAATGTTGTTCTTCCAGCCACATTAAAGAGATTAAGTTTTATGATATGAAAATGCAGACCAAACAATTTTAGCCTCTTAAATGAAGCTGTGCTAATGTGTTTTTTTTGGAGACTAGAGGCTTGTGTACCATCTGCCCAGCAATTATTGACAGGAAGTGTTCTACATGTATCAAGAAAGCGAGCCTTAAAAAAAGAGATTTAGCTTGGGTAATCCTATTTGAACTTCATTTGAAGTTTTATTGTTCATTTCACATGCTTAAGTTCAGGAAAACTTCAGGATTTTAACATCCACACATATGAAAACATTTCTAAAAAGGACAGAGGCAGAGTTTGTTTACAGCTCTACATCTAACCTTCTTAATTAACAAGCTCAAAAAAGTAGATTTCTTCGGTGTTTCTGGGTTTAATGAGTTTTCTTTTCTTTTCCTTGCCACAAGTGTGTCTGTTTTGCTGTAGATGTTGCAGATTCTAATAGACCCTCTAAAAATCAGGGTCTAATTAGGGCAATTGCATTTGAAAATGTTGGCTTAAATGACTGGCTCAAGGGCACAGAGAAACCTCAGAGCAGAGGATGAAAATAAGCACAGATTTCCAAACGCTTTGCCTCCTACTTTAGGGATAGAGAATCCTTCCCCTCTTGAAATGAAAATAAATGGTTTGTGTCCAAACTTTTTACATCTTTTCTGTTTCCAGCCAAGTTTTAGTCAATGTGTTTCACAAGCGCATTTTTTTTAATCTAAAATATTTTACTCTCCCTAATTCTTCTCTATTTAATGCCAGATCTTTCTTCCTTCTTTTTTCAATGTGTTATGAAGTCTTCTTTAGCTTTCAGCCATGTCCTTTGTCTGCTGTTGTCTCATACTCATTTATATGTTAAAACAATGGCCTCTCTTCTATTATAAAAGTTCTCCAACTGCAGTTCCCATCTTCTCCCACATCAACTCTTTCTCTAAACTCAATATTAATTTTCTAAATATTCAGTATTTATCACTAGAGTTCTGAAAGGACAAGTTTTAATTCCACCTGCTGCTGCTTTCTCCAATTAAGTTTCAGTTTCAGTGATGGAGAGGAAAGATGCCAAATTTTATGGTAATTCATGTCAGTTACTAATTTGAACCTGTCAGTATAACACCACATTTTGACACAGACAGGATACTCTTTGGGATACTCTTGGGATACTGTTTGTCTATTTATGTGTCGAAGACAAGAGATGACAAACAATAATGAAATGTATGCTGCTGTCAAGAGCAGTCATGGAAGATCATCTGCTAATTGTTTCCTTCCAGTACCTTCTGGAAAGCATTTTATTATTTTTGTCATACAAAACAACTGATTCTAATTGGCTGCTGGATAGAAGCAATGGCCTGCTACCTGTACAGAAAGGCCCTGATTAGAAAATTTAGTATTCCAGTAGCTTATTGACAGTCAGGTGAATGGAAAGTGCACCAAACTATTTTTAAAAATAAGTTCTAACAAGATTGTCTTCTGTTCTGTTTTTTTGAGCTCTCCAACTTGCTAAAAGGTGCCTTATATTTACTTATCTGATAACCTTGCATAAGATAGCCGCAAGCCATGGTAGGAGGTATAAGAAAGCAGGACAAAAGAATGTCAGGGAAGCTTTTCAGCATTGCTTCTTAAGTGCTTCTCTCCTGAATGTAAGACAATTGTGTATTGTCTAAGCTAGTCCAGCAAATAGGAATGTTCAGATTAGCTATAGAGAAAAGCTATACAATACCTGATTGTACCAATGGCTACAACAAAAGCTTCCTTTTCAGTCAAAATAGTTAGTAGTAAAAGAAAAGCCCCAAACCTCTTCAGCATAAAGTCTTTTCACCTGCCATACAGCGTTATTTGTTTCCATGTGGAAAACATTTAAAAATCCAGATGGTCATTGTTAGAGAATTACAAAATAATACAGCAAGAGCCCCAGGCAGTGATATGAGAACGGTTATTCAAACAAACACAGACTGAAGCAGTGAGACTGGGCCTTTCTCTCTCTCTTTCTCTCTTTCTCTCTTTCTCTCTTTCTCTCTTTCTCTCTTTCTCTCTTTCTCTCTTTCTCTCTTTCTCTCTTTCTCTCTTTCTCTCTTTCTCTCTTTCTTTCTCTTGTCACTAGCATTTTTTCTGGGTGTAGATAGGTGTGTGCTATTGGACTCTCTCCATATACAGGCTCAGCATTTGCTTTCTGTGACAGACAAATCATAAAAAATTGTATTGGTACCTAAGAATCAGAACTGTCACTTTGTTTAAAACGAAAGCCCATCATCATTAACAAAGGCCATATTGCAGAGAAATGAACCACAGAAATACATATTTTGATGAGGAGCAATCAAACAGTATTCTGAAAACCCTCCAAAGTGGAGGATGAATGCTGTGCATGAAATGTTGAATTTGGCTTGTACAGTGCTGTTGAAAAAGTGAAAAGCTCTTTGTCAGTGATCCCCACTGATCCAGACCAATGTGCCTTTTTCTGAAAAGTGTATTTTACTGCATAATGACAAGGGGCAAATAAATGCATTAATTAGGCATCAAAATGTCTTCACTGCCATAGTCAGAGCACATTGAAAGGAAAATCTTCCAAATGCAATTAAAAAAATCAGTTATTGGTGAGTTTACAAGTTTCCAGAGCCAAGTAACTAGAGGACAGCAGGGATGGCATGATTAAACTTTGCTGTGTTGCATCTAATTGGGGAATTATAGCCTTTCGATGTTGAGAAGGGCAATGAAGAGTGTAGGCAAGAAACACATTGTTAGCTAAAAAGGAGAAAACAGTTTTACCTGCACTTTGAAAAATCTCTGTGACGGCATGTTTCTCATGAGGATGCCTTGGATAGAATGATAGAAAGACCAGTGGAAACCCCTCCCCACCTCTTCCCCCCATTATTGTCATGGGACTCTGGTGTCTGGAAGTCAGGGGTGGATAGGAATTTTTGTGCTAATCTGTTTTCCCTGGAAGAGTGGGGTTATACCACAGAAGAAACATATCTTGTTTGATCCATTTTAAATTGTAAAAGTTAAGATTACAGAACCATGCACTGCTAAAATCACTTAGCCACTGAACTACTTTTTTCCATGAGCTGTGAACAATGGGTTGAAGAACAGCTGGAATCTCTCAGTCTAGAAGAGAGTTCTTCTAGAGTGAATGAGCCATCATGGGAAAATCTGTAGTACTTAGAGAATAAATAAGACAAAGCTCTAATCATGCATTGTAAAAGCTGATTTTAAAACAATGGATGCTTTCAGGAGATTCAGGAGAAAGTAAAAGCTATAACCCTGCCACTAAACCCAGCTATGATGACCACTCTTTTCTTTTTTTCTGATAGAGTCAATTAAATTATATTTCCTATGAATGATGCTTTAGATACACCCATCAATTTATTGGATTTGATGGATTTAAACTAAGTAAAAGAAATTGTTTATAATAAGCCTACAAATATTTGTGGATTGTTTTTGTGTTGCTAATACCACTGTATATCTAGTAGTCCAAAATATCTCCTTGCAGGAGTGCTGTGTGTGGATGTGTGTTTGAGGACTCTGAAGATGGAAAATAACTTCTTTGAGTCAGGATGCTATGCAAGCATGCACATAAAATATAGTATTAATGAATTTGTATCAGTTATATTTGATCAACTGCATGTTGCAGCTGTAAAGCAACTCATGTATTCTTTTGGTATCAATTTTATCAAGTAAATGAGTTATGAAATAATTACAATTATACTTCTGAATCCATTCTGTACACAAGACTATATTCTCCTGATGGCTGTAATTCAGCAGAGCACTTCTATCCCTGCTTGTCTCAATTTGGCTTCCATCAGACTTCAACACATGTTTAAAGTTCAGGATGTGCTGAGAGTCTTCTGTGTCAGGAAGTACAGTTGTTAAACTGTTAATGAACAATGATTACTAATTAAAACACAGCTTTCTTCTTGTCTTAGCACTTCTGTGACTCTCTTTACTATTTGATCACCTCAGATCTAATATTGTTGTATTGCTGTTGCTTTGTGAAAGAACAAAGACTGTGCTGTTTTTATTTTCTTAAAGAATAAAAATAAATAGTGAAACAGTATCTTTTAAATAAGCAAAGGTATTAGTTAAAAATATTTCTTTAAATATAGCACCTTTTTAAACCTGAAGGAAAATTATTTTCATAGGTCCATGGCACTGTGTGTGATAGTCCAGTTGCATATGATTTTGCTTTCAATTATTATGTGTTTGATTTTGGAATTACCTTACTGCAATGACACCTGATTTAAGCTAGCACCAGTGAAGGCTGAAACTTCTTATTTTGTATTATTTATTGCTTAATTACAGTGATTTAACACATTAATTTGAGAATAAAATCATGCATACACTTTATTGCTTAAGGGAGTAGAAGCCTAACTGAAGGTATGAGAGAGAGAGATCTGCAACAAGCACTGCTGAGGGTCAGAGGAGAAACGGACGTTTTACTAACAATGCTATCCGGGCTATTCTGTTGCCCAGAAAGACAGATGCCACGAACGGGAGCAACTGGGAAGCTGGTGTTAGGGAGTCAGCTGCTCTGGGATTCGGTGAGTTGTGGGCAAGGCAACGGAAAGTAGCAACGTCTGAAAACAGAAACAAATATGAGAAATAGCATCCTTGTAAAAGAGGAATCCATGATCACGGAATGTAGGAGTATCTGAAGAAAAGAAACTCTGCAGGTTGCTGCGGGTTTTTTACAGAAACTACTTGCAATGAGTTTGGTGTAAAAGTTTTTAATCTAAGGAAGTGTTAAACCTTGAAAGTAGTAAGCATGTTTCATCCTTTAATAAAATACAGTAAAACCTTTAATAAAATATAGCATAACACACCCTGTTTTCCCCTTTTTTTCACTCTTTTTCTGCCTGAACCCATTCGGTGTATTTCTTCTCATTTCTCTTTTTTCAGAGTCTAATTCTCCCCTCAGGCTATTTCTGGTTTTATGTAAATTCTGTTATTTCATCCTCTCTTTTCACAGTCTTTCAAATACGTTTGACTTCTCTTGTGATTTTTATCTACTTTTAGCAGCTCACTTTTCTTTTCAAGTATTTCCTTTTCGTTCTTTAAAGAGACTCCTATGGTCACTTTTAGTTTTCCAGTCAAGAACCCCTCCCTTTTCTTCTCTACACTGTACTAAGCATGCTTTTCCTCCTCTCTTGTGCGTATCACTTTTTTCTCTCACCTTCTACCTCCTTTTTTTTTTTCTTTTTTTTTTTCTTTTTTTTCTCCTGGACACCAGTCAGCCTGTCCTTCACTATAATATTTAAAATGTGGCATGGTTGTGCCATTTGTGACATGATCAATTTGCCACAGATATTCCTTGCTCAGCCTACTTGTGAACCCAAATCGTAAACTCACAGAGGCTGATGGCTATCTGCATGGCAGTCTTTTATCCTCAAATGTCATGACACTTCCAGCAGCAGAAGTTCAAATAAAGTTTTACACATCTTCAGGTGGCATTTGCTGTGGGGAACTCCCTTGACAAAAAGTGCATCTTTGGAAGTGTATTTCCATGGAAAGTTCTTAATATTTTCCCAGGAATATTTTCATTGTCACAGGAAAAATATATGTGAAATTGGCTATGCTGCTCCCTACTGAATAGCAATTATATGTTCTCCATATGAAATGCCCCCACAGAGAGGTTCTGAGAGGTTTTGTGGCTGGGGGAATGCTGTAATTGAAATTACTTCACTTTTTTTGCAGAGGGAGTGGTGTGGAGGGCAACATCCACACTTTTGATTTTCATTATCATCAGCAACAGGAAGAAGGATTCTTATCTGCTAATAGATAGGCAATTTACATTGGTTTATTGTGTAGTGTACACAACCAGGGCATTTGTCAAAAAGAGCGAATATGGCAGTCCTCATCACTGTATAGCTGGTGGGTAAAATTCTTGATTGTAGTCAGAGCTGAACAGTAGAGTTGTACTTACCACTAGGAGGTTTAATATTGAATTCAATGGGGCTGAAATGAGGATTGAGAATATCTGTGTCACAAAATTTCACTGACAGTCAGATAAATACAAAGTTGCTCTATTGTGCATTTAATTATTTTCAGTTTTTCTACTACCAGATGTTAAAATAACTGAAAACATCTTCAAACATAACATTTGAGTATTTCTCTTAAAGGAACTTTAAAATTGTCTGGTTCTGTGAATGAAATGTACTGGGATCTGAAAGTTCTTCATCCTAATCAGCTCCCTGCAGCTCCTCTGAACAGAAACTTCTTATTTGATTATTCTTTGTTGTATGGCAAGCATTTCAACATTTTTGGTACTTACTCTTCTGTGTCAGTGGTGGGAATGTAGCTATTGTATTACATTGTGATTCTTCTTTACCATATATATCCTTATGATATCTGCCCAGCAAGGTTTTCAGCAGAAAGCTAAGGCTGTAGGTAGATAGGTAAGTATTATTATCACTATCTTAAAAAGGGAGAAAATAGAGATACAGTGAATGCTGATTTCCCCTGAGATCAGCAGAAAGTAAGCAGATGGGGAGGGGAAAAAAAGTACTTAAAAAAGAGATAAAACTCAGTACAGCTGGAGTTTGATAGTGGCGTTGTCCTGTTAAAATTACAAATCTGCAGCATTGTTCATGCTATTCAGCCTCCTTGAGAAAGGCCACTAATGGTATCACTCACTGAAAGCTGACAGTTACCCTTTGAGGCAGACCTTTTGTTAAACAAATTCTCTCTGACTTGGTTTGTAACATGTCAAAAATTTCCATTTCAGAGAAGCTGATGAAAAATAAATAGTCCAGGAAATTAATGAGTGGAAGAAACTCCACCAGCAGAAGGCAAACTTTCTGCAGTTGCTGTTAACTCAGTTTCTATCTAGGCAGGCTGACATTAGCATTTTAGTTCAGGTCTGGAGTGAGCTTTTGGAGTGAATCTCCCCCTCATTCCCCTCCTACCACTTTTAGGTTTGTGCTGTGGAGTTGACTTGGAGTTCACAACCAGATTCTTTTTGGCAAAACTAAATCAGAAGATGCCTTCCTGTCACTAATTGGTGTCCAGTCCATTGGACTAGACCAGTCCAAAGCAAATACAGTGAAGCACATACCGTGAGTACAACAGATCCTCAGACCAAAT
Source organism: Apteryx mantelli (assembly GCF_036417845.1). Lineage (NCBI taxonomy): Eukaryota > Metazoa > Chordata > Aves > Apterygiformes > Apterygidae > Apteryx > Apteryx mantelli. The sequence goes on from NC_089984.1 coordinate 39,285,339, forward strand.
GTTCTGCTCTACAGATATCTCCAATCCTGTGATACTACTTGCTAATAAAAAAACAGCCTCTGTGCAGCAAGAAAACACCAGGCTGAATCAGACACTGACTTTACAAGTTAATAGTGTTCTTCAGGGTTCCTGGACTGTCCTGATCCAAAATTGTGCATGGTCAGTGGCTTATTCTTTGGCTGCATGCACAGTTGTGTAAACGGCAGTTTCCAGAGAAAAGTATTTCCTAAGCAACATGTTTTTTGTACAAAATGCTGGATGAAAACACACACAGTTTGGGCTCAAAGTGTCCACATTGTGTTAAGAAACACTTAGCTCAGGTTATTTATTGAAGAACAGATGTGAAGTCTTGCACCTAGCTGTTCTACCTAGGTTGCATGAAAGAGTGTGGACCTGCCTCAAAAGTCCTTGTCACTTCCCTTCTGGTAAGTTCACGGGTTCAGCCAAGGTCTGTCTTGTGTACTTGCTATGACTGATGTAGGTAATAAGTGGTACTTGACTGAGAAAGGGGCTCAAACTTGCATTTAAATTGCTGTAGATATTCTCTCCTTAAACACTGTCCAATGACACCATTAACCAAAGTTGGAATGCAGTAAATATTTTGGCCCAAAGAAGATGAAAATAAAGGAACCTGCAAGGATGATTTTGACAGTCATATAAATCAGTATTTGTCCTTCAGGCTACATCTCTGAAAAACTAATCTGACATACCTACAGGAGTTAGGCAAGAAGGACTGGCAGGGCCATCTGCCCATCCTTCCATAGCAAGCTACAACAGACTGCTCCTGAGGTTCTTCTCTTGGAAGAAGGTCCCAGGCCTCTTCTGTCTGTGATCTCTGCTGCCAGGAAGATCAGCTAGTAACCTGGGAATCTGCCGGAGCTTTGCAGTCCTGACCGAAATGACATCGCGCATAGGACACTGATCTTGTGAACATGGTACCTTAAAGTTCTCATCTCAGCAGTTTTGGAGTTTTAAGAGTTATTATGCAATAAGACATTCTATCTAGAAATTATTTTACAGACCAACAATGCCCCGTGAATCTGTAATTCTGGGAATCAAATTATAAAACTACTGAATTTTATAATGATATCATGAAATAAGAAACTTAAGTAATAAATTCCTATGGGTAACCTTTTTTACATTTGGTACTTCAAAGCACAGAATATTAACAAATGTCTTATGTACTATCGGGAACTGCATAAATAATAATAATAGTAGGAATTAAAGCAAGCTCTGGTAGTAAAGGTCATGAGTAACTGAAATTACAAGGTAATACATCTGCCCACAGAGTGAGACAATAAAGTTTTAAGGTTGAAAGCATACGTTGTTATTGTTTTAATCAAATTGCAATGGAGGAGCTGACAAAAATATATCATTTATGAGTAGCTGATGGTATATACAATAAATGTCATATGTAAGAGAGCCACGGCATGTTAAAATATTAGAACAATCACAATGTTTGGATCTGGCTTGAGACTGAAGGAGCAAGGATGCTTGTAGCCAGTATTGTGTTGTATCAGCCCTGACTTCTGGATCCAGGTGCTCCTTTTTTTAATTACTTACCTGTTTGCTAAGTAAGGTTTTCTTTGATCTTTTACATGTATTTACAAGCTGGTCATAAAGCCCTGTAGAGTCAATGGAAGTCTTCAGTAGATTTCAGATGAGATTCACTTGAGATGGGTCCTCAGGTGGTACCTTTTGGGGATGAAAGTCTAATATTTTCACGCATTCCTTCATTAGTTGAGCTACCCTGCAAGCCAGATTCAGGAAATAATCCTCATTTAAAGCAACAAGTGTTTTACTCTCAAATGAGATGTAAGTCCAACGTTTTATGCTTATACAGGGATAGGAGGGCAGCCACAAAACTAGCTTGGCTGTCTATGCAGCCAGCAAGTCTGACTTCCGGCATGGCCACTGGGTGTTCTCAAGTACAATGGGGGTTTCCAAGTGCCCATACATCATCAACTTAATATTCTTTCAGCAATTAGGCACACCTACCCCTATTGCTGGTTTGCCAGTGCTGTAAAAGCTATGTAAATAACAGCTCTGAAGCTGGGAAGCAGATAAATCGCAGAGCATCCTGTGCTTTACGGGCACTTTTAAACCCACTCATCAGTATAGTGTTATTGACTTCAACAGTCTGGCAGATATGAAAGTACTTTTGTGAAAATGTACAGCTGTGAGGACATGGTTAATTGTCTCAGTTAAGCATCATGCTAATAGACATTACAATTGACTGAGGTGGAGAGAACTGAATCTATTTTGTCCCACTCTGCTACATCAGTCAATATTCAATTTCTGCTACTTCTCAGATGTCATTTGTTCAGTTCTTGCTGTCTGTAGCAATCATGCATGCAAACTTTTCATCTGGATGTCTTCAAAGTTTCATGATGTTGGAAGCGTAGGAATTTCTTCCATCTCTTAAAAAATGTGTAGGGCAATGTTTGCCTCTGCAGTTAATATATATTCAATTTTCCCATTAACCAGAATTCCACAACAGGTATTATTGGCATGAACTTTCTTAATTAGAAAATGCATTGAGTGTTGACCTGGCTGACAACTGATATCGACTTCTAATGTGGCTGGAAGCAGGAAATTTCATTAAGTACTTGTTGTTAATGATTTAAATAATTGGTCTGAGAGAAGAAAAGATTACTGTTGATACACAAAGAAATGTGCTGGTGTTAGCCCTGTAAAAATGACAAGCAAATCTTTAAGAAAATTTGTCTGAGCCTAGGAGTGCTTGGAGGTTCCTGGGTCACAGAAAATATGTCCCTGCTTGCTTGCAGGATTAAAATATTTTGGAATATTTTACTTTCAAATTTCAAGTTTTGCCCAAACAGATGGGTGGGTGAGGAGTGTCAGGAAATCCCAACACTGTCACAGATGCTCTCTTCCCTTCCTTTAACCAGCCACAGCTGTAGCACACATCAGTGAAGTTTTTAAATACAACTTTGTACTCAAACTATTTGAAAAAATAAATGAGGAGAAGTGAAGGTGTAGATAATCTTCTCAGGTAACCAGCAGCTGCCAGGAGTTAGCATGACTCCTACTACAAGATTGTTCAGCCTTAACAACACAGCTTTATTCCTGTTCAGTGCTCTCTGTGGGTTTTATCTCACTGTAAAATTGAGATTATGCAGATCCCCCCAGCTCACCCAGCTTGTCCATTGTGTGAGCTGCCCTCACCCAACCTTCATTCTCCTGCAGAACTCCCCAAAGAGGGCTCATGCTGCTCTGTGGGTCTCGTATCAGAAAGACCATCAGACAGCAGCCTGTCCTCAGCCTCCCAGCTCTAAGGAAAAAATAGGGGTGAGCATGGAAGTATTTAGTCCAGAGTGAGATGCTGTGCAAGGGGATAGCTTTAGCATCAGTATACTTACTGGAGAAATTCCTGCCTATTCCTGAAGCACCACATCTGATTATGAACTCGGAAATGCAACTGGTAAAAAAGCACAGATCACTAGCTGAGATTGTACCTATGATTTTATCAAAATCTGCACAGATCACTTTTAATGTTCATTAAGTTCAAGGCAGCAAAATTAATGATACCACAGCTATAAAGCATGTGGCAGCCCATGGTGCCTGTGCTTCAGCTGCAGACTTACAGACTGTAAATCACACCTGAGAGAGCCCAGTGAGTTCCTAGATAGGGTGGCTGGATTCCAGCACTGCTTCTGTGCTTGGTTACTAAGATATGTCTATGTATGTGGCAACTGTATCTCCAATTGCAGGGTAGACAGACCAGAAAATCTCAGTTTAAGATGTTCTATGCAATCTAGTGTTAATAGATATCCATTATATCTATTAGTGTTGTATGGATGAAGCATAGACCTTTTATGGGCTTGAGCTATGCTAAATAACCAATGCGTAGCTTCTGACCATTCATTGTTACACATATACACAGACACATATAAAAAAAATCAGCAGCACTTTGGAGCAACCACCACAAAGAACGCAAGACTGGAAGCAGAGTGACAGCTCAGTGACAGCTGAGGTGTATCAGAGGAAAAATGGGATGGGTTTCAACATCAGCGGCTGATCAGTATGTGTCTTATGTCTAGCAAATTCTTACTTCCAAAACTGAGAGTCCAGTGCCTTTTATTTGTGATAACTTTGTGTAATTATCTGTTAATGCAAGAGACACATTGGAGAAATGAGATCCGTAACTATCTTTGAGTAATTTTCTGCACAAATTACTTTGTGATTTATTATAGTTTCATGAATAGTGCTAAGAAATGTTTAGGAACTTTGCAAATTTTACTTCTCTATATTAAGCACTTGTATACAGAGTAGCCAGTATGGGTTTTGCTATGATAACTCATTATAGAATGTTCATCATATTACAAAATGTAATACCACGCTTATTGGAATCCTTTAACCTTAAGTATATTTTTTGCTGTCTTTGTCTAGTTTATCATTGTTTTTAATGTGGTTATGTTATGGTTTTGCAGTCCATGCATAATCAGAAATATACATCAGTCCGAAGAGCACCAAAGCTATTTTCTTTTAATCCGCAGAGCATAAAAAGCTGATGATAAAAAAAAATCTTGTTATTCACAGTCCAAAAAATCTTATAAATTATTAAACTTTTACAAATCTCTATGCTTTCCAAGGAGGTAAACAGAGTGCAAGTTATGCTTTTATAACTCCATTAAAATGGAGGCTAAGATTCTTGTGAAAAAAATTATTAACCAATGCAATTTATTATAGAATCTAAAAAGTAACTGACTTTTCTGTGAATAATTAGAAATAAAGATTTTCAGGCTGTGTAAAACAGCAGCCAGTTTGGAAACAAAATGCTTGGATATACCTCTACTTGGAGTGCTTACAGTCAAAAATAATGAATAGATCTGTTTTCTGGCTTTTTCTGCACAGTGGCTGCAGGTCTGGAAAAGGAAAAACAATACTGCCTCATATATGTGTCGGTCTTCTGCCCTTTGCCAGCCCTTCTGTTGCTCTTGCTCCACTGGATTCTCCTCCTTCTACAAGTCTTTCTGTAACTCTTCTGTGTGTCTTTTACTTGTGATACCTTATTTTCTCTCCATCTGTTGTCTTGACTTTGTTATTTGTCATCCATACAAATGAAGAGGAAATGACAATTGATGAATAACAATTGTTTGTTTCCCAATCAATAACAAGAAGTGCATAACTTCCATTAACTGGATCACACTTCTAACAGCATTCAAGTTTCCAGCATCAAAGACACCAGCTCCCTGGGCAGACGTCAAATCATGTGACAAAGTGCAACTAGTTTTAAAAACTCCTCATCAAACAAAATTCTTAGCACCTTTTATTTGCTGTAAAGATATTCATCTTTAAAAGGCATTTTTGTTGAGAGACAAAGGACTTAGCTTTCTGTCATAGATGGATGATATTAAAAAGGGGCCACTTAGAAAAAAAAAAGAAATCCATGCAGCAAGGGCTCCTGTTTTGTGTGTCTGATGGCACAGAGAATCCAGTGTTTAGAGTAATGTTTGATTTCAGCTACTTAGGTTATTTTCTGTTGCATTGTAGTCCTGTTGTTTTGCAGTTTATTTTTATTGGTTGAGATGCTTTGCTTTATTTTCCAGCATGGTCAGAGCTGACACTTTACATCCTTAATGCATGCTGTCCTTCACAGTTCCAGTTTTAATTCTGAAAATGTGTCTTATAAGCTTCAAGACAGAGATAAATAAAAGAGTCCCCAAGATCAAAGGGGTAGCAACAGATGAAAGAAAAATGGAGAATATCTTCAGGGTTTAACAAAGAGTCTTGAGGAAAAAGGCACCAAAGATTCAATCACCACCAAACTGTGGAGAAAAATCTCCTGTGTGAAAAAAGCAGAATTATATGAGGAACGACAATTGTTGTTATTTAGGCAAAAGCTAAATTTCTGATGGTGGTGTGAGAAGGAGCATACCTGTGAAGAAAGATGGTTTTCTGCTATCATCATAGAGACAAGATGGAAAATAGTGACATTCAGTGACCCTATGTCAAAGGATTCATTATTTACAACTCTCTTGAGATGAAAGGTAAAACAGTTCATATTCCTCATCCACGTCTGTGATTTGGAGTATAGGGAATAAGCTTCCTTTTCCAATACGTTCAGGCTGTGCTCAGAAAAGTTAATGATTCTGTAAGAAATTTAATAGAGTTACACCTCCATATGTTTCAGCTAAGCATGAGAAATAACTTAAATCATGCCACAAATACATAAGAATAAGCAAGTGTTGATGTGCAATAAATTGTCTTTCCAAGCAGTGCATTTAGATAATGAGCACATCAAAGTCCTAATATGGAGCCTATTAAGTCATGAAAATTCTTTCTACTGAATTTAGTTAGTTTTTGTTCAGGCTATGGAAGAGGAGTAAATATCTGCTATCAAATTCTAGGTCATTACTGCATATTTCTCTGATGTATAATTAGAGAAACTACCCACTGGAGTCAGTGGGAAAATCTCTCCTGAGCTTTTCTGGAAATGTGGAGTTGCCTAATTTTGCCATGAAAAAGCTGAGAGCATCTTTTAGCTCACTGAACACACAGTGAATGCAAGAGCTGAGTAAACATAGTGTGTGACCTGAGTAAGAGCTTAAGGCTTATATTGCAGGAGTGGAACAAATCTTAAATATGATCCTGGATATCTTGTTTGGCTATCTTAAAATGTTTATCTGTTTGATTGTTCTCTCCTTGAGCCATCCCACAGTTTTCACTTCTGGATTACTCAGTTATTTTTTAGAATATGAGTTTATGCAGTTAAGGACTATGTTTTCACACAGTGAAAGCATTCACAGTGCTCAGCTTATCTAAAAAGTTACTACTATTTTTTAGTGTTCTTAATTATTGCCATGTTTAGTGTTCTGTGACCCTTGTGAAGGTTATATGAAGAATTTATTGTCGCATATGCCTTCAGACATGGAAAATATTTACTTGTTTTATTCTATCTAGCTCTAATAATTAACTCTGTTATCTGGTGTTAGAAGCTCACAGGCAGAAGAACCATAGCAGGAAGCTTTACCTAAGTCTATAAATGAAGTACTTTAAAGAAAACTCTGCCCCGAAAAAGCTGAGCATGCAGCAAGTCAAGCTTGGGTATGCAAAAGATACAGCCTGAGCCAGATTATACTCTGCTAAGTGGATAGCTAGCAGAATGGAGAAAATGATGGGAGGAAGTTATAGTGACGTGGTATGTCTGATGTATTGTAACAGTACTTAAGGAAGGGACAGGTGGAGGACTGTTGGATTAGGACGGCCAGAAAAGTTTCTGATTCAGCTGCTGCAGCTGAGGTAGCTTTGCTCCTTGGCTCTCCCTTGCTTAGAGTGAACAAGGAATAATTTAGACTTAACAGCAGTAGGGCACCTATGTCCTCTGGAGGGGCTGAGGAAAGCTAAGAGCTAAGGCAGTGTGAATTCCTCATGTTCTTGGAGGGCAGTAAGATACTCCCATGCCTATCCATGGTCCCAGGATGCTGGCACCGTAACCTCGACTTGTTTATCTAAACGCTTGGGATACGCTACAGCAAACTGCTGACGCTCAGCTTCACACAGGGTCCAGTTCTACCGCAGCTTGTAAGGTCTACAGATAACTGGCACAGGAAGATCCCTTCAAGCTTCAGGCTTTTGAAAAATGGACTAGGTTTACTACCATAAATGTCATCATAATGGGCTATTTATCAGAGCACAGTACATCGCACACTGGAAAGGCAACATATTATGGCATTGCTTTCACTGGAAATTTTGGGAGGAGAAAATAGCCTAGCAAAAATCAACAGTTTCAGAAATTATTTAAAGGGAATAACAAAGTGATCCAAAGTATATTCTTCTTGGGTTATTACATTACAATAAAAGCATTAGTATTATACAAGTCATTATTTTATCATTAGTTTAATGACAGCAGTTAATGAAGACTTTCAGGAAACATTCACACAGCTATTGGATATGATTTGTTAGACTACACACTTTCACTCAGAGATAACATGCAATTAAAATGCTGCCAAAGTCATCATCTTTGCAACAAAGCTTTATCTGTGTGTTTCAGCAACCTAACAATATATGCTTTCTTGTTGGTGGAAAATAGCTTTAGTTTTACCCATATGGATATGTTTCCCATCAACCTTAATTTTGCCTGTAGCATAAGGATAAGAAAATTTCTGTCATAAATGATTTACTGTGCTTGCAGTTCCACACGCACCCTCTTTCTATACCATGCAAATTTCAGTACTAGAAAAGGTTTGTTTAACATATATCACTGATAAAGAGGATATGAAATGATTAGAAAAAGAATGAGCATCTAAGTGATGACAGTTCTCTAGCAAAAATATCATGCTACTTTTTTTTCACTTTGTAACTTCTTGGGACTGCAATTTGTTTCAATAGCAGCTACATCGGATTTGAAAATACACTACGAACTTCTGCAAAATGAAGATTTAGCATCTTTGTACCGATACTACAAAATTTCAGCAAAGAATTAAGACATAGTTTAATCTTGTTAAATTTTATTATAGGGAGGCTAAGTGGAAAAGATATGAGTTAATTAACCAAAGCTGTCTGTATCCATTTCTTGGGACTGCTTAGGTATATATAAAAGAGCTCATTTCATTGTTTAAAGAGAGGGTGATCCCAGTGAAGTGGTTAACATTTACTCTGCTTGTTAATTGTACAGTATGGCAACGGTGCTGTGTACCTGGAAAGTATTGTATATTAGCTGCAGCTTCTATATGCCTGCTACCATTTCAAGCACCATAAAGTCTCCTCAGGCAGACTGTATAAAGAAATGTTAGATGTAGTAAATTCCACTCCCCGCCCCCAATTCCAGCCTAGCTAGTGGAATAAAGATATGCTTAAGCACAGAAGAGTTGCAACTCATTTTGAATCTGAATTGTTTCAGAAATCTAAATCTACTGTTTGGTTTTCAAAATGGACTTCTCTTGAATATTAAAACTGAGATGAAATTACAATGGATAAACATTTGAAATAGCTGTATATCGCCCACGGCTTTTAGATAATATTTTGAGCTATATTTTCACCTGCTATTCTCTCTCCTGATGTTGTCACTTCTGTAAAGAAATTCATGATTTCACATTCATGTTTATGGATGATGTACTACAAATGGGTCATTCTAGTTTTTAAAAGCATTTGCAAATGATTTTGAAAGACAGGTTTTCTGGAGATCATTTAGGACCTGTTAGACATCACTGGAAGAAATTAGAGGTTTTAAATTCATACTCTTGATTTGTAAATTATTCTGATTCACCGTTTTAAAACTGAATGCTTAATGGTTGTTTGGCAAATAACTAGCACCATACAATCTGAGTGAGTGTTGCCTTCAGTTTGCTGAGATTAAACACCAGACTGTTCTCCCATCCCTAAAGCGTGCTTCCAGAACAAAGCTGAGACAGAACAGCATTGAGCAGCTTGCAAGGTCATTGGTCAAATTGCCCATATAATGCCTTACAGAAGCAATAGATTGCTTTTCAAAACTTCAACCATGGAATTTAATAAACAAGCCTGTGATGTTTGGGGATGTACAGCTGTTTCTTTGCTGCAAGGTTGTGAAGCATTTACAGGGAACCTCAAAATTTGTTTGCAAACTGCAGCTGATACCTTATAAAACAAAATGCTGTTTTTCAGAGTGATCAGGTTAGAGTGCTGTTCCTTTAACTGTACAGTAACAGCATAGAAAGAGATGGCAGATTGTAGTCAAGGGCTTCATATATTTCCCACTATTTTAGTGTGTACATTGCCATATAAAGATAGTTTATCAGTATCATATCTTCATCATATGTCCCCCTCTCATGCAGATCTAGAGAAAGGGAAACTTTAGCTGTCATTGATGCCAGTGTCAGCTCTGTATTTCCTGTCTTAAGTGCAGGAGCGGAGTCATGGAGAGTGAGGTCACTGATCGTTTTGATCATCTGAAATGGCAGAAGATTTACAGAGGCAGCCAGCCCAGAATGCTTCTCATTTATCCTGCCTACTGACAGTGAATCTGTGGTGTGGTAGTGACAGAGAGGGAAAATCTTAGCCATCTCTTCTGGATTATCCCATATGCTTTTCAGATAATGTTCCGAGATCTTTAATAGTTAATCTCAGAAAGAAAAAGAGGAGGATTTTGCTTGAAACCCTTGTTATAATGAAATTGCATTTTTCCCCTTTCTTCCTAGTTCAAATTGTTGTATTTTACATCTGCAGTCACCAAGTAAGGGAAGACAATGTTTGTTAAACAAATCATCAGGCTTTCTTGTTTGTTAACTCTTCCTAGTCATTCTGTGGATTGAACAGCCCCTGTGCTGTCTGTCTGTATGCTGCGGACTCTGGCCCAAAAACCTAGCTAACACATAGTGTTTGGATAAGGATGATTCTGGCATGGTGATTTGGATCCGCCCCCTCTCTGCATTTCCTACAAGCTACGATTTTTCAGAGATTTTTGTAGATTTGAAGGAAAAACATCTTGGGAAATGTGGGGAAAGCCTCTCTGAGTATCACATTAGGTTCAGAAGGCAAAAGCACATGGAAATAAAACTGGGGGTAAAGTTGCAAAAAAAAAAAAAAAAGTAAAACTGTGAGGGTTTATAAGTTGACCGTGTATCTCCTGGCAAAGCTGAGGGCCCTTCCATGGAAGTGTGGAAAGTCTGAAAGTCTGGGGAAGCTGGAGTTTGACTTATGAGATGTTACGCTTTGAGGGAATCAAATGAGCTGGATCTTGATAAGAAGGCAGAGCAAGACACTTGCTTACCTTCTGGCCAAGCATAATAAGCCAAAGAGCAGATACTGAAGAAGTGCTAATGATATGGTGTTTAGGGTTGTGACAATGTCCTGATGAAGCCAAGTGAAGACCAAGACAGGAGCTAGGGCAAGAGGGAGGGGAGGCAAAGATGGCACTTATATTTATAGAAACATCCTCATTCCAGCTGTGATTACTTTCCCACGATGAGGATAAGCGTTGGTGGATCTGCACTGCTTCTGGGGGTAACACATGTGTGGAGCAGGCCTGGTTGCACATGGCATGGCCAGGATTACAGAATCACGCTCTCAGTGCTGCTGCTGTCCAGCTTGCCAGATACCTCTCATAGTTAGTTTTCAGTCAAAGAAGGAAGCTAAAATCTTTCAGACTTGTTTGTCTACTTAGTAGGCTCTTAACTACACATAATGTCAGGACGGTCTGTTTTCCAAAGGTGCTAAGCCAACGCAATATCCTTTGATGTGAGGGAAAATCAGGTCATTGGAACTCAAGAATCAGGTGTGGGTTTAACTAGGCAAACTAGCCTGAACGACAACTTTTTCAGTTGCTAGTAAAGGGAAGAGGAAAAGATAAAACAGGAACAAAATCACCTGTGCATACACTACAGCAGCACAACAGTCTGCTGAAATGTGGTCATCCAGAGCTCACTTGCAAGGTTTGTTCATCAGTGTCAGGACTACAAGACAGGAACACATGCTTGAATGGGTTTTGGTTTGGTTAGCACAGAGACCGAAAGCCATTTTCCTAGTAAGCACTCGTTTCATGGTGGTTGTACTAGTTAATGTGCACTTTAACTCTCTGCTGTTGTTAAACCTCTGTTGCAACCATGCCTTGAATTGCAAAACATATGTACTTTAATCCTTTAACTGTTTGGTCTTGGTTATTATGGTTTTGTAAAGGAAGAAGGGGTATGGAAGACCGCTGGCACAGGTATAAAGCACTTCTCACGTATCCTTGAGCAACGCTGGAGCACAAAGGCACACTTTATGTTCTCCATGCGTACATCTCAAGCCAGCAAAACATTCAGGAAGCCGCCAGCAGACGGGGCCTCTACCTCCCCTGCTAGGGGAATACAGTCACACACAGAGTAAACATCCTGGGGTCTCTGACAGCCTGTCAAATTCATAGAAACGTAGGATTGGGGAGTCTTGCTATCCAAGGTCGCCATGTCAGACATCTGCTTTGATGAATTTCAAAGGTGTCATCTTAAAACCAGCTATGTTTCTTGTCTCCTCCTTTTGGAAGGCCATATTGTCCACCAGTTAGAAACCTTCTTTCAATTCTAAACTCGAATTTGTCCAGAGATAGTTTATACTGTCTTGTTCCTGCTTATACTCCTTATTAAGACATTGTCTTAAATACCTTCTTTCTGCCAACCTCCCTGGTGTCAATGTCCTTTAGAATATTTACAGGCTACGCTGAAAAAAAGCATTTCCATGTACCTTACCATTTCCAGTGTAAGGTTGAACATTAGAGGTATAATTACATCTTTCAGCTTTTATGACAACATAGAGAAACAGAAAAACTTATTAAATTCAGCATGTTTAAAATGGGCAGCAATAGGCAAAAGCCAATATTTCCTACATAGTGTTCCTTATCTGCCATAATCCTCTGTTTTTATACATGAAGAAGTCCTGAGCCATACAATATTGTGAAGTTTTTAGAGTAGACATTAGCTGAAATGAAAAGCAGCAGTTCTGAACACAGTTTCTTCCTCAAAATCTGAAGTTCAGCAAATTACATTGACAAGGAATTAATAAAATGTTATAAAGTTTATTGTGTTTGAAATTGTTTAGAAATCACAACATCAGAAAAGCATTGTGCACCAGTTGAGTTTCTGTCAGCATATTTAGAAAAAGCTGGATGAGCTATGCCAATGTATTTTGATTTAGGTAAACTTAGTATCTTAAACAAAATTCTGCATTATACCAGTAAGGTTGCAGAGTAGGTTTTTATTGGTGGATTTCAACTGAGAAAAAACTACTCATCAGGAATAATAATAAACACAAATGCAATGCAAAACTTCTTCAAGAACTAGGAAATGTGTTAGTTTTCTGAGCTTATTAAAATTTGCAGTAGAAATCCTGTTTTCATTTATTGTTCTGGAGGAATCACAGATGAGGAGAGAAGGGGCTTGGAAAGCTTTGGTGCTGGCTGTTGGCATTTCTCAGTAATCTTTCCAACTAATTCCCCAATGTAATCCAGCTTCAGCAGTCTGAGGAAAGAACTGGGTTCTTGGAAGGAAATTGGGACACTTCAACTGAATCTGCCAAAGAAGATGTTGAGCTGTTTTTCGAGTTTGTGTTGAAAGTCATAATATTTTGCACAACAAAAATAAAAATAATGGTAAGTGTTTACAGTGTTGAGCATACTTTTACACCTTAAGAAAGTTAGTTAAGAAGGACATTTTAATGAAATAATTTATAACTTAAACATCAGGATTTAAATTAGGCTTATCTAAAAAAACAATCCAACTTATGTATATCATCATTACAGGTGTTTAAGAAATGACAAACACAAATGTGAATGTAAAGACTGCTATTTCACTGGGCGTTCTTCGAGGAAAACAAAGGAAAGCAAATGGAAAACTTCCATTCTGTTCCAGTCAAGGGGTGAATGGTAAAAGTTTCTGCTATATTCCACAACTGTTTCAGGTTCAGGTTCCTACCTAAAGGGGGAGAGAGACCTCATTAGCACCATCAGCACTGCCTGCAGAGGCACCTGCTTAGGGTGTTGGATGTCAGAGGAGAGGACACCTCTCTGAGCAAATGTCCTTGAAAGGGATTTGCTTTCAAGACAAAAAAATAGGTTTTAAAAGATATCCAGAGCTTCCTAAGCTTGTACTTTTTAATAGTTATCTTGTACTGCCTAGTGGCCTCCAACCAATAATGCTACGAACACTTCTTTTTAAAGAAACACGGTCCCAACCCCAAAAGTGCTATTTGTCTGGCAGAGTGAGGCATCTGGAGATGCTTTCTAAAGTTAAAATGAGATGGCAGACCTTAGGGGAAAAATAATGTAGTCAATATTGGAGTCACATCTGGGATGGCACTGTTCATTCTCCTTTCCACTCTGAGTGAATGATTTAACACAATCAGGCATTACAGTGATTTAGCAAGTGTTTTAATTTGTGTGAGACATTGGTCGAGTTCATGTGGGGGCTGTGGTTAATAAAGACTGGTTGTCACTTTTTACGCACGCAAGAATTATAAACTCAGCATCCCTCAAATCTGAGCAATTTCTTTCTGTCTCCCTAAAATGCCATCTGCTGCTTCACATTCTTTTCCCACTTTTGCAATAATCAGCTAATTTATGCTTCAAGTGACTCAGCACAGCTGCATTCATTTCAGTAGAGGAGCATCATTTTACATTATGTAAGGAAAAGTTCATGAAGTTCTCTCTGGCTGAGATTAATAATAATAATAATAATAATAAGCAAAGTGTAGGATACATTAGAGTGAGCTGCAAGGTGTCTGCTTTGGCCCATCATTTTGGTGAGAAGACAGTCATTTCCATCCAAAATTTCATTCCTTACTCTCTTTAAAGTCTGTAGGTTAAGGCACTTTCTTCTATAAAAGCATGTCCAGACACAGGTCTTTAGACACTTGCCTTTATACAACAAGCCGAGTGGAAGCATTTCACAACACAGAAAAGTTTGCATTCAGTCAAGCTGATTAACTTTAGATTAGAACATATTAAAATAACAAATGTTGCATTTGTATAATTATGCTCATATGGGTGGTCTGGATTTGATTAGGTGTATAAGAGAACTGTATTTATCCTTCTCCATCTGCAGGGGTCCCATCCCCCTCAAATCTCAAGAGCTTTCATGGATTTCTGTGGCTGAGAGTGAATATAGGAAGATGGTAACTGCTTACAGTGTTGTAGAAGCAAGCCACCTTGCTAGCATGAAACTACTGTTAATACAAATTGCTCTTCCCTGTAAGCGTGGTACCTGCCTTCTGAATAAAATCTTATCTTTAAGGCAGCAAACTTGGTTTGTTCCCACCTCCCCCACCTTTTCTTCTTTTCGTCACCACTGAATCTGTTTTGTTTTCTCTTCTGAATTTCCCATAAGCCAAGAAGTCCTGAGTGCTTCACTTTGAACTCCAGGAAGTATACATTCAGATTTTTAGCAGATGGTTTCGACCACATTGAGAGTGGTGACTAAAAAACAGGGCATATGGCCTTTGTGGACAGAAAACTCCTGAGGCTTCTGTTGCAAGGCCTAACAATTTTCTGTGTATGGCAAACCTATATAGATGGATTCCTGTCTTCACTCTGAAGCCAGCCATCACCCATCTGTAAAATGATGTGCTATTAGCACTCTGGTTAATAGTGCTATATAGCTGTATCAAACAGACATTCTTGAATTAGGTCTTACTGACATGATGGGCTGAATTTTGGTGTCCTTTCCTGGCAGAATTTCAATTCATTTATCACTGAGCGAGACATGCAGGACTGGCCCCATTATTATGAATATATTTTCCAGTAATAGATTCCCTGGAAGTCTGAAAAAGAGGACCATTAAAACCTGAGAAAATCATATTGTACCTCTAACATTAAATGAGGTCTAAGTTCTTTTTGGTCTTGAAGGTATAAAGCAAGTTAACAGATTTTTAGACTCTATATTACCAGCCAGGACTCTTCTGAGTCATGCCGGCCTCAGGTACTGAAACCCGGCATTGAGATTCAGCCCAAGTGCTGCTGAGTCATGCTGGTGGGTGAATCCGATGAACTCAAAGCTGTCTATAGCAGTTTCAGAGTACTGAGCTGGGGTTAGCAAGTGAACAGAGTCTGAAAAACTGCTATGAAGAAGGGTACCTCAAGTTTCTAGCATGCAAATTAATCACTATTGGGGATTCTTGAGCGTGCTGAATTTTCAGTATATAATTCCCTTCCAATTATTTAAACAAAACCGAATAGGTAAATGGAACTACTTTCTACCACATTATGAACTGTGAGTCCTGGAGGAAATTATTGGTACCAAGAAGGTCTATTTCAGAAGATTGCTGTGCATGTTTCATTGCAGGACAGTGCTGTATGTGGACTCTTTGTAGGTTTGACTCTGGGCTATGACTAGAAGTGAATCTCTGCAATTCCTGTTCCACTGAGTGTCCTAAGTTACTTCCATGATGTTCCAGAAGTGAGCACTTCCAACTGAAAAAGGACAAATCTGGAGTATGCAAGATATGCTGTTATTCACGCAATGATTCAGATTTATTTCTTTTCCTCTGGTAATAACCCAGAGCAGGTAGCAACTGTGGAGATGAATACTTTCTTCCATCTCACAAAATAATTTGCAATTTGTCCCTACAGGGTGAATTGTTAAAAACTGATGATTAAATGTCATCCATGCTAATGCTGTTCAGGCATTCAGGAAAAGGAACTGAAGGAAGGTAGACATGTCTTCCTAACAGATGCAACGCATGCTCATTGACTTCAGGTAGCTGTGTCATGTACAGCCGTTGTCCATGAGAAAGAACATGCTGTAGAGTGTTCACAGCATCCCTACCAGGCCAGCTGTTTAACTTGCTTGCTTCTAGAGAATGGGCTAATTTCCAGTTTTCTGAATGGTCTTAGGAATAAGTGTTTCAGCAACTTATGATATTACCTATTTAGTAAAGTTGTACCAGAGCCCTCTCATCCATCAAGCCTTCCTTTTTTTAAAAACAGAGTTTAAAAATCTAAGCCTCCTTTAGCTGAGGCCAGAAGGAACTGGAGCCATCTGGACTGAAGCAGGGCCAACTGTGAAGCAAGACTGAGTTCAGAAGGTAGAGTAAGAAGTTTTTCTAATGGCATAAGATTTCTTGGCTGTCTTGGGCAAATAAGCATTCAAGGCTCCCACTTTAAATCTCTGGCTAAAGGTGCAACTGACAGAGGGATACAGTGCATGTCTTGTATGGCTTATGATATGAATGCTGAGAGCAGTTGTACTAAATAGCAGATAGAGCTGTAAACTCGGAATTCTGAAAGGCTGTAAACAACATCACTTTCCACACTTGTATTTTGTACTGCCTACTGCATATAATGAAACTGCAAGCAGGGAAGGAGAGGGTCCTAGTGCTGTGCCTGTCTTGTTAGTCCTTTTACCGTAGAACTCCTGTTTAAATTCAGCAATGCTGTCTTCATGTCAGTATCGTCTCTGTAGCAGAGAAATCTGTGCGAACACATCTCCTTTGGTGTTTTGGCTGCCTGGCAGATTTTAGCAGGGGAAACTGTACTAATTCATCAATTAATAAAGTTGTCAAAGGCAGGTTAGCTGGGGCATATAGAAATCCTGGTTGGGATTAATTACTGTTGTGGTCCAGAGAGCAACCTTTGTCATAAGGATAGAACATGTTTCCAGGTTTCCAGTTTTGCAAAATGAGTTCACTACAGAAATCCCCTCAGGTCTATGACGCTCCAAGTCAGACAAGAGGCAGTTTGTGTGAAAAGAAAGCTAAGGCAGAGCTGAGTGTGCTCCCCAGTCATTTTGGAGAGAATGAGGTGTGCACTTTCATTTTTACAGGTGACTTAATAGCTGTAAGCTCAGTTTAATAAAGATATAGTTTCAGTAGTCTGCCTAAATACAATTAAAAAAATAGGTTTGCCCTTAACTTTCACTCGGCCCAGCAGACTTAAAGATATTAATTTTGAGCAGAAAACCGATTTCTAGCTCAAAAGAATATGTCACACTAGCAATGGTCTTTGTCATCCAATCCAAGCCATACCATCTCCCGGGGTGGAGGCCAGAGTAGGCAGGAGAGAAAGGAGCCCCCTCTTCAGAGGAGGACAAGGTGCTATATACCTCTTATTTAAGATTTTGGGATCTCTGGGTTCCATTTTTGGCTTTACCAGGAATATTCTCAGCAAGACTGCAAGGCAGTTGCAATTTGTAAGGTGAATGTAGGTAGTAGTATCATGTGCTTATCCTTCAATGACTGTCATGCTGTCATCAAAGCAACTATAACTAAATCAAAGTTTTGTGAATCCATACAGCTGTTGTGACCTGATGTTCTCCTAAACACTTTACAGGGAAAGCACAGGTTTTTGCATCTTTCATGGACATCTTAGATGCCTGAAACCCCAGGTTAGTGGAGCATCTGTGAGAAGTGCCATTGCAATACTATGGCCCTCTTGATGAAAGGGTGAATGGTAACACATTCGAAAAGGTCAAAGCTGAGATAGGTTGCAGCCCTAGGGTCTATGCATTGGAGATGGTTCTGTTTTCCAATACATGTACATCAGAGGAGCGAGATGTTTCCTTAGTAGGCAAAATAACTATCTAGACATCATGGAGCAAATGTAAGAGGATTCCTGCAAGGGTGCCAAAATGGGGTATGACATCTCTGATGTATTGTACAGGAGGAAGGATAAGAGCTGTCAAAATCATTGATTTGCTTGAAATCCAATTCAGTCTCAACCAGCACCATCAAAGTCATGTTGTGTTAGTTAAAAAGAGTAGGCCTGACCAGCCTTTCTAATAGCCATTTTGGGTAAACTGCATTTTTCTTGGGAGAAGCTATCCTGTTTCCAAATGCGAGTACTCAAAGGTCACAAATCTCTTCCTCCTAGAGTATGAGAGGAAAATTCATTATTGAAAACGCATGTCAAGGGGGACAGTAGGGGTGGAGCATGATTGTTTACAGCATTTTAAATCTTTAGGATGCACTCAGATCAGCTTTTATTTGAGGACTATAAATTTTTTGTTTGTTTGTTTTCAGTGAAAGTAGGAATTCTAGGTAGCCCCAGGATTAAGGAGCTGGGGCTTCAAGGGAAACTGTAAATGTCGTGACACTGGTACAACTACAGATTTAGCAGCTGTAAAGTTCCAATATTGGATCCTGACATGGTTCAAGTGTATGAATTTCCCAGGAAAATCTTCATCATACATTACTTCATCTGTACATTAGTGCATTATTTCAGCATGGACTCTAAGAAACAAATCATTCATACTTGTTTGCAAATCTGAGATCATTCCACCAAATATTTTAGTTGTTTGTATATGGCCTTTATTAAGGTAAAATGAAAGAAAGAGGCCTAAAAGATGATTCTATTGTGTCCAACTCTGACTTTATATGTCATCTCCATTTTCATCCTTTCCTGAGAAGAGAGTAATATGAAATAATTTTTTTTTCCCTCTTTTGATATAGCTTTCCTGAGAAAAGAATAATTTGAAGTAAAGGAATTTTTTTTCCTCTTTTGATACATCTCCTAAATTAAGTGAATTGTTCTTTTTAAAGATAGCTCATGTAGTATTAAATGTTTGTGCCACTTTCTCTTCTTTATCTTTGGAATTCAGCAGCACTGATAATGTTGTGGTCACAGGCAACAAACTGTTTCTCAGCTCCTTATGGACAGGACAAGTAGATAATATTTGAACAAAGATTTAACAGAGATATTATGTAATCTTATTGTACATATAGAAGGCTATTCCTATGCAGTGTTATGCTACCATAGCAAATGGCATTGACAGCCTCATATTTCCTCTTCTGTGTTCAAGATGCAGCTGCCAAAGACTAGTTTAAGCTTTCAGTGACAAACTGTGGGGAAATTATGTTTTTAATCAATCATACAGCTCAAGCTGGAGTGCCCAAAAGTTATATTCACTTTCTATCCATTCACTTAGAATGTTATAATTTGAATAATTTCTCTTTTCATTATGAAAATCCCTAAGAATGTGATAGATCCTTTAACAAATTCTGGTTCAGAACTCACTTTGCAATTACTCTTTTTGTGCAATGTGTGGCATTGCCTAAAATTCATTGCTTTCAATTGCAAGCTGTCTAAAACAAAATGAACGAAAAAAGTGTCATTATATAATTCGATAATAATATTAGTGATGATAGCACCTAATAACCATTGAGTACAAAGTATTAATAATCTACTTTTACATTACCTATCTTGCTCCCATAATGTATTCTGAAATGCAGAGCTGTCTTTGCAAGACCAGCCACCTGTTATGTTGTTAAGTGCAAAGTGATGGTGACTACCTTACACAAAAACTTGTGGACATCATAAAGGTAGGGAAATCTGGCATCCTAGTCAACTTCATAAAATTCATTTGAGTTTAGTGGGCTCAAGGGCAGCTGTTTGGGAACTCCACCTAAACGCATTCACCCATTGTCTGTTAAATGTGGGTATGAAAGAGTAGCATATTCACCTCAGGTTTTTGATGGTGAACTGGTTTTAAATTGAAATTTAAACAAAAGCTAAAGTTACCTTTTATTCACCCCAAAATTTCATTTTCATCTTGGGCAAAATAACGGTTCTTTTAATAAAAATAATTTTTAGTTTTTAGAAAAAAAAGTCTGATTTTTTCATTTAAGATTGAAATGATATTTTTGTTTTAAACACAGAAACCTTTGAAAAAGACTTAAAAATTCATTTTTTCATATAAAACCTGAAAACTCGATAATTTTTACTGGCAGTAAGAATAAATATGTCTGTAATATTTTCATAATATGTAGTGTTATAATAAGGAGTATGATTTCCTCACTCTCCATAATAACCAATCAGTTTTATCCGTGCAAACTGACAGAGAACCAAACTACTCAAAAAGCCTCTGGAATTTACAATACATTTCCTTTCTATGACCTGAAAGATTTGTAGTTTAAAATGATTTCCCTTTGATTTCTTAATGCTATAAATTATAGACTTATAGTTTTGATTGATTTAAGTTTAGATGAATGTCTCTCAGCACCACAGTATCATTGATTAATTTATTCTCACAAGTTGCCTGATAAGTAGGGAAATACTATCTCTGTATTAGGCAATTAACAAGATAGATATGGAAGGGCTGAAGACTGAATGTACATTTGCTGCACTGTGGTCCAGGAGCTTGATCTTCACTGTCCTTGAAGTCCAGAGACAGATGACGGCTGCCTATGACCTACTGTTAGGTCGTTGATTACATTCCATTAGGAATGATTAGGTCAAACTTTAGCTATTCTTTTTCATGCGAACTAGTAAATCTATGAAATCATGCTAGGCCAAAAAGAAGATAAAGTCATGCTTCATGCTGATTGCACCCTTCTTTTACAGCTAGACTAGAATTTTCTATTAAACCTAAGAAGTGTTTCTGGATATATCTCAGATATAAAATTAATTGTCAGAAGTTAGAAACCATTGGCGTAATTTCTGACTTTTGGGAAACCTCTCATAATGAGATTGTAGGTGTTAACCTAAACATTAAATTATTCAGTTTTAATTAGAGGAGAAACTGATTGAAATTAATTGGAGATCCACTTTAATCCAGCTAGTGAAAGATCTGGCCAGAGGAGAGCATTTACCATTAGTGCTTTAGGCAATATTAGAATGAGACTTTCTAAAATAGTTCATGCCCAGAAAGCTCTTCTGGCTACTGTTCCACCATTTTTAGAAAAATTCTTTGCTGGAATGTTAAAGGACGGCAATGTTTAATTTGAATTTAAAATGAAGTCTGGAGTTTCCATTGTCCTGACTGAGAATAAGACAAAACAGACTCCTGCCTCCCTCAGTGACCTTAGGCATGAGCTAAGAAGGAGAGAAATTTGGAGAACCTGCTATTTGCTCTTAAAAAAACTAAATATTTCAAAGACTGATGTTAAAGGAGCTTTTCTAAAACAGAACACATGGAACATAGTAAATTAATAAAAATCATGAATATAAATATTCCACAAAATTAATGTATTGCTATATGTATTGCAAAATATATCTGCAGTATATATCTTTAAACTCAACAACAGCAAAAAAGATTTTTAAAGTCCAAACCTTTTAAATTCTGAAGTATTAAGGAACACTAACAGACAGCCAGTTTCAAAGATTAAACTGCAAAGAAGCAAAACATTGCCCCGGATTCAAGTGACTCCAGATAGAAATGTCAATCATTTGCCAAACTTAATGTAGGCTATTAAGATTGCAGTATCATGTAGCCACAACACTGAAAGATTCTATGTTTACATTAACTCCACCAATCCTGGGACAAAGGCAGAGGTGTATGTCTGGTTGGAGTCAGCAAGAAAGTGTCTCTCTGCTCTGGGTTTACAGTGATCCCCTATAATCAACATTGTGTGAGCTCTACCCAAGCAGAACAGCTAGTGTGAAGCTACATGTCTGAGAGGGCCATGCTGACCATCCTCGAACACAGTACTGTCGGGTAGGAATAGGTAGGTGGGAGGCATTAGGAGGGCAAGAAACATATTCTTGAAAATTGCTTCTCAGAAAGGAGTTGTGGAACATCCCAAAATCTTTGAATTCCTCCAGCTCACAGGGACGTTATAGCCCAAAAACATTGGTTTTACCCAAGTGATTTATATTGATTACACAGAAAAATAGTCAACCACTTGCCAACTGTATGGGTAACACTCAGCAGGGGGAGGACAGCAGACATTTTGATCTAGCTTTTTAGAAACCTTTATCACTACTAGATGTGACTGAAATCCCATTCTCCACTCCTTTCTCTTTTCTTTTTTCTTCTATTTCTACTTTGCTTCCCATTTCTAGTCTTTTCTTTTTTCTATTCTCCCTTTACTTTTTTTGGGAAAAAAAAAACCCTACTGCAGAAAGCAAGATAGCAACAAAGCATAATGAAATACAAGTCAAAATAATTTCTAAATCTGTTTTCCCAACCATGAACTTGTGGGGATACATTTTTAGCATACTGAGTCATTTGTTAATTAGAAGATGTTGATGCCTTTGAGGATTCCAGGTGGTATGATCAAAATTCCAAAAGTATTTGGTACTTCTAGACTGTTTTGAAAACATCTCTCTGCTGTTAACAAATGGGTCAAGATATGTAAAAGCTGAAAAGTTGAAAGGGTATTCAATTGTTTAATCAGAGCAAGTTAGGAGTTGAAAATCATCATCAACAAAGTATGAGCAGTTGCCTTCAGGAAAGACTACAGTAAATGTGACAGAGTAATACATGCAAATACACTGACAAAATCCACTTTCCTGTAAGTGAGTTGAAGAGACAGGTCATGTCATTGGTGCAATCAGTTATCTTTATAAAGACTGTAGGGTTGATTTTCATACTGTTCTTTTGCGAAATTAAATTTACATTTTAAATCTTAACTCATGCCATCTTAGTAATTATTTTTAGCACCTATCTGTGCCAGTCACTGTCACTGCAATTTCTGTAAATTAAAACCAGTCATGGCAAGGGAAAATTAAAAATGTAGATGTCTCAAGTTTAATACCCGTTGCTGTTGTGGAAATTTGGAAGCTTTGTTGACAGGGCAAAAAGTTTTCACTGCAAGGATTAATTTGCTGCCATGGTACTTTCTCAGCAGAGTAGCAATGCTGACTTTGCTTGGCATGATACATATTAACAGGTAGTCTGTGTTTGGATAAGCCATGCCCAGATGAATCAAATGCTGTTTCTAGACAGCATCCCTTTTGCCAGAGAACAATTTGTGAGATGTGCATGGCAAGACTGTTCACATCACAATCTATGCAAAGCATTGGCTTCACTTCCATGGTAAGAGCGAAAAACCAGAAGAGTTAGAACTTGCTGTTAAGAGAGAAAAGAATGGATCAAATTCATTCTTGCAGTAAATCCACTGATGTTGCAAGCTAACATTAGAAAACTTCATTCTTTTCAGAGGCAAATTTATCACAAACAATGACGAGGGGTTTTGTGTCACATTAACACTTTGTAAAAGAGCCAGAATGCTCATTCTTTATTAATGAGGATTCTCTTTCACAGATGTGCTTTGTCGCAGTAGCTGCAAGTGGTTTCAATGTTACAAGTACTTCTATGGGAAATGCCTGGGTTACTAACAGTTAAACAATAATTTTCACAGAAGAGTTGATATGAAATACACAATGCATCAGTTAATGAGGAGTTTTTGCTAAGCAGCCTCCTGCTGTTTGTGAATCCTTTTTATGTGAGGAAACCTGGATAGGGCATCAAGTGGGGACATAAGAGACTCTCATTTTCTTCCTGGATGTTCCACTAGTTTGTTGGATGACCTGGATGAGCTGCTTTATCTTTCTGTGAGACAATTTTTCCTACAGTAAAATAGGCATCATGTTACTTGCTTCCTTTAAAAAGTGAGTGGTGAGGAAAGTTAAGTGGGGTACAATACTTAAGTATTCTTATTTCTGTCAATTATAGGAACATGAACATTTTTCTAAGGCAAATGTCCTCTGTTGATCCCTTCTACAGGTTTTTGTACTAATCTGCGAATGTCTTTTTCAGGCAACTAACACTGATTGACTTTAGTAGCAAACACTTACAGGACTAATTGCTATTGTTGTTATCACATCACATCATATAAAAAAATCACAGTTAACCAAAGGGAAACTAGGGTACCACTGAATGTTGACCATTAAAGACTTCTTTTACGTGACTGTGCACATGTACTGCAGTGCATGAGTAGCATGATTTTTCCATTCATTCTTCAGAGCTACTTACAAAGAAACATCATTCTCCCACCCCCCACATATCTGCTAGTGTTTTGTGATCTATCTGCAATCTGGAAGTATTGCCTACTACTAGATCCTGTTGTACACAAAGGTTCCTCAGACAGTGACTCACTGAAGTGAATAGAACAGCTACTTAAAAAGTACAAATCAGATTGTTTTCAGCTTAATCAAAGACATGGGAACTCAATTTGTCCAACAGCCCTTCTGAGGGCTGATAAGATCTACATGAAACATGGAAATTGGGAAAAAATGTTGTTGCTGATTGTTAATAATAATGCAATCATATTTTTCACTAATTTTTGTAATGGAATGAGAAATTTGCTTAATTATATGATCCCAATGGTAATATCTGAAATAATCAAGTTTCTATTTGGTTTTTTATTCCTCCCTGCTACCATTCTTGTGTAACTTCTAATATTGCTAAAATAATTGTTAAATTAATGTCCAATATTATAAATTTTAATAAGGATATGAGTAAGGATAGAACAGCATAAACATTTACAATGCCAGTATAATTAGTCTCATCTGTTGCAAAAATTATTTCTTGCGAGCTGCTTAACTAGTCCTCCAAAGTTTTAAAAACATAGTGGAAAAAGCAAGGTAAAAACTGAAGAAAATTTGATACCATTTCAGAAGGGGAAAAGGATGGTAAGGGTTTTCTTTTTTTCCCCCCTGTAAGCGAGCAATTATTCCTAGGTAAATTGTAGCAGAACAGATTAGACATGCTTGTTCATACCAAGCAAAAATCAAGCCCTTGAGATTACTTGTGTTTAATTACTTTACAAAGGGCTACAAAAGAAAAGATTATACTTTGAAACTGGCTTTCTTCTTTAAAATCATATAAGAAATTGTGGCTGTCAGCCATGCAAATCATTGCAGCTATCCAACCTGTAGGATTTTACATGCAAATAAGCATGTAAAAGCAGTTCTACACCTTGGAAAGTCAAAGGACTTAAAATCTTCTGGAATTTAAAACTTCATACTTAAATGCAGTTTTGAAAAATACAAAACCTTATGGGTATGTGTCTGCTTATTTTTTATGGTACACTTTGTGCACTTAAATTGCACTTACAATGTGCATGAAAGGTTCTTATTTTTGGCAATAATATATTCTTACTAACATACTTAAATGATTGAATTTTCCTTTAAAGGAATATAGAGTAATCTTATGCTTGTAAATGAAAGAATACATATTTGCTCTTTGATTCAGAATTTGTCTTGACTCTCTTCTCTTAAGAAAATAAGTCTTAGAAGAAAATCCATATGTGGACATTAGGAACAGAAGAACTTTAGATCACCATGTATATCTGAGGATATAAATTTGTATGGAGGGTAATGTACATTGGTGCTGACAACAGCCGATTAATCATGCATTTGCTGAACCAAGAAATAAGGATTTTAGAATTTTTGTCTGATTAAAATATGTACATATAAATGCTTTTAATAAACTAAGTGAAGAGATGACAGTGTGACACCTATGTTCATTTTAGAAATATAGAATGCTACTAGCAAAATAGAAAGAGCCAGATCTCTCAGTCTAAATCCATATGGTGGTGAATACAAGTTAATGACAGATTATGCATGGGCATAGTGGCTTAATGCCAAACAGGAGAACAGAATAATACATTAGAACTCAGAGGTAGATTTTTTTTCTGCATTTCAGTAATAAATGTATTTATACATGATTCTGTAAGGTAGAGATTTGTAAAATATAAAAATACATTTGTAAAATATAAAGTCGTATCATTGAATAATTAGGCAACAATAATTGTTTGGTTAATTATTTTAAAGAAAGAAAGCCCTATCCATCAGAACTATTGATTCAAACATTTGGCTAACTGCCCATGAGTTAAGCAGGAGGAAAAAATTCAGACAACTCTAGATGAGAAGGATAGAAAGAAAAGCTTCTGGTTAACATTAAGGTGATGAAAAGCAAGCCTATAAAACTACCAAAACATTTACTAAGGTAGCAAACCCTGCTGTGTTAGGCTTTGGTAAAGTCTTTCAGTTACCTACTAGTTTTTTATCTTATCCATTTATCTTTCTTCTCCCAACCTCTATGCTGCTTGTTTTCTTCACTTGCTTCTGCTCATCACTGATGAGTCTGAAGCAGTCTTTTTGACCAAAGCACTCACCACTGAGTGACACAGGCAGTGGAAGAATCCTCTTTCCTTTACTCTCCCCCATCAACAATATGGGGAAAAAATGCCTTCTTTTGGAGGCTCAAACCTCTGCCTTTTGAACCAAAGAAAAGGGAGGATTAACTTGTGGCAGTATGTTCTCTTTTTCTCACACAAGAATTTGGAAGGTTTTTCCTCCTTTCCAGAAGGCGTGAAGTGACCTATACCTGGCTGCCCTTCCTCTTTCAGGGACTAAACAGCTCTCGTTCCACTGAAGAGCTGAGCAGAGTGAACAGTGTGCCATGTCTTGGTTTCTGAGCTCTCCAAAATAAAGACATCAGCACCCACTTTGTGGGTGAGTAAGCGCTGCGCGGTTGATCGCTAGGGACAGGATTTGGGCTCCTGCTAGGGTTTAAGCTATGTCTTACAAATTAGTTTGCAATAGACAGAGTCACCCCAGAAGGGTCATCTGTAGCTTGGAGTCTTACTGCTGAGCACCTCTTTCACAGTTTGTGTGATCGCCCTGCATTGCCTCTCATGCGCACAGTGAGCACTGCACATCGACTGTACGCTGGAGGCGGATTCAGCCATTTGGATGTGAACAGTGTTGTTTCACTGACATATTTAGTTCAAATTGTTTAAAACTCAGGAGAAAAATTGATTACAGAAAACCAGCAAGAGAGTTTCTTTGAATGCGTTCACGCTCAGTCGTGGCTGAAACTGACTCTGGGAGGACAGGCATAATAGGTGATATACCAGAACAGGTTTAGTATTGTAGAAAGCCTTAAAAAGTCAGAGTTCACGTATATGAAGCAAAAGAAACATATGCTTTCTACCTGTCCAAATGCAAGTCAGAAGTTTTGAGCTGTCTGCATTAAAATGTCTGAAAATATTAAATCGAAAGTTAGACATAGGATTTGTGAATTCATTGGAGAAATTATTTGTTAATAATTAATTTTTATTATCAAAATCAAGAATGCCTTGTAATACCACCACTCTGACTTCAAATCTCCCTTGGCTTTAATATTATATGACTCATGCTAAATATTTAAATATTTTTATACATCTTCTGCTCTAAAGCACGCATGTCTTTGATGTGATTCAGACCAATCATTCTGTTTTCAAATTATGGATATTTTATTTAACTTCTGTAGAGACTGGGGAGCTAGAGAACTTTTATAATGGAAAACTCATCTATGATAGTCCACTCTGTGTAAAACATCTGTGTTCCCCAGTGTGTGCAAAATGTAGCATGCTGTTAAAAGAGAAGAAACATGGGAATGCAAGAACGATAATGGAACAGAACCGATAAGCAGGAAAAAGCTTTGTGCTTTGGGCTCAGAGCTTTAGATCTGTTGATCTTGTCAGTGCAAAACTGTCTGCTTCATTCATATTAAACAGGATATCAGTCCTTCTCTTCTCATAGGAGCCACAGCAATATGTGCAAGGGCTACACTAGCTCAGAGCAAGAAGGTTTTATTTAAGCCTTCTACAGAAAAAACTACAGAGACATGTTTGCCCAATTGCTACAGCAGGAAGAAATAGTTTACGGGGGAATAAGAAATAAAATGAAGGAATCCCTTTCAAAAAAAGTTGAAATCTTAGCCTGTTAACATCACGTTTACCACAGACTTATGTTTATCATGGTTTGGCAGCTGATTTTTGTTGGTTGTGTTGATCAGCATTGCTTCATTGTCTCTTTGTGATCCTTCACCTTTTATATTTTCCTGTCATCTTTTGTCTTATACCTCAGTAACTTCTTAGGAGTTAGGTCTAGCTCTTAGCTGAGCTTGTTGAGCTCCAGATGCAAAGAAGTTCTAACCATGGACCAGAACATGGTCTTATTTGGTAGTGAAATGATGATTGAAGAGAAATGTTAGGCTGTGGGAAACTAGGTCCATATTGAAATGAAAATTGTAGCTTCCTTGATCGAGAGAGATTGAGTGCTTCTCCAGACCACAGAATCATACCTTAGCTTGATACTGCAATAATCTGTTTTTTACTTTGTCAACAACTTCATATTGCTGATCGTTGCTTAAAGCAGTGTTGATACCATTTCTGTGTCCAGGAATCCATTTGGAAAGGAATGCAGACTGTTGACTTTGAATAGTTTGGGCACTCAATGAAACCAAAAAGACATGATGTGAAAAAACATCATCCCAAGACAGAAGAAAACTAGTCATCTTCCCACAGTATGTAGGAAGCACTAGTATTTTGATATATATGTCATTTATTTTAATTTACCAAATATTGCTTAGATAGTTGATAATAATTAACAGAATGTGTGATAAACTATGAGAAGATTTTTTCATTTTTACCCTCTACAGATCAGTGCTTCTCAAACCCATCAAACTTCCTTTCTTTCATGCTTTCATTCTCCTCTCCAAGGAGGAGAAAGAACTGAGGTAGTCTCTGCATCTTAAAAGTATGGGAGAAATGCTTTACTGTGTTAAGTCTTGCACCACAGGGAGCATGCAGAAACATAATTCTCTACACTGCTACCGCAACAAGCTGCCTGTGGTTTACATCTGCTGCCCATTAAAGCTTAGAAGATGGGAACTTTGGTGACATTAGATACTGTGCTTTTAGTACAGACATGTAAGTCTTAAAACTCATTGCCTTTTCCCAAAATGAGTTTAAGAAATATTCTCCCTCTGGCAGTCATCAAGAACACTAGCAATCTTAGAGAAGTCATTTCTCCTGTACTGAAGTCCTCAATGTGCCCACATGGCAATCAGTGTGTACACTTATTAAATGATACCCGTTATCAATTAAGAATTGGATAGTCCTTAAACTATACCAATTTTTTGGCAGAAGTTTTTTTCAATGTCTTCCTTCTCAAGGGAAGATGAATATTTGTCATGTCCCTAGTAAAAGAATATTCCTGCTTCCCATGCTGGAGGTACTGAGAAAATGGTACTATAATGGATCTGGGGAATTTTAGCACAATGAAGAACTTACCAGTTTGCAGACTAAATGCATCATGAAGAAGTGAGATGAAAACAGACATATATGGACTGTGTGTTTGTTGGATAAGGGTAAATATCTCCTTACTCCATACAGGAAGGGAAATTATTTTGCTTTTTCTTCAAGCTACTGTCAGCACTTTCATAATTTAGGAAAATTAAATGGAAGCTGGATGAGCAGGCTCCAGTGGTAGGGACTTCAGGATTGGGATGCTTTTTTTGTGCCAGCCCAAGCATGCAGCAGCCTACTTTCCCCAGGATGTAGATACAGAAATTGTCAATATACAAACAAAGGTTTAGTACTACTTCTAAAGGGAAGAAGTAATTTATTCATTACTCAACACTGGCAAAATTGAAGATTTGACTTACAGTGAAATTTCTTTCATAGTTGTGGAAAAAAATGAAAAAGAAATGTTTGCATATAAATATTTTGAAGTAAAGGTTTCTTACTCTTATGATTTCTTTTCCAGTAAGAATGTCAGTCATCAAGTATATTATTGTAAATATGGCCTGAGGGAACTGGCTTAAAAGTGAACATATGCCTTTCTTCCCGATCTCATGTGAGTAAATGTAGCTGTCCTACTTTGGAAAGGAGAGACAAAGGAAAACTGAAATCACTCCCAGTATTTGCAGTACAAGAATACAGAGATTCTTTTATGGCAAAGTTTCAAGGCAGCAATCTGAAAATGTTTTGCAAGAAAGAGACAGAGGTACATTTTCAAAAGCAACAAAATCAGTTAAAATCAATAGATTTTAAACTCCTCAGACACCTTCCACTCTGGAAAAATCTGACTCCTTAAATTACCTCACCAGTGTTACTCTGAAAGTTTACTTCCATTTTAGTTTGTTGTGACAAAATCATTTTTCAGATGCTTCCAAATATTACTTGTGTGAAAAATTATTACAACTTTGTGCATTCCCATATAAATCCCCCTATACATGTAAATTTCCACATACATTTATTATAGCTCTGCCCTGTGCCCCTACAATGAATGAAGTTCTAAAAAATGTGTTTTCTAGAGTGGTTTATCTTTTCTAAACTTTTTCAACTTTGACTGGGTCATTTCAGGGGAGTTTACTGAAGAGTGAAAGAACACTGTGTTTCCTTGTAGAAGTGCTAGATATCAGAGATTTCCAAGTCCTGCATTTCACTGTAATTCCCACTTGAACAGAGCTCCCACTTCTGAGGTGTGAGATGTCTCTAACTGATAAAACTCCTGGAAAGAATTTCATGTCAACCCCTGAAGGCCTTTTCTTTAAATCTCTCTCTGTTTTTCCCCTGTGCTTCACAATCTGAACAATCAGAAATGGAAAGGTAAATAAAATCAAGTATGGGAATATTGCCACAATGTGGAGGGTCTTAAAGTCAATTTATCACACAACTGAAGCCAGTCAAACTATCTCATGCCTGTATGAGAATGTACTAAAACAACAGCTGCTATTATTTTTGTGACATCCATTTCATCTTGCGGGAATAGTATCACATTTTAAAGAATTGCCTTTAAACAAGAGGCTGTGAACATTTTAGAAAAGCACTAATAAGCAAAGAGCTAACTCTCTCTCCACTACTTTCACTGAAGGGAAAAAATAGATGAACACTGCTGATGCCACAGAATGTAAAACAAGATACACAGCTCAGTCAGGACTTCCTAGAAATATATCTCAAGAAACTCACAGCTGGTGAGGCAGGGGTCTGATCTCTATTACAATGTCAGCTTTTTTCTTTTTTTTTTTAAATGGACTCTTCAGAGGATGATTTTCATATATATGTATACATGGTATTTGTCTATTAATAGACACAGTATTTCAGCAAAGTCATTTTCTGCCCTGCAGACATTTACAAGAACAAGACATTTTATATGTCAAATATGATGGCTCTTGTGAGGAATTTTATTTCTGTATTACATTTATCAGTGATCATAAAATTTGCTTTTTCAGCACTATTTCAAAACCAGATCAAGTAATGACTGTACTTATGGGTAACATTTACATAAATGCTTTAAAATCTGAAATCTAAACAGTAACAAACTGTAGAAAAAGTACTAAGAATGACTTGATTTCTCTCAGTCACCTAATGCCATATAAGAAAGTAGTTTAAGTGTGAAAATCGGTCATTGCAGGAGTCAGCCTTGTTGAAGAAAAATCTCTTGTGACTTGCCTTTACTCCACTGACCATGTATTTTTTCCTTTTTTTCACAGTTCCTGGACTCTACTCTAAACTAGTTGCTACCAGCTTCCACTTTTTTCCACTTCTTATGCATGCAATTTTTCTGTAGAGCTGCCTTCTAACTGGTCTGGCCAGTCTGCCCCATAGACAGACCTGTTCCCCTCTGCTGAGAGGCCATCCAAACTGCACAGTTACCCATAGCCAGCGAGATGCTTTCCACTGACCTAAGATTCTGTGCTGTTTACCACAGTGGTTTGCTTTCAGAGCCTTTTTCAGGGTCTTCTTTCATCCTTTAACCAAACCTTAAAGGTCATTTGGTATTCCTTCCTTCAGGATGTTTCAGTGTCCTTCCTCTGTGCAGCCAAAAGCCATAACCTGGGAAGCAGCCTGTACAGCAATATTGCTAGAATAGGTGGGGACCATCTTCAGTGGACCAGCTGATTTTTCTACATTTTTTAAAATATTTGAATACCAGCAGCTGCGTAGAATCACTCTCTCTCTGGCTGTCACAAATCTGAATATTTTCTCCAGATGCCAATATGTAGATTATATAGATTATAATTTTATTCTGCCAACTATATGGATTGCCACAGCATCTTCTGATTCTTATGAACTGCCACCCTTCTCTCTCATTTCCAGGTGGCCAATTTTTGCTTTATTTAAACTGGTAAGGTGACAAATCCCAAATCAAGTCGATGAGAAAATCCTCAGCTGCTCTGGTGCTCTTATACCTTTGTTCCAAAACCCGTATCTTATCTTCCTGGTTGTGTTCAATTTATAATTCCTCCAGAGGAAAATGAAATCATGGCACATCTAGAGATAAGTCACTGTTCATCACTGTACTGAATGAGAAAGAAAGCCTTGCACATCCTATTTCCAAAATTCTTCTGAAACAATTTTTCTCCTGTTTACCTGCCAAGGCTTTGGTCCCCCACTTAATATATCTCAGTGTATCAAAGAGGACAGAATACTTTCCAGGAAGGCTTTCAAAAGTTTCACCAAAGAACCCAGACCCAATAGCAAATTGCTGTGCAGCACTCTTAAAAAATGTTTTTATTAGAAAAAACATGAGCAATTACAAAGCTGCTAATGAGATTTAATATGTAGCGCCTTATCAGAAACCACAATCTAGAGTCATTAATACCACTCAGAGGAATGGGTGAGAATACACCTATAACTTGTTGTAGTGTCAGTCTTCTATAGTACCAACAGATAGCACAGTAACTGTCATGAGGACTGAAGCCCCATCAAATCTGATGAACAAACTCTTATTTTAATTAATGTTACTGTTTGTTTGCTAAAGCCATTTGTGTTTAAACAGGGACTTGATCCTTCACAGGCCTTCTTAGACTTTTATTTGATTATTTATATAGCATTATCTTACCAAGCTTTAAGCATCCTCAATCTCTCTTAAGCTTATAAGACCTTCAGAAGCTCAAATCTCCACAGTATCACCTTGTTCATAAATCAATCCAGACCACAGAATTCACATCCCATTTTGTAGGGATACACTGGTGCAGCACTCATTATGTTTCAAGTGACTGATATGCTAGGATGTTTGTTTCCTAGCGTCATGTAGACTGGACTTCCACATATTGAATTATCTTGCCATACTGAGATTTTCCAGGGATGTCTTCCATCTAAATCCTTGAAGCAGGACCCTAGCTGATAGACATTGACTGCCAAAGTTCACTGGACATTGGAATCAGACAAGTCATATGAAATTTTTTTAAGAATGTGAGAACATTTAATGAAAATGTTATACAAACATAACATAAGACACAAATATAGTAACTGAAGGCATTTGAATTTCTGGATTTAGTGAAAATAAACATTAATAATAACATGGATTAAACTTTTCCCTCCCATTTAATATGCAGTATACATGAGGACACTTTTATTTCTCAATATTCACTTTATCAAGTGAATGGTTCTTAAAATCAGTCTTTATTATATTTTCCAAGATTTTTTTCATGAAGTATGTCTTAGAGATTTCTTCTTCCTTAAACATTTATGCCATGGAGCAAATGGGCTGTCAGAAACATTAATTGATTTAACAGTCTTGAGTATACTACATTGCTGCACATAGATTTCAAATCTCAGCTTCAATTTAGTAGGCACTGTTACTCTTATCCTATATAAATGTGTCTTAGAGTAAAATGCACCAACACAAATAAATTACTAGCCACAGAAAAATCTAGTTTCTGTGTATGCCTAATTAAATAGTAAACAAGTGCTTTCTCAGAACGCTAAGTCATTTCCGAAGCTCTGAATACAGTCAGACAAGCTTGCTTCTCGCCTTTTATCTATCTTCTAGATCATTTAGTAGTATGGATATCTACTGCACAGTCTCTAGCATCCCAGACACAAAAATTCTGTGCTTATCTGTAACAATATGAACTCAAGGTGTATAGAAAGCCAGTGCCTGAATTTCATCAATAGTCATCAGCAAAAAAAGCTCAGGATTATGTTAGCATGATTGCAAATTTTAATTTTACTTCTTAGGAAAAAACTAATTTTGAAGTCCAAATCAATCAAAGGGGCATTAGGTGTGGATATCTGGGACTGGTATTCTCATTCCCTCTCTGTGTCTGTGAATGATTACACTGATATTTCAGATTTATGTCTGTGTATCTGAGGTATTTCTCAGGAGGTTTTTCATGCTGTCCATGTGTATGATATTACAGGGTTGATGGGTACCCTACTACTCTTATGCTTTATTATTTTCATGTAGGGCCTCTAGGTTGCAATTTAGCTCAGAACTTCCAACACAAGATGCTCTACAAGTACAGAGAAACAGACAATCACTGTCTCAAGACCTCATAAACTGAACAGACATCAGAAAGGTGGGAGAAAGGAAATATTCGTTGCCTTTTACTAGGTGAGAATGGAAGTAAACAGACATAGATTCTGATAAACTCACTATCGCTGCATACTTTTTAATGGATATGACTGCATTAGTCAGCATTAGATAAGATGGCATGATTTAAAGAGATTGGCAAGTTTGTGGTAGAAATAGATATTAATCTTTTTAGTTTCAGTTCACTTCTTATTTGTTAGTCCTCTCTTTATTCTATTTATGACTTTTCTGATGCTGTGTTTCCAAGTATTTAACAAACTTATTACAGTCAAAGTTGATGCAGCAGGAATTTACCTGTTCAATCATATTCTAGTTAATTATTTCATGGCACCGATACTTGGATGAGAAGATGTTGCCTGGGTAACAGAATAATCCTCTATTCTTTTTACAAAAGCTTTACATCTTTTATGATTCATTTCATCCCTCATTCAAAGGATCAAACCACCCCAATATTGTGGTCCAGCATCATTACACTGTATGGTTCCAACTCCTAAGTAGTTTTTGACTTTCTCTTCACAAAAATCTACCCAAGCCAGACAGAAGAGGGAAATACGTGTGTCCACGTTTTAAAAAGATAACAGACACAATGCATTGTTCATATGCACAAGAGCTCCAGTAATTATGGGCAGTGTGAGTCACACGGAGCCAAGAGCAAAACAGCAGTAGGAAGCTCATTCTCTCCCATGTTGTTCTCATATCTTGTTCCAGGTCTCCTCAGACACTGAGCTGCACAATAGCAATGTATACCAGTGGAATGAGATGTTTGCCCTGAAAAGGGCTAAAAGAAGCCCTGCCAGAAGGCTGCCAGTGTCATTATTGCCAGATACAAGAGAAGAATTGTAGCTTGATCAGAGGACTGTTCTCTGAATAGTTGTTCCTAAATGATATTTCCTGAACTCACATCTGAAATTCAGTTATGTTTAACGAAAATTTTCTTTAACAGCAGCAGACAGGAAATCTACCTCAGCTGTGAACTCTGCTATAGCAACATCTTTCAGGGAAGTGGGTTCGTCAGCAAGAGTATTCAAAGAAAGGTAATGAAAGGACACATAAAGACCAGTGCCTCTCAATGATTGTGTTAGAGTAGTCATGGATACTTGAGGATAGGATGAAATCAGAAAGGAATGTAACAAAACTGGTGCTATAGAAATTAAGTTTAATTTCTAAATAATAATTTATTCTGCATTTCATCATCTTTTTGGACCTTTAAAAAAGAGAAATGCTGAAGGCTAAGGAAAATATTTGTGGAAAAAAAACAGCAGACCACTTCAGAAACTTTTTCTTTGATGACATCTATTCAAAAACAAGTCTACCTTCAACCCTTGATGTCTGTCTGGTCAGTGAAGACCCAGTCTGATGCACGTGAAAGCCATGTCTGTCTTGTCCTCTATCATGCAACTGACCCTACTGTCTTCCTCCATTTCTGCTCCTTCTTTTCTCCCTCTATCTTTCTTGGCTTTTCACTTGATCCTGAAACTGATGCCATTGGACAGCACCAGGTGATGGGATGGGACAGCCAGGGAACATCTGCTGAAGGAGAGGCAGTTGACTAAGCCAGCAGGATTACAAACCAGGTGTGGAAAACAAGCCCCTACAGAGTTTGTCAGGGTTGACCTACCAGCCCTGCACCTTTGTCCACAGTTACTGCCTTGTATCCTGAAAATCTCAACATTCCTCCCATCTTTTACCATTCTGCCTCTCTTCCCTTTTGGTCTGTTTTGTCAAAAATAGGAAAATAACCATGACTTGCAGAACAATCAGCTTAAAATTCAACAGTAGAACTAACCTTCTTCCTCACTAAGAAAGACTGAAAGATTTTTAGACTTAGCTGAAGCACATTCACTTAAAGGGAACCTGATAGATTTTTGAGTGTTTCTTGCACAAGCATTCAAATTTAAGTCTTTTTCCTATTACTCTTCTTTTCCTCTTTTTGTGCAATTTAACCAATGCACTTCTAAACTTTGCATCCACTCTGAAGAATAGCTGATACAGGACTAAGCCACTCTTGAAACATGTTTACCTGTTCAGTGCTGTGAGATGACAAGGTTTAGTGATCCCTTTGGCAGTCTGAGACCTTGTATTCCAACATGATTAATGTTTAAAACAACTTCTTCCACTGGGATCATTCTGAAGAGGTTGCTGCTACATTAACTCAATTCTCACCCTTCCATCAGAGTTTGGTTCAAGTGGGAAACTTTCAGCACTTCCTCCCCTCCCATCCACAAGCAAAGCACAGCAAAACTAAGCCAAGCAAGGAGAGAATAAGTGACTGCTGAGTGTGTTTTAAAATACATGTCTCAAAGTGGCTGAAGTCTAATTTCTTATCTTTGCTCTAGGTGGATACCATGAAGTATGTGAGAGGAACTGTTGGTTTTGTACCACAAAACCTCTCCTTTGTAATAAGCAATATTACTTTTACTTTACTGTGCTGGTGAACAATTTACCAAAGCTGACTCAATAGTTCATTTCTCTATTTGCTGAAAAGGTAGAGTTTGTTACCAAATAACAACAACAACAAAAGGTGCAGAAAAGCAATGGAAAATGCCTGTCTGCAGTGCTAAGGATCATAGACTCTGGGTGATGTACTAATTTTATTGGATAAAAGCCTTCACATGAAAGAAATTTCAAATAGGTACTGATAATCATCTGTGAATCTGTAACATATATGAGCATCATGCCTTTGCTTCATTCTAGGGTATTGCATAACCACCAGAGACAAAATGCAGAAAGTACAGAGAAATGTTTTGTACTTCAATGAAAGATGTTTTAGTGGCAAATAAATTGCAATTGTTGGGGGGAACTTGTTTTTCTGTCTTTTTAAATAGAGAATAAAAGAATGTTAGTCCTGTTTTCAGGACCATGCTTTTTGTTTCCTATTTCATTTTGGTATTTAGTTATAGTCCTTTGCCCTTGGTCTGAATGTAACAAGGCATTAATATTTATGAAAATGGCTTTGTCCTTGCCTATAGTAGGATGAATATCTGTTCACAGAGATCTGTAACTGGTGACACTGCTATCTGTTAGTAAAGGTGGATGTTCCACTTAAGATGGACCAGTTGGGAGTTTGTGTACCATCCTAACCAAACACTGGTGAGTGCCGAAGAATTTTTTTTTGTGGCTGTGACTCACCATCCTTAATCAGAAAATGAGCAATAATTTACTCCAATTATCAGCTATCTGAATAGAAAAACTGATATTTTCTTTCATCTTCCTTTTCACTGTCCTTCTCCTTGCCTTTTATTTTCCATGAAACCCTCTCATTGCCAAAAAGTTGAATGACAGCTGGTCCTGTGAGTATTTCAGTTTTGGAAAAGCCATGCTTTCCAGACTGACAGGCCCACCCATATCTGAACCCAAGCAAAAGCATCTGGCCTCCAAACTGGCTGGAAAGAAACCTAAGATAAGGGTCCAGGCAATTTCTAAAAGGTTACAGCTATATCTGCAATGTGGATGTTTGCACATGATAATGCCTTGTTCATCTTGAAAGTAGCACAGTGCCTTGCAGTAAGCTGCTTGTCCCAGAGTGTTTCCTAGAGGATCAGCTTCACATGCAGCAAGACATAATGGGCCACATAGCAGCTTAGCAACTGTGCCACAGACAGCCTAGGCTGGGAGACATGGAGGTATGGAGCCCTGCTTTCTGGCCTGTGTTCCACCAAGCAGTAAAGGCATTGCCATAAAGTGTCTGCACTGCAGTTGTATCAGAGAACCAAAAAGTTGGAAGCAAGATGCTATTTTTGAGTAAGAAATCAGTGTAAACATATTTCTGCTTTGGTCTATAAGAAATACCCTTCTATTTTTGCCTTTTCTAAATAGCTGAATGAAATAGCTGACGGTTGACAGATAAATATGGCAGTGAGTTAGACTTCATTCAAGCACAGTAGACTTCACTGTTTTGTGAGTATTTGAATATTTTGTACTGCAGAAAGTCTCTCTCTTCTTATTTTGCTCCAGTCTGAATCTGCTGCCTTTGAAAGTTAATATATACATGTTCAGCAGCTTTAGTAAAACTGGATTAGGCCATATGTGCTCACTTGGAAGAAGAGTTCCTAGACGATTTTTGAACTTTTGAGTTGACTGCATTTGGCATAAGGAAGCAAGTAATTGAGGCTCTGGTCAAAAGCATCTGATTTCTCATAAAGCTGATAGGGTTCTCGGAGTGAAATGTTTCAGACTCTGAAATTTGTATATTCATTTTGTGATTTTGTGTTAATTTCAGCAGAACTGTGAAGTCTCAGCAATAGAATCTTTTTCGTAAATACCTTTTCTATCATCTTTTTCTAAAATTATGAAATGAAATGCAAAGATCTCTATTAGGGTTACAGAGTTAGGCTGTGATTAGATTAGTCGACTTCAGATGCATTTTCTTTGCAACTCCCCCCAGTTGCTTGATTTTAAATAACAAAGTTATCCACACTAATGCTCACTATTGAATTCCACTTGAATTCAGCAATGCTTTGAGATATTTGCTTTCTCTTTCTTTAGTGCAGCTTTAGAAATATCTGAAGTGTTTTGCTATACAAACATGCTTTGCTGAGTAAGGATGTGATTGCTCATATTTCTTTGTTGCATAGGAGCACTCTGCTGAAAGACAACCTAATTCTCTGAGTCCTGATAGATCTGAGAATGGGATTACTCCTACCGCCCCAGTTCAACAAGGGACACTTAATTAGGAGAACACTTAAGAAGTCTTAAATGCTTGGAGTAGAAATGATAGTGCTAGGGTAATAGCAATGTGATCTGTAATGCAAATACAACTCTGCCCAATAGTCTACATGACTTAGTTACATATCCTGATTTTAAACAGGGTTTTGTATAATGGAATGTAACATAGCACATTCTCCAGTTGTGGTGGTTTGTTGGTGGATCCCATGAGCTCCTAGAGCTCTAGCTGAAGGCCATGGAAATTAAGGAAGTCTCAGAAGCTTTCACAAGGATTATTCCTGCAGTAATTATTATTATATAAAAGATAAAAAGAGGAAGACTGTGTGTATATCTATATTTTGGTGCCACTTTTTATTGCTCAAACTCACACCAGCATTACATAGAATCATAAACCTAAAGCTATGTAAAACCATAGTTCTGGTTATTTATTTAATATGACGTTTTTTACTTCACTGATTTTTATGGTCACCCACCACCTTGTTCTCCATATGAACCTTGTGAGGACACTTGGAGCTGAAGCTGTGCAGAAAGAATCCTCTCTCACTGGGCATCATTTCTTGGACATTTGCTAATCCCAGAGGCTTTAGTGGGTTGAACAGCATTACTGACTGTGCAGTTAAGTTTGATATTTATTGCTTGCACAGCAATCAAAAATGTATCACTATATTTACAGGTGAATGAGCAGACTAAGTGTCTCACCTGAATATTTTGCACTCTTACTTGGCAATGGTGGACGATAAGATGTAAAAATGACCACTGCATCACATCAGCTTTTGCCACATTTTCAAAGAGGTCACCAGAAACCAGTTTTAATTCATCTTTTCAGGCATTGATTTTTTCTAAGATCAATAAGATTTCAATTTTTATGAAACATGAACTTCTGTAGATTTATATAAGGCACCTTTGCAATATGATATATTGATTATTATAGAGCTTTAGAGCAGGGTGTATTGACAAGTAATGGTATCTGTAGAAAGTCTCTCTTGATTCTGAGGAGCGTACTTGTGCCATCAGAAGCCTTTCTTGCAAAAGAGGTCCCGACTGGACGCTGAGTTGATTTTACTGTAAAAGAACTAGAAAATATTTTTTAAGAAAGATTATTATCACATAACCATCCCTGTAGTCTCTACCTTTCTCTTACAATAGCTTCCACAGTCCTTCAGTCTCTTCTCATTTGGAATAACAGCACCACTTCCTCTTTCTCCACCCTTGATTTTAGAGTGCATACCGTTGACCACCTCAGAAACAGTTTGTGTCTCTAGTTTTGGTTCACATCCATTGC
Source organism: Apteryx mantelli (assembly GCF_036417845.1). NCBI lineage: Eukaryota > Metazoa > Chordata > Aves > Apterygiformes > Apterygidae > Apteryx > Apteryx mantelli. The sequence continues at coordinate 39,325,511 of NC_089984.1, forward strand.
TGTGTCTCAGTCTCTTTGTTGGTGAGGAGCTACAGGGAACAAAGGGGTCACATGGAGTCCATTCAGCACACACCTCTTCTTCCCCTCTGACAGTTCTTCTCCTATATCAGACATCTCACAATATTCCCATTTCTTTCAGCTCTTCCAGTGACCCTTATCATTGTCACAAATCTCTTCCTCATCTCTTCTTTCTCTCTTTGAAGAATCTTGATATTCAGAGACAACTGATGCACTCTGAAGTGATTTTCGCCCCACTATCTGACCCAGAAAACTAGCCCACTCTTACATTCTTAATTCTTCAACCTATTATTTTGCTGACACTGTCATCACTTCCTTCTATCTTTCCCTTCTCCTGGTACCTTTCTTCTTATCTTCAACTACCTTAATGTATCTCTCTCTCTTGGGCATTTCTTTTACTTCTTGGTTTTCTGAGGTCAAGAAAATGGATGGAAAACTTACAAGGCTGTCAAAAGGAGCCTCTGTTTCTGTTGTGTGAAAAAGTCCCAACCCACCCTCATCCCCCCAAAATACTGCCAAAAACCCAAGCCAACAAACCAAGCAAACTATCAAAAAAGACCCCTAAAACATGAGTAGCAACAGGATGCCCAAGGACACCGAGTAAAAATAAAGGATAAGCAAAAAATAACTAAAATTAATGAGGTTAGTGTTTGCTCAGGATCTTGAAGAATTGATCTCTTGAGGTGTTGTCCTCAAATGGTGTCAAAGAAAAAGGAACAAAAACAATCCTCTATTTCTCCGAACAGTGAGATATATTTTGGGATCAGACTTTGAGAAAGGAGTTCCAGTATTAAATGGTTACCTAAAAATTGTATTGAGTCATGTACTGTGTTTCCAGGGCAGATTTCTTTAGAAGAGAGTAGGAAAAGACATCAGCTGCAGGTAGTTTCTTGAGTTCCCCCTTTTACAAATTCAATTGTGATTAATAAGAAAAAAGAAGAAGAACAGGACCTTTTGCACCTTTTGTAACAAACTGACACCACAACATTTCAGAAACATATAGCTGACATTAGGATCTTGCCAGCTTTGGCCCTCTAGTGGCATCTTTTTCACTAAAAAAAATAACAATCAAACAATTAATAGCCATTCCTATTTTGAAGAGAAGCAAAACCCACAAACAGTACAACATATGTCAACTACAACTCAAAAAACTTGCCTGGAGCTATCTGAATCTGGCCATCTTACTAATGCTGTGGCACAGAGAATAGATGTAGCTTCCTCCAGTTCATTAAAAATATTGGAATTCCAAACTTTTTTCCATTCAATATAACAGTATAAAACAAACTGAGCACATGGTGTCTGCTGACTGCTCCTGGGTTTTGGCAGGGATCACGAAATAGAATTTCAAAGAAATGGCAAATTTTGCTGCTCCAGTTTGACTGAAAAACTCCAGATGCTTCAGTGCTTTGCAACCTGGTGCGTTCCTGCGCAAATGCACAGTGTGTGCTTTTGTGTTGTTCTTGCGCTAGGATGTGTCCGTCCAGATGTCTTTGCCAAGTAGGAATGACAGTTTGGAGAATGGGCAGATTGGAGCATGGATAACACAAGGTGGGACTCAGTACCTCGTGGTTAAAGGTTTTTGTCACTTTTGAGGGACGGAGCAGCAACACTGTGATTACTGCAGCAGAGCTGTTGCTGTTGTCTTTCTCTATTTAACAGGTAACTTTGGAGAAGAAATGAGTATGATGAAAAAATTAGCTGGATCCAGTAATTGGTTCTGCAGCAGCAAGGCACCCAGAGATCCGGCACACAAGGGTTTGGATGTGACAGATACTTTGTCAGATACTTTTCAGATGGGTACCTTTGAAGGCACAGTTGGACATTTTTGTATTACAAAACTTTTGGCGTCCCGGTTGTGGACTGGGAGGAGACACATGGTTTCCCAGAGGTCTTCAGCAGAGGCAGGCTAGGGTTTGGAGATCCCTGCGGAGCATTTTCTTTCCAGGCTGTACGATCAGAGCTTCGGGAGGCTAAACCCGTGCCCCAGGCCCAGCGGCGCCAGGCGGTCGCTCTGGGTTTCCCGGCTACAGCCTCGGCAGAAAGCGGCACGGGCAGCGCAGGGGGCCCTGCGTCCCGCCCAGCGCGGCCCTCACCGGGGCAGCGCGGCGGCCGCGCGGAACTCGCGTTCCGGAGCCGCGGGGCCCACCCGGAGCCCGGCGGCACGGACCGGCGGCGCACCGCCGCGGCGGCGCTTCCTGCTCGGCGGCGGCGGAGTCGGGCAAGGCCGGAGCGCGCCGGGTCACCGCCACTCCCCGCCCGCCTGTCGGCATGCAGCCCTTCACGGTGAACATCAAGCTGTCGGCGCGGACCCTGACGGGCGCCCTCAGCGCGCCCAACAGGGGGGCGGCGGACTGGTGAGGGGCCGGGGAGGGGCTGCGGGCGGGGCGGTCGGCCGGGGCCCGGGGCAGGGGGACGGCTTGTGCCGGGCCCCGCGGGGCCCCGCGGCCACAGGGCTTATCCTTTTCCCCGGCAGCGGAACGGGAGGGCCCTGAGGCCGAGGGCCGCCTCGCCCCGCGGCACACCACAAGGCCGTCTTGGGGCTTCTTCGTGCCGTACTGACGCCCGCCTCGGGCATCCGGCCTTCTTCCGCCTTAAGTTGATGGATCCTCGCTCTCTTCTGCATTACTTGGGTCTCTTCAAGCTTTCTGCTAGCTAGAAGACCCCGTGGTTTTAAATTTTAAGCTGAGATTTGCATATAGGCACTTTTATATGGTGCGTTGTTGTACACAAGGCAGGGTCCCATTCTGCTAGTCACTGGGCAAACTTATGACAGCAGAGGCCAGCAAAGCATAGACAGAGAGCAATGAAGTTTGAGCTGCCTAGTTCCCAAGCAAGTAAAAAGCCATGTCTTTAGAAGAGTTTATTCTATTTCTATTTTGATAATAACATTTGTTTCTTTAGGCAAAGGATTTATTGATGTAACAAACCATTGACACTTGGGTGGCTTCTTCTGGTTTCTAATACGGGCCTTTTTTCTGTTATATTTTGAGTAATGTACAAAACAGATATACATTGGTTTTTGTATTTATCAACAAGTTCACCCAGCTGTTCTGGGAAACATTAACCTAATGCTGTTGAATCCGAGGCAGAGAAGTTAAAACTTTTGAAAAGTATAGCCTTTAAGTTTGTCAGTTCTCAAAGCAGTGAACATTGCCTGAAGTTCTCTGTTCTATTTTGACACTTTGGTTTTCTTCCTTGACTGTTCTCCCTTGCTCAGTCTTCACCATACCTTTATGATTGTCATCAGTGGCTGCATTAATCCATCCTGTGAGGTCAAACAGGCCTCAGCAGATTTTCATGATTTCTATAACCATTCATGCATTTAAAAAAAAAAAAAAAAGAATATTTTACTTATCAGCATGTTCATTTATAAAATCCGGGAATGCTTTTACAATTTACAGAAGGGGATATTTATAGATGGACACAAGGAGATGCTTTGTGGCTTCTTAGGGTTACATCAGCAAAAGGTTCAGCAGATGGTGCTGGAATTGCATTTCATAGTGCTTTGGGGTTTTACTAAGTAGCTTTTACTGTGTGATACTTGTGTCTCTAGCTATGAATTCATCTTACCAAAAAAAAGCATTGTTATGGGTGTGAAGTGGTTTTTGTTCTTTTTTGACTGTTTGATGATGATGTATGCTATTCTAGGGGATGGCAAGGTTTGATTGCATATGGATGTCATTCTCTTGTGCTGATAGTTGATGCCAATACTGCTCAGACTTTACAAGTTTTGGAAAGACACAAAGCTAATGTTGTCAAGGTGAGATATACATGTTTTAAGGTATATTATTTGATTATGGTGTATATATTATTATTAATCACTGTAAATACTTGATATTATGTGGAACTTGACTTTTACATTAAGCCTGTTATAAAATGCCCATATTTTGAATGATCTCTTTTATGGCTAAATCAAACCATATATATTAAAATTTTAGCTGATATTGGTGGTGTACCTTTAGATAGATAGAAACATACTTGATTGTGTTGTAGGACACAGACAAAAATGTTTCTAAGGAGACTCTTAACATTGCAAAACAGTAAATGAATCTTTTTTTGCTGCCCCTGCTGATCATTCCTGTTGTGGGGGAACCAACCCAGCATTCAGTCAGGAAGTTACTTTAATTTTTTCTTGTTTTACCTATAGAAAATGGCAGCCAAAACTCTGACCTCTATTTTAGCCATAAAAAATGGCTAAAATTTAATGTTAAGTGTAGGGGAAACATACTTTCATTTGCAGGTCCTCAACTTGAAATGGCATCAGTGAGAGTGTTTAACTTTGGATCAAGTGCGGAACAGGATGCATTTCTTTGATAAATCATTTGTTTGACTGTGGAGTATGACTGGTTCAGTCAGGGTTTAGGGGAATGTTTGACTGACAGATTTAATGTTAAATAGCCCTTAGCCCAGATGCCACAGGAATAGAAATGTAATCAGTTATGTAGGTGATGTTCACATACCTCTTTGGAAAACCATTAATAATTAGAAATTCTGTAGGACACGTTGTAACAATTTTTGAGGGAAATACAGGTCTTTTGCTGTCCTTCCATGCTCTCCATCAGGCTCTACACAGGTTCTTGGGCTGCAGATGCTGCTTCTCCATGGTCTATGACCAGCCAGCGGACTAGAATAGAGGCTACATCTCCTCTGCAATCTTTACATGGGAGGGTTGTTCCATCGTTTCTGTAGGAACCACTTCTTGCCCATGTATCAGAGGAAAGATGTGAGTCACCTCACTGTGTAGAATTTCTGTTTTTGGATAAATATAAACTTAAATTAAAATGGATGGTTTCGGTCTTCTACTTCCACTAGGTAATATTTTATATTTTATATGCCAAAATAGAGTAGGCTTCAAAATAATTAACAGAATAAGAATGTGTTTGTTCCTTTAAAAATTTCTCCCTTTTTATGTTGCAGTGTTGACCTGTATGTTTAAATACTTGCTTACGTATTCTGTATTGTGAAATATGACCTGTTTATGTTGTTACAGAGGCAGCACTAGTATTAGGTATTTAAAGCCCATTTTCACAGTTGTTCCATTTCATGTGTTCAGATTTCTGTTTAGTTGCCAGATTTGATATAATGCCATATTAGAAGACTGTCAGAAGTTTATGAAGTAAAACTTTACTGTAGGTTGGTTTTTTTTTTTTGGGGGGGGGGGGGGTTTAAAAGAAAAAGTGTAAATATGTCTTTTGTAAATTGCATGCTATTTTTTCCTGTGTGTAATTTTCTTTAAATAAACAATCCTCAGATAGACACACTGAAAGTGTTTGAGACATGACTGCTCTTGGTATTTTAAAATTAAACACAATTATTTTGCCTTTGGATTTGATAATATCAATTTACTGACTTCTGAGTCATCATTTTCTGATGATGCCTTCCTGAACAATAAAAATCTTAACCTTTTAAAGTGTTTTTAAAATGTCAGTATATTCAATAGTTACACAGGTGGTGGTCTTTCTGTATCTTCATATAACATAATGTGTTTCTGTGCTACAGAGTCTAAATGCTTTTTTTTCATTTTGCATAGTATATTGTTCAAATTCTAGATGTATATCTTACTGCTTGTCTTGCGGATAGGGCAATATTGATGTAGATCCATATAAGAACTTGGCCAATAACCATTCAGATAATCACGTTGTAGCTTCTAAAAATGATCGTACAGTTTAGGTGTCACTTTTGCTTGTTTAGGCAGAATCTTGTAATTGATTATGGCAGAAATGAAGATTGAGAATTAAATTTCAAAATAGATCCTTAATATAAATTTTTAGACTTGTGTACTGTAACATATTTAAAAATAATGCTGAAATACATTTGTGCAGTGCCGAAAGTTAATTTCTTCCAGCACATTTGTATATTTACCCAAATCTTTTATAGTGAGTTTTGAAAAGATTGTAGTGATTGCCCAAACACTTCTGTGAACTTCGAGCTCGTGCTGCCAGTATGTATAGTCTGTTCAGTGAAAAATCAGAGGTAACATATATGATTCTCATTAAGAGGAGGTTGTTTGCAGTTATTGCAGAGCAAAGGTGTGTATATGGCTGCTGTCACAAAGTAAATGGCACTCTGTGAATCAATGCCTTTGCTTGCCTTTGGCACCTTGTTTGGGTAAGCATATCTTTGGCCTTAGTTATCCTCAGGCTAGCTATTACAGTGAACAAAAAATAAATTCCAGTGTCTAGAATTGTACAAAAAATACAAAATATATGCAGTAAGGAGGCAGGAGCTATAGTGACGACTTTGTTCTAAAATTTCCACTTAGGTTAAATAATAAGTTGTAGCAAAATCATTTTTTGTTCCAACATTTTAATGTGCTTCAGTTACATTTTCAAGCTTTGAGAAGTAACTTCATTTCAGTAGGAAACCAAATGTTGAAGTCCAAATAGTCTTTATATAATTTATAAGATAATTTTTCAAAACCACCATCTGGTGGTTTATTAACAGAAATAGACTCTAGGAAAATGACTAATTTATGAGGAGCACGAATAAAAAAATATTTTCTGCTTTAATTAGTAGATATTATATGAGAAATTATTATGAGGCCATGATCATTTCACATACGTTTAGACACATTCATAAGTGATTTTCTTCAATCCCTCATTATTTTATTAAGAATTTATGCTAAGACCATAAGCTGGAGGGGATCTTTAAGAAGTCCACTGTGTATGTTTGACTATGTTAAATTTTTGTAGTATAGGTTCATACCAACAAACTTGGTCTATAGGGAATCTTCTCCCCAAAAGCCAGTGCTTCTGTTGTGCAAAATTTCATAGCCCATCACTGTCTGTAATTAAAAAGCAAAGAAATAAACAATTGTTTCATAATCCTTCTTCAATCCATTTAATGAGTTTTCTTTAAATACTTCCTGTCCTTTGGCTTCATAACTTTGTCCGGAATAGGTAATGGTCGCACTGAAAATTCCGTCATGTTAGTTTTCTGTATGATAGTTCTGTGTTTGTGGGAGATCAGTAACTTTGTACGGAGTGGGTTATACCTGATTTTATGTTGCTGTGTGGATAAAAAGTATGCTTATAATAAAGTATTTTTCTTTTCTTTTTAGGAAGAGTACTTTTACAAAAAATGTAATTATAGGAACAATTTTTTGATTCATCCCCAAAAATGAGAAGAATTAAATGTACATTTGTGTCTGTTCTGATATATTACCGAACAGGGATAATCTTGCTTTGTGAATTTGGTGAGATGCAGGGCACAGATTGCGAAAAATAAACAATTCTTGCACCTGTTTCTGACCAATGCTGCTATATTTTTGAGTCAGGATGGAGAGGCAATGATCAACATAGTAAGAAAATAATTCCTTCTAGGAGAGGATCAGGTCATGTGTGGGGACTCTCATGGAGGAGCACCGTGTGACTGCAGTGAGGAAGGAAGGCTTGGAGTGTTAGAGCTGCATGTGCTCTGTTTAAGAATGCTTGCTTTTTACTGTTCATAACTGCTGACAGCTCCGCCCTTGGGAACTGATGTTTTGCCGGCTTGATATTTGTTTGGAAGTAATATCTATTTAACTGAGGAAGAAATAGCTTTGTAGATTTCTACTATTACTTTTTTTAATATTACATATTCACAATTCACATGCAGGTGCCCTCACAGGTTATTATTATTATTATTTTTTTGAACAGCAGGGAGCAGAAATTACAAAACTAAAATTCGCAGATAGGGGAGACTCTCACAGGAATTATTTTAGCTATTCTGATAGAAAAATGCTTTAGCTTTATAGTTAGAACTCTTTTAAGATTGCTTACTGTGCATATGCAATGTTTTGTTTAATTTATTCATCTATGCTTTTTGAGGTGCATCCTGGTCATACCAGGGGTAGATGGGTAGCAAAACGGCAGCTAGTTTCCTGAATCCAGCTGTAAATCCAATTCATTTTTCAATGTAGTGCTGCCTAATGATAATTCTTAAATATATGCTTACACAGATATCATTAAATGACCAGTTAATTAGCCTTTGACCAGTTTTCATTTGTATCTTCAGGTTAAATGGGCTAAAGAAAACTACCATCACAATATTGGCTCTCCATATTCTTTACGTTTAGCTTCTGCTGATGCTACTGGAAAAATAATTGTTTGGGATGTGGCAACAGGAACAGCTCGTTGTGAAATACAAGAACATACAAAACCAATTCAAGGTAATGATAATCTGTGAAGTTTGTATGGGAGTTATTTTAGGGAGCCTTATGTACAAGTCCATCAGCTAGGATTTATAAACTATGCCCAGTTCTGCCATTGAAATTTACTGTTGGGGTTATTTACCTTCTGTATGTTTATTTACTCATCTTCTATGTAAGACTTACCGTCTCCCGGAGTGATGCTGTGTTATTTCATTATGGTAGTATTTTCCAAGTTCTTTTGACAAAAAGTTGCAAACTGTTTTTATTAATGTTATTGACTGAAATCGTAATATTAAGTGTCAAGTACATCTTCCTGGTTTTGAATTAAGGATCTAGTGCAGCCTGCACTCCATCTGAATATTAATGCCATTTGTAGAGGGGTAGTATTTTTACAGCATTACATTGCTGTAATTTTGATTGTGCACATTTAATTTAATAATTATTTAGATGATTCATTGGATAGCTACTGCTGGCCAGACATACTAGCTTGATAACATAAATTTGCAATGTAACCATAAAAAGAGTTTTTTTCTGAGCATCTGTGCAATTGGCATTGGCTGTTCATAGGAGCGGTAATGCTTTTCTGTGCATAGATAGCAATAACAGAGATAAATGTGAAGGATTAACAATTGAACAGTCAAGAGAAAGAGGAAATTTTGGGTGGATACAAATGTTTTTTGCTTTCATTTGAGAAGATAGCTTAGTAGTGGCATTTGCTTCTTATGATTCTGCTTTATATATGGTAGTCCAGTGCAACTGGGAGGGTCTGGAAAATACCCAGTAAATTCTGCCTGAACAGTTCTGGGCAGCCAGATGTTTGAAGATTCTTTATCTTGTTTGCATAAAAAAGACTAATTCAGTGATTCTCAGCATATCTCTAGTTTTTTAAAATGTACACATTTCACAAATTTTGGGGGGAAGTAGGAAAGAAATAGAAAAAGAAACTAATCATTTTTGATGTTGGAAGCTATTGAAAATTTATATTTGCTTGTGCTAGGGGTAGAAATCTCTAGAAGTTTTGCCTGGCGTAGAGGTTAGTGCTATCTTAATGGGGCTTTAAGGGAAAAGAGCAGAAAAGGTAGCCACTGACCTGATATAACACAACTAAGAGAAGATGGGAAAGGAATAATATTTCTCCTTGCTTCTGTTTGTGTTCTTCTGTTAGTGAGGTGTGTTATAGGTAAACGCGACAAACTGACAACCACTCGGGCCGGGTTGCATAAATTCCAATTTAATAGAATAATTGAGCAAGTCACAAGTAAGCAAAACAGCGCTGGGCAGCCGGGGAGTCTCCTGCTCCACCAACGGCGCGCGCGATTCCCCCCCCCCCCCCCCCCCCCGCCGGCTGTTGCTAGGGGGTCTTCTTCAGCCCTCTGGTGGTCGTGGGGATGAAGGCTGGAGTCTTCCTCTGCATTGTGAGTGGCGACCCTCAGGTCACGCATATATTTTACAACTGTGTGACCTCGCCATCGCCATATTAGGCTATCTAAACTAACATCGCCGCCTCGCTGGCTCCACTCAATTATCTTAGGCGGGGTACATGCCCTCATTACAGGATGTTGTGGTTTTAGCCCGTAATTAGCACCTAGTTTCATCGTATAATCACTTCCCGAGTTGATGTAACAAATCAGCACCTATCACAAGGTGAATGCTCCCTTTCGTTAGTTAGCATCTTGTACTTCATCAGTGAAGAAGTTACAGTAGTGGTTAGAACAAGGAGTCAAAAGATCTAGACTTTCTTCCTAGTAACATCACATATCCATTGTCATCTTTATTATCGCTTTAATTGGTGCAGTTTGTAGTTGATAGTACTACTGTCCTACTGTTGCAACACTTGATTTGGGGGGGGCGGACTTGTGATAAACACTCTTCTGTGTATTGAAAACATTCACGCCAGATCCATCCAAGAGCTGGCTTGAGTACTGGTTAGCTTTGTGAAGGACGTGCTACTGTGGCTGGACTGTTTCCAGTACCTGAACTGCTGCTGGGACTAGGCTGCTTCCTGCATTGGATTAGCTCTTTTGAAGTCAACTGGGAAGGATAACTCTACAAGTGCAGCAGCATTTACACGCTCTGCGGCACATTGTGAATTTTCTGTTTATTGCTACTGCTGTCTGAATTAGCTACATGTCTACAAATTATTTCTGAAGTAAAATTTAGAATACCTTTCTTTTGCAAAAAAACTCTACCATAGTGAGTTTCTAAGAATAATTTATAGTTTATTTGGACTGCTTTAAAAAACTTACCATGACTTTTGCATTTTTCCTGTTTTTTATTTTGAATTCTGTCATCTGAAAACCCACTTACAAAATTAGTTTTTTTACATTATGCTTCTGTTTTTATAAACCCTGTGAAAGTAGGTGCAATATAGTAGCAGTGCCTGTAAGTCATATGGTAGGACACTGAATATTTATTCTTCTTTTGAGTGCAGTTAATTTTATTAGCATTTTCTTGTGTTATAAGTTGTTTTTTATCCCCGACACTGAGTCACCGAATGTTTAATGTGGTTTTACCCATGCCATATGAAGGTGTGTTTTTGTTTTTTGTTTTTTGTTTTTTTCCCATGTTTGCAGACCTAGTGGAAGCCTTTCAGTCTGCTGTTCTATTGGGTGGGAGGAAAAAGTCAGTAAGCACTAGAATTAAAATTCTGTTGTTTCCTCAGTCCCTGGTTTTATTTACGAATAGCCTATAACAAAAGCAGCTGGTCAGCTACTTTTCCTTTCCATCTGTTTCTGAACCTCTGGCTGTTTTCTGCAAGCCTGTAGAAAACAGTGGAAACGCAGAGATATGGCACTGGAGTGATCTGCCAGCTCTCTGTGCGTTATCTGCAAGGACTTCGTAGGATAAAAGCTGGAGCTTCACTGTTTCAGTGACAAGAAAAGTGGTGCTTCATTGTAATGCATACTTCATTTGATCCAAACTCTTCATTTGGCTGAGAAGGAGTTAACAGTCTGGGTACATATAGTATAACTGAGTAGGACACAAAAGGCTGAAGGGTTTTTTTTTCTCTCTTTCTGAAACCCAATGAGAAACACTTAACAGCTCTGAAAAAAAACCCTGAACTGATAAACAGAAAAATGTCTGAGGAGAAAAGTTTTTTCCACATTTTAGTATAAGGGAATATGCTGTAAAGAAGCTGTGAATTGGTGAGGCCGTGCAGTGGTGGGAACTGGACTGGGGGCGAGGCTTTGTCCATTGCCTGCCTGACTCCTTCCAGTGTCTAGTATGTTGTCCCGTGTAGTGTGCGTTGCTACACAGTTTTTGGTAGTTGTAATACAACTCCTTTCAGAGTTTGCTTTTATCTAAGGCCCTCTGAATTCAGTTAAACCAGTGCAAATTTTTACTACATTAGAATATGAACATAATGCTAATGATAAAACGTACAGTGCAGATAAAATGATTTAACATATATCATCACTTTTTTTTTCTTTTTTTCATATGTTCTTTATTGAGTAGCAAATCAAACACTGTTCCTCAACAGGATACACTGAAAATATATTATACAGTCCACTGAGTGTCTTTCATGTTTGTTTTTTAAAGAGAAAAATTGCATATTGAAAACCATTGCCTATGAAGAATTGAATAATTGTTTCTTCTTCTTATCAGCTTATCAATTACTTTTGAGATGTTTCTATTTCATACAAATGATTTATATGCATTTTTATAACATCCTGATGTTAACTTTATTATACATGGCATGTGAAAAAATGGTACCATCTGGTATCATGAGCTATAAAATTTAAATTTAATGGAAAGAAAATTGAAAGTTTTGTTACTTACATCCTGTGTTTCAGATCAAAGACATTTTAGTACAATCATCATTTCCAGTCTTTTTTTTAATCTTACTAAATTTGTTCTCTATTTGTGCAGTTTTATATATTCTGCAAAATTTTAGATTTGTTTGCAGCTTTTATTTTAGTTTGAAAGCCATTCCTTCCTTTCTTCCCTCTCCTCTCCCTGTTTTATTTTTACTTGTCCTGGTTAGAACACATTGTCCAGGGCGTTCAAGCAATAGAGATTTATTCTCATCTGGCAAGTAAATCTAAATGGAAATTACAAAAAGGGTATGGGAAGAGAGAAAAACAGAAATTTTCAGAGGGCATCTGAGTACCCCTCTCTGATTACACCTTTCTTTTGGTTAACCATGTATACTGTCAGGCTATATACATAAGTATTTCGAAATACTAAAACGTTATACATATAGTCTAAAACCAGAATGTGTCTAATATAGGTATAGATGTGCTAAGGTGAAGCAATACTTCTTAGTATGGGGTAGCATACTTGATGATCTCCAAATGAAAAAGGATTTACATGTTTCAATACAGTTTTACCAGTGTAGCTACCTCTGTTTTTTCTGGCTGATGTAGCTAAGGTAGAAAACAGCCTTATATAGCTGTTTATCTGAAGTATTTGTTAAGTGATTTCAAGAAGTGATGGTCGGCAAGCTTGCCTCTTCAGACTAACCATATCACTTAAGCGTTGTACTTGTATTCTTGAGTGTAGTACAGTCACTTTCATTTTACTTTTGAATTCAGGACTCTTTGTTAAAATTATTTGAAATAGAAAATACATTTTCTTCCATGTCTAATGCTGGCACCATTTTAGTTTTTAAATATTAATTTGGGAGGTGGTATGCTTCTGTTCATTGTGATTCTGTGATGGTTCTGCATACTAGTGTGTTGTTTCATATAGAAATTTCGTGGCTGAAAAGAATTGAATCCTTCAGCTGAGATGTGGGTTGTGTGCATGTGTGTGGACATCAATAATCCACTGCATTGTTACTTGTTACAAATGTAAATTCAGGGAGCAAAAGGAATTTATTTTATGGAATCAAGAAATGGAAACATGATGTTCATAAGTCAGTGTTTCTTTTTTTAAAGACACGGTGTTACAGAAGAATAATAATTTTAAAATAGATCAAATTTTTTTTGAAAATTAATTTCAAAGTTGACTGTTTTTCATTCTTTGTCTTGACAGACATGCAGTGGTTGTGGAATCAAGATGCTTCTAGAGATCTACTACTTGCAGTTCATCCACCTAACTATATTGTATTGTGGAATGCAGATACAGGCACCAAACTTTGGAAGAAAAGTTATGCAGAAAATATTCTGTCTTTTTCATTTGACCCCTTTGATCCATCACACTTAGCTTGTAAGTTTATAAAATAGTAAGAAAGGACAATTTTAGTACAGTAGGCTAATTTGCACTGGCAGAAATAAAAAAAATGTGTTTGATGTTATCAAGAATTGTGGATACTTACGTCAGTACCATTAGTTCAAGCTGGAGTTGAACTTTAAGGGGAGAAAAAATAGACCCACTCTAAGAAATATAGCCAGAGAGTTTGCAAGAGCTTGGTGTGACCTGAATATGTGTGACCAGGAAAAATGTGTTAGTTACATGAGAGTTATTGAGATTAAAGTGATGGATTAGAGATAATAATGTCATTAATGCCAGGAAGAATTCTCATGGCAAAGACAGGGGAGTCTTTCATTCACATTGAATTGAAAGATGCTGTTGTGTGAGGGGAAAAGTGAACATTGGTAGGGAAGACAAGTCAGAGGTCTGAGAAGAAATGTTTGAGATTTTTGTAAAGGTGGAAAGCATGTGAAGAGCAAGCTGGAGGAAGCCAAGTGCAGAAAGCCCTGTTAAACTGCCATAACCAGCTAGAGAAGGCTTGGATGCTGAGAAAAAAAATCCAGTTAGATAAAAGTAGACCAAGAATGAGTAGCATCTTCAACGTAAAGGTTTTTTTTTTTTTTTTTAAGGAATGCAGTGTTACCATCAGTTTCAGAAGCAATTCAGATGCCGAGGGAGATGCAGTGCATATTTATTCACATTTTAGCGGAAACAAGGAGAAATAATGAGAATGACCATTTTATTCTTTAATTTAGCTTAATCACTCCTGATCTGTAATGAGATAAGGTGCAGAATCGAGGCTTTATATTTGTCTTTTTATATGCTATGCCATTCAAACTGGAAAAGACTTTTTGTTCATAAACATGTAGAAAAATCTTAGCTATCTCTTTACAGCTTAACTGAATCTTTATGCTGTCACATAAGTAATGTGAGTTAATGATTTTAATGATTCTCTGGGCAGTGCTCTGTGTGAGAACAGAAATGGTGATATAGCCAGTGTCAGTAACCCTGCTTTCTTTTTGCACTGTGAAGCTTAATGAAGAATAACTGATGACAGAGATTCACTGTACGGAACAAATATGAAAGGACAAACAAAAGGTTTCTGCCAGTAATTTCACAGTATTTTTTTAGTATAGACTTAATTTTGAAAAATGGAGTTTTGTGGATTTTAATGAATTGTAATAGACCATCTGCTACGCTTTCAGTAGAAGGTGCCTGTTAGCTAGAATTACGAGTTTTCTGTCTAGTAGACTATTATTAAAGCCGTTATCATTTCTCCCCACTGAAATTGCATTAAAATAAAACACCATGATAAGATTGCAGATTACATTTTGCTATAATAAAAACTGTTTTTCTTGGTACAGTGCTCACCAGTGAGGGAATAGTGTTCATCTCCGACTTCTCTCCTTCCAAAGCTCCTGCCAGCTCAGGGAAGAAGGTCTACATCTCCAGTCCCCATTCCAGTCCTTCTCACAACAAGCTGGCTGCTGCTACAGGGGCCAAAAAAGCCCTTGATAAAGTAAAAATTTTGATTAGTAATGAAAAACCAAGGTAGGTTACAAATATTTCTTCTCAGTTTTTTTTTTTATACCTATGTATTCTGTAGATATTATTAGATTAAATATTATGAGATAATTTGTAAAAGATCACATTGGGGTAGGAGACAGAGAATAAAGAAGTTGTTATTATATATATTTGATCCTATTCTTCATCTTTATGGCATTGAAACTAAAGACCATCTTGAGGACATGTGAAGAAAGTCAGTTTTTGTTTTTTAATAAGTTCCTGATACATTATCTTTCTTTAACTTTGGTTTCTTAATTAAGGTTCAGTTGATTTCCATTTCAAAAAATGGTTCCTCATTTTAGTTGCCAAGCAAGAGAGAATCTGTTTTTAAATGCACCTTGAATTTTAAAGTGCTCTTTGTGCATTCAACAGATCTACCCTGTGATTTTTTTAATCGTATCTATTTATAATATAGACAAATATACTTTTGTTTGCAAAATCTCTCATTACCCTGTAAAGCCAATACAGCCTTTAATGAAGGAATTGGATTTTGTTCTTCTTTGACATCACTGAATTACTGCACACCTTCTGATTGAAAAGCCAGTTTTTACTCTCATTGGCTGAAACTGCAGATTGCTAATGGTGCTGCTGTTATTTGGCTATTTGTCTTTAATCTTGATAATTTTCAAAAACTGCATCCAGTTAATTCCAGAGTTTCCGGGAATGCTCTTGGCATCCATGGGCAGACTTCTGTTGACTTTTAGTGAAAATCAAGAGAGGAAAAAATGGTCAAAAGCAAATACCAATGGTTTATAAATAGCAGATCTTAAAGTTAAGTGGCTGTTGACTTAATTAAGAGAGGCAGTTACGATATGGACAATTGAAATGAAAACAAGTGTGTGTAGGGGTACTGAAAGCTTAGCATAGGAAGAAGCTGGATATATGCTCATGGATGGGAACCCTGGTAAAGCATAAGATGATCTTCCATGAGTGAGAAGGAAATGGAAAGCCTAGAGATTCTTACAAAGACAGGGTTTGGGAGGTTGTGGGTCTAAGATTAAGGGAAATGGAAAATGGTGATACAGGGCATTTATGGGGGAGAATAGAGGGAACCCATGCTTGTAGTCAGAACTCCACCTATAAACACTAAAAAGTAGGAAATCTTGTAGGCTACAACTATGGACACCTTTCAGACTTAGGGGCACTATGCAAGTGCAGTAAGAAGTTGAATTCTCAAGGCAATGAAACTGAAAAGGAAAGGTACAACACAACTAACAAAATCTCCATTTGTTTGACATTGAATGCTGTGAATAAACCAGTTTGTCTTTCATATTTCAGGTTATTTGATATTTAGTCCTGTGTTTAAATTTTTAAAATAGGCAAATGAACAGTACTGTCTAGAAATCAGTACTTCACACAGATCCAAATTGCCGTTTTTGAAATATCTTTTTTCTTTATTGACTATATTTTGTTTCAACATCTGAGCTAAGTGAATATAATTGAGAATTTACAAGTGCATAATTTGTATTATGTCAAATATCAGCTCAACCCAAGAACCACAGATGCCTGCTTTTTTTGCAGCGTTTCTTACAAAACTTGGTCAGAAGGTACCTGTTGTATATGATTACTTTCCCTATTTTGAATATCTTTTAGTTTTGTTTTGTTATCAGAAACCTTTGAAATGGAGCATACCTTTAAAACTGAAGCTTTTGTCTGGTTTGGATGAGAAAACTTACCAAATTGCGCATCATCCTTGTTTCTGATAGTAATTGGACTACGACTCATTTAAAGTGAAGTAATATATTTAGAAGAAAGGTACTGTTCATAAAATATGTTTTTCATCTTGAGGAATGAAAGACTGCCTGTTCCTCTCTTAGATTCTAACCATGCTGAATAGTGTTTATTTTGCCTTCTGATCATTGTTGCAGCCTAGTCCAAGTTAGTGGAGCCACAATGATACGAGAAAAAGAAGAAAGAGATGGAGAAGATGTTCTTTCTCCCTGTTTGGTTTCAAGTTCAAATGTTAAGCTTTAGGACGAGCAAGGGCATTATATAAGGGTATAATATTGACAGTTGTTCTTCCAGTTCTGTTTGTAAAAACGGCTGTATCATCCCAGCATGTTTTGTATAAGTGGGTGGCATAATGTTCTCCCTTAGCTAACAGTTTTGTGCAGATGTAAGTTCAGAAACACCTTTTTTGACCAGGGGAGTGGGAATGAAAAGGGGCTAAAAGAATTTGTTTCAATTGTGAAATGAGAAGGGATATAGTCAGAGAACTGAAAATTAGTAGTGGTACCTGAGAAAAGTTCTGTCACCCTGATGTTGTGTGTGATATTGCAATAATAGGCTTTTAAAATTTAATATAATATAAATAAAATTAGAATTTAAACATACGTACTGTGTTTGTGTATTTTATGACTTTTCAAAAATAAATTTGTTACAAGTTTGAAAGCTTTTTAGAAATTAGCTAGACCTTTTTTTTTCTGGTATAATTCTTTTTTTCCTTTTGCACTTTCCATTTATGTACTAAAAGTATTTCTCAAATCAGTGACTGTGAGAACAAAATAATCAGACTGTATTGTCAGTCAGCACTTAACAACAAACTTTAATGTGTATTTGAAATTTATGCTCCATTTTAATAAGTTGTTTAAATTGCAAACAGCAGAAGACTTGATGATGTGTCACTCTGTAGTCATTTAAGAAATTGTGATTTTTATATTAAGTTAAAGGGCATGATCTTATCTTTTTGTGTTTTATTATGCCTGACTTGTACTAACATCAGACAGAACACCTGATTTCCAAACATTGAGATAGTACATATGCTGCTGCAACATTCTGTATATTCAGGAATAACAGCAAACCAACAAGTGCAAGCAAGTCAACAATGCATTTTTCTGCATTCTTCTGATTGCATTTTAAATTGTATATGAATGTTGCTAAGGGTGTGATAGTAATCTCTCTTTCTCCCTCCTTTTCCCTCCAGAACAACACAAAAACTAGAATGGGAAAAAGGGAGGAAAAATTGTAGCAGCAGTGATTTGTCTGACTTTACGTTATTTTGAAGAAGGAGGAACAGGAGATTGTTAGGAAAGTGACTGCAAACATAAGTTGACTTGTACTTGTGAAACAGAAGCAAGATATTAGAAGCTTATAAGGGGGGGATTTAGTGTGTGGTGGAATGAGGAGATTAAAAACAAACAAAACGCTTCAAAAGGGATGCTTCAAAACTGAGCACAGTGTCAGGATGATTTGCTTCAGTGTGACTTACAGTTCACTGGATTACATGTGCCTAACGAACGTCTTTACTTTGCAGCCTCTTGCCTGTTAAAATTACATTGTGTCTGACTTAATAGTGTTACAGTCACCATTCCTGTATAACATTCCTGTTCTTTATTACTTTCTCTGATTTGGAAGACTGGTATTATAGGCTAGTTCAGTTCATTTCAAAATAAAGTAATATGTATAATAATATAAAAATTGAAATAAGCAGTATGTGTAAGGGCAATTTCCCATGAATAACAGTAAATGCCATGGTAGCTAGTACTGTTCATAACTGAATTGCTCAGTATTTGAGATGTGTAAGAATTATACTTGTTTCATTTGAATCACATATTATTTTAAAAATTACTCTATAATCTCTTTTAAACAAAAGTTAACAGTGTATTTTGAAGATCAGTGTTGCTTTGCAGTACTGTAGCAATTAAATGGATTTCTGCAGTTAACTAGCAATCAAAATAAGCAATATTGCAGCAAAATTAATCCTGTTAATTTTATTTTGAACTCAAAGTATTTGTTAATACAGAAACTGTTTAAAGGTGTTCTTCATTTTGGGGCTACTTAAAATTTATCTCTGATATATTACAGTGCTGAATCTGTTACACTCAACGATTGTCTTCAATTGTCATACTTGCCTTCCAAAAGAAATTACATGTTGTTACTCTATCCCAGAGAAATTTTGATTCTTGATTTGGAAGTGAATCAGACGGTGGGTGTGATTGCAATTGAAAGAACGGGTGTGCCTTTCCTACAGGTAATAAAAATTTGACTAGTTTCTATCATTGTAATAGACTGTCAAGATCAGCTGTAAGTTCATGACTCACTGATAGTTGTGTTTTGATTGGTGAGATGAGTAAGAAAAGTAGTAAACTCGCTAGGCGGGGAAAATGGCCTCTGAGCCACTGTTTCATTTAGTTTTCTGATGTCTGCAGCAAATCCATCTCATTTTGTGGTGTTAAAAAAGTTACCAGTGTGGAAACAGTGCTGTGGAGGACATTTCACTTTCTGGCAGTTAAGATTTTTGTATACAGTTGATACTAGTTCTCTGAGCCTGTACCTTTGCTTGATCAAGTAGCTAAGTCTAGTCTGATGTGTTACTGAAGCATCTTTATTGTCTTGGAATCATGAATTCTCACATCAAAAAGGAAAGTTTAAAAAATTATAACTGAAGTATATTTATGAGAAAGTGGATGTTAAAAAAAAAAAAATCCTGAATTCCTCAAAGCCATCTATCTGTGCTAGTATCATTAGCATCATCTGTTGATTCTTCATATAGATTTCAAATATACTGGTTATCTTTTGAAGAAAAGATTCTCAAATCTTGTTTACATAATGAGGTTCATAATTCCCATATGTGCTAGTGACTTTATGAGCTGATTATAGAAGTCTTCAGGTTCATTTAAAAAACTGTTGTGCCAAATTCACTAAATTCTTGGATTTTTCACGAATGGGTGTATTTGGAGCAATAAAGTGTAGTCTCCAAAGTTACAAAGAGCTGTGCTTTTTTCCACAATATACCATTGTGCATTTTACTACTTGATTAGTTTTAGGAATAAGATTAAGAAAATTTCCTTTAAAAACATGAGATTAAAAAATCTAACTGAATTTCTCATTATTAAGAATAGGTGATATGGAGCTGTTGCCTGGCTTTTTTGTTGTTTGGTTGGTTTTTTTTTTTTTTTTTACTTTTTCTGGCACTGATTTTTTTTACATCAATTTTTGTTAAGTTTGCCTTAGTCACCAGTAATGCGGCTAAGCTAATTCATCAGAATAGTGCCTTACTGGTAAAGTTCTTAATGATTGTTGCGTATGCATCATGTTCATTTACAGGTGTACTTTGCAAAGGATATAATTTTGTTAACCAAATATATCTGTTTATGTAGGTAATTCCTTGCTTTCAGCGTGATGGGTTATTTTGCCTACATGAAAATGGCTGTATAACTTTAAGAGTTCGCAGATCTAACTGCTGTATAACGGGAACTCCAAATGAAGAACCAGGTAAGTTTGGTGTCAACAAATGGCCAGAAATGAACTTTGAGGCATTTCAGTTATTTAGCACCAGTATTCAGACCTGTTGCTTCAGGTTTGAAGGCATCAACCATCATGCCTTGTTCAGTATGGTGAATTACAGCTTTTCAAGTGTTTTTTTTCACTTAAGTAAATTCATTGAATGTATACTGCATTTTCCCAAAATTGTTTTTGGGTTCCCTGATATGTAATACAAAGTAAGACATGAATAACCTGAAAATCTTTCCATTACTGAAGATACTATTTTAATTGTGAAATGGCTTAACAATCAGATATACAAGAAAATGTTAGATAAAAGGTGATTAATTTGTTCTTTCATCTTTAGGGAAAAATGTATTTTACTGACAACCACAAAGGTTTTTGGAAGTCATTTGGTCTGAAGAATTGATTTTGGAACTACTTTCCATTGACTTAAATCTACATTAAGTTCTAAACTATTAAGGCTTTTATCTTTTTTACAGAATATTACTAAGAGTGACTTCTAAATATATATAGTTAAGGGGATAGTAAAAGACATCTAAAAAAATAGTTCTGTAAATGTATAGTGAAGGGGTCAATAAAATATGACTAAAAATAATTTTGTAAATGTCAAATCCATTGCGAGATTAAATGATTTTTTTTTAATTACATTTTTTTAATGAGGTTGGTAATTTGGCAATTTTTAATGAGCTACAGCATTACTTGCTTCCAGTTTTTACCAGCAAGTCAAATGAATTTTGGATTGTGGAGAGAAGATGCAGTTTCTGTCCAGATGTAAAACAGTACCTTTTTTGATTTTGCATGATCCAAGTGGAATGAGCCACTTTAAAGACAGAGTTGCACTTTGGAGAACTCTTCAGAGCCATGCACTGAATACAGCAAAATCAGCAGTATCTAGTCTCTGATTTTTTTTTTCTTTTTTTTTTCCCTCCCCCAAATAGTTCACAGGAAATGTGGATTTCAACCAAAGAACTCAGTCACTGTAACCATTTACCTCTGAGGATCCATCTCCTTGTATGTTTTCTGTTCTAATTGCTTGTCTCATGTGGCACATTGATGTTGCAGATCCCGACCCAGTTCAGGAGCTGATTTATGATTTAAGAAGTCAGTGTGATGCAATTAGAGTAACAAAAACAGTTCGTCCATTCAGTATGGTGTGTTGCCCAGTGAATGAGAATTCTGCAGCTCTCATCGTCAGTGATGGCAGGGTAATGATCTGGGAGTTAAAATCCAATATTTCTGGCAGAAATTTGCGGAACAGGTAATGGGATTTCTTTTTCTCATCAAAGCTTTCATCAGCTACATTTAGCAGAGGCACTTATTGTTGAATTATATTCTAAAAGTAACAATGTTTGTTGTGTTTGTGTGTATGATAGTGTGGCATGTGCTATACATATGTATGAAAGGAAGATGAAATATATCATCCAAAAAGATTAGTATTTATTCTTCCCCCTTTAAAAATAATTTCTTCCTAAGTGGATGGCATAAGGAAACAAAAGATAGAGGAATATTCAGAGGGAACATTTTCTTCTTATTTGGCGTTCTTTGGGCTATATAATTTTCCATCAGTTTCAATCACACAAAAAGCAGCCTACAAAATTAGTCTGGAAATTACTAGATTTTTAGTAGGGAAAAGATACTCTGCTAGCTTCCCATGAGGTCAATACAGAGCAAGATGAGGCTGCACAGCAGGTGGTTGGAATATGGTGGTGTAAACAATTAACATATCTTATATCCAGAGCATTTAGTGGTTTAGATTTTGAGCAGTTTCTAAAAATGCTATGTGAAATAGTATAGTTCTTTGAACATTCAGTGTCATTTGACTGCAATAAGCCTTTGACTATGGAATAAAATAAATTGCTTACCGGCATAAAAGAGAGAGAAAATTCTTGATACACTTTTAAATGCCAGAAATACCAGATTTTCAGCGTAGCTCCTTTTGTTGCTCATCAGTGATTTAACATTTTTATTGTTGGTGTTCCCAAAAGTACTATTAGCTGGATTCTTTGTGATGCGTATCCAAGAGTGCTCTTTATGATCCATATGTTTCTGGGTTTTATTCCTTGGATTCTTTAAGTACATTTCTAAAACAGTGATTTTTGTCATGATTATATAACTAGGAATAATGGAATAATATAAGAACTACTGGGCCTAGAAGGTTCCCAAATATGGTTGAGTTGTACTGAAAAGAAAAGAGTATTTCTAGCTGGCACAGAATTTTTAAGGGATTTTTAGGAGTCTTCCTTTGGCTCTTGCTTTTGCTGGATTTGATCCGATCTTGCTTAAAATTTGAACACAGAGACTCTTAAAGTGGGAATTTAAGGAGAAGGGCTTTCTGTGTGCCTTAAACTGAATTTTTGCATACACCTGGGTGCAATCCATGGTCTTTGGTGATCACATAGGACTGTCCTCAGTCCAGTAAGATTATTGTCAAGACTGCAGGGGCTGTTTGAATCCCTTTCAGCTGGAGATTACATTGGAACCCCAGTTGCAGTTCCTAGGAAAAAATACCCCCAAAACTGATGCATAGATACCTGACAAGAGTATAAACACAGGTAGTACGGTAAGTTTCTGTTGTACCTTTGTATACACAAAGGCAATCGTGTTTCATCTGCTTATGTGAAAGACATGGCTTCAGTGTTGGGCTTCATTATCTGGATCCTGTATAGGAAGTACTCTCTGAGCAGAACTTCTGGAATCTGTGTTCTTAAATGTCTAAACATTTCTGATTGCTCATTAGGTGTATTCATTAATGTAGCTGTAGATATTAATAAACAATGTATTTAAAAGGCTCCTTTCAATGCTTGGGTGCACTTCCGAACAAGAGACACATATATCTGTTTTTCCATGTATAATAAAAGTTACTGGCAAAAATCCATGCAAGTAATATGAAAATAGTTCTGAATTGTGTATGTTTTCTCATGGTAGAGTTGTTCACGGAAGCTGATGTAGGAAGTAATCATTTCAAAATGATTTTGCAAGTAATAAGTGGTGGGAATGCTGAAAGAACAACATGGGGAAATCCCAAAATTGAGGACCTGAGGCAATTTGCATTAGGAACTCATTTTCTTTCTTTTACAGCAGTTCAAGTGCGTCACCTTTGTATTCCCCAGTTTCATTCTGTGGGATTCCTATAGGAGCATTCCAAAATAAACTTCCAGACCTTTCTTTAGACAACATGATAGGTAAGAATTTCTTACACTAATATTATGGATACTAATTTATAGGATTTCTGAATCATTGCACCTCTTAACTTACTTGAGAACTACATATGTTAGATTTATTTTTTGTGTAATTTTAGTAACAATTACAAAATAAAAGAAAACTATTCCTGCTTGCTAAAGAAATTACTGATTAAACTTTAAGGCTTTTTTTATTGAGGACTATTGTTCAGAGTTCATGTACTCTAAGAGAAAAATGTAATTTAAATTGCAATTTGGCCAAAAATCCCATTCCTTCATTTTTTCAAAATAATCTTAAATGGATGAAGATAATTTAACTGATATATCCCAGGCATTTGTGAAAGCTAGATAGCAACTAACACATCAGTACTGAGAAATGTTCCATAAAGAAGTTCCATACAGATAATTATCTTTATGTACTGAAATTGATTTTTATTGGAAAAGTGTCTAGTGCTCCTCAGAGGTGCCAAGGTACAGATTTGGATTTGCTGTTGGTAAAAGTTGTCTGTATTGCAGACATCTCTTACCAACATGGGATGTTATCTCACACTTAATCTCCACTGTTTAAAGATAAAATGATTTTTCTCTTATCTGCAGTTTCTGTAGTCATTTACATCATAGATATTGTTAATTTGTGCCATATATCACTTGAACTGGTACAACTGACTGCAGAAGGCATACAGTAGTGAGATTATATCTTTATTTTTGCACATCTTTAGTGTGTCAGCTGAGCAAATTTCACTCTTAATTTCTAGCAGTGGACTGCTCAATTTTACTGCTTGGAGTTATATCTGCATAAGTCTTTGAATTGTTCTAATAATTTTAAAATGTTTGTAACTTAGAGAAAAAAAAGGAGGAGAGGAAACAAATAGAAACTACCCTTGGATGCTGGAATAATACTGAAACAATTGTAGTTTATTGTTTTGCACATGTTTTTTTGCCTTTTTAGCTTTAGAAATGGAAGTTAATACTGGAGAAATCACTAGCTGAAGTGCAGTGTTCCAAAGAGTTTCATCATATATAGTACAACAGGAAGGAATGCCTCTTTAATTGAACATTGCTACTTTATATGTTAGGTTATTCGTAATTCTTATTTTTTAACTTCTTGTGTCTGATAACTTTCTATGAACTCTGAGATTAAAATGTAATACTAACAGGAGCTTTAATTTTTAAAGCAGGGCAAGGCACAGCTGCTGGAGAAGAACAGTCAAAAAATTCTTTTCTACAAGAAGTGCACCTCAAATTTCTGCTGACTGGACTTCTTTCAGGACTTCCTTTGCCTCCGTTTGCTATCCGTATGTGCCCACCTCTTACAACAAAAAACATTAAACAATATGAGCCACTCCTTGCTGTTGGTAAGTATCTTGAATAGTTTATTGATTGCTCTGGAAGTTATATATTCCAGGTTAAATACAACCACAGTTACTAAAACAAAATAAATTTTTATTTTTTGATCTTGTATAACTAATCCCAAATAGTGACCCTTGTGTTAGTTTGCATCTCAGATATTCTTTGGATTCTTTTTTTTCCTGCCTTGAGCTCATGGCCTGAAATGTGGCCTGAAAAATTGCATTATACTAGCTACTTTGTGTTTATCCCATCATTTGCTATAATTTTGATCTGTTGATATGCTTCTCATTTGCCATGCTGCTCTCTCTTCATTCTAGACATCAATAAATATGCAATTCTGCAGCTTTTCTTTCCTAGAATAAGTAAATGAAATAGAGACTATATATTTGATCTAAGTACCTAAAAATATACTTTAAGTGTGTGATTTTTTCCTAAATGAAGCTATTTTGTCTCATCACAAATGTAGTAAAACTCATCTAGATACTGCAGTAGTTGTCATTGAACACCTGATTTTTTAAAGGCTGAGCTGTCCCTATTTACATTTTTAGATAATATTATCATTCTGGCAAGCTCTTTGAAACCACATCAGGGATTTCATTACCTATCCATACTGATTGGTGTCTATCTGTGCAGTCAGTTAGAAGACTGGAACAGTAGACACACAGACTCTGTAAATTAAGATTTGTAATAGATTGTAGAATCACATCTCCTGATGCTGGTTGTTCAAACATGATCAAGCATATCTAAAATATCAGTTGATCCTGGGCTGTCTTCTAGGTTACAACACTGCATGCTGCAGTTTTATTCCCAATACTTCGCTTCTAACCATGTCTCCAGAAACTGTGCCTGTCAGAACTTGCAGGTTGTTTGTTAGTCTTAAGGTTCCCTGTGCTATAGAATCTTCTGGATGTGGCGTAGGTTTTTGGAGGGAGGGAGATAAAAGTAAATGTTACACAGGAGCTCATAAGCTCCTCATGAGCATGTCACTCCAGTAATGAGTATGTCATACTAATGCATGTATGTACATGTGCAGTTCTCATAATACTTCTGTTATCACTCAGCCCAGTGTACCATCAGTAGTTGTGCTCTAAAATGTAGGCAAGCTGCCATTACTTGATATGATGCTACTAAAACATAACTTTCAATGCTATAGAAGTTTCAGCTGTTGCTGTTATAACAAGTAAAATATAAGATTAAGAAGCTAATAGCAGGTACAGAGAACATTTACAGCAAAGTCTGCAGCATTCTGCGCTTGAGGTACCTGAATGGCTCTTTGGGGTTCCATTGTCATATTTAATAAAGTTGATATGGGTGTAAAGAAAGACCATAAGTCTTCCCAGTGTCTATTAGAAAATTATAATTCAGTATTCCCCAAAGTTTTTGATCTAATTGTAGCTAGCAGCTACTAGTTTATTGATTTGTAATTTGAAAGAGGTCATTATCTCAGGGATGAGAAAATAGAATTGCTTTAATGATCTGGTAAAATTTACTCATGATTCTCCCCTGGGATTACTGATGAAAATGGTTAATAGTCTTCCTTGAGTAATCAAAATAAAAACAGTCCTTTCTCCTGTGATTGGGTATGTGGTGAAAATGCAAGAAGAATCAACAGATTTTCTGTGGGCCCCGCAAATAGGTTCAGGAAAATGTCTTGACCCAAACTAATTTGGCCAGCTGCAGAGAACCTCGGAGCGTTTAATTTGTAATTAAACTGTAGAAATCAAAATATCTTTTCTAAAATTGCATAATATATAGTAGTTAAAGATGAAAAAAGAGAAATAGCTGTAAATCTTGCATTTTCACTCAAGTATGAAAGGGAAGAATAAAGCTGGTCTGTATATTTTTTTAAATCGCTTTTTGTAGGTACAAGTAATGGCTCTGTCTTGGTGTTTCATCTTACAAGTGGACTCTTACACAAAGAGATAAGCATCCATTCCTGTGAAGTCAAGTAAGATTTTAATTCATACTATAATCCTTTTGGGAAATGAAAATTAAAACATTTAATGTACAAGCAACAAGCAACGTGGGTGTCTTGTTTCATTGGTAATGACACTCAAGAAAATTGCCTGTTGAGTAGTATGCCGTAACGAGTAATATATTGACTGTATGTAAGCAGTAACTCACTATCAAAACTAGAGTGAAAATTACATTTGAATTGTGTTTGTGCAGCTGATCTAAGATGTGTATCATCTGTGGCTGTTTTTAGTTTCTTTAGAATATTATAGTACAAAGAAGTCTTTTTAATACAATAAACTTTATTACAGTGTCTTATTTATATAAGAATCATTACTTGCACATTTTACCCTTTTGCATAATTCTGTTTTGTACACCAGTGTGTTTCCTGTCCTCATGTGAGGCTGAAACTTGAGACACTTCTAGCCCTAGCTGAATTCAACATAATTTTCTCTTTAAAAGATTTTATAGACCCAAAACATGACTCAACATTTAACCGTCCTAAATATGGAGCACAGTAAGTTTTAAAGCTCTTATACTGTGTGTTTTTAAGTGTGTACACAATGGCATTAACTATATGGCAAAGATACCAAAGATGATGCTTGCTGGATACATATTTCTGGACTGATTTGAGCATAGGAAATAAAATATTTTTAGTAGTAGTAGTAGAACAGATTCATATTAGAGTTGTGTCATGAAGCCTTGTTCAGGTTTAGATCCTCATTTTACTTTTATTCTCAAAAACAGAAGAAAAATATGGATGTCTCAGCATAGATAGCTTTAAGAGAGTTCATTATCTAAATATACTTTGAATCTACCACCTAAATCATGTAAGTGCAGTTGCATTTGTGGGTTGATTGATAGGTATTGTAAGAACAGAATTTCCCTTTCTGTTGAAATGCATTTGAGTTTTACCCTTGTTTCATACCCTTGTTTCATACAATTAACTACTTACAAGATGTTTTCTCTTTTTGTGTTCTCTTATGCAGCCCAAGGGGATACTGAATCCTGCTTTATTTTTCATTCATGTGACTATAGCATTCAAAATTAACGCCACTGCTAACACTGTACAGATATGATTAAAAATATTTTTTAAAATCACTACTAACATTTTGCAGATAGGGTTGAAAATGTTTTCTTAAGATTGGGATGCATCTGAAATACACTTTGAAAATATTTCTTTATCTTTTGTTTGATTTAGATTGTATGTATTATTGGAAGTATAGTTAGTGTGGGCTTTTCACTTTGCAAAGGTTTTGCAACATTTGAACTACTTTAACAGTACGCTGGCTTTCCAGGAACTGTCCTTGCATAGATGGTATTTTCAGAGCAGAATTAAGATGGTTATGAATTTTGTTTAATGCTCATAGTCAAAAGCAGTCATCTGAGCAAATCTTCTAAAGATTTATTTAGTTTCTCAATCCAGCTTTTAATGGTCTGAGTGACTTTCTACATAATTCTGACAAGTTCAAGGGAATGCTTTAAGCAATGTGGAATAATGCATGATAATTTTTTAATTAATATTTATGGAGTGCAACAGTTTTCCTTCCAGTGGGAATTATTACTTTACCTCCAAAATGTTGGAATCAGTTTTAATTTATAGTATACCTGCAGAAAACAGCATTATTTTAATATGTAATTGATAATACCCTGGGACTGTAGGTAAATGCCAGCAGAGTTTTCAGTGCCTGTAGTTTAAGAACAGAAAATAATAAAACTCAGGTCTTTGAACCTTACCACTCAGGCAGCTGTCCTTTACATATTACTTGTGCTAACATAACTAGCACTGAGTTGTTTAGGTGCTAGTAATTGTGACTTTAAAAAAAAAAACAAAAAACCTTTGCAGAGCTGTGCTGTGATTAGGAGGAAAGAAGTGATTCTCTGTCCTGCATTTACGATAGCATTAAAGAAATAATGAAACAGCTAAATAGCAATCAGTGACAAAATGAAAACTTATGGTTACTCATGAGTAAGAACTATGCAGGTAAATTCTTTTTCTTTGAGTTTAGTTTGGTTTTTGATTGAGAGAGACAGAAAAAAACAGCAGAAGTGCTTCAGAGCACACTGAAGAAAAAGTTAGGCTACTGCTAGGAGCATAAGTGAGGGGGTAAAACTAGAAGGAGATTTTAGAATGTGTACTGGCTGAAAGAAGCTATGAGTGGAAGATCAGTCTTTTTTTGTTCCTTTAGGATACAGAGAAATGCAGTTAATTTTTATTACTAAAAATGTAATTGATTTTTTTATTACTAAGAGGAATTAGAACAACTATGAAATAGCTAATTCTGTTACCTTTTCTGTTTTCTAACTGGAGCAATCTGAATTTTTCATAAGCCAGTGCGGTAAGATAGGTGATGATAATACATCTTCAGTGTGGAAGAGAACACGTTCAAGGCATATAATTAAAACGTCTGTGATTAAGCTTCTTGCTCATTCAAAGTGGTTCATTCTGAATGCCTTTACTGCTACTTTGGCTCATTCCCATATAGGTAACTATGACTAGAGCAGTGCTTCTTAGTTTTTTGCTGATGCCTAGCAAGTTCAAGGTAGCAACAGTTTTAATTTTAAACTTAAAATCTCACTGATTGTAACTAGAATGTATATGGCCCGGAGGCAGAACTTGGCGTCTTGCTTGAGAATTACTACACAACATCCATGTTTTAGCAGTCAAATTTAGGCTGACTCCCCTTTGGAAAACTATTTTGCAAACATTCATCACCTCCTTAAAAAAATAAAAACAAAAACCTTTTCTCACTTAGAGAATGTTAGTGAACTTTTCTTATTTTTGTGTATTTGTAAATTATGCATTGCCCAACAAGTGCAAGCAGCCTTGCAGTGAAATCTTGTGTATTCAGATTTGAATTCTCAAGTCATTGATACAGGAAATTGTGGAAGCAGAAGTATAAATGGGTTCAAGAGGAGACTGGAGGTGTGAATGATTGGTGGGGTGTCTCAGTAGCTTTTAAACATCTCTGGGACTCAGGAGGTCTCTAGATTGATGCTTATCAGAAGCTAGATGGGTAGACCAAAGGAAGGAACACTGTTTGCCCTGATAATGAGTCTCTTCCCTTAAGCATTTGCTAATGGCCGCCAAGTCAGATATCACATGGGCCGGATTTACTTTAAATCTGATCCTGTGTGGCAGTTCTTAAACTCTTAAATATACTTACATGGTGTCTGATGCTATGAAGTATAACTCTGGTGTTTTATTCAGGTGCTTGACACTAATAAGAAAATCTTCAGATTTCTAAAGGTGTCTGTTTGAGCTGTTTGTAGGCAATGTTGGAGAGTTACAAGTCAAAGCTTGATTTCTGTTCGGGCTTTTTGATAGGAGGGCTCTGAATGTGCAGAATTAGCATGTTATACATTGACTATCAAGTATCATTGTAAAGATATTGCATTTGAATGGGGAAATTTGCAAAATCAGGTCAATCTCTTTTAAAGATAAATTTTCTAATTTGTAATTTTCTAATTTTTATAATTATGTCAATAATATACTGTCATCCCAAATAAAGACTTATAAACATTGAATGTTACCTGTAATTGAAATATGCGTATAACTAAAATTAATAAGCTGCAGTGATATGTTTCAGAATTCATCAAAAATACACTGTATTATGAAGAGTAGCTTTTCATAAAAATTAGAATCAGTCTGTCTTCAAATTCTTATGAAAGAGGCCAAACTTGTTGAGAAGAGTAAGCCATTGTTGATAATGACTTTTAAGTTTTGCAATTGAAATGGAGGGTTTTTTTAATGTTATCTAAGACTTACTATATTCAGCACTTATTGTGGTTTCTTTCTTAACCTTTGCCTTCTTCAAAAGGAAAAAAAGTTGTTATACTGCTGGCATTCACATTTGGACATGCAAAGCATGCGAATTCTTTTGGAATACAAGCAAAATACTTTTGAAGTAATTATATTTGAGGCTGAAAATATTTTCTGATGAAATAATTGAGGTTTGAATTTTCTTTAAAATACTGTTTCATTTCCATTCTTACTAAAGTAATTGAGTCAAGCTGTATGTATAAAATCTCTGATTTTTTTTATTTTAAAAGAATAGATCTAGTCTGTAAAGCTAGCTGAATGAAACCCTTAATTATAGCAGATAAAGATGCCTCTTAGGAGGAAACTTTGCATAATGGAAATATTGCAATAGGGAAGTTATTACTTGTTTCCTTCATTAAACCTTGAACCACTCTCTTCATTAATTCAGTGAATAAATACTTTCTTCAGAATCCTTAGTTTATGTGTATGACAATAAAAAAGATACACTGTTTCAGGTGCAAGCAGATTAGCTAAGATTTCTTTTTGATTATGAGTGTCTTAGGATTCAACAGATCTTTATTAGTATTAACAAATGGCCAGCTGGCAGCAAAGAAACAGGACTTCTCATGTGTTAAATCTGAGCTGATGAATGAAATATAGAAAATGCTTCAGCTTTTTGAAAGAGAATGCAAAGTAACTACTAGGAATAGCAATACGTTACAGTTATTCTGTATTATTTCTAAAAAACCATAATAGAATAATAGATAAGAATTAGAAAGCTGTCAGAATTCATATTTCATCCATTTCAAAATGCTGTCTGTATTTATGATCATTTACAGACCTGAAACATCACACATTGCATGCAGTCATAAATTTCTTTTTAGTTGTTCTTGTAATATTACAATTAATAATTGAATACTTTTTGTTTTCATTGAAGGTATCGGCAGAACTTTTACAGGTCCTGTTGTGAAAAGGATCAGGTCCTAAATTTTTAACTTTTCTTGAGGACTTAGGAGTAAAGCTTCCCACTTTTAATAGCTTGAACTAAGAAATCAAGATAAATAAGGATATAATTTGTATGTGTAAAATATTACAGGAATGCTTTTTGCTTTCACTGTCTAAATTGCATTTAGGAAGCTTTACAACTTCTGGACTTAATACAGTGTAAGCTGAATTTAGTGACAATTAATCAAACCTTTATTTGTTTGTATTTTACATATTCTGTTGTGAAACAGACCATGATTTTACAGTTGATGCAACAGGATAGTGATCTTGGAGATAATTCTTAAGTAATCTGTGTCTGAAGGATTTGAGAAAAAACCAAGTCTTTTTATCCATATTAAAATGAACTTGTGCATATGTTTGTGTATATATGTGTTAGAACAGTCTTAATTTTCTTTCAGATTAGTTCCTCGATTTATTTCACAGATAAACCAGTAAAATATTTATGCTGGCACAAAGTATATGTATGGGAAATGGGGAAGGACAAGACTATCTCATTCTGAAAATGTGCCCTATTACATTTTGAAACTCTTACATAGTTTTGTGGTCTGGGGTATCCTACTCAAAAGAATTTGCTTCGAACCCATATAGCCTGACATTGTGTTATATTAGATCATAACTTTACATCCTTATAACACAAGGTATTTTTATTTTGATGCCTTGGCATGGTCTAAAAGAGAAAAATCTGTGTCGGGTTGTCTGCCAGTTGTTTTGTGATAGTTGTCTTTGAATCTGTTCAGTGACTATCTTTTACATTCTTTGTCTCTCCTAGCTTTGGAGTGAAAGGTACAGGTCTCCCTTCCCTGCTGTTCATCTGAACTTTTTTATATCTTGGCAGATCTGAATTATTTCATAGTTCTTCACACCTGGTAAATCACTGATTTCATCAAAGCTCTGCTTTTAGTCCACATTAGTGCTGAGCATCTGTGAGGGATTTTTACAAAAGTTGTCAGTGTGCCTAACTAAAATTTTTGTTTTGGTCAACAAGAACCTAATATGCCAGTGTAGTCTGGAAAGACAGCTCTTATTTTAATTTGGTAACTTTATTATTGTACCTACATCACACTTGTAAATGCATGTCTTCTTTTTACGTTAAAATACAGTGTTTCCATAAATTGTAGAAGACTAGGTCTATGCTGTTTACCAACTGTATAAAATCATTACTGTATTTCAATCTAGGATATTTTCCAGCCATTCAAATATTTCTGCTAATACGCTCCATGTACTCTCTTCTGATGACAGGGGAATTGAGTGGATAAGCTTGACTGGTTTTCTTTCCTTTGCCACATCAACACCTAACAATTTGGGGTTAGTAAGGAATGAGCTGCAGCTGGTGGACTTACCAACAGGTTAGTATTTCCTGAGAAATCTGTTCAAGAGGCTGACAGGTTTGTTGGTGAGTGACAAATACAAGTTCTTACTACTTTTTTTTTCTGGCTGTCATGGCAAAAAAAGAATAATGAAGAGGAATTTAACTGATTCTGCTCTTCCTTCCTTGTGAAACCACATAATGTGTTCCAACTGGTGCTCTACAGACTGATTTCAAACAGTAAGTTTGTACAGATGTCTGTGGCTTGGACTCAATAAAAGAATGACCATGTGTCAGCAGGAGGTTTAGCTGCATTCACAGAGTGTGGATATTAGAGGCATATTTTATTGACAGAATTCATGTATTTCCAAATATGTTTTGGGACATATATGAATACATAAATACAGGCTACACCTGTTGTTTCATGGGCAACTGACATAGTGTTGAAGCATTTATTGTGGTGCCTATCAGCGATGGATAATTTTTCAAGCTAGATCAGGCTTCTGACCAGAATTTGTGTCTCAAAATCTAGTATTTCAAGAAAAGATACAATGATGCATTTTAAGTTGATGCTGTTTTTAAAATTCTTCTTCTGAATTTAATATTCACTCTTTTTTAAAGTCATAGTTTAATACACTTGTGTATCATAGTATTTCTACATGTGTGTTTGAATGTAAAATGAATATTTTAATAATAAAATTCCATACTTTTATTATGGGAATAGTTAAAAATTATATATTTTTATAATTTTTATAGAAATTAAATTATATTATTATAATGTAAATTATATAATTGGAAAAGGTAAAAATAAGTAATTTAAAAAATATATACTATTGATAGTAAACCTGACAGTCTGAGTCCATGTCTTTTTCAGTCACTCAGACCTTATGGCACATGACAAGTGCATGTGTGATTGTTAGTTCAATATTTGCACAATACCAGGGAGTGTAATTTGGGAGATTAGAGAGCCCAGAATAGGAAGCACTTCAATAATTTTAAATTGTTTTTCAATGTGAAAACCTAGAACCATTTAATTTCTAATTGAAGAGCCTGAGTCTTGTTACACATGAATAATTCTGAATTATTTTATGTAGCATTTTTTTACACTTATGGAAAAAACTCAGTTTTTGTATTTTCAGGGTGCTGCACAAAGTGACTATTCATTTAACATGACAATATTGCAGGGTTTTTTTCCTCATAATCTCTTGCCCATTTGTTTAAAACAAAATGGGGAGCAAAGAGATGAACTTTGTAAAATGCATTTCATGTAAAACGTGATTTGGATTTTCCACTTAGCTTTTAAATCAGTACGGATACATTTATAATCACAAGCGATGAAAGGCTCAGTATTTTCACAGGCAAACAAGTTTCAAATAAATATGGATACCTGATACTTTAGCATATGGATTATTTAAAAAAAAATTACATTTCCCCTTTTAAAGCCTACAAGAAAGGCATAAGTACTTAACTGAATGAGCATTGGTTCTGTCATCAGTATTCGCCCAACTTTTCTTTTTTAGGGCTAGGAAAAAAGTGCTTATTTGCATTCACTTCATAAATGCTTTGACAAAATTCTTGTTTATAGCTCAGAAACATAACTAACAATAAGGAAAAATAATCCTGAGGTGTTTGATCAGTAATGAAGAAAATAGAGCTTTAAGGTTTCCTGTTGGCTGGCCTCGACATGAGCGCTGCTAACTAGTATTGTCGATAGCTAGCTTTATTCACATAGCTGGTGTAAGATAAGTAATTTAGCTGTGAGTAGCCACGAGAGAAGTATTTTTGAAAATCTGTTAAGGAAAGAGAAGAAACTTGCATAAAAGTTGCTGTGATATATTTAATGTTTGTAGGTCATTCTTTATTTCCGTGGTATGTATAACACCTTTAATTCTGCAACGCTTTGTACAGGTGGGTCAAAATTTTGTTGGAGATAAGATCATGAGTTTGTATGTTTTTTTGTCAGTGTTTGTTGTTTTACCTGGAAAGAAAATAATGGTTCCACTAAGAACAGAATGAGTTAATACTTCACCGTAGAAATACTTTCAAAGTTGTTCTCAATTGAATATTAGATTATGGCAGAATTTACTTCTCTTACAAAATTTGAAATCTGCTCAGGGATTTCTGACTTGAGGAATCAAGAATATATTTCATATTTTATTGTCTTTGAGCAGAAACTAATAACTCCTTGAATTCTTTCTGTACATTTACATAATGCTAGTTATACATTAATCTCAGTAGCTGTGCTCTGGAAGTGAGTCGTTTATGAAGCATTAGACAGTGGAGTTCACATTATGGTTTAATACCTAGAAATACAGTAAAACCTTAGCAGTGACAAGAGTAACATAAGATATGGCAGGCCGGTTAGAGATGTTCTAGTTTAATTTGGTTAACTATTTCTGTTTTCTCCCATGTCTCTTTTATGTTCCAGGTAGGAGCATTGCATTTCGTGGGGAGCGAGGTAATGATGAGCCAGCTATTGAAATGATAAAGGTGTCTCATTTGAAGTAAGTAGATTAGCCTTGTGAAGTTTATAAATTGTACTGTATTTCATGAAGATCTTCATTGCTTATTAGAAATAATCCCTACCAAGAACAATCACTTCAGAACGCAGAGAAAAATATGCAAACTGCATCAAGAGAAAATACACTTTCACATTGACAACTTCTGTACTCTGAAACTTATACTTAAACATTTTCACCTTCTGTACTCTGATCTAATATTCTAATGTTTCTCTGGTTGACCTTGTCAAAAACTTAGGAATCCAATTAAATTTCAATAGTTTGATTTTTGCTATAAATCTCCTTTTATATGATTTAACCCTACTTAAAACTAGAAGATTGGGATTAGGGATGGGGTATTTTTTCATGAGTTTATTAAATTCCTTAAATATATATTTCACACCTTTGTAAATAATTGTCTACTGGAAAACCAGATGTGAAGTAAAGATATTTGAGAAGCCAGCTGATGAGTGACTAAATTGCTTTCCATCAAACCCTGCTGATTTTGAGATCTGGTCTGTGATGGGAATCCCTAGTCTTTATTATAACAAAAATAATAACAGTAGTATTCTGTAAGTTTACTTTATTGTTGTAAATGTGGTTAAAATAGTGCTGAATTTAATAGAATATTATCTTTAAATTTTCAAAGGTTTTTCTTTATAGTAGAGAAATAATGTTCTTTAGCTTGAATAGGAAACATCTTGGGAATTATGTATGTGTTCCAGGGAATTTAGATGAGTTCAACCATATAATGGTCTTGGTAATATGTTAAAAATTAAGAACAGCAATGGTATTAAGTGAGAACAAGAAAGGTTAGTTTATTTGAATAAAATTTAATGCAGTTGAGGAGAGTAAATAAAACTAGAGAGCCTCTCTGTATTTTCATGTTACATGTAAAAAGTGCTGGACTGAAAGTGTTTTAGCTGCACAGATGAAAAGTCTGAAGACATGATTGACAAGTGGTTTAGTATAAGAGGATCTTGTACTTGTTTATCACTGGATAAGGGAAGTGGCATGCATCTGGAGTAGAGAAATTAATCTATCCAAATTACAGTCTTGGCTTGTCGTTCTGATACCATGTGTGGTCATCAACTCAGGCTGAATGTGGCCGAATGGGAGGTGCTGCTGCTTTCTCTGAATTCCTTCCCTTGTCTCCTTTACAGTAATTGAGCAGCACCACCAACCTGACAGAAATTTCTGAAAAAAAAATTTTTTTTGCCTTGAAGGAGGACTCTCTTCAGGCAGACTCTTTTGCACCCGAGTAACTCAAGGAAATCAGAAGCTTGTGTGTGGGATTTGAGCCAAATTAATTTACTCCGCTTCCTCCTAGTTTTTGAGGGTTTCCAAAGTGCTGTTATGAACTTCATGTATGCAGTAAAATGCTAAAATTAAAATGGAATGATTACCGTTGATGTAGTAAAGTCTTGTTTATTTTAGGCAGTATCTAGCTGTAGTATTTAAAGACAAACCCCTGGAAATCTGGGATGTCAGAACATGCACCCTGCTCAGAGAAATGTCAAAAAACTTCCCTGCAGTGACTGCTTTGGTAAGGAATAAGATCTCTGTTGCTCGCTGTTTATTAAATCTAATATGGTCAGATAGCATAATAACATTTTGCCACAAAATTTTTCAAAGATTTTTTTATCCATAGCATACAGATACGTGCTTTCACCCTTCCTTTTTCTTTTCTTCCTCTGTTATCAAATAGAGGCAAGAAAAAAGGAAGTACTTGGTGAAAAATTGGTCCGCTTCTTGGGAGGTGGGAGATGAGGAATCAAAGAAGGCAATTTTCAATGAAATCATTATAATTAGCAAAAAATTCCTCAATAAATTTAAGGAGTAAAAAATCATATTTTCCATTTTGCCTGAATGATTTTTCACAGGAATGGTCACCTTCTCATAACTTAAAAAGCTTGAGAAAGAAGCAGCTAGCAGCCCGTGAGGCCATGGCCCGACAGACGGTTGCCTCAGATACTGAAGTTAGCAGTGTAGAATCTTCTGTTATCAGGTATTTCTGATTTCTATTTCGTTTAATGCTATGATGCAGCACTTGTTGTTTTGTACTGTATACTGTTGTTTTATAAAATGGAATATTTTGGACCTGATTCCTGGATACATATCAGGTAAAACAACTTTCTGGGCTCCTTTTAATACCTAAACAACACAGGAAAGCTTTTAAATGTGGAACTTCGATTTACTGCTGAATGAGAGTAACATTATAGCAAGCAGGACTCCTGTCTGTTAGTCCGTTAGTTATCTGGTTCTTGAAGTAAAATTCTTATTTGCCCCTTGAAATTGCCACAAGTATATAAATGAGTTAACTGTTTTTTCTTGTAAATTGCTTTGAAGGTAATAGGCGTTTTTACACTACTTCTGTCATTAGTTAGGGAGATCTTGACTTGCAGTTCTGATTTCAGGAAGCACCTATGTCTCACTGTGTTCTCTTTAAAGTTTGTTACAGGAAGCTGAAAGTAAATCTGAGCTGAGCCAGAACATTTCTGCCAGAGAGCACTTTGTGTTTACAGATACTGATGGGCAGGTTTATCATCTCACAGTAGAAGGAAACTCGGTAAAAGATAGTGCAAGAATTCCTCCTGATGTGAGTTCCAACTTTCTATATAATTGGTGCTTTAATTTTTTTCAGGTGCCAGAAAGAAAAAAACATTAGGAAAACACTTTTTAATGGCAAGTGGTGACTAAATTCAGTTGCTTGAAATATGAAATAAAAGTTCTAACTTTGAAGTCTGTAACAATTCTCTGTGTTTTTCATGTTCTTTATGTTTTCTATTTAAAAAATGTTGGAATAAATGGTTTTTATATAAGCTAGAATTTTTATAGTCCCTGACTTAATTTCTGGATAAATGACACAATATATATTTTCCTTAGTTTTAGTAAAACACATACAAAAAGTTTGAGTAACAAAAGAGTTATTATTTGGCCTATCTATGAGGTAAACAGAAGCCATGAAGTTTGGTTATGGTTATGATTTGAAATGTGACAATTTCAAAAACATGATTTTGGACATCAGTGTTTTTTGATTAAGGTTTTCAAATACATTTTATTCATTGCCAGTTATTTAAAGAATTTCTAGTCTTGCATTTTTGTTTCTGTCTTTCTGGATTATCTTTGTTTTTTGAACTTTTTAAAGAATCTATAGATGCTTTAAATATTTTGTAATTGTAGTTTTCCACATAAGTTTTAAGCAATGTTGTTTGATTGCCAGTGAAATGGAGATGTCCTGAATAATTTCTTTCTATAGGAAATGTTGTTAAGATATGGTCCCAAAATTATGAAAAAGTTAAGAACATGTTTTCAGAGTTAGTAGCGCTCAGCTTCATTTTACGTAGTGATAGTACATAATAGTAATAATAGTAATGGTACATAATAATATCAAATTATTAGTTGGAGAAACTTCATTTGTTTTAATTTGTTGCAAATAATGTCCTTAGAGTTTTTAGGACAGCTTTATCTTTGCTGAGAAATCAAATGTTTACATCATTTGCAGATGAAACTTAGCTGTTCATATGCATCATTTTAACCTGCTGAAGAAGGAAAAATTCTCATCTTCAAGAGAACTTCTGCTTTTAGTTAGGTTCTTTGACTCTCTCAGTCCTGCAAAGATTAAGCGTGTGTAATATATTACACATAGCTACTGTCTCCTGCTTATGCCTGCTTTCTTGAAAGATTGAAACAATCTTAAATCAGAGTCCTCACAGTGCCAAACAATTGAGTTAGGCAAGGGTGTAGCTTTTGTAGGCAGCTATTTTCAGAGATAGCTTTACAGGTAAATAGGGCATTAGAACCTGTCAGACAGTATAGTATTTGCAAACACTTTTTAGGTTGTAGTAATTTAGATATTGCTGCTTTTTTGTAGTCATGATAATTGGTGGTGGTTATTTCTGTAAAATTGTGAAAAACCCAAGCTGTCTCTCTATCTGTTTATGTGGATCTCCAAAGCATGGTATTGAAATATGATTAGGCATTGTTAATGGATTTTATCTTATGTCATAAGGAAGACTTGAGTGGGCCAGAACCTTCTTGTGAGTTTAAATAATTTTTTTTTTTTTACTATTTTTTTTTCTAATCAGTCTCGGAGGCATTGATAAGTTGATCTGTCAAACTGGAACCTTTT
Organism: Apteryx mantelli; assembly: GCF_036417845.1. NCBI lineage: Eukaryota > Metazoa > Chordata > Aves > Apterygiformes > Apterygidae > Apteryx > Apteryx mantelli. The sequence continues at coordinate 39,364,774 of NC_089984.1, forward strand.
TATTTTTGTGTCCTATTCTAGCATACACTAGTATTGTTTTTAATAATTGAAATCTGTCACCTTTGACTTTTTTTGCAGCAAGAGACAAAAAAGCGTTTTCCATTCCTTTACACCCAAAATGTCTTAAGAGGAAAAAATCTTTTGAAACACACTGAAACAAATTTGACTGACTGATAGATGTTTATATTCAATCAAATTGTTTCTGTTTTAATGGAGCGGAATTTGATCTATTCATTTCATATAATACTTGAAAAAATTAAATACTGATGTTGAAATGTTTATTCCTATGTTTGGCCCTATTAATGACAAGATTTTATTCTGCTTCCTAAATATTTCCAGGGAAGTATGGGTAGCATTACATGTATTGCCTGGAAAGGGGATACCTTGGTTCTTGGAGATGTTGATGGAAACTTAAACTTCTGGGACTTGAAAGCTAGAGTATCCAGGTATGAATGCAAATTAAGTTTGACAAATATGAGATAATGAGTGTTAGAGTGTGTGTTTTTTTTCCTCATTTCTGTTCTTCGCTGTAGGTGGTCTTCTGTTTGTCGTGTTTGATGAAGCAATATAAGTATTTCAAAATAAAATTTCAAAAATACCTTCTGCCTGACAGTTCTTTATATTTCCCAGTTTGTGTTTTCAGCTGACATGAAATAACATATTTTATCAAAGTTTTAATATCATCTAAAGAGCTTTCTCATTATGGTAAAACTGTAATGGCTTCTGATAAAATGTTAAATGTTGTAGTATGTTTCAGGTATCTAATCGCTTTTTCACGATAGTTTGCATAACCATTTGTGTGTGTGTGTACATACGTATATGCATATGTACTTATATATACATGTGTGTTTATATATATACACACACACAATCTCTCTCTCTGGATATATATACATATACAATATCAGGATCTGTAATGTTTATGGAGAGGACTTACCCACCCTCAGTATTAGTTATAGAGTGATAAGTGTTAACCTTACGCTTTTCTTTTCTTAGGGGGATCCCTACACACCGAAGCTGGGTGAAAAAAATACGTTTTGCCCCAGGGAAAGGAAATCAAAAGCTTATTGCAGCGTACAATGATGGAGCAGAAGTTTGGGATGCAAAAGAGGTACATATCTGTTGTGTTTCAATATGCATTTCTTTGCAAAATACACATACCACTTCTCAAAATCAGGAAGAGTACTCAGGATTTAAGTTTTACTTAGCCATGATTCCTTGCTGGCAGCTATATAATAAAGCTGTCTGGCTTTTCTCAGAGAACTTCTAGTTCCTATAAAGCATTTTCAAACTGTCATCACATTAAAAGTACCTTTCACTCATAAAGCTGATATGTCTCCGATATACCCTTTGTCATTTTCTAGTAAAGTTTTTGAGGCGCACATGGAAGATTTAAGGGGGAGAGCCTCAATCTTGAAATTTGAATCTTTGAACAGGAGAGTACTTTTATGAAAGATTTCCTAACTTGTATGCATATTAAAGAGTAGGTATTTTTCCATGCATGGATTTAATTTATTAGGGAATACCAGGAAGCTAGACACTTGATAATTAACATTGTCTAGCTTCTCATCTTACTTGAAAATTCTGTAGTAAAGAGAAATGTTCATAAATCTTCTGGGGTTTACTTCATACATCTTTCAGGGGATTATAGTTACTATGGGAAAGGAAGGATAATTATACCATTTTAACTTAGCCCCCTGGAGTAAGTTCAGAGTATAAAATTGGTATTTTAATTTTTTTTCTGTTGACTTTCTAGTGAGCACCAGTTCCTAACATGGACATTTAATTTGGGTAGTATGAAAACTTCCTTTGATGATTAGAGTTGGAGCAGATGTGACCAACAACTGTGAATTATGTAGGCAGAGTAGAAACCCATGAGTCTCTCCTTCAAGAACATTTGAAGAGCTTTGATGTCACAGGATGTTCCTCCTGTAGCTGTTCTCTCTTCTTTTGGGACAAGAGAAAGTGATTTCCACGTGAAAGTCTTAAAATGCATTCAGAACTTCAGCTGAAAATCTATAGAAACATTTTATAGTCTCACTCCTATAATCCTTATAATTCTCTCCCTAGAACTTCACCTTTGCCTACAACCAGTTAACCAATACATCCAGTAATGTCTTCAGTGCTAAGACTGAACAAGCTCTTGTATATTACATCTCTCTAACTCCATACTTTGCTCTAGAACAAGTGAAAGGAAACAGCAGAACATTGATTATAGTGGAGGCTTTCATAGCATTTCCTTATATTAACATTTTTAATGTTTGTGATGTTACAGAAGGGTAACAAAATCTGTAACAACTGACATATGGTTAAAAGTTCAGTTTAAAAGGTTTTGCTTATCTCAGGGGGTTCTTTTGTTTGTTTGTTTGTTTTGTGGATAATAAATCATCCTATTTCCATAATGCTCTATTAAAATTAGGCCTAAATATATTTCAAGACAAGTTCAGTATTTAACAAGAAAACATATGTTTATGAAGAGAAAGAGTAACTGATGAGAATCTCGCTTCTGCCCTGATGTGCCTATGCTAGATTAAGGGATTGGAGTTAGAGGGTATGTAAATTCTCACCAGTTTTGCCCTAGAAACTTTATTTCAGAAAAGATACCACAAAGGCAGTTATATGGCTGTACTCAAAAGGATCCTCTCCCAGGTCTTGGTTGGGGAAGAAGTATTGTCTTAGGGCAATCACATGCCCTACTCCAAGGTTTCTAAATTTTCTGCTTTCCGGAGGAGACCATTATTAAGATGAATTATGACTAACTTCAGCTTTTATTGCAAATTTTGTGGTATGCCTCATGGGAGTGTGACACAGTATTACACTGTATGATAGAGAGCCTACTAAAATTGAAAAATATCTCAACTTTTCAAGGTACAAATGGTAAGCAGTTTAAGAAGTGGAAGAAATGTCAATTTCCGGATCCTGGATGTAGATTGGTGTACTTCAGACAAAGTCATCTTGGCATCAGATGATGGGTGCATTAGAGTCCTGGAGATGTCCATGAAACCATCATGTTTTAGAATGGATGAACAAGACTTAATAGGTATGTTGATTTTGCTTTTGCTATTGATTGCTGCATATTTCATTTTGAAAGTGGACTATAAAAATGTTCAGTACTTCTAGTAGACCGGAAAATGGTCGTATGTAGAAGATTAGGTATCCTTATATATTTTTCATAGATACAGACAAATTTTGTAGGCTTAGGAAATATGGGTGTTTTTATAGTAAAAGTTTAATCTCCCAAATTAGCTCTACTTTTTAATATTTTATTTGAAATATAAACTAACAAAATATGAGCTTTTTTTTTACAGATGTCTAGAAAATTAATGTAAAAAATCAGTACATCACCCGTGTCTCACTACATAAATCACTGAAATTCATTGCATGATTTTGCAACATCTGTTAATATACAGAAGTGTGTTTTTTTCTGTGAAATTTCCAGATATTGAAGCCTGCTTGTAGACTAATTCTTTGCTTTCCAAAGTAGATTTTCCCACAAAACTCTGAACTGTTAGTACTTAATGCTGTTTGACTTTTTTACCATACACTTAAATAGGGAATTTAAATAGTTAAACTACATTTTGCTATTTATTACTTTTACATTTATAGTCTCAGGGGACAAAAAGACTATGCAGATAAAAGGTAAACACAGGAAATTCTGAGTTATGGAATGCTGTTTTTAAATTATGAGCCAGTTGAAATAAATGTGCAATGAGTTACTATTCAAAATGAGAAATGTTTTATGTAATTTGCTGTCATATATGATAAGTATTTTTGGTCACTGTAGTTTGTCAACTTTTGTCTAAAGAAAAAATAAATTTAAAAATCAAAGATCAACTTAGCAACACAGTTGTCTGTTAAGATACCTAAATTTAAAGAAAATATTCATTCATGTATAATTATGTAATTGATTTAGGAAAGTTTAAAGGAAAATTAAAACTAAGAACTAATCATGGTTTAATAAATTATGGTTTCTTTCTGGTAAGTTGCTAGAAACCCAGCAACTTAGGAACCTGGCTAGACTGAAAATTCGATGTAAATTTGTATCTTTTGTTTTACTCATGACAGACCACACTGGCAGTAATGACACAAACTTGCATTCATGCTTGAATATTTTTGAACAGAATTCTCAAGAAAATAATATTCTAGAGATATGGTGGTTTCTTCTACTTCTCCTTAATTTTTTTAAGCTAGGGGCTTCAAAACAAGTTTCTGTGCTGTTTTGTAAACTAACAGCCACTCTTGGATACTTTGATTGAAATAAGATCTTTTTATTTCACCTGTCAAAGAAGCAGTTTGATCTAATGGCATGTTACTATAAAAGAAGAAAAATACTCTGTTTCTTGAATGTCAAAAGTCACTTCTCTGTAATCTAGCTACAGCTTTTAGGCAGTCATCAATATTTTACTACAAGAAAAACAAAATCATGAAAAGTTAAAATATAATGCAAGATTTAAAAGAGTCTGCTGGGGTCTACTTAATGGAGATAGAAGTTTTTCAGTTTCATATACCTAAAAAAAAAAATCTTAAAAAAAACAATGCTTCTTTCAGATTTTGAAATATGATTTATCAGAGCAGGTTATCTACCAATATAAACAATAGCATTCCTTACCATTCTGATAGAATATCAGTGTGTATGTGGTCTGTTCATACTTTTAAGTTCTCCATTATCAATTTGAGTAATTGTGACTCTGGTAGTAATTGTGTTTGTTTGTTTTTTTCCTTCCCCCCCCCCCCACCCCTTTTATTTGACCATAATAAAACGCAGCATCCTATATTGTTAGGCCAATGGATTGAAATATCTGTTCTCCATTTGTTAGCTGAAATTGAGATGCATTTTAACAGTTGCAAGTTCACTCTCTTAGTGGTGATAACTGCAAGCCGCTAAATACAATGGCTTAGATTTATGACTAACTTTTTTGCTACTCTGATGAAAGGAAGGTGTTTCTGACTTATGAGTTGTTTCATTTCTTTCGTGTTAATTATCAGAAGAGAGTGAACTCTGCACTCCGCCCCTGAGAACTCCTGTCATAGGCCAGTCTACTATGTAGGGAGTCACAAAAGAATATTTGCATAGGTTTGTCCTCAAAGCGAACAGAGTTTGCCTTATGACAGACAGTTTTACCAAAAAATATCACCAATTTCAAGCTGGTGAAGATAAAACTATCCTCATGAATAAAGAAATCTTTTTCATATTGTTTCCTGAGAATTTTTCCTACCCTTTCTGTGGCAGCTACCCAGACAGATTCTTTTGTTCTGATGCTCTCAGTGAAGTAGTCTGTAGAAAAGGAGGGGAGGATAAATATGGTCTATCAGCTTGATTTCAGAGCATAATTCTGTGTTTTTTGTTTCATAGAGCAGTAGCCTAGACCTCTTATGAGGATACCTTTCTTAGGAGAAAGAAAAGATGCAAGATTTCTTGAGTGCTTTAGTTAAGCACCTTCTTTGTTTTTGCTGCTTTACTTCTAGGCCAGGTTAGCTATGCAGATCCCCCAGAGCTTGTCAGATCAAGTATTGTCAGAGAATAGATCAATTGTCTCATTGTTGTGCTCCTGAGGAATGTGTAGTTCTTTGTCTCTTCTTTTCTGGTGTTCCAGATAACTGCTTTTGTTGTGGTCTTTTTGGTCCTTGTCCTGTCTTGACTCTTAAAATCTTCTTAACACATGTAGACTCTGACCATGGCAATACGTAACAAAAAAACCCCCAAATTTCTGATGCAGGGAGCTGTGCTTGTAGTGTCAGAGGAAAAAAATCATTTCTCAGAGCTATTTTTATTATCAAATAAATGCTCTGTAATATTAAACTATAAAAATTGATGTTGTAAAACCAAGCAGCCTGAAATCAGGATATGCCAGGGTTAAGGTTGCCTGTGATTTAACTCCCCTTCTACCTGTATACTATGGCAATTTTAAAATTCCAAAATCATGTTTATAAGACAGCTACATCATTCAGACCCTATGAATGACAGTAAAAAATTATGTAATAACGTAGCTGCCTGGTATTTGTTTTCATCTTAGAGTCACTGGGTAGTATTTACTGCATATCATCCAAACCTCATACTGAATATTACTGACTTCTTAATTTGTATGACAAATAGATGGTACTATAATTTTCATCCTATTTCTTATTTTATTTGCAGATATAAACATGTATTTAACCCCCATTTTGTACTGAAGAAGATATGATTGCAAAGTAAACTAAAATTACTACCTGCCAGTTGGGTATGGGTCCCCAAATAATTAGTGCCTTTTATGATCAGAATAGTTTTCTGCAAATTGATATTTGAGCTTCTGAGTGTTTAATTTCTTGAAATATGATCCCTTGTAAATTCAGTATTTCTGAAGTTCTCATTCCAGCATGGTGGAAAACCCTGTGCCTTCTATGAAATATTCTTGCTTGAATGTAACAATAAGTTTTTATGTCTAGTAACCCATGGTGTATATATGAAAAGATGTGATTTATGACTTTCTTCTGGTGCTTGCAAACAAGGTGGTACATTTTATGGTTAGTGAATAGAGTGTTGTTGCACATAAGCCACTCAACAATGAATCTTTTCCTTTTCTTTCAGAACCTGCATGGTGTCCCTATCTCCTTGTTCCAAGGGCTTCATTAGCTTTAAAAGCATTCCTACTGCATCAGCCATGGAATGAGAAATACTGTCTAGATATTTTACACGTGTAAGGAGATACACACATATATATACATATATATGTATATTTATGAAGCATATATATCAAAAAAGTGGTTGACAATGAGGGGATGACAGGTCACAGGTGTGTACAGGACATAGAAACAAAAGAAATGAGCAAGGAAGGAGAAAGTCAAATTCTTACAAAACCTTGTAAAGGGATAATCTCTTGTAAAGGGATACATGGGAATCTGTGAGCACGGACAGGAAAGAGAAGAGGCGAAGAGATTGTGAATTGTGGTGGGTGTAGGAATTCATAATGTCTGCAGATTTGTGGCGGTGAGGAAGAGATCAGTGCTAGAAGGACTAACCAGTTGCAGATGCTTTAGTGCCATTTATATATTTTGTGAAACGGATAAGGCAAAGGGATAGGGTTGATGATACAACTGTAAACAAGGAAGAAAAAAACAGGAAGAAGAGGTATAAGGTGTAAGAAAAAGGATTATAAGACAAGAATGTAACTGCTAAGGTCTCAGAATTGGAAGGAGTGGTCTCAGAATTGGAAGGAGTGTAAGAGAGAAAGGTGATTTAATAGTGAACAAGGTGTTGATATTTTCAGGGTACTTCATTAACTTCAAGGTGAAAGAATAAAGAGAAAAGGGGGAAAAGAAACATTAGTGGCACTGATTCAGTGAGGTTGAGAGAAAACAAAGATGGTCTTTAATTGTGTTTTGTAACTAGTAACTAGAGAAAAAAATCTTATATGAGTTGCTTCTGTCAGAATACAATAAATGGTTTCCACGTATGCTCTTGTGTTTTCTACTACCAATAATTCTCTTTCATTTCAGATAATATTGTCAATTTGGTAATTTTTTTTTTAATGCAGTGATTATCCAGAAAATGAAAATATTAAGAACCTGATTCAAGAGCAACTGAATTCATTGTCCAAGTAAGAATCTTCTTATTAAAATTACTAAGGTATTGCACTCAGAGAAGGCACAAAACCAAAATTTATGATGATTGACAACTTAATGAAAAAATAATGCTTTTTGCCTCATTAAAGATAAGCTTTGAGTAATGGCAGCTTTTAGTTTAAGCATATTTAATAACTTTTATGTAATTCCTAAAGATGACCCTTTATTCATTTTTTAGAAAAAAATAATTTTTATTTTTATTTTCTCTCATATAAAAATAAACCATAATACATGCTTAAAATATATTTTTTTTAATAAGCAAACTATCTTGAAGTAGTTTGTTAAATAATGACTCAAAAATCAAAATGTACTGTTCTGGCTATGTAAAGTGGGTTGGAAGTCAGTATTTTTAACATGGACTTATAGCAGTGGCTGCCAACAGAAGATTTAAAGATACTGATTGGAATCAGCATATAATTTCTAATTTACTAGTGAGCATTTGCAATTTATTAAGCAGTGCTTCTCCGTGGTACACGGTCATTTGATGTTGGTCCAGACTGTGTTGGACTTGAAGGACACTGCTACTTAAATATTCCAAGGTTTGTTAAGACATTTAAGCTCTGAGGCAGAAAAGACACTTTTGAAAATATTCTGTTGAAGATATACCTCTGGAGTAATGTTCATGCTCTGGATGATTCTTACTTAAATTGCTCTGCTTACATAGAAATCAGATTTTGGCATTCCATTTAAATTATGAAAATTATTATTTGAAACCAGGAAACAAAGGTTTTCAATTTTCCTTTCCTATTTTCACTTAATAGAATAGTTTTTCTTTTTTTGCCAATCTGAAAAATATTTAGAAAGCCTGTATGCATGCGTGTGAACCTCTTAAACTATGGCACTGCATAATTATATAGTTATTTGTAATTATTTTAATCTTGTAGCCTGTAGAATCACTGCAAACTAAATTACAGCTTCTTATACACCCATGTGGTTGTTCCCTTTATTACAAAAATAAAGTGTTTTTGACAGACTGACTGTTGCTATTTAAATTGGTTGAGTGGCTTGCTCCTTGAGATTTAATTGTATTTCAAATTATGTATACTTCCTGTTGCAACTTTTATTTGATAGATACTTTTTTCAGTTCTGAAAGAAGCTACGCATTTTATTTTTTGATTTTTCATTTATTAGGTAATAAATGCTATTTGTGTTTGGAAAAAAAAAAGTGCAAAGCATTTTTACAGATTACTTACAATTTTCTCCTTTTGCAGTGACATAAAGAAACTTTTGCTTGATCCAGAGTTTACTCTATTGCAAAGATGTCTTCTAGTTGCAAGGTAGCAGAGATTCATATAACTGTATAAAGTGTTTCTTAATAAAATCTTCATCCTATTAATGCTTATGAATGTGCTTAAATTTTAGTAATCAACTAATTCTCCTCTAACTCAGGGCACTTGCTGAAGTACTTGAAATTATGCATGCGTTTTAGTGTTTTCAAGATTGGGAATGGAAATGTAACCTTACTGAGACACTTGGTTTCATTTGCTGGGTATAGAGAACTTTCTTCAGTCTTGGTGGTACTTTTGTAAATGCAGTTCTACTAACTGCATTAAACTTATTTGTACAGTGCCCAAAAGTGTAGCTCAGACCTTCACATCATACAGTATATTATCTGCAAACACCGGGAGGGCCTGTTCTTTCTTTCTTTTTTTTTTCCTCCAAACTTACCTGTTCTGTGTTATTTTTCTGCTTAAACTGTAGTTAATTTTAGTTGTCTACAGTCACAGAGTTTTTTCAAATTATTCCTAGTAACTTTCTTGTTGTTGAAAGAGGATATTAATGATTAAGTGTAAAATCATAATTAAAAAAGCAGTTACACATGTATTTATATGCTGGACATTCCCTTGTAGCTTTATGAACAGATCACTGAATTTGTTTTCTCTTGTAATACTATCTTACTTACCTAGTTTGCTGAATGACATTCTGTAATCTTTTTTTGTAATTTGCCACATTGTTAATGCAAAGTACTTCTGGTGCCCACAAGAATGCATCTTCTTTGTATAAATATGTTTTAAATTTATAACACGTGGCATATGAAAAATATCATTGTGTTTCTCATCCTGATTTTTATCTTCTCAGACTGTATGGGGATGAATCTGAACTGCATTTCTGGACTATTGCTGCCCACTATTTGCACAGCTTATCCCAGGAAAAACTTGCAAAACCAGTGGATACAGCTGTACTTCAAGAAAAATTGGTCAATCCATTGGATATATGCTATGACATACTGTGTGAAAATTATTACTTCCAGGTATTTCAAGGAGTTAAAAAATATTTTTAATAAGAATGTGATCAGAACAATAAAAGGTCATCTTTATAACTTTTTTGGTAACTTTGAGCTTTTCTCTATACATTTTTCACTTATTAATAACATACAGCTTTGGATTAAATCACTCAATATTATTTAAAAATAGGGGATTTTTGAAACTCCCAACATGTTTACGTATTTTCGAAATGCTTATTTTCATCTGTTCTATTACTCTTATGCTTCTGATTTTTTTATTATTATTATTATTATTATTCTTTGTACAGAAATTCCAACTCGAAAGGGTAAATCTCCAGGAGGTAAAGAGATCCACATATGATCACACCAAGAAATGTGCTGACCAACTTCTTCTCTTAGGCCAGGTTTGCGGGCAGTATTTGGATTTTTTGTTCTTTTTCCCTGTCCTTTTCATATGCTTATCCTATTCAATTAAGGTTATGTCTGTTTCAACTCATATGTGTCGCTTCATAGCTGTATTCCCCCAGTGCATAGTTTTTGCTGTCTTAGTATGTTATTACATTGTAGACTGACTGTAATGACATGGCAGATGATAGTGGTCACATATAAAAATCTTTCCTTGTATCTTATTTCTGTAATTATTTAAGCCATCAACTTGATTGACCTCAACTAATTGACTTATCTAAAAGTTAGGTACCTCATTATAATGAACAGGCTGAGATGGCATGTCTGGAGAGTGATTCATCCCATTCAGAGATAGGTATCTACAGTCAGTGTAATGAGTCTTCCTGGTTAGGTATTCCTCTGTAGCATCTTCAACAGTTCATGGAGAGGCAGCTACTCTACAATAGATGTTCTTCTTAAGTGACTAACATTTAAATGCATGTTCACCTTTATTTTAAAATAACAGACATTAAAATCAGTTCTTGAGATCCTGGCCAATTTCTCTATCTTTATTTTTTATTTCTTCTCTGCTTATTTTAAATACTTCTTATCCTGTTATAACTCTGTGAAAGATGATGTAAATAAGGAAGTAAATGTTCTGAAGTAAAGTTTTCCTTGGCCCCTTCCAGGACTCTTAGGCTGATTAAACATCTTATATTCATGATGAGTCTTTAAATGCTATCCTCACTAGGGATGCTTTTCTGAAATACAGTCCTAGTCATTAGTACACTGGTAGATATTTCTCTAGTCTGTTTTAGAATAACTTTCAGTGTTATTTCTTTCAGGTCTTAAAAAGTTTTAAATACAATTTAAAGACTTTTTTAAAGTGAATATGTCATGGTCAAAGGTTTTTGTTTGTTTGTTTGTTTGTTTTTTCCCCCCCTCCTTTCCAGACTGACAGAGCAGTACAACTACTGTTAGAAACAAACTCGGAGAACGCACATTACTACTGTGATTCACTTAAAGCTTGCTTGGTCACAACTGTCACCTCATCAGGTCCATCTCAAAGCACCATTAAACTGGTAGCAACCAACATGATAGCCAATGGAAAGCTTGCAGGTAAAATGCAATTTGGATTTTCTGTTTGCTTGAACTAGTAATTCTGATTATTATTGTGAAGGCTGCTAATGCAGCTGGGAGAGGAAATGTCCTGTTATTATAGATCTTGTATGTTGTATATTTTATAGTATGTGCTATATACAGTGGTTAACCCAGAAATGAGCAGCAACTCAGTTAAAAGTTCAACTCATTTTGACTCTTTTTTTTCTTTTTGCTTGAAATCATATTTCTGGAGTGATTCTCTTAGCACTTGTTTGCATGCACCAAAAGAGGTTGAGCATATAAAGCTACATATTTTCTGTTTTCCTAATTAAAAAAGTAAATAAAAATTCATGTCTTATTTTTGAAGTTAAAATACAGGCTTAGTTTCATTTCCATTTCAGAACTTGCTTCAAAAAGTTTTTTACATGTATTTTTATATGTACAGATTAATTTCATGTATGAGTTGTTCATAATATGGGATTGGGTGAAACATTCAAAGACAAAGAAAGTACATATGCCCTTTTTAAAGTACTTTTCAAGTACTTTTTCAAGTACTTTTTTAGTACTTGACTAAAAAAGATACTTTCCACTCTATGGACAATGTTAACACTTCGCTGTTAACAATTACAGTATGGACAACATTAAACATAAAGGATTTTTTTTCCAAAATCAGTTTTTCTGATTTATAGAGATCATAGTCTTTTTATGATGAGAAGTTCAGTGAACTTCTTATCATTTCAATTTATGGTAGAGATCAATGGGAGCTTTGTGAGGTACTTTGAAGCTCTTCAGCCTAGGGAAGAGCCTCAGCACCCAGGTTGTATGGAGAATCAAGTAGTAGAAACTAGGGTTTTTCAACATCTTCATATGCAGGGAAGGAATATAACAGGGATCCTTTTTCTGGGGATGAATGTTCTCCTCACACTTATATAGTAATTCTTTTTTTCTTTGGCTTATTATATAATTTGCTTTTATTTTCTAGAGGGTGTCCAATTGCTGTGTCTGATAGATAAGGCTGCTGATGCCTGTCGCTACTTGCAAACTTATGGCGAATGGAATCGTGCAGCATGGCTTGCAAAAGTTTGTAATTTCTCAATTTTTAGTTTATTAACATAAACTACCTGCTTAGTAAATGTAGGTATGAAGGCTGCTGTCAGTGTTAAAATTCTCAAAAAACTGAAGCATCAATTCAAAATAATATGATCGGTTCTTTCCGTGCATTAATTTATATCAAGCCAATCCATTCAGTCAATATTGACAGATTCTTGTGTAAGAAAACTGCCATTCAGCCTCTTGACTGAAGAGATATGCCCTTTTCAACCAAATAACAGCATTGGGGCCTGAAAATGGCTGGAATGCTCAAATTGCTACTTTTTGAGCAGTGATTTGTCAAGTTGTTCAGATAACACATATATAAGCTCTACTGGCATATAACTGCAGCAGCACAGAGCTTGTCATAAACTGCAAAAACTCACTCTTAGAAGTGGATAAATGCTTAGGCAGTGAACTTGTACTAAGCTTCATGTAGTATGTTTGCTCTTTTTAAAGTTAGCACTAACCAAACAAATTTGCACCAACTTCTAGTACGTAGACATAGCTATGGTAACAGTACCTTGACATACCTTTAATTTTCCATATTAAACTACATAATGGACAAGAGTTAATCAGGATGATCTTTCAGTGTCTCTAAAGTTTCTGTGATGTTTCTCCTGCAGAAAGGATGGAAAAAAAAGTTTGAGTTTTCTAAATTGATGAGTTCCACTCTTAAGAAAAAGGGGGACATTTTGTGTTTCAGTCTTCAGCAAAAGATAAAGAATTCTAAGTTCTTGATATTCGAGGTTTCAGGAAAGCCTTGCCATAAAAATAATATTAAATAATCGCATGGAAATGTCAAGTGACTTGATTGGGCTTTTTTTCTATACATATTTTTCTTTCTTTTCCTTATTGCATTCATTCAAGGAATTAGTGTATTTTTTTTATAATAAAATTGGTAATTTGAGATGATGTTATTTCTGCCTGAAGGACTGAAAAATGGAAGGAAAAGGAAAAAGAATGCTTTCTTAAGTTAGCATCTGAGAATTCATAACTGGATTTTCCATCTGTTAAAGGTTCGTTTAAACTCGGAAGAATGTGCTGATGTGTTAAAGCGTTGGGTAGATCACCTTTGCTCTCCACAAGTCAACCAGAAATCCAAAGCCATTCTTGTCCTCTTGTCACTTGGATGCTTTACAAAAGTTGCAGAGATGTTGCACAGGTAAAGCTGAGAAAGCATGATCTATATTTTTTCTTGTCTAAAATTGTCATTTGAACATATGTCACTCAGAAGCAAAAGGGATTTCCACAATTTAATTTCTGACATTTGTTTTCATTTAGAGTAGTTGGATTTTTTTTATTTAATTGACATTCACCTCAGCAGTGCATCATTTCTGTGTGCTTGTACTGATCTTTTTGTTGCATTTGCAGGAAAAATACTGGCATTCTAATTTACTGCAGCCTTTAAGATTGCTAGCACATTTTGACCAAGCAGTAACAATTTATAGTAGCTGCGATTAGTTCTAAATAAGTTAAGCCTTGATCTTTCAAAAATTTTGTATCAAATGTCAGTTCCTTGGGTTCAAGGAGGAGTGGGATGCAGGGTGGTGTACGAAGCTTGGTGAGAGAGCAGTGCCACACTGATGGGTAGGAGGGGTGTGCATGAGGGGACAGTGTGACGTGTTCCTACATACTGCCCCAATACCGCAGGGTAGCAGCACATCACTGTGTGGGAAGCACTGAGCAGTGTCATCAGGTAGCGAACTGTCAACACCCTGTGAAGCATGAAGGTGCCGAGAGCAAGCTGGAGCAATAGGGGAAAATGAGGGCATAATATGTGATGTGGTACTGTGAATATGTGCATGGTGGCAGCTAAATGGTGGCATTGTTTAACCGTAATGATGTTCAGAAGCCCGGTTCAGCCCTTGGTGAGGAAGAGATTTGCCACTCCAGAGCTATGTGGAAAGTTTTAGAAAGCCTGTACACAAATGACTTGATACAGTGTCCTGGAACATTTTTGTTTTCATGTCCTAACAAATTTTTTTCTTCTCTTCTCTTCTCTTCTCTTCTCTTCTCTTCTCTTCTCTTCTCTTCTCTTCTCTTCTCTTCTCTTCTCTTCTCTTCTCTTGACATTCAACAGTATGAGGTACTTCGATAGAGCAGCTTTATTTGTTGAAGCTTGTCTGAAGTATGGGGCATTTGAAGTTAATGATGATACAAATATCCTTTTTCTGAAATCATGTTTTTCATTCCTGTACTCATATACAGTTTTGTATGACCCAATTTTACATGCGCTAGAGTGCACAGGAATAGAAATTCCTATTTTTGTTTTCCAGGGTGTGTAGTTTGAAGGGATAATTAGGAAATATGTGAAAAGGAGTCCTTTGCATAAATCCATAACATGACCTCCTTCTAATATTCTGCCACTGTTTTCCAGCACTACTGGAAAACAAACTAAAAGTGAAAGAAAAAAGAGTAAAAAGAATAAAGAACAAATGATAACATGTTCTTTGCAGAACTTGGTAATTGTTACTTCAAAGCATATAGTGAGATCAGTGGTTCAGTTGTCTTTTAAACATGGTATCTCAGAAAAAAAGAAATTTCAATACATTGAGTCCTTCTGCACACCAGCATAAGGTTCTGCTGACTGAAGTTCTTTATGAAGGGGTCAGTTTTGATATAAGGAGCATAAGGAAGGTTAAAAATCAGAATTCAGGATGAGCTGAAAGTGTAATAAATAATTCAAATGGTATCTAAAGTATTCCCCAGTACCATCTACACTTATAACCTGGTGTTACGGAAACTCTGAACAGTCATTATTACTTACTACGTATACCTAAATAGAAAAGTTAGAATGCATATGTAAATAATATTTGATTGTGTTCTATGGAGTCATCACCAATGTCATCTCATAAATAAAAAAGCCACTAGTAAGTCATGTAGATAACTCCATGTGCATCTGATCAATGACCACGTCTTGTAGTATGTTCGTATAATTTCTTAATTTCTTTGCAAGTTAGGGCGTGGTAGAATGGTGAGCTGCTTATGTTCATTTGCGTTTTATCTATTTATATTTTATTTCTATTTATATATTATTTTAGTTAATAATACTTCACATGTCACCTGGTAAATGCTAATATGCAGTCAATAGCAGCATTTAAAGCAACTTTTTTTGTCTTTACTTGTGCTGAGAAATATTTTAGATGGAATTTAATATTCCAATATTCCAATAATTCCATATTTAATAATTGTTCCAGCACAAGTAGTAATATTTGGCATTTTCAGTTTAGACCTTACCTCTGTAAGGAGTGAGAAAAAATGGGTTCTGAGCTTTTAATTTTGCCTTCCACTTGTGTTTTCCTTAATCCTTCATTTACATAAACTGATCCATGCCGTATTTGCAGATTATGCCAGGAGCTTGAAGGTCCTGGGCTTTAAGCAGGGAGCTATTCTCTTTGCCTCAAAAGCGGGAGAAACTGGTAAAGATTTATTAATTGAGCTCAAACAGCCTGAAGAGGAAGTGACACAAGAGTAACAGTTTATCATTAAAAGGAGATTTCCTGTCCAACAGGATGAGATCAGTCAGGATGAGAGTCCGCTGCGTGAAAATGAATTTTCTCCTGAATCGCTATAATAGCTGATATATTTGATTTGAGCAAAAATTGTTAAGTATGTGTGGAGGCAAGGTTAAGAACTGATTATTAATACACTTTATCTCATTTTTATGTTTAAATTGTCTTCATCTTCAAGAGAAGAAATGGAAACATATGATAAAGTTGTACAAGAATATTTCCAACTTTTTCAACTAAAGCAGAGATGTGAAAATTTAAAAATTTGCTGAAAGAGTTCTAAACATATGTAGAAGTCTACATTTACTTCTAAAAATCAAATCTTTGTAGATACTCACTACTATTGTATTTGTATGTGTAAATGACTCAATCTGTACTATAAAAATGTAAGTATATTTAAAGAATAAATAGAGATCACAAGGCACACAGTTCTTCTTTCCCGGAAAGCCATGTTTTCTCGAATCCCATTTTTCTGTTTAAAATTATTGTATTTTAAATGTTCACTGTATCGACATTTTCATAACTGTCTGAAATGGAACCTTTACTGGGTTTAGTTATAGAAATCATGCAGTTTCTGAAAATCCATCAAATATCCTTTGTTCAGTCAAGATATTCTTATATTCCATGTTATTGTTACATGTGCATTCCCTTCACACCTTAGGGACTAAATTCTGCCTTGTGTTGACTGGTTACTGGGATCAAAGGACCGGAAGCGATTCTACCTCAAAAGCAACAAGCATTATGGTTCTGCATAATACTCTTGAGCTGCTATTGCTGTCTCCACTGTTACTGATTTATTTCCTATTTGATTGTGTCATTAACAGTAGGCAGAAAGAGCATTGCGCAAAGCCAAAATGTTGGCATTTTAATGAGGTACTTTTTAATGATAACACTTGTTATGGTCCGGATACTTAAGGATGTCACTGATGACCTCTTTTCATTTTCATGCCAGTATTGCATCAGAAGCAAGATAGCTTTCCACAGTATCATAATGTTTAAATGTTTGTTTTCATTACTGTTTCTCATGTCGGACGTATCTTTTTTATTTATTACTGAATTCATTGAGAGATTTTACAACAGAAGAGTAGATGTTAACGTTAAATCATACTTACAAATTGAAGACTGAAGCATGTGAAAACTATTCTTAGCTAAAAAGACTTTATTCCTCTTTAAATAAAGTTGTTGGAGCTACTGAAGTTTATTATGCAGTAGTGGAAAGAATATCATGTAAAATGTCTCTCGTTGCTTTGAATGTAATTCATGCATTGTTTACTTAAAGGGCATTGGATTCTCCTTATGCCTGAGTATTTGTAGATGCATATTCTACACTCCTTCCTTGAGGAGCACCAGCTTCAGGACATCTTTTAACTCTACAAACCTTTTCTTTCAGATCTAAAATAGCATTTCTGATAAAACTGGAAAGGTTTTTTCGATATCATTATTTTCAGTAATGATGATTTTTATACAAATTGAAAATGTGAGTTTTGTTTCTCTAAACAGAAAACTAAATGTTTTAAGTATAGTGTGTCTGTTTCTTCCTGCCACATATTACATACACCATAAAGTACATTCTGTTCAATGTATTGCAAACAAAGCTTATATAGTTACTCTAGCTTGGGAAAATAAGTATACAATGAAATTTGCCTTAAGCATTAACTGGAGAACAACAAAGTTATGCAAAACTGCCTGTCATTAACAATGGGGTAAATTCTGGCTCACATTGACTACTACTACAACACTCCTCAATTCCCACTCTGGTTCTCAGAAGCAATGCTCATAGACACAGTTACTACACGGTTAATATAAGCACACTTGAATTTTGTCCTCAACAAACCACCTAGAGCTGTTTGTCATTAGGTCTCTGGGAAAAAATCTGCTTTAATATACAGTTGGAATTATAAATCTGATATTATGTTTTTAAAAGAAAAACATTGCAAAGGTCTTTTAATACTGAATGTTTCTATATACTTTTAAGTGTGAAGACTATGTGATACTCCATGTTGAAACCTATATGAAGAAAATATAGTGTAAAAGTGTTTGAAAAATTCATTTAGATAATAGTGCAGTTACACTACAATAATAAACCAGACTTTGAAAATTTCCTGCATGTCTTGATTTAATACAAAAATGCCATCAGTTTTACTTGGTCCAAATGGTGATTGTGTTATTGTTGTTCTTGTTTTGCCTTCCAGACTAGAACTATGCTCATGGCTAGTTTTAGTAGACGAAGTGGTTATCCTTTGTTAATGTTGGTTACATTTTCCATATTATTACTAATGAAATATTGGTTGTAATGTTGGTTAAGGTCTAAGGTCTAATGTTCGTTAAGTTGTAATTACCAACCTTAATTAACAAACCTAAAATTAATGGCAGTTAAATTAGAGCAGGGCATTGTCCGCCCTTTCCAATCTTTAAAAGCATGGATATAAGCGATGAAAAAAAAAAATACTTCCTTTTTATTTTCATGCTACCCTACAGACTGCTAATACAAGACTTTTTCACCCTTTTCAGCTGATATAAGCAAGCTTTGCCCTTCTTGATTTTTGTTGAGATAGCAAGTACTTCCACATCACTTAAATCAGTGTAGATAATCAACTTTTCAAAATATGAAATGCATTTGACAACAGTGCTGAGATCCATGTCAGTGAACTCTTTTTTTCTCTTTCCTAGTTCAGGTAACTTTCCTCTTGGTTCTTATGGTACTTCTGTCACATTGGCTTAAAAGTTGTTAAAAAAAAAAAGAGAGAGAGAGAAAAAAGAGAGAGAGAAAAGAGAGAAAAAAAAGAAAAACTACAGATGAATGTCTGATGTATAATTGGAGTTTTACAGAATGGAATATGAGAAGCTTCTCATATAATATGTTTAAAGGACAAGCCTGAGAGTTTGGTATGTGTAAAGAAAGTGAACTAAAGCAATAATAGAAAAAAGCTTCCAGTAAATACGATTTTAACCTCTTTAAACCCCTGTAAGAATTCCTTTCCCTAACCACTATGAATAATACAAGTGGCAGTTAAAGTTTATGATCTGTATTTTCCAGCTTTTGTGTTTTGAAGCTTCTGTCAAAACTGAAGTCTGTAATGCAGCTACAACTATGGAATCTGTGTTTGTCCATTCTTGGTAATGAAGAAACAGTAGAGGGTTTGCAATCCAATGTGTAGAGAGTCTTCATTCATCTCTTTTTGAACATGGGTCTCATGTTAAATAAGCTTGTTGTCTGATGATCTGAGCAGATTATTTGGTAGCTATTTTAAGATTTATTTATAAAAGGCCAGGACCTTTGTTTGTAAATAAGGGGGTTTTGTTTGTTTTTGACTGAATGTTGTTGTCTGGATGGAGAACTTGTAAAATAGATTTTATGGCATAACTAATTGTGGTTACCCCTTTTATTATATTACATGAATCATTTTAGACTTGTATGACCAAGATTGCTTCATAAATAAGTAATGTGCATATGATTCTGCAGGGATGTATAAGCTGACTTCATCTCAGTGAAGTGTTTTGAAATTTGCACGTCTTTTCTGTGAAGCTCATTCAGTCCTGCAGGCATTTTCTTTTTCTTTCTAGATCTCTGCTCACATTCAACTAGTGCCCTTTACAATCTGAGAGGTCTGTGTAAATATTATCATGGGATTTTGAGGATATTACTTAATTTAATTTTTGGTTTTTTTATTCTTGATGTAATTCTTAAATAATTTGGACTTACTTTCTTTGATTCCTCCTTTTATGATAATTGATTTTTTTTTCTAATAGCAAACAAAAAGTCTAGAAAATAGTTTAGTAGCAGCATTTCAGTATAGCAAGACCTGATTAGAGTTTATTTGGAACATGGTATGTGACACGATACAGGCGCAATCTATGTAAATTAGTCTATCAATTAACAGTGTCTAAAACTGCCTAACTTGGATGAACTTCTGAAGTACCTTTTCAAAAAATTAAAATATATATCATTATATATATTTGATTCATGGGGAGTAATCTATGGAAAAGGAAGAACTGTACTATTTTATTGCAGTGTAAAAATGATTAGTACTATATTGCAAATAAAATATTTATAATTCACTTTCATTAAAATTCAAAACATTTTTGACAGTCTGCCAATGTAAAGACTTTGCAACTAGATAGAGGCATATATTATATATCAAGGAAACCTAGTCCAGAATATTGTGATCAATATCTGAGTAAACAGTCTAAGAGATGTTGTTTTGCAGGAGTTGACCCTGGAGACAGAAAAACAAGAACAATCATAGATTCTTGAACAGAAAGTGGATTTGGTTTGGCAATTGCTATCTGCAGCAAAATTGTGTTCTAAAAGCTCAACTAAAATTTTAGTTGATGACGGGTAATAGTAAAAATTTGGCAGTAGAATTCAACACAACTTGATATTAACATGAGCACTGTGAGAGCATTCATTAATGAGTTCAGGGTAAAAATTCTGTATCGATCTAAAGATTGGCATAAAATTCTTTAGTCATACTGACTCATTAGTATCTTGAATTGTGACTGCTTGAGAGTAAGTTGTTCACAGTTTATACTTAAACACTGAAGATACAAGCCATAGCTGTGCTATTTTCTAAGTAGCTCAGCTGGTATTGCTGGAGAGCAGAAATTTCAAGCAGAATTAAAAAGGAAAGAGCTAAGATTAAAAAGAGTTGGCATGTAACATAGTTTTCTTAACGCAGCATGTTTTATAATTAGGTTCCATGATTTCACTCTATGAGGGTTAGTGAAAATTGGTACCTAAAATTCCTGTCGAATTTTACCTGTAAAATTCCTTTTTTTAATGAAAGCTAAGCTAAAGTTTTTATATTTAATACAAGCAGAACAGAAAAAAAGAATATGCCCCACAATGTCTAAATGATGTATTTAACTTCATATGGGAAACCATTTAGCATCCTACTGGTCATCAAACTTTTATCCAGGTTATTATATTTTTATTTTCATTGAGTATGCTACGTTGATTTTATTGACTAATGATTTTAGTGACTTACTAATCAGGTAAGTTAATGTAGTCTAAGTATTGCAAAGTGTAATATTTTTAAAAGCTGATACAGATGGATCAGAAAGAGTTGAGAAAACAAGTAGGCCTACATTGGTTACACTCAGGCCTTATCCTGCAAAAGTTTTTGCACATATAGCTGTATTCATTTGCTGTTCAGTTTATTATATAAGTGAATTAATAACTTGAGTTAATAATAGCAATTGAATAATGTGTTTAGTTAACTGTGCAGTGGTTAAAAAGAAAAATAGTGCCAATGTACTTTATTGCAAAAGCGACTCTTGTAAGAAAAGAAAGTTAGATTCTATAAGGCTATAAAAGGTGGCAAGGGTGATTTAGTGAGTGAATATCTCAGAGACAAATAACTGAGCAGAGACAATGCTGGGGAAAGAATAGCTTCTGCCTTCTTGTTCAGTAAAGGTGGTGCGGACAGATATCAAAGCCCAGCATAAATTTCCAAGAAGAGTGAGAAATACTAAAGGAAATCAGGAAAGGAGGAGAATTTAACACTTCTTAAATTGAACTGGAGAGGAGAGGTCTTGAAAAGTCCTCTTTCTGAGTGTCTGGGGGAAAAAAGACAAGTTTTTTAAAAGCTTTGTGTTAAAGCATAGGAATAAGAGAATGGCAAAAAAAAAAAAAGGATGCTGAAGATATATTTGCAGATACTCAAGGCACCAACTTCACTTTCTATTTAAAAAGTAACAGTTTTATTAGAAGTTTATTCATGAGGAGATTCAATGGAACAGTGTTCTCCACTCTTTGAAGGTTGTAGTACTAAAAATTGCACTTAAATATCAAAACTCTGTGTTCATTTTCCAAAAAGAAGCTACAAACGTGATTCAGATTGCTTACCAACACATATCTATTTCTACAAGTTGATGGTCTGTTGTATGTTGCTTTGTGTAGGTAGGATCTCATAGTAAGTTGCCCCACAGGCAAAATATTTTGTCCGCACCCATCGATTCAAAGAGAGAGGAGAGGCATTGATTACTTAACTTGGCATGGAATGAGAACTAGAGCAGGGGATATTGACTTATTTTAAAGACTGGACTTATTATTCACTAACAAGAAACTTGTCTTAAGGAAATCTTGAAATACATTTTAAGCAATAACATTTTGTTTAAAAACCTGTTTTGGATAAAGTCATAATAGAAGAAAATTGAGTTGTGGTGGTGTTCTCTTTAATCCTTTTTACTTTTTTAATAACTTTTTGACCATTTTATATGAAGATAGCACTATTTAAAAGAATGAAGAGAGAATTTTTGCTTTTGTTTACTCTCTGCCATCTTAACACAGGACAAAAAGGCATATAGTTTTTAATGCAATGTCTAGTTAATTATTATAGTGGAAAATTCTTGACTTGCAAGAAGGATAAGATCTGAAACTAAGATTTTTCAAAGATGATTGGAGGATTTGGACGCATATCTTTCAATGTAGTTATTTTCCATGAAATTCATGCCTAAGCTAGCTTTGCAATTCTGAAACCCAAGTTCCCTAATGTATGGGCAGATGTTGCCAATACATACTGTTAAACTTTGTTCTTCAAGTTCATCTTCCTTCCCTATTGCGATTTTTTTCTTTTGCGTGTTGGAGGGACCATGCAAAATTTACCAGAATAAGTTGAATTTGTCTGTGTTTCTTTAAAGGGTGATCAAAAGACACAGTCTACTTTTTTAAAAAAAAATTTTGCTTTTGACAAGTATTTAGTATGTATAGAATATTAAGGCATCCTACAAAGTACATCCTGACAATTTAAACAGAAGACACTAGTTTCTTAGCAAACTTTAACAAAAGCAAACAATGAAGAGACACTGGAGATGTGTAGATACAGTGTGTTTTAAAGAATCAAATATCAGAATGCTTCCAACATTCTGTAAGAGAGAACACTGACCTTTTCAGCGTTCTCTATTATTTTACTGTCTCCTCAGTCCATATGAGTAAATTAAGTTGTAATGACTTGGGGGAATGGAATGACCAGAGAATTAAAATGTAAAATATTGAAAAGGGCAAAATGTGATGTATTAGTGTAGGTCATAGGTACACCTTATGAGGGGTTACAACTGGTACCTCATTTATCTTATTCCACCTGCTCTGACAATAGCGATAGAAAACATGTAAATATATCATAGTTAGAATATTTAGAATTTCCTTGTGTTTAACTTGGTATTGCAGGGTTTTTTGTTTTTTTTTTTTGTTTTTTAAGGCTTACATGGCTTTCCAACTTAGACATGGCAATAGTGGAAGGAAAGAAAAAACATGATTATCCAGAGCAGGGAAGTAACTAACATATTCAAAATGCAATTATAGAAGGTAAGTGGTACCTGTTTTCCCTGCCTAGAGAAGGGGAAGTTAAAGATCAATGTCAGGGTCTAAAACCTGGGACCAGTGATAACAAGATAGTAGGTTTATTTCCATAGTATTCATTGAAATAGTTGGTCCTCTTTCATAGGTTAAACTCCCTTCTCTGCCTTCCCATTTTTTTTGCTCCTTACTTAATAATGTGGAGGATATGAGGGGATTATAATGATCAGATTCTTGGAATGGCACATGAGTAGGGCAGCAGATGCTACAGATAAAGTGAGTGCTGTCTGTTAGAGACTCCAGGCTCAGAAGATGGTAAACACAAGGACATTCAAAATACTCTCCAGAGTGATTTTATTGGCTTTATTGGTTAATATATTCCTACTTACACAATTTTGTTGCATAATATCTTATTTGTAGGTACTGATGGAGAGTGCTGAAATTCTCCCTGGAATTCATAAAATAGTTGTCTTTGAATAATGGTTTCCTCCAATTCTTGCCTCCCTCAGCCTAGCCAATATTTCTGATAGGTCTTGGTTCATTCATACTTACGTATCATAAGAGGAGAAGAAAACCTCTAAAAATATTTTATCTTAATATGTAATACTGTTTAAATTATTAATATTAACTTTAATAGTGTTAATAATACGTTGATTGTATAGAAAGCTGACAGCAACTTTATTCTTTTATTTACTACTACTACTACTTCTTTTAGAAGACCATGCTACTGTTACTGTGGTTTAACTAACTTCTTAAAACGAGTACACAAAAGGAATAGATTTACCAGTAAGAATCCTGGATTTAATTTGATCTTAATTGGTCAGAGGAAACTGTACATGCACACTGAAAAATGTTTGCTTAACTATTAATAGACAGTTTGCATTTTAGTCCCATATTCCTGCTGGAATGCCCTTCTTTTTATTTTGTTTATGGTCTACTCACTGTTCAAGTGTGTAGAACGCAGGGTTTCATTTTTGCCAGCATGGATACCTGATTTACGTAGGGTGTTTTTTAATAAAGTAGGTAAGTCCTGTTGTGACCTGCAGAAGGGCTTTGGAGCCCAGATGTTTCTGTTTCTTGAGGCAGTATTAGCTGGATTGGTGAAAGTCTCTGTCTTGCCCTTCAACAGGTAAGGTGGGGTGGTGTACACATCACATATTGTTCCAGGCATTCATTCATTCTAATAATTGGCACTTGGGTCAACAGGAAATCTTGGAGAAAATCTCTAAAATGTATATTTTTAGGAAATGTGATGTGATGACCTCTTGGCTAAAGTAGAATAAGGTTAATGGCATGGTCATATTAATTTAGTAGCTAATTATATTTTATACGTGCATTGCTGTCAACAAGTTTATTTTAAGAAAGGTGTTCAGGATTCATCCTTCTCCTCCCTACCCCGTCACTCTTTGCCTGTATCATTCACTAAAATGATAAGCAGTAAAAAATAATATGGATCATTAGTATTTTAATTTGACTTCAGTTAGAGCCATATATATTTACAGCCTATATATAGTAGATAGGAAATAGAAGAACCTGACCCAAAATACTGCATTGTTATCCTTTATGATTTAATTCAGTGGTAAATGTAAGCTTCTCTTCAAGTCTGAAGCCTTAAGGCCATTTTTATTATAATAGAAAAGGAAATGCATATCTTTCAGGGATGACAGGAAATTTGTTACTAGGTATGTATGAAGGTTGTTTCTTCATCTCATGTTTCATATTCTAAAATCATGCCTGGTAGGTTTATACTTTCTGTACAAAACTCCACCCGGTGATATCTATGAAAATGCAAATGATAATTTTCTCTACAGGCACGCAAATGATTGAAAAGAGGGTGATACCAGTAGAAGGATTTCTTATCTTTAACATTGCCAAAATTGGCAACATGCAGAAAGGCAAGACTGAATCAGTTTCTGAAAATCTCTTTGTTTTTTGTTTTGTTTTGCTTTTTCATTACTATGATGTAAGTGAATTTGTTCAATTGTTGATACAGCTCTTAGGAATACAGTAAAAAATTATGTGGGTATGCAGAGCCACACATGACCCATTTAATATGGCTACTAGCCATGCTCTGTGCTAGTTAATTCTGATTTTCATTTCTTTAGCACCCTTTGCTTTTTTATTTACTGTGAACCTTAAAGGAAAAATCTGAAATAGAAGCTGTCCCATTTAAGTATAGTCTCAGTCTCTCTAAGACAAAGATCCCAAGACACTTTTCAGAGCACTGTTTATGTCTTGCCCAGTACTTCATCTCTTCATCAGTTCCAGTGTTCAAGATTATAATTATTGCTAAATATACATGTGTAAGTAGATACCATATTAAGCTCCTTGCTTAGTAGCTAGCAGTATCTAGTCCTTACATCCAAGCTATGTCAGAAAGTTTTGCTAATGATTTCCATATAATGTATTTTCTCCAGGCTCTCTCTCTCCTCTGGATTTAGTGTGTATTTTTTTTCCTCTGGCTTGAACCTAAGCATTGTCTTGCCTCATTGATAACTTGCAAGATTGCAGCTGCAAGTATCATTTTCCAGAATCGTAGCTTTGATCTCATCACCCATGCTTATGTATTCTTCATTCACCTTTGTCAGAAACTTGGTTTTGTTTTTCAAAAACTCCTTAGGGCTGATCCTGACCATTCTTATACCTGCTTGGTGTTGAGAGCTGACTTTTGCATCTAGCGCTCAGGATTCCACCTCTGAGCTCCTGGGTTTTTTTGTTTTTGTTTTTTTTTTTTGAATTCTCTGATCCTGCTTCCATATGTTTGAGAGAAGATAATTTTTTCAAAACAGTAAAAATGACAAGGTGTGAAGTTACAAATATCTGAATCTTTTTATACATTGCTGTGTCCTCATTTCAGTAGTTTCTTGCATCTGAAATTTTAACTAATATCTTCAGTGATTGAAGTATCATACCTTGACTTCCAGTTGTTTGCCTACAATCCCTATCTGTCTAGTAGGACATAGAACAACTGATTGATTTCACTTTCAGTACTTTCTTTTGTGTGGGGGGGGTTTGGTTGGGTTTTAATTTTTGTATGTTACAGTGTTACACAGAACTTGCAGCATGCAAAATACTGTACAAAACAGCTCATTCCTCCAACATTTGGGAGAGAAAGGCAGACATAGCCATTCTTCTAAACTGGAACAATATGAAATATATTCATTCTCCCTTCCCTTTAGAAAAATAATGCTTAAATACTTGTCAAAATGAAAAGACTTTTCCTTATGACTGTTTCTCCCAGTTCTGTTTTGTGGTTTATCTCAGCATCTGTTTTCTTTCTCCACTCTCCAAAGTTAAGCCTGCTTTTAATTAAAAACAAACTGAAAGGCAGATTCTTGCACTGCAAGAAAAAGTAGTCTTACTAGTATGAAAAGAGAGCAGGAAGGTAATTCATCAGTGATCGCCTGGTCCTGAATGCAATGTTTTTTGGTAGCAGCTTTTCCTCCTGGTGGGACTAAGCCAATATGTAGGGAGGCTTTTATTATTATTTTATGTCACAGCCATCTCATAAAAAAGCCAAGACAATTTCTTTGAATAAAACTGAAATCATCTTTCTGATTGCTTTGCAGGCACATTCCTCAGCCACAAAATTGTTTGCAAAGAGCATTCTTCCTTTTCCTATTCCACCATGCTTCCATTTTTGCTATACATTTTAAAATATTTGTATTTCTGTGAAATTCCAGTGCTTTGTAATAATCTCTTATGTGACACCTACTTTTAAACCCAAGAGATACTTTGAAATCACTATCTTACAAGTTTAGCATCCCAGGCACACCCCATAGGTAATCTAGTTCTCAGTATTCTTCAGTTTTTATTTAAAGACACACTAAAACAGCTTAAAAAAATCCCAAAACCTAGGCCAGGATGAAAAAAACAGTTGAAATACAGATACAAGAGGGGAGACAAAAGAGAAGCTCAGAATCCACAACAGATGAATGAGATGTCTGTGATAAACTGGAGAATCTGCAAAATAAGATGGGTATCTTTTCTATAATCTGAAGAAGTCAGAGAACTTGTCTCTTACCTTCTGAAGGCAGAGTGAATGCTGTGCCACTTTAATTCTGAGGAGGTCACTAGAGAATACAGGCCACTGGAACTGAAAGTGTGTCTTAAGGTAAAAGCATGTTTCCTGCTCTTTTATTGCTGTGGAAGTTGCACCATCTCCTGACTAAGGAGGTTGGAAGGCAAGGGAGATTGTTACTCAGCCAGCTTCAGGTGTTACAGCCACACTGGAATTGTATGTTGCTGTTGTATTCCACATCATTCTTGATGCCAGCCCTGAAATACAACACGTACTGCAATGTCCAGCCAGGAAATGCTGGAGGTGCCTGCCAGCTGGAGTGGATAGGGAGAAACATAGAGCTTCCTATTTCGTATACTTCCATAAGCACAAGACTCACTTGATAGGCCAGGAAATAGTAATGTTCTGTATTTCATCATGACTCTTTGGCTACAATAGAAAGTCAAAGCAGGAGAACAGCTAGCTAACTTCTAATGTGAGCAAATATAGCTTACCCCCCTTTTATATACACAAAATAGATAAGTTTATTCACTTTTAAATTTTCTGTTCTCTTGCTGGACATCTCCCTTTCAGAACCTTCTAATACAGATCAATCTCTGCATTATTTTTTTAATTACCCTAATTTCTTCCCTCTCCCCCTTACTCACTTCTGTAAGCTCTCTCATGATCACTTTTGCTTTCCATCTTCAGTTTCCCCTAATCCTGGAACTCCTGCCCCATGAGGGGATTTAAACAAGTTACCAGTAAAAGTTATAAGAATGTATTGTTTCATTAAAATCAAAAAGGAGACATTATAATTCATACAGGAGAGGGCAGCAGAGATAAGGAAATGGAGAGGCTGAAAAGGAAATTCACTTGCACAGTGAAATAATGTGAACTGGGTTTTTTTTCCTTCGCCCTAGAAAACATTCACACACATTCAATCCTTAAAAAGTGAGACAGCTCCAAGATACCAGCCAAGCAGGAGCAATCTCAATTATGGATTTTAGTGTAATTTATAACTAGCTGCAGGCTGTTTGGAAAGAAGAACATCAAGAGTATCCAGTTTTCTTATAAGGTGATACGTAGGAGCTGGGATTGTTTGTAAACACTAGGCCACACCTCAGCTGAAATGTGTTTAGAATGGCAAGTCAATAATGCTTGAAAATGCATTAATGAGCGTGATTTTAAACTACTCTGCATCTAATGCCAACAGAGTAAGGTTTGTTTTAAAACTTGGTGGCTGGTCATAGTCAAGTCTAGTTCAATTTATCTCTGTGTTGAAGAAGTCTCTTTCAATTATTAATTATTTACAATAAAAGTGAGATTTGCTTCCTGTAAAATACTAAGAGCAGATCCAATGCACAAAGAAATTACAGCAAATATATCCTATGTTCAGGTTACAAAAGTAGTCTGTTTCTTCGTTTACCTAAAGGATCAGAGAATGCTGATGCCAGTAATCCACAGGAAGTTGTTGGCACAATTCCTGTGTAGGAGCATAGATCACAATAGCTTATTTTGTGTGTGTAGGAAGAAGAAAAGAGCACAGAAAATTTATGACAGGAAAAGTTTTTTCTGTCAGTTTTCAAATATGCATACCTCAGTACTTGCTGTTATGGGTGTTTCTGGTGAGCAGTGAGTAAACTAGGAAACTTGGGAGCACAGCTGATGAGAGGCACCAGTGAGTTCTGGACAATGGACTTGGCTTGCTAACTCTTGCATCACTCACTGAACACTCTGCATTGGCTTCACAGCATCCCCTTTGAAGAGAAACCAAACTGAAGCTACTTCTCTTTCAATGTACAGGCATGTTGCAGTACTTAAAGCCCTGTATGAGATGATTCTGAACCCAGAGCAGGTTTAGTTTAGCATTAGTGCCCTGCATTTTCAACTGGAAAACCAACAGAGAAACAGATTTTTTTTTCTTTTTTTTTCCCCAGAAGTATCTAATATTTATGGCTAGAGATTAGAGTCTACACTGGTATTGGTTCTTGAGGCCTGGTTCAGCCCAGGCCGTAAGTAGGGTTTCATTTTAGCTGTGTGAGTATTCCAATGGAGGTTTAAGTGAATGGCAGTTACAGGGAGGTTTGTTCTTGTGCTTAAAGCAAAGCTTCTCATTTGCTAGATACGGTTTTTCAGCTAACATGAGCAAAAGTGCTGAGAAAAAAAAAAGACAGTGATGAAACTGTCCTTAAATAGCTGTTATTGAAAGGATTTTCACCTTTACCATGACAGCATCTTCAATTTGCTTGTGCCACCTTCTGAGCTCTCCAGAATCCCTCATTTCCTTGCCCTTTTAATATTGCAGGCTCATGAATTATATGGGTTGGGGACCAAGGAAGGCATATTTCTATCTTTCATAACAGTCATACAAGACCCAACTCTAAATTTCTGAGAAAAAGAGCACAATTTACCAGCAAGAGAATGCACCAGAAAAAAACAGAAGTACTGTGTAAAGTCTTCACACAAGAAGGGTTTGTGACAAACATGAAGGTAAGTATTTTGTAATGTTTTCTTTGAATACACATAGTTTATTTTATGAAGCAAGTAATTCTATTTTAAAGCACAGATCTGCTAATACTCACACCCTGAGTGTAGAGATTTAAGAAATGATTATATAAAAGGTGCTTCTAGTCCTTATTGAATGTTTATTGGCCATATCCCAACTTTTAATTCATTCTGGGATCCTGTTTTGTTTCTGTCTGAATGACCACGGGATGGCAGTGTCTTAGAGCATTATTTCTGTCTGAGGGAAAATTAAATTTTGCTTGTGTTTGCAGGAGTTGGAGGTTGGCACGCTGCGGTGCAAAGAGGAGAGAAAAGGAAAGGTGCCCCCATGCTGCACAGTTTTGAAAGCGTCCATATCCCAAATGGGGGATGTTGTTTTGTCTCGGCTCTTTGGAGCTATGCTCATTTTGAACTTGTTAACCCATGAGTCTGAGGAGATAGTAAGAAACTCTGAGCAATGGATATTACTGAATCTGTCATTTGCAGATCTAGTTTGAAGCTAGCTCAGACTGACAGCAATTGCAGCCCAGGAGAATGATAAATAAACATGATGTAACTACTAGTGATACGAAGGGGAGCTCCTTTTCAAAAGGAATTCTGGATTCACCAACAATACATTGTTTTCTTGGCTTTTCTGTTATGAGAGATTAAGAGATTAAAGTTCATTTCTTAAACATTTGAGGTGATCCCAGCAATAAAGTTGGGGCATTGTTGACAGGGCTACATCATTTCACCTGGTCTGTGCTTATAAGGTATAAATCTGGATTTTTTTCTTTTTTATTTCTGGTCATTTATCCTTGTATGATTCAGGAACACCCGCTCTGAAAGAGTCCCTTTTACTTGCTCTTTAAAATGTGTATTTCTGATCTCTTCTTGCTCTGTAAATATGAACTTCCAAAGAAGCTTTTCAATAGATTTGCTCACAGGTAAGTATAAATCTTTCAAGTCCACCTTGTCTGCTGGGAAGGCCAGAATACTTATGAAGACAAACAGGCTGTGATTAAAAAAGGTTCACATCTTATTGGGAATTCCACAAAAATAGTTAAACCAAGTTTGAACGCTGTATCTACTTGATGCACGACCACTTGCAGACTGCATGTAATACATGCACGCTTGGAATGGGACTGTAACTTGTTGCTCTGAAGAATAGATCAGACAATTAAAGCTACTGGAGAGCTATGGCTAGCAGAAGCAGGACTGCCCAGAAGCAGGGAATCAGTGTAGTTTCCCAGTGCCAGCAATAACAGGACATGAAAGTTAGGAAATAGTTTTACTTTCTTAATACTCTTCTAGCTATACTACTGATTTTGCCTGCTAAGCCTCTGCCCTGCTGAGCCTGTGGCAGAGGAAGCGGAACGAATTTTCCCTATGGCTTAAGTTAACTTTTGTCCTTTGTCTGTTCTCCGCCTCTGATCAGGATGGATATTCAGAGCAACCCTGGCAGCTGGACATTTTCTCTCTTTAGGCTGAGATTTTGAAGGGATCTGTGCATGTAAGGTGCATATATTTTTTTTGTTTGCAATGTACAAATGCAGTAATGTGATGCTTTGCATCAGGTTCATGTGAATGAGTGCCAAATTCATGTTATATGGGATCCACCCATATAACTTGGCATAATATTAATCTGCAAAATGGAAAAAGACAAAAAAACAAAAGACATGCTACCATTTTATATGTTGTTCCTGTATTTGGGGGATCTAGTAAGAATATTTTCATAGTAGCCAAATGTAACTTTTTACAGGGGTACCTCTTTGTATACTAAGTATGCATCTGTCTTCCAAGACATAAAATTAGGCTTGATCAGAAAAAAATGAAAAAAGCAGAAACTGTTTTTATTTCAGAATTTCAGTGAAGAATTACGTTTGTTTGTAGAGACATTTGACTAACTATACAACTGTTTATAATTTTCATCGTTATATTTTAAATTTTTTTACATGTTGAGCATAGCCCTTTCTTTGTCATATTGAATTTTCAGTTAAAATTTATGTCCAAATCACTACTATCTTTGTTTATATGTATATAGGAGTAAAGAACCATAGTGCACAGACTGGGGTGTTTTCCTGAGTTTGCATAACATACAGTACTGGTAGACACTCTTCTTCAGGGGCTTCTAGCAGTATTGCCACTTTCAGAAACAGCACTTTAGAGAACTTTGTAAGTGTATTTATTTGTCATTCTAAAGCTTCTTAGTCAGTATATATAGAGTGAGCAAGTGACTTAAGATCTTGGCCAGTTTTGTTTGTATTAAAAAGCACGTAATTTCCCCACTAATACAAAGCAAAACCAACATTTTTGAAACATGGCTATGGCAGGGACTGAACATTACATTGCTCCAAGACTTGCTATCATCCTTGGTTAAGTGCCAAAGAAAGCACTGCTGGAGCAAAGGACAGTGACAGTTTTAATGTTGTGTATCTCAGAAACTATTGTAGCTGGAAAGACTGGAGGAATCCCAATAGCATAAGGCTTTCCTTTTACAGATTATAGTACTTCATGCATCATGACTTAGAAATGACATAATTTGAATTTGAATCACTCTTATTGCTGATTGTTTACTCAGCTACTTTTCAAGATACAGTCTATTGCTACTCATTTTTGTACCCGCTAACCATACAGTTGTACTGGCTTCTTACTTATGAGAGGAAATGGCTTTCCTGCTAGCAAATCTTCCTTTCCTAGTGCTGTTGTGGAGTCTTCTAAATAATAAAATGTTTCATTCACAGAGGAATGACTTATGCTGAAAAACTTAATTCCCTCCAAAAACTTTCCTTCTCTTGAAGTATCTGTAGGGTTCTGTCCCAGCCAACTCTTTTCTTATGTTTCATGCTTTTTAGATATGTAACTTTTGAAAATGATTTGCTCATCACTGTCTCTGGGATAGATGATGTTATGACAGTAATTATCTTGGAATGGATGCTTTGTCACAATTAATTGCTTCAATTAATGTCCTTTTGGATTTGCAGTATTTTTAAATGAAATATGTATGTGCAAATCATGGGCTGCTGTTTTCTTCAATTTTTTTTTCCAAAATTTTGTTGTTTAAAATTGTTTGCTCTATGTTTTCTCTGAATAACATTAGGTTACAGGTTTTCTATGGGAGTCCAGTTCAGGATTCAGCAATAAAAAGGAGGGAAGAGTTAGTTGCTTCAGCTCAGTCACATAGTATTGTTCCATCCTCTAACTCAATGAATAAAATCTTTAAAATTAGATTGCTGATGGGAATAGTTGCATTCACATGAGGTGCATAATCAGCAGGAGAGCTTTTCAAATTCACTGTGATACATCTACAGAGTGTAAGTGAGTGTAGCTCTACTGAAGCCAATTGCATACCAACCAAGGATCTGACCAAAGATTTATGTACAACTCCCTCACTAAATTCATTCATGCTAAATTATTCAAAGAGAATGAAATGAAAGGACATGTAAAAAAAAAAAAAAAAAAAAAACAGGAAAGCAAATTCATATTTGCTTCAAATGTTTGTAGGAAAGGATTAGATTCTTTTCTGCAACTTTTGGCAGGTTCTAATTCAGCTCTGGCAGTAATTATTCAGAGCAAAGATGGATTTTGTATGAGAGAGAAAGAAAATACACATAATTCCCAGGGAGTCTTGACAGGCTATGCAATTAAATTGATCTCTGACATCTCTGGACTCCGGACAGTAGGAGAGGATAAAAATGAAATTCACATTCAGTATTCATAAATTCTTAAGGTTGAAAGGCCATGTAGTCTTCCACAGTGCCATGTGATTCTGCATCTGCCCCACAGTTGCTGGTTGGGCAGGAGCCCATCTTTTAGAAAGGTACCCAACCAACATTTAGAGTCTCATTTAAAATTACAGTGTCTGCTAAAAAATGTGTGCTATATTTCCAGACTGAATTAGTCTAGCTTCAGCTTCTAGCCATTCATCATGAAGTCAAGCTGAGGGCATTTCTGTATGTCAGGTCCAGAGAGCTGTTGGATGCAAGCCAGGTCTGATCCTCTTAGCAAGGTTGATTAGTTTAGACACAGTGTTTCGCTATCGTGGTTACCTGGCTTCTGAGTCAGAGCTGACCTGCTCTCTGCCAGTATATCATGTGGCATGCCCCAAAATTTCCACTGCTGCCTTCCCCTGGTTACATAACTTAAACATTTCCCTCTAAAGTTCTCTTCAGAGTACAAAGGGCACTGTCTTTCTAAGACAAAGTTTGTAGTGAAACTCAGCATTTCTGGTGCCTTTGTGTAACAGAGTTTATTTCTTTCAAAGACCCCTCCTGAAGCACTGCATATAAGTCTTGCCAAACGGCTTGCTGATCTCCTTCCCGCTTCCCACTTGGAAGCACTTTCATCAAGGCATCATTTTACTGATGTCTGTCTGAGACCTGCCTGAGAGCTGAACTGAGATTTTCACTGTGATCATATTTCAGTTGCTGAAAATCATTTCTGGACTTCCCAGCAGTAGTGATTCCTGCAGTAAAGACTCATCCAGCAGTCTTTTTAATCTCAGGCAAGTTATCTACCCAAAGCAGAAAAATCCAGGCATGGATACATTCAGAATGTTCCCCATGCAGCTGATACAAAGCGATCACTCTAATGTGTCCTTAGTCTCACATTCTGTTGGCATTTCTAGACATAAGTAACAGTTTGCTGTGTTATTTTTTAATGGGTATCAGTGGTTAAAATGGAAGCAAAAGTTGTAAGTATTAGGTTGCTTTCCGTTTCTTCATGCTTTCCTAGCACAATGTTAAGAAGCAAGCAACCCTCTCCGCTCCCCTTCTATGAGGCAGCAAATTACTTGCATGTACAGCTAGTCACAGAATAAAACAAACTTTCCAGTGGCAGTAGTGACTGACATCAAGGAATATGGTTCACTTCAGATACTGTTTACAGACCAATTAATGGAGAGTCTGACATGTATTTGGCATGTCACTGTAAAGATTCACTTACTTTGTCCCATGCTATCAAGTGAAATTCAGAACTTGAATTCAAATTGAATGGAAACATTATGGAATCATTAGAGTTTGCAGATGGATTTGGGTTTTTTCTTTTTGAGTGCAGAAGCTGTCATCTCTCCTTGCTGGTAAATCAGCATCTCTTATTAGCTATCATATTTTCACATTATGTACCCAGCAGAATCCTTTTACCATGATCATGTTCCAAATTAAACTTTAAGATTCCAGGAAAATTCTAACAAATGTTTTAAATCAGTCAGAACATAAGCTAATGAAAGAGGTGGGAGAAACATTCCTGCTGTGGCATTTACATTTCTGCTTACAGCATGGTACCACTTTAATCTGAAAGGCTGGCCTAAGTTATTTATGTTATGTATACAGGATAGGAGTTTAAGTAAGGTAAAGCTGAGCAAATGTCAAACAATTTACCATGGAATGGTTTCTTGTTAGAAGTCTCAAAAACAATGCCCCAATGTTTTCTGGCAGGAAGAAAATGAAGCAGGAGATGAACATGCAGCAAGTCACTTCCTTCTTTTTCCCTCAGCTTACCCATTTGTAAAGTGAGGGTGATTTCTGTATTCCTATGGCAAATTCTTTGAAATCCATAGCTGAAAACTGATTGTAGGATTTTACAAGGGCCTAATGGCAGATTCATTACTGAAAAGACAAGCTCTATATCAAAATGGATGGATTATCAATCATATAATGTACTTTATTGTATAATCAGCTGTCACTATACAAAATCATAAGACAAGAGAAAATGAACACTGGTAGTATTTCCTGAATCTTTATTTATTATATTCTTCAGTGTGCACCTCTTGCAAACACTGCGTATGTTTGGCCCTGCTTATTTAAACCATCACTGGTCACTACAGGTCACAGTGTAGAAATGGTTCTAAAACATCCCACTGTGAACAGATTAAAATTCCATAACAAACTAGTAAGAGAAGAAAGCACATGTAAATCACCTGTAAATATATAAGCTATTTCTGAATACATTAGTGGCAGAAAAGTGTTTTTGTTACTGAAATGCACAAAGCTGCACAG
The DNA here is from genome assembly GCF_036417845.1 of Apteryx mantelli. Taxonomy (NCBI): domain Eukaryota; kingdom Metazoa; phylum Chordata; class Aves; order Apterygiformes; family Apterygidae; genus Apteryx; species Apteryx mantelli. The sequence continues at coordinate 39,400,463 of NC_089984.1, forward strand.
ATGAATTTTTCCAAAGCCGCATAGATCTTCTCAAAAGACAGGTCAGACTCCTTCAAACAGACATAAAGTAGGTTAGCTTCCTGAAAAGTAGGACAATCTCACTAAAAATAAGCAACAGAGATCATCTTAGGGCAAGGTAAATTAAGTAGCTGGAAAAACTTGTACACAGCAATCTCTCCTTGCTTGCAGAAAGCCCTGACTATTCCAGGGTTGTCTGGCTCAATTTTGATGAAAAAAATATGCAAAATTCACCAAAATTGACTGTGCAGTAAAAGCAGCAAGACACTTTTCCAGTAAAAACTTTCATGTAGACAGGACAGTGGTGCCTGCTGAAGCTTTTGTGCGTATGATTTTGAAGCATGATGAATGCATTCTTGGTATTTGGCTGTTTGTGGATTATTATCTAGCCCTCTCAAGCTTTTGAGGTTTTTGTTTAAGTGGAGGCAGCTAAGCTGTGTTCCTCATCATTTATCTCTGGTATACTCAAATGCACAACAGATTAGTGATGCTTATTTTAGTATTGATGAAAAGCAAAGACTGCATTTAGAATGCTCTTATCCAGCAAGGGCCTGTTTTCCTCTGCTAACTTCCATTATTTTCCTTTGTATGTGAAATTGTATTCATACAACCAAATTGTGAGTGGAATATATTACAAGCACCAGGCCTGATCCTAACAGATTTGAGTTTATTGGGGGTTATTGTTAATACTTTTTCCCTGGCAGCATTTTTGGAGCCCAAATTTAAAACACTTTTACCAAAAATAAGTCATGAACTACTTAAAGTGACAACTTTAGATTCCCTTTGATCCCTCTGGAGAGCCAGACCTAAATTAGAGAATCAGCTCATACATTTTGATTTTTCTAAACAGGTAACAAATCTGAATTTCATTAAGAAAAGAAAAAAAAGCCCCGCTACCCCCACTACTATTTTTTCCTTATAAATTCTTTCAGATGTACAGGATGTGGTAGCACAAAATTAACAAACAAACAGATGAAATAGTCCTTTTGGAGCTGTTTGGTAATGTTCTTCCAGGATATCTAAAGTCTATGAAACTTTATTGTATGGCAGCAGGGAAAGATATAATAGGAGCTGATGCTTACTAAGCCTTCACTCTAGAATTCTACCCTGTCACACATGGAAACAAAAATACTCTCTCCTGCCAGGGATGGTCATAATGTACTGTGAGGGTTTTCTACTTATTAAAGTAGCTGCTCTATTGAGGAGCAACATTTATCACCCACAGGAATTTGATTTACAGCGTGATGCTTTCTACTTCAGCATCTAAGTTTAGGTAGGACAGAAGTTTCATGACCTTCAGACTGTTTTTGGTCCACAGGATACTAAGACCTTTGTGGAGGTCTGTTTGATCCAAAAGTGACTCTTCCATTTCCATCTGCTAAAATCCAGCATATTTCTTTACCATCTTCTAAAACCAAGTTATTTGCTTTTACACTATGCCCTGGAAAGTATTCATAACTTGCAATCAGTCTGTGAGTCTCCATTTCTGTTGACAGATGCTCTGCTTCTGTGGACCTGACAGTAAAGACATCTTTCCTGTAACCAGACCTCAGGTGGAGCAGGTCAAGAATTGAGAGATGAAAGGTCAGGAGTTGAAAGATGAACAAAATATTTCATTTTCACTAGCAAATGTAAATTGTGTGGACTGAAATTTCATAGCAATGCATCTGATTCCAAAAGCAGATCTTACTAATAAGATTGTCATGATTAGAATGTAGCTTGGTCAAGTGAGGACACTAGAGCTGACTCGGAAGGTCAGTAGTTCCACATACCTGTGAACAGCTGACCATCAAGTAAGTAGCTGCCCACTAACCTATTAAATCTTCTGAAATATTTGCTTTCCCTTCGCTTCCCCCCTGCCCTAAAATCCGCAGGAAACCTTTTGGTTTTCCAAACCAAAGCTTTTCCAGAATGAAATTTCTGTTTTCTTGTCATTCCCAGCTGAAAAACTCCTCCCTTCCCCCTCTCTCTGTCCCTATTTCCTCCACAGCCTGTCTACAGCTGGGAAAGTCAGGCTTAAACCCTCTTACATCTTCAGTGACTCAATATACCACAAAAAAACTCAGCAATGTCTGCTTATGATCATGTAATAATGTAACCAGCTCAACAGACTTTGAGCCAGTTCTGGGACATGAAGTTAAGATAGGGAATACAAGGCATTAGCCAGTGCTATTCTCATCATCTCCAGAAAAGTTTTCTCTGAAGTGGTTTATCCATAATCCAAATTGGATGAAGCCAAAAAGGAAGCACTAACTTTAAGGCATACACAGTGTATACTTAACAAAAGAAAGCTTTCAAGAAAGGAATGTATGATCTAATGCAATCCTAGAGCAACAGTAACTCATGCTTCAACAAGTTACAAGCATTTTAGTGTCTGTGTCTGATAACTTGCCCCTACTTGTCAATCATAATTATTTCCCTCTAAATGAATGTTCAGCTCTTAGTGGTCAAGAGATTCAATGCTTGAAAGAACAACCTCTTGGTTGTCAACTAGTGTGTTTCCTTACACGTGCGGGTTACTCAGGTAGCATGTGAACTTGTCTAAAGTTCAGCTGTTGTACAAACCCCAGTTGGATGGTATATGCATGACACAAAGTCAGAAAAAAAGTCAAACTGAAAATAAGACATGTTTCAAATAGCTGGAAACAATCAGAGCTGAAAACAACGGGGCATGTGATAATATCTTTGTCATCTTGAAGTGAAAATTGCCAAGGGAGGGTTTTTTGGTTTGTTTTTTTTGTTGTTGTATATGTGTTCCCCCTGCCCTGAAACCTAGACAAACATATGCTAGGAATAGTGCAAGTTGTTTGTCCAGGAGCGGAAGATTAACCATCTGACTTCTTATGGCCTCTTTCACCATATTTTCTGTCTGCATAAAACATTTTCACTGTCTGTATAAAATACGTTCTCTAGTTTAGCTTAAAGGACTTTGCCCTCAGAGTCCAAATTGGCATCCTGGTATTCTACTGTGTTCAGCCATTAACAGCTTCACACAGATGATACATCAGAACTTTTGTTTACAAAAGCTTTTGTAAGAGGGGAAAACTATGCTCCTGAGCTATTTGAAAGTTCAGGAGGTGAAAAACATTTCCTGCTTCTATAAATGCCCTATTTGAAATTAAAGCATTTCATTACAGTGGTTATTTGGAAGCTGTGGCTAGTGGTTATCACTTTAGGGGGGAAACTGATTATGGTTTTGAAAGTAGCAAAATAACAGCTTATGTATGAGATGGTTACCAATCTTCATAAAGGTATAGTTCTGTCTTAAATTTAGCTTTCCTTTGGTGTCAGCATGCTTTGTAAAGAAAATATTAAGGCATAAGTTTAAACAGCAATTCTCAGCATGTGGGTTCTTCACCTGAATATTCTGAGACAAAACTTAAATTTGAGGGGTAGAGGGCAGATGAGGGAGGGAGAATGAATTCTCAGCACTGTAGGGATCATAGGATAACTCAGATCGGAAGGGGTCCCAGGAGATCTCTAGACCAACCTCCTACGCAAAGCAGGGTCAGCTCTGGGATCAGACCAGGATGCTCGGGGTTTTAGCCAGTCTGGTCCTGAAAACCTCTAAGAATGGAGACTGCACAGCGTCTTGGGGCAGCCTGCTCCTCTGCTTGATTATCCTCACAGGGAGAAAGTTTTTGTACCGGCATGTTAAGCCACTTGACTCTGGATATTTGAAATCACAAGGCAAATGTAATCGCTAGCAGCCTTTCAGACTCTTTCCTTTCTGTGAGATGTGAACCTACACCATGTGCCTTTGAAAGCAGTGCTTGGTCACTAGACTACTGTTTTGGGAGAGGGTTTATCCAGACTGTCCTGATGCAGCTATTGCAGTTAATATCACGTATTTCTTAGTCAGAGATAAAGCAAGCAGGAGTCTGTTGACTGAAGCCCTTGCTGAAGAGAGCAGACAAGAATTCTGGCTGGTGTTTTGCTTTCCAGTATTTCACATGGGGTCTTACCTGGCAGACATGTTCTGTTATTGCCTGTTAGACTGAGTCCATCAATTAGGAGGAAAAAGAGTAATGGATTCATAGCACCAGATGGAGCTTTTGCAATAGCTAGTCCCTGTCTAGACTCAATGAGTTTTAATTGTGAAAACACAGCTCTCCTAGGGATTTTTGGTGCCTTCATCATCATAGAACAGCTCATCAGGGTTTGAAAGACTTTAATTTTTGGAGTCAGGTAACTGAAGTGGCAGGTAAACATCAATGCCTCTGTGGTCTAGGGCTTCTCTCAGCAGCAGCCGGAGTTTTTGTTTTTGATTCTGCACAATCAGTCAGCTACCAGCTGTGACTCTTCCAGCTAGGTCATGGGCTTTATAGTTGGTCTGCACGGGGGACAGCAGAGCAGAGTTTTGCCATTTGTTTTGCCTCCCATGCCACAAAGGTGCAGCAAAGGACAAAAACTGCATTCAAATTAATTCTGAACTTCAAACACTGAAAATAGCTAAAGAGAAGAGAAAGCACACAGCAGAGTAGCGCTTTTCAGACCTTGAGGTGTTTGGCATGCAGATATTTGATGTCTCAGTAGAATTCCTCCACACTTTACCTTCACAATCCTGTTAGTATGGATGAGACTGCTCACATGACTGAAGGTTGCAAGATTGGATCCAGAGTAAATACTTGATTTAGTGGGGTAATATTCTAAGTGCTTTGAAATGTTATTCAGGGTAATCTAAAATGTATTTATAATTTACTGGGAAATGTTTGCTGTTCCTAACTTTTTTTTTTCTTCTGTTGGCACTATTTGATGTATACTTACTCTAGCTTGCAATAGCCCAATGTATAACATAAAGTTATTTTCCATTCATTTTGAACACTTTCAGATTAAATAACCATAACTTAGAATATCATTGTTTTTTAAAAATCAAAACAAACCCTAAACCTTTTCAATTTCTTTCAACATCAAAGAAAGGGCTTAAATTTCACGATTAAAAAGTTAAATACAAACACTGAAGTTTAGTCTGAGCCATGAAATGGATTCTGATATGTTCACAGCTATGTTTCCAAAAACTTGTTTTGAAGACACTCATGGCGAAATCTAAGGAACCATTTGCATACTCCTATCATATCAGCTGAGATGTAGGTGTACTGGTCTTTCTTGACTCTGTATCTCCTAATGCTACCAAAACTGTGCAGAGCACTTCAGGCTTTTGCATATTCTGTTCTATCAACCACCTCTCATGTTGAAACTCAATTATTGTGCAGCCAAGAATACAAGCATTATGGAGCTAAATGGAAAGGAAGTGGTACTTAGGCTTGTGGCCAAGAAGACTTTGGGGATACTCGTTTGGTCCCCATCATTGCTGTTTCTGTCAGGTGGAGTCAACCCTCTTAGGACTCTTCCAAAAAAATGTAAGAGGAACAATTATTGTGTTTAGGCCAGTTGGGCAATTTTGTCAACAAAGGTTTAGGTATGGCATGAATCTCTCATCTTTAATTAAGGGCCTCAATCCTGCAAATATATCTCCTAAATGTTGTGCTTGCTGTCAGGAGTAGTCCCACTGAAAGATATTATTACTGAGTATAGCATATATATTTATATTTTCTAATAAGGTATTTGCACATCCTAGTAGCTGTTTGGTTTGTTAAGAAAATGATTAAGAAAATCGTTCTCTACAAATCTATTCTAGGACATTTAACTGTTTGCTTCTTGAATAATATTTAAATTTCTCTCTAACACATATAAACTCTTTGAGGAGCTATTTACCAACCCGCATTGCATTTTTGTATGCATGAATGTGAAACACATGCACAGCCAGCATTTTTGCATTTTTGTATGTTATTAATGTACTTGGGACCAGATATTTTTGCTTTAACTGGACTGAATGTGAGCTTCCATATATTTCAAGCAGACGTTTCAAAGAAAAGAGGAACCTGGTGAGTGAAAAGGGGAGAACACACAGAATACAGCCCCTTACCTTCATCTAACTTATAAATGCCTCAACAGATTTATTTTGTTTTGACTATGATGGTGAAAACAAATTCACTGCTCGTTCAGGCTGAGATCTTATCGGACAAACTTTAGCACAAAGTACACCTTACATTCAAACTATAAACCCTTGAAAACAGAGGCTTATAAGGACATTGCTGACAGAACTTTTAGCATGGCAGCAGAGCTGATGCCAGTATAATTGGTTAAAATGATCTTGTTTTTTAAGGTAAAGATTTGGATCTGTTGTTACACAGTAATATCTTGAAAATAGAGGGAAAACATTACTTAGGCTGACTCATAGAAATGCTTTAAAAATGCTACTAAGATTTAATGCATAATGTAAATCCTATAAATCTACTCTGCATTCTTTCACTGGGAATGACTGATTGGTGAAAACTAGGGATTGTAAATCCAGAACCTAAATAAAGGGGTTTTTTGACATGTAAATATAGATTATACATTAGCTGAGCTCTGACTTGACTGCCTCTTGATTCCATGGGGCACACACAAAGTGTTTATTCTCTGTTGCAGCAGTTTTGCTTATAAAAGCTGGTAAGCAAAAAATATAGTTTAGCATTCCTCTTTGGAGGAACTATTTTGTAATGATTTGGGAGGGCAAACTGTTTGCTCTCTAGTTGTCTTGCTTTCCTGCCTCCCTATTCATTCATCTGTTGTTTAGGATTTTGTGGGTGTGTATTATCAAGACTAGTACTTCTGAAAGTACTCATGCAATTTTCTAAACACAAATGCTAACTAGAAGGAAACACACACACACACACACACACACACACACACACACACACACCCTTTTCAGTGTATAGAGGGAAAGTTTGCTCTGTTTCTGAAGATGTTTTAAGAAGTAGCTTCCATGCCAAATTATACTTCAAAATCTTTTAAATGTCCTTAGTAAAATGCCAAAAGCTTTTCATTCTGTTATCACAAATATATTTGACCATTTGCATCTTTAGCCTCAGCTTAATTTGTTTTCACGTTGTATTCTTGTCTCCGCACTGTAATTCATACAGTGCAATCTTGCACAATGAATACTCCTCTACCCCTCCAGCCTGCTTATCTTAACAGAGACCAGGCCTGGTGATCTCCCAGCAGCCAGCGTACTTAACCTTATCTACTTTACGCTTCTATATTTAAACAAGGAGGGCTCTTTGTTGCTGAACTAATATAAAACATAACTTGACTAGATGGCTGACTCTTAAAGAAAGGGCATCTATCACTTTTATGTGGCATTTCAAAGAAGGAGGCTGAAAGACAAAGAAGGGAGTCTGTCTTAATGTAAAACTAGCAGTTTAATGATTAACTTCTCCTAATACTTAATCAGTTTATGGTAGAAAAAACAACAGTGCATTGTAAGTGTTATGTTAGGGAGTTTGTTGCACTGTCTGAAGTGATATAAAAACCATATATGGTTGGTGTACAATAATGTGTGATTCATTTCAAAAGACACATGACAGTAATACTTAAAACAGGAGGATGAGGAGGACTCCTCCACTCTGCAGGAGAAAGTGTTGGACTGCAGACCAAGACCTTTTTGTACACTTGAGATGATTACATCAGGCTGTGCAACCGCCTTGGACCTCAGGCCCTTTGTGGTTGTCTCAGGACAAGTGTCTTGCTTGTTCCGGAATCTCTGCAGACCCAAAGGAGATATCTTGCTCTGCGGAGAGAAATGTGGAGCAGGGACAGTCAGGCAGCTGCCATCTGTTTGTGAAAGGAAAAGAACTTGAACTCCTTGTGGAGAGAAGGTGTTACCTTTGTGGGAATTGTCACATGGTGTGCCCTGGCTGCTAGGAGACATTGAAAAAGGACTTGGGGAAATAATGCAGAAAAATATTCCAGTTTCTGGTTCTTGTATTCACCTGAGCTGTTTTTACCACCAGCCTTGTAATTTTGGTTTTCTGTGAGCATTTAAGTGAGCCTGTCTAGTGACTGTGGTACGGACAGTGATGGTTTACTGGCATTAGTGAAAATAGCTTGCATTAAGAGAAAATCCTGTATTTTATAGGAGTGGTAGCTCTTAATATGCTTCTCTGTCTTCATCCCCAAATCCTCTCTTTCAAAGAATAATTGCTTCATGTTTTGAGAATAAAACCAGCTCCTTCACCTTTTGTCTTCCTGGCATCTTCAAGAATACTCCTTTCTTTCTTTTAGAGCATGATAGGTGATGAAGGAGGGTGTGTGGCTTGATGTCACTTCTAAGTTGAGGATAGAATGGGTATATTACACTTTTTGATACGAGTCTCTAAGTCAGCTTTATGTATAGATACTTCCTTGCATATATGTGGATTGGTATAAGTAATATTCTCTTTCCTTTCTATCCTTACTGCCTGGAGAACTGTTTATCTTCTCTCTCTTTGCCACAGAAGTTGCAGCAGATAAATTTCAGCCGTCTAAGGATGGTTTGGATAATTCCTATCTAATAAAATGAGAGAAAAAATCCCATCCAAAACTTTTACATAATATAAAAATATTTCACAAATATACTCTTCAAGTACAACAAACAAAACCAAAAAACCTCAAGAAAATGTTACAGTGGATATGATTTTTTCATTTATGACAATTTTACCCTTTTCCTCTTCTAAGAATAAAAGTATATACAAGGCAGCTCTCCCATTGCCTCTATTTACAATAAGATAGAAATACAAATCATTCTTTTCTTTCTTTTGGCAGAAATTCTTTCAGAGTTTTTGTACTAAGTTTCACAGCTTAATTGCTATACAATAAAAGTCCATATAGTGTAATGGCATGGAATGTAGTGGACATTTCATTGTTAACCTACTGGACTAGAGAAATGCATATCTTTGTATTTGTGACAAGAACTGACTGAATCTGTTCCCTCCTCAGCTTTTAGGAGAGAGAGAGTCACAGAGCCTTTGTCCTCACTCCTCATGCTCCTGAAGAAAGAAGGAAATGTGCCTAAAGATCACTGGGGGATTTCTGAGGAATCGCTAGAGAGAAAACAAACAAACAAAGAAAAGCAAGAATTTTTCTTTTTAGCTGAGATTGCAAATTTTTTTACTGTTCTCAACCTTGACTCATATTGTTAGTTGGAAAAAAAAGGGGGGGGGTGCTTCGTATCTCCTCTTTTATTTTATGGAAGCATACTGTAAATGAGGAATAACAGGATGTTTTGATTTGCCAATGCATTTCCAGTTCGTTGAAAGATCCTGTGTGGATTTTTCAGGAAGAGGAGGATTTTATGTATTTTCAACTGAAATTATTTAAAAGTGAGGTAGTTATGATCAGCAATTATTTTTTTATCACCTGTAAGTAACTGCATACACTGAGTGTCCACTCCAGTTTCTAACAGCAACAATATTCAGCATACATCTTGTAATGTAATCATGGTTCTGAGAACTCCGTTGTCCATTCTTAATAAAATGAAAAACTAGAACTGAGTGCCCCTGGATAGAGATCACCTAGTGGTGATTTGAATAGATGTTTCTCTGGGTTGAAGGAGGTATGCATCTTCTGAGATCTGTTTGCATTTCAAGTGTATTGTATGACTGCAAAGGGGGCAGTTCAGACATACTTGCCATGATTTACCTGGGATGGAGTTTCAACAATATGCAGTCCCTGCTGCCGTATGAAATTGCAGCTTGACTCTTGCAGGCTTACCTTTTGGCCTAAACTTCTTAAAAGGTGTTTGAACTTTCATGAACCCAGCCTGTCCTCAGGACATGGGGGTCTGATTATTAAACGCTTTTCAATGTCTGTAACAGCTTTCACCTAAAGACCTTAGGACTCTAGAATACACTCATGATTAACTGCACACTCTGCATTCTGTCCCAGTAGAAAACACCTGGGAAAGCCATGTCAGCTCTGAATATACTTTCCCAACATCAGGACATTGTAGAGAGGGATCTGAACTGAAATCTGGTCTAAAATACATCAGACACATGAGCAGTTCTGCTTTCCAGCTCTAAATTTTGAGTGGCCCCTTTCTTTAGCGTGATTTAAATCAAAGTCATAATAATGACTACTCAGGATAAATATAGATACAATACAATATACAACCAAAATTTGTTTGATGATTACATTGTGAGATGAAGGATAGTCCAAGGTTTAGACCACTAGTGTATGATTTGAAGACCTGGTTTCCAGTGTTTTCTTTCCCCATTACAAGATTTTTGAGGGGGAGAAGGAAATTGTTATGCCCATTAAACTGGTGGTGCATTTGAAACAAAGATACTTTCCTACTACAGCACTGAAGAATGACATCTGTCCCAGTGTTAGCTAGGAATCACAGATAATATATATTCAATCGCTTCTATTGACTTAAGTGTTGTTCTCTCAGTAGCGAAAGACAACATGAGTACAGTGTTGGCTTCCCTGCCTTGCTCTGTGGCCTTCCTGCAAAATAAAAAAGGCCTCGCAGCCTTTGGGTCTGCTGTCTAGGTAACTGGATTTTGTTTCTTTGAATATATCTGAAGACAGCTATCAACACTGATTCTTACAAGGTCTTCTACCTCCTTTCAATCTTTAGGACACAGCTAAGTATAAAACCACAGCATTCCACAGCCAAAGCTTTCTGCCAGCTTTCTTACATGGCTGGAATTTTATAACGATATCACACTTAGGTGTGACTGACAATTCATAAAACCCCAGAAGTTAGAGGTGGAAAAGACTGTTAGGTCACCAGCTCCATTTCCTTTCCAGCATGGGATATGCTGCAGTATTTCTGCAAGTCTTAGAGCAGAAACACCTGTGCCAGTGCTGGTTGTCATTAATTATTTTATTTGTGAACCTAAGACTAAATCCTGGTGGTTCTGAGCACCAACTTCTTATAGCATTGGGATTCCCAATAGCTCAGTTCTTTCTGGATTTGGGACATTAGTCTGAAACATGATTTCCTGTGATCTTGCATCCAGAAGAGTAGAGGACAATAAAGCACATGGATGAATCAGGTTGTCTACTCAGGGCGTAGTTTCTATAGCTGGGCATGGTTAGACATCTAGATATACCCACTCAACATGATACCTTAGTCTGGCCTTGCCTGTTTTTAAATCAGGAAGGAGTTTTTCTTTTTCTGTACGGTAGTTCATTCTTAGTTAAGTGTATTCTTTCCCTCCTTACTACTTTCATACTGTGCAAATCACTGGGACCTTTATTTCATTTTCTGCAAAGGACATTTCAAGCTCTTTGTTACTAACTAGATGTTACCACATTTTGCTTGAAATTGTAAGGTAGGTGCCTTTTTTTGCTTTTTGTTTCTTCAAGTTGGAATGAAATTATTTTATTGTTTTATGCAACTCAATGTATCTGAAACAAAGAAAATAGAATTAAAGCAAATAGTAATTCCTGTAGTAAAATCCTGTTTTCTCTCTGATTGCACATCAAATGTTGACATTAACTAACAGATATGCCACTTCCATGCCAGGGTTTTATTCTTGGAACATGGGATCAGGCTGATTCTGTGAAAAAAAAAATTAAAGAAAACATGCTCAGCAAACTGCTCAGCTCATAAAGGCCCAGTGCTAAGAAATCTGGGCAGCAGCTTCTACCCTCACTGAGGCTTCCTCAGCTCATAGCTCTCACTTTCTGAGATTTGTATTACAGCTGTATTTATTGCAGGTAGCCAATATAATCCCATTTTTGTTTAGAGTTATATGACTTCAGTTTCCACTTTCCCCCGAATCCTGCATTTTGAATGAGCCCTTTTCTAGATGCTGCAAGTATCAGTACCTTTACTGTTTTTCAGCTGCTTCTGTTTCATGATAACCTGGCACTTTCTTAGCTTGCTTTATTGCAAAGAAGCAGAAGTGTTTTTTCAATGTTTTTTCCTTCTCTTTTTGAGTTTCTTAATGTTCCAGATGTGACCTTACAATTTCCAGTGTGCTGCATGTCTTCTATGCTTTTGCAGCTGCACAGAGGTTGTATGTGGCACACACTGTCCTTGCCTGATCTTCAGAGGATATTTAGTCTTTAGGATACAAGAAACTAATGTACTTATAGGAAACTGTCAGTATTTCCCCTCAGCCTTGGATGTGACGCACTTGGCTATAGAATGATCACTGGTTCTAGGTGAGGAATTTAAGAGCCAAATTCAGCTTTGGTTATTACCTTTGAATGCATCTCGTCAGATTAGTTGGACCCAATTTCCATTGTCCCCTCCCCAGACCCCCCCACACCCCAAGCCAGGCAAAGCTGCAATGTTATAGAGAAATGAGATTAGGTGGGTATGTATAGTTACTGAGGACATTAACCTCAACCCTGACTAGTTCTAGTGAAGTCACTACAGTTGCTTCAATTTTTCCATAGCAGTTAGTTTCCAGCCTCACATTACTTGACTGTGCTTGTTTCTGATCTGAGCTAATGCAGTGTACGGTTGGAGCTCCATTTACATTAGACCAATTGGATAGCAGTATCTGTCCCACTGCATTTCATGGTGCTACTTTATATTAATCAAACTTGCTAAGTGAGGGCAGCTTACCTCAGCAGATTAGGGAATGGCCATTATCTCATAGCAAAAAACTGGAGTCATGTAATACTGGACAGTTTTCCTTTTCCTGGACAAGAAACAAAATTTGCCACTCAGTAAACATTATATACCATGTTTTTAATTTTATTATTTATATTGTTGTAATAGCAAGAGGTCCTGGACAGCCAGAAGCTCCATAATATCAGTGCTGTGTGTGGTTATGCGTATGTATCCTTTTTTCAAAGATTTCCAAAATTTAGGCCTACCCTTCAAGGAGCTTCCTGCGGTAGAGACCCTCCTCGCTTTTAATGACACTCTGTGACTATTCTGGGAATCAGCTCCTTTCAGGATCAGGGTCTGAATAAAGATTAGATGAAAACAGGTAAGTGAGTAACTGTCTAATATGACGAAAAAGGAGAGGGAAATCCTCTTCCCTAGGGTTACATTTAAAATTGAATAGGGAGCTCTGGGTTGAAAGGTTAGAGAAAGAAATTATTTTTATTTCAGATGGAATTCTTGTAGGAGGAAAGTGTTGAAATGAGAGCGCTCTGGGGTTAAGAAAGTTTCTATGCTCAAGTAAGTGGTAGCTGAGAACTTACTTTAAATAATTTGAGTAAAATTGGTGAGCAGGGAAATTAATTTCCTTTCAAAATGATGTGGCAGAAAGGCAAAGCCTAAGGTTACAGCTCAAACAAAAGGAAAAGGTAAACGTTTTGTATTAAATTCCTTGTGCATTTCATACTTTTACAGACTTTACAGCTTTGAAATTTATGGTGAAGATGCACTGGTTTGAAGTACAAGCTCACCTTGCCTGACCTCCATCATAACACAGGCCTTTGAATCTGACCCTGTAATTTCTGCGTCGAGCACCTCTCTATCTGTTTGAGCTATAACATGTCTTTTAGATATCCATCTAGTCTTGACTGGAAGACTGCAAATAAAGGAAATCCATCACATCCTTAGGTAGCTGTGTTTAAATCACTAAGATAAGCCTGTACATCTAAGGCTTTTCCTGAGGACAGAACATCAAAAAAAATTCACTGAAGAGCCCAGAATTCGTGGGAGGGTAAGTCTTCAAAACCAGTCATTATTTTCACCAACTGCAGAAATGGGAAAAATAGAAGTGTTGTCCTAGGTGCCATACAACATAAATGTAATATCATTCTGGAGAGGGATTTAATCTGAAATGTATTCTTCACAAAGTAAAAGGGTTTTAAAAGACCAATGGACTAAGTTAATGCTTGGTTTTTGAGGCTGACAGTTTGGTGACTAGACAGTTATACTACAGTGAGAGCAAGCTAAAAATTTTAAAAAAAGGAGGGGGGGTGATGTTCCCTTTGAAAACAATTCTTTTTTTTTTTCTTTGTACTACTGTACATGTTTAAAAATGACCTTTTTCTGTCCCAAATGAAAAATTGCTATGAAAATATTTCACTTTCTCTTTGGGGATCTGAGGACTTTTAGAGTTTCTTTTTTTTGGTTACCTATAGGTTTCCCCTATAGAGAAAGGAAGGAAACAAATTTTTATGTTGTTGTGGCCTGCTGCTCTGTCCATTCCTTGTGGTTTCTCAGTACCAGGAGCACCTGCCCTTTGCTGTTCACTTTTCATACTGGGGACTGTTGAGTGATCAGCTTGTGCATCCTACGCTGGAAACAACCAGCAGATTTCTTCTCCTTCTGTGTCGTTCCTGGAAATGAAAGCATGCCGCGAGCTTCGTAACAAGGTGCTCACCATCACCAAGTTTATTACTGCCCCGCATTGACTAAGAAGTTGTCCCCAGCCAGCAGGGCTTAGACATGCACTCAGCACTGGCAAAAGGGCAGGGAGAGCGGCAGATGCAAAGCAGAGGAGCTTATGGGGCTCTGGAGAGGTCCCTGTTGGTGCCAGAGCTGTCCAGTAACATAGGATAAACAAAAATTAGGAGAGAATTTTGCCAAAACTGCTTATAAACCTGGCTCATTCCAGTTATGTTCCCTTCGCTCTTGAGCCCTTCAGGCAAACTGCACGAGTCATTACTGAAGAACTGCAGTACCTAAGTTGCCTTTTTATTATTTTACATATGCTTTGGTTATGAAGACTGTGCCCAGGATGACTCTCATTTTGAACTTCAAAATATTTTGTGATGTTTATCTATAAAGGTGAGCTTTATACACACACTGTAACATTTTCCAGCATCATGGTGTCTATGCTAAAGATTTAAGTGAAATTTAAGCCCAGTTAAAAAAAATGAGAACAAAGTTGTCTGAGGTAACATTACACTGATTATTTTTATTTCATGCTGATGAGCTCCAAATGATGTTACTTTGTGGTAGCTGGAGACATCAACCCAAATTTAAGTTTTGTTTTTCTTTCTGCCAGCGTTTGTGAAGAACTATATTCACAGTTTCTCAAACTTGAGCATGAAGTTTCAGCTGGACCAATTTCCATAGCATTAGATGATATACTTTCTATATTATTTAAATGTTATAGTTTTTATCAAAGTTTGACCAAACATTCTGACTTGAACGATCCAATGGCTTTGCAACTTTTTATATAGATCTTTTGATATGTTTTGACATATCGAGGAGCTATATTTTCTTTTCCTTTTATCTATTAATTCTTTACTATAAGCCTCAAATGTTCTTACTTGTTTGCCTCATTCCTTTTCTCTCTCCCATTTTGCTTAATACAGACCTTCTGTTCCCAGCATACATCAATCAAAGTGTAAATCCCAGACAAAAATAATCAGTGTGTGTGGCTGCTGGGTGCAGCTGGAGTTGCGTGGCAGCAGCCAGGAGCTGAAGCTGCCTTCTTTGGGGTTGAATGAAGGCGTACAGTGTGGGCTAGGCCTCAGCTGGTGTCGATCAGTGGTGTCTAGCAGTTTTCCTTTGGTGGGGCGCTTGGGCTATTTTCATTGCATTTCACTGGAAAGGTACGCACTCATACTGTGAAATAAGTCCTGGGTGACTCACTCAGAAATAACAATAAGATTTCCTCTGTGGTGACATATGAGTAAAAATGCTCTTTTCAGTGACACCACTACCTTCAGGTACCCGATGTCACTTTATATTCAAATAGCATTAAACTGTATATTTCCTATACATGCTTTTCCTGTATTTTACTTGTTGTTCCATCAAGAAGATCTGATGAGTGTAAACCAGAAGACTTAAATCGTCTGGCTTTATAGTAAAGCAAGTTCCAGTGGATCTTCTTTAGATTTGTTTTACCTGGGCTTGCTCTCCCACTGATAGTTCCGTTTCTTTGTCTTCTGTTGTTTTTCCAATTATAGACAATCCAAAAAAGATTTTGCAGCATTTAAGATTACTGAAGTAACCTCTAGGTCATATTGTTCTACATGTTTCTGTGTTCATCTAGACTGCTTTGGCATTACATTCACTTTCATGCAATAGAAAGAGCTGTTCCACAGTTTTGGTGAATCTTAGGACAGAACAACTAGTATTGTTCATAAATGACTGCACAAGCACCTGAAAGCTATTCTGGTTAATTTAACTACAGAAGTGTGATGAATCTGAAAAATATGAAGGAGTCTTTCTTAGATTTGGGAAAAACTTTTTAAGGCTAGTAAGATTCCCGCTGCCTCGCCTCAGAAAACTATCCAGACAGTCACCCTTAGGATTTTTTTCTTTTTTCTTTTTCTTTTTTTTTTCTCTCTCATAGAAGCTTCTTAAGAAGAGGAGTGAGTAGGTCACCATCAGGTCAAGAGGCTTTAGTTATGAATGCTACCTTTCATTTGCTTGAATACATAATCACAAGGCCCTGCATAACATTTGGTATGGCCTTGTGTCACCAGTCATTAGAAATGAGGTAAGATGTTTATGGATGGAAGTGTCAAGTGTGTGGTTCCATAGCCCAAAATTTTATGCAGTGCATTATTTCTTCCCCTGTCCATCAAAAGTTTGGTTAGCAATGTCACAGAACAGCTTTGTTAAAAAAGTAGAATATGCTGGATTTGTTTAAGGGCAATTATGTCAAATGCAGTTGACCTGTACTTTGGCTGTAAAAGTACATTAAAAACAGTTCTAAATGCTTCTAAATAAGGGACTAGACCTGTGGATCTTATTAAAAAACTTAGAATGTCTGAGGTAAAAAATGTAGAAGGAAAATGAAAGCTGTTTGGATACATGTGACATGAAGACCAAAGTAGCTAGGGGGGAAGGATGAATGAGAGAGATCGGAAAGTAAGGTGTCATGTGCTAAGCTATCATAATACAATTTCAATTATTTTCAGCTTCTTAAGGGGAAGTGTTTAGGATGTTATCTGAGGATATACAAAATACTAAAATCCCTAAGGAAAGTTACCTTTCTGGTACATAATATGATTAAGTAAATACAATTAGCTAGTAGCCTAGTTTCAGGAATAAGGACATGTAGGTTGCTGAAGTACCCAACAGTCTGTGGTAACTGCTAACAGCAGTTTAACATGACTGGAAGAATTTTGGTTGCTTAACCGCTTATATGCAACTCTTTTTAAACTTTTATTATTTCTACAATACTGAAATCATAAAAGATTTATTAGGGAATTTAGGACTCCTGTACATAGCATACCAGTACATTAAAAGTCATCATTCTTAGGTCTAGCTGCTGCTTAGAATTAACCCAACTGGAAGTGAATGAAATATAAATTTTGTATAGAATAGAAGGAATATGCCCTACATGTGGCATTTCGCCACAAAGCTGTACGCTTCAAGGAATCTGTTGTGCCAAAAATGTAGAGTTTCCTTTTATAGCAGGCAACAGGGAAAAAATGTATAGATTACTGTCCTGTGGAAATTTTAGGGAACTGCTCTTCCTGATCAGGAGCATACTGGTAGATTGCTACAGCTACAAGTGCTCCTTTCTTTACAGCCATTTAGGAGCTCTTCAACAGATAAAACTTTTTAGACTAGTAGGGATTTATTTCACCTGCCATTAACTATTTAAAAGTTAAGATTTTAGACCAAACTAATTGTGTAGCTTAGTCAAAGGAAAGAGAGCCTCCACGTGGCAATTCTTTCCAGCTGTTTGTAGGTGGTTATCTAAAGATGGGATGAGTATCAACATGTTCATTATTCTGTCTTCATGCATGAGAAGCAGAGGACCTACTATGTTGTTAGGCAGAGCATTGGAAATATGAAGTAAAATGTTTACTTTCCAAAGGTAATTAGGTGCTAGTGAGATCCTGCCTATTTTAGGCACTACTTCTAAAGGAACTGGCTAGATTTTGGCAAGTGCTGGCCTGTCCAATGAGTGACAATATTAAAAAAAAAAAGTATTTAATTTGGAAGGCAGCATCCAAATAACTCCCAGTGGTGTCTAAATTGTATTGAAAAAAAAAAACCTATGCTGCTCCTGTAATAAAATTAACAGAGCAAGGTAGATTAGTACTGTCCAATACAATCATCTGACTTCCAGTTGGCTCACAGACTGTGTTGCAAGTCTGAGTTAGTTATTAGCTCATGTTGAGAATTTAGAAGCAAATTGTGGACAGCCTCCATTTACAATAATCCTCAGACTAGATATATTTGGGATCTGTTTTTCTATGTCTTATTTTAATCAGTCATTTTATTTTATTTTGTTTGCTTAACAAGATATCACTAATTATTGTGGAAGCAAAGTTAAATTAAATCAAAGATTTTCCAAAAGGTTATGGGAAGTATGGACTCATAGTCCAGGAAACCTTACCAGATTCAAGTCAACTATACAGTTTGTGACCACAAAAGTGTTTTAGGAAATTTTCTTTCATTTGTCTTAATTTTAATTATCATGAGGTGCTTAATGAGATGCTGTGTGTAATGCTTAAGTGACCTGCTTCTACTTTACAAGTGCAATTAGCTAAAGACAAGCAAGGTTTTGTGCAGTTTTCTTCTGGGACATTGAGGGGAAAGCAGGTGGTAAAGCAGTCAGTGCCAACTATTACAGGGCTGTCCTTCTAGAAAGTGAAGTTGAGGTGAAAAATGTTACCACATCTCTGGTTCACCTTTCCCCTCTGAGCCTCCCACTTTGAAGGGAAGCTTCAGTATTCAAAGGCTGGCATTGTACCTGCAGCCATTCTGAATAATGTAAAATATGCCCTGTTTCAAGCTGGGTGGGCAGTTAAAGCTAAGATATACAACCTGCTTTGCCAAGCAATAGTTTTTTAAGCAGTAGGCAAGATGCATTTCAACAGGTGAATTTCAAAATAAATAACCACAAAGATATGGAAAACACCTGCAAGCCTTTGCTGTATTGGATTGGCTAAAATGGAGTGCTCCCAGCAGGAGTGCAAAACCTATATATAAGTTTTCTGCAAAATTGTTGCAATAGCATCTGTGAAGTAGGTTAAAAACACACCTATCAGTTGGTCATGTTTTCCTTGTGAAAATGAGCATGGATTCACACACAGTCTCTGTGAATCTGTATGCCAGTTACTTCCCTCTTATTAATGGAGGAGGGCAGGATAGAGGAAGGGCCAAAAGGGATTATTGTCCCCCACCAGAACACCCCAGGATGGCACGCCTGGCCGTGTGAAACAGCACTGCACGTTCACCTATTGTCTTTTAAGATCTCAGCCTCAAGATTTACTTACTAACATCCCCAAATACAGCTGTGATTCCCAGATGTCATGACAACAGCACATTTTCATCAAATGTACTTTGTCTTGGCTAGCTTAATTTCATGTCTTGGAAATACCATCACTTTGAATGGGGAAAAGATTACCATTTCTATAAGAACCAACAACATTATATAACAAGTTTATAATTATTCATAGATAAGGCCAGAAGGAAATATTGTGATCATCTAGTTTGACTTCCTACATAGTACAGGCCAGGCTGCATTGTTAAACAAAATCATATATTTTAGAAAGCTATCCAGTTTTGTTTAAAAGATTTCAACTGATGATGAAGCCATTCCTGTGAAGTTCTTGTAGTGATTGATTACTACTGAGTAAAAGTTGTCACCTTTCTTCCTGTCTGAATTTGTGTAACTTAAGCTTCCAGTTTCTCAATCTTACCATGACTTTGTCTGACATGTTAAAAAAATCCTCTAATATCAGATTTTTTGTCCTTTCCTCTTCAGCTATAGATTAGGGTCTAGATAATTGCAGATCACTTTTGGAATTTTAAATAGATCTAGCTTCTAAAATTATTCCATTTAAAACAAATCTTCCAGTGCTTGCGTCATTCTTGCATCTGCCCTTTGGTCTATCTCCAATTTTTAAGTAACAGAAGTTATATATACGATTCTTCCAGATCCTTTTAATTTCTCATTCTGCCTACATTTCTTAATAAATTCTCCCCTTTGATCTAATGGGTGATAGTGTGAATCTAAAAGCTTGCACAAAACAGTAGCTGCCACACCACCCCCAATATAATATTGCTGCTTTAACAGATCTGCTTTATTTGATGACATCATTCCAGCTGATTAGTGCAGTGGTGGCTAGTGAAGGAGCATGACTGCAGGGCAGTCTGTTACAACCGCAGTTCCAGGAGGAATAGAAGGAAAACAGAACAGCCTGTTCTTGCTGGACCCCTGGATGTTCAGATCTTCATAAGCAGAGCCCAAAGTGCAATAAGTTAGAACAAACAGGGTCAAACTGAAGGAGCCTGTAACTACAAAGTGGGTCCAATGCTCTGAAAAGCTTTGACTAAAAACATCTACAACAACTGTCAGGAAAATACCATAGTCACTTACAATACTAGTTAATGTCATTGCATCTCTAAAAAAACCATCACTGCAGTGGTTTGAAATCATAGCAGTGATACAGCTTGGAGTTTTAGAGGTCTTGGACCACACAGTGTGTTTGTTTTGTAAAAGGCCTTTTCCTGGACGCTGACTGCAGGATCTAGTGTGTATTAGCATCCTATTTTACAAGCATACATAGCCCTCTCTCCCCCCCTGATCCAAGCAAACTGGAGGCCATGTAGCCATGATTAGCATTAGTAATTTTAAGGGAAGAACTCTGAAGAGAGAGTGGGATATGGGTGGAATAAGGTTATATCTACCTTAAAAAAATGCTCTATAGTCACCCCCCCCCCCAAAAAAAAAAGCTATAAAAGATTATAGGTATACAAAAATACATCATTGCCCTGCATCAGTCGAAGCTACTCTGCATCTTTATTGGCCTGAACAAACACCGAGTGGAACGACCCCTGTTGGATTAGACCCAGAAAGTGGCTCTTAACAAAAATTTACTGTTCAGATTTCAATATCATAAGACACTGATCTGTCTCCTGCGTCTGCGTAGAGTCAGATCTATTTACTTTGCTCTTTAAATAACCTATTACTACTCTTTAGGGGGTTTTCTTGGCCTTATAGAAGTGGAAGACAACAGGGGTCCCTGCTCACATATTTTGAGATTTTTAAACATTTTCATTATAAGATCTTTTTACAAAGTATGACCCAGAAAATATCAGGCTTTACATTCATATCCTTTGTTGAGCTCTCAGTGATCGGCAGTAGCAAAGCTATGCTTTCAGTGCTAAACTTTACAAGTTTGATCTAGAAATAATTGCAAGGTAATAAATAGGGAACCCCAGGATACAAGTTTTACAAGTTTGCTTTTCACAAAAGTGCACTGTAACACACATCATTGAGCTTTAGTGTTTTGTATTTGTTTTCTCAGCAAAAGAGAGATCTCCTACCTTTATTGGAATGATATGAAAAATACCCAATTCAAAAGCATGAAGAGGTCATTTGAGACTGAGGGGACACTTACAGCCTCTGGGTTTTTATTATGTTTAAAAAAATGAATACCAAGTGTCTAACCCTTTGAAATTTTCTTCCATGGATTGTTTTCATAGTCAAAAGTCACATATGGTTATATCTTGATCTTTTACTGTAAGAAAGAAGAGAAAAGAGCTTATATATCCATCTCCCATTCTTGGACATGGGTGTGAGCCATACATTGTGATTTGGTCAAATTGTTTCACTGCCCTACAGGAGTCAGAGAGTTTTTCTTCTCAAAGTTCACTTTCTCAGATAGACTTCCCTCTTCTGTTATATTACAGAAATAAGAAGCATGCAGTGCTGCATATCTGTATCCAGTAAAGCACCACTGAAGGTACAGTCCAGAGATGAATCTTTCAGGTGGCAGAGGTGAATTAGAAGTCCCACCAATAATAGATCTCTTCTGGCTCTCATTCCTGGGATTATGTGACTATAGGCAATGTTACAATCAGTGTTGTATGTCACAACAAAGGCAAATCAGAAGACAACAATAATTCCAAGAGCATGATGAATAAGAAATAAGAGTTTTTAACAATTTCTTTGTTGCTTTACAGTGAGGAAATTGTTTTCAAATTCTAATCAGTGATATGATAAAGGTCCACTCTGTCAGGAAGAGAGTTACAGGGGACAGTGCTCTGGGGAAATGTTGCATTGCTTAAGCAGAAATAATCTTGTACAAACACAGTCCTGAAAGTATAATGCCTGTTCTCCTGCTTTCAGTGTATTGGACTTATTTCAATTTGCAGAAAATGGTACTTCTGGGCTTACTGTGCTAGTGATAAACACAGAAGCTTCTTAAAAAGTTTTCCAGATTAATTTCATCTGACAGGTGACTGATAACCCTTTTTGGATTAATGTAACGTTAATACAGGATGTCCCTGTAGGCACAGGTTCTGTTCCTTTCCTACTGGCAAGTTATAATATGATACAAGTATACAAGTGCCAAAAACATTTTTTTCTGTTTTGCTTAGTGTCACACAGTAAAGTACTGGAATGCTAAACAAACAAAACACAGCCCATTGCCATCAAAAGCTTGTCATGCTGGTACTGAAAACTGAACCATAAAAAGCAAAGTCATTTCTATCTCTCTGGGCAGAAAATGACGCTTTTGTTATGTTTGACAAGTACACCAAAGGATCCAGGTCTGTGACTGGGGCTGAAATACAAAAAATACTAACAATGATGGCTGAACCAGTGTAAAATGGCCAGCTAACTTCACAACAAACTCTGAGCCCTGTTTTTGGTAGAAATCTAGTTTTCTAATAACCTATGTCTGGGTCTTATTGGAATTCACATGTAGAGA
This sequence comes from Apteryx mantelli, assembly GCF_036417845.1. Taxonomy (NCBI): domain Eukaryota; kingdom Metazoa; phylum Chordata; class Aves; order Apterygiformes; family Apterygidae; genus Apteryx; species Apteryx mantelli. Next base: position 39,422,846 of record NC_089984.1, read on the forward strand.
CCACTTGCCTTTTCCCCTGCCAGCAAAGCTCTGTTCTTTCAAGGATGACAGGCCAATAGCATCCCAGGGTGTACTGAGCTAGTGCCAGTATTTCTCCTTTGTGGATCAAATAGCAGGAATTGGAATGAACCTTCCTCAAATTCTCTTTCAGGATCTCCTCCAGGCAAAACTTTGAGGTTTGCATAACTCTGGAAACTAATCTGACTTTACGTTGGCAATGAAGAAGAAACCTCTTATTTGTGCCAAACAGAAATATATTTCTTCTTAGTAACAGCTTTCATTGCTTGTATGTCATTTCTATCTTCCCATTTTTTTTCTCCTGCTGTGATTATTCCACCTTTTAAGGATATTTTTATACACACTGTTTCAGGCATGCTGAGACTAGAGTAGGATACATACATTAATTTATCAGAGCATGTGAATTTGATGTGGTCAAACAAAATGTTTAAGTAAGTGGTCTGAATGTGCTATTCAAAACTGACGGATAATATGAATAAACTGAAAAATCACTTTTCCTTTACTTCTTGAAGTACCCCCAGAAACCTCAGTAAGGACAATCTAAGCCAAATGGTCTCAAGAAAATAAGAATGTCACTTTGCAATTAATAGATAGAATTGTATTTTTAATACAGTGTAATACACTGCCAGAGTAGAAGTAAAGCAGCTATCATTTTCATTTTCAATTGAGGCAAAGAACTTGTGTTATGCTTTTCATTTTCTCATATGAAACATTATTTTTAGTTTATAGTCAACTACAGATGCACAGATGTCAGGATGTTGTATGTATTGCCGCTTACAATGTAGTATAAGCAGTTACAAGAAAGCTTAGTTCAGGACCCTGATCTATAGTGGCAGGAGAGGGTTAGTGTCTCAAAGGTGGATGCTTTTTTACTCAAAAAAAAAAAAGTTGCATGCTTATCTGTTCAGTGATACAGCTGTGACTGCTTCCCGGCAAAGTGCTCTAGCAACAGCTCTAGTAGTGGGTTCTTTAGAAATTCCTGAATGTAACAAGCTCTATAATAATAATATTGAATTCCTGGCAATTTTCTATGTCCTGGTGTGTTTTAAAATGTCACAGATATGCCCTCCTTTTAAATCGAAGATCAGATGTCTAGGAATCAGTCGTGCCCCCCGATTCACACTTAAATCTTTTGTGAAAGAACAAAGAGAAAACAGTCAAGCTGTTCATTATGTATTTAAATCAAGAAATGCCAGAGGAGCCATACAAAGAGTGGAGCTGCTAAGACAGGTTAGGAACAGGTCAGGCTGGATCACATCGATCACTAGTTACAGCTTTAACTCTATAGAGGAAAATTACTGAAGCACAGTGTCAGCAACACACAGCTTTCATCGCCCCTTTGTCTGTCAGCTCTGTGGGTGATGGAGTACAGGTTGTAAGTCCTTGATGTTAAATATGGTAATGCCCAATGGAGTTAAAGTTAATAATAAAGAGAGGAACACGGGAACAAAATGTTGAACAAAAGGGGCATGTTTAAGTGATTTATTGGGAAGGCTGAGTTTTTCGTTATGATGTAATGGACAAAGAGTTTAACAAACACCAAAAGTTTTTAGGTTTTCTATAGTTAGATATAAGTTTTTTGCAGGAAGAATTTTGCATAATTATTCTGCAGTGAAAAGTACTTATTCTGTGTGTTTTCTGCAAGCATTCTCTCTCTAATCTTTCACATTAATAAACCAGGCAATAATCACCCACTGTTTTTCAATGTTTCCTGTTCCTGTTTGATGTCATTGAGCTTAATTCACCCTTTACACCATGATTAAGCTTGGCTTGCTTTTTTTTGTGGCCTATCTTCTCAATTTTTGTGGTGTGTCGATACTTGTTTTAGAATTCTATTTAGAATAGACACAAATAGTAAAATGGAGATGTCACTGAAACAGATAGAGAACCTGTGTAATGAGAACTGAAAAGTAATTCTCTTGCTCTCTTCTCCAAACAGATTATGTTCATGAAAAGAAACTGTGTTAAGAGAAAGGATTCACTCTATATTAGATTATTTTTTAAGAAGAAAATGGAATTCAGCAACAATTTTTTGGTATACTACATCACAAATTCAAAGCATACCGCTCCATAGAAAGAGATGACATGATCTAGAACCTCTCTATACTGTTAGATTTCATCCAAAAAGTTTCCTATAAGAGATTATGTTTCCATAAACAGAAGATACATTTATTGACCACACAAGACAAAATCATGGCTTTGCAGTCTTAACTCCCCAGTCCATAACAACATTAACTGAACTAAAGTTCTTGGTTAAAAATGACTTCTCTGTATTTTGCCTACAACCTGGCAAATCTCAGCATATGCAGCTGTATCCCTTTTGGAGAGGAAGGTCATCGCAGAAGGTACATTGACACTTAAAATAACCCAGTTAAAGGTCAATCTTGTCAACTCTCTTTGCTGATCATTACTAAAACATTCACTTGGATGGCATGTAGTGTAATCCGAGTTTGAGATAGCCCTGTAGGACTTCTCCAGAACCTAATTTAGGTACAGCATTACAGAATGCTGACAATGAAAGAAAATGGTGCAACAGGGTTGACCTTGACCATGAAATGGATATTGCTGATGTGTAGGAACCTTCAGCTTAGACTTCTGATTTAAATGATCATCTCTACAACACAGAAGTTGTCAGTTGTGCCAGTGGCTGTTTGTCTTGTTATCCTTGTGACATCATTATATAAGAACACGCCTATATTCCTGAAATTAATTTCTTTTTTGCTTACTCACTGCCTGTGTAGATACCTTTGGTCATTTAATAAAAATGAATTAGACCAAAAGAACTGTTTTGTTACCTACCAAACATCACCACAGCTGAGCTTAAAGCCAATGTGATAGGGCCATGTGATGGGAAAAGGTGTCGGTAAGATTTATCATTTGCCATTTCTCAGCTGGGCTTCCTCATTCGAATGCCTAATAACCTCAGGCTAAACATTCATTTTATGAGCGTTATAAAACTCTGTATCCCAGTAAAGCAGACTAATTGTTCCACCTCTTCTAGACCATGATTGCCAACCAAATTTATTATAACTGTTCAGGTTAAGGAGATGTTATTTAGATTAGCAATATATGAGTTCTTTGGTTGGAAGGATTGTTCACTGTTGTGTCTTCTCATAACAATAAATGAGAAAAGATATACCACTTAAGCTTATCAGTAACATTGCTGGGAGAAATGGAACTTAAGATGGCAAAATAATCTCCCTCTATAGAGGTTCCTTAATGGAAATAAATGAAACTGACAAAAATGTGCTTTTTGCTGTAAAAATTATACTGATTTTAGTTTGTTAGTCAGCTGAGCTTTGCTGGTGAGGCAGGGATTTCTTTTCCATTCTCCTTACCAATAAAACTATGCCAGCAAAACTTTTAGGTGGAAATAGAATCTAAAAGTGACATATTTTAGCTCAATGGTCTCAAAATATTTTTTGTGTCTTAATCTCACGAAAGTCCTTCTTAACCCCAATTTTCCAAAGCAGTCTATGTAAGTGCATTAGGTGTTCAGTTATTTTTTATCTTGTTCTGTAAAAGAATAGCAACATAACATACAAGGGTACCTTATTCCTCTAAGTAACTCTTTGTGCCTCTCAAATACTCAGTGTTTCTCAAACAACACTCAAACACTCTGTATTTCTCAAATAACCATTCTTATTTGTGATAATTAGTCCTGGAAAACTCAAAAATTGTATAGTTCTAGATTCAAGTCCTGTGCAGCAGAAGTTGAATTCTTAGAGATTTGGTGGTTCGTTGATGGAGTTTTACTGAGATGATTTAATTAGGTCAAACAGAGAAGAGAGAAATTTCAAGGAATAATTAGAAAAAGAGATGGTTAATGGTTTATCTCAGTGGATCCTATTTAGTTAGCACTGCTTTACTTTTACATGTGTTTGTTGCAGTCTCTGAATTCAGAAGATTTGATGTCCAACTCTTTCCGTTCCATTTGGAAACCTGGTGAAGACAAACAGGCTCCCCCCCAGCACCACCACACACACACACGCTGTTGCCATTTCTGATCCTGGTAAGGCAGCACGACTTTGGAACTGATCATGCCACTGAATTAAATAGAAAGTTCCTCACTTGTGCTGGTGACTTACCAGCCATTTCTTTTGCAGAATCAGTGTTGTTATAGCCAAGCTGTTACCAAAGAATGATATTATGGTTTGTGGCGTATTAATTTGACACATCACCAGTTTGGAAGTAATTATTTTAACACAGGTGTTATTTACCTGCATGTATAATTATTTTCTCATACAGCAAGCTATCAATTTCAGTGTTCCAGGATGGAAATAGTTCCGGTTTAATAAGAAGTCCACTGTCTAAAAAGAAGTAGATTGCCTGACCAATAAAGTGTTATGAGTCCATTTCATAATTCATTAAACATATTCTGAGATACATGTCTTATATTTCTACATAAAAGTCTTGTAGAGAAGAACTTTTGATTTAGGATCAGGTTTTTTTGTGAAATCTGGTGATTTACCTGGTTTATTCAGCTTTCTGTACTCCTCTAGTCCAAACTTTGCAATTGTTATTGTGTGACTGACTACACATGAAAACAGATGGTGAAGTTTCTTTGGATGTTTAGTCACCTTGAAGCACCTACTAATTTTCCTAGGAAAGAATTTGAAACTTTCATATGTCCTAAGTCACATTGCAATAATTCAGGACTGTGGTGCAGCTATTTCAGGTACATTGCACACCCCCACGTGGAGAAGCCTCACACAGCCTTCTGTCAAAAACATATGGCTATAATATAGTGGGAAATAGAACGTTTAGCAACAATCAGCCCATTTCAGCTCCTCTGAGAATGATATCAGATTCCTTCCTCATTGGAGCTAGTCAGATCAAATTAGACAAAGTGTCTGACTAAAAAAGGGCTGAGCGTCTGCAGTCCCATTGACTCACTTGGAAATATAGGTACTCAGCCATTATTTGGAGGTTAAATTCCTCATGCATAAATAATTGTGCCTGGCCTTGCTTCAGAAAGGCCACACTTCTGGTGGGCTGAGATTTGTACCCATGCAGTGTAGGCCATCCTGGCCATTAATATACTATACTTGAAGTGAATTCACCCTGTCTTTAAGACTTCTTTCTTCTCTCAGCTTCCTTTGTTTGGGATAGTCTTCCCTTTCCTATGAGCTCAGTAGATTTTCCCTTGGCTTCTCATTATCAGCTTTCTCACATTCCATAACCAGTGCACAGTAGAACCTTCTTTCCTCTCATAACACAGAAGATGAGGTGCAACTCCCAAACATTTCCCACCTCATTTGTGTTTTCTCAATGCCATATCTTGTCTGTGAACCTCCCTTTGCACCTGAATTTCCTCTAAACTTGGGACCCCTTATCTGTGTGTTCCCTTACCTGAGCATGGCATTACTTCCCCTTAGATGAGGAACCCATGTCCCTGCTCCAGAGCAGAAAATGGAGTTGTGGAATATTAAAATTATGTTCTTGGGGTAGTTCAGAGCATATAACACACCCTTCAAAATGCTATTTATAAACTGGAGAGAGAAGCGAATGTCTCAATTGAAACAGCCAGCTGAATATGTGGCTTACAACTTATAAAGCACTTCCCTCATAATGTTTGCATTTGTGGGAATATTTCTTTTTCCTGCACTTTGTCATGCATTGATTTTAAATGATCTCTTGCACGAGAGCCTGTGCGTCTGTGATACAGCTGGCAGGCAACCTATGGCATTTTTGAATTTTTAAATAAATAAAATAACAGTGATTGAAATTGTGGCTATATTAAACATGATATAAATAACCTGACTTACATAAAGACAGCTATAATGCAACCTTGAATTCACCTATGGATTATGTATCATCTCATCTGTTATTCTAAAAACATTTCTGGGGAGAAAATGCTAGTCGACTACCCACGATTTTTCTTGAAGCGACAGGAGAGATGTTTTGTCCCTGAAGTCAATTTGTTAATTTCTTAAAACCATGAAGAACAATGGAAGATTATGTTACTCTCTCTAGATATACACAGACTATCTGAATAAAACCGAGATCAATTTCCACACAGAGATTATTTTTTCTGGTACAAGAAGCATGTCATTTCTCCACTAAATGCCTGTGTGACTCCACAGCTGATGTAAATCAGCAGATCTCCATTGACTCCTATCTAGATAAAGTGTACCCTTAGGAAATGCCTGGCATCATTACCAAAAGGGTAAAGAACAACAGACTAGCCAGGATCTGCAGACTCAACTAACTCCCTGCAACCTCATTTGGGAAGCATCCTTCCCACTATGGAGAAACTCTGTGCAAACTTATCTTGAATGACTTGAAGTGTGTTTTTTCCTACTCCAGAAATAGTATAGCTATATCAGAAATGCTAGAGGAAAAATATATATATTACTTAACAGAAGTGCTATTCCAAACATGCTGCATAAATCCATGCTCTTGGTCACAGCAACTGAAGCAATCCCCATTCCCCTTGGGAGAATTGGAACTCCTGGCTAACCCTACCATGTCCTGTGCCTCCCACTCCCATCCTTGGAGTGAGGTGAAAGGTTTTAGGAGAGATTTACTGTGGCAACAGGCCCAAGACCATTTATTTAATTGCAGAGCTATTTTCCCTTTTTGCGAAGGGAAAGAACACAGCCTTTCTTTGTACACCACTTCGTAGTGTAGTAGAACCTTTTTTGATTAAAGTGCTGTATAAATGTAAGACTTTTGTACCTGTATGATTGACTGGTTATGCTAATGGACCATCTGCTTCATTTGCTGCTGTTCACACTGTGATCTTAAAGGCTAGTCTCTATCATGTGATATATTTGGGTGCTGTTAGATTTGTATCTAGGTTTGTTTCAGGTTGAGATTTTTCATAGCTGTTTAAGGGATTAGGTTGCCAAATTCCCATCACACTTAACTGAAGTTGATGGGAAAATAACATTTCCAATTCAAAAAGACTTCATATATCTCAGCTGAAGGATTTCACTTACACCAACAAATTCCACTACAGACCCAGTTAACATATTACAAGTGATGGTTACTGATTAGATGCCACTTTCACAAGCCAGTAGGATGAAACAGGTAACAAAAATTATTTCATTAAAGTCAATGCACTGTTAATGTGAGGAATGATTTCACAACTTTTGGGAGGTAGTGACAGACTCCCTTGAGTCCCATAGCACCCTTTGGAGGTCCAGCTGCCCTTCCATATTTAAAAAGCTATAGAATAAGGGCCCATGGGCTTGACCTTTTAAATCATGTTGAATTCAGTCTCCTAACACTAACATTTGGGTAAAAGTCCACCATGACCCTACATGTATCATCTCTTGATTGAATAGATCACTGTAAAGACGGTCTGACTGGTTTTCTTCTTGTAAAAATTATCTAGTTCCATTCTCTTCCCCTCCCTCTTTTCATGCAGTTTCTAGAATCCCTAAAGACTCCATATCTAACTGAAGCAGGCAAATACAATTTTTTCCTTTAACCCCTGAAGCTCAACAAGTCTGTTGTGTTTTTGTATTTCAAGCACCTGGAAGACAAGAACAGACATTGTCATTTTTCTTCAGGACAATTTAATTTTTTCAGAGTTATTAATAACTAGAATGGTAGATTTCCATCCTTGCATTCTGTTGTTTTTCAGAACTTCCAAAAGCTCACAAATTATGTAAAGTTTCAGGATGGACTGTTGTCTCTTCCATGAAGTCAGCACAGGGACAAGCAAAAGCAACTCCAGAAACTGTATGATTGGACTTGTAGCCAGATGGGATACCAGATGGCAAATTTTTTTAATGTTGTCATGAGTAAAAGGGGGAAGAGGAAAAGAACTGAAGCTCAACTAGATGCAACTTTAACCTGCCACATATGATGCTTTAAAAGTATGATTTATTGATCTCATTGTAAGAACCTTGCACTGGTTTTTGCTCCTGTTTGGCAGAACTAATATGCACATAAACAATGCAGTTACTTTCATCATCTAACAACAATAATTTGTAGTTTAGGACCTGTAAATGACTTTATTATAGAGTCACTAGGTTCGTGAAGCAGAACCTACTTTGAATAACCGTGATCATCCCAGGAGAAATCTCACAGAATAATGATTAAAAATTCTGGTTGCTTGCCAGTTGCCATAAAAGTTCTTTGTGGCACAGTAGGACTATGCGCTGTGTAACTAAGCAGCTGAAGGTTTGTTTTCTATGTTATTTTCCCTGCTTTGTTGCCTTTGGCAAGCACATTGCAGTTGCCTGCACACCTACAATCTTTAGCAGAACTTGATATGCTAAATCTGTTTCATGTTCATCTAATCTATGATAATGCCATGATTAGTATTTGCAACAACAGTACATGCCAGGACTGAGTTAAGGTTTGCATAAAAGATGTAAGTTAATTAGAACTAGGCAAGCTCAAGGTTACCAAACTGTCTTGGCATATTGACAGCTTGTTAATATAAAATGAAGACAGTGTTAACTGTTAAATATGCTGACCATTCTTTCCAATTCACATTAAAGTATATATAACTTTATAGTAAAGGAACTAGTGCAACTTCAACTTAAATGGCAATACTCCTATTTGAATGTGTGGAAGAGTACACACTCTTCCATTTTTCTTAAGAGAAGTAAGTGCTGTACATCTTCTTGGAGGAAACTACTGAAAATGAAGCTAAACACCATAATGGGGAAACAACATAAGAGAACACACTAGTTACTGCTCCTGCTTTGTCTTAGACTAGTTGTGTGATCTTAGCATGCTTCTCTACCACTGCACAGAGATATTCCTTTTCTGGGGTACTTCTGAGAAGTCATCATTCTCTAACTGTTTGGGAGTTAAGACTTAAGGGACTACACGGTTCATTGCTATGGAACGTGACAGCTTAAGTAGTTATAAATTCTATAAACTTCACAAAAATAACATCAGACCCAGTTGAATGTTTGGATGCCTCACAACTTGCTACATCCAAGTTTAGGACATGTTCTTTGGTGCAAATCCATTAATATAATGGTAGGACATTATTTAGTTATAGGTTCCTAGGGCTATTTCCTTTTTGGACTACAGATGTTAATAGTGACTGCAAAAAACTAAGTCATGTCTTTAATTTGTTTTAAAAATAAAACACTCTTCCCTACCTTATAATAACATGATACCTTGTGCTCTTTCCAAAGTTCTATAAATGGGCTCAAAAAGAAAACCCTAGATCTATGAAATGTGGTATGTTGATTTAACATCTGGAAATACTCGCATGGCTGTCTTCACTGGCTTTCAAGACGGTGAAAAAAATAGGCTTTATGATTTCTAGATATTCATACAAGGAGTAGCTAGTAGCATCATTGCTAGTAAATAAGATTACATTTTCTACACTGGAGACTGATGTTTTAGAGTTTGGGTTTGTGCATTTCCTGTCAGTCTGTTACTAATTCATAATGTTAGGAGCTATTTGTTATTACTTTGTAACTAGAGAAGGCACTCCAGTGCTCATTAGGTAATCTTTATTGGACCATCTCTGCCATATTTGTACTGAATAGTACCCTTATTACATGCTTAGTTCCATTTATTTCATCTGTTAAAATTAGATATTTCCACTGCATTCAGAAAGCATCCATGTACTTGGCTAGCAGGCCCAGAACTTGAAACTAACCATTAGAAACTGTTTTTAAAGCAATTTCTTTTACAGTTTACTATTACCATCTCTTTTGTTGAGTAGCAAGGGTTCCCAATTCCTATGGTACTAGTACCCCAATGGAAAATTGAAAGAAAGAACAGACTGACAAATGTGATTTTATTTAAAGTAAAAAATGCACAGGTAAGAAAGTGAACATTCAAACATTTCATTTTAGATAATAAAATATGAAGTTAAAATCTGCATGTTCAAAGGACCCCTTGCATGTTCTTTTTTGCTGGCTCTGGCTGCTTTTTGTATGTTCCCTAATTGACTTTTAAAAACAAATGAGAGACAAAAAAAGAAAGGAAGTGGTTCTTGGCCTTTTTAACAGTTTAATCCTCTCTTTTGACATTTGCCATGTACTCCTTGGATTTACAGTCTACTATTTCAGAATGTTGTACTGAAAATACCAAAAATACAGAAGAAATGGAACATTAGTGTGCTCAAGCAGTGTGACTGGAGGAAATGGCTAGAAAAAGTAAAGGACTTTTTCAATTAAACAGCAGAAAAAAACAAGCAAAACATTGTTTATACACCTTTGCATAGAAAACATCCAGAGATTTACACAGAAGACCAAAAATTGTGCTTGTTTCTTTTTCTATTAATTCATTTTTAAAGAATTCTTTTTGTTTTTCAGCTAAATCAATAAACACAGAACAGAATAAAAATAAAGACAGTCCTTCCCTACAAATACTTCAAGGGGAAAATGTCCTCTGAATTTTAACAGATGTGCTGCATTCACACAACATGCAGCCTATAATGTTGGCACTGGCACTGACAGTAATGGGCATCTTCTGGGAGTTCCTTTTCATATACATCATTCATTTTGGTATCAACTAAATATGCCACAGCTAAAAAGTTGATAGAAAACTATCTAACTGAGCCTTTAAAAAAGCTGTGCTAGATCGTGCTAGGATAGACTCAAGATTATGGCATTTAATTATTCTGTATTCTTGGAGAAAGGACCAAGATTAAAGCAGTGAACTAAAGGATATGTAAGTTTAGGAAAAATACTATGAGCAGGAAGCTAGCTTCCAGATGGACTTGACCTTCATAACTGTGTGCTGAAACACCTGCCTAGGCAGACAGCTGGACACGTGTTCCTTTTAGAAACTGGGCAAACCCTTCAGTTCATTTCACAATGACCATCAGATCATGCTGATGTTCTTGTGTTAGTTTATAGTTTAACCAGTGACCTGAAGATGGCAGTCTCTAAGTATCAACGCCAGTATCTAAAACAATAGAGACTTCCTATTTATCTATCTGTGAAGAATTACAGCTTTCTGTATTGAGCTTGATTGTTCCTAAAGAAACTACAATAAGCAGATATAGTGGTAATGTGTGTTAATCCTAAACTCAGCTGGAGACCTTGCCATACCAACAAATACAACAGGCTTTACCAGAGTTATGAGGAATTACTTCCAGTAATTCCTCCAGAAATGAAAATAGTGGTTCAGGATCTCATGACCTACATTGTGAACTTAACTCATAGCATTACTGTAAGAAGTTTGTTTGTAGAGATTTTCATTGTTTTTACTATTCCAAACAAAGGAAATTCTTTGTCATTTTCTTTCATTGCAACATTTTCTTGGAAGATTCGTTTGTATATTTTTACTTTCTTTTTGTTTGTGTATTCTGTAGGAGGCATGGAAGAAATTTCAAAACAATGCATGAACCAGGATTTTCCTTCTTAATATAACATCTAGTCTTCAAAAAGACTCTCATATATGTGCATTTGGGACTGTACTGCTAAACTACAAATCTTTGGAAGTTGACACAGATGTAGGGTTTCCAAGTTTTGGGATGTCCCATTTGATGATACAAATGTTATCAGATGACGCAGCTACTATTCATCTCCTTAGCATTTTGTTTGCTGAAACCTTCTGAAGACAGCTACTTCAAATTGAAAAATCTTACTAAACACGTCACTTTTGAAAATACTGACTTAACAGTTTTGTCTTTTCCAACTGTAATGTTATACCATCTCAAAAGTACGTAGCTGATTCATTAGTTATTTTGAACATATTCTGATGGTAGTTCTGTATTATTACGTTCTGGTAAGGATCTACACTGCAAGGCTAACAGAGGCCTTCCTAAGCATGCAGAAAAAGCCTGGCAGGGGAATTCCTAGTGACAGTCCTATTCCTTTTTGACCATGATGATATGAATACCACATTTTATAACACTGCATGTGCTATGCATGTGATATGAAAGTCTTCCCAAGTCTCACAGCTCATCTACATGTCATACAGTGATATGGAAAGGATCTGGATCCTTTATCACAGGCAGATAGTGTAGGGTTTTTTTAAAGCAGTTCCACTTCGAATATGGATGTAAATATTCTCCCTGAATTCTTCTTCAAAAGAAGATTTTGGTCAGAAATTAGATGAGCTAATCCCTATAAGTTATAACATATACCATACCAAGCAGAATGAAACATATTAAAACCTGGAAGCCCATTAAGATTCATGACATTTTACCTACTTTAATTTTTTGAAACAGGATTCCTCTTTTATGAAATAACAGTCAGTTCAGCTTTTACAGCTTTATGCCTATGTGTAATGGAATCATCCATCAGTACAACTGATGATCGTCTAGGGCTTAATGAAGGAGATTCCAGCAATTATAATCCTGATTTGTGAAAGAACAGGCCTACTTCAGGAGAGTCCTACTCTAGCTTTATATCATGTCAGATATCTCTACACTTAGATAAATAATTTAATAACACGAGAGCCAAAGATTTTTGTGCACAGATACCTGAGCTGACACAGTTGCAGAATAGCCGCTTTCAGCTGGAGTGTAAGGCTTTGTGGCTCATGTGAGCATTATACTGAGGCTTGCAGCATACTTTTCAGCTGCATGGTGCCGATAGGCCTTGTATTTTCCTGGAAGTAATATTAGCCAGACAACAGAGCTTAAAAGAATGATTTTTTTCTAGGTTTGAGAGACTGGAGTCAATCTGGATTCCCAGGACAAGTACCACCAGCCTAGCAAGATTTTTATTCAGTCTAGAAAAGTGTTTTTTCTTACGCAGTGGCTTACTCCTGTATCTAGGAGCTATATTATTATGACCTTGTAATAAAGATTTCTGTTATATTTTATTCTGCGTAGACATTATGGTTGAAGGTGTTCAGTTGATAAAGGAAACCAGAAATTATCTGTGGAAATAAAAAAGGGGCTTTCCCTTAATAGTCATTTGAAAAGATTTTGGGGTGGGAAAATGGAATGATACTGTACACAGGAAAGGTGTTGAAGAGAAAGGATCCTGGAAGGACACAGACCCAAATACAAAAGGAATTTTCAAGAAGAATTTAACCAGAAGAAATATGACTGTGCTAGTATTTTGCAGTATCTATATATCCTTTATATTGATGAAAGTAGAATGCAATTGGCTTTGGAGTCTTCCCAAAACTGTGTGTGTTTCTGAAGGGCTTAACAGAAGCACTTAAACCAAATGACTTACTAGACAAAAATAAGGGAGAAGGCACTTTTATGCATCGCATCTTGGTTTTAGTTATTCTTTTTTTATTGTTCCCCCAGGCCTGAAGTCCTACAGTGGTTTACTCAGGGACTCAGCTCTCTGAGGAAGGATATTAGGCAAAGGAGTATGACTGCAAGTCTCTCACAGAGAAACAGAAGAGAGATAACGCTGGAGTCTACAAATATGCAGGAAGCTAAAAGCACAAGAGACTACCATGGTGGACTGCAGACACAGCATCCTGGTTAGTGAAAATCTGTTCCAACCAGCTGTAGGCAAGGTTATACAAGAACGCTTAGGATCTACTTCCTTCTTCAGTGTAATATGGCCTCCTATTTTCCATGGTATTACTAACTACCAAGTGAATAGGAACGAGCAGTTTTTTTAAGGCATGTATAACAGTAGGGTAGAGTCAGCCACAAGTGAAACTAGTTTCAGCTCAGCATCTGATCCAATCTGATGAGCAGAGACACAATTTCTGGGCTGTGAACAGGTTGAAATTCACTCATGTATAACTTCAATTTTATCATGTAAAATGCTCCTAATTAACAGATATGTTCATTACAAATGGATCCTATTTAATTCAGCTACTAGTAGTTCACTATTTAGATGTCATCTCTCTGTAATTCAAATATGGCTTATTTTACTGAAATTTTCCTTGCGTTGGAAATAGGACCAGCTTACCCCAGAAGTGCACTGGATCATTCTGACAGGTTCAGAGAGTGACTTTGCAAAGGGCCTACTCCATGACCCACTCTGACTGCTGAGGACTGCTGAGGCGCTATCACAAAAACCCTTGCCGTTTCCCACCTGCTCTCAATGATACTAAAAATAGAGCTGAGACAACAGTTGACTGGCAAGCAAAATTAAAGGAGCATTTTTCTTCATTAAATTAATGTTAAACATAATCTAGTACAGAGATTCCATTCAAGGAACAGATGGTAAATGCAAGGTAATACAGAAACAGATTAAACAATATTGGCAACAGTAGATGTATTTGCACAAAGCACAAAGCTAGTAAGTGCTAAATGTTTTTTAAACCTCTGTTTAACTCATAGGAAACAAAATCATTTTTTAGATGTGGTTCTGAATTTTATTCACATGCAAAGTACTTTAAGGAAGCTACAGGATAAAAGGCTCACAAGATCTCTGTCTATGAAAGTTCTAAGTCTACTAAAAGTTGTGAAGATATTCTTATAATTTCTGTTTTTACTAAATTGCAATATTAAATAAATAATTTGCTTAAGCAAAGAAGTCAGGTAGTTAAGATATGAGAATTGAAGCTGAGGTGTCTGGACATTTCCAGTGGGAGTAACTACCATCTTGAGAATGGTACAGCAAGATCTGGTTTGCCTCCATCATAGTAGAGTCAACCACAACTCTTTTGTTTGTGTGGCCTTTCCTTTCCGGTGTGGCTGGAGGGAGTTGGTAATGTTGCAGTCCATGGGAGTTGGGTGAATGGTTTAGGACCAGACTGTGACAGAATTTCTAGGAAAAGGGCAACAGAAGAGTGTTCCCCTCATTCCTTGCTTGGCTTGACAAGAAAATGTCAGAAATACTCTTGTTACAACTCAAGTTTTCCATTATTTTGAAACAACATCCAAGGGAATTACTTCAGTTATTGTAGAAAAAAGCCTTGGGCCCAGACTCATCTGACCAATGCTCTGCCAAAGACCCTGTTGCTATATTTGCCACTGGCTGTGGACAAGCAAGAGGGGCAGAGGGAGAAAGACTGGGTGGAAGTGGACTGTGATGTCTACAAAATCGCCTACTAGATGGTTGCATTTTCCCAGCCACCATTTAAGAAACATGTTCTCAAGCTCCCTTAAGAACATCACAGAGGATAGTCAAAGACAAGCTGTGAATTGAACAGGGACATCTTACTCTTTCTGTTCTCCTCCTTTAGTGTGCTCCCCTCATTTTCTTCCTTTGCTCTCTCCCTCTCATTTTCTTGTTTTTCTCTGTGTAAGTTTTGTGGTAGGTAAATTTATGCAAGTATATTTATACTCATGCAAACAAAAGTTCTTGCTTTGAAAATATTACGGATACAACTATCTGGGGAAGAAAAGCCAGTGAATGGATCTTATACACTGAAACAGAATAAAGCAAAACAAGGAAAGTCTGGATTTATTACAAAACTAAAAACCCAAAGCAATGCCTGCAAAACAGTTTGCTTTAAGTAGAGTAATAATTCTTTGAGACAGATTATATGAGCCTCTTACACATGAGAAATTGCCACTCTAATAGTGAAATGCAACTCAATCCAGCAAGGAGATACAGCTCTGATCTTTAGAGCTACTAGACTCACTGGCTAGAAAATGTGCCTTTTTGTGTTGCTACAGAATATAGAAGTATTAACTTTTCAACTTTCTAAACACAGAAGATCATAGAGTTTTTCAGTTATATATTTTTGGAGTTTATAATGATGAGATGCCACAACCTTACACTCAGAGGAATATGCAGATATTATTCTCCAAAGTACCTACAAACTTGCTATGTGTTGATTCAGGGCATTCATCTGGGTGAAATCTAACCCATAATAAAAAATGTTCAAATTTGAGCTAGACTGGCTCTAATCCTTGTTATGCTGCAGGATCACAGTAGTACCAGTGCTTTTGCAAGGAAGGAGGTAACTGTAGAGCTGGAGCGAGAGAGAGAGGGAGGGTGGGACTGCAGTTTAGCTTTCCATGGGAGCACACCTCACTGAAATACAAGATTCCTGGGTCACACTGATTTAGTGCTTACTTTCTATGAAGTAAGAATCTGACTCTAAGTATTTTCCTACCCTTCCACCCCCTATTTCAACTTCTCTATTCCTTCTCCAGTTTGTGAAAGACCTGCTTGAAATTTCATAAAATCCACTTTTTTTAGTTTCTTTTTTATAACATTGCACCATTAAAATAATAAATTCTTTCCCTTCCTTAGCAGCCTCTAGCATATATAATTTTGGCTAGCAGCTTGAACAAACATGTCTCTTCCCATCAGGGCTGCATAAACATATTGGGTGCTGCCTGATCCGAGACACCTTTACTCTTAATTTACTGCAAGATGCCATGGAAACTTCACAGTCTCCAGCATAACTGAAAGTACTAACTCCACATATTTAACTTATAAATGCTCCCTCTCATCTGACTTGGAAAGCAATCTTATCACCATTTATTTTATATAAGCCCCACTTCAGAGTGAATTAGAAATATCACTCTCCTAGGATTTTTTTTTTTCTGGTCCAGTCCCTGTTTTCTGACTTGGAAAGGTGATTGTCCTATTTTCCCATTTGGCATGGACACAATAATGTTTTAGTTGTCTCCAAGGCCAGAATGCTAAAAGGGCCCAAAGGAGTTGGGTCCTTGATTGGAAAGACCTCAGCAATGTGGAGGCCCTAATCCTGTTTGAACATTTAGCAGAAAATATGTATTTCTGGGATTTTCAAAGGAAACTGCAGGGGGTTGGCACCAACTTCATATCTGCTATCTCTAACTCCCTACCACCCTTCACCTCCTTTGAAAACCGTATTGTGTACATGTACATTTTGACATAAGTATTCCACAAATAACTGTAAAGGTCCATAAGGCAGCTTACACTGGGACTTTGGTCATAAGATGTGAAGCTGCTCACTAGTCCAGTTGCAATCATGAACAGTGAGGACAGTGAAAATTCAGCATAGCTAATCTCTTCTTACAACCATTAGAAGGAATGTGAAATGTTGCACTGGGAAATATAATCTCAAATGGAAGAACTATACAGACAACAAGTGGTACATTAGGGAGTTTATTATTTCAGTTACACTAGAATTCACCAAATAAGCCAGATTCTTTATCCAGTCTAGACCCTTTGTGTCGTAACAGCAGCTTACCAATGTTATATAAGCTTAGCTGATGATTCTTTCTGTTTTTTTTAAAGCTGTTTTAAAAATTTCTCTTTGATAGGTTTAAGTCAAAATGTTGAGGATGGAAAATATCAGTTGTTGAGAACCTCTACTGTGAATAAAGTATTCAGACTAGCCAATAGCAATTCTGGTTACAAAATGAGGGTGAGCAACCCAGATTTTGTTGAATAATTAATTATTTAGAGAAAGTAGGACAGTTCCAAAAGAAGAAAGTACCAGTCCAATAGCCTAATGGTTGAACACCAAAATGGTAGGAAAAGGACTTGAGCCTACGTTAATTACAAGATACTCTAGCAATGAGGCAAGCATCAGCATGATTTCCTAATTTCAGTTATGTTTGGTAGGTCTCACTTTAGTTCCAGCAGCTCCTCTGTTACTGCAGATGTGCACTGCCCCAGTCCCTGCATCTCTATGGAAACCCTACACTGAGCACAATGCAGGTGAAACCCAAATGAAAGCTGTACTTTTCTAATACTTCACATACTAATAGGTTAGATGAAATAAGCTAAATGAGGACACTATTTTAAATGTCTTATCAATTTATTGACTTTGAAGTGTAAAGAGACCAAAACTAGAATTTATGGCAGAATTGCTTAAGAACTTCTTAGCAAATAACCTATTTACATTATTATTAATGGTAGCCTTAAAAGGATAGTCACACCCCAAATGAGCTTTGCACTGTACACACACATACAATGACAAAGTCCCTGCTCAAATAACAAACAATTAAAAATAGTTTATTTCCTTGGCTCTTTATTTCTTGGCAATAACAAAAGTTTAAAATGGTGATACTGAAGATTTAATTAAAACCCCCAGTGCTACCTACAATATTAAGATACATTTTTCAGTGCACTTCAACTTTCACGAAACACGAGGAAACATTTTAGATTTTTAGTCACCTGAAACGCCTGTTGTGAGATGAATAAGTTAAAATACCGTGAGATGTTCTGACACTATCAACGTTGGTGGGGACAACTATGAGATATATATCAATGTTACACTTTGGCAGATGGCCCATTGTTTTGGCCTTGCTGCTGTCTTGTGAAAATCAAGAGCAGAACTCGGCTCTGCTTGGGAACAGAGATGTATGATTAGCTGTAACACAGCTGCAAGGATATCCAAAGAGGTCTCATTTTAGGGAACAGCATTCTCAACTGGAATATAGTGTGAATTTTTTAGGCTCTGACCAAGTTTTTCAGAACAAAATGCTCAGGTGTCCATTAATTTTTAGGCATGCCATACTTCTGAGCAACTGGCCCAAAGACATGTCAGCTTGAATTACACAAGTAAAGCATAGCTACAGCTCCAAATGAAGGTGACAAGAACTATGGCTCACTACTTCATAGTCCCAGAGCTGCTGCCAGTTGAAGTACCTTAGTTGTCTCTTGCCTCTGAGGCACAGTTTGTTCTAAGGCTTAGTTGGATAGTGTTTCTGTTACTATTTGTAAGAACAAGACATTGATTGTATCATGCATTAGAAAAAGTCCTAGTGAGGCTACAAATTCCTTCCAGCTAAGCAGAATTGTGTAGAACCAGTTAGCATATTGCTCTGAGAAACTTCTTTTTACTTTGAATTTTGCTGGGCTATTTTAAATGTAATTGCTCAAGGACATACTTGGTCCGTGGTGTTTTTTTATTACAACATCTCTCTACTATTGTGCTCATTTTACGTAAGGACATAAAAGCCTCCTTTGTACAAACTTTCATCCTTATGGAATGCCAGCCAAAAGCAGAAGCAGCATCACAAGCAGCCATATTTGAAATAGTCGTGTGATGTCCTACACCCGAATAGTTGAGTGGAACTGTAGAAAGACTCCACCCTCCTCAATCTTCCTCCTTCATGTGAGCTTTGTGACTCAGAAGCACGTGCACATTGCTTCTATTGCAGGCCCACATGTTGATGAGGAGACAAATTGTCTTACCAGATCAGATCCCTGAATTAAAAACTGAGACTGGCAAC
The DNA here is from genome assembly GCF_036417845.1 of Apteryx mantelli. Taxonomy (NCBI): domain Eukaryota; kingdom Metazoa; phylum Chordata; class Aves; order Apterygiformes; family Apterygidae; genus Apteryx; species Apteryx mantelli. Next base: position 39,441,795 of record NC_089984.1, read on the forward strand.
ACATCAAGTAATGAATTTATTCCAGATTTAAGCAAATGCATAACAGCAGGTATATATTGGAATTTAGGTCAGGCATGCAAGAGGGACCAATAACGCTGAGCCACAGGCTTTAATACTACCATAATCAAGAGACCAGCCAGGTTTAGTCCTGGCAACTGAAGTGGCAAACTGAGAATCATTACATAGAAAAATATCCCCTTGGGCATTCATAGTCTTCCCAGATCACTAGAAATGATTGTGATAAAAGGCATAATGAAATAAACAGGTCTGATGGTATCAGCCAGAACATCTATTGCAGTAATCATAATCCAGGCTCTGCAGAGAGACCTTGGGGAGGAGAAGAGGAATAGTGAAAACTAGCACATGGCAAAGTGCAGCTATTTAGCCATTTGGGAAACCAGATGTTTTAAGAGCAAGCTATATAAAAAATAATAATAAGCTGACGCATTAGTTGTAGCAGTGCACTCAGAGAAAAAAATCTTAAATTCTATGACTAATGTCAAATATTTAAAAATATTTATTTGGAAAATTGCTGTTTATTTCAGGCAGGTATTCAGAAAAGCCTTCTCAGGAGAGTGAAGATGTCTGTAGAAATCTACAGCACACAAACTCAAGGAAATAGCCTTAGGGTTAAGCAGTAGGATGTAATGTAAATTATTCATCGCTGGAAATTAGTAATTAGTCATTCAGTGACAGAGGAGACAGGAAGCCTGGACAAAGTGTTCATTAAGAGGTTGTAGTCCCATTTTCAGGCAGGCTGGAAAGTGATAACTAGAGTCATCAGCCAAAGAAAAGCCAACAATGCACCCAATTAGGAAGAGGTCATCTTGCAGGACTAGATTATAAGTCAGAGAGTCTTATAGCTGTGTGAATAAAGCTGTTTCCTCCACAGATCCAGTCAGCAATTAAATGAAAAGCTGTAGACACCATCCATAGGTGAGCTGCCAAACTTATGAACTTCAATGAACAAGGAGTCATCTACTCCTTGAAAGATGTCCTTCAGCTAACAGAAGTCATGTAAGTCTATGGAATCACTTAGTCAGGATCATGTGAAGCACACAAATGTATAGGACTAGGGCATTACTGTTTAATACTGTCTTATTTTCACTTTGAGCATTTTGGGGCAGAGGCCATAGTGATGTAGGACTCTACACAGTAAGTACTAATTACTTATAGGGCCTGTATGCTCTCTGGCAGCTATGCTCACAAAAAGGAAACAGAATGAAAGTATTCAATTAAATAAGGGAACTGGAAATGTACGAAGGTCATAATGCACTAAACAGAGCTGTGTGAAAAAGCCAATTATTTTTAAAACTGAAGCTTGATTTTTTAACACTTCCAGAAAAGTTTTGGTATCTCACTACTCTCCCACCCACACCAAGTATTTTGGGGGTAGATTTTAGGCTTTGAAATACAGAAACTAGAAAATCTATTGAAACTAAACCTTTTTTTACTAAAATTCAAGAATTTTTCCCCAAAACCATTTGTAATGAAAAAAAAAAAGATGAAAAATCTGCAAAACTTTCATCTCAGACTGAAAGTATACTTCTTATTACAAAAGGTGGTTAATAACATGTATAGCAACATAAATTAATGTAAGCCATTAAATTAATTTAGTTTCACAGATAAATACAACAACTCTGTGTATTTGTTACTAGTGAATTCTCTAAGGGCTTATCCATTTGATATTTTTTAAGGGGATATATATGTGGAAAGACCACTCGAGGACCAAAAGCATTTGAACAATGCTAGTCTGTGTTTCTGTGTCAGGGAGACTGTGTTAACGATTGATGTGTTATGCTTCTTTAAGCTTTAGCCTTTATCCATCTTAAGCAGTTATAGGCAAAGCACTCAAGCGAAGGGCTGAGGGTGTTTTTATATTATGTGGGACTTAATTAGGGGCATTGTTCACATTGTAATTTGAGTTTGTTTTGTAAAAAGGCAAACCATAAAGGTCCTTCTTAGCAAACTGTATATAAAATTTTTTCATGTTTTACAGAAGAGAAAATGTATATGAGGGCACCTATAGCATACAAAGAAACAAAGTGTTAAATTCAGTCACATATCCATAGGAACAGGTCAAGAAATGGGTTCAATGCAGTGGAAAAAAAGACAGAAGACTTAGGAGACACAAATAATTATCTAGTGAATTTTTGGCATGTGGACATTCTCAGAACATATTCAGTCAAATATCTTTATTGTATTAAAGTTGGCCAGTTTATGTTATTTGAGTAGCATAGCAGTGAAGATGATTTTTAGGGGCCAGAGGGAGGAAATTAGAAGACTACATATAAATCAACCAAACTGGAAAATTTTCATAATATAGAGTTCTGACAAATAGTGTTTTAAAATATATTCACTTATTTGAAAGTCCATACCAAAGCTGCATATAAACTCATAAGCTACCAAGAGTTTGAATAAAAGACTCTGGGGCTTTACTCATAAAAATGTGCTGACATGGTTGGGTTAAATTTTTTCCATTAAGTTTAATGGCAGAATTGGAATGTATGTCCATGCATGACTTGAAAAGAAAAATGTCCAATTTGTGAAGTCTGGTACCAGCCAGTGAATGAGATTATAAGAATGGGAACATAACATAGGGCAAAGCTCCCATTTTTCTCCCATAAAAATGAGTGATCTTACTGTCAGCAGCAAATGTGATCTTATCCTAGTGAACGCTAGAACTATCATGCTGCATTTAGTATGGCAATGCAAAGCTGATGACAAAGAAACACACATTCCCTTCCTCCTGACTTTTTCTTTACCATGTTTATTTTTAAAACAAAAATGTCACTTGCAGACAGTGAAAAAGAAATGGAACTAGGCCCATGGAAAGGGCTGTTTTTGCAGTAAATCAATTATGTCCTTACCAGTTCCAAATATCCTGAGAAAAGTTGTTGGAAATGCTTGAAGATTCAGGTTATAAATCAGTAGAAACCCTTACTCTAGAAACTCTGTGTAGTGATATTAAAACCAAAGCATATTGTTGCATGGTATGAAATGCAGGCTTGCTCCTGCTCTCACAGTAATCAGTGACAACGGCAACATGGCCTTCAGAGGTGCACCTTGACTGCTCTGAGCAAATGCCTTGACAAGGCTGAGGTGACTGCATATCTCTGGGGTACCATGGGCACGAGGAAGAGAGTGGATTTTAACCTCAGACTCTACCATCTACCCACACAAAGCAGGGTAATGAGGACCCACATTGGAGAAGCTACTTTCACTCCAAATATGATACCAGATAAGACAAGATGAAAGTTAATCCCTCACTAGGGAGATAAGCTAATGAATTAAAACACTAGATAATAACAAGAAAAGGTTAGCTCCAGGAAAATACAGTGGGTGGGCCCACTGCTTACCAATGCCAAAATCAAATACAAATATTTAAAAACAGTATCATCTGTAAATTATAGGCATAGAAATAAAGCTATTACTAAAAATAGATAATTTGTAGCATGATAGTGACAGAGGTGGAAAGGTCTTCATTATATTGACTGCTCTCGTTAGAGCTATAAAATGTAAATGCTGTGCATGCAGTTGTCTGCCATCTGCAAGGCCTGGCATCCTGCAGGCTGGCTGTATGGGTAATCAAATTTGCACATTATGAATGATAAGAAAGCAATACAGTGGCAGAGGCAGCTCATGATGTGCTCTACCATGCAGGTGGTGTTTACAGATAAGCGCCTTTTTGGAATGAACATTTGAGGTCAAAATAATCCAGGGAGTTGTTTGAGCAGAGAGGCAAACTATTAAAATAAATATGAGCTCATTGTAACCCTTACTGTTTAGACCGTTGTGTTTATGGCAGACTTCCCAAACAGAGCAGTTTCCCTTTGTAGTCATGCAATGCACCTGCCACATCTACAGCACAAACTCACACCTCTCTTCTTGCATTGTCAATTTATCCGAATGCCCTAGCTGTGGTTATGGGTTGGGTAGTCAAACGAATGAGCACCCAGATTAGCCTGCTGTTTCATTAATATCAGTTTCTCACACAGACCAGAACTTTTGCTATGGTTAGAAGATATGTTTTTATTTGTTTCCACAGCATCATACGCCAATAATGTCTCTGCGGGAACAGCAAAAAGACTCAGTGTAACATATATGTCTCTTCCTTTGGAATTACACATTTAGAAGCTCATTAAATACGGGGAATGATATTTTTCCTACTTTGAATCTTAGTGAATAGCACATCTTTGAACATAACTTGGTCTGAAAGCCCAGGTCAAATATGTAACATTTTTCTTCAATCTAGTAGTAATAGCCATGCAATGGTCAATGTATGTAACTTTTTGCCAAAGACATGATGTTTTATTTTTCTAATTTCTTTTAAATAGAACTTTTATCAACATTTACCACAAAGCTGAATTAGGACACACTAAGTTTGGTGAGATCAATTCTGTGATATTATGAATCAATTTAAATATAAGAAAAATCTAAAGTGTTAAAACAAATCACCAGCTAAAGAGCTGCCTAAGTGAAAGTTCTTAATTCTGAATGCATAATTTAATGCTGATTGAGAATAGTACCGCAGAATAGTACCAGACACTGAGTCCATCAACACTGACCAAAATCTAGTCTTTCTAATACCAGATCATTTTGTTAGTGTTTTCTTCTGTTTGGTCCTGTGCAGGGCTGCAGTAAGCAACAGCTTGTTGTTAGCAGTTTCAGTGCAAGCAGAAGACTTTACTGGCTCTTATATCTTCTGAAATGTATCCACCTTCCCTGTTAATTATTAAGCTGTTTTGTATGTTTTGATGTATTAAACAAAGGCTGCCCTTATAGCGCTGATTCTCTCTTAACAAGCTGCATTTACAAAGCTTGCTGAGCAAGAAGCCTTGTAGAAAAGATTTATTTGAGATAAGTACTTCTTGTTTTCTGAATGTGACAGAAAAGTGAAAACCTAAAAATTTCAAGCTGTCATTGTTACTTTTAAACAGGACTGGGTAGGAAGTGTTGCTCTGTTTGGGTCTATCTGAGTACAGTCAAAGGCTTGACTTAGCAAAATATTTTTATTAGTAAGGAAATAGTTTAGCTGCTTGAAATACTGTTAAAAATACCATGCTGGATATTTTATAATATTTATTATAATAACCAAGAGCAGAGGAAAAAAAGTTATGGCATGTAAAGCAAATGATAAGGAAACATTTCAGTCATTTTTCTATGGAATCAAAAGCAGAATGGCATGTAGTTGATGGTCAGTTTTGGTAAATGTGTTTAACTACTCAGTATCAGGGAAACCAATAATTTTCTGTTTGGAGGCTGCAGAGATAAGAAAAAAGTACTGCCAGCTTTTTTAATGATGTTAGATCCTTAAAGCTGCCTTTTGACACAGATATTACAGAGATGGAACAGAATCTCATATTTCCTTCTAATAATAACCATCATTCACAGGGAATTATGTTTCCAAAGGGTACTTTGCTACTTGTCAAATATACACTTTTAGAGATACACACAAATACATATATAATATGTATGTATACATATACATACAAGCATAAATATGTATACACATATGTATGTATATACACCCACACACATATATAAGAGACCGTTTAAGATGGACTGTTCAGTATTGCCTGTACAGGGCTTCCTGGGGGTTGTACAGAGCACTTCACTGTCTCAGGGATTTGCATGGCAATCTACTGTGAAATTACAATTTTTTCAGTGCTCAGTGGCTGCTCCTGCTTGGAGCATTGCAGGGAGCATGCAGGGAGCAGCTCAAGCCCAGCCTGGTCCAAGGTGGTGGGAACAATGAATTTTACTAGTGCAGGGATAAAGAGCCAAAAGAAGGCTAGGGCCAGTCTGGGCTTTTGCTGCCATTTCAAGGTGAAGCAGTGGTTTGGGAGGGTGGAGGGATCAGAAGACCTGCGTTTTCTGTTCCTGCTAGGGGGGAAGGAATGCTGGCAATGACAGATACTGGTAGAAGTCCCTCTTCTTTTCACTTTCCACAGGATGGACATCCCAGATGGACACACCTCCCTTCTGTGTTAGCATTGCATCTGTGCTAGGCTGCTCTGCTCATTGCCTGACTCTAGAACTAGCTTAGGTTGGTAAGTCTTACCTTAAGAGAGGGCTTGGCCCCAAGTAAAGGTAAATAAAAGGAATCTAATCATCTCAACTCCAGGAAAAAAAAAACACACTATGGAAGTCACAATATCCAGAGATCCTGGAGTATTCAGATCTTACATAAAAGGGGTTGGGTGTTAAATTCAGGTGAAAGCACCGAAATACCAAGTTTTTCCAGTTTTCCACCCCAGAGCCACCCCAGAGCCTTTTGCTTCCAGCCAGAAGTGGTGCCAGCAGACTACAGATATATAATAGATGTACAGGTGAAAAACTTGGGATTATGGCAAAAAGACATTCCTGAGCTCAGTTGTGAATGATATTATGGATCAGCTATAATTTGCCACACCCAGGCACTTGAGACTGCACACTCAGGGAAACACGCAGGTGTTGTGAACTGAGCAGAAATGTAGAAAAAAAAAAAGTCAAAATCTGGAAGCATCCTTTAGGTAAAGCTGTGTTCAGTCTAGTGATATTGACTTTCATAAATATATTCTTATTAACTTAAGCTTACAAAGTTTCCCTGGGTTTTGACTGTGTATTTGTTCAGTTCTTTTAAGTCTTGGACATGAAGAGAAAAGAGACATCTATTTCCTCCCTTCTTTCCCTTTCTCTTCTCCCTTTCCCTCTCCTCTCCTCTCCTCTTTTCCTTCCTTTCTTTCTCTCTCTCTCGCTCTCTTTCTTTGGTATTAAATTATTAAAATAGGGTTCACCCCCAAGATATATGCATCAGGAAAGGGATTCGCATTGGAACAAATCAGCTCTGCAGATCTTCTGAGGAGACATTAGGATACAGTCTTGTCGATCTTTTTTTTTCTTCTTGCTAGTGGTTTTACAAACGACTGGGCCAGATTAATCAGGGTGCAAATGTTGTCTGATGAACTAGTGTGGGAAGATTAGAAATTAAGGTGTCATGATATTAAAAGGCCAAGTTTGTCACATATTGTTCAGCACAGCTAACAGAAGAATTAAAGAATTAAAGAAGAATTAAAGTGGGTTTGTGCTACAGCCTGCACTCCCTGATCATCTCAGCTGATAGGGACTATTCGGTCCCAGAGCTAGTCTATAGCAAGCTCTCATCTTCCATGACAATGAGTAACAATACCTAAAAGCATTAAATGAATCATTGGAGCATGGCACATTCCAGGTACTTCTCTGTCCAGAATTTCTCTCCTCCTTGCCCTGAGACACAAGTAACCACAATGGTGGCATCCAGCCAATGTCCCAGTGGGGCAATGCAACACAGCAAAGCCTGGTGCTTCCAGCTGAGCACGCTGTACCTCTCCTAGTACTGTAAGGTGCCTGGTACATTTTCTGACACTCAACAATTAATAATAATAATAAAGGAGATATAGATAAATTTTATGCCTCCCTTTTATAATATGGAGTAAATGATGCACATACATACACAGAAAATAAATCACCCAAGGATGGGCAGGAGTCTGTGGCAAAACTGCTAATGGCATCCTGAGCTTACTGATTCCCAGCTCAACGCAAAAAGCAAAAGGACTTCTTTCTTCCCTAGTGATTAGAGTGCAAGCAACCAGCAAAACAGTATCTGCCATTTTAAAAAGTCCCCATGGAAGCAAAGTGAAGGAATTCCACAGCAATACGACAGAGAACTCTGGATTTTTTTCTGTGCCAAGCCCTTATCAGCTTGCTTGTTGATGACAAACAGCTGTGTCCCCTTCAGAGCAAGCAGAGGTACCCTTTAAAGATTCCTAGTCTTTTACACAATATTGTTGTAAGAAACACTGAATTGGCTGATTGCATTTTAGGAGCATCTGTATCTGTGTGTGGTCAACTCTTCCTACAATGTCTCTCACATGCTGCAAGTATCCATACATTGGGTGGTGACATCAAATGGTCCCATCGGATCATGGGAGCCTGATTCTATTTTCATTTAAACTGCTCAAATGCCAGAAGAGCTTTATGGACCTTTACATAACTAATCCTTATCCTAGCCTGTATGGCACTTGCTTACATGCACCCAGCCACTGCTGAGAGACCTGTCACTGGAAAATGAGAGGTGGAGAAGAGGAAAGTGTCATTCCTGCAGAACCACATGAAGGCTTAAGAGGTTTTGTGCTTTGGAGAGTGAAAGTTTAAGGGAGAAGGCTGGGATCAGTTCAGAGGTGTTATATTTCACTCCAATATTCACTCGTTCGTTTGTTCCTATCTAGTTTGCCTTTTAGTTACTTCTGTGTAGCATCTTTTGTTTTATGACCTTCGCTTGCTCCTCAGCTTTCACTATCAGTGATCATGTGATATTTTGTCCGCAGCATCAGCTTGCAGAACCACCAACCTGGTTGCAACAAAGCGAATGTCCCATTAGTCATCAGAGCAGGTTCCAGTCTGCAGTCTACCTTTGCCTACCTATCCCCACTGCACATGTAAGATGAGAGTATAACTAACACTTCTCGTTAGATATGTTTATTTGCTTGTGTACAGAAGACATTTCTAAGCTCTCCCACTGGTCACCCATGGCTACTGCAGTCCTACGTTAAGAATCCTGTTCTAAATGGAGGAAGTGTTTGCAGGAAGCAAGCAATAGAAAACACAACCTATATGTGGTATGACATTCCTTGCTAGCATGTATGGCAAAAATAAGAGGTTCTGCTTTCAGTGTGTCCAGTAATCTCATCTGCTTTTATATACACAGACCTCACAGATATGTCAGTTTGAATTCTGATTTTTGCCTCTGAGAGCAACAATGACAAATACATTATCATTCAGTAATGAATTTTTCACAACTCTTCTTAGACCAGTAGGCTCCAATAGCTCAGATATCTACTCGAAATCAGTAAGTTTAATGACTTTCTTTCTGTTCTTTTGTAAGTCACTTTTGATGAATTTAACATCCTCATGACAGCAGAGTTCAAAGGACACATTTCTTTGTTAAAGTCAGGGTTAGAAGAGAGCTGCCACTGAGTTAAGTGAACAGACTTTGGGATGACATTGCTCATATTTTCTTAAAATATCCCTGGCCCTGAGTCAAAAGATGCTGGACCACTGTTTAAAAGCTGTATATTTTCTTTGACTGATACTGATTTTAATTGCAGCTAATTAGTATTAGACTGTTTACATACCACATCTGTCTAAGGATGAGAGATTGATGATATCTGGTAGATGATACATATTCCAGCTGTTAGAATGGTGCAGTGTTTGAAAGTCAATTAAAAAAGAAAAACAGATAAAGAATGGAAGTAACAAAATATGTAACTTAAAATGCTGTTAAAATGTCACTGTTATTAAATTCAAAATAAGCCAACCTAAAACATTGTTTTATCATGTTCTTTTTCACCATCTGTACAAAAATGTTAGTAAACAAATATTATCCTTTTATTGTTAAATGACACTTTTTGAACAAATCCTGAGTACTTAGTGGTTAACTTTGAATTGTCCTGCTTTTTTGTTAAGTCAAGAATACTAAGTAAAGTTTAAGCCCCATGAAATTGAAAACATCAAATTATATAGCCATGAAAATGGGACTTGCAATGGAAATGACAGCTGACACTCAGCTGAAACAGATATATTTGAGTAAAAATTGAATACTTGATTTTTAATTCATTAAATGATTTGTTTAGGCAGGAGTTGCCTTCTCAGTAATTTTGTTTAAGGTAAAGGTCAAATATCTTATTTATAAAAATGCTTTCTTAGTTATTGCACATATATCTCAATTTAGCTTTAAGTGTAAGCAATAAACCTGGAGATATTTTAGGGCTGATTAAATTTAAAAGAATTTCATAATAAAACATGCTAATACACACCTACAGAATAAATAACAAATGCCTGAAGGAAATGTAAATATAGAGTAAAGTGATGAATACCCTAAGCTGATGAATAATATAGTTTTAAAAAAAAAGCTTGAATCAGTTTATTAACACTTATGCCTGCAATCAATCTATGTGGGTGGGCTTTGCATCTGGAAAAACCTTAGCTGACATCTCTAGATCACTGTGTGGTTGTAAAGGTCCATATACACCCACATATGGATGTGACTGCAGAACAGGGACTAACCATTTAGCTCTCTTTAATCATTCATATCCCAGTTGGATAATGCCAAAGAAGGTCAAATATCATTGACCTCAGGGGTTGTGAAAACTTTCTGCCAAGTACAAGAGAAATATATAAACAATAAATGTGACTTTGCTTATGTTCTTAGTCACTTCATTAGCAAAACCAAGTGGTTATTATGACTTGCAACTATTTTCTTATTTTAAACACATTTTATTTACAAAGTATTGGGTGTGTGACTTCTTTTAATTACATGTTTTGGTGAGGAATACTGGGAAAGCCCAGAGAGATCAGAATAAGGATCCTGGATTATAAAATGTTACCCTTAAAATCAATCCCTACTGGACAAAATATGATGATTGAGAGGTCAGTGGTGCTAGGGGAAGCATTAGATAAGCCATAAGCTATTTGAAGTAATGGTTCCTTTGATCTGCCAGGCCTTTCGGTACATAAGGCCATCCAGCAGTGTGCTAGAGGCCTTGCTAATCTTCCTAATGATACGCTTAGTATGCTTACGGTTGAGGTTAAAGAGGCTTTTCAGTGCTGCTTGACTTGTGAACTTTTGATGTAAAGAACTGACCTTCTCCTCAAAGGTATTTGCAAAGCATCTGTTCACATTAGCAAATGTGTGGGCAACTGTACGTATGAGCTTGGGCCAGAAAAGTCACATTAGAAAGAAAAACCTCTTGATTACCTCTATCATTAACACCACAGAAGCAGTCCTGCCCAGGGCAGTGATACAGTAGGGTTCCCACAGAGTTCTATAAACAAAGTGTATTAAAAATAAGGCTCATTTGGAAGCCTTGAGGAAAACAGGAAATCAAAGAGCTGAGTTGGTCAAAATCTCTAAGTAATATTGGACAGGGTGGTTGGCATAGCACAAATGTGCTTGGGAAGACTTCAGCTCCTCATTGCAACATCTGATTTTTAAGTTAATCTTTAATTTTACCATTCACTCAAAATCACAACCAAAGTCAGGCACAAGAGCAGTGTCAACATATGACTAAGGAACCTAAAAGTAAGCCTGGGAAGCATGTAGCCACAGAAGTTTGAGAGTCATCCGGGGGGGAAAAAAAGGGCAAAAAAAAGCAAGCAATCCGTTTTGACACCATTGAGGCCTGAGGCAATTCATTTTTTCTAGAAAACTGGTATTCAGTGTTCTGCTCCTGCACACGCCCTGCCATCTGCCTGAACAGAGCAAACAGAGCACATCCATGTCCTTCAAACCATGTGAGATTCAGAAGCTAAGACAATACTGTAACACTGTCAACACAATACTGTAAGAAGCCCAGTTAGTCAGATCTCCTCAGACTGTGCCTAATACATATGAACACACTACTTCAGCAGTCATAGCAACTTTCATTCCAAAAAGAAGAGGTCATCAATTGCATTGCAGTGTAGGTACTGCTCTTTGGCTAGTAGCCCACAGACAATATGTAGCTCCCAAATGACAACTAAGGGGCCTATTAGGTGTCATAGTTGTCATAGACTCTCCTGTGTGTCCCCTGACACTGTTGTCAAATGAGTGCAGACGAAACCTGGGTAAATAGCTGCCCGAGATGTGTAATTGTGGAATGTTGTCACCCCAGGATCGCATCAGAGATGGCTGGAGTGCTGAGAGAGGGAGCACACAAAGGTGGAGCCAGGGCATGGGTTGCAACGTGAATAAGACACTGCCGGTAACCACTGAAGCCAAAAGGGGCAAAATGAGATCCAGGATGTTGGTAGGAAATGCTTAGTCATCGGGACTGAGGGATGTACGGCAGCACCATACAGTAAGAGGATAGGGAGCATTGGCCCCCACACCCAGCTCAAGCCAGAGCAAAATCTTTTTCACACAAGCTGCTGGGATAGTTCACTTACTCCCAAATTTTCTCCAAGTGAGCTTTCTTAATCAACTAATTGAAAAGACCCATATAGTGGTTCAAGTACTTGCTCAAGAAATAGAAAAGCCCCTTTCTTCACCTTCCTCTGCTGACAACACTTGCAAGCTACCTGCTAGCCTACTCTGAGTGGGATAGCCATCCCCCTCCCTGAGGAATATTAATGTCCTTAATCAAAGGCTGAAGAATCATACTCAGATGCTTTCAGTTGCCCAAAGACTATTTAGTTGTTTCATGCCAAATAAAATAGCTTTAACATGAGGAATCCCCCGCTTCAGAGAACTGGACATTCTAGTGGTTAGGGTTAGAGCATGTCTGTGGGAGGTAAGGGCTGAGTCACCTCAACCAATGGAAAAAATATTCCTAGGGTTTTACACTTCAGGTAAGTCCTTTAATCAGTGGTCTACAGGCAATGACTGAAATACATTTTCTGAAGCACTGCTTTGGAATTTAGGTGTCCTGAGTTTGTTATTGTTCTTATTTATTCATTTTTGTTTTATTTATGGATTTGTGTCATTACATTCCTGAGGGAAGAGCAGGCATTTTCACTCAAAACGACAGTGTGACGTCCTGTTTTACACTGGCCTATTTTTATGTCTGACTGCACCGGAAACAGAGGTGTGGGTTTTGTTGTTGTTGTTGTTTTGCTTTGTTTTGTTTTGTTTTGTTTTTCTTTTGCTTTTCCTGTAAGAATGGATAAGTTTTGAGTAAATCTACCCAGGACAGACAGGCAGGGAATCTTATGAAGCTCTCTACAACTTAAAGCTGAGGTAGGTACCAGGTTTGTCAATGATGATAAGGCTCAGCTTTGTGTATGTGCAGAAACAAGGATGTAGGCACTTTGGAAACTTCAAGAGCAAAACCCCAAATACCTAGAAAAATTAGACAACTGCAAATCCTACTTGAGTTTTGAGAGTCTAAACTTTGGGCATCTAAAGCAATAAGCCCCTACTGCGAATTTGGTAAAGGCATCTCTCTAAAACTTGACAAATCCAGATTCAGTTTCCAACACACTTGAGCTGCCCACCAACATTTTGTATATGAGTTATTCAACATGAATACTGAGAAAATTTAGCAAAAATTGAAAAAAAATATTCACCTTTCTAGTTCATTGCTTGGGAAACCCCTTCTAATAGGCAAATTTTTGTCTACAGTCAGTAAAGTAGCAACCATTAGTAGTGTGGCATGAGGTGATGTGGGGTAAATATCCTTTCTTTCAGGAATCAGGACTGGTGGCTTTATCAATACTCTCTTGCAGGTGTAGTCTACTGGATAAAATGAAGGACTGGAAGTTCTGAGATAGCCTCAAGAGTTCTAAAAAAGCAGTAAAAGGCCTGATCTTATTTAAGACACGCACTTCTTGCCTATCCCTCAGCAAGCCCCATAGAAGACACATGCATGTAAACAATCAGAGGCTAAATAGGGCTGCTAAGTCAAAAGGTGAGATCATGGAAACCACTAACCATTTATTGCCTCACCTCAGAGGCCTCTGAACTACACATGGCTGTCACTTTCTGACTTTAAATTTCCCCTGGTTTTGGGTCCTTCTGCAAACCCAGAATTGCGTCAGTGCTGACACTGCCAAACAGCCTGGCACGTCATACACTCCACCAAGTCTCCAAAGGTACGCATCCCCCCACCTCATCCTGTGAGGGCCTCTGTGAGGGAAACGCTCCCAGATTACGTCTAGCATAGGCCGATATATTAGTCTGCTCATAAAAAATATGGTGACTGATACTCTGTTTCAAAAATTAGTCAGAAAAAGAAGATACAGATTGTTATTTAAAAAAAAAAAGGATATTAACCTAGGAAAAGGGAGCTTTCCCATTCACATTCAATGGGATTTAAACCATATCTCCTGTTTCTGAGCAGTGTGGCCAACAACCAGATTGGAGATTGTTCTGGGTTACAGTTCCTCCCTAGCCACTTTGCTGAAGCTGCATCAAAAAGTGTTCAGCTCCCTGTGTGTCTGAAAAGAAAGGCAGAGAGATTTTGCTTACCTGGATATCCAAAATTTTGATATTATGAGTAGCTAGAAGAAGTCATTTGAGTTCTTTAATGCCTAAGCCTAACGGTGTAAAATCAAGAAGATTTAGGTGCCTAAACACCTTGGAAGATTATAATCTGTCGGAGTGAACCAATATGAACAAGACACAAGTTGGCTGAGACATCAAAAATCAGTTCTGACATTTGAGTCCCACACAGGCAGTGATTCTCTTTGTGATACTGGGAGGAATCTGAGAAGCTGGATTTCCAAGCTCTAGTGCTTCATATCACTAAATGCTGTGGCAAGATCTTTAACAGTGTTCGGTATTTAGCAGCGCATATCATTATCTTATTGGGAGTGAAGTATCTATAAAAAACAGATTCTGAACACTTTAGTTTATACATTTTTGTGCACTCAGGTGACAGCATATTGGAAAATGTAATAGGACCATACCTGCCTCAGTTAAGTTTTAAATTTGTAAGACAGTAAGATGAAAGCTTATTAACACTCTAATTTCCTGGTCATTCTCCAAGGCACCTCTTGTGGGCCACATCATTTCACATATGAAATGCCACTCATGTGGTATCAGAAATAGGAATTTCTTATTTACTTAAGCCAAAAGTAATTCTCAGAAATACATCTTTCTCCTATGTATGTCAAAAACTAAGCCAGGAATACAGCTATAATTGAGGTTCTTCCTCTGACAAGCATGTAGAGAGTCATATTGTCTGTACGTCTGTTTCTCAGAGACAGCAATTCACCACCACCCAGAAATGTTTGGAAATGTTTATTTGTGTGGATGTGTATGAACACGGAGATAAGTGTGTGGGTGCATGTTTATATATTTAACTACGCAGAAGTAAACTTTCTGGATGGAAGCTGATAAGGGTCAGATGAAAGTAAGCACTGAAATCATTGCTTAAATAATAAAAAGTCCTTTTTGTGTCCCCATAGAAATAGTGCCTCATTGACATTGTTAAAGCATATAACTAGCAGATGGATATATAGGGAATTATACTGGATACCCTAAATATTGCATAAAACAAAGGACACAAATTGGGCTAAATCTTGAACCTATTTGCATAAAGAAAAGGTTTAGTCAACTTTAAAGGGATGCAGGTTTCATGCAGAAAGAAAAGATGAAAACAGCAGAGAAAGAAACTAGAGCTGAAACAACACACAGATTATGTCCATTATCATAACATAACAGGTAAGGCAGGCATAACAACCATGGCCTATGCATGCAGAAAATTGAACAAAGGAAAAACATTCAGAGAGTTCAAAATTAATTACTTTATACTTATGAGAATATGTGGTTATGTGGTCAGATGGGAGGACTGAGCGCCAGGAGGGTGCCGACATCTAACACCAGATGAGGATCTGAATCACCCTAGGCCAGTCCTATGAGTGCTTTGTGTTTCATGGAAACCAAAACGAGCTAGACAGAATCTCACTGGAAACCAATGCTACATCTAAGAAATGTTTTCCAAATCAAGTCATGAACACGAAGATGGCTCTGGAAAGTATCTAACAGAGCATTTAGTATGAAAAGCCATTTTCAAAAAACCTCCAAAGAAAGAGATCTTCAGCAAAAGTATCCCAAAGCTGCTGTGAGCAGTTTGACGGCATTCCCTCAGAGAACTCTCTTCTCCCAGTAATCTTAAGCGTCATACTTCCCATGAGACTGACCCCTTAAAGAAGATGGAGTTAAAGTAGCTATTTTCTGAGCTACTCTTTATTTTATTAAGAGTTGGACTGCAGTGGAGGCCAAAACAGGAAAGAAAATCCCGCGGGTGAACATTTAGTTCCACTGAAGTCAATGGCCAATCTTCTATCAAGCTCTGTGGGGCAAGATTTCTTCCTACTGTAGCTATGTAAAATAGATTACACAGAAGAAATCAAGAATCATTTTTCTGAGTTCTAGTAATAATAACAGCAAACTGATGTAAGTTTGAGAAGAATCAAATTTCAGTGATTCATAGCTTTAAGCAATATTGATCTTCTGCATTAACAGTTGGCTTCTGATGATGTACAGTTGCTTAATTCTTTGTGTATTTATGGCAGTTTTATTGGCTTGCTTTTAGTGCTGTATGTTTCAGTGTGCATGAGTAGCATAGACTTACATTTTATTTACACTGTGATGTTTTGGGGAGTGTGTTAATCTGAGCTGTGTAATGTGGATGACTGTTGTGCAATGAGAACACAATTTCTGATTAAGCTTCTTCCATTTGGAATCCTTTGCCTACCCATTTAGGGATTTTTCTCACTGCAGAGTGTATGAAATCTGCTTGAATTCTGGGTCTTTGGGTCACACTAAAGAAAGCTCTCATCTTTCTACTTGATCAGGTAGGATGGAGAAAAGAGTCAAACATTGTGAGCTGGGATGGTAAGCAACAGGTCAAAGATAACTAACTGTTCCTGTAGGAATGCTACCATTGTAACACAGCTGGGGAGACCTCTTCCTGAGGCCAAAGGCTGCATACTTACCAAGGACAGAAACAAAAGCCCATGTTGTTGATAGGATCGATGCAGTAAACATGAAAAACAAAGGGGCTGTAGCTAAGAGGAAAGTGGGACTGTTGCAGTGATTTCCCAAAGAATAAAATAGAAAAAGAAGTAAAAATGTAAAAGCCCTTGAAATGAAAGACATTGATGGAACATCATGGAAAAAGTAGGGGACGTGCATATGGCAGTTGACAGGTGAAAGCTGATTTCCTTTTGAGATTCTGTTTAGTAACAGATGTGGCAGGAAGTTCCAGTAGAAAAAAAAAAAATTACAAAAAACACACCAAGAGTGTTGAGAGGTGTGGGTAGAACAGCGTCTGTTACAGAAACAAAGGCAATATTTGTATGCTTTTAAAAGGGCAATCATTGACATATGTGACAAGAAATGTAAAACAGTTCTTTGATTTGAGTCATAGACAGTTTTCAGGTAGATTTCAAAGTGCACAACATTGGATCAGACCCTTTTTGCTATAAGGGGACTCATACACGAAAAACAAATCTAGTTTGTGGCATCTTAGCCAAAGCACATTCCAGCCAGAGAGAAGTCAAAGGGAATCTTTCTACCATGGCCGGTTGCTGCAAAGACAAGTCTGGACTTCTCCATTCCCAACTGAAGCAATTGGCTGCATGCTTTTATTTCAAATGGGGATGTCTTAAAGCAGTGAAGGCAATATCACCATTCTGAAGTTGAAAAAAAAACAACTAAAACACAATCCACCTTGAAACAGAAGATGAAGGGAGTCGAAGAGGAGGATGATCAGCCTCCAGGCCCCTTTCCTATCCCAAACCCCTTTACCTGGAAGCAGGAGGGCAAAGGCAGGTACTAAATTGAACTGGGAGTACTGGCAGCAGGCCAGCAACTGCCTGCTTTACCTAAAGTCAATGCCTGGTCTCAGATACTTAATTTTTGTCATCAGTGGCATAGGAACAGAAATGTATTAACAATATGTGGCTACCTCGTGATCAGTCTTGTATGCTGTGGTGCTGCTTTAAAGATCAGTTGTAAAGGGTTTGAAATGTTTCTAGCGTTTGGAGGAAGCAGCAAGCCATTTGTAATTGCCCAGGGGTGATATGCTGTTACATTTAGACATTGTAAGAGATTCTGGCTGGGTGTTTCACACCAAAATTACATATCTGGAATCTCCAGCTTCAGGGCTACAATCACCTAGTTTATATTTCTGCTTGTCAAACATAAGCCTAAGTGTGTTCCCTAACATCATATGCCAGAGAGGCACCAGCATAACTACATAGATAGAAATTACCCCAAACACATTTGTCATAAGGTCTTAGAAGTGGAGAGAAGCTTGATCCGGTTAATAATTAATAGCGCATTTTTGTAAGTAGGAAAACTCATGTTGTTTGTTATAATTCATTGTTACAAAATTTGATTATATTCTGCTGAATTTATGAGGGAAATCCTCAAAGCTCTGCTTATTTTTGGTGCCAGAAGACTCAATTTTGTTGTCCTTAGCAATAATTTGTTATAAAATGAAGAATTTGGTATGATTTATACAAAAGAGTTTATATCTTCTGTGTACATAAACACTGTTCAGTTCATACCATTAACTCTTGAAAGTTGAACTGAGAAATATGTGATTTAAAATGCAGTTTAAAAGCTAGTGAAGATCAAAAATGATAAATAGCATAATGATCTTTTTGGAAAGGATGTAAGTCTTCATGCTTCCAGGACATAAGATAACCTCTAATTAATGGGGGCTAATAAGAAATTTTTCCTGTCAGCAAGTTATTTCATAATTGCCTGCTGTAAGGCTTCCTGTACTTTCCTCTGAAGCAGCTGGTACTACTTCTGCAGGAACAGCACAGTGAAATCAATAAATCCCTGATCCAATTCTATATTTCTAAGAACATCTTTTTGATGTGAGTTTTTCACCAGCCCATGACCTAAGTTCAGCTTTCTTTGGAAGATTAAAAACTGCTAAATCCGAAGTCAGAATAAATGAGCTGCTTTCATTTAAGTGCTGTCTTCATTTGTGACAGGAAATAAAAAAAACAAATCCTTCAACTCGTGTGTTGGCAAGTAGGAAGGAAGACAAAAATAATTTTTTATGTGACTATGTCTTGAAAAGCAGCTACTTACCTTTTTAATATGGACTCACAAAGCACGTGTATTGTTTCATCTAATAGGGTGAAAGAAACAGTTTATGCCTTGTGAGGATATCTGGGTAAAAGAAATCCCAACAATTATCTGAGCTTCGGAGCTGCATTTAGTAAGCCTCACCACCTTTCACAGAATCACAGAATCACAGAATGGTTGAGGTTGGAAGGGACCTCAGGAGATCATCCAGTCCAACCCCCCTGCTCAAGCAGGGTCACCTAGAGCACATTGCACAGGATTGCATCCAGGCAGGTTTTGAATAGCTCCAGAGAAGGAGACTCCACAACTTCTCTGGGCAACCTGTTCCAGTGCTCTGTCACCCTCACAGTGAAGAAGTTTTTCCTCATGTTCAGATGGAACTGCCTGTGTTTCAGTTTGTGCCTGTTGCCTTGCGTCCTGTCACTAGACACCACTGAAAAGAGTCTGGTCCCATCTTCTTGACACCCTCCCTTCAGATACTTGTACACGTTGATAAGATCTCCTCTCAGCCTTCTCTTCTCCAGGCTAAACAGGCCCAGCTCTCTCAGTCTTTCCTCATAAGACAGATGCTCCAGTCCCCTAATCATCTTTGTAGCCCTTCGCTGGACTTGCTCCAGTAGTGCCACATCCCTCTTGTACTGGGGAGCCCAGAACTGGACACAGTACTCCAGATGTGGCCTCACCAGGGCTGAGTAGAGGGGGAGGATCACCTCCCTCGACCTGCTGGCAACACTCTTCCTCATGCACCCCAGGATACCATTGGCCTTCTTGGCCACAAGGGCACATTGCTGCCTCGTGCTTAACTTGGTGTCCACCAGCACTCCCAGGTCCTTCTCCACAGAGCTGCTTTCCAGCGGGTCAACCCCCAGCCTGTACTGGTGACTGGGGTTATTCCTCCCCAGGTGCAGGACCCTGCACTTGCCTTTGTTGAACTTCCGGAGGTTCCTCTCCGCCCACCTCTCCAGCCTGTCCAGGTCTCTCTGAATGGCAGCACAGCCCTCTGGTGTATCGGCCACTCCTCCCAGTTTTGTATTGTCTGCAAACTTGCTGAGGGTGCACTCTGTCCCTTCATCCAGGTCATTGATGAAGAAGTTGAACAGGGCTGGACCCAGTACTGACCCCTGGGGGACACCGCTAGCTACAGGCCTCCAACTAGACTCTGCACCGCTGATCACAACTCTCTGAGCTCTGCCATTCAGCCAGTTCTCAAGCCACCTCACCATCCACTCATCTAGCCCACACTTCCTGAGCTTACCTATGAGGATGTTATGGGAGACAGTGTTGAAAGCCTTGCTGAAGTCAAGGGAGACAACATCCACTGCTCTCCCCTCATCTACCCAGCCAGTCATTCCATCATAGAAGGCTATCAGATTGGTTAAGCATGATTTCCCCTTGGTGAAGCCATGCTGACTACTCCTGATCACCTTCTTTTCCTCCACATGCTTGAGATGGCCTCCAGGATGAGCTGCTCCATCACCTTTCGAGGTGAGGCTGACTGGCCTGTAGTTCCCTGGGTCCTCCTTCTTGCCCTTTTTGAAGACTGGGGTGACATTGGCTTTCTTCCAGTCCTCCGGCACCTCTCCTGTTCTCCATGACCTTTCAAAGATGATGGAGAGTGGCCTAGCAATAACATCCACCAGCTCCCTCAGCACTTGTGGGTGCATCCCATCGAAGCCCATGGATTTGTGGGTGTCAAGTTTGCCTAAATGATCTCTAACCCACTCCTCCTCCACCAAGGGAAAGTCTTCCTTCCTCCAGACTTTCTCTCTTGTCTCCAGGATCTGGAATTCCTGAGGGCTGGCCTGAGCAGTAAAGACTGAGGCAAAGAAGACATTCAGTAACTCTGCCTTCTCTGCATCCTTCGTCACCAGGTCACCCGCCCCATTCAGCAAAGGGCCCACATTTTCCCTAGTCTTCCTTTTGCTACTGATGTATTTGAAGAAGTCCTTCTTGTTGTCCTTGACATCTTTTATCAGATTTAATTCCAAACGGGCCTTAGCATTCCTCGTCGCAACCCTGCATACTCTGACAACATTCCTATATTCCTCCCAAGTGGCCTGTCCCCCTTTTCACATTCTGTATACTTCCTTCTTCTGGTTGAGTTTTGCCAGGAGCTCCTTGCTCATCCATGCAGGTCTCCTGCCTCCTTTGCTTGACTTCCTACTCATAGGGATGCACCGATCTTGAGCCTGGAGGAAGTGATGTTTGAATATTAACCAGCTCTCTTGAACAACCCTTCCTTCTAGCGCCCTCACCCATGGGATTCCTCCAAGTAGGTCCCTGAAGAGGCCAAAGTTTGCTCTCCTGAAGTCCAGGGTTGCGATCCTACTTGGTGCCCTGCTGCCTCCTCGCAGGATACTGAACTCCACCATCTCATGGTCACTGCAGCCAAGGCAGCCCCTGACCTTCACATCTTCCACCAGTCTTTCTTTGTTTGTTAGTACGAGGTCCAGCAGCACACCTCTCCTTGTTGGCTCCTCCACCACCTGTGTCAAGAAGTTGTCACCAATGCTCTGCAGGAACCTCCAGGACTGTTTGTGCCTAGCTGTGTTGTCTTTCCAGCAGATATCGGGGTGGTTGAAGTCCCCCATGCAAACCAGGGCCTGTGATCGTGAGGCTACTTCCAGTTGTCTGTAGAAGGCCTCATCGACTTCCTCTTCCTGATCAGGTGGCCTGTAGTAAACACCCACAACAGTGTCACCTTTGCCCTTGTCTTCTACTCTAATACTTATCATTTTCTCCTGATACTTCCACTTATCTTCATCAAAACTACTTTTGGACTAAAATCTCATTTTTGCTATATCACAGTTAGGCCACCACACTAGCCTATTGATTGTGGTCATACAAAAACGTATGTCCTTCAGTCCAAAGATAAATGGAGAAAATTGGCCTCTGGAAGTGCCTTTGCCCTTTTATCTCTTATACAAAGATGCTAAAGAGGCTTAGACTAGATGTCTAACTTCAAACTAATTGAAATGAATCTCATCTTATGTATGTAATGTATCACTGGGAAAGAGATTTCTTAACCTCTAGCTGATAATATAGTTTGAGATAAAAACATATCCCTGCCTTTAAAAGTACAGAAAAAAAGGATAGAAAATGGAACATTTCTAATGAGTGATAAAACTGTGGAGATACACACCTTGTTTTGGAAAATGGTCCCTCATGTATTTCAGGGTCTGAAACAAATAAAGGAAACTTCACTGGACATGAACAAGCTTTGGATCAGCACTCTAGGCAATTCAACAGAGGGACACTTTGCTGAGGTATATTTGCAATTCCCTCCCTCCCCTCCTTCCTCCCATCAATGTCAGAGCATGAATTATACTGTCTCTTTTTTCTTGTGTAGGCATGCACCAGGAAAAATGAGTCTTCTATTCATGCTTCAGATCACTATGATTTCTAGAGGGTGTACTGATAGTCAGTTACTAGCCACGAATAAAGCCTTCAAACCTTATTCTTACCATTACAACACTAATTATAGTTTTCTTAAATAAAAGGCTTCTATAAATTATCATTACCCATAAGATTTTATGTTGGCAGTTACCCCTTAAATTGTATAAGGATTCTACCAGGAGGCTGAATTAACCATACATCCCTCAGTCAATCCTATTTGTTGAAAAGAAAAAATACGGTAGTTATGGTTAATACTAGAAAACAAGCTATGCGTTCCCCCCCCAACCCCAATATCTGCAGAAAACTCATTTCACATTTAGTATGCACTGTTTAGTTTACAGCGTTGGTCTAAATTTGCAGCTGATGTAAACAGATGTTAATCCACTGAACATTGATTTCCATCAGTTCCATGTCTGGCTCACAGTGCCGAGTTCTCATCCCTTTGTGTTTAATGTGAGGTGCGCTGTTCACTGTCACCTAGAAGGAAAACAACTCTAATGCATATTTTATTTTTCTTAAAGGAAACAGGGAACTTTGGAGGATAATTCTGGTAAAAAGGAGACTATGCCTATGTCCTTGTGAATGTTCACTGTCTACACCATTCATTTGCATGCAAAAAATATGCATAGTTCAGGGCTATATCACAGCTTGCCAGAAATAAATGTGCACTGGAGAGAAGATGATGTCTCAGCTTCATAGTTTGCGCCCCTGTATTAATTTCCTCTGTCTGGTAGTCAACAATGCTGACACTTAACAGGAGAAAGTGATCCCTGGTGTAATTCCAATGACCCCCCATAGAATTACCCCATGACAACTCTTATCTACTGAGTAGTAAGAGATAAATTAAACAGGACTGGAAATTTGGAACCATTTCAGACCTTAGGATATATAGAAGTATGGTGCTAAATCAGACATTTTCTTATCATGCTCTGTAAACCCACACTCTCTTCCTGTACATAATCAGGTAGTTTCTAATAAAACAAAATACACATAAGTAATATAAAAACTCTTATTCCTGCTTATGCGAATACAATTTTGTGTGTCACAGGCCATTGCTCTGTGAATTGAATTTGGTCATTTGCCTCTAAAATTTGGTCATTTGGCTGCATGGCATTGACTTCCACCTGAAACAATTTACTTCCCAATTACTTTACCAGAGAACCTTTCAAACAATTAAGAGAATTAGCAATGTATTTTCATGTCCTTAAAAAGTACATATGTGAAGAGTTTTAAAAAATTTCAGCATAAGATTCTAAAAGTGGCACTTTGCTTCCACATAGATTTTTGCTGGTAAAACTATCAGAAAGTTCTATTAAATGTATAATGCTCCCCAATCTATATGTGTAAACCAGTTACCAGAATTACAAATGCTGCAAGACTACCTGCTTTCTTCCACAAAACAGTATTTGGGGATTTTTCTGTTTTAATTAATCCACTTGTGCTCCACTGCTTGGATGAAAAATATACATATATTCCATGCATATTCCTTCCACGTGCCTGATGATGCTGCAATAGCACTGGAAGATTTGCATTCAGCCATGTCTTCACTCAGATCTCCAGAGCGTATCCCCTTGTTCCTTTGGGTAGAATTCAGAACTAAAATTGCATGTGCTGAGGGGTTGCTTAGAATTAAAATACACTTTGCATATGCATAGAACAGAGGTGGAAAAGGGCATGATTACGTGGAAGTAGGAGCAATTACATGGGAATGAGGCATGCTAAAGCACTGAAGTTGTATGCCAAGATCAGTAATTAGCGTACCCTGTATAATTCTGCTGTAAGAGGTGCTTCAATTTAAGAGTAAATTAAAAAGATTGAAGAGAATGACTTAAAATTACTAAAACATGATTATGAGGAGCACTTTAATTTAGGAGACAATTACTGGTATTCTCACATTCCAGCATTTGAAAACCTGAAGGCATTACAATCATCTGTCTGTGTATGCCCCTATTGTGCACCAAATTCTGGATTCCAAACATCTATGTTTACTCTTGTTTTACAAGATCTTTTTCTCTGTTTGTAGCTTAGAGAGTTCTTGTTACTGCTTAATTTTCAGGGATTTTATGAGAGGAACTAAAAAGAGCAATGACAAATTCAAGCTTAGGATCTTTGAGATGTTGCAGTGACCTTGCTCACATCCATTTAAAGCAAATATTTGGTTTCCGTGGGATTCTGAAAATATGTACACTTTTAAATACACAGTACATGTAGCTTGGAGATCAGTTTTATACAGGCACAGCTCCATCAGTTTTGATGAAGTTACTACAGATTCATTGGCAGAGGAAGTGAATAAATACACTTTAGTCTGAAAATATAGCTACAAGTGTATATAAAGTAATTCACAGAGAGAAAGAATCTTCTCTCCTTACTGAAGGTGAAACAGAAAAATGAATTCAGAATATACTATATACATATATATACACACACATACACACACACACACACACACACACACAGATGAGAAAAGAGAGAGAAGGAAAGAGGATCCTTTGTTGTGTATTCAAACTTCTCTTTAGAACCATGACAATTTTTAATTAGCAGTGATCCTAAAAATACAGTTTTTGCTCTCACATTAGGATTAAGGGTACTATGGAGCTATAAGTCTGTGCTTCTATTGTCAGACCTAAAGCTCGGTACCCAGTGCTGTAAAAGAGGCACATCTGTTGCAAAATGAGCAAGGAATGGACACAGCAAGAACTGAAAGGCTGTGGCTGCAGAGTTAGCTATTGGGGTAACTTTACATGCAGGCAGTGAGAGAGCTTCATAGTGAGCCCAGATATCTGGCCCAGAGATATTTAAAAGGTATCAAACAAGGTCTCTAATAACTTTGGAAAATCTAATCACTTGGGTGCATAAATCTATCAGAAATCAATGAGAAGTATTCATTCATGTCACTTTGTTTAGTGTGAATCCCTCTTCTTCAAAGATTTTTCTTAAACATTCACAAGATTAATATTCAAATATGAAAAAATTAGAACAAATTCAACATTTGAATGGGACTAAGAAAGAAGGAAATAGCCGACTTAATTAGGTTTTAAAGGATGATTCAGACCAACATAAATCTTAACTAAAGGACAAAAATAATTACATGTAATTAATGCCAAACTATCTAAAGCTAAGGAATTTAGTTAGCCTTGAGCACAGTACATAACACACCCAGTGCATCTAGCAGATGCTAATTTAGATCATTGAGTTTCTTTTACATTTGTAATCATTTTTAACGGTGACATTTCTTTTCCCATTAGGGAAACAGTGCTAATATCATAACTAAGCAAACATTTCTAAAACATAGAAGCATTTATATTTTGCTATTTCTGAAGCTAAAATGACATCCTTTGGAAACAAGTGGCGTTAATCATTCTGCCACTGGATATATGGGTTATATAATTAGCAAGATGCAAACCAGGCTAGATTCTGTAACTTTTCTAGCCCTGTCTGCAACTCAGTAGAGCTCATCAGCCATGGATTTATATACAGTGGTAGGATAGCTGACAAAGTCTTAAATGACAATTTTTTGCATCAGTGCTATAGTTGAAGTTTAGTTCTGATTGCAAAGATTTAATTCTTTATGAAGATCTGTTTCACACCCATACTTTCCAGAGCATTTTAAAAGATATTTCTTTTTTTCTCCAGTTATTCTATTGTGCAAGCCTACTACATGTGTTGGAAAGATCAATAAAATATTTTGCCATTGACAAGAACTACCAGATGAACTGACTAGACTTGAGAGTATGAATTTTGTTAAATGATGCATGATGCATCTTCATTTAGGCAGTACAAAAAGAAAAGCTCTGTTTCCTGGGTCAAGCCCTACTCTGTATATATCAGGGTTTTTGGGTTACAGGAGGTGAAAACTAGCGTACATGGGTAAGCTTCCCCCCCCCCTCCATTTACAGGGTTTCATAAGCCTTATTTTACAATTAAAAAATGATGGAAGTATGAATCAAGTCTTACCTTTCTTCAGCCCTCAGAGATATTCAACCTCAGTGGAGCAAAACGAGTCCCTTTAGGGACAAAGTGTGGATCCAATTTGATTGTGAATTAAACCTCAGGGGACAGTCTGACTGGGAAAGGGACAAAAAAGTCAGTCCTAAGTTTCTGAGGCAGACTGGTTGTGGCAAGTTTTTGTTTCCACATTCCTCAAAATGAACGGACAAGTCTCTGTTCCCTGCACCCATGGGGCTAGGCCCCCTTGTCTCCCTTTGTCCAAATGGGAGACAAACAGAGCACAAACAGAGAATGGTCTAAACAGAGATGGCACAAACAGAGAATGGTCTAAAATCAAGAAACAGGGATATAGTTTTCCCACAGAGAATTTCAGAAACTAGCATGATGCTCCGGATTAGTTTGGATGGCTGCAAAGTCATGCAGCAGTCAGGCAAGTCCCAGCCTGCTTGGCATTTACAAGTGTGCTCAGCTGCTCCCCTTTATCATGTCGCCCTGACTCCAGCCCCCCGCATAAAATGGCACCAGAGGTTCATTTACATACATGGGACTTTGTAACTCAACTTTGCTTTTGGCAGTAGTTGGGCTGGAAAAGCCTGAAGTAAAGTCAGCCTGCTCCCCT
Source organism: Apteryx mantelli (assembly GCF_036417845.1). Taxonomy (NCBI): domain Eukaryota; kingdom Metazoa; phylum Chordata; class Aves; order Apterygiformes; family Apterygidae; genus Apteryx; species Apteryx mantelli. The sequence goes on from NC_089984.1 coordinate 39,468,311, forward strand.
TGGATTCTTGCTATTTGAGTGTGGAAAGAGTAAGGCGAACAATGTAGTTCCCTGACTAGCAGGACCATTTAGTTACAACATACCTCTATAATTACACTGGTCTGTACTGGACTCTAATTCTTCTTGCTGTGTTCTTGTTGCTGTTCAAAACCAAACTGATTGAAATCTGTTGGTTTTTTTTATATGATTTCTCCTTTTACTCTGTTGGTTACCTGTAAACAGGAATAATATGGCATTCTGCAAACCATTTGTTTTACTCTGTAAAATAGACTGTAGTTGTAGGCAAAGCCCCTAACTCCCTGTTCCTAACTCCCTGTTTTCATGGGAAGTGCCTCAGGGATTCACTGCCCATTACAGACTGCTGCTGCGGGCTGACAGTGGGGCCAGGGATCTGCCTGTGTTCAGCCTAACTAACCACCACCTTTATACAGCCTCCCCTGCAACCTCCTGCTCGCTTACATACAAGGTACAGAAGTGTTTGAGCATCCTCATTTTTCCCCAACTTCTACTTGGGACTGCGACCTGAAAGGCCTTCGAGAGAAAGGCCATGGAGAAAGGCTGTGCCTTATCCCCTATGCACAGGGGATGGTTTGGTGCAGAGCCATCTGCCTCACCCACACGCTAACCCTGTGTGACTGATTCCCCTTAACTGCTTTACCTCTGAACGGAGATACCATCAGGGTTCCCAAGTGGGAAACAAACCACATCAGCATATCTCTGGGCTGCCAACCAGGAGTGGGTGATTTTGATATTTACTCCTCAGGCTGAGCAGGAGATAAAAGGCAAGCAATCCTTGAGTTTGCGCAGCTTCAGGGAAGTCATTTCTATTCTGGGCTAGAAGAGGTTTTGCAAAGGCTCCAGAGGGAGTCAGGAGCATAACTGCCATTGGCAATCGACAGAATTAGCCCTGTTAGGGCACATTTGAAAGGCCACCTTGAACTGTTCAATTAGTTGCACTGTGATATGCCAGGAAGAGCCTTCTATGTTCATGCTATTCATCAGATTCCCTAGTTCTAAAATGAAGTTGATATTCACAGTGCTATTGTGAGTACTAGGGGAGGTTGTTCCCCATTCTCTGTGACGGAAAGCTGTATGAGAATGTCCTAATACTTCATGCTTTCAGACCAGAAGCTATATAATTAAGTTCATCCATTCAGTTGGCCACTAAAAATCAGATCATGAACACCTTCCTCTCTCTGAAGAGCAGTACTTCACACACGCACTCCAATTAAAATTAATGGGACTGTGACACCAACCATTGCCCAACAGGAGTGGCCATTTTACATACATGCATTGTGCAATTAGGAAGGCAGTTATAAATCTGTCCCCTTGACCTGTGGAGGGATATAGAGAAACTTGTATTTTTACCATATAAATTCAATGCCTAGTTTTAAAATTTAGTTTTCATATTTAGAAAAGCAGAAGTTAGATAAAGACATTTCTCTTTCTTTGTTATTAATATGATTTTTTAAAGCCTGCCTACATCAGAAGACAGAATTTAGGCACAACCTTAGCAAAATATAAAACCTAAAAACATGCAAATAAATCAATCATTTATGTTATATAGCTCAGTAAATATGCTCCAAAAATAATCTTGGGTGTGGTTCTCAAACATCAGTATTGCATAAACTAAATACCCTGCAGCACAATTGGACTGACTTGAATTTCAAGCTAAAACAAATATATATTGGGATGTGTTTCCTGTTGCTGTTATTATACTTTTCCTTTTAATTTTAAAAATGCATTATATCCCATAGTACTTGATAAGTGAAAATTAGAAGTCTCATTTAAAATAGTGAAGTAGCTACATTTTATGTTTTAGATTTCTAACACATGTCTATGGAAATGTTCTTGCCTATCCTGGTTTACTTTCCCCCTCCCAAGTACTTAAGCATGGATAAGACATACCTGAGAGATGCATGTGAGGGTTTTTTCTTAAAATAATTTAACCCCTGACTTTTACAAGCAGAAACTCGATTTCTAGATATGAGTTCTTTGCCTGCTTTGCAGTAAATTTTATTTTACAATCATTTGTAAAACTGCATCCAAGTCTTTATTTTGCATGACACTTGGAGTTCTTTTTTATTGACCTGTATTGCTTCTTGCCAAAGTCAGAATGTTGGAATCAAGGCCAACAGCATGTGAAGAAATGTCTAAAAGATTAAGATTACTTAGGGTGGAAATATAAGGAACAAAACAAGCATGTCCCTTTTTATGGTCATGTTTACTTCACAGACAGCAAGAAAATAACAGAACTAAACCAAAGTTGCTGTCATGAGAAGGTGCAGCTATTTTCATGCATATAATACAGTCATTAGCTATAAGAGTCTTTTGATTCAGCAGCAGTGCTGGATAGTGATGGATGTGGACAATAGGAAGTCAGCTTTATCTCAGCACCACCTATTTCTCAGACCTCTTCTCTACCTTTGATTCTTCCTAGCCTATTAGTTTTCTCAAAATTATAATTCTTTTCTCATAATCTTCCCCTCTTTATTTTCTCTTTTTTTCTGAATATGTGTAGGTTATTTGAAGGTATGGATTATCTGAGGATATGACTTATTCTAGGATTATATTTGAGTACTTGTACTTTTAAAGGGCTATTTTAATCCATATACATGAAGATAGAATAAATTCATACCCTTAGTTCTATCTAAGCAGAAAAATACCAAAAAAACCTTTCAGGAGATTTGCTTTTACCAGCTATTCCCTCAAGTAGATGAACAAGAGGAATTTCAGGAAATGAGTTAAGTCCCCCCAGTTTTTATGCTGCATTTTTGTGAGCTCTAGATTTCAGCATGGGTGAGAGCAAGGCAGCGACCGCTCTACTGATGGTAACTGATCATGCACCCATTGTTTGTTACTTAGAGCACTGAAGCTTTTGCTCTCTATTCACCCTGATCTGGTTCCCAGCATGTAACTTTTTACATCCTCTGTCAGTGTGAAGAAACACACAGCAAATGAACCTATGAGATTCTTTGCATGAGACATCCCTTTCTTAGATGGGGCCAATTTCCACTGGCAGATGAAGGCTACATTCTGCCACTTCACTCAGTCTGTATGACACAAATTGTTGAAGGAAAAAGAAATATTTCAAACGTTTTCTTTTTTTTCTAAAAGCAAGCTTTTTTTCACTAGGGTTTCGGCCCCCTTTGCAGAGGAACATGAATGTGTGAGCTTAACCCTTTATTCTCAAATTCAGACATCAACTCCCAGGCAAAACCTTCCTCACATTTAAAACTTCCTTGCACTTTCTACTTCCCCCATGTATACATACCTTCAGGAGACTTAGGGCTTGAGAAGGAGGAAGGAGGCCAGCTGAGATGAGGGATATCTGATGACTTCCCAGCAATGCCAGCAATCTCAGCCTGTGTTTGCTGAATTTTTCCTAGCATGGCCTGAAGTTTGCAATGCATCAAACCACAAACCCGCAGTTCAGTTTGCAAAGGCCTGTACCCAAGATTTAATATTTACAGTCAGAGAAGCAAATATTTTACACATTTCTACTATGTCTTTACTTGGCTTAGGGAAAAAAAAGAAAAAAAAAGAACAGCTTTCAAAGCAAAATTCAGTTAAATCCATCAAGTCTCACCTCTGTTCATATTGAAATCAAATTGGACTGTGAGTTTCACAGTGTTTCAAAGGAAAATCAAAAGTATCTCAAGTTCGCCCTTTAAAAGGCATGAATTCAGCTGAAGTCCTGGTATACCGAAGGGTATGTAACCACTTCAGTGTCTGCCTGCTCCTGTGTCTGTGCTGCTAGCAATACCTCAGCTAGCTAGTTTAAAGCTTACATGGTGAGCTTAGTTTTGCATATGCCATCATAATATGTGCTGCTTTAGAATAACATAGGTAAGAAAATATACATTATTTCTCAGAACTCTGCAGAATAACCCATCTGTATCAGTCTATCTTCATGGTTTTCATCATCTTATGATATACTCAGTCTGGCAAATATGAAAACAACAACATAAACAGAAATACACAAGTTTTTTAGTTTTCAAATTATTACCATCTGTGTCGTGGGTGTGTTTCATACCTATAGAAGTACCTGTACATTCTTATAAATAAATGTACCTGGACCAGTTATCCAAGGTGAAGCTGCATGCTACTATGGGTAAGTTATTTTTGGCATACAGGTTAGTAGCAAAGGAGTTCCCTCAAGTTCCTTTGCACTGAACTATCCAGTATAGCCACAACTTGCAAGAAAGAATTTTAGGAGGATAAAATAAAGACCATTTTTGACACCGACTGCCTTTCTTCTGGGAGATGCTCACTCATTGTTCAGAATGGCATTTTCTTTGGCCTAACAATTCAGGAGAAGTCTCAATCCCTTCTTCCCCCACTTCTTGAGGTCAGAAAAAAACTATAGTCACTGTAAAGCTTGAAAGCATCTTGATGATTCATAAATTAAAGACAATGATGTTTTGCCCTTTCCAGGTAGTGCAAGGAAAGATGTTGCTCAACTTGCCAAGTAGTTGTGCTCAGCATGGCAGAGCCCATTCATCTGAACAAATAGTCTGTACAGAAACGTTAAAATAGAAATTACAAAAATCTATGGCCTAAGGATGGCCATAGGACTTAGAGAACAGTGTCAGAAGCAGACACAAGAGCACCTGATAGCAGAACAAAACAACTTATACTGAACTAACTGAACACTGCGCTAATGGCTTCTGAAGTGAAATACTTGTTATCAGCAGATAAAAATATAATTGCATTTGCTGAATAAAAAATAACAGGTTTGACAGAGTCATATTCTTTAGCTGAGTAATGCTGGTATTCCTTGTGGGCATCCAGTTTTCTCCCAGAGCATTGAAGTGGTTATTCTGACTCAGTTGCTCTTTACCTAGAAAATTAGGTAATGCAGCAGAGGGCCTAGTTGTGCTTACTGGGTTCATCTGAGGTACTAGGAGTACTCACTGTTACTCAGAGCTACTTCTTGCTTATTCAGAATCAGGCCTAGAAGTCTGGAAGTGTTATTGAAGCAGAATTGCTTGGCCAACAATGACAGTGTTTTGCATGCCCTGATCTGTGAAAGCCACTCTCTGCAGGACCTTTCATGCAAGCTGCTGACACACTGAGGTGAGCTGACCATTCTCTCTGGCCGGGGATGAAGATAACAGCATGTTATCTAAGACAGACACTGGGGAGAAATTCTGCCCAACTGCATGTGAATATAAGTTTCCTTGTTCCCTTGGAGCAATTGAGGGTAAGATTGAATGCCATGTCATTTACCAGACAATACTAGCGTATTTCATTTCAGCTTTCCGGTAGATCTATGCTGCATAAGGTAGTGAAAAACATTAAGGCAGCACATGAGAAAGAGTAAGACAGGATGAGAATCCAATGAGAAGGGAAGAAATCTAATGGGGTGAAATCTAATGGGACTTCTACCTAGCAGAAGTCTTTTCAATGTTCTTGAATGGGATTTCGTACTTCAGCAATGGGGAACTGTCTACACTGGCTTCTGCTCTACCAACTGTTCTATATTTTGTGGTGATCCTGAATATTCGTCCAGGAATAAATCCTTGACTAGAGAGACCTAAAAAGTAATACAAAACCTTATTTAATAATAAATAACTCTACGAGGTCTAAAGCTGAGCTGCCTAAACACAACGGGTTTATAGACGACAGAAATCAGAACGCCTCTGTCACTCGGTTTGAATTGGTATAACTGAAAATAACACCTCAGAAAGAGCTACTCTGTTTTTCTTTTTTTTCCAAAATGAAAACATTCAGTTTAAAATTAACTTGTTTTGACTGAGTAATACAAAGGCAAAAAATGAAAACAAAATAGTCCACATTTTGGCGCTAATGTTTCTAACCGAAACGACTGTAAATATTGCCTGGGCTTATGTGCTCATTCTTCCTGGATTTGTGAGGCAGGCCTCAAAGAGGTCTGCTCCCTCAATCACTGACTAAGCTCCCACAGCAGTGGTGGCTGGTGGAAAAATAAACTGGATGTACTGTACACAGGCACTCAGCCAAAAGTACCTGGAAAATGAAAATAATATTTTAAAGGGGAAATGCACACAATCCGCGTTCACAATACTTATTCGTTGTGCAAGCACCCTCGTTAAATATTAGATGGTAAAATGTATGTAAAAGAAGGTAGAGGAATATAGCGTTAGTTAAGTATGTTAGTCTGTAATGTACTAAAATATACTATCCACCACCATCACCAGTCTTACTCGACCAGAAGCTTTTGGAGTGAGAGAACTCCTTCAGGAGAGTCATGGAATTCTTAGTAAAGACACCAAGATATTTTCAGTGGATTTTAGAGCAGGTTCCATATGTCTGTACATTGTTTATGTTGTTGCTGTTCTGCTGGATCATCACAGATTTATATGGGTTTCCTCTGCAAACTACTTTTGCTTTATGGGCTGAAGTTAAATGGTGCCAGGTTGCTAGAAGCATATCTATATAAACTTCACATCCCATACCCGGATCTTTCCTGTGTATAGGCACAATCCTTCCTGGGCTCATAAGCACCATGGAAAAAAGGACAATTTGCACCTTCCTAATTGGTGCACACTGATTTGCTGCTTTACCCAAATTCATTCTTTTTCTTTTTCTTCCTTCCTTCTTTCCCTTTTCTTTCTTTCTTTCTTTCTTCTCTCACTTTCTCTCTTTCCTTCTCCCTCTTCCTTTCTCTCTCTTCTTCCTTTCTCTCCCTTCCTTTCTTCTTTTCTCCTTCTCTCTCTTTTTCTTTCTTTCTTTTTCTTTTTTCTTTCTTTCTTTTCTTTCTTTTCTTTCTTTCTCTCTCTTTCTCTCTTTCTCTTTCTCTCTTTCTCTCTCTCACTTTCTGTCTCTTTCTCCCTGTCCCTCTCTCGTTCCTTCATACAGAGCAGACTTAATTCTCTGAGGTTTTAGGGGAGGAGACTGCTTAACCTCTTCTCACTGTAGAGCAGTAATATCGCTATTTCAGTCCAGTGAAGAGCTTCACTGTGTAAGGTCCTTAGTGCCATAAAATATGATTAACATTAATAGGATTGAGAAAAACTGTGTCTTTCAATCATGCCCTACTATACTATACTACTATACTACTAAACTATATACTATACTACTATACTACTAAATTATAGCCTTAATTTGTGACAGAAAAAGGAAAAACTGAAAAGTATAATGATTTATGCAAAGCTTCTTTTGTTCAAGTCAGTGACATTCAATAGCTGAAGGAAGAAAGAAAACTACATTCTAATGAGAAATCATTTATCATGTGACACACAGGGAAAGAGGAAATAAACCTCCTTTAAATAAAAGAGCCAGAGAAGTGTTAAAAAACTATGTGATTTCCTGGAAGAAAAACAAGCTGTCTAGCTTGGATGATATGATGTAAAAATCATTATATAAAAAAGCAGGCCTAACTGCACAGTTTGGCATTTTAGTATGGATTAATTCTCCCTGTATCAAGCAAATGGTCAGAATCACGTATGGTTAATTCCTGTAAGTTGACCGAAATGGAAAGGTGCATTCTTACAGAGACTTTGTTGTTGGGATTTTTTTTCCTTTTGCTAAAGGAGTGATAAAAAGTGGACTGAATATGCAATGAAAAAATGAAAGTGAAGAAAGGTCTTTTGTTCATTTGACTAATCTTTACATTAAATCTTTTCTTCCTAGAAGCGGATGTAGCATCAGTTACAGCTCTATCTGAATATTCTCACATTTTTGTAGAAGAGCCAAAGAATATAGTGTTTATAGAAATCTTGAGAACTGCTTCAGGTGAGATGACAGATACAGCACCAACTTCCTACCCCTTGTTCCCCTCTGCTTGACAGCCAAAACCAAACAATGCAACACGTAAAACAAAACAAAACAAAACAACAGATGTATTCACAGCTGCACTTTGTATTCAGGAAAACAGTATGTCAAGAAATGCTTGCTGGTCAATGGTAAAACTCCCGCTGCTTTCAATGGATACACAATTTCACCCCCTACGTAAAGTGCAATCTAATCTCTCATAGCTGTGGTAGCAATCAAAAGGAAAAGGAGACAAAAGAATTACCCAGAGGAATGAAAGATCTATATGAAGTTGCCTTTTTATCCCTTAAAAGTTTCCTAGATTTTTTAACTGGAAATTAATGTATACTTTTGTAAAAAACTTGTAAGAAAATAATATTTATTTATTTATTTATTTATTTATCTAATAGGCAGCAAAATGACAGTGTGTGAGTTTTGTGTCAACCATTTATGTAGGAGGCGATAGCTATATATTGACCACCTGAATGGAAGATGCAAGTCAGGCCTTAGTTTCAGTTTGCTTTCCTTTTGGCTGCAATGCCAACTTAAGATGTTCCAGCAGGAATATTTTTACCTGGATCAGTTCACTGATCTGGTGTATCACTAATGCCAACAGACAATTATGTTGGCAGCCTGAGGGCAAGAACAAATGTCTAGAAGTGGAAAAGTCTTAATCTGGCACTGCTGGTGAAGAAAAGAAAGAAACAGCAGAGTGCCTTGTCCAAAGCTTATTGTGAGCCAGAAGGGACAAACACACAGCTTTGCTATCTCACCGTGTCAGCACTTGTGCTGAAGTATATCAATTTTTTGAGGAAATATATCACAAGAAGTGCTTGCAGCATGACATAATATGAAGGAATTAGACATCTTTACAACAGCAGTCTTTACTGTGACTAGGATTTTGATATAGGAGATAAACAGCTCTTTGTGGAAAAGTCTGCTGATTCTGTCTTTCCCAATGGCTAGCACTATTGTCCCTTGGCTGTGGTAGGCAGTACATGTAATGTTTTGCAGCAAATAAAAAGAGCAAAGTAAGAGAATGAGAAGGACCATGAGTGACCTCCAGTGGAAGAGGTCAAAAGGAAATAGTTATAAGGAAGATGTATCATTTAGCTTCCTCTGCAATGGGTTCCAAAATTTGGCGCAGTATTTATTTAGGAGCTAACTGCACCAGAAAGTATTCATTTTCTTTAGAAAGAGTAGAGATTAATTCAACATGCCAGGTTTAGAACCATAATTCTTTTAGACTTCAGTAGGGAGCTTGGGCTCCAGGTTTCAGCTTGGTCCACTTTAGCTGCAGGCCAGGGAAGCCTGGCCTTTCTCATTGTGGAGATATTCCTATGAGTTTCTCTCCTCTGCCAAACTGGTAACTTTTCATGCTACATAGAATTGTTGTAACTTGGAGACTTCTATTCTTTTGTTGAGTTTGGTTATGATAGGCCAATGGTCTGAGAAATTAGTGGGGAGATTGATGGATAAAGAAACAGACAGACATGTGACTCTATAAACTGATTTTTAGGGAACTGGGTTAAATTTCCTTAAACAAACATTCAGTCAGAGACTGGAATCCAAAGCTCCTTTCTCCCTGCAGAGTGTTTTTTTGCCTGTAGAAAATATATTTTTTTCCAGGCATGAGCCTGGTAGCCACAAACATCACAGGTTATGTTGTATTCATGGCAGGGTTATTCAGTTCAGGACACTACAATGCATAAAAAAATACCACCTCTTAATTTTAGTCTCAGCACAAAATTTTGGTGTGGATAGCAATGCTGAACTCCACCCTGAAAGGTACTAAGACTTCTTGCAAGAAGTTGAGACACAGAGCTATGAAACAACTCTACAATGAGCAGTGAATTACATTAGGAGGTTTTAAGGCTCTCTCATTTCCATATAAACCTGCTTTTTTTGGCTCAGTTGCTGCATGGCAATTAAAGCATGTGGTTAAATGAAAGCACATGAGCAGAGCTAGTTAAGTTCAATAGACTGCTTACCTGCTTCCAATGGGAATGAGCTTTAGGAACTAGAATCTTTAAATTTAACAATATGAATGTTTTCTTACAAGAAAAATATGGCTTTTTGTCTAAATGACACATGAAATGGTCTAAGGGATTAGAGATAATAATTTGCTTTATAGAAAGAATGTCAATGTAAATAGCCATAAGGGACCTAAAAACATTGAACTTTGAGCTTGCTGCCAGGTGTTCCTTAATGTATCCAGGAGGCATCATTTATCTTGTCAAGTGAAGCCTCTTTCACATATTACAACCTTTTCCTCTAGATAACCCTTATTAGGTTATAGTGGGGAATTAGCCCTTGAGCCATTGGGCAAGACTGTTTCATTTATATAGCAAGATATGGAATTTGCTTCTTTTTTTGGCATAACTTCTTCCTACAGGAATGTCAGTTTTGCACAGGTAGGCAGTGGATGGCAGCTTCGAATATTTCAGGTTTTTCGTCTTTGAATTTAGATCAGTTTTGAGAAATTTAATTTGTATGTAAGAGTTGCTAATCTTTCTGAACATTTGACTTTCATGGAGAGGTACTACAAAATGCCATCATTGCTAACAGTTGTAAACATATATTTAATGCTTTTCAAGGAGATGCAATAAGTCACTTCTCACTTGCAATTTACAAACCTGGTTAGGTGAACATTTTAATAGTAGGAGCAACTAACCACTAGAACAATCCAGTGACTGGAAATGCTTGCAAGTCTTCAATCCAGAGAAGAGGCCTGTCCGGAAGACATATTTAAGCCAAACTTAAACAGGCTCTATGGAGGGATAACTGGTAGACCTGTTTAATAGAATGGGTTAAACAAGACAATATAGACAACAAACAGTCTCTTCTGAGAACCAGAGTATAAAAGACCTCTTGTCTCAGTGTCATTTTAGGTGCTTTATGTGGCTTAATTTCTCTCTGCCTGGTATAAAAGACCACCCACCATGTTGCACATGGCCACTATTTTTGTGGAAACTATGATAAAATCGATGTATTGTGGTTCTGTCACTGGCTTCGCAGCAGGAATGGAGAACTGTCTTGTTCTCATAGACCCTGATCCAAGATCATGGGAATAGCTCTGTTGACTTCACCAGGCCTTGGAGCTAGCTGTTAATAAAAATATAAGATGATAGTGAAGAACAAACTTAGAAAACGCTTGACTAGCAGCACAGATAGGCTGAAGGTTTTTGCTAAACCAAACAACCATTTTAATTTGATTTCCACTAGAAGTATTTGAAAAATTAAATGCTTGCCATATGGTGAAAATATGTTAAGCTTCAAAGAAATAGAAATAATTAAATGCAACTATGAAAAGTTTTTTAGGTTTGAATAGTATGCCAGTTTCAATATTATAAAACATATGCATATAATCCTATTAAAGCTCATTTGAAAAAAAGGGAACCCTTTGAATAATGCAAGCTCTTAGATCACATTATTCACCTGTATATTTTGTTTTCACTTTAATCACTACTGTTATAATCAAAAAGCTTGGTGTGATTTTGTGTGCTTTTGACACACATCAGCTGTTTCGGTTTCTTTTACAGGTAGTGTCAACATGAACCAACCTTTGAAGATACAGGAATGAAAAATGAAAAATGAGTAAATATACCTGGAAACAGTGGGTCACTCTGTAATCATAAGAAAATATTAAAATCAAACCAAAAACCAAGGACCTAATGAAGAAAACATCCTTGTTTGGGAAGTATACTACAGCTTGTCCCTGTGCTTTGCTAAGTAGTGTCTGACAGAAGTCACAGAGGCGGTCCTGACCTGCAGCCCAAGTTTCGAGCACAGCAGTTTCTGAAAATATTAGCCCAGTGTGTGCTACTGTGCTTATACTTCTCTGGCCCTGAGGGGGACCCAGACTGTCTGGGGAAGCAGAGGGGAAGGATGAGGCGGCTTTAGGCTGCCCCTGATTTCTGCCCCTTCTCCCTGACCCAGAGAACATTTTTTGTGTGGCACCATGGCTTCTCTGTAGTTGTAGTACCAGAGACAGCCAAGTAGCCTGGCAAGCAGAAGGGTCCAAATGCACAAAGTTTTCAAAAGCAGGAGAAGCCCCTGAATAGCTACTGTGGAGTGTGTGCTTCTTGGCTTGCAGCCTGGGACTGCCCCAGCACAGGGGCATACCCCTGCCCTGACTGTCCCAGTTCACACCAAGGTTGCCTCTAGTTCCATTACCGTAGCTTTGAATCTTCATGCTGGCATATGCCTGCTTTCTTTGTCTGTACTAGCATCTATACTGTGTGGATGGCAATTGCTGGAATCAAGACAACAAAAAGAGGAAAACTTGAGCCTCTCACTCCCTTTATAGTTCTACTAGCCTCACAGGGAAAACTGGAGATCCAGATCAAGGAGCTTTATGAATACTTCTGGTATGAATACTGTAAATGGCATGTTAAAATGCACTCTCACACACTAAATACCCATGTTTCCACAGAGAGAATCCCCTCCCCAGAATCGCTCTGTATTAAAAAGTAGTAGGTCACAGGAATGCTTGTGGAAAAGCTAATGCAATGAGGAAGGAAAATGGCTGTATAATTTTCCCCACAGTTGTTTTTTCCCAGACATAAAGACTTATCTTACACTCCTAGACCTTTCCAGTAGCTGCTTTCCCAACTTTCCCAACCTGAGAGCCAATATCACTTCAGTCCCTACAGTGGGTAGAGGGGGCATGTCTGACTACAGAAAGGGGCTGTAGTACAGTGCAATACTTTGAATGTTTTCTTACAAGGTTTCTTTGAGTGCAGGCCTTTCTGGCCTAGATTCATATTTTATCCAGCAGTACAAATCACTAACAATGCTTACCACTTACCCTTTCTCCTTGATTATTCTTTTTATTTATTACCATGGGGCGATGCAGAGAGACCTCAGACAGAACACTGTTGCCTAATATATCCGACCAAGATATAAAAATGTCAGTCGTGTCTCAAGCAGTTTACAAGCTACTTTAACATTTGCATTGGAAGATTCACCTCTCCTTCTCTGTAGAAATGAAAAGCATAGTAATTTTCCAAATGGTTAGCTAGGCTACGATTTGCCTAATTTCAAAGCCTTTCCCTTTCTGAACCTTTATCCTATAATAGCTATTATAACTAGATTTCAAGATAAAGCTGTATTTCTATTAGCTTTGTCATTAATCTGATCACTAAGGCCACATTCCTTCCACTGCTTTTCCTCAGGTTTGGATCTCTGTTGATTTAAGGCAAGATATTTGCACAGAAGCACATCCTCTCTACTGAGGCCAATGGACTCATGCCAGCTTATCCTAGCTGGGGAAAACCTGTCCTTTTCAGCTGTACCACAGTTTCTTCTGGAGGAGTTTCTCTGAACACACTTGGTGCTATTTGGATTAAAGTGACTACAGAAGTGTAAAATATTATCACTTATTATTGCTGTTAAATAACAGCACTGACAATTAAGAAAACACTTGAGGAAAGAGCATCTGTGCATCTCTCCCTCAGCATGCACCAAACAAAGAGTTACACTGTTTTTGCCAGCAACACAAAAAGTCAAGTTCCTAAAAGCTCAGTCATAATTTTGGCTTTATGAAAGGGATTGTAAAGCATGTCTTTCGAACAGTTATTTGGGTGGTCTACCTACCACAGGATTTGCAGTGCTAGCTGTTTTGTTTATAAGAGTAAGTGTAATAACAAAGCTTGTATATTTGCTGTTGGGTTTTTTTTTTGGGGGGGGGGTTAATGGAGAAAAATGAAGCATAACTGAATATTTCTTTTCTTATAAAAACATATTGATTTATTATATAAAAATAATGATTTCAAGGTATTCAGGACATTTCCTGCAGTAGAGAAAACAGTAACTGACTTTATTATTCTCCTTGAGTAAATATGGGTCAATATATTCTCCTCTTTAACAATATACACTTACACGGTAAACTACACCAACTTCAGTAGAAGGAATACAAACTAATGTGGAAGAAAATATAAGCCTATAAGACTGAATTAAGTATGAGTACTTTGCTAGCACTGCTTAGAATCAAATGCCAGCAGTCAAACATTGCTGTACAGCAGCTACCTGGTAGTCTTAAATATAGAAAGCTGGCGACCGAGAAGCTTTGCAGTTTGTTTCACTATTTACAGCAAAGTAGAGAGCACTTTACACTTGCCATTCTAGCAGTCTAAATGGCTATAAAGATTGCAAAATAGTCGATCCACAAGCTTTGTCAATTTTTTTAAATTATTGTATTCTTACATCAATAGCACTGTTTAAACTATTTGCTGAGACCTGCCTCCATGTGCAACAAGTTCCATCATGTAACTGAGAGCTGTGATTAAGTACCTGATTCACATGTTGATAACAGAGAAGATATCCCAAAATAGTTGAAACTGAACATTTTGCACAAAACACTCTGAAAGGAAAGGACCAATGCTTTTGTCCATACTTGGTATTCCGCATGTCATTTTAAGCAGGGAAAAAAACCCAGCACTGAATATCCACAAATGACAGAGGGATCTAAAAGGTAAATTTATATAAAAACTATGGGATAAATTAACATATTAGATGAGTGTTGCAACCAGACTTCCTAACCTATGTGTTTCTTACTATTAGGTTTTCTTTTTCATGGAACCATCATAAATGTAAACTCTCCATTGAGAGTGTGTACAGAGTCACCTGCAGCAGCAAGTTTTCCAGAGTGATGAAGAAAAGCTATTTTTGTATTGTTCCTTGTGATTAACAACATCACATTCACATTCACAAAGGAATACTTATCCTCTTTAGCTACAGTTGGAAAGCCACTGAAAAAATGTCACCATTCTCTTGGGTCGAGGAATACATATAGAAATGTCACTCAGTAATCGCAACTGTACTTAACAGCAGTTTTCCCACAAGGGTTAAAACAACTATAATGAGCACTAGTTAAAACTTACAACACCCTGCTAATTAACTCCTTCTGTGGATGGTCAGCTGAGGTCATATGAATTTACTAAGGTCATATAACAAATAAGGAGGAAAACTGAGGAGTTTCAGCTTGCCTACTTACACTGATTTACTCTATCAAAGCAGAAAATCAGTAGAGCCTGCTTTTCAGGGAAGTTCATATGTGTCTGCTCCAGTTCTCATTTGGCTTCACTAGCTATTTAGAATAAGAAAAGAATACCATGAATTTGTAGCTACACATAAAATGTCTAAACAACTGACCTAACAATAAGAAACAATCTCTCCAGGAATTAGCAGATTACAGGGGGGAAAAAAACAGCCAAAAGTTAGAATTAGCAGATAAAAATGGACTGAGATTAGAGGTGAAGATTAAATAAAGCTAAGAAGAAAGAAATGTGCTGACATTCTGGACTACTGCTATTATTACTCACAGATCCCACTGTTGGTGGGAAACTCCTGCATTTGCTAATAAATGCACTCTACAGTAACCTAAATAATACAGACAGTAAACTTTGAAATCCATTGTTTCTATGGGCATCAAAATATCTAATAAAAGGCCCCAAATGTGGCTGCTTTTCTCCTTTTACAAAGACTGTGAATTATTTAACCTCACTTTGGGGGGAAAAAAAAAACATGTTTTGAAAATTTTTTTAAAGTCAAACTTTAATTTCAGAGCTGGTCTCTAAACAAAGAGTCCTGATAACTTTTAAATTTTCACAAGTTACTCAGAAAAAACTCCCAATAGCTAGAGCAGTTATCTGGAGCTTCAAGAAGTAACAAGCCCTGTAACCCTTATGCAGCTGTACTAGGTTGAGGCAATTAGAATTTGTAGACAGGTACAGATTGTATCTTGTTTGATAATGGAAAACATACATAGAAATAAAGCATAAGCCAAGCTAGCTAACTGTGGATAGCAATTTGGAGGCTGATTTCGGACTGACTCTGTCTCTTAATGAAGGAAGGAAAAAGCGTATATTCATACCAAAGAGCAGTTTCCATCAATAGTAAGGTGCACTGAAGATATTTCCTGCTAATCTATAACCTAAGTCTACATGAGAGAAAAAAAAAAAAAGATTTAAGTGATGAGCTTTGAACTACTACCATTCAAGAATAAGATTTGGGGATCAGAACAGAAAGTTCTACGGAAAGGTCAGCTCAGTAGGAGGCAACTGTCAAAAAAAAAAAAAAAAGAAAACAGAATGTTAGGATGCTGGGAAAGTAATAGAAAACAAAGCAAAACAAAAGAACATCCTTTTGTCAACTTATCAGAGTGCACGGTGTGCATGAATCTTGAGTGCTGTGTGTGGTTTTTGTGTCTCCTGGTTTCAAAAGGATATAATAAAACAAAAAAGGTCCTAAAAAGAGCAGCAAGGATATTCAAAGTAGGCCTGGATTCTCTGCAGATAAACCCGGATGGTTCAACCTGGAAAAGAGACAGCTGAGTGGACATCTGGGGTAGGCTGAATATGGGACTCTTGTTCTCTGTTCATGAAATAAAGCAAGCACGTAGCAGGTTCAGAGAAGGCAAAAAGAAATGCTTCTCTGTGCAGTGTGTACATCTGCTGTAGAATTCCTTGAACCAAGATGTCAAAAGCCTGCATGCATTAAGAAGATGACTGCTTGAATTCATAGAAGAAAAATCAATATAGGGCTCAGGAAGCCCAGAGGAACTACTTCTGGTTTCTGGGAAGTCACTAAGCATCAAATTGTGGGAAGTTAGGAAAGTACTCTTAAGAAGTATTACCACAATCTTGCTCTGTTGATGAAGTCTTTGCTTTTGGTTATAGTCAGGGACAGGGTACCTGCCTAAATGGACCCCATGACTGGTAAAGCTGTTTTTAAGTTATGTTAGCTTCCCTTTAGTCCTGTAACAACTACCTCAATTGCCTTCATAAAGAAGCAACATGAAGAAGTATTTCACATAGTACCTATTTTCTAACTGAAATTTAGCATCTATAAATATAAGGCATGATGAAACAGTACTCTAGGATTTACTGTCAGGTATTCTTCACAGAATAATGATCACAGAATTATCTCCAAAATTGCATTGTTGAGAGAAGAGGCCTAATATCCAAATACAGGAATACAGTTCTGAAAAGGAGTCACACAGATCATCAGTTTAAGTCCCCTAATATTCTAAGAACCAGGTCATATAATCCCTTTTATAAACTGTTCAGGCTTCATTATGGTTAAATTTATTGGCCTCCACTTTTCCTGGAAGACTGTTTCAGAATTTCACTGCTCTGATGATTAGAAACCTTTTAATTTCCAAGTGAAATTTAATATGACAAGTTTATACCATTCTGGAGAAGTGTTACAGTTGGCCTCTGCAAATACATCACAGAACAAATACCAACAAGGGAAAAGAGCAATTCAAGTTAAAAAACAATAATAGCACCAAGGTATTCCGGGCCAAGCACTTTCCCCCAATTTTAGATGCAGATCCCACTGCAACCTTTAATTCTTAGGTAATAAGCTACTGCTGAAGTAACTCAATCTGTTCTGAGTAGCTCTGTTTTATTTCTACAAATGTGTATTAACCTCTTTCCAACTAATGAATCACTGGCCTGTTATAACTCTAATGAAGAGATTTCTTTCTGAAAGTGTTGATAATCCAAACATGCTCACTTGTTTTTCCTGCCTTGAAATACACTGTAAGTTTAAGCACATCTCTGGAGAGTTTATGTGTAGAGATCGAACCAGAGACCTTTGGATCTGAATGAAGCGCATGAGCATTTCTATTTGTAGCTAAAAGAACAGCTGTGTTAGCTCAAAGATATAGCATACTCAAATGCTTCTGTATAAGTGACCTACAGGAGAGGGTTAGCCTGTAAACTCTGTGGTCAGAATTGCCCCAAAACTTCTCACCAGTGCAAACAAAACTGAAAGTAGCCAAAGGCTGAGGATGAGGGGTGTGAATTGCTCTTGCCATCTAATAAGGAAGAGGCAAAGCTGGAAGAAAAGGCACAGAGAGCTGAGGTTTGCTGCTTCTCTTGCTGTTCAGACACTGGGAAAGATGGGAGCATCAGCTAGTGTTTCGATGAGGGGCTTGTTGCTCATATTCTCCCTAGGTGCAATCATCCCCTCAAATGTACACATGCTCTGTCTGCTCCCTTGTCCACAGCAACGGCAGTGGTGTTCCTGGCTCTCCAGGGTGCTGACAGAAGGAAAGCAAACAGCAGGACTGCAGCTACTTGGCCAACGTAGTAGGGCAGTCTACTGTCCTAGGCAAGTTCTATTTTGTCTAAGATCAAAGCTGGCCCTATTTCGTGGGACAAGAACTATGCCTTCCTTTTAAGATATAGCACAATAGAGCAATGGTCTTGACTGGAACCCTTGATCACTACAAAAATATAAATGCAAGTGCTCCTTGCAGTTCATTCACTTGGATATAAAAACCATGTCTTTCTTGCAGGCATTTTTGATGTTCCTCCAAGTACAATAAGGAGATATGGGTGGCTCTGTGCCCCCCCCCCCCCCACACACACACACAGAGCAGTGCAGAACAGGCTATTGTCAGTCACTTTCCAGAAATAACCAGGAGTAAATGAATTTTAATTATAGCTCCTAAAATTTACAAAATATTTGCCATGCTATTTACCATGTGTTATTTCAAACAAAACCCTAGTCCATACAATATTTTCAGACCAATCAGGGGCAAAAGAACAGTGACAAACAGCTTTCTCACCATGAGGTTCAACAATACATTGTTTTTAAGTCCATTTCTAGAAATGATTAAAGGCAGCCAAATCTGGAGCTAATACATGTTTCAGTATCACTTCGGCCTAGAATTACTGGGCAGGACAATAACAATGTATAACTAAGAAAATACAGATGTTATGTGAGACCTGTATCATAACAATTTATTTGTTCCCCCATTTGCTTTCAAATCTCATTTTATATCACTTGTAGTTCACTTGTATCCCACAGCTCTATTAGCCATCCAAACCCTCTTGTTTTGTTCTCCTGCAGATGATGTGCTGGTCCCAACCCTACAGCACATTCAACTGGCCTATGAGAGGCTCCTTTAAAGACAGTATTTTTGTATGGTGATGCACTGAAATAGCAGCTCCTATGACATTCCTCTCCTGGTTATTTGTGCATGAAAAGTGTGACAAAGAGGAAAGAGGGTGAACAGAGCCTATGATAAATCTCACCCTCCGCTATTGTTTTGGTATAGAAAGAACTAGGACTTGCAGTAACGGTAGTTGCAAGTAACCTTCCACATCATTCTGGAAAGAAAAATTTTCTATGCTCAGATCCTGATCCTGAAAGAAGTAGATTATAGCAATGTCTTTCATTAGCTAAACTAAGGGAATAAGAACAGGCAAGTGCTACCAATTATATTTCAACACAAAACAGTACCCTCTTATGCATAAGCTAAAGGCCACAACTCCATTGTTAACAGGGGTGTTCTCAAAAAAGCTTTGAACACACTGGGAACATTAAAGAGAAGATGTCTCGCATGTGCAATTACTCAACACATCTTTAAAACTGCAAACACTTGTTCACATGTGGTGAAAATTAGAGCTGTGAGCACTTGGGAAAAAAAATCCCACCTGGCAGGCACACTCTTTTTTGCTTTAGAGTTTTATAGGAGCTCTAAGAGCTTGTTGGTCCAGTGAGAGCTGAACCAAAGTCAATGCAGGAAACTTTAAGAGAAGAAAAAGAAAGTGTAGAGAAATGTGCTATTTTTGTTCTCAGTTCAACAAACTTTCCCCTTTCCCACTCTGGTCCCCCCCTCATTAAAAAAAAAAAAAAAAAAAGGAAAGAAAAATATGCATCCCTAGGTCTAAATATAAATATTGACAGCTCCGTTGGCTTCTTTCTCTACTAGCCTGAAATGGTAAGGAATTTGAAAGCTTTTCCATCCTATCCTACAGGTGGGTTTGCTCAACAGCATTCAGCAGGTCTGAGCTACTCTAGGAAAAACAAGGCACAATCCAATAATTCTCTGAGAACTTTTTTCTTCTGTGTAACTTAAGGAATAAAGACTGGTCAGAAACTCTAGTACAGTGACATAGAGCTAATATCCAGCATCTCAGACAAGCACCAGTCTTGGTGGGTACCAGGCAGCACCTACATATCACATTCAGAATATTATTTCAGCAGTAGAAAAGACTTAATAAATGAACTAAGCAGCTTAGACAAGATCACAGCCTTATAATAGATCCTCCAGACCAGCTTTAAATACTTCAAGACCTGAGTCATCTAGCCATCTACTAGGACCCTATGCCATGTCTAATAGCTATCACTGTAACTTTTCTAAATTTCATCACAGCATTCCCCAATATATATCTCCTGCTACTATCACAAAGAATATTTATCTCCTTATTTGGTGTCACATGTTAATATTTTGTACCTTCCTAATAGTGTCTTCTCTCTCCATACCTTGATTTAAGGTGCTGAGAGCAACATAAGGATACCAGAAACCACGGGAAAAATGAAGGGACGTATGGCTGTTCCAGCTGCCCTTTTTCTATGTCAGCTTTAGGAAGGTGGGCTCTAACTGCACTACACTAGCAGAGCTCTAAAACAAGAACACATCTAGAACAAGACACTATCTTTACTCCATCAAGGGATGAGATCTTCAGCTTTGTTTCACTGACTGTTTGAATTGGTAAATATTAGAGGAATAGACACAGAGTTATCTAATATCTAATGATCATGACAAACAAATAGCTCAATGACAAACTGGCAGAAAAGCTGTCTTCACCTGAACGTATTCACAAGAAATTTTTTATGCATAAACAGCTGTCTATTAGATCATCTTTGATGGTACTACAGACTATCATGGAAAAATTCAGTAACGCTTATGCTATAACCTAGGATACTTTAATAGCAAATATACGGTCTTTCTTGCAAATGAAGATTTCAATTTTCCGCAGCAAAATGAAAAGTAAAGCTCTCCATGATGAAACTATACTATTGAGTCCTTTTTTGAGATGTTGTTCAATAACCATTGCTTTAAATAAATGGTTCATTTCTAGTGTTAGCAGACAAATGTTTTCTTTAGAAAGGGATTAATTAGATACAGAGACATCAAGCTCTCAGTTTTGGCAGATACTTCCATATTAGAAATGCACAGATCATAGTGTGAACTTTTCCCTACATCTCTTCCATAAAAATACCCCGACAAATTCATTAGTGCATCCAGTCCGGCTACCACATACAAAATGACACTTTAAGAAGCTTCTTAAGTTTTTTTAAAACTTTGTAAAGAAGTAAAAAGCTAGATGGAGCTTAGCTAGGCTAAAGACAGGCATTTTGAGCCAAAAAAAATGGAAAGTGTTGACAGTTTAAAGAAAGAAAGAAGTTGGAGAACAAATAAAATTTGACTAATACTTTCTTGGTCCATCCAGAGGCTTGTTAGAATACCCCTTATATTTGCCTTAGGGGTTCATCACAGTTTAGATAGCAATATCTGTCTACCATTGTTCTTCTACTCTCTATTCTAATGACAAAATGCTGATAGCTAGTCATCATTCTGAATACTTGTAATATAATAAAGTGGGAACAGTGTCTGTGGCAGATAGACGTAATTTGACAGGCTATGTTAGCTAGTGACACTAAAAGCATGGTTCCTGTTTAATATTTCCGGTCTGGAGTGTTATGGGCAATAACCATGGTGATAGGAGAGCTCTAACAGCCACTATGAAACTACATGACTAATAGCATTGTGACTCGATAGGTTAAAAAAAAAGTTAAATTCTGTACTGTTCTGTCTCTACACTCTTCCACTGCTTAAAACATGGTATGGCATACTTACCTCTATAAGAGAGTGATAATGAAGCTTGTTTATAAGGCAAAACTACGCAAATGCTAGTCTCATATGGAAGTACGCTTGTAAGAGTAAAATGAGGCTATACCGAATTCTTAGGAAATAACAAATCCAAACTGTAAGTTTTTTGAGATGTCAGTACAGAATGAAGAGCTTTATGTGTGGATTCTTTACTCTACCATGCAAATTTCAAAAGTGGTGACATGCAGAAGGAGTCATGTTACTTCCCCTGAGACTTGTTTGTAATGCCAATTTACCAAATGATGTGGCAATTACATTGAGTTCAGTCATATACAAATGTGTTCCTGAATATTGGTATATTGCTAACATCTGTTGTTAGTATTAAGAAAAATTTTCATTGCTGAAAACTAAATCCCAGTTAAAACTGAACATTTACAGTCTTTAAAGACTAAATAAGAAAATCAGTGTAATTCAGAAATTCTGTAAACACACAAGGGCCCTCTGTGTTGGTTCATTCATTCATTTTACAAGTTTTAAATGCAAACATAAGATTTGAGATTATGCAATGCCAGAAGAAATCCCATGTCTAACCAGTAAATAAGATTTTTTTTTCCATGGGACATTTACTCTGTAAAGTATGGCTCAGAAACTAGTATCAGACACGCTGAGAATTTGTGAAAGATTCTGGAAATACAGCTCTACAAAACAAGTTGCACAAAATTTGCTCCTCTGTCTTTTTAAGTACTTCTTGGAAAATATATCACAGAATCACAGAATCACATAATGGTTGAGGTTGGAAGGGACCTCTGGAGATCATCTAGTCCAACCCCCCTTGCTCAAGCAAGGTCACCTAGAGCACATTGCACAGGATCGTGTCCAGGCGGGTTTTGAATAGCTCCAGAGAAGGAGACTCCACAACCTCTCCAGGCAACCTGTTGCAGTGCTCACTCACCCTCACAGGAAAGAAGTTTTTCCTCATGTTCAGATGAAACTTCCTGTGTTTCAGTTTGTGCCTGTTGCCTTGCGTCCTGTCACTGGACACCACTGAAAAGAGTCTGGTCCCATCCTCTTGACACCCTCCCTTTACTTATTTGTTTATATTGATAAGATTCCCTCTCAGCCTTCTCTTCTCCAGGCTAAACAGGCCCAGCTCTCTCAGTCTTTCCTCATAAGACAGATGCTCCAGTCCCCTAATCATCTTCGTAGCCTTTTGCTGGACTCTCTCCAGTAGCGCCACATCCCTCTTGTACTAGGGAGCCCAGAACTGGACACAGTACTCCAGATGGGGCCTCACCAGGGCTGAGTCTGAATCTTTTCAAATCAGAAATTGGGAAATTTTTGCACCTGTGGTGGTCACATTTCATTGCTTCCGCTTCTTTTCTGTTTTGTTCTCGTTTTCCTCTCTATTCCTCCACATCATTCTTTGCAAACAGCATCACTTTTTGAAAGCTTCTTTAACTGGTCAAATTAATTTCTAGTATAACACGTTACAGATATTCTCTCTAACTGTGACAATTAAGTTGTTGGTTGTCCTGCTTGTCTTTTAGCTGTCCTTAGTTCCCCCAAAAAATCCTCAAAAAAAGAGGTCTGGTAGAGGTTACTGAGCTCTACATGAGACTGTCATCCTCTCTGTTGCTACAGTAGTGTGGTTACAGTAGAAGGCATATGCCCTGCAGTTCCTTGCAGGAAAGGAGAATACATATAACAGACCTTGTTAGAGCTGCTTCCCTGAATCCGTCTTCTCTTTCCAAGGGCATCAGCTGCTGCAGAGTACCCCATTACAACAAGCAGGAAATGCTAAGGTTTGCCACATGTTTCTTCCATGGTCTTGGTTATGCATATCAGAAAGACGCTGTGCTTTTGGCATGCCATAAGATTTCTGCTTCTGGATACTACATGATACCTGGCATTCATAAACTTAAATTATAGGATTATCCATGACTTACTGCCAAAGAACAGAGCGCTCAGGACACTTTGTGTTGGTTCAGGACAATTATACCAGGAAGTGATAGCTATTTTCCTAACACTTACAGTAGTCTATTCAATGGGCCAGATATGTCAAGTCATATTTAGGCTATACAATTCGGCAAACCTATGGAATACCTTTGACACACTACTTTATCATTTAAAAACAAATGTGTTGTAAAGAGGTTTGCAATTATATTTTCAAAAACTTTTGAATTTCTTCTTTCACGTATTCTCTGAAACATCGCAGGAATAACTTGGTGCTTGTGTTCAGAATTGCTGCCAGCATCCCATCTGAATACCAGTTCAAATCTCTGTGGTGGTGCATTTCTTTCACACAGTTCATCTTGGGCCAAAAAAATGACTGTCTGTCTCCCTAACCCACATCCCTATAGAGGTACAGCTCCCAGTTTGAAATACACACCACTCTAGGGCTGTAACGTAACCACACATGTTATTATGATAGAATAAAATGGAGTCTGGAAGAGGGAGAGACACACCAAGGGCAGGAAAAAGACACACTGCAATTTTTTTTCATGGACTCAACGAGAAATGAATCATTCTCAAACAGTAGACATCTAAAGGTTGGATGGAACAATTTCTAAACATTAGTCAGACCAAAAACAACACAACACTGAAATAATGAGGATATATAAGAAACCAACAAAAGCCAGGAAATTCAAAGCTGAGGCTAAAATTCCACTCTTAATTTAGGTCTGTTTTTCTTTTTTAAAGAATATCATTCAACTTGGTTGGGGCCGTGTAAGGTTGTTTTCTTAAGGTTTTATAAAATACACAGCAGTTGAAACTTTTCGCTTTTTTTTTATTTCTCTGAAAATAAAAAAGGAATAAATTATTAGGTTTTTAAATTTTATATATGTTACTTGCATAACTCTAAGTTTCAATCACAGATCAAACCAGCATTACACAGGGTTGTAAAACATAGATAAAATATCTCTGCCCCTGGAGTTTATAATCTAAAAGACAAAAGACAGATAATACAAGCAGAATGGGGAGAACCAGAACATAACAACACAGCTTTGTTACAGTAACAGTGCATCAGCAATCCAGTAGCCTGAACACTGTATTTAAGTGCCAGAACTGTTTTCTCAGAGGGTCAGGAAGAAATGCAGGTTATAGTAGCAGATATATAACCTTTCTTTGAAGAAAGTTGAGGTCTATCTTGCTAGCATAGTCTTATCATTTTGTAGAAATATATACTCCTTATACAATACACTGTAAACTACAGATAAGTACTTACATGTTGGCCATCTGCTATGTTGACAGAGGAAAAAAAACAGAACTATTCTCTGTTCCTCTTTGTGTTCCTGGGCTGAAGTAAAGGAATTTTGTTTGTATTTACTTTACAGTCTCCAGGCTGATCTGTATTTTTATAAGGCCAGACACAGGCATGTTTACTCATGTTAAGTAGTGCATTAGTTTGCAAACAGTCCCAATGAATTCAGCAGGGCTGCTCATGAACAGAGTAATACCTAGCATGAATTACACAAGCAGAATTTGACTCAAGAAGGGTATCTCGGATATCTAACTAGAAAAGGTGATTTGTCTTTCTAGTTTACGTAGTCCCCCAAAAACTTGATCACCACTTGATACTGTCTTACTAGTTACTGAAACAGAGGTTTTGCTGAAGCAAAAGGATTCATTTCACCCCAAGACTGTTACTAGATCAGGTGAACCAAATCCCTGAATGCTGTAGAATGATTGCCTCAGCACCTTCTGCTGTCCTCGTCCACCTCCATGATCTGAAAAATACAACACTCATTTAGATCAACATGAATTGCTGTTAGCTAGAGCTAGATGCCACAGGAGAGGGAAGTATCCTAGTTTGTATATGCACAGCAATCAGGTCCCTCTGTTAGATAGCCCTCAAGCTGAAGGAGAGGCAAAGAAACAAGAATCAAGTCCCCTTTCAGAAAGTGGAGCAGAGAAGGTTGAAAGTATGGATTCTTTTTAATATTTTTTTCTGCTGCTGCTCGAGGCCATGGGTGGCTGTTTCTTATCCCAGCCAGCTGTCTGGTGGATGCTGCACACCAGGGCTGGCAGGGAAAGATGTGCAGAGAACACTATCAGGTCACAGGCCAAGGCGAAACACACAGGTTTTGCAGGGTAAGAAGTGTTACTGGGCATGGTTATCGGCTGGATCTTGCCCACCTTAGCATGGTTACTGATTTAATTTGTGCTCACTTTTCACTTTGTGCTTTCTGCTATTTCTCCCACCTTTCAGACTGCTTCTACTTGTTTGAGGTTATTTCTTTTCTCTAGCTACAGAGGGCAGTATTGGTGAGCTGTCAGCCACAAACTGACAGGGAAAGATTGAGAAAAATGGGAAAAATTAATAATCTAGTTCTGTATTTTTTGCAGTGGAGCAACTAATAACACCATAAAGCCAAGACAAAAGCCATTAACATGGTAAGATTAATACATCAGATGTGGCCATCTCTAATACTGGCATTTTTCTTTTTCCAAAGAGAAAGTTGTTGAAGCGTAAATTTTGTTAGGAAAGCAAATTTTGCATCACTGCCCTAGAACTGACATCACTGTTATTGAAATGACATGACATGACAATTGAAAAACATCAGTTCTTTGACATTTTAGAAGAGGAATGGGGAGTTTGCAATTAGGTTTCATTTTTAATTATAGAAGGCTTCAGAATAAAAGAATATATGATGTGTCCTGAGGCTACCTGCATATTTTACTATCAAGTTACCTCTAATTTGGCAACTGAAATGCAAGAAGAGAGCTTGTGCATATAACAACATGAAATGTCTATCTTAGTCTATCATTCATTTGGCTCTGCTCCACAGAACAAGAAGTACTTTTCATTCAGGTATGTTTATGATGAGTAAACTTGACCAGATGTTAAGTCTTCTTTGTATTTCAAAGTGTTTTATGGCTTACATTAGTCACCTGGAAAAGGGCAGATCATTTGTATTCCCTTTTACATTTTTTCAGGTCCAAGCTTCCCCAAGGAGCATGGGACTATATGAAAATTTATAAATTGAAGAAATGAAGCTATTACAAATATAACAATGGCTAGCACAGGAATGAATAAACCCCTCCAATTTACAGGATGAATTGTGTTCATATCGAACATTATGAGTCTACAATTCCAACAGGTTTTGTGTAAGAACAAACTTTTCCCTCTCCCTTGCCCACAAGGCAGATCATAGCAATAATAAAAGCATATTCTCTTCTTCGAGGAAACAGTCCTGATGATGTACATGGATAAGAAGAGAGCCATTGGCTTTTCAGCTTTATAAGGGGACACACAAACACTGTTACATTTGAAGGCTTGGCTTTAATAATAATGTTATTAAAGGATATTAGAATGCACATCTCTAAGGGAGACAGCTCTTTTCTCCTACAGAATAAACTATTGATATTAGAAAAGTAGTTTTGGAATTTCTAGACTAGGTAAAACTTTGAGCTAAAATTTTGAACACCCAGGTCCTCTAAAAATAATTGACAGCCCTGACATCTCAGCCTCTACTTCTGAGCACAAGTGATCCTCACACTGGGCACCAGAACACTGGAAGGGTTGGAATGATGGAGCTGAGACTGAATTTAAGAGCACAGTTTAAACTGGATGGGGATAGAGGTCCTCATTAATACACTGCCCTGTGCTGCACATATGCTGGTTCATGAGATAGGAGAGAGAATGCCCTCGTTCCTTCCTCCTGACGGTCATGCCTACAGTAAGCTTGGGCAGAGCTAGGGCTGAGAATGAAAGGCTTTGGGAGGACAAGGGCAACAATTAGAGGTATTATGCTGAGGCCTCACATCTTACCTCTTTGAGACCTTAAAACCATCGCTTTGTTCTGCCCGCACTCCAAGCTGACCAAAGGTGTGACAATGTTAGCACAGTGCCAAGCCTAAGGTAATGTGCTTTGCCTCTTGCCACAGCATATTAGCATGGGCTTGGTGCCAGGCTAACCACAGCTATGTGGCATTTGGTCAGCTCAGATTGTGGGTAAAGTGAGTTCATGTCTGCCCACATACCATGTAAGCATATCCTCAAGCCTGCTACTCTGCTCTAGACTATCTGAAAAGTTCCACATCCAGGAACGTTCCTGTCCTGCCTGGCAGTCAGACACAAAGATGCTCTTAGCAGAGTAAACTTCCTGTAAGTGTCTAAGTTCCACACCACTTCTGAGATTTCTATAGTGCAAAGCAGATTTACACCATGTGGTGGCCAGGAAGAGGGTATTTGTCTGTATTGGTATGAAAATTATGCTAACAATATAATGTTTACTTCATTTCTCAGTACAACTGCTGGGACCCATGACCTGTTCAAATAATGTTGTGCCTTTCTGCTTAGCCCCCTTAAAAATCAGTACAATGAACTGTTAGGATTATTATTTAATTATTGCTTTTTGAATATTTTCAGTGCTTTGGCAGAAGAGGCAATTTCAAGACTCCAAATAATTTGCATTTTAGACTCCTTAATGTTTCAAAAACAAGTTGAGGATAGAAGGATTCTCTCTGAAGATAAAGGAAAAAGTGACCTGTTTCTAGTTTTGTGTGTACAAACTACTAAAAATACTCTGATTGACAAAAGATAACTTCCTCCCTCAGATCGTATTAGAGTGTTTTGTTTTCCTAGTATCTTATTGAGCCACTGGTTTCTTAGAAACACAAGTTAGGACACCCCTCGCTTCAGCCAGGACAAAGAGTACCCCAGAAAAAGCGGGTATTCACACTATGCTAAAGGGAACTTTCCTTAAAGCCTAAGCACATGGGTCAAACAATAAATAAAGAATAACATAGTACAAATAAGGCAAAATGGATAATAAATTAATTCACACAGATTAGATAACTATTGAACGAGAAATTAAATGGAAGGAATACTAATCTGTATCTTAGACAATAGTAACAGGTGTCCCATCTATTAGGGAAAAATCTTATTTAAATTACGTAAGTTGCACAAATGAAATTATGTGCAAATATCTCTGGGAATCTATAATGCAGCATCACTTTGCCAAAATGAGCCCTATATATTCTATTTATATACATTCTATTTTTCTACTAGTTATGATCTTTAAGCACTAAACCAGAAAAAAATTTAGGATCATTTCCTCTTACTCTATTTAATACCTAAAAAGGTAAAGGTCACTAAATTGATCTACCCCAGAAGGCTAGAATTATCAGATTCATTCTGGTACTTTAGTTTTATACTCTTCCTAAGATTATTATTTAATCACCAATAATGCAATAAAGAGAGCTAATTTTTTAGTTAAAAAGCCATCAGATTGCCACAAACTAATGACTACAAGTGACATTCGGGGATGTTTTAGCTGGTAAATAATTAAAACTTGTTCTGGTACAGCAGTCCAAATGACTGCAGAACAATTTTCACCCTGACAGTAGTACAGGCGATGCTATGGAGAAAGATAGAAGAGTAAGTTTTAACTTGAAGTGTTGTTTTAGCTACCCGTTCTGCAGAAAGATTTTTGACAATTTAATTATATAGTTTCTTTTTCCTTTAATCTTAGAAAGTTTGACTCTCATATTAGGACTTTATTGTGTTCTTTTTATCTGCTGTTGAAGAAAAGTTATGCAAATTGCAGAGTCTTAAAAACTTGCTAGACCCAAGAATATTACTAGACAAACAGCAAACTTAGCATCTTTGGTTACTCTTATGTAGACCTCAAGAACTTTTGAACCTGAGGAGAAAGAGAACAAAGATTTAAGAACTGGTGAGCAGCTCTGAAAACACCTCAAGATCTGAACTGCTTTTGTGTGAGAAAATAAAATGAAGTTGACTAAGAATCCCATAGTTCTCTCTTTTGATTGAGATTGTTGTAAAGAGTCTTCAGATGTTTCCTCATTAGAGGAATCCTCTCTGGAAAGTCTGCCACTGAGAAGCAACAGCAAATATCCCTTTCTATTTCAGGTACTCAAAGGCAAGGTTCCATAAATAGGCATTTCTAATCCGTCAAACAACTAGTAGCAAAGATCAAGGAGTTAAAGAAAAGCAGTGTATTTTCTGATCTGATTCAGACATTTAAAGAAGCATTTAGAAGTCATTACACTGCCTTATGTCAACGGCCAGATGTCTGAGCATTGTAACATTGCCTGCATTAACACTGCGGCCATTCAGGAACTGATGTCAGTCACAAGCTGACACTGCTGTTACCTGCAATGTACATTGCAGCACTACCTGGGCTAGAAATACAGAAGAGTACCCTAGGGCACTAAGTGAGAAAAATAACACCGTATGCCAGACTGCCACCTTTGAATCCCAGACTCAGACCTTATGACTTTGGTAAACAACAAATGTCTGCACAGGCATGTTGGAACAATCTCCTTATTTGCTTCTCCTGTTTATTCCAAGAGGGAGTAAACCTCTTCAAAGAAAATGGAAATAATAAACACCATCAAACTAGAATTTACTGGTCTTATAATTCTTAATTTTCTACAGTTTGCATGGTTTTCAGACCCATGATTGCTATTAAATATAACAAAGGTGATCTGGCAGAAGGTCTATCCACCAATCTGCAAAATGAAGCTATAGCACTGATAATATTATCATTTTATTAACTTAAAGAATAAGCTTTGAAATGTTGCCAGGAATTTGCATTAAATCCCTAAAATGAATAAAATGAGTTAGACTGAGATGCTGCTCTTAAGTAGTTCTCTGTTGCCTGAAGATGAAAGCATAGAAATCTTGGACTGTTTTTAGACTGCTTGCCTCCAGCATGTATGCTAGGTATTATGGGAAACCAAGTGCTTTGCTTATTCCCGCTGGTCTACAAGTGGTCAGAAAAAGAGAATGGCTTGTGATGCTGTTCAGCACAAATGCTTTTGAGATGACTGTAGGTCATTTTTAGGTCATGGACTTGCTGAGGTAGTTTCATGTTTAGAAGCCTAACTCAGAACTATAGATATTATAGCTTATAGCTGTATTATAGCTTATATAGAAGCTTATAGATGGAATTTATTGAAGGCATTCACACAGAAGCAATACCAAAGGAAACTGCTGAATCCAATAAGTTCAGATATTAGTAACATTAATATGCCCTATTAGAAACACAAAACCTAAGCATCACTGAGTATGGTAAACAATGTAATTGCGTGGTAAAAATGCATGGTAAAAAAAAAAAAAAACAGTTTAGATGTAGATGATTCAAAAGATGCACTAGTATATCCTGGTTCAAGAGATACTTCCCACCTTCATATCATTGATCAGCAGGCTGGGGAACATATGTTAGATTGAAGCCATTCTGTTCAAAGGGAGAAAAACAATGCAAACACGAGATATTTTATATAACTTACTCTTGCTGTGTTGGTATAATAGTGTTTCATGCACAGTCTGTACAGGCATACATCGTTTTATTGCGCTTTGCTTTATTGCACTTCGCAGATATTGCGTTTTTTACAAATTGAAGGTTTGTGGAAACCCTGTGTCAAGCAAGTCTGTCGGCGCCATTTTTCCAACAGCATGTGCTCACTTCGTGTCTCTGTCACATTTTGGTAATTCTCGCAATATTTCAAACTTTTTCGTTATTATTATATCTGTTACGGCGATCTGTGATCAGTGATCTTTGATGTTACTGTTGTAATTGTTTTGGGGGGCCATGAACCTCCCCCATATAAGACGGAGAACTTAATCGATAAATGTTGTGTGTGTTCTGACTGCTCCACCAACCGGCCGTTCCTCCGTCTCTCTCCTTCTCCTTGGGCCTCCCTATTCCCTGAGACATAACTATATTGAAATTAGGGCAATTAATAACCCTACAATGACCTCTAAGTGTTCAAGTGAAAGGAAGAGTCACACATCTCTCACTTTAAATCAAAAGCTAGAAATGATGAAGCTTAGCGAGGAAGGCATGCCGAAAGCCAAGATAGGCCAAAAGCTCGGCCTCTTGTGCCAAACAGTTAGCCAAGTTGTGAATGCAAAGGAAAGGTTCTTGGAGGAAATTCAAAGTGCTACTCCAGTGAACACACGAATGGTAAGAAAGCAAAACAGCCTTATTGCTGATATGGAGAAAGTTTTAGTGGTCTGGACAGAAGATCAAACCAGCCACAACCGTCCCTTAAGCCAAAGCCTCATCCAGAGCAAGGTCCTAACTCTCTTCAATTCTATGAAGGCTGAGAGAGGTGAGGAAGCTGCAGAAAAAACGTTTGAAGCTAGCAGAGGTTGGTTCATGATGTTTAAGGAAAGAAGCCATCTCCATAACATAAAAGTGCAATGTGAAGCAGCAAGTGCTGATGTAGAAGCTGCAACAAGTTATCCAGAAGATCTAGCTAAGATAATTGAGGAAGGTGGCTACACTAAACAACAGATTTTCAATGTAGACAAAACAGCCTTATATTGGAAGAAGATGCCATCTAGGACTTTCATAGCTACAGAGAAGTCAATACCTGGCTTCAAAGCTTCAAAGGACAAGCTGACTCTCTTGTTCGGGGCTAATGCAGCTGGTGACTTTAAGTTGAAGCCAATGCTCATTTACCATTCCAAAAATCCTAGGGCCCTTAAGAATTATGCTAAATCTACTCTGCCTGTGTTCTATAAATGGAACAACAAAGCCTGGATGACAGCACATCTGTTTACAACAAGGTTCACTGAATATTTTAAGCCCACTGTTGAGACCTACTGCTCAGAAAAAAAGATTCCTTTCCAAATATTACTGCTCATTAACAATGCACTTGGTCACCCAAGAGCTCTGATGGAGATGTACAACGAGATTAATGTTGTTTTCATGCCTACTAACACAACATCCATTCTGCAGCCCACGGATCAAGGAGTAATTTTGACTTTCAAGTCATATTATTTAAGAAATACATTTCATAAGGCTAGAGCTGCCATAGATAGTGATTCCTCTGATGGATCTGGGCAAAGTAAATTGAAAACCTTCTGGAAAGAATTCACCATTCGAGATGCCATTAAGAACATTTGTGATTCATGGGAGAAGGTCAAAATATCAACATTAACAGGAGCTTGGAAGAAGCTGATTCCAGCCCTCATGGATGACTTTGAGGGGTTCAAGACTTCAGTGGAGGAAGTAACTGCAGATGCGGTGGAAATAGCAAGAGAACTAGAATTAGAAGCGGAGCCTGAAGATGTGGCTGAATTGCTGCAATCTCATGATAAAACTGGATGAGCAAAAATGGATGAGCAAAGAAAGTAGTTTCTTGAGATGGAATCTACTCCTGGCGGAGATGCTGTGAACATTATTGAAAGGACAACAAAGGATTTAGAATATTACAGAAACTTAGCCGATAAAGCAGCAGCAGGGTTTGAGAGGATTGTCTCCAGTTTTGAAAGAAGTTCCATTGTGGGTAAAATGCTATCAAACAGTTTCACATGCTACAGAGAAATCCTTTGTGAAAGGAAGAGTCAATCGATGCAGCAAACTTACTTCATTGCTGTCTTATTTTAAGAAATTGCCACAGCCACCCCAGCCTTCAGCAGCCACCACCCTGATCAGTCAGCAGCCATCAACATCAAGGCAAGACCCTCCATCAGGAAAAAGATTACAACTCGCTGAAGGCTCCGATGATTAGGAGTTTTTAGCAATAAAGTATTTTTTAATTAAGGTATGTACATTGTTTTTTTAGACATAAAGCTATTGCACACTTAATAGACTACAGTATAGTGTAAACATAACTTTTATATGCACTGGGAGACCAAAAAATTTGTATGACTTGCTTTATTGCAATATTCGCTTTATTGCAGTGGTCTGGAACTGAACCTGCAATATCTCCGAGGTATGCCTGTACTTTATAATATGTTATAGGTATTGTTGTCTACATTGTATAATACAGATTTGTCTAGGCATGGTAGTGAGGGTGCACAGCCATGCTGCCTCCCTGGACGCTTGGCCCTCAGTTCAGATGGGGACTTGTCCAGATCATGCCATGGCTCACAGACCGCGTGCCAGGGTTTCCTTCTTATGGAACCAGCATACTGTGATAGGACTGGTCTGAATCCAGATTTTGTTTGGGTAGGTATATATACATCAGGATGTTGTAGGTCTGCTGATCTGATCAGCCAAACGGAAGAACTCTTCTGCTCAACAAGCTCATCTGGAAGCCAAATCTACAGAAAACTAAATTAAACAGTAAATTCCAAAATCGATCAAATTAGCAAATTAGATCACAAGGTGTTTTCTTAGGCTGGAATGTGCAGGACAGCATGTAGATACTGCTTCACTGATATTTCCATAGGGTTCAGCATTCAGACCCGTGAAACCATCCATGTTTGGACTGCTCTTTCAAGTCTCATCAGACAAGTACAAAACTAAGTCCTGTCATACTCCTTTGCACTGTAATGTAGATGCTATGGCATCTGTCATGAATGCAATAGAAAAATACAAAACTTGCTCCTTTTAGCTACTCCTAACTTGCGCAGGGCTGATATTGTGGAAGCGAGAGTGATTATAATGTGTGATGTAAACTGATATGAACATTACCATACGCATGAAAAACAAAACTGTAATAATAACACATTTTGAATGGATCAAAATGGAAAAAAAAAAAAGAAACCATCTGACTATTTCTCCTTTTATCTGCCTAGAATGTTGCTAACAGAGAACTGTTAATCTTGGGTAGTTATTCTAGGTCATCACTGTGTCACAGGAGGTGCTGTGAATATTACAGCCATGAGCAAGTGATGATTGCGTGTGTGTCAATGCTGTTATTTTCCCAGAAGTGTTTTCTGGGAAATGTTTACAGAAAGAGAATATAAAATGACTATTTATACACATCTGATCTGATAAAACTATGAATGATTTCACTCGCTGCAATCTGATGTAGTGATGTTTTTCTGCTTTGGATGCATGCTGTGGGTTGGTATCTGAGCAGGCAATACTGGTGTGATTCCTATTACATATATTTTCCAAACATTCAGCAGTACTAGGTCCAAAATATTTGATCATGCTTTCTAGGAAAATTAGAGACAAAACGGGAAGCAGACTTTTTGTTGTCAGTAGCTACACTGCTAATATAGAATAGCTCTGCTGGCTTCAGTGATTTATATCAACATAACTGCAGTTAGAATCTCTTTTATTGAAGCCTACAAGAATGAAAAGCACAGCTGACATTTTTTTATGGAAGTTACTTTTGTGGTTGATCTACAATATTATTTCTAAAGTTACATGGAAAGATAAACTTTTATAATTGTCTGTGAGACTGAATTCTATAAATCTACTACTGAAGTTAGGAGAAAAATTTAAATAACCTGTATTGACTTTTGAGCGACTATGATTTTCCAACATTTTTAAGTCTCAGTGTGTAATCCATTTGGAGTGTAAATAAAAGTCATATCCTAAAGAGCCTATTGGTATTCTATTCTTTGATAGGAGACTTTTAATTTGGGTGATCATTAATTTTTAAGTGTTCATTAATGAAATACATCCTTGTCCAAGGTTAATAATCAGATTAATAGCTGGGATAATAAGAATTCTGGCAAGACAAGGAAAAATCAGGAGGGAGAAAGGAGAAGGGGGAACCTGAAAAGTTAATGATCCATTAAAGTAAATTCTGGGTCAGTATAGATCCTGCATGGTTCATTATTGCATAATAAATGTAATTGATAGGCAGAAAAACCTATGAGGAAGCAAGAGAACTTTCTGTTAAATTAATTGGGTAGATATTTAAGATGTTTCTTAAAGGTTTTCAATTGTATCTTATTGATAGAAAACTTTCTAGTTGTTAAAATTATTTAAGTATTTAAACGCAAGCATAGCTCCAGCTTTTAAATTAACAGCTGGCTGCATGTGTCGCACAAATGGCTGCCTACTCAGATTCAAGAACCCTGGAAATGAGGGGGAAGAGATGGAAATGAAAAGTCCCATTATGCCGCTGATTTTGTTTAAAAAATTAGCATAATATAATTGGAGACTTGTTACACAAAATGTATAATTATATAGTAGGAAGATAAATAGTGTTGATTGGGATAGAGAGAAAAGGCTAGATACTTCTCTAGATAAGGTTTTGGCTGGAGGGTTGTCCAAGTGCTATGTGCTTTACACAATAGTACCACAGATTGCACCTGCTGAAGTTAACGGATTGGATGTGCAGTCCAGACTGGGACTTACATTTGGTCATGGATTTCTACTGGGATATTCATTGGCGAAGACATTTATGTCTCCCGAAACATTGTTTTTGCATGGTACAGAGACTGCTGAGTAACCTCCAATGTCTTTCTAGAAATGAAAGCAGTGTAGCTGAACTCTGCAGTGCATGAGATGGGAAAACTGCATCACACCCCAATGCCTCTGCCCACTGATGAACTGTGCTGTACAGATTTAATGAGCTGTTTAAATATACTAAAGCTAGTTCGTGCATCTCCAACATGACAGGCACAGAGATGTGATTGCATTAAGATCTCTCAGCCTCAGATCCATGTTCAAATTCTCCCCTTTCCTCCAAACTTCCACTTTTGGAGATGTTTTCCAGATCCAGGCCTTAAATAGGTCCTAAACTGCGTTAGCAAATATCCACTGTAGGTATATTGCTGACACAGTAAAGCTTAATCAGAAATACATTCGTAAGCACTAGTAGTTAACAGCACATGAGCCAGAATTTTTTACAGCTGCAGATTGTTCACATGGACATTCAGTTAGTTATTAAAGCCATACTTGGTTAAATTCCTCTTCTTTCCACAACCACGTTAAATTATTTATGTATTTACAAATCAAGATGCTTTTTCTTTGTTGCAGATGCAAGCCTATCCAACAACAGAAAATGTAATTAGAAACCAGCCAACCAACATGGTCTTGAATATATTAAGCACATATTTGTTTAACATAATGTTTCAGTTACGCAGACATCCAATAAGACTGAAAGACAACTCAGAGTACAGTAAGAAGGACCTGCTTTTAAGTATACGCTTGTCTTTCAAGAAAGGCTGCTTGGTATAAATTGTGGGAATACCTAAAAAGGCTCAATTTGGAAGTGGGGCCTGGTATGTTATAACAAAGTGAACTCTGAATAACAAGAAGAGATGGGATAAGATTTTAAGAACTTCAGGGAGTTTGAGGTTGTTACAGCAAGGGCGTAAAAACAGCCTGTGGAAGGGTAGGATTGCAAGTAGCTTTAGCATGGAATAGTAAGACAAAAAATTCTGTTACAGCAAAACAGAGAAAATATCTTTGGTCAAAAAGAAGGGAGGAAAGTCAGTGGTCAGATCTTACATCCACAAAATTGCTTAGGAAATGATCAAGGAACATGAGAAGCTGGGGACCAGAAATGGCAGCTTCATTCATTTGCCCCATTTCCTCATGACTGGTTTTTTTCCTCTTGTTATTGGATAATACATGTGTGTATTACTGTGAGGGCCGCCAAAAGTGTCTGAAAGGCTCATTCAGCCCTTAGCAAGGAAACCTTGGCTTAGGGCCATATGGCTGATTTTCCAGGAAAGGAAAAGCTCTCCTTGAAGGAACTAGTAGACCTGCAGACTTCTACTGCAGGTAGAAGCTCAAACTGAAATTTCAGATCCAAGCCCTAAAATGCCTGTCCTAAACTCAGATTGAGAACATACTATTCCAGACTAATGTTAATGCACCTAATTAGGAAGGAAGATTAATTAAATTCTAATTTATCACAATTTGTGAAGAAATTTTATTTATTATATATATTATATATATATATCATGTATTATACAATATATATGTTATATGATATATACATTATATAATACATATAATTATATAAATAATTTTTGTATAATTATAATAAAAATGTATATAATATCTATTTATTATATAATGTACCAGGAGGCATATCTGAGCTAGTGGAAGAATTGCAGCAGTATTCTGCAACTACATGATACTAACGGAGAGAAAGCAGAATTGGACTTTCTCCAGTAGGATATTCTTGGGATTTTACTCAGACCTGAGCCTAACACCACAACTCAAAGTGATTATACTGAAATACAAACACAAGGAAAATAAAGTGTAAAATTTTCAGTCTTTAAAAAAAGTTGCTCAGAATGTTGCAATACATTCTGATCCAATAATCATTTATACTTTAAGTGACACAATTATATAAAATAATACTGGTTTAATAATTAACATATATAATGACAGTGTTTAAATGTACTAGGTATGATAATATGTTTTTTATATTTTGATGAATGAAAAAAATATTACTAGTGACATAGCACTCACCAATTCAGTGCATTCTCTCATAGTGGTTCTCCTCATAAAGAAGTGGCAAAAGCCAATTTTAACATAAATATAAAAATAAAATATGATTTTTACATAGAGAGAGAGACATTTTGAAATACGTATTGCAGAATTAGATATATAGATAAAGTGGTTACCTTCCTGCTCATATCCTGATTGGTCCAAGCACACAATCACACAACAGAGCCTTTGTTATGTTTTTAGCAAGAATTTTTTATACCTTTAGACAACTAACCACGTAGAGATTTCTTTGTTACTGTTTCCCCAGTTTCCCCTAAAGCACTGCACAGTTTGCAACTGATGTGTAATGTCCATACATATATATGCACATTTTATATATTATACACACGTGCATGCAGCTGCACATGTCTATGTCTTCTTTCAGACTCCATTTGCCACTCTTACGCTAACTTTGCAATGAGGATTTTGCTTTAAATTAAACAACCCAAGTCTAGAAAAAAAGCTTGAAGTCAAGGAGAGATTTGATACTGATCTCAATACTCCCAGAATTTTCCTCAGTGTCTAGTTTGTTTTATTGGTGTAGGTCAGATCAGCTTGGGCCTTTTTTTTTTTTTTTTCTTTCCTTTTCAATAATTAGTGTTTGGTACAGGCTGTGCTAAAATAAAACCAAAAGGGACAATGATTGCTTTAATATATTATTTCCAAAGTTGGAATTTGGGGAAAAGAAAATGAGCCAATGAGCAGTGAGCAAACCGTTTCCTGTTTTTGTTGTTGCTGTTGTTCTACTACATAAAGTGCAATAACTTAGCTGGCTTTAGTTAAACATAACGTACTGCAATTCCAACAGACTGATTCAACTCAGTCTGTTGACTTTTAACAGTGAGCATTTTGCATGGGTTCTTCCCTTAGAAAAGTGTGTTTGTATTCAAAAATCCAGATGGAGGAAACACTAATTGCTGTAAGACTTCTAGCAAGCTCATTACGGTAGCAATTCTGTATTCATACATTCCCTATTAAAAAATCACCAGTTAGAATGATACATTTGAACAGAAATGTAAACATCTAAAGATAATAATGGGTTTAACACTGCTTTCAATGGACACTTAGCTTCCGTTAATTTCTCATGAATATGACTAATGTGTAATTATTCTAGCCTTTTACATTCTTGTGCAAATAAGGAAAGCTGTTACTATAATCCAAACCCCCTCCCAAGCCAGGCTATCTCTGCAAGTGATGATAAGCAGATGAGGAGATGTGTGGTGGCCAAGTCATTTGTTTTTCTCCCTCTCCTACTGCATCATATCACATGGGCAGGAACTCTAGGCTGGCAGGAGTAAGCTGCTCTGCTTCATGCTCGTGGCCACAAACCTCTAACGCACAGGGAGAGCCTGCTCTTGGTTTCTGCCTTTCTGGTCCATTCTAGTCTTAGCTTTAGGAACTCTCTGCTCAGGTGACAAGAGATTTTGTGTCCCTTTTTTTAATTTATCCCTTTGTGCCTCAAACTGTTACTGCGAAAATGGGATAAAGTCTTCTCACTGCTTTTTTTCACATGGGTACTCTCATGACAAATATGTTAAAGTTAGCAAAGCATTTAGAAACTGCAGTGAGAAGGACAGTGAAAGAACTTAACATATATACCTGTGCAACTAGAATTCACACTAGGAATCATATCCTTGAAGGAAACTGATAAAGCAGAAATTATTTATGAAAAACTCTTTTTTTTTTTTTTTCAAAATGCAGTGTGCATTGAAAGTACACAATGGATACATTGTTAATATACTGTGTGTGGATACAATGTTTGTGCCCAGGCCTAGTGAACTGTCGGAAATGTTTCCCGCTAAATCTCAATAAGAACGTGTGATCACTGTTCATTATGTGCTCAAGTTCTAGGTTTGCTGCCAAAATCCTGTTTCACAATCATTTACCAAATTCTGGGGGTGTAAGAAACAAAACCCAAAACAAATTCAGACTTTCTCTGAACTGAAGCTTGCTTTAAATGAAGTAATGGCGTATCTATTCACAGACATCATCAAGCGATGTAGAACTCAAACTAATGGGGAGATTGCGATAAGATAAAATGGTTGATCATATCTGCTGGATCTTATCCCCAAGACTGCTTCCAGGAGATAATCTGGAATTCCTCCTCAAGGTTCGGGTATAATTGCTCTTACTGTGTATTGAAGTCCATCTCCACCATGTGAAAAAAAACTTAGTTGGCTATTTGGTTCTTTGTTGAAAGAATCTTTCTTTGCTTTCCTTCTTTAACAGAATACATTAAGCACAGGGAGAATGTGTGCAGGGCAGCAGACATCGTGGCTACATTAAAGAGTTTGTCTAGCTTATGGATTGGAGTGTTTTTGTGTGGAAGTGGGAAATCCCTTAGTCATTTCACCACCCAGTCCAATCTTCTCCAATCCAATCTGTTACAGTGAAAACACACTGAAAAAAAGAGTATTGACTCTCAGTGTTCTGAGATGCATTTTACAGTGTTTCCAAATTCCGTGGGATTTGAGTAGTGGATCCCAAGAGACAACGCCCCTAAAAGAGTGGTCTGACTTCTTGTGTGTTCGTGTTACTGTGTGC
Source organism: Apteryx mantelli (assembly GCF_036417845.1). NCBI lineage: Eukaryota > Metazoa > Chordata > Aves > Apterygiformes > Apterygidae > Apteryx > Apteryx mantelli. The sequence goes on from NC_089984.1 coordinate 39,508,346, forward strand.
TCACCTGGAGCTCAGATCACAGCTTTAATCCTCCCACCTCCCCAAGATTCAGATTTTTAGATATTGTTGTCATTGGCCTTCGGTGAGAGTAGTGGTTAGTGTCATGTGTGGCAATTAGCAGCCTCCACAGCAAGTGTCCACCCATGTGTCAGTGTTGCTACACCTTCCCAAACCCGGCAGCAGGACAAAGTCCCTAGCACAGAGCAGGCAGATGAAGTACATGTGTCAAAAGATGTGATGTTCATGTGTGTGGAATACAACAGAGGCATCACACCCTTCCACAATCCTGCCATCCAGACAGCTTCAGGAAAATGTAATCAAGGGTGTTTATTCTCACCTCGTATTGAGCAAGTCATAGTATTGGTTGGTATTTGTTTGGTTAAAGCAACTTTCAGGAAGTTCAGTGAGCTAGTGAACTGGTGAACCCACCGCTGCTCCCACAGCCTGTTTCCTGCTCCCCTGCTGTGTTTGTGCCACAGGGCTTGTGGAAAGGCACTGACCACCTGAGCAGCCTTAGCCCTGTGCTAGCTGTACATTCATGCATCCAACGGTACTAATCTTCTTAAAGGATGTATGGAAGGATGCAGAATAGTCTTTGTTTATAAAATAGTCTGTTGTATCCCTGGAGCAGGCAGCCCCAGTTTGGCCCTTAAGATCCACTCTTTATATCCCTTGACTTCAATAAAATAAGAAAGCTAGTTGTATAAAATAGTGCTAAACTTTCTCTTCTTTCCAACCACATTTACATGAAAGATGAAAAGAACCACTGCCAGCTCTTAGATAATTGCTCATGTTACTAGATGTCAGCCCCTTTTTAAATAGGAATTTAGCCATTATCAAAGGTCAGCTTTCAGGCTTTCCACTGAGACGTTTATAAAATACCTATAAAGCCAACTTTTAGTTTGTGCTAAACCCATGATAGTCAAATTTAATAAAAAGCATTTTAGACAGTCATGTACTGCTGGGTCCCAGACAATTTTGTTATGGGACTAATGCAAAAAAAGGACTGCATTTTAAAAGCCTTCTTGGTCATGTCTTTCTTACTGGTATTTAGGCCATTTTTTGAGAGAAGGTTAATCTAAATCTTTTACCAAATGTGGATCATGAATTTTTTTACCATATCACTATGCTTATATTACAAAAAGTAAAACCAGACTATAGGTAGAAGTGTAGGTCATTTCTGTATGACAAGAGGAGGAATGCCTCCAATACATTATCATTAAACAACATCAGGATGGAGCTGTAAGGCCAATAGATGCCCAATAACTATTCATTTTAATGGTATTTGAGTTTCTAAATTCCCAACATGGCTTTAAAAACCTGAAGCCAGAAAGCTAGAGAGATCAGGCTAGAACACAGCCTGTAGCAGAGAGAGCTTCGAACAGCCGGCACTGACCTGAGCTTCTCTGAAGTTTGTTGTCGGAATGCAGTTCCAAGGTTTTCACTTAGGCCCTTATATAGCATTTTTTTGCATTTGACATTCAGTGAAGGCATTTGCTTGCCCTCACTGAATGTCAATATATTGTATTATGTGTCTGTTTTGCAAGTCTATAGTACATACAGCCTAAACGCGTATTGTTGTGTTGCTGTGGGTGTTGCTATGATGCATTTAAAATTTATTTTTATTAAAGCATCCACTCAATGAAATATAACACAGATGAAAATTATTCTGAAATATGGCAATATAGGCAGTATCCAAAGAGATAAATAATAGTTGTTTCCTAGAAACTGTATAACCCTGGCTTCACTGGAACAGCAGTATAAACATGCTAAACTGGGAATTAATGAAAGGGTATGAATCCAGGCCAATACATATGACAACAATCAAAAGTAACAAGGCTCACAGGAGCACTGAAAACGGCAGTGGGCAGAACAAACTGCCGAAAGAACATGGACTGAGGATGCCAAAGGCCTGAAAGCCCAACGACAGAGGCACAAATGTGCTGAGAGGAAGAATAGGAAAATCCATATAATAGATTGTGGATACAGAGTATGCTAAGAAAGCATTTTTAAAACACTTTCCATGCAAGGAGTATTAATTGAAAATATTCTACATAGCTGTAGAGGTGGAGTGAACAGGTCTGGAAAAGTTCCAGAACCTCTAACCATAGAGTGCCCATAAACACAGAGGTCTTTGGAGACCCTGGATGTGGCTGCTGTTTTGCTGACTATGCCCTTCCTGAGTACCTCATTTTAAAAGTTCAGTCTGTAATTATCCCCCATCCTCTTTCCTCCAAATAGTGTAAATTCTGGCTGTAAGGTTGGGAAGTAATATTATTTAACATTTTTATATAGCATTTTACATGTCCCAGGCACAGAGAAGACATAGATTCAGCCTGACAGCACTGCAGTGAAGTAGGTGGGTAATTGCTACTGTTATCCCCTTTCAAAACATTGGAGAATTGAAGAGACTTGTCCTCGGCACCTATCCAAGCCAGAAGGAGGACTCAGGGCTGTGGGGAACAACCTGTGCTTGTCCACTCAAACCAGCTCTTTGATTGACCAGGAGACGGGGTAGAAGAGGGGCTGCAGAGAGTGTGAGTTGTTCCAGGAGGACTGAAATAGTTTTCTAGATACAGCAATTTAGGGATAATTCTTCAAACTTCTGTTTTCTTTTTTCTCTCATTTATGAGTCACACAAAACTAATTGCATGGTGATGTTCTGTTATTATATAGTTATGGGATTGTTTAGTGTGTCTTTAAAAAAAAAAAATCATAGATGTGTGCTGAACCTGGAAAACCCTGTAAGCTATAAAGTTCACAAAACGATTCCTTTATGTGAGTGGGGTCTGCCTATAACTTGATGAATGTATTCCCAGATTGAAAAGGAAAAAATCTGTAGTATGGCAAAAACTAGGAAGGTTCATATGATTTGAATTAAATTCAGATAATAACCATACTTGGCTCACTGGTGTTTGGAAAGAGAGTTTGAAATTCTCTTCAGAGACATTTCTCAGCTTAACTTTAAACAAGAGCTGTGACAGACTACTCCTTTCAAAGAGGAAGAAAAAGAGTTCAACATATTTAAAGCCTTTACTAAAGCCTCTTCTCCCTTTCAAAATCTATTTCCTTTTAAAATTGTATTTATAGATAAAAGGTGGAGGGACATGAGAGAAAGGGAGATATACAGCTGCATAAACATTCTCATCTATGTATGTATCACTCTTTATTATAAATGAAGATACAGTACTCTGTGTGTGTGTGGACAAGCCATTTCATTTTTTCTGCATTTACCCAACTACTTGAGCAAGCAACTGCCTGGGCGCATGCAGAGGCATTGTGTCATTGCAATTGGAATACATGCGCTTGCACAAATATTAAAAAATCTTACACAGATCTACAGCAAAATATTAAAACCTGATTTTAAACAATATCATTTGTTAGTGAATTCTTGTGAACAAATTTTATTGCAGTGGCAGCAACACTAATTATCTTACATCAACTCTCTGGAAATAAATTTGCTTTTTATAATTACAATTCTTACAGGTCTGGCACATGAGAAAAGCACAGTGGGAAGGAAGAGCCAGACCAGCTTGAGTCTGTAAACACACTCCCTCCATTCCAACATAACTTAGAGCAGCCTCCAGGAAGCTGCAATTTGTGTTGGCAATGGCAATTTCAATAAGTCTGAAGATCAGAGACATGCTATGTGATTAAGCAGCCCTCTTCCACCATGGATATTCCCTCTTTTTCCAATATTGTCCAGAAAAGCTTAGTCTATCCAATGGTTTTCAGGTCAGAGAAATCTTTAGCTATCCTGTTTGACAGGTTCAGAGCTCCTTTGTGATAGAGGCAGACTATCAGATTTGCTTCTAACACTAAAATGCACCACTGGCACCAAATTGCTCTTGTACCACAGTGCCTGTTGTAGTTGCAAAGGGATTAATAACAGTGAGAAAAATAAACTGCTAACAATGGAAGGTATTGTTTGTCCACAATCACACTATTTTCCTGTTCTATATACATGGAAATGCATAGTTTCCCTTGCTACTTTTCACCAGACCCTGCCAAAATATTTTACAAGCAAGTGAATTAAAACAAACCATGAATAAGAAAATAATTCCTTTTAAAACGTCAATTATGTTAGAATTTATATTTGCGTGTGTGTGTGTGTGTGTGTGAGAGAGAGAGAGAGAGAGAGAGATACAATATACCCAATGTTAAATAAATAGCTTCTGTATTCTGGGCATAAGAAAGCACTAAGTTATAAACATATAACCATCCCCTCAAATCCATGCATATTTTTTCTCTTTTCATATTTAGTAAATAATCTTTCCTCAACCCCCAAATGGTACAGATGTGTTTCAGCAGCTGTCTGTGTTTTCTCTGTAATGTGAGTTTAATGGATGTGTGTGTATATGAACGCCCTATCATCAGCTAATTAAACAGTTCCTTCCAGATTACTGAAATGTACTTAAAAACGATGTTCTGCCCATAATACCTGGGCACAACACCACTAAGCAATGTGTTTCCTATCCTGAAGATATTTTCTGATGTGTTACTAAGTATTTTGTGACATTACTTATTAGATTACCTGTTAGAAAGAAACTGGTTCCATATTGGTCCTGTCAGGAAGGAGAATCTGTTCTCTTTATCCAACAAATTTGTTTGAGTTTGCTTCTCATATTCTTTCCTAAAATATCATTTTATCAGTGATTCATCTTGCATTATATAGCCTAGGGTTGGAGGGAGGAAGGAAGAAATAAAGGACATGCGCCAATTTGATGGAAGTAATAAGGGACATATGCAAGCAAAATGTGTTTGAGTTATGCTGAAACCAAATTCACTGTGAATATGCGACTAATTCTTCCTCCAGATGCATTTGGAAGCAGCACGACCTATATGTGTGTGCTTGAGGGTAGACTTGAATCGCAATGGTTAGAAAACATTGAAGGGAGGTAGCAATGGGGCACAACGGTTTGGAAGTTTGCAGAGTGCAGATCTAAATTTGCCTCTCTATTGGACTCCAGTAACAATGAACTCAAATCATCCTGCTATAACTTCCACATGTTTAGTATACCTTATTTCAGTTATAACTTACGGTCCTGCATACCCATGAATGACGACCGAGATGCATTACAAAACAGGTTAAAATAAACAAGCCAGCCCTTGAGGGCAGCATGGAGAGACACTGTGACAGAACAGATAATCACAGCTTTCTCCAGCTGGAGCTGAATGAAATGTCTGAGTCAGTTTAGGTCTGTATTTAAAAGTCAAGCCACCTCACAGGGATCTGCAACCCTGAGAAAATAATGAAACCAGCAGCATACCGTGTTATTGTAAAAAGGGAGTAGGAAGCGGCAAAGATGGGTGAAACAACAATGACTTTAGAAGGCTGTGTTTGGCAAGAAAAAAGCACAGCATCACCAAAGAAGTATAGGTGTGTTGAGCAGAGAAGGTGGGCAGAAACAGGACTGAGAGAACACGGGGGAAAGGGAGATTATTTGAAAGAAAATATGGCTTGGAAAACAGAAACCTGGAATTCCACCACAGACTGGATAGAAGGAATCGGCAGATTGGAGAGACACAAGAAAAGGAAATAATCTGACATGACAGAGTCTCACAGACAAGTGGATAAAGCAAGCCCTGAATGCTGTAACAGTGCTATCATTGTCGAGGATTCATGTATCGTAGCTGTACCGTTCTTGACTTTAAACCATTCTATATGTATCTTCCATGAATTTTTATACTGATGATATCCCAGAATACCGTTAAACTGCCCTATTTCTCCTAAAAATAAAACCTTTATCTCAGGTGTTACATGCATGGTCTGATTCAATTTCAAGTTCCTTTGCAGGGACAGCATGACAGCTTTCCTGTATTTTATCCATCACTCTGAAGGCCCTATGCAAAAAAAGTGGTATCTGTGTAACACTGTCAGCATTCTAAGAAGCTGATGCACACCCTTAATTTTGCATTTTGTCTGTCGAGTTTCTTCTATTACTAAATGTACTCTTTGGGGAGTTAAGCTCAAATAAAGTTTAATAGAGCAAGGAACTTAATCTTAGTTCCAATAAGATTTAAACATGTTTGACATTGGACGCATCTGTTTTGCTCGACGGTAATAGATTCAAGCACCTGCTTCAATCTGTTCTGCTGAACTACAGCTCCTAATTGTGAAAGGACACAAGGGTCAAAGGACACGTTATTGGCTCACTGGTCATTCTTTTGTTACTTTCCAGAAAACATTATTCTTGGGAAATATCCCAGACACACTTCCTTATACACACACTGCCAATCCCTCGCTGGGTCTACTTCATTATTCTAAAAGAAGTGAAAATACAACAAAATATAGATAATGACATTCAAAATGAAGATAAATTAGATCAAACTAGTTCTCCTAAAAACACTAAAAACAAGGAAAAAATCAAGGGATACACTAGTATCTGTACTTTATCCTAACTTGTGAATGGGATTCTCCATTTTCCATCTGCTTTGCTAAAAAAGCTATGTGAGGCATCTCAGGTCTCCACTGAGAAACCTTAACAACATTACCAATGAGAAAACAACTGTCTGCTTCCTTGTGAGTAATGAAAATGAAACCTATCATAAATTTTTATTGTGGAAAAAGCTTGCCTGAGACAAAACAGAAATGTGCTCTATAGTACAGTGGGTGTAGTAAGTGCTGAAACAATGCTGAACAAACAGTTCTATCTGGGCGTAATGACATGAAAACTTTCACTGGCAGACTGTGTACTAAATAGAAGAAATATAGTCAACCCGAGCATGTGTTCAATCTAAGCAAATTACTTCTATTTTCCTTGTATATACCAGTGATGTTTTGCTTTAGGTGTTCTTATGCCTTGCATTATTTGAATATTAATTCTAAATGAAACATATATTAGTTCCCATTTATGGTCATTCATACTTGCGATTGGGTTAGGGCTCTGTGTACGACCAAAAGTTTTAAGCTACCTTTCATCCACCTGTGTTCTGGGGCAGCTGGAAACCTATCAACCTCCTACGGAAAGCTAGACCAGTCTCGCAGCTGACTTAAGTCCTTCTCATGTGTTCCCATGGCTTCCCATAGTTCTCCAAAAGAACAGAATAGTTCCAAAACATCAGCTTGGCTCCCTACCCACTATCCCAGCAAGATTCAAACTGGATCTAATGTAGAGCTTTGCGTAAGCCAGGATTTGCTCTTTTGCCATATCCCCATGGGTTATTTTTGGTTTTAAGAACAGGTGAAAGGGAGCTTTATATAATACAGAAAATGGACAACTACACTGTATATCTAACTACGCAGTTCTGTCTTTGAGTTCTTTAAAACATTTTGTACCATACAGGTTCACTGCAATATACTGTGTGGTTTTCATTTGTACATTTAAGGCATAATAGGATGGGCTTTCTTGGAAATATGGCAGTCCCTTTCATCCTCCAGTAACAATGCTTAGCAAGATGTTGGGGAGGTCTGGAAAAGGCCCAAAAGACCTCTTCCTCAGGTGAATGCAACTTTATCTCACAACCAAGAGCAGCAGCTGGCAGCCTCTGCAGACATCCGGGGACTTTGCTGGCACTAAAAGCAACATAAACCCTATTAGCTTGGGGTACTCATTTTTCCCTCATATAATTTCCTTCTAATGTTCAGAATAATACTGTCCATGCAACTTTCCACATCAGTCCTTATCTAATACCTTTTAAACCTCTAAACAAATTTCAACCAAATCTGACAAAGGGGTATTTGGTCTCAAAATCTATGAAAATAGGTGTCTAGGTTGAAAAAAAAAAAGAGAGAGAGAGATTGTATTAATGTCTGGGCCAAACTTGGGGGGGCAAACTAAAGGGCAAAGCTCTATAACTCAAGAGGCTGTCACACTGCTGTAGGCTGAGTAACCTAGTGCTGATGTTTTATGGATATTATGTACAGCGGGGTGTGTGGATGTGCATGTGGGTAGCAGGAATTTTTCCATGATAGAAGGGACAGCTCATCCCTGAAAATCCACACAGCTGCTCAGCAGGGGCACACAAAGGCATTAGAAACCACTGACTTCTGTTCTGTTGGTTTTGCTGCACAGAGAGCCACTCGTTTGTTTGCTTGTTTGTTTTAAGCAGGAGTCTCAGTTGCTTACAAGAGACAAGAACAGTTTGTGTGCACAGGTTGATACAATCTAGCAGGATTATCAAACTTTCTATTAGCTATCCAGCAGTCCAGTTGCTCTAGGCAAATTTGCAGGACATGTCCCAGTTAATTTTGACAGTTTTTATAATATGTATGACAAGAGATCAGACCAGACCAGAAGATAAAAAGTAAAACAAACTATATTTTGTTCATAACAGATGATGCTTCCATTTAAAAGAATGTTTCCTATCCGTATTAACATGATCATGACTTCCAAAAATAATATGCCATAATTTTCCACTGAAAAGTTAGTATTATAGAGTTAAAAGGGCAAATATATCACCTATTACTCTTTCTTCTTTGTATATTTTTACATTTCCCATAAATTAACATAACATCTCTGTGTGTATGAAATATATCATAAAGCCATGTTTAAAGATTTTTCCAACTATTTGTGAAATGTAACATTTAAAAAAGTTACAATAGACAGAATGACAGTGTTATGATAGTATTACCTGTTTAATTTTGTCTCTAATAATGACTTATCATGTTGGAATATCCCATTTTTAGCTCAACAATTATTGAAAACTTGCATAACTACTCTAATAATCCTTTGAGCTCTTGTTTGTCCACCGGATGAAACTTATTACTGAGTGTTTCTGAAACTTTATATTATTATGTAGAAGCTGAAATTACAAAAAGATAATTTAGGGGGATATTTGAAAAAGTAGAAAACATTGAGAAACAGGGTCTATTTCTATGGGCAGGTTCTTCTGTACCTAACATACCACCTTTCAAGAAATCTTTAATACAATTGTTTTAAAGTATTTTCATTTATATAGGCCCAGTTTACCATTTTGAAAAGTATATCATGAATGCTGTAGATCACAACAAAAGAGATTTGGCACTTGCTTCCTGTTTAAAACCAGCATATTTTCCCTGGAATGAGATTTTTTTCCCTTCCTATTTGTAAACATGCACTCCCACACATACACATACAGAAGATCCCCTTGATTCAATAATGCGCACAATTTCCAGAAGTACCAATGGTGCACATGTGCAAAACGAGGGGGGGAAAGGCAAATTAAAACAGGCTCTAAAGATTTTGTTGTCTTTGATATGCAAAAGCTGCTCCTACTGAGGTATCTAATGGAAGCTATGAGGTAATTATTAACCCGAAATCGTTCTCATTGGTTCCTTGAAGAAAGCAAAAAGAGACCTCTTTAAATTCTCCTGGTACAAATACTGTAGAAGGTTTTACTGTGTATATGTAAGTAATCACTTTCTAACACTATCCACATACCACTTTTTTCACTGAGGAACATTTTAACACCCTTGTTTCTTCAGGAACTCTTTCCAGTTCTGAGGTGACCATCAGAAGATTAGATCAGTCTGTTCTTATATGTAGAAGAGAGCACTGATATCATTCTGAGGCTCCTGAGACAGAACTACCTCCCCCAGATTTTCCTGTTTCCTGTGAGCCTATTTCAGGGAATTTTAGTGCCAGCATCTATCATGGACCACAAAAAAGAGAAATCAGTGATTCCAATCATTTCCTTGAGCATAGAAAGTTTACAGGGAGATGGCTATGCTGAAGAAATGGGCTAAAAGCAGAACTTCAGTTAAAAAAAAAAAGAGTAACTGCTGGTCAGCAAACATCAGTAAAGCAAACATTAGTACCACATTGGTCTGTCAGACCAGACATCTGATGGTGAAAATGCAAAGCTGTCTTTTCATGATATTGTACTGTGACTAGGTACGGCAGATTTAAGGAACTAAAAGGCTTTGCAGAAATACAGATATACTGAGACTTAGTATCTTTGCACAGACCTCTTTAGCAATCTTCACCCTTCAGGTCCTAAGTTCAAAAGCAATTTAAAATAGTAATATCCATGTTTTTCATTTGGTCTCTGGCTCCTAGTGACACAGATGGGAGAAGGACATGAAACAGATCAAGACTGTTATTTTGAAGGGCAACGGGCATTTTCTTCACTATATCTCAATCATTTCTATTAAGCAATTTTAGCATGACAATTACCATCAGTGCAGAGAGTCAATGCAGCCTTATGACCAACAATTTAAGTAACTGGGCAACAAGAATCCCAGATAACTGATTTGATTATCATAAGATGTACTTAATAATGGAAGACTGTTTAGTCAAATTCTCTATCAGACTGTACAGAAGCCAATAGCTTCATGGGCTGCTGAAGCTTTCTACCTGGACAGTAGGGTAGCAGAGAGATATCTTAGCTGAAAGCTGTCTGCCTGGTGGGCAATGACCAATTCACTCAAGAGGTAGAGTCCATTAGCCTCGTTGCCTTTTTCATCTCCATCAAACGGATGTGAAGCGGGTGAGTGGGAGGAGAGGAGCTCCAGCATGTGCATAGAAGCTACTGCTTCCAAAGGTTTGCATATGCAGTTGCAAAGGTTTGCATCTAAACTGATGTCCATTTCCTGCCACTAATAGCCTGTCCCTACTGATGAACCTTTTTCCAACTTTGTTAGAAAGATAAGCAGGGAAGCCTCAGAACAATATAAAAACATAAGCTTGGGCTCCATCTCTAAATCAGAATATAAAAAGTATATTCTCTGGTATAAATGCATTTTTTTTATAAAGCTACCCAAACACAGCCAGAGCAAATGCAGAACCTGCATGAGAATTAATATTTTGTGTTTATAAGCACAAATATTGATTTTTTTTTCTGAATAAACCACAACAGGCGTTAACTAGAAAGCTCTAATGAAGCATAATTATTTGCTTAGAGGGAGAGGAGAAGTCAGTAAGGGTCAGGCATGCAGCCCCAGCACATGGGTCTAATGGTACCCAGTGATTGTTTGGTTTTATACTAGTTATTTTTATGCTCTTCTTTTCTGTTTCTCCTAGTAGTAAAAAGATGTGTAAAGTTGACATACTGTGCTACATCCTGAGAGGGTAAATGTGTGAAATTCCCAGGCTCTGTGCAGAGTCACTGGTGTTGACAACTCCTCCACTTCTGCACAACCACACAATGGAAGCAGCTGCTGACCAGGACTTTCTGGCTGGGCAGTCAGTTAAAAAATCTGCCTTTCTTTGCTCTGCTCTAAACCGTGGCAGTCCTTGAGCCTCTAAAAGAAGTCACAAGAAAATATTTTTTGTATCTGTTCCAGAATGTCCATCCCATCAATGTTTTTTTACCAACATTTTAAGTGAAAACTGAAAAATGACTCAATAAATTATTTTTTTAAATACATATATATATTTTAAAGCTGATAGGGAGAAACCTGAAGAATACACTTCCCTTTTCAGTACTAAGAGTAGGCAGGTTTGGGAAAATTATATCTGTATTGCATTTAGTCTAACATAAATAAAATGATGATCAAGCTAAGATAATGAATAGCTGGCTGGTTTTCTTTAACCCAGATATATCTCACTTCAAACTCCAAAGAAAGTTAAAAACACATTAAGCAGAAAATTACTAAGATGGCTAATTAAGTTTTATCAAAGAACACATCTGCAGGCATGCATGCACTGGCAGCTCTTCCATCTTAAGTTGGTATTATTGCAAGAAGTAGAAACCAGTCCTTGTGGGGAAAATTGTGCAGCTACTTCAAGAAGAAAATATTTATACAATATTAAAGGACTGATTTTCCAAATACCTGACATTAATTTAATGAAGATGGAAATCATGCCTACATTCACCCATCTGTTTGATGAAAGTTTTGCTGAATATTTCAGGAAGAAGAAATTGGGTGCTTTCAACACCACTATGGTGGCTTACTCAAAAGCAGATGCTACAGAAAATTTTGTTACTGGATCCCCACATACATATGTTTTCCCTTCAGATTCAAATAATATAACATGAAATAAATGCAACTTCCAGTTCACCTCCTGAAAAGCCTATTCCAAAAAAGGCTGATCGGTCCTTTGAGCTGGAAGTTGGAATCCAGGTCTCTCTCTTCCCCTGCATACCTGCATGAGCTTTAACAAATCATTTAAATTCTTCTGTCTATACCAGCCAAAACCTTGGGGCTAGTAGACACCTACAGAAGCATTCCATGGGAGGAGGAGGATGGAGAAGTTGTGTCATATTTATAATAAAAGATTCTGAGTTCTCTAGCATCATTTCATTTCTATATGCAACTTTTCTATGAGATTAGCTAGGACGAGACGGAGCCCCAGTCTCAAAAGAGTGACTGTGTACCTGGAGCTCAGCCGAGAACTGCCTCCCGCTGCAAGCTCCCAGTACACAGCTGGGTTTCCCATACTGGCTGCTGTCCTGAACTGGCACGTGTGACATATGCAAGATGAGAGGCATAGTGGGAGAACATGTGAGGACTGTTTTCTCTCCTCCATATATTGTTTAAGAGCAGTTTCTTTGCATTCAGGAGCTAAGAGGACAGTGGTGGTATATTTAGTGTACAGTGATACTAAGTCCTTGTATGTGGGCAGAAAGGGAAGGAGAGGTAGCAACTCTGCCCTCCTGTCCTCTGCGGGAGCCAGCACCACAGGCCCAGCAATGCAGCAGGAGGGCTGTCGCCTTTTAGAAACTGCTGTAACCACTGCCATATACCTTAGGCTTCTAAAACGTGTGTGTTCCCTGCCGTCAGGGCTGAGGTAAGACCCTCTGCCTCACTTTCAATATGGGAACCTCACCTTTCACACAGAGGTGAGAGCTGCTAGGATTAACTTGCACTCTTTTATACAGGCCACTGCTCCAAACGATACAGCCAGGATTTGCAAGACCTTTCAAGGCGTATTTAAAAGGGGAATTATCTGCATTTAGCTAGCTGGAAAGTACCAGTCACTGGAATTTCTCCAAAAATTCTTTTTACAAAGTAAAATATTTGGAAAGTACATTTGCAATCAATTTAAAGGAAAGCACATTTTATATTAAAACCCTTATACTCAGGTTAAAACACTCGCTTTGACTATTACTTTCTAAAATGGAGTGTTACAAGATCCAAGCACAATATACTGTAGCTTGCAGAGCAGAGTTAATAATCAGGATAAGGTTTCACCAATGCAAGTTGAGATTCTGCTTCTCTTTGATTCTTCCTCTTTTCATCCTGACCCATGTCACTATGAAGTAAAAGGAGCATGCATCACAGTAAATTTTGAAGATGAAAGTTAGGGTCATACTCACAAAAAACAGAAATTTAGACTGAGTTTCCCAAAAGCAAGGCTAGATTCACAAGAAAAGGGGAGATGATTTCCAAAGCTGCTAATCAGAGTAGTCCTGGAGAGCTACTGGGCACTTAGCGTTTCAGAAAATTTTCTGATTTTTTATGAGCATAATGCTTATCAAAAGCTCCTAAGTCGTTTAAGTGGAAACATCCCACAGAAAAACTAGTGAAAAACTCCCCCCCTAAATCTTGTAGGCACTTTTTAAAAGTACCACTCTTTAGCCTGGTTACCTCGATCAGTTCAGTGGCAGGTTTCAGTGAATAAGCAATTGCTAATGGCAGTGCCTGACCCAAACTTTTCATTCAGTGATGCTTGTGCAGAGCTGACAGTTTCAAATGAAGCCATAACTTTACCTGTCATGACAGAAGGCAGAAACTGTTACTGCTACAGTTATAAATCCAGAAAAATCTTTAAATGTTTTTAAAAGCAAGTAAAATGAATCAGATTGTTTATTTTATCTTTCTTGTTTTACATATGCTATATTGGATCTATCTGAAACATAAGAGAAGAAAATAAACCATGCCAGGCTTTGGCAGTGCTAAACCTAGTGTTTTATAGTCTTCTAAAGTTAAGTGTGCTACATTAAATGTGCTAAGTGAAGGGAAGAAACAGCTTTGTTATTGTAGAGGGTCTTTTGCTTCTTTCAAATAGCAAAGGATACCAAAAAAAAAAAAAAAGTCCTCCTTACATTATATTTCACTGACATCTTGGAGGGTCTTAATGCACTTTAAGGACTCCACTTATGAGGATGACTTCACCCAACATGGATATGTGCTGATCCCCAGGGTGCTAGCACAGCAGTTATTAACTGCACCACTGTGTTTGTAGAAAGGGGAATAAGAAATAATATATCCAGTTCAAAACACAGTGGGAATTTAAGTAAAGGCACCAGGGAATCAGCCAGAACATGGGGACTAATGCCCAAACTCTTGCAAAATGTGCTTGTAGGGTCTTCTAATGATCACAATCACTTTTAGCAGAGCATTGGTTTTATATTTGAGCATATCCAGAAACAAAGCACCATCCAACCATTAGTTGAGTCATGACTCAAACAACTGGTCTGTCCATGGGGTATCGACTGACAGAAAACACTGGGTTTTGAGCCAAAGCTGCGCAACCAGTCCCAGCGCTTGTACCTTGCATCCTGAGGGAGCATTTCAGTCCATTTAATCTCCATACCCCTTCAGCTATTGATGTACTCGCAAGACTGCCAGCAAGACTGAAAATTCATTCCAATGTCTGTGGCAAGGTACCAGTCATTTCTCACATAGCATGCGCAGAGTTAGCTGAAGATTTCCAAAATTAATGTTGACTGAGGTATGTCTCGATGAGTGACACACCTAACACCCAGGTAACCTCCCCTCTAGCTTGTTTGGGTTCCAAACTTGTGGCTGAGGCTGAGAATACCTACTAGAGCCCAGCCCTCCTCAAGACAGGTCCATTTGCAGAAAAAACTCTGCCATCTGGCACCATCAGCAACAAGGCTTTAAAGTCAGTGCATTTTTTGAAACAGCTTTCCAAAGTGATATATTAAAAGGCATGAAAAGTACAATTTGTTTTGGCAGCATCTGGTACCATCTTGCAGTGCGACAAAGCCTGCTCTGTCCTGGTCCACCTCACATGATCCCTTCTCTTAATTCCTTGTTTTGTTCTTATACCGGCTGTACTAGAACATCCACATTGAAATCCGTGCAGAGGGGTGGTGACACGCAAGAAGAGAGCAAAACAGTTTAGGTCTGCTTGATCCTTTCTCAGTACTGTGCCAGTCTTCTTTGAAAAGGTATGCTTGTTCTTGGCAAAGTCAACAGGGTTTTGCCCTGTATGTATAGCCATTTCCTGGAACAAGTGTAATCAGTC
Source organism: Apteryx mantelli (assembly GCF_036417845.1). Lineage (NCBI taxonomy): Eukaryota > Metazoa > Chordata > Aves > Apterygiformes > Apterygidae > Apteryx > Apteryx mantelli. Next base: position 39,523,426 of record NC_089984.1, read on the forward strand.
CTGAGAAGACACAGAAAAAGCAGTAGCTACTTGTCCCACCTTTTTCAGTGTATCTTGCTCAATTCCTTCAAAAAATACCCATCACGGAATCTTTTATCACGAGAATTGCCTGCTAATGGCTATGGTCTCATTTAGAGATAAAGAATAGGGATAAATTCAGTAAAGGTGTGAAGGAAAAAGGAGGTTAACTTGTCATTGCCATAGTGCTAAACAATCAAATCTAATCATGAGTTTCTTACAGAGAGAAATGGGGGATTTGGGGATTGAGAAACCTTGAGAGTGAGACCTCGCTCATGGAGGACAAACAGAGAGGACAGTTGTCCATTATTTAAAACTACATCAAGATGTGATCACTGGGAGACCTGATGTGAGCAGACCACATTTTGGACAGATGATGAACCTCTTTTCTCCATGTTTCCATGCTCTGATAGAAAACTTTCCCTCAACAGATTAGGGGAAAGATTTGTTCTCTCCATGGCCTGAGCCTGCAGCCCCCTCCCAACTAACACCTGAAATTTCCAGGTTTTATAAACTGGCAATTCTGTGTAGACTCTCAGTTTAGATTCCTGCAATCAAGAAATAAGACCCCAGAAGTTTACCCCATATGGTAGGGCTCCTATAGGGTTAGGAGCTAAATTACACGGAGACCCAGATTAACACTGGGATTAGCATAGCCATAGCCACAATTTTCAGCAACATTCACAGTGGTGCTCGGCAGTGCCCTTCCTGCCAAAGGGCACCGACGCCTGCCATGAGCAGCAGGTCTCCCCGCACAGTCCAAGCCTGCAGGCCAGGCGCAGAAGCCCCAGCTAACAGCAACAAACAGCTCCTCAAACCCTGGGCAAGCAGAAGGCAGCTTTCAGCACAGGTAATGTGATCCAGACCCCACCTTGTCTAGGACAAGAAACAAGCAGAGGCAGAGCCTCAAATAACTAAGTCAGTTGGCTTCAAGCCCTGAGAGGTAAAAAGACGCCTGCCAGGAACACAGCAAATCTGATGCTCCCAAAACTTCCGCCAGGTTCCAGGCACAGGCTCCCCAGCCTTAGATTCCAGTAATGAGAATAAATATGGCAATGCATATTCAAACAACCTGCAATGCATATTCAAACAACCTGCAGATCAGATCATGATAAATTTGTATGATCTCTGCACCTTTAGTGTTACCCTGTATAAGGGCAGGGTTTGAGAAGACGTGATAAAACCCTAAATTGTGGAGAACCTGAGAGTAAACTGAAATAATTTCTGTATTGTCAGTACAGATAGATGGAGTAGATGATATTGGGAACATTGTAGAAGGACTTATAATCAACTTAATTGTTAAAACCAATGGAGCTGCCCTAAGGCTCAACCAGGACAGAATTTCACCCTAAAAACAGAGTCAGGTAAGCAGCTTCCAAGCGGGTAAAAGTGCAGCAATGAAAACATGAGCCATATTTTGGCCTTTTGCACTTTAAATCTCTGTGGTGTCTCACTCATCATATTTCTTGTAGTCTCACACAACAAGACATGAAACTCCAGAAGCCACTCTAATCAGAGGGATTGTGAATGAAAATAACATATATACATATTCTAAATGTGTATATATATCCCCACATGTCTACCTCTGAAGCTACACTGTTGATATCCAAGATCTTCCTCAATGAAGAAATCTGTGAGAGTCCCTTCTTTCTTCCTCTCTTGCATTAACAATGTTTTTCTGAGATAACATACAGAAAAGTACACTTTGCCTTGAAAATGTCTTGAAATGCAAAGCCTCTGAGATGTCTAAGCCTCCAATCTCCCTAAATATTAGTGAGCACCAAGGACAGAGAGAACTTGCAGGACATGGTTTGCAAATAAGGGCAAAAAGCCACTGCATAAACCTGAACACAAACCTTAGCTTGTATTCAGAGGTCCTGCCAGCCCAGGCTGATGTTCACATTTGCAGTAAGCACTGAATCCAAGCTAAGTCTGAGCTGGTTCAGGGTTCAGTGCGAATGTCTCACACAGCTATCATCTAAACCATGCAATGCAAGCATTGGACTCAGTTTAAAAAGTCTGTGGTATTCCAAGAAAAGCAGCTTGCACTTTGGCAACTGCCTCTTAAATGGAACTAACTATTATTGAGGTATGAAATTATTTTATCCCCCTTAAACACAGAATTACTGTATCAATGGAGATTCAAACACCCTAACAGTACAGCAGTTAAGAACAGCAACGATGAAATAGTCACTGGAATTTAAATCATCAGCTAATAATACTGGGTTTGTAACACATTGCCTTTTTATAAAAGCAGAATATTCACTAGTGTCTCAATCTTTTAAGGAAAGTTTTTGATATACTTCATCTTCCTTTTGATATACTTCATCTTCCCAGTCAGCAAAAATGTATCACTGTTTACTTTTTTTAACTTTTTTTTGTTTTTTTTCTCAAACTGTCAAAACAATTACCTCATTGGAAGCCATATCTTGGCATAGAGACAGTGGAATGAAGAGTGATTCTACACTGTGGACAACAAAATGAGCTGTTCAAGCTGGCTACCCTTAGAGAGCAGCTTGCTCCCAAATAATGTGGGAGATAAGTGATTGCACTGACTCTTTTACATTTTACAAAACAGCTCAATGCCTGTGAAGGGATCAACCTGCTTTTTTGAGTTAGACACAGTGGAAGGAAGGCAGCAACCTCTGGGAATAGTCAACGAACTGGGAAATGTACATTTCTTCTGAAGGTTCTGATTTCCTCCCACTGGTGGCCTTGAAACGGAGAAAAGCTAATTTTAACACCCATGACAGAGAACATTTTATAAGAGTCACATGTTACCTCAGGGTGCATAAGGTATGAGTCTAAGTTCATTTCCATTAATAGCAGTGTGAATAAGGCAATAGACTGATTTGATGAAGAGTGCCCTTGAACGTGTACCCCCCCACACCGCTTCACATCATTACAGTGGGATTGTGTTTTTTCCAGTCATGAACAACAGGTCATGGATGAATTAACTCCTTGTTGCTCCTAGCTGGTATTAAAAATATTAAAACCTCTCTCTTCCTCTCCTGACAGGACAGAGTAAAGCAACTGCTTCACCACGCTTGCTGCAATACTGGCAGACTTACCAAAGGGCCTTATGCTGCAGGCCAGAGGCACAGCAAATGTCCCAGACTATGTCTCTACTGTGTATGATACAAACGTAAGCACTGGCATTAGCCCAGTAAAACCTCCCACTCCTCACACTTATGCCCAAATTAGGATACAGGCAGATGTATGTCTGTGCATACAGATGTATGTTTCAGCTGGGAGATGGTAAACACTGGAGTCACATCTTAATTTAATTGATAGATCTCTGACAGGCAAGATCCTGGACAGATGTCTAAGGCTTCTCCTAAATTCTGTTCCAATCTATAGTGAAGCAGACAGGTGTAAAGTCACACACAGTTTAAGTTAACCTGTTACACATTGAGCTGGAATGGAGAAATGCTCATAAAATCAGCACTGGACTCAGCTGTAACGTGATTTCTAATAGCACAGCTGCAACAACTGTCTGCCTGTGTAAGCACTTTTTTACCTCTACACTCCACTGTTGGGCTTAAGCTATCCTGTCTTCCCTTCTACTAGTGGAGCAGATGTAGCACATGTAGAGTTAGGCGCTGGTCTCTGCTGATACCTTTACCAGTCATTGCTCTCCTAGCCACATATGTTTGAATACTTCTCTTCCTGTGTAGAGTTCAAAGACACATATACCAGGATGATAACTAATTGGACTTGAGTGAGATTACAAACCAATGCTCAGACAAGACCTATAGTATACACAAATACTTCATCTAAGTTTGGACCACGCTGGTTACTGCTGAATACTTGTGCTGAGCTATATCAGGTGGAAAATATATTTTTTTAACACTTATTTAAGTGGACTTCAGTATTTGCCATGAGGGAAGTGGCTCTTCAGGGTATTTACTTAAGGTCAAATCCTGTCACAGAGCCATTCGCCTCTTGGCACAAATGTCACTGTAAGTATGCTTTGAAGAAATTCAGCTGTAGAGAAGAAAGCTTGAACAGTGTGACTCAGCAATATAAAAGTGGCCTGAAGAAAGAAGAGCTTGCAAACTATTACTAATGGACTAGAACATGTTTTAAAACAACATTAGACAGAGAAGAAGATGTTTTAGATGTATTCTAAATGATTGCATGGTAGGTAACTAAAGAGTGCCCGCTGCAGTTATCAGGAACATTCCCAGTGGCCTCCGAGAGGTAGGATCAGATGGCAAAAACACCTGCAGTCCCAGAGGGGCGCATACCAGGGACAAAATTTCATGCATACATTTTTGAACTTCCCAACCACAGTTGTTCATAATCCATACACAGGACAAGTTTTTCATCTTTGGAACTGCCAGGCAGTGAGGAAGTAAGCTGAGCCCCCTGAGGTTCTTTTGAGGTGTCAGGAGCAAGGACCATGGTTAGAAAATGTTGGTCTTAATCATTTAAATGCATGTGTAACTAGCCTTCACCAGAGTGAATGTCTGCTCATCCATGCACAAATGTGGGTGAATTAGCCAAACTTTATGAAGAGATCACATAACAGAAAGGCAAACAGTCATTTTCTCCAGTGAGTAAAGTGCTCATTTCTTTCTCTCCTCAATAAAGCCATCATTTCCATTATTTTTAGCAAGTGTCCAGAAAAAGTGACATTAATGTTGCTGGTTTCATTTTGGCTGTAAAGCTGTCTTTTTACAGGATGAAATAAATGTGGACTTTGCCTCAGAAAACTGCATTACTAGCACTGTTTACCGATAAACTTTATTACCGGAGTGCCTTTAGAAAAGACAGAATGCCAGTCAGGCTTTCTGATTGCGTTTAATGTTTCTCTTGTATTTTTCATATTTTAAAGCTAAGTATCATTCTGGGATGTTTGAGGTTAATTCCCATTGAAGTCAATAGCATCAAAAGCACCTATAAATCTAAAAGTCAAGTTCACCCCTCAAAGGGTAAATTGTTGCCATTCTTACATCTCTCTTTAGATACTCAGATAACAGAAAAGCTTAAGAGGATGAGTGAAGAGTCTTCCATGCTCTCGTGACCAAGGGCTGGCTGTTCTGGTAATGAATTACACTAGTGGCCTGGTGCTCAGAGAACGAATACAGCAAGGGCACTGTCATGTTTCACAGTATCGAGAAGAACCTTTTACAGCTACAGCTTTAACCTTTATCAGATCCACACTCTGGGAAGGTTTTTCCAGTGCCTTCCAACTCAAGAAAAGCTCAGGCAAGCTCAAGTTTGGGACTCCTTGTGAATCATTGCAATGAGTTTTGTGTCTCACACTGTCAGCTCGCAGAATCTTGATCAATGCCCTCTCCACAGGACGCAAAAGAGCCTGTGGCTCGATGCAGGCTGGTGTGTTCAAACACCAGAGCACAGCAGCCAGCAGCAACACTAACCTGGGTCTCAGAGCAGTATATGTGCATCAAATGGCACTGTCAATGGAGCAAAGTCTCTTCTTGGCGTAGCACTGCGGACTCATGCCTGCTTTTATTTTTCCACTCTAGAAATCTCTGTGCCAAGTTACACTGCACTTTGCTGCTTCTCTTTCTATATTTTATGAAGATTAGCTGAATTATCTATCTCTGAGGCTTTTAAAATCTTCCTGAGTATGGATAAGTGCAGTGGCTAGCGGACAAAGGCCTGTCCTTTGGTTAGATGTTAAGGTACTATTCGAATACAAATAAAGACAGGGAAGAGAGACATCTGAGTAAGAATCTCTTCCAGAAATGAAAAGTTTTTCTAAGTGATCCAAAGACCAACAATTAAACTGTTTGGGATTACTGCAAATAAAATAGAAATCTTCTTTGCATGCATAAGCTATGATAAATTGTATAAAATTAATCTTTAACCTACAAAAAAACTGTATTTCCACCGTTCTCACAGTATTCTTTTCTAGTTCCAAATGCAATGTACTTATTTGTAAATATTCATTTTAATTGAATATATTGCTATAAAGTAAATCAGCATGAAGAGATGACACTGAAACTACTGTCCGTCCTACCAGTGACCATAATGTCCTATGAGTGGAACAAATACAAGACACAAGTGATAATTTTTAACCTTAAGTACCAAGCTGTCCAATTAGGAGCATTCTTTAAATTAGGCACCAGTCTCTCTGGCCAGAAAAATAAATATTATCTCCTAATTAGAAAAATGAAAGCTTGTTTTTTAAAAGTCATCTTAATTAAATACATCTTCTGGCAAGGAAGATATTTGCAAGGACTGAATTTCACAGCAAACTATTTCTGTCAATAATTCTTTCTGCTTTCTTCGACTACAAAACTGTCCTGCCCTATCTTGCTACATATCATCAGTTTTTTCTTCCTGACTCTGTATACTGTACACTAGCTATTTTGGGCTATGTAATTAGAGGATTTTATCATTTTGTTCTGTCTTTTTTTCTTTATATATAGGCACTGATTGGAATTCAGAACCCGAAGAAGACTCTCAAGACCTTAGGGTCATTTGGTAACAAATTCCACCTTTTTCAGCAACTCTTTTCATTATCTTTGTTATCTCAATTCCCTGCATGTTTCAAACAGAAAATTACTATAAATAATGGTTTCATATTAAATCTAGACTATCAGAGAAGCAAAATCTTCCTAGCACATCTCCTAAAGATGGATTGAAGACCTTTCTAAAAACACCTCTCAGTTTGTGTTATCACTGTACCTGAGATGCTCAGATCATCATCTAGCTGATCAGGATAGCTAGTCAGGATAGTTAGATGGGAGGTCCCAACAAAGCAGGATGCTGGGTTAGTAACTCAGCAGGAGGCACTCTTAACTCTGAAGCAGCATTGATCTAGTGCCCTAATAACATATTGTTAAAAGGAAGCATGCGGTTGGAAATCTTGACTGTTGGCTGGGGTGGAAAGTCTCATGACCACTTGTGGTGATTAATGGGAATAGAATGGAAAAATTAAAGATCCCATCCCACTTTTCACAAGAGCAGGGCTGTTAAGCTGAGTTTTGGGGCCAAATTCCAGGTGGCTACATTCAGCCTACCTAAATACTCCTAAAAGTTATATTTGAATATACTATATTATTCTTAACTTCCTACCCTTCACTAGTATGTAGCATTTCTACATGCAGCTGAACAACAGCCTCACTGTGCCTTTGAGCAGCACTGTGACTACATGGGGTGAAGAGTTTTTAGTGTATTTAAAGTGCTTTGAGATTCTTAAAGGTAAAAAGCTCGGTATACGTGCAGGATATTTTATTCTTAGTTTTAACTGAAATGGTAAAGATTGCCCACACCTAGCTAAAATTAAATACACAGTACTATTTACACATAGTTATCTCCCCTTTCCCTAATGTAACAGGGAAAAATTATCCTCTGCCTTGTTCTTATGATTTTCTTCTTAATTAAAGAATAGAAACGATTTTTTAAAAAGTAATTCAGTGAATTAAATTGTTGTATATATAGCAGCAATATCCTATTTAGGAATATATTTCTGAAGTCATTATATATTTATTTTCAGATTTTATATATCTGAGCTGAAGAATGTAGTGGTATTCTTGGACATATGTTTTCAGTCTCTCATTCAGTGACATTGTAGCTAAAGGTAGGACTTCCTTTGTTCAACATCCACAAAACAGAGAAGATAGTACATAGAGCAATGACCAAAGGAAGCAACTGATAGTTAAAGATGCCCAAGAGGAAATATAAGATGCTGGTCTTTAAATGAAATTTGGGCCAAAGATATCTGTATTTTGACTCAGTTCTAAATTTTGCCTTATTTCAAATATTCTTAGTAAGTTATAATCCAGTATGGGGAGACCTGTCATGTATACAGTACTTCTGTCTCAGGATCTGTTTCCAGAGCTCAGGAAAGGCTTGGAATCAGTAGTATTGTTTAAAACAACTCCCCTTCAAAAATGCAAAAACAACACAGTGGTTAAAAAATAGGACTAAATATTCTGATTAGCTGTTAAGAACATATGATTTGTATCTTGAAAATCCTCTGGTGGAGTTGTGTTACTATCTAACTTAGCCTGCTTGGCCTCTTGCCACGGGGGACTAACAGCTAAAGCTGGTAGAGATATGGCCAAGATACTGGCCAGAAAACTGATAATCAAGTTCATAGAGTAGCTTCTTGAGAGCCACTACCATTAGGGTGTATCATGTATCCCATGTTAGTTGAACTAGCCCTAGCAGCCCCTGGATCCAGAGGAGCCCAGAGGTGATACAGCCGTTTTGTTTAATCAGACCCAAGGACCAGATCCTTCCAAAAATGGAAAAGAGAACTGTAATTCCCAAAGCAGATTGTCACATTCGTCGGAGATGTTCAGGGTTAAAAGTAGAAGCCAGTGGTTTAGTGGTGGTTTGGGTGTAATTTAATCTGCTTTGACGAATTTCAGGGGGATTTGTCCAGCCCCATGTATTTTTATTGAGCTCCTGTGTGAAATTAGTTGAATCCATGCAACAAGTGATAGCCGAGCATATACTGCCTCTTGTATTGGAAACATACAAAAATATGTTTGTGAGGATTTAGACATTATGTATTATACAGCAGCCCTGAAGTTTCCTTCTTACTGTTCAGAACATCAGCATGACGTTTTTTTGTAGAATTATGGCTTGGTGTTCACATATTGACCCTATATTATAGATCTACTAATATAATTCTGTTTTTAGGCTGATTCTTACTGCTTGGACTTATTTTTATTGCTTTGTTATCAGATAAAAATTACGAAGGCCTTTTCCTATATTCTGTTGTTTGTGTCAACTATATGAACTGTAAGTAATTGCATTAGATTTCTCTGTAAAGAATAGAGGGAAATGAAAGAGGGTGAGCTGCCACGGATCAGGCAAAATAAATACAAAATACCTACTAGACCTGTACACCAAATTAACCGGGAAAAATAAATATGGAGAAAGCCATGTTTATTTGGCAGATCTGCCAGGAGGGTGGGTAAAATGAAACAAAATATTGAAGCATCAAATCTGCTTTGAACACTTATTTTAGGCATCTGGTTTAAAAACACTGGTGTGTTCAAAGCAAGACTGGTTCATATGAATACTTCACTTTACTCTGCTGTACATTTTCTTCAAAGAAAAGTTGCCAAACCAAAGTATGTTTTTAGCCTATTTTCCATTTCTGAGTAATTCAGGATTTTGGTTTATTACTTTCACATAAGAAATACACCTGTTTATTTGCTTTTATTTGGGAGGTCACAGGAAAACCTGTCACACCTAGAGATGGAACTAGGCATAATATTTAATCTGTTTCCCACATCCCCTATCATCACCTTTTCTTCCACACAAGAGCTGGTGATTCAGATAGAGTGGTTGCTGGTTTCAAAGTACCTAAATAACTTTTAATTTAAGACCTTAACTAGAGCTTCCTGTATTTGAGATACTAAAGGCAAAAAGCAAATTAAAATCTTTTTGACCCATCTATAACCAAAATTGTCATTGTTGTTTTTCTTTTTTTAGTAGAACTTCTCTCAAGCTTCAAGATACCATGAATTAGGAAGACCTTAGATTTAAAAACAAGGGAATCATCAGTGAAAAATTTTCATCAACATCTGCCCAACTCTAAGGCTTTGCAGCATCAAACCAATGAAAGCTCTGAACATGGGTTTGTCTCTTTACATTTTGAACAGCTGGGCAGGACTTTGTCTCTTATGTAGGGTAGAAATACTGACTAAAATGGAAAACAACCTCTAGAAACTGCTGGCTTCACTTGTACTTGTCACAGACTTCTTTGTATTATCCGTTATTGTTATTTCCATCTCCACAGCATTAACTCCTTTCATCAGAGACACTGGAATGCCTTTGTAATTCTGCAGCTCTGAGCTCAGATGGTTTGTATCAACTTCTGAGATCCTTCTTAAATTTTTTATGACACCATACTTTGGAAAATTAGCAGATTTGGCCCAGAGCTAGGTCACACTAATTCTCCTTTTGTATTTTTAAAGATAATAGGATTTTAACACAGCTACTGCCACCTCTGTTTATTGGTTTTGGCAAAACATTCTATGGAACCCTGTTTGTTCCTAATTTGCAAAAGACCACACTAACATTTTGTTTCTTTGGAGGAGAGGGAAACAAAGAGAATCAAATAAGGGCTATTAGAGGATAAGAAGAAAGTATGTTTGGAATGAGTCCTCTCTTACTTGTGCTAGCTTTGTCTCTATCACCTACTTCTTGAGGTAATATTTGTAAAGTACCTTATCTCTTTGGGGCCTCAAGTTTTATCTGGCATAATGACAGCACTGAGGCCAGGCATCATTTTCGCTGCTAATATATTCTTCTTGAGCATACAGAGCCATTGTGAATGGGTTCAACTAGTTCAAAACTACAGGGATGCCAGAACAGGTTTTATCTGGCAGTTGTGCACCTTTTGAAACACAACTTGGCAACATATATCAGCTGAAGAGAAAAATACAAGATGTAGACTAAAGAGACCTAATGTCAAACCTCTTAGGATTTCTGCAACCTGCCCTTCTACACACTATATTATCAAGTGAAAATAAGCACATTTCCCTGTTACCATGAGGAAGGCAGTTTCCCCATGAAATTTAACAATTTCCCAATGCTTAGCCATTTTGTGAATATTTTATTACATTTCTAGTTTCCCTATCATTCCAAAATTGTACTCTCCTGATCATATTTCCCTTTATGCAAAAAATATTAAAATATGCAAAGCATTTTAAAAGACTCCATCTTAATGGAGTGTAATTGTTTTGGTAAAAAATATTTGTTCATGCCAAGTACTTTACATGACATAGTAACACAGTGCAATTTAAACAGTGGATGTCCAAAACCATAACCATTATTTTTTTCAGTCAAATACTGGAACATTTATTGTGATGCCGTATTGTATTGGCAGTCAAAGCAGCTATGGGGACAATGAGTGCTTCCTTCAACTATCAGTCCAGTGCACAGTATAAAAATCATGTCTTCCAGCTGCACAGTAATGCTTTCATTAACTTTAATCGTTTCATTATGTTCACATTTACCATATTTCTTCTTTTTTTTCTCCACAGGAGTTCATGTTCTCTGTTTTCCATGAAACTTTTGTAAACAACCCCTGGAAAAGGGGAGGATATAATCACTCTAAAATTTGGTAATAAAATTAATTTTTTTTTCTTGATGTTTCATGCTTTCTACAACCATGAGGTTTTGAACTGTCACCGAGATAATGGTAACCCCAAAACCAGGCTTCTTCAAAAGGTAGGTACCTCCAAGGCTTCTATGCTATGAAATTTTGTAATCGAATTATTTACATTTTAATTAAACATGTTCAGTCTTTCAAAGAGAAATGAAAAGGGTTCTATTTGTCACAGGAAGTTTTAAAAAGCTAACAAAGGGATTTTCAGTGGCAGGCAGCCAGCAAGGAAACTTCATCTCGGTCAGTTTTATTAAGTAACTTTACACTTTTGACATTTGCCTTTTCCCAATAAAACTTCTTGAACACTTGCAAGGATAAGGAAGTTAATATATATAAGCACAGGGGCAGATGGGCAAAAGCCTGGCTTGTTAGTCACATATCAGCCTTGAATCAAAATAGAGAAAACTCCTATTAGCTGCATCAGGCAAGTAATAAATTACGACACACTTGAAGTTCATAGGCAAAGTCTGGATTTGAAGTCCTAACTTCTGTGACATAGCCTGACAAATCAGATCTCCCTTTACAGTATGGAAACCTGACCTGCTACATAATATTATGATTGCTCTAATGGCTAAGACCAGTCAGAGATTACCTCCTCGAGTTTTATGAATTATTTAGATGCATTAAAACTGACAGGCTGTACATAAAACTTCATTCACAAAAGCTTTCTCTGCCACAGAACAGAAGAATTATCTGTGTCATGACTGTAATCCAAACTTTCTTAAGTTTTCTCTGAGTTTCCTAGAAATCACATGCATGTTGCTGCATGCTGTGTTTTTCCATTTCTGAAAACATATGTCATGCAGTGGAACTAATTCTGGAATCCTCTATAGCTTGTGCATAATTCTGTTCAGCTTAGAGTAGAGCAATTTATTTGTGGCATATAAAAGAGACAATCAGTGGAACATTATTAAAGTATTTCAGAATATGATTTCATGAAACATTTAGAGTCTTGTTAGTAAAAATCTGCATAGTTTAATAGGCAATTAAGAAGCATTAAACAACTTTCAGTTTAAAGCTGACTCCTGCCATTTCAGATAACAAGTGTTAAAATGCAAAATAATTTCAGTTACCTTTTAGAACCTTTTAAGAATCACACTGACCTTTTTTTATCTTTTGCCTCAACATTGCCCTTCAAAGTAAACACTGGTTTTCAGTATTACTCTTAAATAATAAAAACTGGTTTTGATCATATAGTATTTATAGCTGAGCGTCTTTGATATTATTATCACAATAAATATAGTAATAACATCACCAGTAGCATTTAGGAGTGTAATAGTAAATTCTAACACACTTTCTCGAAATGAAAATAGATTGTAAAGGAGGGTTGTTTCTGAGGTTTTCTAATAGATGTTTGAAGCCCTAACATTACACAAAGGAAGCTGTCATTGAAAAGACTTTTCTATTACGATGAGAAATAAGGTGAAAACTTAGGCTCAGAGACTGCTTAGGGAAAGAAAGACCATGATACTACATTTGGGGCTGTCAACTAGAAGGATGGGTTCTCAAATGAATGATGTCACTCTTATTATTTGTGGATATCCACTGAAATTTTCTGCTTTTACATATGGACCTTCAAACAACCAAATGTGTTCTTTTTGAGTTAACTGCAGTCCTGCATTCCCTCCATCAGTTTTCACTTAACTCTCTCTGTTAGGATCATCATAATTCGAAAAAGGTCAGCCTTGGTGGCCCTCATCCGTTTTACGTCCAGACAATGCTTTCTTCAGGAAGTTCAAAGTATTTCTCTATCTTCTGTCCAGTGTGACTTATCTCACAAGAAGGTCTGCTTCCCCATCGCTGTGCTCCCCCTGAGCAATTCAGCTTAACTGCACATTCCTACTTTTTATATCTTGTGACTGGCTCCTTTTCCAGTTTCTAAACATTGCTTTTGCAGCTCCACTGGTCCCTTGGCAGGAAAAGGAAGGTAGGACCAATCCTCTTGGAAAACAGGGCTGCACAACATGTCAGTGCGTTTGAGATCATTTTTGCATTTTGCACCTAAAAGAAAAACATTCTGCTAACAATTTTCTTAGCATGCATCAGAAACAGAGAAGGAGAAAGAAAATAGTAGCTGGCAGTCCCATGAGACTGAAGACTAGTGAAATCTGGTCAAAACTTGGAAAAACATTTTTGTTTAACAGTTTGGAAGCCATTTTCCCTATGCAGGACTCTAGAAGAATTCATCTAGGGGGTGGAGGGCAGAGGAAGAGAAAAGGGAAAATGTTTATTTATTTATTGCTATTATTGTATTTTTTTCTTATTTTCCATTTTTCTCTCTACCTGTAAAGCATAATTTTCATAGCTAAAAATCCAAAACATTATTAAAGGTGGATCTCTGGTGTACAGCTTTGTTTTGGAAAAAAAAAAAAGACATTTACCATGAAAAGGAGCTTTATTTGAAAAAGCAGTGAAGATCTAAGAGTACTTAAGAGTTGATTTTAATATATTTGGAGGTTTCATAGAAGGATACACATGAATTTCTTCCCAGAAATATTAGAATAAAGGGTTTTTCAAATGTCACAAATGTGTTAATGACAAGGTCAATGACTGACTACAATGAATTTTTCCCATATTTGCCAAAAGACATGTAGATCCACAACTGCCTGTCCCTGTCACTGGGAATTGCATATTTGTAATTGAGGGAGGACCTGCATTCAATTTTAGCAATGTTAGTTAAATAATGTCCTGTCATTAGGTTTTTAGAATCTGTTCTTTCTTTTTTTTGTGTTTTATGTAATTCTTACTATAATGAATATTCAACTAATAAAGGTGGAACAAGTTACCAAATACTGTTACTTTTTCCATGCCTGGAGTTGTAACTTTCCACAATAAAAGAGTGAAAAATTGAGAACCATGTACTTAACACAAACCTCAGAAATGCAGAGTCAGGAAAAAACATGCTTTGTTCTTTGAGAAATGCTGAATGCTGCACACATTCAAATAATAAAATCACTTTTGCAGCAGAAGGTAGTAGTGAAAGGAAAAATTATACAAATTGACATGAGCATTCATTTCTCTCCAGTCTCCCGCAACATTTGTCTTTTTCAACATTTTCTGAATGTTGCTAGGTTTATTTTCACAAACTCTATTTTACATCATAGCTCCTAAACTGATTGGTTGGCTGGGTTTTAGCAGAATAGATCTCCTACTTGTTGGAGCTATTCAGGATGGTTCTCAAAGGCATACAGCTTGATCAGTGTTAAAATTATAATGCATGACAGCCTCAGAGAGAGTTATATATCACAAAGGCAGCACAGCCCTGCAGTAGACAGCCTCTGAACTCTGAGGGGGAAAAAAAACCCTACATGGAATGAGAGCAGATGGAAATTTGTCAAAATCCTATAAATCAACACTTCTAATTTCTGAAGCTTCAGTATATACAACTTATATGCACCCAGACTTGACTCCATACCAAATCCAGAACCGTGAACTACCATACAGAACTATAATCAGTTAATAATCAAGTTTCAGATCTATAAGCAATTTATTTCTAAAGAAAAAGGAAACTAAAATCCTGGTCCTCATGAAATCAGTCCAAGACTCCTCTTGATTTAAATGAGTCGAGATTCCCACATGTTTGAGTCTTTTTTTTTTTTTAATTGATTAACCACCTGTATTCACTCCCTAGCATGGATGACTCACTGTGCTACAGAATAGGGGAGGGAGTGGATTCACTCTGCTTCCACCATCCCCATCCTGCTCTGTGCCAGTTAATATGACTGGCCTAACACGAAATGGTTTTTCTTTGTACAGATTCATTGCAAAAGTAAGAGGTAGGAATCAAAAACTACAGCCAGCCCTCTTATCCAAAGTAATAGAGTTGGGACAACATGGATAAAACAAACCAAAAGTAATAGAAATTGTATGTAAGTTAGGTTATATAAGTGTGATGTGTGCAGTACATTTTCTTCAGAAAAATGAATTTGAAATTTAAAATTAGGTTGTACGCATAAAGAATAATCATTTTTCTTATTCTGCAGCAGTTAATTCACAGCTTGGGTTATCCATATCTGGATTACTGAAAGATTACTGCACAGGGTAACAATTTCACAACTCCAAGGACAAATCAGGAATCAAAACGCTTTTTCTTTCCTGGAGTTGTGTAAGACCACAATGAGGCCCTTCATCCTTTATTGTGGCCTTGTCCACACCACGCACTCATCAGTCAAGATCAGCCATGGGACCTCTGCTTTCTGTACTCAGCACAGCCCACCAGTCAGTGGAGTAGCAAAAAAACCAGTCATCTCAGTGAAGGGTCCTGAACCCTTATTTATTTTCTCCATAGGTCCTACAAAGATCAAGTCTGATGTGTCTAGGCTGAGGTGACTTTTAACTTTTTGACCTGGACCAGGGTTTTCTTTGGGGCCAACTTTTGTCAGGCATTTATTTTAAAAAGGGTTTGTTTTTTTTTTTGCATGGTACTCTGAATATTTGAAAGACAAAAATGACACATTAAATCAGCAGAGAAATAGATTTGTGAGCTCATTTTTGGCAAAAGCATCTTTGATTTGAGGAAACTCAACCAGTTAGAGAGGAAAGACTGTAACCAAGGAAAGATGGCTCTGCAGAGACAAACCTCAGAAGAGAGTCACAGAGATCCTCGTGGTCAACTTTGGCTGGCAGAGAGCAGGGGGAAATGGGTTAGAAGGTTTATTATTTATTATCACTTTGAGTTTCATATTCCCTTTCAGACATACACAGAATATATACCCTTGAGCTGATCTGTATTAACTGCACTTTTTTGACCAAGCAGTGATCTCTGGCTAATTTGCTCTCCAGCTGTTTCTTCTCCTTTCCACCTGCACTCTTTTTGTAATCTGCTTTCTGTTCAAGGACTTACATATGCTGTGTAAAACCCTCTTCACTATTTTCTCAGATTCTCCAGCTTCTTACTACCCAGTCAGTTTCCTTCACCTAAAATCAGTTTGTGGAATGGGCTTTGGTGGCTGGTGTAATATTGATATCTGACAGGGAGAGAAAGAAAAGTGTCTCGGGTACAGATCAGTTATCTGTACCATTAATACACCATAGAGAGTCTGCACAGAAACCAACAAGATTGCATAAACAGTGGTACTGTCAAAAATGCTGTTTGAATAATGCCTTTTTATATATAAATTATAAGTTATTATTAAGCAATGATAAGGTTCGAGTTAATAACCATGCTGCCTTGGAGGGGAAAAATGGAGGAATTCCTATGGCCAGGTTTCCAAAACCTTACACTGTAAGTTTTTAAATGTAATTGAATTGACTTCTTGAAAGAAGAAGTAAATGGAAGCAAGGTCCAACTTTAGTCATCAGATATCTATTTTCAAAAAGTATGAAAGAATTCAACTTGTAGTCTCACAAACACTGAGCAGCTAGAGGTGAGGTAACTACATAAGGATGGCTCTACAACTGCAGACAAATAAGAAGAGTCTTTCTTTGAAACTCCATGGGCAACCAAAGAGTCCCTGAGGACTCACTTTGATACTCACCTTGCATCCTATGGCTGTTCCCATAAAACCATAGAAATAAGAGGCTGAAAACAGAGCATGAGTAACTCTGAAGCACAATTCTTTCAAGGTGAACGCTTTCTAGAGCATCTCCTCAGCTTTAGGAATAATCAACAGGAAATCCTGAACTGACTGCTCGAAATGGAGTTAAATTTTCAGGTGAAGAGTATGAAAAAGTTTGTTTGTTTTATTTCTCTATGATGTTTCCAAATCTTGTTAGCAAATTTTAACCTTTGCCTTCCTAGACTAAGCTAGCTGTGTTATTCATCAGTGTATGATAACCACCATGATTTCCACATGAAGCAGGCATACACCAAAGACACTGTTCCTGTGGGGACAGACATGCTGCAAGATTCCCAAAAGGAGGAGCATATTCTTACCACCAACCCGCAATGGCTGGTAGCTCTGTCGATAACACCAACAAAATCTTCCTTTCTCAAGAACCCAGCAGATTCCCCACTGAAATCCATGTGGGTCTTTATGCTGATGATGCCATGTCTTTGTTTTGGGGAAGGAAGCAGTGGTAACTTATAATCTTGCTGGTTTCTATCAGCAGGGAAACAGAGAAATCCAAGCAGCTGAACTGAGGCTTTCAGGAGGAATAAATTGTCATGATCTGTTTTCCCTGAAAAACTTTGAATTCTCAGGCACCACAGTTCTGTAAGATCTTTTTCTTCACCAGTAATGGACAAGTAAACAGTAACCCACAAAGTGACCACCAACACTTATTTGCATTCCTCTTTCCTTCCTCCTTGTCTTCCTGTGTGCTTACTATAGAAAGGAAATGTTCAGTCCTCGGCTTTAAAATAAACTATGGGTCACACCAGAGGCATTCTGCTTGCCCTGTATATCTGGAACATTCCACTTCCATTCCTGGATAGCATCTATAGCTCTCTTCACCTCTATGTCTTAATATCTTAATTAATCATATTCTTTCTGAAGTACTTACTATATTATTCTTACATTGTGTACAATAACAAGCCCAAGATATGGTTCATTACTATTGTTAGCAACGACTGTGTTTCTGAAAGTGTTAACTGCTCCAGGCTTCCTCTCCTGATGGTTAACAGACTAGCAGGTCATTAACTGCTAGAAGCGACTGATTTTTTAGGGATTATTGTTTAACCTTTTGAATTCACACAGTTCACACACAAGAGCCATTCTGATGAGCATTTTGCTTTGCAGACTGTCTCTTATCACTCTTGGGCTTCTCTCACGGTTTTCTAGCTTATTATGTATCAAAATGAGATTTTTTTTCTTTTTATTTGTTCTTGATAAAGACCTGTTTGATTAGCGGAATGAGTGGACAGAGAAAAGGGAAGTATGTTTACATGGATGTTCAGTTACTCTTTTCATGTTAATGTTGCCCTGTGGACATTTCTGAGTCAGGTGCCAAACTTTTGGAGATGTCCGTCTTTGTGAGTTGTTATGGAAAGGAGCTTTATTTGTCTGTTTTTAGAGAAAGAGAGAAAATCAGGACTTTTTTTTAATGGTTGTTAACAGTGAAAGTCACCTTTCTAGCCTTAGACCTGAAGCAGGACTTCCCTCTCCCAGAAGCTCAGTTAGTGTTTTGGCTTCTGGAAGAGACTGAGACACATCTTTAATGACTCCTTGCTTTTTCCCAGCCAGCTGAGAGGGAGATCAAGAAACAGCATCCTCTTCCTGACCCACCACTATCTGAAAGACAGAGAAGGAATAAAAGAGGTATTACAGGTTCCTGCATACTCTCCTTCCCTTGCATATCCAGCTAGGAGAAGGTACAATCTCATCTTCACTCCTCTCTTGCATACTCTTGATTCCTTCTGAACCGGGAAATGAAGACACAGAAATCTGAGTCCAGAGAAAGTATTCTCCAGCTATTAAGACACTATTCAGCAGATACTGTCTGTTATTAACCACTGCTCATCACAGCCCTTGTGACAGTTGGAGGTTTCTGCAATCAAGAGATTGCCTGAAAACTATCTTAGGCAATTTCAGTTTATAACTTTCACTGTACAAGTAAGCTTTCACCCTAATCACTGGCAGGAAACTCAGCAATGTGAAGCATGCTGCAAGTTCAGAAACTCTAAGGCGAACTAAAAGAATCCAATAAATATAATTTAAAAAAAAATTCAAAAGTTTTAACTCACTCATGGTTTGTTCGGTCCCAGTTTAAGACTTTTTTTAATGCATGAGGCTGACAATACTGCAATACAATTTGGCTTTTGTGGCACTATTGAATTGTCACATCATACCTATAATCACATTTGATGCCTTCTTTCCATGCAACTCACTTTCTACTTATCACTTACAGCAATAGAGTTAAATGGCTTGAAACAGAAAAACGTCAGTAAAATGGATATAGTACCTCAACAGCAGAGAATGTATTGTGACAACAAGCATATATACGTGAGATTAGCAAATTAAAAAAGATTTCAGTTAAACATGGACTAGAATGAGAAGCATTTGGCAGAGGGAAGCTGATTTTCTAGCACAGAAAAATATACAGTCTGAATCTTTCAGAAAGTTGCTAAAAGCCTGTCAGTTGACTCTCTGATTTTGACCTTTAAGCATCAATCACATGGGAGATTTAGTCACTGCAGACTTGAGCTTTGGACATCTGCAAAATGGGACCGACCACTAAACTTGCACAGAATTTACACAGAATGCAAGCACTTAAAACCAAACCTCCAATCCTATAACCAACTGATCTTGGGGGCATATGACCTCCAGAAGTGCCTTCCCCTTTCAACGCAGTGTTTACTATGCACCAAGTGGTGCTTCTGAGCATGCCCTACACTGCTCTGGGGCCTGGTTGGCCAAGCTCCTTGGCCCCTTGCTCTTTTCCCAAATTCAGTTTGGAATCTGTGTGTATATACATTTATCTAGATATAGAAGGGTCATTCCAGTAAACTCACCTTATAACATACCTAGAATACAGAAGCAAGACCAGCCTCCCCACTGGTTGGTGTCTATAGCTGTCATGTTAGAGACCCAGTGACAGTTCTGTATAGCATAGTAACTTGGCTGTTACAGCATTGTGTCAGTCAGTGGGAAACTCAGACTCTTTTCTCCATCAGATTGACAGGAATCAAAGCTACCTCCCCCAAGCAAGGGGGGGTATCTTGAATACAAGATATTTTGGCTGGCAGTCCATTTCCTGCCATCCTGTTAAAGAGAAGACAGTGCATTAAAAAAAAAAATTGGACTTATAGCAAAGGCAGTGAGATGAATGTAAGGTCAGTCTTCAGGGTACTCATCCAGAAAGAGGGAATAATGGGTTCTTGTCCCTGCTCCCAGGACTATTTCCGCATTTTGTATTAAACAGTCATTGGACGGAATACAGAAATATTTTTTGGCCTATCCTGTCTCAAAGCAGGGCACAGTGTCACCTAAAACTTTAGTGAGCTTTAGTGAGCTTTCCGATGAGTTCATGATGAGATTCATGTTTATAACAAGACCCCATGGGATATACACATGGCTTCCTGTTAAACGGCATTTGGGATAACTGGCAGCCTGATCCCAGAAGATGCTGCATAGAAGAGGTACATCACCAGAGGAACAGGAAACTAGATGCAAACCTCCACCCAGACTAGACACAGGAAGCTGACAATCTGCACTAGCATACCACCCTTTCAATGGAGCCAGGTCGCTTTGGACAAGATCCAGAATCACAGCTCAGGCACATCCATGATTTTGTCTGGGCCAATACAATTTTTAGTAACTGCTTGTGAATTAATTTTTACCTCTAGCCTCCTCTGCACCATTCCTTGATTTATTCACCCACAGCTCTGCTAAATGATTTGTGGAGTACCATCTCACTCCTATTGCAAGCTGGTTAAGGCAGAAATCCTCACATTACTCTATACTTGCTTGGAAGAATGTGCTGAAGGACTGTTCTAAAAATATTTGCTTTTCTGATACCAAAAGACAGCTTTGATTTAATTAAACATGCAGCCTGGCCATGTCTGTTACACAACCTTTCCTGGGCAGCGAGGGGAAGACACGTACTGGCAATAAAAACTATTTCATATATCCTTCAGCATATTATTGATTTACAGTTTTCATAATTAAAGCCAATTACCTGACATGGAGCTAGTTTTACATCTCTGTTTAAGTGTTTATGTTTAGTTTTCTTCCTTTTCCTCCTGAGCAATCTTACAGAGGGAGAAATAGTTGGGGGAAAGAAGGGGGAAGGCTTTTCTACAGAGCTAATCAAAACATCGGCCACCACACACTGTTCTGAAAATGGTACTCTCAAAATACTCTTATATATCACTGGTCCTCTTGTAGTCCTTGAAACCAGCACATCAGAGATGACAAAACCAACATGCTGGAGACAGGCTATTTGAGTGTCATCAAAATACCAAGAGGCCTATCTGATCCATCCTGTGCACGTAATGCTACAGTTTGTTTAACAGCACATCTCAAGATCTTTCTACTCATCTGCATACACTTCCTCCTTCAAAAAAGGAATATTAAAAATGAAGTCAGACTCCATGACACATAAGCGTATTCTCTCCACAGTCTTAAGGTCCATCTTCAGAACACAGGAAAAATATCACCACTTCTCGGTAAGGAGATGGATAAGAAATTCAGTTTAATGCTGAAGGACATCACTGTGCTATGCTGTGTATCTGTAGCAAAAGTATGAAGTTTAAGAAGAAGGCTGGGCAAGACTATGGAAATACTCTTAGAAACTGTGGCAGTACCATGTTTAAAGATTAAAAAACAACAGATAAGTAGCCATGGGAGTAGCTGGTGGGAAGCTGACAATCCTGGTTTTATGGAACATGCACACATTTTTAGCAATTGGTGACCACGTGAACAGGATGATGTATCTCAAAGAGTGGCACTGGTCTGATCTGTTGGCAATTATTGAAGTCAGAAGTCTGTTTGCTTCTACCTCAGCACAGAAGAATGATGACTGAAATAGATTTTTAGGAAAAAAATACACATGGACCTAGAAGAATGAAACCGAAAGGGTGGTGGAGTTTTTTTCAGAATAACTTATTAGATAACAGGAAGCCTTGAGTCAATGCCGAAGGGCTGCAATAGTGCCCATGAGATATGTAAGTCCTTTCCTTCAGCTAGGTCCAGCAGTGCAGTTCTTTGGTAACTCACAGCCATGTCCACAGATGGTAGTGCTTCTCCCTTCTCCACATTCAAAGCTGTACTCCAAGCCCACATGCCCAGGACTGAGCTTCTGTCCTAAACTGAGCCTCACTAGCTTTTGGCAGCTTTACCACAAGTTCTCTCCATAGATGTAACATTTCTGGATTTGAGTGTGAAGGTGGGAAGAAAAGCAATTTTCCCCATTTTTTTTTTCACAACAAAAACTCAAATGCAGGAAAAAATAAATATTTGGAATAAATACTTGATTATCATTCATTTAAGATGAAGACACAAATTATATAGAATTTAGGTAGAGTACTCCTGTATATGCTACTGTAAGAAATATTGTCTTTGTTTCTGAATAAGAGATATACAAACAGAGATGTACAGCACACTGAGGTACTTATGGTGAGATACTCTATTTTAGTTTCTTAAAAATACGATCAAGAGTCATTTGATTACAGTGCATTTTAGCAAGAAAGAGCAAATACTTGTTTCCTATTTTAAAGGGAAAAACATAAGGAGAAGTGATGATAGAAAGATGAAGCCAAACAAAGACAAACTGGTAAAAAGTAGCATATTTCAAACACTGAGGATAATTGACTGTTGGAACACATTAGTGAAGGGAGTGTTAGCTTTCCCATCTTCAAATTAAGGCCGAATACCATTCTTGTAGATGTTCTTTAGCCAAACATGAATTTATTGGGTTAACAGGTATATGGGGAAAGTTTAAGAATCTAGAATATACAGAAGGTATATACAAGCTAATATTTTCTATACATGCTAATATTTTCTTCTCTCTTTAAACATTATTTATCAAAAGCTTAAGTATGTGTCAAAATGGTTTTGATTTTAGTGAGGCTGAGGCACAAACTTAAAATTAATAGGTACATGTTTTTATGAATCAAAATGGTCAGTGTTTATTGTACAGGAAAAAAGCTGTGAATGTTTTCAGTTAGCAAATCAGTATGACAGTAGACAGTGTGAAGCTGCATAACTCTGAATGGTCCCAGAGACTTCTGTTTTTAAAACGCTCAAAGCAGGCAACCATTTTATGTGAATAATTTTCTATTTATTAGCACATTCCTTAAAAAATAATATCTCTTGTCCTCTGTAAGTGTACAATTTAACTGATATTTTCAAGGTATCAGCCACTAAGGTTGATAAAGCTAGAAAACCATGGTAGAAAATCCCATCTCTCAAAATCCTCCATCAAAGCTAAGTAATTCTCAGAGAAGGCTGACTTTGGTACAATGGTCTAATATAGTCACCTCTTATCTCAAAGTTGTTTTTTCAAGTACTATAACTAAGGCATTAAGTGTGAACATCAACCTCTTGACACAATTACCAATTTGTAGCCCTTACACTAACCAGATTTTTTTTTGAAATGATAACACTGAATAGAATGATAAGAATTTCTTTTGATTTTCCAGAAAACAATAAAATTTTCTTAGATAGAGTGGGAGACCAGTTACTGCACAATTACTTTTACAGCTGCAGAAAAAACTTTCTAGCACTGCTATGCAAAGGCAATTGGGTAACTAAGAACTAAACATGATTTACAGTTTTAGGCTCTTTGTTTGAGAAATTACATTCTAATTGTTTCTGAAACAGAGCTCCACTAATGACTGCTTGATCCCATTTTAACAATTCATATTCAAGGGATGGATGGGAAACTTATTTATGGTTTTGCATGATGCAGAGCCTCAAAACATGCAAATTTAAACTGAACATGAAAGTATCATCATATACATCATCATACAAGTCATCAAATGCTTGGACTTTGTCAGTGTCTACTGTCACATATCCATTTTAATTAAACTGGGGCAAGGGGGAGGGAATAATTTATTTTTAATGGCTAAGGCTGCCATAACTGAATGTTTCCACTACTTTTACTCACAGACTTTATATAAACCCTGCTGAAGTCATTGAGCATGCTGCTGTTGGCTTCAACGAGCCTGTGTGCACACAGGTTCTGAACAGCTTTTTGAAAGAAACACAACACAGGATTTTTTTTCACTGCTTCAGTGGTCTGCCTCCTCAAATTATTGAGCTCCTCCCTTGCCCAACTCCATCAGGCCAAAACTGCTTTTAGCTGGATACACTTTGCAGCTGCTGACTGAAATGATATGACATAGCTCTTGATGTCGCATCTCAAGAACAGTCACTTGGATTTAATGAATAGGAAAGTACTTTGCAACAGGCAGCTACTTCAGCATTTCTAAGACTCCATGGCACCTCTAAGACACCTTCAGTTTTCTACAAATCAGTGCCATCATCCATGCCCCAAGAAGAGGGAGCTTAGTTCAAAGAGCAGTTGATTAATGTTCTTACATGTCAAGAAAAGTATTATTACTGTGAACAACATATACAAGTCCGAGGTAAGCAATCACATCTGCATTTGGACTACAACAGCTTGCTTCATTTGACAGCACATCAATTTACAGTAGCTATCAAGGTTCAACAATTTTGTATTGCAATTCAATGGCCTTTTTGTTTTCTTTTATAAAAAGGATTGTAGCAAATGGAAAATCTGGTTAATAGCTACAGCTACAAAGCTGTTCTATCATCAACCATGTGGATGAAGAATGACATAGCATATTTCTGTATGCTTGCTGGAGGTAGCCAGGAGATGTGAAGGCTCACTGCAGACTCAGAGATACCTCATTTTAGGGCTGTCTTAAGTGACTGAAGATCTGAGCACTGCATGTACCTGCTTTGTGACCTTCCTGAACATATGACATAGTAACTGCTGCAGATGCACAGATCGACTTTGTGCTGGGTACACAGCAAGTCTGGTGACCCTTGACTTCAATCTCCTTTAACACAGCCAGAGAATTTACTTTGAACTGTGGTTCCTAGGGTTTCCCTTTAGAAAAGGGGTTCTTTTGGGAGAGTCTTTCAAAGCAATGTATAAGTATGTTTTGCAGGGCAAAATTAGTGATGTGAATGTAAGATGGGCAGCATAGAATTCAAAGTTTATCAGGAATAGGGGACTTTTATTAGGAATAGGGAACTAACTAGGGGATTATGACCTTGCCTCCCAATTGCCCACTGCCCTTGTTACAGCTTCAGCACCACCAAGGATTGTCCAAGTCACAAAAAATTCTCTGAGATCCTCTGAGTAGCAGCACTTGCCAATGAGGCCACAGCAACCAGGCAAGTACACTTTACTGCGTGTCCTGTATTAGTGGTTCCCTGACTGACCGGACTGAGCTGCAGGAACTCCCTCCCTGTCTATAAATTTTATTACCTTCCAAATGTGAGTGGTGTAACACACAGCCAGGACCTGGCCAAGGTAAGCAGTGAGGATCCAGGAGTGCATCGTTCTTCTGCCCTGCACGGAGAATGCAAACAGCCTCTCCCTTCATGAACTTGCACCCTGCACCAGTGTTTGCAGTGGAGTCCTTTGTCATAGTCTGCCACAGCACCTGCACTACAGCAATCCTGCCCAGGCCAGGGGAAAGGCAGTTCTAGATCACTGACACTTTGATCCAAGGGTTTCACCTTGTCCAAGAGTCGTCTTCTAAAATGGACAAGAATTTCTCTGTGTGGTATAATTATTCTCATGTAACAGTAACAAGAGGGAGAACAGACTGAGACAAAAAGATATTAACTAGTTGTTTAAGGCCACACAATAAATCAATAGAAAAGGCTCAACTAGGAATTAAGAGTGTGACTCACAATTCTTCATTGACTCACAATCCTTTGCTTTAACTACTAGATAAGCTTCAACCCAGAGCAGCATTTGTTTGTGTACAATATGCCAAAAATTCATTCTTGATCTATGAAAAAAAGGAAAATGATACAAAGCAGGTTGCCTAGTAAAATGAGATTTAACCCAGTGCCCTTCATCTGTACATTAAGGACTCTCTGGGGAGCCACAAATTGGAGCTGTGAGACGATGTGAAAGGGAACAGCATCAAAAGTATAACTCTGATGTATCATAAAAATAATAGAAAAGCCTCTGGGGAATGAAAACTTTTGACAGAATCCAATCAAACCCTTTCAAATCAGGAGCTGTTGTGGCACTGTGGCCAAGCTACTGCACACTACACTATCAGTGTCCTTTAGGGAATTGAGAAAGTAGCAAGACAAGCACTTTCCAAATATTTGAATAAGGGGGGAACAGAAAATTTGAAGGTTAAATTCACATTCATCCTCTTTTAAATTCTTTCTTTAAACTTAACTCTTCTGGGATGGCTATATAGTACTCCTGTTGATCTTGATTAGGAGAATAGCTAGCTAAAGCATTTGCTTTTCTGCTAAATTCTGCATTAATTCATCCTCCAGCTCTATTTGCACTGCTTACCTCTTTCATCCAGCTGTTTGACTTTACCTGACACCTAGATTATAAGCTTTTGGGGAGCTGGGGAGCTTTTCTATTTTAAGCACTTCTATTATGTCTAGCCCATGAAGCCTAGATTTGACTAGAATTCCTCAGTGCTCTTGTAAAATTATAACAATTATCATTGTTATCAAACTCTGCTTTCTTAATCTGTATCCTGCACATATATTCTGGCCCCATGCACATGAAAAGCTCTGCTGGCCAGTTTTTGCTCTCATTTCTATCAATATATAACACAGAAAAAATTAAACTCCCTTCCCGCTTTTAACTTCTACATCACTATTCCTATTTAACAAAAGAAATGATCACATCACTGCCACCCTAATAAATATCTAACTAATTTTCCTCTGGAAAAGACAATCTCTTATATTCCTCTACCTCTAGCTAAATTCATCAAAAATGTTCCTCTCCAGCTAGAGTCTTGTATAATAAAATAGGTTATTTATTGGCAGTGGATGATGTGTGGATGATTACAGTCTGGTAGGTATTTAAGGGTAGAGTCCAAAATTGCAGAACAAAAGCTGTTTTCTATTCACATTTGGCTCAAAATAACTCAAATGAAATGGACCACCCACAATCTGACACTTCAAGCTGTAGAGCATTGAATCTGCCGAGAGCCAGTTACAAAAATGAATTCAGTAAGATATTAAACAGAAAAGCAGAAAAAAAAAAGACCAAAGGAGTGTATTAAAAGAGTAAGCATAATGAGCTAACGGGAATATGTGCACATTCAAGTAGAACTTTTGACCATATTTATTCATGATGGATCAAAAAATAAAGGCCCGTATCGCTTCAGGGAGAAACTCTTCACTCCAGTCAGGAGGAGCACCATAAAAAAGCCGGTCTTATGGCAGGTCCAGCCTGGCGATAAAGTCAACATCACCATTCCCATTGACTTAATTATTCAAACTGTGTGTTAAATCTGGGCATCCTGAAATGTTCTACTATACTGCAACTACAATAAAAATGTAACTCTCACAGGGCTGAGATCAGTATGTAACATAGATTACACTTTCTCTTAGTGTTCAAGGGAAGACTGCTAAATAAAAACTGCGTTGATGGTACTCCATAAAGGAATATGCTTTCCATCATGATGTAAAGTTCTTTTGGAAGAACACAAATGCAGTCTGAAAGTGTTATGAAAAAATCCAGCAATGGATCTAAAATTCCTCTAGGCATCACCAGCCCAGTCAAGCTAGCTGTCAGGCTAGCAAACGTCAGGGAGCAATTGATAACACGGCTACTGCTCCCAGAATCTTCTCTTCCTTTTTGAGGGGTGTGTGTGTGTGTGTGTGTGTGTGTGTAATTAATAAGTAGTCTTATTAGCTTAATCCTGCCTACTTCTTAATGCCCTGATATGTGCTTACCTTTGGCAATGAAAACATTTACAAGCTTGAAGCCCAGTCTGTGATGAAGTCTGGTATTAGACTGAGACTTACAGATTCAAATTTTCTATACAGGCAGTCACAGAATCACAGAGTGGTTGAGGTTGGAAGGGACCTCAGGAGATCATCTAGTCCAACCCCCCTTGCTCAAGCAGAGTCACCTAGAGCACGTTGCACAGGATCGTGTCCAGGCGGGTTTTGAATAGCTCCAGAGAAGGAGACTCCACCACCTCTCGGGGCAACCTGTTCCAGGGCTCTGTCACCCTCACAGTGAAGAAGTTTGTCCTCATGTTCAGATGAAACTTCCTGTGTTTCAGTTTGTGCCCATTGCCTCTTGTCCTGTCGCTGGGCACCACTGAAAAGAGTCTGGCTCCATCCTCTTGACACCCTCCCTTCAGATATTTGTATACACTGATAAGATCTCCTCTCAGCCTTCTCTTCTCCAGGCTAAACAGGCCCAGCTCTCTCAGTCTTTCCTCATAAGACAGATGCTCCAGTCCCCTAATCATCTTTGTGGCCCTTCGCTGGACTTGCTCCAGTAGTGCCACATCCCTCTTGTACTGGGGAGCCCAGAACTGGACGCAGTACTGCAGATGGGGCCTCACCAGGGCTGAGTAGAGGGGGAGGATCACCTCCCTCCACCTGCTGGCAACACTCTTCCTGATGCAGCCCAGGATACCATGAGCCTTCTTGGCCACAAGGGCACATTGCTGCCTCATGCTTAATTTGGTGTCCACCAGCACTCCCAGGCCCTTCTCCACAGAGCTGCTCTCCAGCAGGTCAACCCCCAACCTGTACTGCTGCCTGGGGTTATTCCTCCCTAGGGGCAGGACCCTGCACTTGCCTTTGTTGAATTTCATGAGTCAGGTCTAGTTTTAATTTGCTTGACAAATATCCTTCAACCATTGCTGCCCAGAAATAAAAAATATATAACAAAATAACTCTCCTTCACTGTAAACCCAGTTCTGAAAAATGCAATGCACTAGTCTTACACATGTATCCTATGGCAAAATGAGTTTTTTGCACCACAGTTGAAGCGAGACATT
The DNA here is from genome assembly GCF_036417845.1 of Apteryx mantelli. Classification (NCBI taxonomy): domain Eukaryota; kingdom Metazoa; phylum Chordata; class Aves; order Apterygiformes; family Apterygidae; genus Apteryx; species Apteryx mantelli. Next base: position 39,551,922 of record NC_089984.1, read on the forward strand.
TATTTCCCTCTCCGTGAAAATTCACCTTATTACAGAAGTCCTGCAAAGCAACCTATGCTATTTTGTCCCACATCTCCCAGAGATTTCCAGGAAGTTACCAGGAAGCACTGAACGCACACAACAGCTGCTCTGCACGTGCACAAGATCAATGCATGGAATCTGAGAAGGATGTTCCTGGATGTTCCAGATTTATTGTGCCTGAACTGTAGAGCTCATATATGCTAGAGTATTTGGCACATCCAGATTTCCAGATGTCCAGCAACCCTGTCAGAACAGTAGGACTACTATATTTCTGAATATCTTGGATGAATGTACAAAATCCATACAGAAAAAGATAGCCAAGCAGAAAAGGAAGGCACACTAAAGGAAGTATAGATCTACAGTTTCTCTCAGTCTGTTTACCATATAAACCCTCTATAAACAGTGAGCAGTATCTTTCATTACACTTGGGGGGGGGTGCAACCATGGAGTCAGTTATAGCCCTTTCAAAGTCATTCTTTTGTCTTATCAAAAAAAGAAACAAAAGGTAGAAAAGGGCCTCCTTCATTCAAGCCTCCTAATGTGAGATACCTAAGTCATCATTCACACATCTCATGTTTTACAGTCAAACTGTTTTTTCTGTCAGATACAAACCCTTCTTCAGGACTTTCCAAGCTGCTTGTTGTTCTTTAATAACATTGTATCATTATTTCATGGTAGAACTTTCCTCTAATACCCATTTTTATAAACAGAAGTACAAAATAAACCCAATAGTTGCAAGCACATCACCTTCAGTCACATGTAGTCCATCCTAAACCCACTCCAAATAACATTTCCAAAATCTGTTGGTAGTACGGTCTCGAAATGACCAGACTCTTCTCAGAAAGTATTCACTGACTACTCTGAGTGCTTTAGCAATGAACTCCAAAAGAAAACTTATCTATCTCTTCCTCCTGGAGTTAAAAAAGCTTAGCTGGTTGGTCCCTGTCAGATCCATTCATTCTTACCCAAACTCCAGCTACTGGGGTGCTTCTGTTGAGCAGAACAGAGCAGTGACTGGCAAAAGTAGACTTTGTACAAGAACCTAAAATACTAAAGCACTTTAACTATCAGAATAAGAGATACACAATAAACAAAGATAATAAGCCCTATATGCTTTAGACATATATATGATGCCTGCAGTAGTCCCTAATCCTTCTCCTCCAGCTCAGGTTTTCATTACATCTCTTTCTGCCCTACAGCAATATGCTTAGACTGGAGTTAAACTAGACCCACATCACATTCATCACATCCCACGCATCTTTGACGGTGTATATAAAACACAAGTCACCTTCCTTTTCGTGCCCCAAGTTTCCTTCACATGGATCCTTTTAAAATCCCTGGTTTGTCATCTTTGTCCCTGTTGGTCTTTCTGCTTCCCCTTAAAGAGACATGTGAGAAAAATGACCCTTCTAGCAAACCACCTGAGCAATTCCTTTTGTTTACTGCACAACAGAGTTAAAGGTACTTCAGGGTCCCTGGTCTGCTGGACACATCGCAAACCTTGTCAACAAATGAAGCATTCCACATACCTTGAGCAAGTCCAGGCTTTGAACATTTTTAGCAACTACTTCCAGATATGAAGCAGAGTGAGTAAATTACAACTACACAGATTCCCTCAATAACCACACCATTCGCTGTGTATTATTCTAACTCCTGTCAAGAGTTTAAGACACTCCCTTATTTATACATTACTGATATGCAGAGAAAACACCTTGAATTCAGAATGTATGTGAAAACCGTTTCCTCAGGCAAGGTAATTATGGTCTCTGTTGCTTCTCTGGAGTGGTAATGGAGTCCCTAATTGCTCTCCTGACTGATTATGTTGTTCCTGGTGTTTCATTTTCAAAGTACTTAAAGTTCAGGTAAAACACACTTACCACATGACCTCTCCTGTTTTATGACTCTTTGAAAGGAGTCTTTCCCTCACACTGCCATGGAGAGGCAAAGTCATATATGTTTCTTTTGTACTATTTCTTTTTACATTAGGTACACATTCTAAATGGAAAAGTGCAAGATATTATTGTTGTGAAGCCATTATATTATTGCTAAATTAATCTTGTGCAAGTGCTTTGCAGGTTAGCAATGTGCATGAGCATGTGTTTACAATTAAGCCAGTGCTTAAGAGCTTTGTGAAATAAAGGCCTAATGCTTGTCAGCCTTTGGACATTCGACTTTCTAAAATTACTTACAGTATTCTGGGGTAATCTTGATTTCCTTCTGGGTTTCTTCTTCCTGCTCTGGAAAATGTATGTCTGTTTACAATATCTGTTGCTATAACCTCTCTGGTAAACAGCGTGGCATAGAATTCATATTATGGTACGCACATAGCCATGGTGTTCTTTCTCAGAAGTGATGGTGTTCTTTCTCAAAAAATAGATACAAACTCTAGTGCATGTTTGTTGCTTCAGATAAGACTTTGGCAGATGTACAGAGAGGCAGTTTATTTACCTGTTCTTTCTCCATAGAAAAATCTTAAAGAACTTAATACAAAATAGCAAAATTTTAATAATTTTGCAGGGCCCTTACCACTTAGTTTGAAAATTCCATTGAAAAGATAATCCCTTTCCACTAAATCCTGGAGACTTAAAGAGTAATTTACACACAACCCTATTAAATATCTGTATAGCCTTGTTGATTTAATGCATGCTATATTTATTAGAAATTTACCATTTGAGCTCAAACTACATGTAAATATGGAGCATGCTATTTGGGTTAATATGGACATTACAACATCTCAGCCTGCCCTCTCCGGAAATATTTGTTACATTTCTAAAATATTGCAGATGTTCCTATATTAAGTTCCCTGAAGAGCTCTCCGCTTATATAATGGTATAGGTCATGGGGGATCTGGTTCTGATTGTGGTCATGTACAAAACCATTCCCCAGTGAGGGTTTTGCAGTGGATTCTGCCACGTAGATGATTCAAGAAGAGTGAGTTGCACGTTCTGTTTGTGCCGGGGGTCTTGGATGCGTGCTGGAGGTTACCGCGTGGATGTGGGGATGCGGGCTCGCCACTCTCTTGTATGACTTGGACGATTCCACACATGTTATGGGGCGGGGGAGGACTGCCCTGAAGCCCTGACAAGGCACAGCAGAAGGTATTTTTACAGCCCCAGTGTCCAAACTTTTCTTCCTGACAAACTTCTGACACAATTAAAGATTAGACAGTGCAGAAGGCATTTGACCTTGAGGGGCAGGAACAGGATAGTGCAGGCAGAGCAGCTGCATACTTGTAATTTTACAGTGTTATGACAGAGCCGAGGTTAAAGATCTACCACAATGGTCTCTTGACACTGGTGAGAAGTTCTGTCTGAAAGAAGTAATCTCCCCACTGTATGGAAGGTTATCTCTTTTGGGCAGACCCAACTTCTGGTTATTTGTTTATTCAGCTTCTGGCACAATCAGATTGGAACACTTATATAAAACCAGTAAGACTAAAATAAAGAAGAGCTTTAAAGCCATGGCAGGCATTGATACAGGATTTAAATTTTCCTCTTTTTTCAGTTGCAATTTTCCAGCCACTTCTAATCATTACTGCAGTGTGGTGTCTTTCATACTGAACTGAAAAATCAGATGTGATTCAAGATACAAGATAGGTGACAGACATCAGTGAGGAGCACTGCAATACAAAAATGCACTTAAGACAGGAGCTGAGTGAATAATTCAGGGTCTAGGGGGTTTTTAAAGCCTAAAGACAGGCTTTTTGAAATTCATTTGGAGTTGACCACCTAAACCTCTTTGAAAATCCCTTTGAAATCTCTAATCATTGCCCCATTTTACAGCTGGGAAACTGAGACCATGATTTTTACATAAGGTCAGATAATAACTTGCCTTTTCAACCTTTGCAGTTGATCTTAAAAATTCCTAGATTTATTCATTAGTCAAAATTACAACAATTTTTCCCAATTCTGTAGATCATCTGAAATCAATTCCTTGTCACTATTTGAAGTGAGGAAAATGAAATCCACATTGCATTAATTAAACTGTTCATCTAACATTTTTTGTGGTCTTTGACTGGATAAACAGCAAACCAATAACAATATGTATCTTAAATTTTATTTTTATCAAAATTTAAAATTTCTCAGTAACCTCTTTAGTTCAAATTAAAAACTATAGATGATAGTACCCAACTCCTGTGCTGATGTTTGAAAAAAGAAGAGAACTGTATATTACACTCCAGCATATACTCTGAAAAACTACATGCCGTATTAACATGAAAGCATGAGGAAAAAAAAGGATTTGCTAAAGAAATGTTGTGATTTTCTATAAAATTTTTATGTTACTTAGCAACAAATTTCCCTGAAAAAATATACTAGAAATAGAAAGATTAATGCTCCGTTACTTGCTTTAAAGCAAAGTTTCAGTCCAAACAGAAATAACATACCTTGGAAACTTAATGATCCATTCACTTACTTTTCTGTAACCAATAAAATAGCAGTGCTATTTTCACCATAGGTTCTGTTGCTGAATCATCAGTGACTGTTGCTTCAGCAAAGTAGGTTTGACTACTGTTTGTACAGAGGGTAGAGAGCAGCTGCTGGCTAATATGAAGAAACTTTCCAAACTTCTTTAACATGTATTCGTAGGGACATTTTTAGTGATATACAACACAAAAGCTGATATTTTCATGCGTGTTTGGTACATACAGCATTCATTTATTTTGGGATGATCCATTTCCTTGTCATTAGAAGAAACAATAAAAAAATAAGTCAAAGGAAAAATGACAGGAAAGTTGATATTCTCAAATGAACAGGTACCATATCTGTATCATATACACCAAACAATTTAATTCTGAAATGCAACCTATTCTTCATCAACCTACATTCGAGCTGTCTATTAATTTTTCCATCTACTCAGTATTTTCATTCTTAACTACCTGGCATCACTGTACTATTGCAAAATTAAAGAGTAAAAACACAGTAAAAGCCTGTTTGTCAATGTATTATCAGTTTTCTTAAATCTAGCATGTACTCAGCCCTATCCCACCTACTCTTACATTAACATTGGTCCTATACAGGCCATGACTAGAGGCCTGATCCTGTTCCTCTTTATGCACATGAAGTAGCATATTTTCTAGTGGCTCTATAACAAGAAGTTAAGTATGCATCAAAATTTTATCTAACATATATACCCAATATTTTAAAAAGAACAAGTACATAAGATATAGGCAGTATGGTAAAAGCCAGAGATTCAGTGAAGCATGAAGACTTTGCTTGGATCAAATCCAAATGTGAACCTCAGCCCAGAAGTAGAAGGAAGGACCCAAACACAGCATGATGACCAATCCTCCTCTAATCAGATCAAGTCCAGTTTATTGCACAGTGTGCCAAAACTGCACTGCAGACCTGAGATCAAATGTGTACATTCAGAAGTACCTTTGTGCCTCTATATTTCAAAGAGCATAAGGTCTTTTTTTCACAGCCAGAAGCAATTTCTACAATTGTTCAGTTGTGCATTTTTTAACTTGTGTTCTTATGAACATGTTATATCAGCCACCAAAGAAAAGAAAATACTTTCAGGAAAAGGCAAAGATTCAAACTCAGAATAGCACGGTAAGCATGTCAGATCATGTTAGCTACAACATAAATATGTTTGTGGTAGCAGTATAAGGTAAGTTTGCTTTCCCTACGGCTCCACTTTGATGACTTTCTCTATAACCTATAGACATCACTAAAATCTATGCTGTTTAAATTCAACTGACAAGAAGGTCTCTCTTTCCATGCCTTAGTCAGAACAAACAGTAAATAAGTAAATGTTTTCTACTTATAATTTTGAGAGAGAGAAAAAAAGAAGTAGAAAATAGCAATAAAAGGCAGGATGACATTACTACAGCAACAAGTTTTCCACCCCAGTGAGTAGTCACGTGTCAGGACTTTCTCCTTCTTTAAATATAACAACTATCTAATTTTCAACAGCCAAACTCAAAGTTAATGTGTAAAATGACCTGTAAGAATTCTCCAGCCCCTGGATAGGACCCTTACAGAGCAATGTTTTTCTTTGCCAAAACAGCAGAGCTGAACAAACCGTGGCTGAAATCAGAGGATATAGAAAGCTAGAAATAAGACAGATTTGGGTGTTCAGGGATATATCACAGTTTGGTTTAGTGGCACAGACACTGCTTGACTCCGCACCCACTGAAGAGAGTCGAAGTCTTGATGTAGACTTAGGGCAGGATCAGACCCTGCGGCAGAGAGGAAGAACTTACTAACTCCACCTTTCTATCCACAGCAGCTGGCTGAACACAGAGGGAAACACAGGCTATGTCCTTTCAAAGGCTGGCAGAGTTTAGCACGCACCCGCACATGCATCCCCGGAGCCCTTGAAGCAATTCTGGCTGAACCGCCCAGCCTTCCTCCAGGGCTCTGGCTGCAGCATGGCTCCTTCCTCGGACCACCTGCATCTGCAAATCACAATACATCCCCAAACATCGTTTTACTCCCCCACTGAAGCAGTCAGCCTATTTAATTGTGACAGATTCAATTGTTAGGAGTATGCCAATTTATGACGGAGAGTAACCAGCGGTATGCGGAAAAATTAAGGGCATAAAATGCACAAACGTGGTTCCGTAATAGGATATTATTCCTACATTTCATCTGTTCAGGAAGGTTTAGAAGGTTATAACAGTTCAGAAATGTGCCATGAAATCCAAATTGCAATCATAACATGGGCTACTTGGACAAATAAGACAGATAAGATTTCCAGTTTGAGAATCTGCAAGATTTCTGAGTTAGTAAACAACATTGTAAGACTAGGTCAAAAAAACTGAAGAGAAGGAAGTTTCAATTAATTCAATTTTCATGAGGTGTTATGGTGATTCTACCATAAGTAAAGACCACACAAATTATCAATGAGCTAAGTGCAATTGTATAGCAAAGTTACAGGGAAACATAGGGTCTTAATTACAGTTCCCAGGAGACACTCTCTATCTACAGATATTAATATCATTCTCATCTCAAAACTACCATTTTTAAAATAATTTAAATAATTTGTATTCATAAATAGAGCATTTTCATTTCTGGATATTTTCTCCCGAACTGGAATAAAACAAGGGTTGAAATATCAGAATACAAAAGTTTTATTCTCAGCTCTGCCTCAAAGAGTGCTCAGTACTTTTGAAAATCTTGCCACTTTATTAAGTGGTTGGTCTAATATCTAATATCAGATAAATATTAATAAATAAGAAGCTTTGACTAAGCCAAACCCAGTCTTTAATTACCAATTATCTGTCTACTACATTATATCACAGTCAAAGTCAGGATTTTCCTCTTTAATTTCTGCTTTATTTAATGGCCTCTTTTAGGATGTAAAAAACAAGTGTCATGCAGACAAAGCCAGAACTTCTATTTAAATGAGCTAGGAATGTTTACACAAACCATGCACACTCAAACAACTGTGTAGCACATCTATAATATGTTCATTGTTCCTAAACATAGGATTTGTTATCGTACTTTGACAGATCAGATTGTTCTCTTTTTTAATGCTTCACTTAATCTCTTCACACTGTCTATTCTTAAATAATTCTAGTGTCAGTTTTTGTGATGCTATAATTTAAAGGCCATGTTATAATTGTTCCAAAGAGGGTATGCTGAAAGGAAAAAGAAAGAGAAGAGATGTACAGGAAACCCCTCTCTCATGCCAGGGGAGAAGCAGCCAGAATACCAGCCTGTGAAGCCATGGTGCATTGGGGAGAGGAATCCAGGAGGCCGGCGCAGCTGACCTCTTGAGGGGTTGCTATTGAGTGGACTGGGACCATGGCCAGTTTCGCCTTTGCCTTCCAACAGAGCTTTCTCCCATTTAAAGTGATTTTCTGTTCTAGTAACTCACTGAACTTTGATTTGATTTGCTATTTCAATAAGAGACCTATGAGTTTAGTGGTCTTCCAACCTTCAAATAAATTGATTACTGAATAGTGTTAGACAAAAAATGTTTATTTATCTTTTCCCTAAAAGAAATATAGGGTTTTACTGTACTCAAATATACATATAATAGACATGCTTGCTCTGCTCAAAATTTTATGATTTCTAGTTGGAAGATACCATTCTGCAATAAAAACATTTTGATCAAGTTTTTTTTTAACTTCAGCTGACTTCTCAATTTTAGGGTCAAAAAAATAATTTTTCTTTAATTTAATTATTCCATTAATTTTTTTGAGAATTATCATTCATTAATTTAATTATTCCATTAAATTTTGTGAGAATTATCATTTATATTTTGTCACATCTTTTTCAGGAGGAGAAAGATTACTTTGGCTAAACTCTCTCTTTGAAACTTTGATTTAACAGCTGGGCTGAGGAAGCACGAGTGGTCCACTGGAACCATTAGAACTGTACTGCTGGAACCCTGAGATGCCTAAAAAAAATTCTAGAGAACAAAACCTCCTATTCAGTTGCTTATTTTTGCCAGTGGTAAATATTTAAATTAAGTGAGGGGAAAAAGGAAAAATTACTGATTTTCAACAAACTGATGTAGATGTAGAACATCTAAAGCAACCCAGTAATTGAGAGTCGTGATAGGCCATACTCATTAATCTTCACTGGAAACGTAAAACTTCGTATCTTGGCAAGGATGGAACATTATTTTAGAAAGGCAGAGCAGCGATATCAACAGAGGCTAAAATTTCTACATACACAAAGAATTTTTCAAGAAAAGTTTCAGACAAACATTTGTCACTTCAAGAAATTTTCATGCAGACAATATTACATCTTTAAGAGACTAGAGGAAAGGTACATGGTCATGGGATGTGTCCTTTTTTCACTAAAAGATAATTTCCCAGTAATGTCTTTTCCTAGGAATGGTTTCAATGAATTGCACAGTACTCTGCTCCCATAATACGGGCACATCTACAGATTGTTTGCCTGGGAAAGTTAATTCATAGTAAAGTAGGTGTAACTTTATAACACAGCAGCAATTCTGTATTAGCAGCCCATGTGGCCAGCTCAGGGTATGAGTCCGAAGGAGGCATCTAGCCTATGCTCATCATCAAAGTTCCTTTTAGTCAATCAAGAAAGATTGATAATTGCAAACGATGACTCCTAATGCCTCTTTTGAACACGTAGTTTAGCAGAGAATGAATTGCCTTCCAAAAACGCTTATCTCTACAGAATACACAGAAGGCACACTACTTTTAGATGATCAAACTTGGGTGAGATGGAGAACCTAGCAGTGCTGGCCCATGAAAGTTAATTCAGTGAGAGCTATATGAGGGCTACAGATAGTGACCTGTTGTGATAGTACCAGAAGAGCTCAGATCCCAACTTTTTCAGGTATTTAATTCTTACGCTTTCTGTGCAGAACAACTAGTCTTGCAGGAATTTTCTACGGTGCAGTAAAACTAGCTTTCTGCAATCACATTTGTCCTTTTGTTCCATGGTCTCACTTGGCACTAAGTACCCAGTTCCTGTGCCGATCTGATTAGATCAAATTACATGCTTTTACTACTCCTACAAGCTAATGCAGCAGACCTACAATTAAGTGTGGGATGGTTTAAGGCCTAAATGGAACTGATGTCTGGCCCTAGCAAATGCCCCAGGTAATTTTTTTTTTCTTTAAACTGATATTTTTTTAGGCTGTTTTCCAAAAGTTAAGCCCCTGAAACACGTTAGAACAGTGAACCCACTCACCCTACCCACAATTATTGTTGCTCCCAAGCCATTTTTAGTATCTCTGACAAATTGCTGAACATACAATATTGCCCTTGTAAGGGAAGAATGAACTGGAAGCAGCAACATGATGTCATTCAACCTTGTATAATATCAGCATTTAGAGGAAATACATTTGTTAGTGTAAGCAGGGCCATAGGCTAAACACTGCAGCCTTATTTTTCTCCACTTTGAAAACTCAATACATTATAGTCACCAAGCTGCAAATGAATTGAAAATATGAAAAAAAACCAAAAGACCTAAAACCCCCTCTTCTTTGGCAGGAAAGCTAGAAATACCAGAGGTGTTAGAAGCCCTCTGGCATCGCAATTCCTGAAATTATGACAGAGTCTTCAAATTTGTTCTGGCTAGTTAGTCTGAAAACTTCCTAGAGGGAAACAGATAAATGGATAACAACATGATTATTGCCCATAGGCCCCATATGGAAAAGGAGTGTAATTTCAGTGCACTGATATGATTATATTTAATTTGCTCACTGTAAGTTACAGCATGTCATGTGCTGAGGAGGACAATCAGATAACCCTCTGAACAGTGCTCATGGAACTTGGAGCTCTTGGCACCAGCACTGAAATAAAATTAATGGCAATATGCTCCATTTTGCCTTGAAGTAGTTTTGCACTGCATCTTGTTTTACTAAGCACTGTTGTTCCCAGCACTATTATTAAAGAAAAAATAATTAAGGATCCAGAATCTTGGAAATGTGAGGAACCAAAGTCCCATTTGCCTGCCTCTTCCTCTGTGATATCTGAACTTTATTAACAGAACACTCTGCATATTTTCTTCAGTCCAGCTTTTAGTGGAGCAAGAAAGGAACCTTCTGTACCTGTACTGGGACCTTCCAATTTGGCAACAATCTAGCCCATCTTCCAGGCCTTCCGGTCAAATGAATGGCTGAGCTTTCTCTCATTTGGAATATGTTCCCAAAAACCCTGACTCACTTTGTCCTCACTTCCCTTTCCTTTGCTCCCAGTGCTGCAGGCTTTATACACCACATTTGATAACTAAAAAGATCTACCCAAATCTAGGTACTTTTTTTTTCTAATACTGGGATATTTGATTTTCCAAAAGCATCATGTTCTATTTCCTCCTTCCATCCATTATACAACTCTATCTCCTGTATAATAATTAATAAATATAAGCATCTTTTCACATACACAGAATGGTCTGAAAGTGCTTACGAATACTGTTTCATTAATTAACAATTGATTGATTGTTGAAACCATGAAGAGTTAATACAAGCATCTTTTTCTCTCTCTTTTTTTTTTTTTTTTTGCCTTGGAGACCTGTCAGTATGTAATTATTTTCCACACTGATGAGTTTAAATTGTTGGATCTTTTCCAGCTATGTTCAACCTTCAAATTACATTCTCCTACTTACTCATTTGTGACAGAAAAAGCCCCCTGGGTAACTGGCCAGCCCAGTCTTTTCCAGTCTTGCTTTTTGGTAACTCCACCCTCAGTAAGATCTGTACCCCTGGGCTACTCCACTGAGCAGAAAAACATTTCTATTGTGTAACACACCTTCTTGCACATTGCAAAGGACTTGCAGCTTTCTTAAGGTCTGATCTTGTCCCACATCACAGCGCACAGAAACCAGCAACAAAATTTCCCTCAACTTTCAGTGCGCTATATTCAGGCAAGAAGGCCTGTCATGTTTTTAGGGTTTTTTGCAAACTTTTAAAGTGGAATGAGCTCAAGTACCCACAAGGATTTAAGGCTATTTTTATTATATGTGTCATTTCTCTGGACATGCAGGATGCTCTCAAACATACAGAGTGAGGGAAAACAAATGTGGTCTGGTATAAGCTTATGTTTTTAAGCTTAAATGGGATATTAGTCTTGATTTACTTTTCCTTCATTCATTCATGACATATGCTGTTTCACTTCCATTTCCAGACCATACAGCTTTAGATACAAAAATGTGGTGGTCTGATGGAATACGTTTGAAATTAAACATGGTTGGATTTTCCGGAAAGGAATTACCATGGCATCTCCCACTAATTCTGACTGTGTGGAAGTCAGGCTAGAGCTCTAACACACCTTCACTGTTTGAATGTAGAATTCTTTTTTTTTTCTCATCTCTTTGAGGTAATTATTTTTTAACAATGTGCCATCAAAAGCGTGCAAGACAAGCACTTCAGCATTTGTTCAGGGTAATCTTTTTTTTTTTCATTCCTTCATACACATAAAATTTGGATGTTTGCAATCTTATTACTGTTTATTTGCAGTATTCTTAAACTCTTCCCATGGCATCTGCTACTAGCCACTGTCAAAGTTAGGAGACTGCATGATGGACAGACCTCTGATCTGATTCTATTTGACCATTTTTATGTTCTTATGGTTTTATGTAAGCTTCCCGAATAATATTTTTACAGAACACCTTGATCAGAGCAACTTTACCTTTACATTTTCTAGAAACTATATTGAGACTTCCACAGATTCAGAGAACGTACAGTTCCATATACCTTGAAATTAAAATTATGTGGCTGAAATTATTCAGTCTTCTCCTTCGCACCATAGAGCATATCACTCATTCTTTAGGGAAAATGCACTGTTACCTCTGTCCAAATAAAGGATCACTAGGAAAATAAACCAAAACTGTAAACAGATTGTTGGACAGAGGTGTGCACGCGGGACCAGAAAGCCATCTGCTGAAGTCTGGTCTTTTTTGTTTGATATCTCCATGTCTATTAATACACAGTTAATTGGGATAGCAAAAGATAATTTCAAAAAGCTTAATAAAAAGCCTATTTATCTACAGAAATCATCTTGCCTAGGGCTACTGGAATGGGCAGTTTGAATCACTTTTTTACAATAGCGCAGTAGGCATGGTTTAATATAATTTTTTTATAGTTTATCTCACCATGAAAGAAGTGTCAAAATAATAGAGTATAAAGCACAAATTAGGAAAAAATTAGGAAAAAGGTTAATTATAAAAAAATAAGGTTTGGTGTGTTGGATCCATTGTAGTAAACAAAACAAAAGAAACTAGAACAGTGCCATTCACAGCACGAAGGCATTTCTGACACCGGAGATGTGCTGTTAGTGACAACAGTCACTAACACACATTGCACAGTACTGTAATGTCTTAATATACTCCCTATCAATCTGTTGGTGTCTCCACTGTCTGCTCTTAACCAATATTTTACTGCCACCTCTCTCTCTTCCTGATGAATCCCAAAACGCTTAAAATTCTCCCACTGGGCTGTGAGAGGCACAAGTTCAAAGCCAGACTGCAACTTTAAGTTGTACAAGTCATGTAAGTTAACTGCTCACCTAGCCAGAGAGCAGACTCACGACAAAGGCAGAAGAGAGTGAAGAATGGGGATCACAGTAACAGATCACTTGAAGCAATTAAGTTTAATGTAAATTGAAAAGAAAGTCACGGAGTTTCCCTTCCCCTAGGCTGGGTAAAATATGGAAGATCTCAAGTAAAGATATCCTCTCCATTTTGATTTATAAAGCAGACAGAGAATTCCAGGTAACTGTATTGTTTTGTACAGCTGGTAATGTCGTATGTCAGAGGGAGTTGTCAAAAGAAGTTTAATTTTCTTCATTTTTCCGGTGTGTTTTCTTTCTTTTACACAGTGGTGTTGGTGGTATGATTTCATTCCTTTCAAACCCTTCTGAATTTCAAATCCTCTGGCTCAGAAAAAGATCCTCTATGAATACCAGAATTTATCCAAACTCTTGCGCATCTAAGTCTGCCATCAGAAAATACAGCCCATCTTGTTCTTCATTTATCATAAAACTTGATTATGCTTGCAAGAAAAGACACACTGCACATTCAGAAAGAGATGCTTTGAGACATTTTCACTTTTTTTGTTTTGTTTTCTTTGGCACCAGAGCGTCTATGTTTAGTTGTATGTCCTCTTGCCAGGCCTGGGATATTTGGAGTGATAACATTAACATCACAGGAAACAGAGCAGAATGTATTAGTAAGAATAATTATATCACACTTTTGTATACCATACAAACTTAAAAAAATAAGAAAAAGAAGCAAAAAGAAAGAAAGAGAGAGCTCTGCAGACCTGCTGAAAAAATTGGACTACTGAAACAAATACAAGCAATTGAAAATCTTCTGATGGTCTAGGAAGAAACATAGTGTCTGGCTGCAGTCTGCCATCAATACAATGTAAGCAAGCAATTCATGTAACAGTCTGACTGAGAAAAGCAGTGTCATTTATTTATTCCTGAGGAAAGAGTCAATTTAGGAACAAGTTTCACCATTTATCTGTGTAACAGAACTGTGGCTGGTCAAGAATTTTCTGGCAAATATGTATATATATAAGTATATATAGATATATTGCCAAATTAACATCTTGTCTCTTGAAATGCAGATTACTTCAATTTGTTTTTCAATTTCTTATTCAGATAACTGAACTACTTATTTCTGGATAAGTTCAACTAAAATCAAATTATTAGACTTTGTGAACCGCACCTTTTTTTTTTTTTTTTTTCAAGACAGCTCATTAGAGAACTGAATCTGCCATGCTGCCTCATGGAACATGTGGTTTCGGTGATTAATGGCCTCTCTTTCTAAGGAGATCCCATTCTGGATAGATGTGGTACACTGGCAGAGTGATATGATAGACCGTATGAGTCATATTATTACATCACTGAATATGTAGTCTAGCTCACAGGGACTCTTTGCATGAGGTTCTCTAACATCTACCATGCCATATAGTTAGACACGACTCAATCCTAAACTAATTTACAACAAAATGTAAGTTGATTCAGCAAACCAAAAAAATACTTCAGTATTTCCAAATTTAAAAAATTTCTCAGTGTTTTGTTCTACATCAAATTTCAAAATTTTAACTTTTCCTTGTAATAGAAAATGAAGGACGATGATAAAATAACAGTACTTCCCAAAACATGATTATTCTGATTTTGCTAAGCTTTGCAGGGAATAGTGTTCCTCTTCTCTCTTTTTAGGCCACCACAAGAGATTCTTTTGGGGGGATTTATTCCTACTTCTCTTGTCAAGTTAGCTTCGCTGTTTCCAAAGTGTCTGTTTCCTCAGTTCTGGAGCAGTCTACATAGCAGAGTTAGAAAGTCGAAGTCTGATGGCCCAGATACCCACCTGAGTTTCTAGATACAAAGCATGCCAACATTGGTCACCATTTGTGACCCATCCAGTGTTCATCCATACATTTCCATAAAGAGTTTCAATGATGGAAACCTTTTTGCTTAGAAGCTTAAGTGCTATTGTCCAAGACAAATAAAATGACCACCAAAATAAATAACTAAAGATTTATCTCTGAGCAATTGAAGGTAATTTAAAAGTCTCTGAATTTTATAAAACTATTCTGTTGTGATAACTAAAGGCTGGTAAAGAGCATGGATGGGACATTCACAAACACCACAGGAGATAACATGAGTGAGCAGGCTTGCCTTATGTTTCCGGGCTGTCACCAAATGTCTGATGTCATTGGATAAGTAGCTTTTGAGTTTTTTCTTTCTGACCTTCTTTCCCTGCTTTAATATGAGGATAATGATTATCACTTTATTTGCTTTGTGAGTGAAGAATGCCATGAAAGAACTAACACTCCCATTCCTCAAATATTTTTACTCACATATAACTCCATATAATCCAGGCCCTAAGTTTTACTATTAGTCACGCAATCATACAGGTGTTGGCTGGAAGGGACCTGTGAAGTTTTTTAGTCCAATTTCCCACTTGAAGCGGAACTGTCACCAACACTAGCTCAGGTCATATGTGGCTGCCCTGAATGATTCTTTCTTATCCAGTGAAACCCAGATTGCAGAAATAACTACGGTTCACAGAATTGAGACATACTTACGTTCATGCTAACACAAAAAAAAGTGCTTACTTTACTTTTCCTTTTTAAACAGGTGGTGTTTTCCTAATTCCATCCCTTTAAAAGCAATTTTGTGCCAAACATCAGTAAAAGGATTCTGGCAACACTTTTTAATAAAAAGCAAATCCTGATTACCACTTTTGATATTCATTTTAGTAACATTAATCATGACGAATTCATTCAGCATGTCGCAGGACTGCTGTGTGTAATTTCTTAGGAATTCCATTTTCATTTAACATTAATTAAAGAGCACTTATTATAGTGTTACCAAAATTAATTCCCGGTCTGCAGCCCTGTCTGCCAAGTTTCAACCTTCAGCAAATTATTATGGGTGAGTTATAGACCCTGGGAAAATGAGGTCTATAATGGAATATTAACTGTAGTGATGCATTCATCACTATATTACAGTAAGGGCAATGTTCAGGGAGATGATGATCATCTGAAATAATGCATTCTATGATCCTGCTTCTGTCTAGCCCTTTAAGACAGTTATTGGAGCCCACAGAAATTACAGATGGTTAGCAAGCTTGTTTAATCCAATATGGTTTGTAAGACACTCTATCCTTCTTGTTTAGAGTCTGTTTGATTATGATACAATGATCAGACTCAGGATATTACCTCTTTGGCAACTCAGCTTCCTGCTGCTGAAGCTGCACAGACACCATGGCAAAATTTTTGATACAGCCCAGCATAGCTAAGTGTCATTCATTAAAAGGTGATTTATTCGCATGCATCTGTCTTGAATCTGTCATATTCTCCCTAAAGGGACTCAGGCATTTAATATGCCTTTTTTTTCCACCTATGACATTCACCATGGAGTATATAATCTTAATTTTCTCATATTTTCAGCACCAAAATAGCAGTTTTGTATACCTTAAAGGATTTTGCTATATCCTGTTTTTGCAAGAAATCGTAGCTAGGCCATGAATTATATAACAGACCTTCCAGGAGGAGAGAAAGAAGGTTGGGCTTTATTTTTCTTCTTGTTTTATGCAAGTTCACAAACAATTATTTGGTCCCCTGATCTGGCATCTTTCCTATAAAATTCTAAACAGATCCAGATCCAAACCTGTCTGCTGAGAAAATAAAAAAATCAAGGGAAAAAAGAATGATTTTTGCCAAGATTGGGATGGCTTTTTTTAACTGAATGTAGGGGGAAAAAAGTACAGGAAATGCTGTATAAGGGCTGGACTAGAATGACAAGACTCAGTGTTGCCTTTCTTTCCAGTCACTTAGCTAACATTTCTCTTAGGGAAAGCTGTTCCCCAAAGTGGCACCTACAGACAGAATTTCATTCCCTAGAACAATGCTGAACTTCACAGGTACCTAAAACCCAAGTACACCTAAGATACATCTACACTGACACATGACAGAGGCCAGGCTTGCTCTATACACAAGCCAACCAGGCCAGAGAGGCCCATTACAGCCCCACTCCAATCCAGAACCTGCATAGCTAGAGCTATTGCACCTGTCTTGCTTCTAGTCCAGAGCTGCCTCGTGTCCCACAGGCTCCAGGCAAAGTCAGAGGAGCTCTGACTGTCAGAACACCTGTCTGTGAAGGCAGGTCCTGTGGTTCCCATCAATAAACTCCCATAGCTACCTATGTATTTGCTTCCAGTCATGAAAAGGAATGTTGATTTCTGTCTCATCCTTCCTGGGATTCAAAGCTGGATGTGCCCTTCATCTGCTACATTGGTGAGGGTTCTTATCCACATTGCAGCTCATCTACCCATCTCCTAATAATAAAGGAGGAGCACCTACCATTCAGTTACTGTCTAACGGACTCGGTGGGGACCCAGTTGCAGATCCTGCCTTTGTCTGAGAGTACACATTTCTGCACCGTTCCCAACCCAGAACCTAGTGCCCTATCCAGAAGGGAGCCCAGGCTCCTAACTTGATGCTGTGTGTTTCAGAAAATTTTTCAACATTTATGTTCAAAAGAGGATGACTTGGCTCTAACACAATGTGAGCCCTCCCCTCCTCACACATAAGGGTGCAGGAGGGAGAGGAGGAAGAAACACGCAGTGTTTCTCAACAGCCTGAGTGCAGGAAATCTGGCTGTACGCTCCAGCATGGGGCATCAGACCACTCCACCTCCCCAGCACCAATCCAGCAAGGGCTAGCTGCTGTCTTGAGTACTATAATTTGAGGGTTGTTCAGAGAGAGTGGCAGCAACATACTTCATATGAAACAACAATCCCCACTGAGGAGATTTTGGCACACCATCTTCACTACAGCACTTCCCTCAAGCAGCCCTGAGACTACCTAAGCTGCCTCTCCCACGGCTTGGCCCTTGTATATCACAAACCAGCACACTTTCTGTACTTAGCCAGAGACTTCCATTTGGCAAAATCACATATGCCTGAAAGTAATGTCATTCTGAAAACAACTTGTAGTCTAAAAATCATTCCTTGAAAATGTTCAGCTATAGCTTACAAAGAAACAAAAGTAGTTTTTAAACTGCTACAAAAAAAGTGGTTCTGTAACTATGCTTCTGACACGAATTATTCAAACTGACAGGTCCTACCTTCATATAACCTGTAGAAAGGTTAAAGGATGAGCCCATGATTATCAGACTGAATGTACTAAAACTGCCGGGAACTTAGCTAGAAATCAATGATTAACTACTAACATTTTAGCTCCACATTTATTTCTTCCACTTTAAAAATTTGAAGAGAAACAGTTTAAGACAGACATGAAGAAATGGCTCCACAGAAAAAAAAAATAAAGCCAGCTTTTCTCAAACCTTAATACTGTTAAGTATTGAGTCAATGGGTGCTACCATTTAATGGGTGCCAGGATACACTAGAACAAAATAAATTAAGGTTTTTTTATTTCTTGCAAGGTGACATCCATCACACTCAAGCAGCAACTTGCAAGCGTTCATTTTAAAGATGTATTTTGTGAGTAAGCACTGAAGTTGAAGTTCAAAGCAATCATCCGTGCATTCCAGGCCATGCACAGGCACACATCTGAGAGAAGGGAGAGGTATCAGTAACATTTTCAGGTAAGAAGTTTTTATGTACTTTTCATGGACTTCCTTTAAACTCTGCCAACACGTGCCTTTGGTATGAGTAAAAGTCTCAGCTAAGAAAATGTATCGATCACTAGCAGGAAATGTGCTACTACCTGGTGACTCATTTGAATAACATTTTCAACAAGGATGTGAATTTCACCTAATTGATGACGATAATTCTGTGAACAATATTTCACTCCACTATTCAATTTTAGCCCACTTTAGGCTTCTGAGTAGTTGGACAGGCACCTAGTAAAAGTTATTACTAATCACCCTTTCTACGTAGATTCATGGTTGTTCTGAGTATCACAAAAAATACGTTCACAGAAAGTTCACTGAAACAATATTTCAATGAAGTCAAGTAGTAGGTGTACTGAGCAACAGCTGTTTAACAGGTTAAAAACACATTTAACTTACCAAAGAAAGGAAAACAAACTGATAATTGGTCGCAAATCATGCTAACCCAGGTACTACTGTGTAGTAAAGAACTATGGCAAATTTAGTTCTTTTTATTCTTTAAATCTGAAAGTTTTTCTCAGGAGTTAAAGAAACTTTAGCGTCTAACATGGAATTTCCGTGTCGTAGACATGGCATTAGCTTCTTGTGGGGCCATTTCTTAATTTCCTTTGAAAATTCTGGGGCCTGAGTCTAAAGATCCAAGAGTCCCCCATTTTGGCTGAGGATCAAGGCAGTTTGAAATAGCATATCTCCCCTCAGTTGCCTAAAAGATACACACTTCTTTAGCTCGGATTAGGTTCCAAACCAAGACCTCCTGAGCTGGGTTCTCCAGTCTGTGTAAGCAAAGGGCCAGCTTATGTGATCAGAGGGACCTGTTTCCTTTGCTCTTCTGAAACTAGGATTATTTCTCTGCAAGGGCCTGACGGGAACCAGTTGAACTGGGGAAAGGATGTCAGCTCATTGTTAGAAATTGGTCAAAAAACACTTCTGGAAACCACCAATAAGGTAACAAAACAGGCATACTGAAGGTTGAGAAACTTGAAACAATCCCTGTTTTGATCACTCGGTGCACTTTTGGGCACCTGTATCTGTCCTAGTTTCAACTTACAGGTGGAGTCATTCAGCTTCTATAAGCGCTGAATGAGCTGTCACTTGTCTATCCACTTTATAATTACATAGGGCTGCTATAAATTCCAGAGATACAGAAAACCTCTTCTTGTCCCTCATGCCTTCAGGTATATTTACTACTGAATGTTTTAAGGAAGGACCTTGGAGATAATGGACTTTCCAAAACAGAGCTGGACAAATCTATGAAACACTTATTTGGTCAGACAGAACATTTTTGAGGAGGGTTGATTTTAACAAAACTTCCATTATGAAGCTTTCTTTGGTCTGAGATGGAAATTCCAGTTCAAACAAAGGAGAAGGAATCCAGTCTAGAAAATCCTGGTTAGAATACTGTTCCTCTCTGAGCCAAATGACTGCCTTCTCACAGACTATTATCTTTTGGGATCAGATCATCAAAGATACTTAGACATCTAAATTCCATTTCAATCCATCCTTGGAAAAAATTTGAAGCTTACAAAGGAGATGTCTACCTTCGATTTAGGATTTAGTTCTCTAATGTTCTCCACCTAATGAAGGTGGGTCTGTAATAATGCTAGTACACCCAAAAGATCTCCTCAGGCATTGATCCTCCATCTGATGTTGAGAAAATAAGAGAATCCTCTGGGCCAGTGCACAGAATTGGCTCCATTCAGTATCACAGAGAACTGGAAGGCTCTGACTTACAGTCTCTTTATTCAGCTGTGGTGAATGTGAGCTATTTTCTTGCATGGAGTCCAGCCTAAGTGAATAAGAATGTGGAATATTTGCAGTGTTGCTCTGACGGGCATGGCTGACAGCAAACTGATATTTTTCCAAAGGTAAATGTCACCGTCTTTTAACCAATTGCTAAGAAATTTGTTGTGGTAAAACTGGTTATCTTCAACAAAACTTCTACCATAACCTACTATCTACAAAAATGCCACTGAAGTTGGTCAGTTAGGTAGCAAACATCTTAGCCATTTTCCATTACACCCCATATAGATGAATTGTTTCTCTTCCTCAGGACTCTTCAAAATGTTTTTTTTTTTTTCCAGAATTTCAATTGCATATATCCAAATACATTTCTTCCATCCCTAAAGGTTTTATAGTTCCCATCTCTTCCCCTGTGGCCCCCTCAATAAAATACACTTTGCTTGTTATGAAGGAGAAGAGATGACTTGGGAACCGCAGTTATTTGAGAATTGTCCATGTCAGCCATTCTACACTATATACTATATGCTGAGACTGCACTGGGCAATGACACAGCACTGATTTCACGCCTTCATCATTTGTTTGCTTCTTCTTGGTTTTCATTTCCCTTTAATACACACAGCTTGTTTCAGTAAAGGGTGGAAATGGGGAGCTTGCTTCCATGACAAATTTTAAAAATCAGAATATTGTGAAGTATGTGTCATTCAGCTGAAATGCTGCCAATAGATCCAGAATGACTACTTTTCCTCACATTAATCTTTCAAGAGTGTGTTCAGCATCTATTAAAATTTCTTCTATAAACAGGATTAACTTTTTTCTCCTTCTCTCTCTCTCTCTCTTTTTTTTTTTTTTTACCATTTCAGGTAATGATACTTGACTTGCTCCATAACATGCAAGGAAGTCTGGTGAATGTTACAATTGTTTGGCAGACAGGAAGTGACTGCATCATTAACGCTATCCAGAAGTAAGTGGTGATAAACCATGGCGCAGCAACAAAAAGAATAGCCAGAGTGACACGAGAACTTGTGGAGTACATTCTGCAGTTGAAGACAGAAACCCACATGAACTCAAAACATAACCAGTTCAAATAAACCTTGTCCCTTGCAAGCTATAAACAGAATAAGTTCAAGAGTGAATATATTGGCTGTGGCATTGAAGTGAGATAAGATGTTTTCTTGTACTTCTTTTAATAAAAAATTAGGTACATTTTAGCCTTATTGTAAATATGTTTCACAATATAATTATAGCTACAATCAGTTCAGAGAAGTCCAATCATTGCTACCATATTGAATTTATCTTTCAAGAATTTCCTGCTGTTGTTATCTTACAGCTCTGGCAGTTTAATTGAGACTGAATGGCAGCTCACTCTGTTAACAAAATACAATATCAGACTTACAGTTTGGACAGAAACAAAATGCCTCAGATACTTCCTCAGATTCTGATGTGCTGCTCATGTTTTAACTTGAAGCTCAATAAGCTACATGACTTTCTACGTGGTGTTCACGCTCCTATATCCTGCTTATGCTGAATTATTGTTGTCATTCCCCTTTTAGTGTGAAATATGAGCCAGTTAATGGATTTACCTTATTTCCATTCAAGGTGGAAAGTCCAAATTCAGAAAGGACTGAAAGAAAAAAATCTACCTATAAGTAATGAAATATGAAATAAAATATTTGTAAACTTACATATTTATAAATGAAGCCGTTTTTGACCTTTTAATAATGAAGTATTACGTTCCAACAGATACTGACCTGCTTTATGCATGAATTCTCTCCATTCTAATCTATCTATTCTATTCTGGAGTAATAGTTTGCATCCTATCACATCTAAAACAAACTTTTTCTAAGGAGTTCAAAGGAATCGGAATATTTGCTTTGGCATTCAGGATATTTATATTTCACAGACTTAGCCCTTTCTGGCATAATCAACAGCAGGAGAACACATTAACCTTTCCTCAGTGTTCCTAACTCAGCAAGTTTGATAGCCAAGCACAAAGTCAGGTAGGCTAGATAATTATTTAAAAAAGCAAGAATTGAAGTCTTGAGAGAATAACATGAGATTCGTACCCACACAGAGTAAGGTTAAATATGGACAATATTTCAACTAGAAAGGTACTGTCCTGGGTTTAATTCTTTCATCTGTCTCAATACTTATCATGTTTGTTTGTCCAAGCTGATCAAGTTTTCATACTAGCACATTAAAACATAAAACCGAAATGGGAAAGACCAACTTATTTGATGGCAAATACATTATTCAAGCATAGAAGGTACCAATAGTGCAGAAGACTTTGTATGTCAGCATACAGTGCATGCCCACTTCATATCTTGGAAGCTCCAACATAGCTTTATAGCAGCTGTGGTTGCCTGGGAGAAAGAATGAGTTAAATGAATTGCCCCAATCTTTTAGAATAAAATTATCAGAAACAACTGACTTAGGTGGCCCAGCTCCTCGAAAGTATCCTAATTCTCTGTGAATTAAACCTGAACCTTACATATTCTCTAAAATGGCGCTGGGTCTCCTCTATGCTAGGCAGTGTAGCCAGGTAGAGAGATCCCAATTTAGCTCTGTTCCAAGCTGAGCTAAAATACAGTAGTGCACTGAATGAAGATGTTAGCTCAGGTCTCCAAAGCACTATTGCCATTTATTATGATAGTGCAACCCACCTACCTAGTGCTTAAATGAAGGCTTATTAAAGGTCTCATTTAGGATATTAAGCACTACTAGCAGTGCAATCTTAGTAGAAGACTGCAAGTTCTTCTGCAAGTTCATCTGGGGACAGCTCAAAGCTATATGCATCATGTTCCACAGGGGTCCATGCATCATGGTTTACTAAAGCACCTAGACACCTGTCTTGCTTAAGCCCTTTTGTAAATTCCACTCTCTGCATTCAGCATCTTTTCATGATGTAACTATGATCTATACTTGCCACTTTTCTTCAGTTCCATGTTATTTATTTTCTTTCCCTGTGTGAAGACAATTAGAGGTTGTCAGGCATGCCTTGGAAAGATGCAAGAGTTTTAGGTTTGAAGAGATTGCTTTCTGAAATAGATTGAGGGTCCCAAATAGAAGTACACACACAAATGATTTTTTGAGTTACTGAAACAAGTGATCTAACATGACACCTTTCTAATGAATCTAAAATGTAAGAAGAAAATTGTTTGTGGTGGAATGCAAAGATTCATTTCACCTCAGATGAAACATTGACTCACATTTCACAAAGTGAAATTTCGTGTGTTTTATTTTGGACACACATAATATTAAAACTCTTTAAATGCAAATGTGCAAAGTTTAATTTAATAATGACTGAAATGACTATTTCCAAAGCAATCAAGGCTCTAGAACTTAATGTTATGACTTCATTCCAACTGGATCTCAAAAATCTGTTACAGTACTTGGCACTACTAGACCTTCCAGGCTATCACAGTAAATGTTGCAATGAAGAACTTTTACTAATATAAATAATTTTGATAACTCTGCTAAGCACAAGAAATCTTTATAGTCTTTCAGTCATTGTGGTACATAACTTTGAACATAATCTTGATAACCAGTCTTTTCTTTCTCTCCTTTTTACAAAAAAGATGACTGGGTCCACCCCACCATTGACCTAATCCACTACACACATGTCCAGTTCTTTAAAAGGGACGTATTCATGATCAGCATGATCAAGCTGCTAAAAGCATAAGCCACCACAGTGAATTCAGAGTATATCTGAAATATATGTATAGTGATATCTAGCCACATGAGTGGTGAAAGCATGTTTACATCTCTGCTGACTTACGAACCACAGACACTTAGGAACGTAGCAGCACTTGTGAATATGTGTAATGAAAGCCAGGAAAATTCATGCTGAAAGGAAATAATACCACCACCAGGCCTGTCTGGGTACCTCATCCCGCATATAGACCTATTCAGCATTAATCCCTCAAGTTCCTCCAGTAAGAGAAGCATAATCCAAGCCTTCGAATGAAACAAATACAGGCAATCAAAAGTGACTCCATCTTCCTTGCTTGGGGCCCATGATGCTTCAGCTAGCCCTCATACATCAAAGGCAGCTAGCAGATCTAGAAGTATCAGTGGGAACACCTGTTCTCCATCCACCACAAGAATACTTCACTAACACAATTACTAAGGGCTCTGTGCTATTACACAGCCATGAAAACAAATCGTCTGGTGTCAAGGAGACCTAAGTCTTCAAATGTTACCAAAGTTGCTTGCTACAGCTTTAACCTTTGCTATAAAAAATTAATTCATTGCAAGTGTATAATTGTAGAGTTTCCCAACCTGAGTGTCTTTTTTCTTGAGAAAGCATTTGATAGCTCTGTTTTGCTAAGTAGTCTGCTGCTCTCACTGATCAACTCGCACATGAGTCCTGTACATTGGTGCCATATTGCTAACCAGAAGGAACATGAACTCACAGATTGTTAACTACTGCGGCTGTAATCTCAGGATATACATCTAGACTACAGCAGATGTATATTTATTGGGGTAAGTGCGTATATTCAAGACAGCTTTCAGCTAACTAGTTTCTACCTAGAATACTGCTATTGGTCTAACCATAGCCACACAGGATTCACCAAGGACTTGCTCAGTCCATGCAAGAAACTAAAAATACACTTGAATCTGTAGCTCATGCCAAGCTCTAACTCTTGTGACTATATTCCTAGAAGTAACCACATCAGCTAATTTAAAGTTGTCTAACTTAGATATATCTGCCAGTCAAGTGAGCAGTTTCTTTCTGATTATGGCTCTTTTTCAAGGAAAAAAGTTCAGTCCACAGCTTAACAAAACATTCAGTTGCCTAAATGTAAGCACCAAGTGCCATTTAAGATGTTCCAGAACATCTGAGACACCTTCATAGGACTTGTAAATAAGACATAAGACCTCTGGGAGACCAGACTCTTCAATAGTACCCTAAGGTAACTCAAGTGACAACATAAGTCTATGTTAAGCAACTGAATCCACACTGAGTTTGACAGAATACCAAGATGGAAACATTTCCTAAAAACTTTCATTTTCTAACAGCTATTGGTCAAATAAGCTTAGACAAACATCAAGGACAGCATCAATAACAGCTCTGGTAGCTCCTGAAGAAGGATTTTTCTATTATACCACCTCCTTTCTCTTTCTTTATCTTTTCAAGTTTTCAAGTTTTCAAAGACTTTACTGAAGAAATATGTGTCACGTGGAAATACCATATTTGTGTCTCTTTGAAATCTCTTCTTCTTTGAACAGTCCTTGTCTGGGACTTGCCCCAAATCCAAAAAGTATTTCACCTTCAAATCTCCACTGCAATTTTAAATAAATATAAAATCACAAGTATATAAAGCATCAAGACAGCTCCCTAAGATCATCAAAAGAAATTATTCCACGAAGAGGCCATCATTAATCTAAGCTGAGATGGGGTCTCAAGCCATTCCTTCTTCAATTTTGTGTGAATTAGTCTTGGGGATTTTTTTTTACTGCTGGTTTTCTTTAGGGGTTTTCTGTTGCTATTTTCAGCAGTTGGTTGTCAAAACTTTTTCTGGAAAGTATTGCTGATATAAATAATCTACTGATCTAATCTGGTAGTAGTCCTATGTTTAATTAAAGCTTATAATATGTCTACACATTAAGGGGTGATTTTAGCCCTTGAAACCCACATATAAAGCCAAATTCTTGGTTTGTTGGAAATACTTTTGGGCGGGGGGGGGTGAGTAAAAAAAAAAACAAAACATGTTTCAAAATGCCATATTTCAAAGAGTTGCCACACAAGTAAATAAAAAGCTTAATTCCTGTGGGAAATCCCATATAATGGATTTAAAAGATGAACAAAATCCCAGTGTTTATTCAGCCTAATGGATAAAAAGGACAAATTCATTGAGTTATCACAATGGTGAATTGTACAAGAGGCTGAAAAGGGCCACGTCTGACAGCCAGTGAAAAATAACATTTGTGCCCATAAAAAAAAAAAAATCAACTCATGTTGTATTTCATATGGAAAAAGCCAACAGGAGTCCCCAGCCAAAGTTTTTTATCACTGAACTATCTTGATTTATATTTTGTTTGAAGTTCTCAAAATGAAACTTTCAGTCTCTCACTCGCTAAAAATAAACTTGCCTTTGCTGGTTAAGAGGCAGCTGACACAGGCAAAGTTCAAGCATTCAGCAGTTGTGAAAAGAACAGTCTAGGGATTACACTTTAGTTCCTTAGAAAGAAAGTATTACTTCTATATATTTAAGATCCAAGTCTGCAAATTCTTATTAATAAAATAGTCCAGCTGAAGCTGATTTTTGAAATGTATTTGTAGAATTTGTCCATTTTCTGTGAAAATTAAATATTGCTAATGGGGAAACGCACAGTCTCCACGTACATTTTAGTTTACGTATTTCTAGGTACCTAATAACAGCTGAAGCATGGATAAATATTGTATATCCCCTATAATAAAATGTTCCCCATACACCATAATATTCCTTTCTTCTTTAGATGTAAATTGTATTTTATCAAGCAAGTTGTAAGGAAGTTCAATAAAGCATGACTTCATTGTATAGTTTACTTGGGTTTTTACTTAACTGTCATTCATACATAGAACCTTCTTGCCTGTGGGAAATGGCAGTACTTGTCACTTAAACTGGATGGCCTGATCTCCATTGATTGAAATAATGTTTTAACTCATAATCAGTTAGCAGAATGGCTGCAGGCTACATTATTTGACTGTTGCTAGTCAGCCAATGCCTTCCCACCTTTCTCACATATGCTTGTCTCAAAGGATAGCCAAGATCCCTCCCAGCCTGCTGGGAAGCACAAACAGGGACTCTCATATCCTAGGATAAGGAATACAGCATGAAGTCTGACTCCAGACTGAATAGACGGGAACATGAACTCTCTCTCCAAAGTATTTTTTTTAATAACAAATTAGGCAAACCTCTGCCAGGAATGGTTTATGGCAGTTTACTGCTTTGGGACTAGATGACTAGGTCCCTGCTTGCCCTCATGCTTAAGATTCTGATTTTCACCCCAGAAAATCTATTGTTTATATAGGTGGATACAGTATCACTAATTCAAACATGATTTTGTATAGTTGCTATTGCACTCAGGCTAGGCCACAAAGCACTCTTCGACTTGGATGTTAATTCCTGAGCTACCCATTGTAGTAAGACATACCCAAGCAGGTGATGAATGTAAACTGCACAGTGTAAAGAAACTTTCAAGAAAATGAGTTAATGACTTGCAGGTCAGAAGACCCAGATACTTTCAGACCAAGAAGAGAGGAAGTGGTTCAGAGCACTTTTCATAAGAAAAGAGATTAAGTGTCTCCATTCTCTTCTCATCCCTCCTTTCTTTTATGAAAATGATCAAGCTTGAGCAACTACATGGACTTCTGCTCCAGAAGGCTGAGATGGGCTAGTCTTCCACACAGAAAATATTCAAGTTTAACAAAAAATCATAGATCAAGACCAATGCACCATTTCACCTCATAACTAACGCCCCCTCCTGAACATTAGCTCTTTTCAGATTTCTTTTTCTATCATTTACTATTTTTCTTTTATTTAAGCCTGCTCAGAAAATGTAAAAATATGGAAAGTAAATTTTTAATCTTGCAAAAACTATTTGCTAATTCCTTTGGATTTATTTTAGTTTCATAGGGGTGTTGTACTGAGGTCAGTCCTGTGGGGCTGCATGATATTTAAAGCTTGCCAGCCATATGTCATAATTAGAGCCAGATATCTAATTTCCAGCAAATAATGTATTGAGGAAAAATCTCCTCTTTATCCTATTAATAAAGAGAATAGTTTCTGATTTTCTCTACTTTAACCAGTTGCCTTAGGACACTATTTCTTAACCTAGAAGCTAGCAGAAGCTGGAAGATAAAAGTGGAAAAGTTGCAATCTATTAAATTACCCGACATACATGGGTCCTGAAATTCCTTATTGTCCTCAACTTTTGTGTACACAACTTCCTAATCTTTGAAAGTGCCTCAAGGAGTTATTTAGCTCAGAATTTCGCAAAGCAAATTATGAAAAGGAAAGAATATAGAGAATACATCAGAATTAAAGACTGTGTATTCAAGGGATTCTATTTGGCAACCAGGTTTATTTTAAGCCCCAGTATGAACATTGTTAGACCTACAAAATCAACAACTTCTGCTTAAAATTCTTTAAGTCTCAGAACTGGGATAAGCAATGTTTAGGCTATGTTGTAGACTGCTTCAGAAAAGGTGGAAGTTGTCTTGCTTGAAATACATACTAAATTAAAAAACATAAGGAAACTATTGTGCCTGAATTCTGTAGAACAAAGTACATGTTACAGAATATGTGCTTCAATAATTCAAACTTTAAATGGTATGGCATTTCAAGCCTTAAAATAACAAAGCTACACTCTTGCAGAGGTTATACCACATGGGGGTGTTCATTTCCCTTTGTCTTAGATGCATAAACTCAAAATCAACCCAATACAGTAAATGATGTCTGCCCTATTGTCCTAT
Source organism: Apteryx mantelli (assembly GCF_036417845.1). Classification (NCBI taxonomy): domain Eukaryota; kingdom Metazoa; phylum Chordata; class Aves; order Apterygiformes; family Apterygidae; genus Apteryx; species Apteryx mantelli. The sequence goes on from NC_089984.1 coordinate 39,580,658, forward strand.
ATAAACACTCTCTTGTTATTCTTTAGTGAAAAGCTGTGTTTAAAGAAAGCTCGGTATGAATTCCAATAAAGAAAGTAGTGTAAGAAAACTGGATTCATAAAATGAATTAGAACAGCTCTACTGTTACATCCACTGATGCTAGAAAGCCAGCAAAGTCAGATAATATTTTATTTGGAGCTGAAATGAACTGTTGTGAACTCTGACAAACCAGCACTTCAAAGCATTCTGAACATACTGCCACGAGCATAAGGAAATTTATCATGACTAAGAGCCAGACTCTGACCCTATTTACACTGTCTTTACTCCGCTGACTTCAGCTGGATGGAAGATCAGAATTGCAGTCATTCAGGGCTATCTCTGTTCTCTGCGATTTATAGAAGCACAAAAAAAAGAAGGGAATCATGCCTGTTACATCTATCCTAACAGCTCAAAAATAAATAAATAAATAAAAGCAAAATTCTATATAATATTCAGGCAACCTCATGGGTAGCCCATGCAGGAATTAAGAGAACTGATGAAAAGAAAACTGTCAGATTCAGTGATATTGCTGAATCTTTAGAAATCCATACGTTCTGGGAATGGGATGCAGCCTACTATTATGTAGTCCACATGGTTACATTATCTTTACTGAACCTTAGAAATACATCAGTGTGGATAAATTAGAATATAAACCACAGTAAAAATATTTTAAGCTTTTTAAAAGAATTACATATTTTTACAACCTCAAGCCCATTATGGATGTCAAGGAGACTAGCACATAACAACTTGACATTATTAAGATGATAATTTATTAATGATTTGTATGTTTCAGTACCCCTCTGGTTCTCCTGAGACAACATCAAGACCTATCTGTGCTATGCATTTCACAGACATAAAGAATGGTCTTTTTTCCCCCATAAATCAACAGAATAACGCAATAGCTGAATGCACATAAAAGCCAGAGCACAAGAGGATCATTATACAGCAGGGTATAAATTGTATTGCTAAATATCCCTACATGTTCCCTTTTTGGACCTTTATAATTTTTCAGTCTATCCTCTGTATAAATGGCTTCAGACATGGAAAACAGTTGAAAACTTGTGAAATTCCTTGATGGCACACAAGTGAGTTAATAGTAAATATAGCATAGCCACCAAAGAGAATTCAAAGGGCTTTGAATCTTTAGATCTGATGTGTAATTTAGCTGACACATGGCACGTGAAACTTAATATAAAGCAATGCAAATTGGTAACAGAAATGCAGTTCAGAAGTAAAAAGCAAAAGGGGAAAAAAACACAGAGAGGCTTAATAACACTGGACACCCAATAAAACAATCATAGAAACTGGCCTGCTGCCAATACAGTACAAATATACATGTCCATGAAACTGATAGAGCAAAAATCCCACCAACACCCCACAGGGGAGCAGTTTTAATCTTAGCCATAGCTATGATGTCATCAAAAGCTATTATTTCATTCCTTTTTTTTTCCTCCAAAAATGAGCACAGCCAAGACAAATTGCACAATGAGATTGCTCTCTGTACACTAACATATGTCAATTGTGTGGTGGCTGGAATGCCGATTTAGGTGAAAATAGAATGCAATTTTTAGGAATTCATCAACATTGTGGTCCTTTCAACAGTATAGTCCATTACAGCTTTGGGGTCAGCTGTCAAGGCTAGGGGAACCGTCTTTACATTGTACTACTATGCACTATCCCTGCACAGAGCACCACAAAGCTTATTTATATCTATGTTAATGACCTCGTCCATAACTGATGGATATCTTTTGTCATGTATTTGTTCAAGCCAGTGTTACCCTCTTCTAGTCCAGAAACAGTTAGGATATGTGAAATATGTGAAATCCCGTCTCTGCAAATAGCAAACGGTGCTGGAGTGATTTAAAATACCTTTTTTAAGATGTACCTTGAGGTCTTTTTTTTTTTTTAAATCACTTCCAAATCCTTTTAAATTCCACCAGATAGTGTGACTCTAATGGGATTTCATAAAATACTCTTGTCTTTCTGCCATTTTCTGAACTTTCTTAGACAAAACACTTTTTCATTTCCCTTTGCCCCACTATCTTTAAACATTCAGAAACACAGATTGTAATGTCAAAACCAGTAAAGAATCTTACATGCAGAATGAGATAAGTGCTTAACCCTGTTTCTTTGCAAATAGAGCTTGCAATATGACATTGCCTTGATAGCTAAAAGTTCCTTTCACTGACGTGCCACCATAATGTGCTTTTGCAAATCTCTTGATGAATCCCAGGTTAGTTGAACTGTTCAATTATAGCCTTAGCCTAATCCTGCTAGCTAAGCATTAACACTGGCAACCTCCCACATCCTAATCCTGTTCCACTTGACATTGACCCACACTCAGTCCCAAATGATGTGTGTGTTAGCATAAATCCGTGCAAACAAAATATTAATCAGGAATGCAGCAAGAAACTAGAAAATACAAAACAAAACAGTGGTGATCATCTTAGCAAAAAGAGACTATTCTCTCCAAACATAGGCTTGGCACATACAGATTTGAATTCATAAAAATAAATAATGTAAATACTTACACAAATGTTTTAAATTGTTGTAAATCCCATAACTAAGCTACTAGAAGGTGTCTTGAGCATGATTTAAAACTACAGGGAAATCCAGTCTGTGGTCAGACTGAAACTATTAGAATTAGGCAAAAACATAGAAAATTGAAAGACTTTTATGTGATAGACTCTCATCCTCTATAATTCACTACAGCTTGGGTAAATGATTCCTTCAGATCTGCTGTTGACGGCTTAATATTCCCTATGATAATGTTGTCAGGTGATAACATGGAGCCAGCCTGTATGCTTTGATCTGAATGGAAAGTTTGCACAGACTGCAATATTTGGAAAGAGATTCTCTTTGGAAAAAAAAAAAAAATCTCAGCTAAGCTGAAACATTAGCTGAAGAGCATTCCATTGTGGTCAAGATAGAAGTACATCGGCTTCAAAAAGGTCCAAGTTGCCTTCCCTGAAGAAGTCCTGAATCATGACAGAAATTCTCTCTTCAAAATATTACTGAGGCAACCAAAGGCACATAAGAACAATCCTAAAGAACCTTGAACACAGTTTTTAAAATTAATAGTATTGTCAAAGACGTTCTCTCAAATTTCAGGGACATGAATATATGGGTGGACAAACTCTAGTTTAAATGTCTCTCAGCATCTCTCCTTAACTAACCACAAGACCAATGAAATTCCTCTAGGTTTCTACATCCATACAGCTAAATATGTTTTCAATTATTTTCCTGGCATAGTTAAAGAAGGATTTTGACAGTCTAAGGCCTTTATGTCAGGATAGTAAAAGTGTGTCTTTTAGAATGATATTGATACTGTTCTGTTACTGAGTGTCTGATAGAGTAATTGCAACAGTGAAAGGCTGGATAGTCCCTGTGGGTACTTAAGGAGAGGGGAGGAGCAGAGCAGCATTCCCCATCATACACAGAGATTAAGGACAATTTTTCCCTGTCTGTAGGCACAGGGTACAAAAGGAGACAGAGAAGAGTAAAAAGATGCATGGGCATGATTTTTCCCCTCAGCTACATATCAGTATTTGGAGAAGGTAGGAGTGCAGGTGTGGGCAGCTGACAGCATGGTTCATAGGAAAGATGTATTTGATACAATTTTTCCATCTTCCAGGGAGCTCCAAATTTTAGTAGGAATGGCCATCTTTTGCACTGAACTCAAGACCAGTTCATTTTTGTTTTGAGGAGTTCTCTTGCCATGAAAAAAAACCTTGAAGGGTCAAATTAGTCCAGTGAATCTAATTTAATCTGAAACAGCAGCCACAAGTGCTGGCTAACAGAAAAATAAGACACAATTATGGAGTGATTCTTGTCTTCATGCTTAAGTTCAGACATTTGCCTCATGTTTAATAGACACTAATGCACCTGTGTGGAGAGAGAGGGACCTGTCTGAAGTGTTTTTGAAAACACTGATGCTTTGGACTCACAACTTCCTGTGTATGCTAAGATACCCTTTGTCATGTTTGCTTTAAACCTGCTATGTAGCAATTTATTTAGGTATCCCGTAATTTTCTTACTTTAAGAAATAGTTAACAATGCTTCCCTAATCGTCTTCTCTGCAGCACTTGCAGTTCTACAGACCTGTGTCCTATCCCAATCTCCACTCTTGTGTGTCATATGGTTACATGCCATAATTCATGTGTCATATCCCAATTTTCCATGGCATATTGCTCTTTCCAGTGTGCAGTACATTCTGACAGCTTGAACACAAATTATAACCTCATCTCTAGAACGTAGCTAAATATCATGTACTGAAACTGAGGGATCTGACCTGGTGAGCAATGTGGTACTAATGGTGAAAAAAACACCAATACAAGCTGGAAATTGGATATGAAAAGTAACCTAACTGGAAACTCCCATACATTAGAACTCAGGGATTAATTTAAAATTTGCTTTCAGGTATTATGTTTACTAAAATTGCTTTCCTACTTTGACTGAATTGCAGTTATTATCACCTACCTCAGGTGACCAGAGATAAGCTGTAGCATTTGTAACTTGAGAATTATTCATATCATAGGGATTTCATTAAGGGCTTCCATATGATACTCCTGTGTTTGTGTGCACACACGTGCTCCATTGGTCTTTGTATGCATCATCAAATTACTTTACTTTTAAAATTAAGGTTGGCTTTGTGCTTAATACAGGCATTCTGGAACTATCAGTTTGGGATAAAGAACAGCAAAAGAATAGAGCAACCAGATCTCCTGAGACAAAAAGTACTACTGTGCATGAGTGTTAAATGTACTTAGCAGAGTGGTCAGTTAATAAAAAAAGTAAGTAGTCCCTTTAAAAAAATCTTTTTTGGAGTGCATCAACTATGCACAATAATCCCTTTAATAACATACAGACTTGAATTTCAGCAAGAAAGAAGAAGGCTGCAGCTATTTCAGATATCAGAATTCTCTCTGTATGTGCAGAATACCAACAACAGAAGCAGATAAAGTGCAAGCTGCCAACAAGTCTCTGTGGAGACCATATTTGAAAGGTCTTCAGACCTGAAACTGCTGGTTGGCTTTAGCTATTTTGCCTAGTCTTTACTTCTCTTGTCACCTATACAGGTATTTTAGTTTTGGAAGATACTATATTTTGTCTGGTTTGATCCAACAACAGCTGAAAGGCAGATGACTATGTATTATCAGCCCCCTGGGGAGTACTATATAAAAGACTACTAAGACAGAGCTATCAAGTTCACATGAACTTGGCTAAAGCAAGTTTTTTTCATTTAGAAATGATAAAAGACCTGTGGAATAAGGGTAGATCATCATCAAAAAGAGCACTTAAAAATTGTCCCTTACACAGTTCTCCCACTTGACAACCCATTCTTTATCATAAATGCACCTTATGTCACTACCACTACCACTAACCTGTTTGTGTGAATAAAAAACAGACTGACAAAATACTGTTCTCATATTCATGAAGAAAATATCCATTGATTTCAGAGTTGCCCGTGGCTACTAAAGTACCATGTGACAGGGCTGCCAATATCTGATGGCAACTTCTGCATGGGCAGAATTTCTCTGTAGACAAATGGTCAAGTTTCTCTTTTCCCAGACTATTTTGTACTCTTACTGTTCTGCTGTGTGTGAGGTTCCTGGCCAGGAGAGCATTTTGTCCTATGTGTCATATGCTGGAGCACTCCCGTTTTCCTACTTATAATCATAATATTAACAGTAATAATGTTAACATTCTGAATTTGCAAAATAAAAGCCACAGAGATTAAGTCCTCTAATTAAGACATTGAAGGGAAAATCCAGATGTTGCTACTGGAGATACCAGTTCTATAAAAAGCATTCTTATTATTCCTTTTAAAGTAATTTCCACGATATTGCAATGGCTAAAAACTGAATGGCAACAAAAGCCACAGTGTTCTTCAGCAGACCCAATACAGCGACATAGTGGGGCTTTTAGAAGCAGCGGTTGCTCAGCACAACCCGAATGCCACATTACCAGCTCAGGTATTGTTGTCCCTTCCTTATATAAGGAGGTGGATTGTATCACCATAAGAGATAAGGGGAGAGGGGGTGCCACGTATATTAAGATAAGCGTCCTCCCAAATGCAGATGGAAAAGGCAGGTTAAATGAACTGAGTGAGCTAGATTATGAAAAATTGTGCATTACATCCTATAACAAAGTAGTTTCTTCACACTCCTTAACTGTCCAATGAAAGAAAAATCCTATGTACCTATGCAATCCAGTTCCTATGCTAACTTGGTCTTAAGCATCATAAGCAATTACGAGCGTGCATTTGGCACATGAGTTTCTGAGATGATTCAGGCATTCATGAGGTTTCATAGTACAATCCCAGTTAGGTGCAACTCTGAAAAAGCTCCGTGGTCTCTACATATTAGCACAGTGCTGTACCCAGCTAACTCACCTGCTCAGGTACTGCTGTACACTGTTTTATTAGATGGCACAAAACAGATCTCACTATACTGGACAGAAATCTTTCTCCTGTCTTTAATGAGGGTTGCACTGAGTCTTTTTCACCTAGCTGGATGACTTGCTATGACTAAGAGCGTTACATCTTCTTTTAAGAGTATTTAGTCACTGTTAACTTTTCCAGTACTGGCGCCAGCATTTCTCATCTTGCTGGATTAAAAAAAATAAACAAACAGTGAAGACCCTGGCAGTGCTAGAATGGTGGTTTCATGGTTGTAGAAATCCTAAAACTATCATGTATTCTTCTAACACATGTGTTTGGGAGTTCTAAAGCAGTGACTTCACCCACAATTAGTTCAACATTTTACAGAGTTCCAGTTCTCTGCCCTCAAGAGTCTTCTATCTTAAATGACAAAAACAAGAGAAGCAAAAAAGAACAGAGTAGAACTGAAAAAAGGGGTCTTTTGTTCTTTTGTCTTTTGTTTTTTTGTCATTCATTGTAAACAACTGTTATTATGACAGTGAATTAACTAGTATGTCTGTGAAGGAATACTGAAGAATTATAATATCTAATTTAGCACTTAAATTGTTTTACTTTTTAATGATAAAATCTTTCTTTTGACCTTCAACAAATACTTAAAATGCCTAGAATTTGTTTTACAGCCTCTTACAGGAGCCAGTCCGACCTTCAAAGTTTTCTCATTGACTTCAGTGGGAGCTGATTCAGGCCCATATTTTTCTCTTGTGATACAAATGTCATCACTTCCCAGAAAGGTGGAAGCCTCCAGCCTTTGATTCAGAACGAATAATTATATATTTAAATATGAATATAGGTATGTTTAAAAGTATATTTCAACAAGACTGAAGAATGTTTCACTCCCTATAAACATAATGCACTGCTAGAGTGAAAAAGCTTTGTTCTTATTCTGACAATAAATGTTAACACTAGCCCTGATCCTACTAATATGAAGAAAAAAATCTTGTTAAATGAAAGGTATGGAAATACTTGAGACCTGGCATTTTTTCATTAAAACAAGTACACTGAGGAGTGTCAGTATTAAAATAAGAAATATATTATTGTTACTGATGTACTGGGAATAGCTGTTCTGTTTAGAGAGCACTATAGATAAGTTTGAAAAGAAATGATCCAAACGTTATAAAGGCATTCAAAGGTCAGCAGTAGAAAATACAGTGCATACATATCTCAGTTACTGAGAGGAGACAATTCAGAGAGCTAAACTAATATTAAGGAGAACTGACAATGAGTAAGTAGAAGTTAAGCAGTGGATCAGGCAAGCATTGGGGGTGAGAGGTTTTTTTTTTTTTCTTTCTGACTCTGAACAGTAGGATTTGAAAGCACATTTCCATTGAAAAAATATGCAAAATGACAACAGTGGGGCCAAGCTTTCAAGTCTACATACAAACATCAGTGCTTGATTTTGAAACTTGTGGTCCTTAAAACCTTATATTTTGTTTTCAAGCAGCATACCCCCCGCCAAGAAGTTACATTTTTTCCCTCTTTAAATAAGCAGCTAGGGTAATGGCACGATGAACAAATTTCATTTCTTTCAGTTTTTTCCATCTTTAATACAGCCTCCAGCAGGCCAGATGGCACCAATGCAATTGCTAGTAAGTCAATACATCTGGCTGCATTCCTGAAATGACAAATCTGATGGATAGAACTCCAGCTCCTATACAAAGCCCCTTTTCAGAACGCTCTCCCTGGTACTTGTCTGCTTTAAGCAAAACCTAATGTGTGAAAACAAAATAAAATTGAGCTCTTTCACCACCCCGTGCTAACGTTTCATTTGCAGTGTTTTTATTAACGTTGCTCTCTCACTGCCCTGCTTCTGTACCTCAACCTGAATCTGCGGAGAGCTCTCTTTCTGGCACAAGACAGGCTCTGTTCGAAGGCCTCCATGCTCTGCTTGCTCTGGAACTGCTAACAGTTCAAAGCAGGTTATAATAAACACTTTGGGTTTTTCTCATTAAGAGCAGCAAGATTGTTTAGGAAATTGTCCTCAAAGAAAGAACAATCTAAGAAAAGCAGAAATGAAGCAAATGCTTCTTTCAACCTCAATAATCTCTCATCAGGCAAATTATGAGTTAGAAATACGTGTGACCTCTTATGATCATCAGAGCAGCAATCTGTCAGCAAGGCGCTACACTAGTACTGACGCTGCGGTGCCATCCATATAAGGTACGATGGACTCCACAGGCTTGCACAATATCACTGTATTATTTACAAATGCACATATAAGTGTCTGGAGGCGGCTGGTCTGACCTGCTTAATAGAAGTATGTGCAGCAGTAAACTACATCCCACAACACAGCAGGTTTAACCATCTCTTAAACAACAGTAGACTTTATCTTTATATATATACATGTACATATGTATATATGCATATATGTGTGTGCATAAATAAATAAATATATATATATACACACAATTCAGGAATCACAGAATGGTTGAGGTTGGAAGGGACCTCTGTAGATCATCTAAGTCCAACCCCCCTGCTCAAGCAGGGTCTTGACACCCTCCCGTCAGATATTTGTATATATTGATAAGATCCCCTCTCAGTCTTCTCTTCTCCAGGCTGAACAGGCCCAGCTCTCTCAGTCTTTCCTCATAAGACAGATGCTCCAGTCCCCTAATCATCTTCGTAACCCTCTGCTGGACTCTCTCCAGTAGTGCCACATCCCTCTTGTACTGGGGAGCCCAGAACTGGACGCAGTACTCCAGATGGGGCCTCACCAGGGCTGAGGAGAGGGGGAGGATCACCTCCCTCGACCTGCTGGCAACACTCTTCCTCATGCAGCCCAGGATATCATTGGCCTTCTTGGCCACAAGGGCACATTGCTGCCTCATGCTTAACTTGGTGTCCACCAGCACTCCCAGGTCCTTCTCCGCAGAGCTGCTTTCCAGCAGGTCAACCCCCAACCTGTACTGGTGCATGGGGTTATTCCTCCCCAGGTGCAGGACCCTGCACTTGCCTTTGTTGAACTTCAGGAGGTTCCTCTCCGCCCACCTCTCCAGCCTGTCCAGGTCTCTCTGAATGGCAGCACAGCCCTCTGGTGTACTGGCCACTCCTCCCAATTTTGTATCGTCAGCAAACTTGCTGAGGGTGCACTCTGTGCCTTCATCCAGGTCATTGATGAAGAAGTTGAACAGGGCTGGACCCAGGACTGACCCCTGGGGGACACCGCTAGCTACAGGCCTCCAACTAGACTCTGCACCGCTGATCACAACTCTCTGAGCTCTGCCATTCAGCCAGTTCTCAACCCACCTCACTGTCCACTCAGCTAGCCCACACTTCCTGAGCTTACATATGAGGATGTTATGGGAGACAGTGTCGAAAGCCTTGCTGAAGTCAAGGTAGACAACATCCACTGCTCTCCCCTCATCTACCCAGCCAGTCATTCCATCACAGAAGGCTATCAGATTGGTTAGGCATGATTTCCCCTTGGTGAAGCCATGCTGACTACTCCTGATCACCTTCTTTTCCTCCACATGCTTAGAGATGGCCTCCAGGATGAGCTGCTCCATCACCTTTCCAGAGATGGAGGTGAGTCTGACCAGCCTGTAGTTCCCTGGGTCCTCCTTCTTGCCCTTTTTGAAGACTGGGGTGACATTGGCTTTCTTCCAGTCTTCAGGCACCTCTCCTGTTCTCCATGACCTTTCAAAGACGATGGAGAGAGGCCTAGCAATAACATCCACCAGCTCCCTCAGCACTTGTGGGTGCATCCCATCAGGGCCCATGGATTTGTGGGTATCAAGTTTGCCTAAACGATTTCTAACTCGATCCTCCTTGAAAGTAGCTAACACCAGATAAAATGCAAAAGCACAGAAAGGGTGTCACTCCTCCAAAGAAGAACTGCTCTATAATGTGTAACCACTCTGCGCGTTGAAACACCACATGAGGTGTGGTGCTTCTAATTCGTGTTGTGCCATATTTATTCATCGCTGACAGATGCATGACAAAGAAGAAATTATTTCTGTGTTCACTGCAGCCACTTCAGTGATAAATATCAAACAACAGACAGTTTTGTGTCACAAAATCCAAGTTACTTAAACATGAAGTAGCTACAACTCTGCTCTATAGAGCAGTGTATGAACCTTTTACACTTACAAATTAGTACTTTGCCTCCTGAGTCAGTCTGCTGAAGTCACCAAGAAATCTCAAGGAGTAATGAAGGTATTCAAAATGAAAATGCAAAATCAAGGAACTAATAAAAACAGGAATCACAGTAATTATCAACTAGTGAAAAAATTTCATTATGTCCAAGCGGGGTAAAGCTGAAATTATTGTACCCCAAATACAAGTCATGCTTATGAGTCTCAGCAACCCCATCGAGAGCAGTGCATTTCTGTCTGCAACTTGAGCTGAACACAGTCTCGATCCAAAAAGTTAAGAGCGCAACAGACAAGAATGTATGATTTGATACGGTCTTTGGGCATAAGAACAAAAATGAAGACAGTGAAGCTCTTCCAACCTTTCTACAATGCACCCAGGCTGTGTTTCTCTTTTTTTCTTAAGGGGGCAAAACAATTCAGGTTAGGCATTTCAAAGAGACCTGCTGTGTTCAGTGCTCACCTCCAGACAAATAGCATTGGACATTCAGGGCTAGGGCCTCTTTCAGTGCCCCTGCCCTATGGGGGCATCTGCTGTATGGCAGAGTCAGCCTGCAGGATTTATTTCACTTGGAGAATCAACTTCTTTGACATATTAGCAAAAGGAACCTGCTGATTTTTTTTGTTGGATAGTTCAGTATTATCAAAATTAACCGTCTTTTTGAGTTGATTTCTTTGTGTCTAGTGTTTCCATGAACAACAAAACTAAATACAGCCACAGCTAGCACTCAGGACCAAGCAACAGGAGAGAAAACACAGCATTGAAGAGCTATTCAGAGATTAGGAAGCACAAAAAAAGAGCTCCAGTTCTTTGACTGTCAGATCCCAATTAACCACCATAGTTCTTAAGATTGGTACTTGTCAAATCCAGATAATGTTATGGATACCCTTTAAGAAGCTGCACTAATCTGAATCATTAGCTAGAAGTCAGGACCTGTGGTCCTGGTAAAAATATATTAGGGTATCTTTGGTCTGTTTCTCATATGTGATGGGGGAAGCTGAGAAAAGAGGTTTGGGTTTTTTTTTTTTAATTTCTTGCCAGATAACTTTGGTAGTTTGAATAGTTAGATCCACATTTTTTACATTTTTCAGCAAGCAGTGAAAATAAAATCCTTGGATTTATCAGTAATTTATGTGTAAACAATTTAAGCATTAGTTTAAAAATAGCATGATATTCTGCATGCAAAAAATACTTCAAATACCTTAAATATCAGAAAGCAGCAGAAAGAACCAAATATTTTTCATTACCAGCTGAAATATAAATATACATATAAATACTTAGATATACACATGTTAATACCTAGCCAATGTGGTGTTGTATGTTTTCTTTTTTCAGATAGTAAAAGGATATCACTAAATTTCCACCTTATGATGAATCACCAGAAGTCTTCACTGACATATTTCATGCCATTGTTTTCTGTAGTAAAGACTTCTGTGAGACTTGTATGTGCATCTTTTCAGGCTCCATCCCTGAATTTGTTCTGAAAAGGTTTATGCTTGGGTGTTATCTCCATACTCTTGTTCTTTCAGTTCTTAAATAGAACTAAGTAAAAGAAGTTACTAGGAACTTCTGCTCTTCCTGAAATATCTAGCATGGATTAGTGCAACCAATAACAGAATCATTCATGCAAAACCCTCCCATCTTCTGAGGAACGAGTGTATGTGTGTCTATACAGTATCAGACTGAGCTACTATTATTTCAAGTACCACCAAGCATCAGCAAGACCTGTATGACTGTTCCCTGACCATATTAGCCTAAAAGATTAAAATGAAATGACAGCGAACATTATGGGGAGAGTGTTTGGAAGAGAGAAGAACTAGTGGGTAAGAGAAGAAAGACAATCAAACATAAAGGGCTCTAGGAACAGAAGAATGAATCCAGAGACTGAAAGGGCCTAGTTCTTCATGGCTTTGCATCATACTTCTCTCACTGTCTCATTGTTCTGTGGATCTCATTTATTAATCATTATTTCCTCTTGCAATCTACTGCACCCATTAATTCTTTGACTTTTAGATTCCTTTAATCTCTGCAGGTTGCTTTTTTGGCTGTACTTTAAAACGACGACGTTTTATATAAATAAATATTTTCTATTTCTCTGTTCATTCATTCAAGCCAAATAACACATTTTAAATTGCCTCTTTCTTCTATGCATTTTTTGCCTGGTAATATAATCAACTGATGAAGTTAAATCACAGAATATTAGAGCATTCTAAAATAGCAGTAAATATTTACTTATAGAAGCAAAAATAGAGAAAGAACATTTTCTCTTTTCTCTTTCCAATAAGCTTTCAGTTACAGAGAATCCAAGTAATTCTAATTTTTGAATATATTTAAATAAATTGTGTACATGTATAATCAAAGTTGAACTGAATTTTCAACACAAGCTTCATTTTGCCCAGACTAACCATTCTATTTTGATCTTCTGAAATCAAAGCTTCATTGGCCCTGACACCCCACTTAATTTGCTTAGTGTAAAAAAGCCTTAGGAATAGCTTTGTTTTTGAATATTAGTCTGTTGATTCATGCATTAAAGTTTAATGCATAATGATTGAGAAGGAATCTCATTATACTAAGTTACCTTTCAGGGTATGGACACGTCAGGGAAAAAGGATAGCACACTAGCTATATTTTGAAAGAGGTTTGAAAATCAAAGCAATCACTTTGAATGTGTTAATAATAAGACGAGCATGTAAATCCAGACTTTATAGGCACTTAAATCCCATTAGAGGGTTTTTTTTGCTTTTTTTTTTTAATCTGCTCTTAGATATTAAGGTGATAAGAACTGTGGAAAACAGATGTCATCCAGCCCTGGGGGTTCTAATTACTGGAAAATTAGCATTGCTGAAAATGACATAATCCAGGTGAGCAGCTATGGTATGTTAAAGTTTGAGCGTTATTCAAAACAATAAACAACATATTGAAACGGATTGTCTTGTGATTAAGTAAGTAGACTGGGACTCTGGAGATCATTACAGCTCATCCCAGATTTGACACAGACACCTTGTATCCATAGGCTTGCTTAACTTCTCTGTACATTACCTAGAGCAATGAAGCCACAATCCTAGCAGAAACCTCTGAACATTATTATAATGCTATTGCCAGTAGAACAGAAACCAGTTCCAGCTATACTAGCCATGTAAATGCATCTGAACTTTGGGGAAGTTTGTATTAGGATGCAATGCCAGTGTGGAGGAAAACAGCTTCCCACTGCAATCTATTCCTAAGAAATATAAATCGGTAGTTCAATGTGGGCACTGTTACTTTATGATTAGCATATCACAGAGATTCAACAACACTACCAAAAGTAATGACTCTTTATCTTATCCATCAAGATTATCTACCAGCTCAAAAAGCTTCACCTCTCTCCTGTTTTCTAGTCTGAGTTGGGTTAGGAAGGTTTTGGCAGAGGCTGTGTGATTTGGAAGATAGGTCTTTAGAAAATTTCTGTAACTGCACTCAATATGTAGATGCACTGTCATAATTTAAACAGTTTTTATCTAAAGTCTGACCCATGATGGTTTATTTCAATAGAAGAAACGCTGCTGGACTTAAGATCATTGCCCGCTTGGGTTAATTTTCTTAAAACACTGGGTCCTAGATACTTTTATCCCTGGATTTCAGCAAATAACATATAGCAGATATCAGTTTTGACACATGAAGGCTCATATCCTGGGGGCTTCTGAGCTCTTTCTGTTGCAAAATACAGCACTCTTATATTCACTATCTCTTGCTGTGATTGCACTTCCTCAGGTGCAGAGTAAGTGTCCCAGATTCAGATGTTCTCCTCCATGAAAAGTGCTTCTTGGCATCTGATACCCTGGTGTACCTGTGTAACAGATACTGTGTTATCAGTACTGCCCAGCATAAAGAAGTCCATTGTTTTTGGAGTAAAAGAAGTTACGTATATATTGCATCACTCTCCAAAAAAGGTTGTTCTGAAAAAAATGTAGCATGTATGTACACAATTACCAAATATGTGCCCCATTATTTTAAGTTTCATTTCAAGAGAAAACAGAAAACTGGAGATCTTATCTAAACAAGACCAACCTGTGGCAATTATAAGTAAAGGTGCTTTTCAAGGTCCATTAAGCACTAATCATACCTTAGATTAAGGGGAGAAGGGGGAATCACAGGTCTAATTTTGTTTAAAGGGTATATTTTATACTATTAAGAAATTTAAGACAGAGACGAGTCAGTCTGAGTTCTATTTAATTTGAAAGATACTCATCTCTTCTGTGTTAGTCAGAGGTCTCAGGGTACTGTTTGTTTTCCTTATAACAATGCACATAGGAAAGACAGTGAGAAAAGAATATTTCAGGAGAGGAAAGAGGAACGCGATCTTGATTAAAAACTAGTTTCTTCCCATTCTCCCCAAAACCAGTTTACGAGGCAACTCCAATATTCTAAAAAATTTGCAAGTTATTCATCTAAAACACATATTTAAGAGACATTTAACCTCTGTTATTTCATCAATTGTCTTATGTCAGAGAATACATAATGGGAAAGTATTTACTTGAAATATCTGCTCTTCCCTGCAAAGCCTTTTTGAATTAAACAACATATCTTAATCCCCGCTGCTAGGAAAAAGCAGTAATTGGGTGGTCCAATGTTAATATTCTGTGCTGCTTTTCTGTAGAAAAATGTTTGTTTGTTTCCAGAAAGAAGAACTTTGTCCAAGTTCAAATCTATGAAAGACAAATGTTATGCTTCAGCTGCAGTATATGACACTATCCTGGGTTAAGTTTTACTGGTCTCTAGAAGTATTTTTCTCATACTTCCTCAGCATTTCATAGCTCTTCCAATCAGTGATGGTCTGCCTAAGTTAATTGCACCTCTACATGCATACAGTACATTACTATGATCTGCTCCCCAAGGCCTCCTTTGATAACAGATATACAGCTACGTGTGTTGAATAGAAATGCTTTCTCCTAGTGAAAATAGTCCCTCCAACTACAGTAGGCAGTTTAGAGTAATAACAATTTCAAATATGGTACAGTGACAAAGTTGTTTGATCAAATTTTGTTGGTCTAAATAAGCAATAAAATTTTAACATTAGTCTAATGGAGAGGATCTAATGATTTAGTGTAAGAGGCTGGCAGCCTTTTTTGGTGCAACTGGTAGGTTATTCAAGAGCTACCAGTCATTCAAGCCAGCTGGTACTGGCACCCTTCTGCCAATCTCAGCACAAAGTGATCAGAGTTATCCCTTAATCAGTCACCTGATCTGGATAACAGCCCATACCACCTCTCCTGGCAAAGTGTTCAAGGGCCTAATCCAAACCCTAGTTAGTCCCACAGGTTTTTCTTCCTGACTCCAGTCATGTCAGTCCGGGCTTTGCCGCTGCAGCATTTACCAAATCCCCATTCTCTGTAAAGAATTAACCAACATGCACCACTGCTAAGACAATTATGGGTTTCTGCGCTGTTGGTTGGGTGGGAACATCTCAAAACAAAACTGGAGAGGAAAATGTCACCTTTGAATTGGAAGGAGGTTGCTGTTGTAGCACATTATTGCTTAATGTAAACAATGACATTAGAGACAGCAAAAGTTTGCAGCTGTATTATAAACTTTCTTCCATCCCCTCTGCTTGGGAATAAGTAATCCAAACAAGTCCTGGCAGTTTTGACTGCTCAAGAAACTTTATGGCTGAGCGCTGCACAGATGATTTACTGCTAGGTTCCCTTTTTCCCTTAAGCTTGCACTAAACTAGAAATTCACAATTCTTTAATGGAGGACAGCGTACCCGCCTTTTTATTTATTTTTTTCTTCTCATGAGAAAACTTGTTTTATAGTTCTTGTGAAAGAATTTGTGATGTCTGATTACAACATGGAGCTATAAATCCAAGTTTTAAAAAAAGTGTCTCACTCTCTTTCTTTTTTATTTTTGTGCTCAGCAATAACACTCTTGTTCTAATGAGTCAGTCGTCTAGGTATGAGTACACACAACTGCTTAGAAAAAGAAGATAAGATGAACCACCCTGTTGCATCCCTGACATTGCTGTGATAGATGCTGTTCTAACAAAGCACGTAGTTGATACTCAAAGCTGTTTATAAGCTTTAGGCCAGCTGGTTTCTGCTTGTGAAACAGTCTGATATATGAAGCCAAAACTAGGCCCTGATGCATAAGGTACTTCAGAAGATATGTAATTTCAAGCACAAAAGGACACTGCTTTCACTGATCAGAGATTTAATTATGGAAAGTTTACTAGAATATCTTTTACTTAATCATTCATTTAGTCTGTGAAAGCAGTACAGTAAAAATACTAATCTCTATAGAGACCTGAGTAGAAGACCACATCAAAGGAAAGGGAACTATCACTTTTAGAGGAACAGGAGTAAATATAAGCAAAATCTATGTGAGTATATTGAACTCACCCATCTGGACCCACAGTCCAACTGCTTCTAAACCTAAAGATAGTATTACAACTGCTCTTATGCTCCTGAAGCCAATGTATACACAGTCCCTCACCTTAAGAAATCAGATGGCCACCCCACAACCCACCTTTCTCACGGTCTACTCCTTTGCCAATGCAAACGTGGGATTTAGTGAACAGTAGAGGTTGCACTGATGCAATGATCTGCTGAAGGTCATGACCACTGAGGGACGAGGATGGACCCAGAACATCCCACTGCCCTCCCTCAGCCATGCTTTTGCCCACGAGGCTGAGGGAGCCACAACTCACCCTCCCCTGCAGCTTGGACATCCCCTGCAGTGGATCCTGAGGCTTTTGCCCTAGAAGGGTGCCCTGGGTACCAGCAGCTCAGCACAGACCAGACAAGCCTTACCCTTCTCCAGCTGCCAGGACCATACCTGCTGGTACCAGCTGCAAGCAGGTGAGGATGTTCATTAAATCTGCTTGCAGCATAGCGGCTGCAAACGTAAGGCTAGTACGATTGTCATTGACAGCCCGAGACAATCCAGCAATCAAAGAATATTTGCTGAAGATGTGTGCTGGATTGTTTTGAAATGCCACGTTTCATGATGTTCTGCCTCCACAGTAGATAAGATAGAGTGAGGAAGTGAAAAGTTGGAAGAGACATTTAACTACAATTCAAATTCAGTTCTACAGTCTACATGCAAACACCTGCAGGTGCAGACCCTTCTGCCATTCAGGCAAGCTTGTGTACTGGGCACATTTTCACAGAGGCCAAGGAGACCCAGCGTGTATACAGGGCTTGGGGCACAGGAAGTGACTAAGGAAATAGGACCAGTAGATAACACCAGCCTGTAAGCCCACCATTTCTGCCTGCCTTTCCTACATCAAAATGGTTATTTCCAGGAGTCAGAATAAGACTCAGTGAGAATGGACTTGAAAAAAATAAATCCTTTCCTACATTAAATTATATAAAAGATACCCCCCAAATGGTGCATATAATGCCCATTTCTAAATATCTGTCCACTGCTGAACAGAACAGAAAAGAAAAGAAAAAGAAGAAAGTACTTCTGTACCCAATAAGGACTGCAAAAGGAAGAAGCTGGCAAACACCTACAGACCTACTTTGGGGGTTTTTTTAACTTCATTTTTCATTTAATAAAATGCTTTGAAAACAGCTAACTTTCCTTTCTCAATATGATCATTGTTTCATCTACCTTTCAATGATAATTGCTGGCTATTTGATAAATTGATTAGAATTTTAGACTGCACAACTAAATAAAATCCAAATAGCTCTGTCTTTATACTGCAATTTTGTATTTTAATTTCTTGCAATATTAAATATCACCTTATGGCATGACATTTTTTGACTGATGAACATACCTGCTTGGAAAATGAGGATTTTTCATCATAGCAAAAAGTTAGTTGCAATAAAACAGAATAGCATATTTTTTGCAGTTTTCTGCCTGCAAAATTCAGACTGAAATCTTCAATTTCAGTTTGAAATATTTCAACCTGGCTTCTGAAAAGTAAAAAATGTCACTTTTTCATGTTCTGGTTTCAAGTTTTTCTCCTCTCTGTTATTACTTTCTCTTTCCATAAAGAATTAAGAGGTATGAGATACTAGGAGTGCACGTCCATCTTTTTTATTTCTCCAAGGCTTTTTAGTTAGAAAAAATGACAAATATTAAGGTGGTAAGAAAGTGGGATTCTCTAATTTAAAATAGTTTTAAAAGTCAAGTACTTTGCATATAAATACTTCTGAGGAAAATAAAAGCTCCCCAATAATATTCCCAAGAACAAAAAAAGAAGTCAAACTGATCAATTAATTTAGTCAAAGGATTTTTCACTTGGCTCTAAACAGCACAAAGGTGTTGGGGGGAACAACTTGTTCATTTTTCCATTCACTGTGACTAATGCTTGGCTACATTACAGTTTTTGCTGTTTATATTAATAACTTATGTTTCAGATACTACTGGCTTTAGAAAAAAAGGGGGAGGAGCTTTTCAGTAAAAAAATATCAAACAAATAATAATGCTTATTTAATTAATGGAAAAACAGCCTTGTCTGAAACTTGCTCTGCTCAAGATGGGGCAAGAACCCAGTAATGGTTCATGAATTACATTTAAACTGAAAATGCAGAATTTAAATTTAAATCTAAACCAGTTTTATTCAGAAAGAGGAAAAAAAAAACTTTAAATTGTTTGTAAGACACTTTCTTAAAAGCAGCGCTCTTCCAATGTCAGCTTTTGAACTGAGTTTTCAGTAGTGTCTGAACAGTACAAAGACTCCAAGGAAGTTAGATAGGACTCCATGGAAGTTTAGCTGTGATTTTGAACCAAAATCACAAATGACCTTTACATTTCAGTATTCAATAATTATTCAAATTTGAAATTTGAAGGGATTCTAAAAGGAGGTCCCTTATTAAGGGACTGTATCCCCTGCAACTGTATCTCTATACAGCTCAGTCTTAATTTAAAAAAAGGGGGAGCACAAAACCTGCATTATATGTAATATTAGATTGATATTGAATACTGATATATAATATTAGATTCACTTTTGCTCATTTTGTCTTTAACACTGTGGATCTATATTCAGGATACAGCAGTAAATGAAAAGTCATATTCCAGAAGAAGGAAAATGGAGGCTGAGAAATCAGGACTGGACAATTCCATCAGGTTTTGAACAGCAGTGCAGGATTTAGCAGCTTGAAAAAAAAGAACAACTGTAGTAAGTAATATAGTAGTAAGCTGCAGGCCTTTAATAGATTAGCCATTGGACAAGGCATGCACATACACATGCTAGTTTGGATCCACATACAGATCAGGCTTTTGGCTGCGGTACCTCACATGCAGGAGTGGTTAACGAGATGTTTTATGGTGCCAGATCTCATACCTGCAGGATCAGGATGCCTAAACATCATACCTTCTCATTACCTTTTTGTTCCTTGCACACGCAGACACACATATACCTACTAGATCTGGCCTATATATGCAGCATCCCAAGCCAGCCTTGTAAGGAGTTAAGCCTTCTGTACTAACAAGTTTAGCATCTGTTAATATAAAATTTAGGACTTTTTAAGAAAGTCTTAATACTTATGGATGAAAAGGTTTGCAAAGAAAACAGGATTACGTATTCCGTGAAACAGTATCAGTTTTAGAAATGCTATAAAAGAAAAAGAAATATTGCAGGCCAGGAAAAAAACAGTATGCTTTTTACAAAGAGAAACCATTAAAGTAAATGAGATGCTCTCGTTACAAAAGTATTTGAACAATGGTTAGTTTCAGTTTAGCTGCTGAACTTTTAAAGACTGGGTTTGCTCATAACACAAGGTGTACCAGCCTTAAAAAGCCATCCCTCAAACAAGGCAAGCTGAGTATTTTTGTATTAGCTACTTGAGCTTTGTGATTTCAGCTGTATGGTTTCAAAACAGAAAGTGTCATAGCTCTGTTTTCAACCTGCATCTCCAACCTTTAAAGTTCAGTATAATTTCCTGCGTCCCACCATTTCCATCCCCCACACCTCCTGCTTTCATAATAGACAGTTCACTTCTACTTGCAACTGCATAAGCTACAGCACACGCTTCTGGCTCCCAAGGAAAACATTAGGCAGTGGGTGTGCTTCCTTAAGATTGTATTGTACTTAAAGATAAGCCAAGCAGAAAACAAAGAGCACATTATAAGCAACTGGTATAGCTGCTTCTGAGGTTTCCAACACTTAAATAAGTTTGAAGTGGAGTGGATATTAATGACAAACAGCTACTTTCTTGATTAACAGCTGTACCATTGCTTTGCACTGGATGAATTTGGAGAGAACAGACCTTACTGATAACAATGCATTTGGCCAAGGTTATGCTTGTGATATTAAGCAGTGAGGTGAAAGTCAGTAATATTGTAGTGCATATCTACAGTAGGAAATACAACTTAGGATAGGATATCCAGGCAAATTTACCCAGGTAAATGGGATACCAGGTTTGTTACTTATCAATCCATCAGGCCCCACAAAGTCTTCCAAGGAGCAGGTCTGTTGGAGTGGAACATTAGGTAGGTAAGGTGCGTTAGGCAGGACATGCTCTAAATGGGAGCACATCGTTTACTTATGTCACATAAAATCTTCCATTACAAAGGAACCTAACAAGCCTTTCTCAGAAAACCTCTCCCACTTCTGATATTTGCAAAAAGCTTCTGATTCTTGGCAAACAGAGCGTCTTTGAGTTAGAAAAAGACCTTTTATTTGTCTCATCAAATTCTTTTCAGTTCACATTGATATAGAAATTGTTAAAAATCTCCATTTCCTTTCTCTAGTCTGCCAAAATAGCAATTAAATGCAAAGGTGGCTGATTAAAGTCTCAAGGGAACACAAAGTTTAGCACAGTTTTAAGTGATAGACTCTGCCAGTTAAACCATTTGTTTTAAATTCTGTTATCTGGAATATACTACCCAAAAAGGGCTTGTAATACACAGGATAGATAAAGAGCAATGGTTTAGAAAAGAGGAGGATTCTGCACCTATAGAGACTACATTCGGATCTGTTATTTGGGGAAGGAAGTGTCAAACCGTCACAAAGTGATTCTCAGATTATCTGAACATTACTGAGGATATGTGGAACAACATACCATCAACTAGAAAACTGCTCATAGAGATAGTGTAGAAAACAAGGGAAGTATGAGTTTATAGGACTATTTGACAAGGAGCAAGTATACTACCCCTAAAAAGAAAGAGTAGGGTCTTACTGCATTATTTTTTTTCAAGAACAAAAGTTGGGACAATGCTAGAATTGCCACAGTGAATCATCTATTGGCTTGCCAAGGTAAAATTACCAGAACTGACCTCTGGAAAGATACTATTAAAGTTATTGTCAATTAGATGTTAGCACTGCAAGTGATGTAGCATTTGTCTGGTGACAAAGATTGACAAATCAAGCAAGGACAGATGTAGGGATTTCTAGAATTACGATAGAAATACTTCCCTTGAAATACCCATCTAATGAGTAATAAGATCACGTCCTACTTAGTGCTAGGAACACTTTTCAGTGTATGAGTTGAGATATAAATCTAGCACTCCTCAAGAGTTTAAGGTTTTTTTTGGTAAATGAGAAGAGGAGAGATAGAGAAGATGGACAAGACGTTTTCTATATTCAGATTTGGCAGTACTGACATGCAGATTTCATTTTTATTCTCAGAATGGATAACATTTTGGTTTTAACTACTACACAGCATACTCTAGATCCTCATCATGCCATAAAAGAGTGCCCTTGCAAAATAGTAAGTTTGCAAGTAAGTAAAAATTGAAAATACACATAGATAAGTGTTGAGATGATTATAAGGCAATTAAATATTTTAATATAGAGTTCTGGGGTTGTTCTAGGATGGTTCCAGCATTGGACTCGTGCCAGTGAGAATTGCTCAGAACTACTGGAAAATCTGAATCAGAAACAGGATGCAAAATAAATTCCTGTTTTGCAAACAAAGGCCATGCTGAAATTTGCCACAGCTTGAAACTGACTAATTTCCAAAAACTCTCCTTGAAAGAAAATGGAAATCTGACTTTCGTAGAGAAAGGCTGAAAAGTATTGATCTTTATATATCCTTCAGCTTGCTAAATGTAGCTCTTCAAACTCTCTCTCTACTTCCCTTTATATTTCCATGCATTATAAGCTCCATTTAGACCCCAGATCCCCTGGTCAGAGTAACAGGACCACCAAATTTTCCCTAAAAGGGATAGTTAGCACCCCATTCATTCCAGGAGATCCATGGAGAAGTTCCCGTCTGTTTCCCTAACAAGTCTGGTCAGCAACAGATTTGGCAGAGTTTTATTAAAGGCATGGCATGCGTGTACATCTTCTAGGGAGAGAAAGTTCTTCGTTCAAAGCTTGCCGCCTCTTCTTCCTCTCTTCATGTATCTTTAAGTTATGGTGTATGTGCTCTTTACGCATTTCCCCTGCTTAAAACAGCTTTTATGGCCATAAGCCAGGTCTTAAACTAATAAGAAGACTTATATTAAAAGCAGCAGTCTGGCACCTATACTCCTAGTTTCTATGGTCCTATGATGCACAGTATAGCTATAAACTACATTTGGTCTGCAATGCTGTCTTATTTCTTTGGACAAAGACACCATATATAGACTATCCCTTTCGGATCTTTATATAGGGGTTTTATTTCTCTCAGTATTTATTTCAAATCCCAGTGCACCATAGAAAAGATGAGAAGTAGATACAAAGATGAAATTTGGTATGAAAAGGGAAGTTTGAGGTAGAATCAACTCAGAAGATATATCAGGAAGCATGAAGGAATGATCAAACTATGCAAATTACTCAAGACTTAGGACATACTAGCCCTTAAATGACAACATCTTTGGGAAGAAGCCACCAAGAATGGGGTGGAGACAGACAGGAATGGTGATTTTTGTATCTAAACCCAAGTGGGTTCTCCTTTCCTCTCTCAATTCCCCTCACATGCATGCCTACAGAAGTCTCCCTCCACCTGCTCAGCTTTCAAAGGAATTGTGAGAAGGGGCAGAGAGACAATTACATTGGCAAATTTCCTTTGTGGAAGTATTTTAAGTGTTTAAACTATCTGGATTGTTTCTGAAGGATATTTGTGTAACTCATCCCAGGGGAAGGGGAAGAAGGGGAAAAGTCTCAGAATCCTTGTGAGGTCTCAATAGTTCCTGAACCTTCAAAAAATGGACCTGAAAAAGACATGAGTGACAAAATTAGCTTGCATATTTTTCTATTTGCCTATAGTAAGTACAGACCAGAAGAGCAAGTTTAAACCCAGCTTTTTCTTTGTCTAATTATTCAAGTGAGGCAAAAATTCTCTCTCAAAGGTGAATAAACCTGAGCCATAAGTAAAGTCCTGCTTAAATATTGACACAGAATAGTATATTCTCTACCGCCCACTGTTTTGTTAGCAATTAAAGTATTAGATAACAAGGCACATGTACACAGCTGGATGAAGAAACCTCAAATTTCTGAACAGCTTCCCAGTTTCAAGAGTCGGCATGGAGTCAAAATGACCTTTATCTTGCCAGTGTTAACAAATTTAGATTAAATACACAGATACCAAATTCCTTGCATGATTTATCGACTCTGTAATGTTAATTTTTGTACCCATACAATTTATACAGTCTCATTTTACTAGATCCTGTATGAAGCAACATGTCAAGTATTTGACAATATTGAAGATGAATAGGGTGGTTGTTTTTTTGTGGGTTTATCCCCAACTCCACCCCCACCCCCTGCAGAGTAACCTGTGAATGCGCTGCTATTTGGAAAAGCACATACTTCACCTTGCAGACCAGACAGGCAAAGGGCTCTTGGTAGTTCAACTGTGAAGATGTTGCAAGGAGACAAATCTGAGCTCTGGAGCACTCACACTGAAAACACAGGTTTGGCCTGCTTTATTTAAAGTAGTACCAGGCACAAAAGAATAAGCATTGAGATGTAGGTAAAAATCAAACTCTGAGAATATTACTGTGATTTTTCTGTGCTTAAATATCTTGTTAAGAAGGCACACCATACTGTCAAAGCTTAAAACTAACATCTACTTCCAACTGTCCACTAGCAGTGCTTCAGTTATAGGTGGTTTGTATGTTTATTTACATATTTATATATTTATAATCCTATTTTCATTGGTAGATTTACTCAGGTGGTCAGGTTGTAATTTAACATCAGTCTTCTTTCAGGAACAAAGCCATTTTAAGAGGTTCCTGCTTTCACTTCCTCCACATGCACATTCCCATCCCAGCACCACTGTTCATTGCCCATCATTTGCACTGGTGCAAATGATCATGACACTATGCTATAAACCTCATTCTTGAAATGATAAAACTAACAAAGACCTATCTTTGTAGGCCGGGATTCTTGGAAAACCCTAACAGGAATTAGGTGACACCCCACTGAAACATAAACAGAATTGGTTGTCAGCTGATCTGATACAAGTACTTTTTATTCTGTAGTAAGGTAAATCAGAATAGTTCATTTGAGCCTCTCAGCCCTAAAATACTTGAGAAATAACATCAGATAATAACAATACACTGAAGTTCTATTTCACAGGTTCTTACTTTTCAAGAACAGCAGCAAAGCTGTAGTTACAACTGGCATATTTACCAACTCACAACAATAGGGAAAGGCAGTCATAAACAATGCTTATGCTTATGTTCTGATAAAAGTAAAATTCTTAAATAAGGTTCTTTCAGTACCTTAAGATAAAGATTCAGTACCATAAGAAAAAGCATATTTGCTTGTTTAAAACTTGGTGTAAGCTGTGTATCTGACTCCTATTTCTGCAAAAACTCAGAATAATTATTTTTAAGATTAACTGAATGCAGATTTGTACAAAAGAAATCACTGAAGGATACAATTCCCTGAATACAGCTGTGAGGTCAGAAGGTCAGACACATGCTCCCTCTCACACCCCCAGCTATATATTGAAATATCGTTAGCAAATTACACAGTGAAAGGAACACATAAGATGGCTTTAACATTGTCAGTTAAGCATTTCACCAGAACTGTTTTGTTTAATAGGTTTGCTCAAATCTAAGGATACGATGATGAGCTGAGAGATTTGCTTAACATCCTTGTGTGGCATGCATACCTCTAATCTATGGGATGGGGTTTAGGTGGCAGAATGACTTACTGCATGGGCCTTGCTGCCTGCAGTCTGCAGCAGAAACACACGGTCCTCAAGGGAACATAAATTTGCTGTTCCTGTTTTTGTATCCATTTGTCACAGCACAGAATGAATGCTCACTCCTTCAAGTGCGGTTAAAAGCTACATGGTCTGAACGGGGCATATGGGGGTAGCTACCATAAATCTGAAATTATTAGTTTAGTTTTCTGAACTCTGCATTCACTTAAAAATACAGTTTGTGAGAAAGATCCACCACAAAATGGGAAGTTACAGTTTATGGTCCTATTTAGTGGCAAGTTTTCTTTAAACTAGCCTGCATTTCATGAAGCAGCACTTCAGACACAAATAATCACTAACTCAAAGTAGTAGAGTGCAGGATCAAAACCAGGTTTCTTTAGGACAGAACTAAATTTGGATTTCTAACGAGGAACGTCCCTTGTAGCCAGTGAGGGCTGAAGAGAACATTTGAAAGGGGCAGCTGGAGCAGTAAAAATGCTTCTTGCATGGTGCCTTACAGTACTAAAGGCACATTTTGGTTCTGCCTCACCAGGAATCCTGAAGCTCACACGCAGCCTTTGTAAGGTTTGCTCACCCTTAATCTTCTTTCAGCACAGCAACAATGCCTATTTCGTTTAATTATGATAGTCAGACAAGGGTAGGCAGAGAAGATCCTTTAAGGCCCTGTGTGAGCTCATTTTTGGCAAAGTCGCCCGTCCTAGGATACAGGACTGAATGGTATTTTG
The DNA here is from genome assembly GCF_036417845.1 of Apteryx mantelli. Classification (NCBI taxonomy): domain Eukaryota; kingdom Metazoa; phylum Chordata; class Aves; order Apterygiformes; family Apterygidae; genus Apteryx; species Apteryx mantelli. The sequence goes on from NC_089984.1 coordinate 39,606,956, forward strand.
ACCTCCTGTAGCTCCTCAGAAGATGATGGATCTGAAAACAACTTTGGTTCCATCGTCATCTATGAAACAGCATCTGTGAAACAGCAGAGTGAGTATTTTGAGCGCTGGGCCACGTGCAGCAGCTGGATATTTCCTATGATGGAGGCCCCAGCATGGCTTTGAAAAGTTTTCTTTGTAATGACTAAGCAGCAACGCTCCTGAGGCAGCAGGAGAAGGCTGCCAAGGAAGGACTGACTCATGCTCACTGTCAATACTGCTAGCACTCTGCTGGCTTGCTGAGAGCCACTGATCCTGGCTTGGAGGCAGGCTCATTAGACACTTCATAAAAGCACAGCCAACAAAGTTGGAAGTGGATATGTACCACACTATGTCGCCAAACCTTCTTATTCCTATGTCTCTTTCCTAGTTAACACTACACAGTATAGAATCTATTACAATCACCCAAAAGATCATCATTAGAGGAAAATTTAACTGCTTTCAGAGCTATGCTGAGGGTAGTTTGGTCTGGGTCAGCACAGCTGCCTGTTAAAACCAGATAGTTTCTGAACATGCAAATGAGAACCTCCTTTCCCTGCTGTCCTTCCCTAGGAGAGATCCTGCCAGCATATGCCGCCTTCCCAACCCTCCCCTCCCCAGGCAGGGGTGGTGCTGCAGCCCCCTTCGCCGCTCACAGAACACAACTGAACTAATCCCTGCTGCCTCCGCACTGCAGAATCGCAACCCTAGGACACTCATACCGCTCCACAGCAATGTCAAATGCTTCTGTAGGAGCCAGCCTAGGCCCACAGGCCAATTACATCATACCTGTGCAATATTTTCAGGCAGAATAAAGTTCTCTGCCCCTAGGCAAAGCTGTGTGACCATGGTTGTAAAGAATAGAACACAGTCTTCGCATTCTGTGCCAGCAGGGCTAAACTTGAGCCAGCACTGCAGAAAACCATGGCAATGCAGCAGCAGGGCCAGCTTAGCGCACTGACACAGTGAATGGCAGTTTTCCCTGCACCCCTGCAGTTGCTGTGTAGATAGGAACATTCAGTACAAAGGACTTGAATCTGCTCTTACTCTTCACAGTGTAAATCGGTAGTTATTTCATTGGAATGTAATGAGCCAGTAAAGTCAGGGACAGGCTGGCAGCATATATGTATAACAGAAAGAAACCATACCATGACTCTTGAAATTACAGATTGGTTACTATTTATAATTGTACAACTGCTCATATTTGAATAGCTTGTTGAGCTCTAGACGCTCTAATGTTTGGAAAAAATGTACATATATATTTGTATGCCTTCCTAGAAAGCAGGTTACAGCATTAGGCATAAGCTATTTTTTTGTTATTACAAAACACCTCCGTAAGCTGAAGAGACTGATAAAAAACTGACCTAGCAAGGAAGCAGGTCCAAAGAAATCATGATTAGCTGAGAATTCTAAAGAAGCTTGCAGGATGCGTATATTTGGTAATATCACCATTTATAACCCTATCCCTTAGAAACAGGCCAGATGAACTGTTCTCTAAGATCATTCATCAACCTGTGACACACAGACAGTAAAACAGCTCAGTGACTAAAGCACAACTACTGGTATTGCAGTTGTATACTACCACAGAAGCCACAGTGGCCAATCTCCAGTGACCATCACATTTCAAAATTCAGTTTGTCTTCAGTGAACTTTAAAGGAATAAACTGATAGGAGCTTAGAAAAATAATGTTATTTGTGTTATTTCTACACAAGAAGAAAAAGAAGATCTATATTTACATAGCTTTCTTAAAGAGAAAGAGAGGAATGGGATGAGTGGGTTTGGTCACTTACCTGATAAGACTACATAAAGTTATCAGATATTATGATTTTTACTATTCATGTACCAGAGTACTTATTTTCCAACTCTGGGGCTCAGCAATATCTCATACTTCACAGAACTGCTTTTATTTAATGCATCAAGGGTCCTGTCCAAAAAGGTGCCGCAATGTCCAGCTACTTAGTAGCCAGAATGAACCCTCTGCTAAACACCTTTATAGTACCTACAAAGTGGTATGGGATAAATTAGTCACTGCATTGGGCCAGCAGCCCAACCAAAAAAACAGCCTATACGTACAGTGGCCAAGAGCTGGTCAGCACAGCACTGAGCAAAAGCCATATCTTTTCTCTCCTACCTCTTATGAGAGCTCAGGCATCTTCCCAAGGACCTCAGAGTCACACAGCACATTTATATGAGGCTCTGGTGACGGGCGCACTCACCTGAGTGATGGCTGTCAGCTGGCTGGGAGCAGTGGTGCTGGGGAGCACGGGGAAAGGGGGTGCGCAGCCCCTGGCAGGTCCCCTCCTCCAGATGACCCACTCCAGCCTGGGGCTGCTTTCATCCCCGCTGTTGGGCAGTCAGCACTTGCCAAAAAAGGCCAATAACTGCCAGACTCTCCCAGCCCATGAGTCCCACTGTTGGGGAGGAGAGGAGGAGGAAAGAAAAATAAATAAATAAATAAATAAATACATAAATAAATAATAAAGACTGATGAGCCCAAAGAGACAGCACAGGGAACATGACACAGTGGTTGGAATGATCACCAGGAAACAGAGAAATGCACCTTTTAGTGTTTACTGCTAGCACAAGATTTACAGCTGCAGGCCATGCCAGGTCAGTGCCCTAGCCAGAGGTTCAGGCCTCTTGCTAAGTTGATCTTTATTTCATTTTCCACACAGCAGTGCAGCCTCAACAAGCAGATGGAGAGATTTCCCACACACACATCCCCCACAATCTTCTCCTCAGGGGTGGGAGACTGGGATACACAGGTGTGAATCCTCTCAGCCCCACAAACACAAGAGTCCAACTTGCAGAGTAATTTCTAGCCTATTTCTTCAGCTGTAGCTTCACGTAGGTTGCAAGCTAGCAGAAAGACAGCAGTGCTACCGAAAGGACAGGTCTTGTACCACTCAAAGGAAAGCCATACTGCTACCCCATGCCTTCCCTTCAGCTAAGCAAACCAGCAACAGCCAGTCGCTAACCAAGTTTGGGCTGTAGCCTTGCAGGCTCTACTGCTGACACATGGGATGGGGTGCCAAAGGGGAGGAAAGGAGCAGCACATGACCCAGCTACTTCTCTCTGGAGCATTGCCGGTTTCTCGGGCTTAAAAAGCACACAAAAACCTCAACCTGAGCAACAAGCTCCTCTACCACCACTCCCTGAGAACCACTAGTGCATTTCACCCTGCCAGTGTGCCCCAAGCACCACTGCTAGGCAATGCCACCAGAGAGACATACCTGACCCCCCAAGGAGGCAGGCACCAAGCTGCCACATCCTGCTGAGCCTGCAGCAGTTCTGGGAGTACAAAGCGACATAACTCACAGCACCTGCTCAACTTTAATGGCAATCATCCCCTGGGCAGGTGGTTGGCCACTGCAAAGGCTTTTCATAACTCCAGTTCTGCTCGAGTACCTAATACTTCCAAAGTCCTGCTTTGGACATCTCATGGTCATCTCTAGGATGTGAAATATCAAAGAATATTTGGAAAGAATCATACCTCTCTGATGGGTGTTACCATATTGTTAGATGGAGTGTGAGATCTACTGACTGTTACTTACCCTAGAATTATAATAACTCCTATGATAGTTATAATTGTATGTTGCAGAAATACATTAGGCTTTTATTTGTTAATAGCTTTATAATAGCTTTTATTGTATTATTGCTTTATAATACTTTATAATTGCTTTTATTGTACAAATTGTTTCATAATAGCTTTTATTTTTTATAATAGCTTTTATGTATTTATTTTATAATTTAAAAGAAAGTGGTAAAGCAATACTTGTTCTAAATGATGAATTAAGTAAATGAGTAATATTAAACCACAGAAACTATGAATTTTGAAACTCATTCAGTTGCCTGATGAGTACTTCAAGTGAGAGTATTGTCACATTAACTGTAGTCCAGCAGATTTGATGAGAAGACCCTAAATCGTATTCTATTCAATTTTATTTCATTAGACCAGTGGATTACCAGGTGCTCCAGAAAATGTGCATGATATAGGGAAGATACTCAACATACTCAAATCACATTTAAAAAAAAACAACATATAAAGTACTTCCAAGAGGTCAGCCACAGATAAACATTGAATAACTGGGGTGCATGGTCTCTGTTTTCCCATGCCTTCTCCCCATCCGGATGTTTTTGGCAGAAGTCTCAAAGTGAAACTGATAGCTACACATGTTCCTTTCAAGGAATATTCCTTGCAAGGAGTATTTCTCAGGTGTCCCCCCACAATTTACAGAATGGTACAGCTGTTGAACACCAGTGTTCAACACTATCTATCTATCGCATAATTTAATATAGGTTTATCTCGTATTATATTTTAAAGACTTTGAGTCTTCATTATTATTCCTTCACTGCTTTTTGGCATTACAAATTTGTCTTTCAGGGCAACAGCAAAGTACTGGCAAAGCAATTGCAACCCAGAAAAATGAAAGACTCCCAACGCCTAAATGTCCCAGATTTTGTAATAGACAGTATTAACAATACTAGTAACAAGCATCCATTCTCAAAGCCACTTCATTCTGTTTTTGGCAAATACTTTTGGAATTGACATTGCTTTGGAGCAGCATGCTGGACAGGTGTTTCTCATTTGACATAATAGTAATTAAGGTAACAACAGCTTTAGCATGGGAAAGACATGCACAAATGGGAGAAAAATCTAATAATGAGGTGAAATAAAGGGGTGTGGCAAGAAGTTCACAAAATTGCTTGTAACAGTGATTTACAGCTCATATGGGGAACATTATCAAACACTACAACATGGCAACTACAAACCTTGAATATACAGATTGCTTCTGAGATCATTGGCTCAGACTGGCACTGAGGCCTGATTTCACCACCTGGAAGACATCAGTAGATTGGCAATTTTTTTTTCTTTTTTTTTTAATTAGCCAATTGCAGAACATTGACATAATTTTGCTCACAGAATCATAGATTCAAAACAGACTTTACAGGTAGTCCAGCATCAGTAGGTGTTGAACTGCTTCCCAAACACTGTGCTTTTAAAAGCTAATTTAAAAATGACTCTAGAAGTAATAATCTCACCTCTTTCTCTGGAATGTTGCACAATCTACAGGCCTCCTACTAGGGTGTGCTTCAACAGCAAAAGGTTAGAACAGATTTTAAAATCCCTTATGCTTGTGGGTATATTCAAAATTATGAAGAAAAGGTTGCTTATTACTAGATCTTCACAGCACATGAAAACCCTAAACACTGAATATACAATTTGTATTAGAAGACTACTTTTCTAGGAGAGGATTATTTTGTAATCAAATGAACACAAGCAGACACCATAAACTCAATCCTGCTTTGGATATGTGAGGTAGGCGTGTTCAGCTGGTACAAAATAAAGTACAGTTCACAGACTGCGTAAATTGATGCAGCTTCCTTGAATATTTATTTATATTCATTTATTCATTTATACCTCCTGATACTCTCATTTACTTTGCTAATTCAGAAACTTAATTTAACATTTAATATGATCTCAGGAAATAATCCATGCCCCTCTTACATCTGCAGTGATAGTTTTCTCTCTAAACTGATCAATACACTGATGATATTAATATATGAAGTTTACCAGAGCACAGCTGGGGACTTCTGCTTTAGCTTTTGGAAATGTGTGCTAAAATAATTTTTTAAAAAAACTCAGTCTCCTCAGAAACATAAGCCTAATCTAGCAATTCATGATTCTGACTACACTAAAAGGATAAAGGAAAACAGACTTACCAGACTGTAATTGTGATCTCAGCTTTCAGCCATACGACAGTTAACTATTCTTGAAACTAATGTTCTTCTGTTGGCTTATATGCTTATTTAAGAGAGGAATGAAATCCTTGATCACTCAAATGAGTGTTTAAGGTAATAGAGTATTTGGCAGATTTAGCTTACCTAAGCATAGAGAATCCATGAACAGATTACAGCCTGTTTGAATATTGTCCTTATTAGAAATCATTACAGGTTTTCTTTTCTGGTATTGCTTTACTTCCCTTTTTTCATTGATTGATTGCTCATATGGCTGCTAAACACTTGCCATTTTATCCAATACTGCTTAGTAAATATACACATTCCTTTGTATTAACACCTTAATGTTATGCCTTGTCCAAGCCCCTTTTCTATTCCCAGCCTTCACCTGAGATCTCCCACTCCTTTTGCACCACATGTTGATTAAAGAATTTGTGTGGCTGCTCTCTGAATGAATTGTAACCTTCAGCAAAAGGCAGGAACAAATATATTTTCTAACATTTTTTTCTGAAATTGATCTCAGGTTACATTTACAAGGCAAAATTATCAATGCTAATCCCTTCCTTGTTCATCACTTCAGCAGCTTCTGTGATCAGCCAGAATTGCTGTATTCATTTTTTCTCCCTTCTTCTTGGAGAGGTGAGCAAGCACCTGTAATGAAAACATGGCAGACACAAAACTTTGGTTCTACTGAAGCAAATGATTTTAAAAGTTGTTTTTCCAAATGTTCAGAGAAGGTAAGAATTCAGTGCTCATAGTGTGTGAACTCCAAAGTGGGAATATGGCCAAGATGAATTCAGTTCAAAATCCAAATAAATATTCACCAGGTCTAGTCTGCACCACCTTTTAAATCTGTGACCATTTCACGTCGCCAGAATGATGAGAGATCCCTACTTTCTACAGTGTTGTCCAGAAAGGCGTATTAATAAAACAGAGCTTGGAAGGTGGTTAAATAAAAAACAAAAAGCCCTCTAGAGTTAGTCATCAGCTATTAAAAGTGATTTGTTTATACTTTATATTTGCTGTGGATCTTGTCCTCCTTGGGACAACTTTGGCACAAGCACTGTGTTCATCAGCATAGAAGTAGGCCCAGAAAGGTAATCCAGAGTTGTGATGCGTCCAGCTTACACTGAGCATGCATGAGCCTCAAGGAAACACCTGCACCATGGCCCTGTGTCTGGGTCTTTCTTGACACAGGAGCAGTCAAGGCTCTTAGAAAGCCTTTTGCACAGGCCATCTCCATCTCATTCCCACAGAAGCCCTGATTCTGGCACAGGATTGACATTCAGTTTGATTTTGGTGGTAATAAAGGATGTTCATGAAGCAAGTATTCAAGCAATTTCTGAATTAATGCGAGAGTCTTATAGCACTGTTGTAAGAGAGAGAGGAAGCCTCTCCATGTAGGAGTTTCAGAAAGAACCCGTGAAAACAAACAAGGCAGATATCACTTTAATCACATACAAGCAGGGTCAGGCAGCCCTTGTTTCATCAGGTCCTCTCTAATCACATACGCCAAGTTTTAGTTGCACAAAATCTCTCAGGAAAAAGTGAAAACTGCACTAGTGAGTCTTAGCCCTAGCTGCAGATGTACACTGTCCATACGTTAATCATGCACTTAATGAAGAAATTAATAAGCCAGGAAAAATTACAAATTTCTCTTAAATACCTGAAGCACAAACCCAGTTGCCTATAGCCACTGAAAAAATATTGCTGATAAAGCATAAACAGATGCATATATGGAGTATACTTTATCCTCCAATGAACAAATTACAGTATGGTCAGGGTGTAGTGACTTAGAGTAACAGGAGATAGCCTGTCCCCTTCTACATTAAAACATGCTTGCTGTCTCTCTCTCTCTCCTCATTCTTACAGTTGTAATTATCTTATAATAATTAGATTGCTCTTTAGTAGTTAAAATGAGGACAGCTCCTTCAAGCTATACATGTGGTTTATTCCTTAACCATTTATAATTTTGCTACTAGGAGCAGTATACTAGCTCCTCTTAGACTTATGAGACTGCTGACATTTTCACTGCATTATGTGCCAGGTTTGTACTATTATATTTGTAATTCTAAGAAATGTCATAGGCATCCAGGTATCATGCTGATCCCTACGTGTAATTTGAAAGCAAACATCCAATGAGAAGAATTTATCTAAAGGATGCTCCAATGAGTTGTATTAATTTAGTCTTTTGACATGTACCTCTTACAGCACCAATGCGGCAATTACGTCTTTTTATAAATTCCTTTTCCTCTTTATCTAAAACAAAATGTTCTACACTGATCATATTGAAGAGCCAGTCATTTCGGATTCACACAGGAAGTTGCTATGCTGACATGTGAGGACTACCTCAAGACAATTTCTTCAGGCAAGTCATTACAACTTTATGTCTTGTGATATAAGGAATTTTATCTAGAGGAACTGGACAGAGAGTTGGTCTGAAAACTCAAATGTTTAGCCAGCTGAACTCATAGTAGGGACACTACTTTGCGTGTCCAAGCTCTCAAACTATCTGAATCTTAACCTCTCCAACAAAGTCTAAATAAAACAAAACAAACATTCTCTAGCAAGTTAGTGAGTGCTTGTGTTAATTTAATTAAATCCCTGTTTTAGGACAAAGTTAAGAGCCAGGTTCAATACAGATGAAGGCATAAGCCTTCATCCAGTGAAGCAAGTCATCCAAAAAGGTTTTTCATAGTATCTTATTAGAATTGATAAGAAATTAATATCTCTAACAAAGCAAGTCATTATTCAGATATGGCAATAATGGCAATGATATTTTGATAGTGTATCATGTTCATCAGAATCCTTGGTAAAACTTAGAAAAAGACAGAACATTTTATGTGCTCTTTGGATATCTGAAAATATAAGTGACAGATGTGAGAGCAGCATGTGATATCGGTCAGAGAAAGCTAAACTCAAGTGGGTTGTTTTCATTGCCTGCCAAAACACAACAGCGATGAAACTTTCCTGTAGTAAGAGAAAGATTTAGAAGTGTCCCTCTGCATCCCACTGTTTCAGCTGCTTCTCAGACTTACGGCTTCAAACTCCTATCCAGCTGCTGGTATTTTCATTCCAATTAAGTTTTGAGTGTTTTATAAACAAAATATTTTTGTAGAGTGACTATTAAGGTATTATCATGGTCTGATTTCAAACAACAAATGCTTACTGAATTGCTGAGACTGAGTCTGAGAGATGAAGAAACATATGTTTGGAGATTATAAAAAATGCTAAAAGAATTTGGCAAGTAGAAGTCTGAGAGCTGAGTTTGATTCAAGGGATGCCAGAGTATTGAGGGCTGTGGTAAACAGTAAACCAGACCTCTTTTGTAAGCTGTCCGTTAATAAGGGACCTGAGGGACACATTATAAAATTAACAATTGGCAAATTTAAAACAAATCCAAAATCCAGCAGAGTACATGCAGTGTCCAGGTTATACGGTCAATGCAGCAGCTGTCTTGAGAAGATCGTATGAGGAGGCACTGGAAACTGGTTACTTGTTCTAAAATAAAATTGAGATCCTTTTCTCAGGAGGTAAAGTGGTTGCAAGTAAGTCCAGGATGGAACCTGCTTGCTCCTACAACCATCAATATTAACACAGGACCAAGTACACATCATGTGGGGGACCTTTAACAAGGATGGGGTTCTTGCTCTAGACATCCTTTTGGGGTCGAAAGCAAATGTGAGAAAATGTACTTTTACCCCATCAGCTGATTCCTCCTCTGCTACTGCTGGTGCAGGAAGAGAGGCTGTAGTGCCTGGTGCTGCATAAGGGAGCAGAGAAGGCGTTCAAGGAGAGAAGGCAAACCATACAAGCAACGTTCCTCCTGAGTGTTTGGTTTTGGAGTTTTAGGTACCTTTCTCTAATGCATCTCAGCAAGCCTTCTGCAGAGAAATAGCAAATAACAGCAAACATGCCATCACCCTGCCAAGTGCTGAGGGCACTGAGCACTGGTAGAAACAAGTCATTGGACTTGGTGGGCTAAGAATATGATCCAGAATTGCAATTAGTAAATGTCCTATCACACTAAGTTTAGGATATGACACACACAAATGTTTAACATATCACACCATTTACCACAAGATTCCGGAAAGAAACCAACATTTTTCTATTAATTATGTGAAACAATAATCACTACAGCGAGGCGGCTCCTTTCTGTAACTCTTAAGTGCTACGCCCACAGCCGTATGAGTGAGGAAATAACATGTCTGCCAGCTCTGGAGCCATCTTCCAAGCATCTGTGGCCATTGTGTTCCTGTAGGGATGGCTGAATATTTAGAAGCAGTCAACACATTCCTTTTATGTGAAGCTTCTCTGCAACTAATTATTATAATGAAAAGGCTAAGTACAGGGAGGATAAATACACAGTGATAATTTCCTGCAGATTCATAGTCCCAGCATTTGAAATGCTCACATTTATCTAGATGTATGCAGTCATTCCACCTTCAGAAGAAGGTTCCTGGTACATGATGCACATTTTTCAAAGTGGTGTGCTAAAAGCCAAGCATCCCACACTTCAAATATTCTTTGCCTTTCAAAGAATGGGACAAGTGGGACTTTAGAGATAGAGACAACTTCCTCATTGCTTTACTCTGGCACCATAGGAAACTTAATCGTGTGGGTACTGGCAAAAGGCCTGTTTTTAATGGCATCTAATGTACACAGATTTTGTTGAGAGAGATCCTTGTTACTTTTTTAATTTGAGTCTTGGGTACTGCCTCTACAGCAGATCAAAAACAGAAGTTCAGATAAAGATGAGATTATAATGAAAAATAAACTTAGGAGAATGAGTGCTGGCCTTTCCTGACTATTAAACACAGAATTAGGTGCATTTACACATGCTTATAGTTGCAGTAGATATAGCAACGACAATAATGACAGTGCATTTATTAATGTGTATAATCTCAAGGAATACTAAGCATTTCTTCTCAAAGTATAAACAGTGGACAGAGGAGTAAAACATCAAAATGTTTTGGATTTGTTATGTGAACATTGCAATTACCTTGAGGATAAAAATTTGCACAAAATGGTAAGAAAGTATTAAATAAAATCAAGCTACTTCTTAATCTACTTGTGCTCCTTGGTAGTTTTCTGGAAGTCAGGTTGCTAGGCTAGGAATATGGGTGGATACAGAGATACTGTGGAAATAAGCAATCCAAAGCTATTTAAGAAATTGTTTACAAATTCAGCATGCAACTTTGCCATGTTTGTAGCTTATCTTTGCTATGAATTAATTAAGTGGGAATGTTTCCCCCCCTAAAGGAACATACTATTCATGACTGCTGTTCCTGCTGTTCCACTGAGAGAGAGAAAGCAGACATTGTGCCCACAGAAACCATAAAAATTTGGTGACTTACCACTTTGTCATTTGACGTCCCTTTTACCTCCACTCCTACCCCAGGAGCCAAAGTGAACCCCTAGAGCTGAAATGGCAAAGAGATTCTTGTCTCCCCCTTGCTCCTTCATTTTTTAAAAAAATACTTTAGACCTTTGGGGCTTTTTGAGTGACTGAAAACAATTTGGAAAAGCTACCATCATCTTTTCTTTGTTTTCACTCCATGCCTCCTGAAGCCTCAACTCTAACATAATGACATTTGAAAAGGATTTTGTGAACAGTATCTGGAAACTTCAGCTGAACTGACTGATTATGTTTAATTGAATTTTGGTCTCATAAAAGCAGTAGTGTAAGTCTACCAATTGTCAAACAGAGGAGGTTAATTAATGGAGCAACAGCTGTCTGTAGTTGAGTTACAAAGAAATCTCCACAAATATGAAAGTCTTTGAGGATGTATGTTTTTTAACTACTGCTGTGGTGTGTGCTCTGGCAGGGGTTCTGGGCTGAGGCTGTGAGGGCAGGAGGTGGAGGAGACTCCAGAAAAAAGACAATGACTATAGAACTATGAAAAGCAACTAACTGTTGCCGCTTCACTTTTCGTCTGTCCGCAGCGAATGAAACAAAGCGTAAAGAAAGCCACAGCAGATTTTCTCTTTTTGTTTATTGCAACACTAAGAATAAAGGGAGCTTAGCACATATACTTGTAACTTGGCTTCACAATTACATAAGAGGTGGAAAAATAAAGATTAGAGACTTCTAGAACAGCCCAGGAATGGATGACTTCCTTAAGCCTGGATCAGAGTGACATCCTTCATATTTAGGACAGTCAGTATTGAAGGAGCAACTGGAGATGAAATTCTGGGGTGATTTTAAGACTTGTTGGAACAACTCAGAGCTGTAGCTGCTACTTCCCAGTTAAGTCCCATGAGGACACACAGAGTATTTGTGAACAATGAAGCAAAAAGTCAAATGAGAGGAGCAGGCAAAGCACTGCCAAATACTCAAGAAAAAAGAACTTTTAACTCACAATAAAAACATTTCTTCTTCAGAACTTTTTTTTCTGGTTAGTTACATCTATACTGAATCCTCCAAAACTCTGTCATGATTAGGTCTATTATATAATAGACAACTGAACATCTAAATGACGTTAGCCTCATGATTTCGCAATCTGTAGCAGGGGCTGGACCTACAAGAATTCTAGCACAGATCCAGTCTTTATAGCTAATTAAATAGAGATGAATATTCTATCTTTATGGAAAAATACCCCAAAAGTGCTATTGAACATTAAAAAACAAACCAATGGATCACACTTCATTGACCAGTTGATAAATAAGTATCATACCTCCTCTGAAGTCAACATCAGCTGAAGAATTCTACCATTTGGTATAACAGCTGTCAGGGAATAAATCCTGGAAGTTTTGAATGAGAGAAAAATGTAAATTTGGGAGAACATGCAAGCAAATTTTTATTATTTCATTTCTTTAGCAAATGAACCCTTGTTTTCTTCCCCAAACCTGTGGTCTGAAAAATGCAAATGTTTTGTAAAAAATTCTTGTCTAAAAGTAAGAAATGAAAGGTAGCCAAGAAATCTGGTAAGAAGAGGGAGTATTCATGAAAGAAAATGCTTCATAAAAGTTGGCTGCATCAGGCAAGTTGCTTGCTGGCAATTTCATTTCAGACCTTTTGGCAGTTTCACAGGAGATGAACACACAGCCATTCAGGTTGGCAGCTCCCTGGAGTTGGTGAGGAGAAAAGGAGCAGTTTCATAAAGAAACACTGAATTAAGAGCAGTACCAGCTGCACAAATTTTCTTCTCTCACCTCTTTTCTCCTAGTGTATTGTCTACTTTTGGTAGACCATCACTCTCCTTTTAGCTGAAGTCCTTTGCATGCATCTTCTGCATCATCAATATGAAGTCTGCACTGAGAATATTTCTCATCTCTGAACTAGTTTTGCATAGGCAGTAACTGCATACTATGGGCTATATCTTCTTCTCTCCAAAAACAGCAGCACCTCTTATAATTTTGGTGGGAGGAGGAGGCAACTCTATTGGAGAAATCTGTTACAGAAAGTTTAAGTGGAGCAAATTTAACAAAAATTGGTAAATACATTTTGTGTGAACAAATTTTGCCCACTGTGAAAGAAAGCAGGTAGATGCAAAATATAATCCAGCTGGTCAGAGCAAAGAACAAAGGCATCCTTCTGCTGTTGCATTTAATTCCCCTCCTCAGTAAATATCGTCATAGGCAGGCTGCAGGTATGAATAGTCAGAGTTTCCTCAAAAACATTGACACTAACCTTTCTCAGTGGCAAACAGTTCTCAAGTGCTATTGACAGCTAGGACTTAACACTTGAAACTCAGGCATGATGTAAGAAGACGTAACTCCATTTTTTCCAGTGGTGTTACACCCATGCTTTTCAGACAGGGATATAGGTCAGTATTCTAAATACCCAAACAACTGTTCCCACATCAGATCCCTCATTGTATTGCATTTAGCAGCATAGCATTATTTAGCTTTCAGTTGTACATCTCTGTGGCAACAAAGTTTTGGAAAAAAAAGTACCGCATGCTGCTGAATAGACCTAAAAAAAATTATAGCTGTGCCAGGGAAACATGTCTAGACGAAATATTGCACCTTGGCTACCTTCTTTTCTGAGATGTCTTTAAAACAGTCGTCTTTGGCAGTATAAATTTTTTTCCAGAAATTTTAATTCTCTTTGGTTCCAATATAATAGGCCATAGATTTCTCCAGACAATAGTGACACTGGGGTTTCCATTTGCCTTTGTATTTTTCCATTCTCTCCCTATTGCCTCAGACAATTCAAAAGCACAACGCCATAGCAGAAGAGATGAGTTGCTTTGCCTCAAGGAAATATTAGTCCTCTCTGGAAATCCTCTGAGGCTTTGGAAAAAGCTTGTCCAGTAAGTCACTCTTTCAAGGGAGGCAGCCTGGTCTCAGCATACAGTGCTGATTAATGCAGGGTACCAGGCTCCTCACAAGCCCTCTTGAGAGGTACTGAGACTCCCGGCCTCACTCACAGCATGCTGGTTGTAGGGGACAAACGTGTGTTTCAATGCACAGCTGTGCATCAGGAAAAAGGCTGTCAAAAGCACCGATAAGATCTCCAAGAAATATAAAAATCATTAGACCTTGTTGATACTTAGAAGTGTATTCCTCAGGAAATTGTGGTATTTGGAAAAAAAACTGATTATCAGTCTGGACCAGATATGAAAGATTTTAAAAGACAAATTATTTGCATAACTTGGGTGTCACTTTGAGTTAGTCAGACCACTCCTTTTTAATAAAATTAAATTATTCCATTCTAACTTTGACTTTATATATTTAGTCATCTACAATACATGAAACACATTTCAGCATAAAGTGAGTTCATTTCCTTCTGACAAGGTCACTCTGATAGGATCACATCATTCTGATAAAGTCAAAATACTTCTCTACCTTCCGCCAGACACTTGTGCTTCAGAAAGCTTTTGACAAAACATTGTTTTCCACCTCATGGGAGTTCAGTCAGAAAATTTTTGGCCTGCTGTTAATAACCAGAAGCAAGCCAGGACCTGAATCTTAAAATGTAAATGCCTTAATATGGGGGACTCTCTATTTCTTCTTAAACATACTCCTAAATTAAATTTACTATGCAATACATGCCACTGACAAATTCAACATGAGTTAGCACAGCTTTCCAGAGCTCCTCTGCATACCTAGGTTATATTATGCCAATAATATAGATTTGCAAACTCATAGAAAGGTCTTGTTTGGAAGGGACCCCCTAGAGATCATCTCAGCCAACCTTGTGTTGAAAGTAGGGCCTTAGATCAGGTTATCCAGAGCCCTGTCAAGCTGAGTCTTGAATATTCCCAGCAAGGGAGATTCCACCACTTCTCTGGGCAACTTACTCCAGTGTTACATTGCTCTCACAGTGAAGAATTTTTTTCTTATATCCAGGACAAAATTCCCTGAAGCAACTTATATCTGTTGCCCCCAGTCCTGTCACCATCAGTCCTTGTGAAGAGAGTGCCTCCATCTTGTCTCTACCTACCTTTTTACGCACTGGAATACTGTGATCAGGAGGTCCATGCTAAGAGTTCTATGGAAAACATGGTTAATTAATAGGAATTTTGCATAGGTAACTAACAGGGGAAAAAAAAAAAGAAAGAAAATTCACTCCACAGTCAAAGTCTATTGCCTTTAACCTGCATGTAACATTCAAGTTAATGTTAATTGTGTTAATCACGATAATGAAAACTCAAAGTATTCAGACATATTTATGGATGTGGCAGGGTTGACAGTCTTTCCAAGAACAAATTGTTGACGGTAACTTATGCCTTATGTTCTGTCACAAGAAATGTATTACATTTACAGTAGAAAATCAAATATATTTATAATAATTGGATAAAAATATGCAGATATATAACTTCCTGATAACAGAATGGACAGATGACCTTTTAAAAACAGGTCTTGCTTGCCTTTTTTTCTTTCTTCTATGAATAACAACTTTTTTGCCTCAATTTTTGTCTTTGTTATTTAAGGCTACTTAAAAACATCCAAAAAACCCAAAACATATGATGGTTTCTGGAAGTTTTGCTGAAGAGCTACTTCTCCAACAGTTCTTTACATTTCCTTAACAATGACAAAGAAAATATTGTCACACACTGATCTTAGCAGCCACTTAATGTACCTAACTGAAATTTCCTGGGCTACTGAAATCTCCAAAACTTGCCATTAAGGACCTGAGTGATAGGAGCTTTCCCATCACAGACTTTGAGGGTAGAAAGAAATACTACAATCAGTTTACCCGATTCCTGGATTTTGCTTGCTTTTGAATCTTAGCATGAGCCTCATTTCTAGTTTCTGTTTGACCAGCAGAGTATCTTCTAAAAAGTGGCCAGTAATGACTTAAAACACTGCAAGGGTACATGACCACACCAGCAAGCACGAATCCAGGCAGGCATGCCAGGAGGGCTGACCAGCATGGGCAGGGGTGCTGCTGCAGCTCGGCTGGGTACTTTGGGGAGCTTTGAGCGGAGTCATAGGAGAGCATGTTTGCTCCAAGGGGGAGGAAGCTGACACCAGTGGGTGCTATCTTATGTAGACAAATGCAGAGTGATGGGGGGAAAAAAAGTGCATCTGTTGGTACACTCTTCCTATACTGTTTTTTTAATAGTTTAACAATGCACCTTCCACCTAGCCAGTGCGTGTCTTGCTCTGCCTTGCAGGCACTGCATCTGGAACATCTTTTATGGAACAGAGTTCTTTATTGTTAAAAGGTATTTTATTCCAACAGCATATACCCTATTCAAGACAACTCAACCTTCTCTTGGACAAACTAATTACACTGATACCATTGAATCTTTCAGTAAAAAGATTCAGACCTCAGATTTTTGTGGTGCTCTTCTCTGAACAGCCTTTAAAGGATAGACAAGAAAATTACTAGATAGTCTGCTCAGTTTTGCTCGTGTTATTTCCAAAAATAAAACAGTAAACTTATTTGTCCTTTGACAACTTTGAAACTCGGAAGACAAGTCAACTCTTTCATAAAAGTACAACAAAACAGGTATTGAATGGTATCAGATCGATAGATAAAATGATAGAATAGACTTGGGCCATAATAAACCTGTTTTTTACACCCATATTTTCTCATATGTTATGCAAGGTTGATTTGAATAAATACTTAAATGGGAAACAAGAAACAATTAGAGGCTGGAGGAAACAGTGATCATACATAGGACATAATCCTCACTATCTACGTCAATATAAAGTCATTTCCTGACGTAACACTACTCTTCGTTAGTGCAAAATTAATGCAACACTTTAATGGCATCATTACTTTCAGATGAGATAGCAATCCAAATCCCTGATCCCCTTCTTCTCATGAAAGAGCCCATGGCAGTCCTGGCAATAAAGTATATGTACGTCTCCTATTTTTATTTTCTCTTGCAACTCCAAGTGCAGAGAATTTTCTGCTTCTCCCGCAGAAGCTGCTGCTGTGTTCTGTCCTAGAACCCCTGTGTTCAAAGAAGGAAATTAATTAGCAGGCAATGGAGATGAAATTCTTCAGATAGCAGGAAAGAATAAAAGCTTAATCCACAAACTACACCATAAAACTAGGAAAACGGGATACTGTACTTCAGCCAACACTTGTGAACTTGTGGTATACCTCCAAGGTACAACTCTAAATCTAGCTAAAACAAAAATGAACAAAGCACAGGCAAATAAACTATTGGGAACAAAGACTGGATAATCACATTACTTTACATTATTTAGTAGTTCCTTTCCACTACATTTCTGAGTCTTTACACACTTTTGTTTTAAAAAGACATGGAAGTAGTGAAGAGTTTTTAAATATATTTCAATCTGAGCAGAACATGACCCAAGATCTTTTGATACCCTTTAAGAGCATCTTCAAAACAGAAGTGTGTCATTAATAATATTGTGGTTTCAGTCAGACAGTAGCTACCATTGCTGCTAATAGAAGTAGATGTCTTGGGGAAAGGGAATCATTATTTTTTTAGTAAAGCCACTGGGAATTTTTCAATCAGATAATGCTTAGTTGGAAAACACCAGTCTTTCACAGGCACTTTTTTAGAAAGTTTCTTGGGATTGGTATGGAATTTCTGGTCAAAGCAGAAAAAATTAGAGAGGAAAAGCAGCCAAACACTAGTTTTGTGGCTGGAGCATTTTTACAGGATGTGGTAAAGACCAGGTTCAACAGCTCTTTTCTAGCTAATTTGGAACAGTAATGTGACCATAAAGTTCTCATTTCTGTCTCAAGCACTAGCTATTTTGTTGTGTGTTTCTTTGGGTTATTTTCAAGCAAAAAAAATTTTTTGATATTCTTTATATGATGACTATCTTTCCATCTGTTATGCTTTTTTTTAATCTCCTACACAAATAGTACTGTTACATCCTCAATAAGAATATGAAAATTCACTGATTAAAGGATACAGCCTTACTGCATTAAAAAGGAGAGAATATATATTATGTCCATACTGTGACCACTTCAAACCAATCAAACCATTTTCCAGTAAGCTCGTGTCCCAGCCCTGCAAACACTAAAGATTGTATGTATGTTTAGTCAAATAAGCAATATCACTCATGAGGAGACATTTTATAAGATGGAGGCAAGAGTAGCATTCCTGAAGGAATAGACTGGTAATACGAGATCTATGATAAAATCAAAAGGAAGCATTTCTGGATGTGTTCCATCATTTGAAGTCCAGGAAACCATTTTGTATGACACAAAGGATTAGGAAAAATAAGCTGCATGACATTTATTTTGTAATTTTAACATTAATATCTGTAGAAACATTTTATTGTCAGTATAAAAGTTAACAGATTTTAATACTTCTTTTACCCAATTTTTTTAAAAAACACATAAAACAGTGTAATTTGCATTCATATTGCATGGCCGTATCAGAGTTAGTGAGTGTTCTGAAAGTAAAAACAGAAGACTTCTGTAAAAAGATACAAATAACAGTGACATTTTAGCAGAGGCCAGTGCTATACCTGCTGTTACGGAATGGATCAGAAGGAAATATTGGAGTCAGCATGAATTAATCCCTTAAAAAGATGCTGATATTCCTATGGCAAATTGTCATTATAACAACTTCTCTCTTTTTAACTTAAGTTACAATAGAGGGATATTCTAAAAGGCTATTTCCAGGCCAAAAGATCTGGAACATATTATCAAACTCAGTGAAGAGAATTCTAGTTAATTTGATGCATGTGCAAGCCAGGGTAGAAGCTCAGCTCCTTTTAGACCACTGCATTCTGCTATGGTTATAGACAAATTAATTTCTTTCCTTACTTTAGGAATCCATTATAAGTTTTTCTTTTTTCGTGGCATGATTGTGCCTTTTGGCCATGGGAAACATTGCTAAATAGTTAAATTGTTAAAGTGACAGGTATTGAGAATAAAAGACTTTCTTGTTAAAGGATTTGAGTTTGATAAGAATAATCATCTGACACCAAGGTTTTTAACACAAATAAATCAAAAGTTTAATTCCCCAAAATTAGTTATATACTGTAAATATTTCTTTCTTTAAAGATCTGAAAACTAGTAAAGTCTGAGCAATATATCTACTAGTTCTCTGTGCTGCCTGCATAGAAATGCCATTTAAATTACAAAAACACAACAACCCTATAAACGATTAATTGTTTTGTACATTACCAATTAGTTAATAAATTAATGATATACCATTTTCCCTGAAAGCAAAGTATTTTCCACCTTTGGATGGCGAAAATTAAGAATTCTGTGTAAGAACAGCATTTAGCAAATAGCTGTTAAAAAAGAGACTAATTTGCTAGGTGGATTGGGACATCCATCTTTAAATCAATACAAAAAATAATTCATTGTAAATATATAATATATATATTTATACATATTTTGAATATATTTACATACATCCAGCACCTATATACTGCATTTGTGCTCTGTAAGTGTGTGCCAACATATATTTTCTCCAAATATTACAAAATAAACAAGAAAGGCAGACCCAGAGTTTGCCTCAAGTCCAACTGGTCCATTGTACAAACAAAGTCTGTTACAGCTTACAGTAAGCCAGAAAATTGATAGTGATGGGTATCTAGACACAGTTCATAAACATTCTTCTTTGTTGGGTGTATTTAAAAGTTGCAAATTATATAATTCTTTATGTAGGTTCTGACTGTTTTCCTCCAAGTTTTCTTTTTTTTCTTTTTTTTCATATTTCATATGTACAAGCAAAAACATTAAGGTCCTGGAGAAAAGATTTTGTGTTTTGTATATGGTAGGTAGCTTGATGGTCTTGTTTCTTTATTCCTCTATACAATAAGAATGGTTTCTTCTCATGTTTTAACACTGCCATTCATATGTTGGTACTTGGGAAGACAAGGTTCATAAGGCATTGGATCAGGAGAAAAAACAGAGTCATCACCTGAAGAACATGAACTCCTAGTATCAGGGTAACTAGGTGAATACTGTTCGAGAGGTCCACTGAGGTCCAGATACTCCTGTAACAAAAGAAATAAATTGCATTTTAAAATAACATGTAAAATTGACAATAACATATTTCCACTGCTCTGGCTTGGTCATACAGTGGGCAAAAAAAGTTAAAAAATGACAGTCAGTTCTACAATTTTAGTGTATTCAAAACTGCCTGGTACTTAAATATCTGATAAAACAAGGACTACTCAAGGAGCTTGAATAAAGGGAGAAAAAGAAACCAATAACACTGTACTTTTGTGAAGTCCAACATCATCAGCATTAGCTGTGTCAGTAGAAATAAACATGGCAACCACATCAAAAGAGGACTTTTCACTTACAATGATAAAAATGAAATTTCAACCTAAATAGAACCATTTTTCTTTAGCACATGGTAATGCTTTGGAGATGGACAGATACTTCCAATACTCCTTTGGTCATTTTGCATAGCTGTTTTATATTCTGTGATATTAAATTTGTGTTTAAACAGGCAGCGGCATATGTGGTTCTTTTCACTGTATTTTCTTGTGTGTGTGTGTGCGTGTGTGTGTGTGTGCGCGCGCAGGCGTGTGTGTGTGCCAGAGTAGCCATGACCAAAGCAGTCATTAAAAAAGGAAATAATATCTGCTGATTCCAAGTTTTGGGTTATGGCTCTTTTGCTAGAAACAACAGCTTTGGCAGGAGAATAAAGTTATTTTTCCCCTTGAAATGTTCCTTCTCTTTCAACTTCTAAAGGGCAGCTGCATTCATTTAAATGCAATCTCTTCATTTGCTAAACCACAAGTTATGATCATACTGACGAGAGGAGTCTTCCACCTCAGTCAGTATTTTATACTGCTGTACTTAGGTTTGGGGTAATTTAGTTCTTTGGTTAACATATTTTCTTAAGTCAGAAATTCAATCACTACCATATTATTGTTTAAAAATGATCACCATTTTAAAAAGGGAGGAAAAATGTAAGCTTTAAAATGCCGACAAATACAGTAGGCAGCAAAAGAGGTTGCAGAATGCAGTTTGCATCTATGATTACCTCCTATTTTGCCGAATAGATTTTTAAAGGATCCATGAAGATGATCTTCGCATGTAATTATATACTAGGGAACCAGAATGTGGTATATTAGGTGACCAGAAATGATCAAGTACTTTCTACATGAATAGAAGAAAAAAGTATTCCAATATTTGAAGATTTCAGACACAGCTTGTCATATCAAATAATTCAGCTATGAATTCAATATTGAAGGTGGGATCCTTATGTCCTGTCCAGCCTCTTTATCCAACATAAAGGGCCAGAATCACATAAAGGGGCCTAAAATGTCTCACCTCCAGCATCAGGATAGTTCCTCGTGTTGATATAATGAAACACAGCCATTAGGCTGACCCCCAGTGACTTCTGTACAAAGATCCCATGATGCTCTGTGAAACACTGCACGATACTCTGGGAAACATGGGCAGCTGGGTCTTTTGAAATAACAGGTAAGGACAAGAGCAAGACACTACCACTTATGCAGTAATAATCACTTGCACAAATGCAGAATGAGATTCTATTGGCTTCCATAGCAATTTTGGGGTTTTGGGGCAACCCAGGTTGACCCCATATCAACACTGTCATGTTGTTTGTCATGTCTGCCATTGTGAAGTGGATAAGCAGAAGTACTGTCAGACAGATGCACGAAGGAGCTGCACTTCAGGAAAACTGTGCAGATTACACAAAATCAGAGGTCTCAAAACCACAAGCTATGAAGGACAACGGGACAAACTGGAGCACTCATAAGACATTGAGTGAGAACGTGACAAGTCTTCAAGAACATAAAATGTGCTGCAAACAGGAGTGAAATAATTTGCTCTCTTTGTCCAGGGTAAATAGGACAAAAGCAATGTCTTACGTAGTAGGGTTAGATATTAGGAAAAGCTTTCAAGAGGTAATGTTAATGAAATGCTGTAATAAGTTGTTGAGGGGTGATGCAGAACTACAACAGTGGAGATCTTTAAGAACAAGTTACTTAAACATCTATCAGGAAAGACAAAGGTATAGCTGATCCTGCTGTAGACCAATTGGATGGATTAGATGAGTTCCCAAGGCTTTTCCCAGCCTTTTTTCCTATGATTCCAGTCTAAAGTAATTTACATAATGCTAAAGGCCTTTTCAGGTTACCTTTGAGATCTTTCCAGGTCCATTAGCAATACAGAACTAGGAAGGCAAGATGAGTAAGGAAAAAAAAAAAAAGAAAGAAAAGGAAAGAAAGAAAAAAAGAAAGAAAGAAATATTCTCAGAGTTGTAGGCCAGAATCTCACTCTTGAATGTGCAAATGCATATCCAATCCAAGCCACCAAACATTCGGCAGTGGCAGCCAGCCCACCTCCAACTGGTCTTGTGAAATCATATATAAATTAGGCAGGAAAAGATCCAGTCAGTACTTGGATGAGGGGAAAATGTTAATGGTACATAAAGTGATGTTACTGACTCAGTAGGGAGCACATATTCCTGCGTCATCTCTGAGCCACTCTTGAAGGTGCCACTTTTCAGAATAAGCCTTAAAAACAGAATCCAGAGAAATTACAGCTACTATCAAAGCCAAATGATCTTTTTCAACCAGAAAGGTTAGTCTACCCTATTGGCAAAATGATCATCCTACATAATGGCATCCCTTTACTTAGATTCCCCCTCAGCAATATTGCACACAAACTTTCCTAAAGCTGCTTAACAATTGTTTTTTTATTTCTCTTGCAATTCTGAAAAACTAGGAGGTAATGTTGGGGATCCACGCAAAAGGAACCAGACATGTTTTTCTACCTTTTTTGCCCTCATAAAGAAGTCCTAAAATCATATCAAATCAGAAAATCTAATTTTAGAAATGGTCAAAACAAGTTATTCTGACTTTTTTCTCTAAGTGTTTTGTTCTGCTTTTTTCATTATATGTATCATTTCTCAGAACAAATAGGAATTTGTAAAATATTTCAGGGACACCAAGCATTTTCTTTCAAAACAAGTTTCTACCAAAAGAATCACCATTCCCATTACTGGTGTAAACTTCCTCACAGGTGCCTATGATTTTCTGATAAGAGAACTGATCCCTGTGTGAATATGCTAATCAGTGTGTTCCTTGTTAAGACTAATAGTATTTCAGACCTCTGAAAGAATGCTGTTCACATAAAATCTTTTTGCATTCATATATCCCAACCTGAAGCAGTGTTAGGCAGGACCTTTGGATAATTGGATGGCTGTTCCTACATTCCCTGTGGGTCCTCATTCCCTCCACAGAGAGCTATTTCAGTGAACCTAATTCACTTTCAGGCATATAATCTGAAATCTACCATTGACGATTCTGACCTAGATATCATAGCTGGGAATCAAACTGAGTTGATAAATGAAAAACACCATGAACTCTAGTTCCCTCCCTCACATGAAACTCATGTTGAAATATAAACATTGCCTCCCAACCTGCCACGTGTATTCCCTCTATACTGCTGTGCTAAAAACATCAAAAGATGCAAAGAGAAATAAACAAAAACATTTTAAAGATGTGTTTCTGTTTAGTTACATAAATCAAGGCATGCTGGCAAGAAACCCAGGATTTCATAGGATAGATAGTTTAGCTGCATGTAACCTCGGAGGACAATGACGAACAGAACAACAAGAGAACTAGAGTAGTATTTCGTAAATGAACAAATTCCATCTGTTTCCTGAACCATATGTCCTGATCTGCAGCTTATGAAGAGAAACAATTTACCTACCTCATTAGTTGTGAGAGTAAGAATTCGATCCAAGTCTTCTACCAACTGTTTAAAAGTTGGTCTCTGTGAAGGCACAGCATGCCAGCAATCTCTCATCATCATATAGCTGTAATAAATAAACATTTCCTTGAGTTAATTAAAATTACATGCAGTTCTCGTAAACCTTTTCATACACAGACATTGTTATTCATCATAAGTAACACAGTGAGCACCCCACAGTCCTACTGATGGACCAACCATTGTCCTGTAAACCAAGAAAGACCCCCGCTTCTGTCGCAAGTGCATTTCTATTCTTGTATCTCTTCTTGCCCAGTTGCTAAATTACATCTTTGTGGACGAGACTCCATAGCTTTTCTCTGTCCCAGCAATTTCAACGGTATTTCATTTCATTTCATTACATTTGTTATGGTAGAGACAATGGCCTTTGCGAAGTCAAGAAATTATAATGGGGAAATAGTCAAGGGCCATACTCAAATATCAGAAAGTGAAAACACTCTCTTATTGTCACCGGTGGATAATGTTGTGTTAATGGAGCAGCTTCCCAATGTATTTTGTTGTGTACGAAACCAGTGTGACATAGCTTATACATGATTAGTGGTCTGTGTACCATCATTTAAGAGCCTTTGCACCAGTGAGATTAAAATAAGATAAATAGCAGTGTAAAACCACTGACAAAGACTGGCTTGTAGATTCTCTCTTCTTTTTTCAGTGGGACCACAGCAGGGTGTGTAAAGAAGTATCCTCTGTCAAACATTTCCTCAAGACCTTTTCATACCTTTTCTTTACGTATCTATATCCACATATATGCATGATTCTAGAGTCAAGCAATTCTGAAAATTTTAGAGTCTGCCTTGGGTAGCATCAATTGTGTGAATTCAGTATGGTTTGTGCCCCTCGATCCTTGTACAGCAAATAAGGGTCCTTACAGCTCATTGGTGCAGTTGGCAGGTTTATCCATTCGGTGCCCTTCTTTAAGCAGCTTAAAAAGTTCCTCCACCGGAATTCCTGGGTAGGGTGATCCTCCTAAGGTGAAGATCTCCCACATTAATACACCAAAGGACCATCTGCAGAACAAAGAGGAAACAGTACAGTATTAAATCTGTTTTAATGTTGAAAACAAAGATGTTTCCAGGAAAGATGCAAAAAGTAGTGTCTTGCTACTTCATAAGTCCTGTCTGCTTAAGAGCCAGATTCTGCCAGTTTGACAGACCAATCTATCCTGTTTTGTTATATGCAGTACTCCTGGTGGGTTTACTCAGTGAGAAAGAAGTGTGTCAGGATCTAGTCCCAGACTGTCCCCAGACCAGCTGCCAATCACAATCTCAAAGAGATTTAAGTTTATCTTCATGCACCTGCTTATCTCTGACAGGCTCGAGTGGGACATCAGTCCATGAAGTGCATCAGGTGCATCAGTAGCACATTGAATAGGGACTGACCTAAGCACGATCACAAACACATTCCTAGCCTTTGTCTGGTGTGCACCAAGCACCCAGGTTTCCAAGGCTACTGCAAAGAACTGCATCTTCACAGTTTAATTATTTACAGAACATTCACACAGCTAAGTTGGTTTGCAATTACGTGGTGAGATATTTTGGAAAAAGAAGGTTGTTGAAAACAAATATTTTGCATCAGTCTGCTCTGTTTGAGTAATTTTTGTCAGGAAACAAAGGAGGATAATTTTCAGCCAGTTCTGCCTGCCTGCTTACCATCTCCTTCAGAGCCTGCCTCATCACGTCTTGCTGGCAAGCTATGGCTCTTCGGCAGGCTGCTCTGCCAGGTGAGCAATAGCACAAAGCCTGCACTGGCTCCCAAACTTCTCTGCAGCTCTCCTAGCTTTACAGCAGTAAACTGTTTGCACAAACTTGCAATAATATTATCTTTAGCAGTCTTCAAAGCCACCATGGGGCCAAGAGCCTCAAAGTTCCAGCACTGGAATTGTTGTGTTCTGTGGCTGTTGAGGAGCTCAGGCTGACTTTCAGTGCTGAACCAGTGAAGTAGTTTATTTCACATTCACTTAAATATCTTGTTAAGGTGTTATCTTAAAAATTAAGTTTGATCTACCCTTAACCTGTGTATATAGTTTCCTTTGTAAATGTAAAGACTGCAGGAAAAGCCTGAGTAACTGCTTGTCCCAAGGAGAGCGGACCTTGGGAAGAGCACTCTGGCTAAAGAAGAAGGAGATACCCTCTACTATTTTCTCCACCCTGCTCTTTTTCATGTTAACCCTGCACTGACATGCATAAACTTTTACACCTGCCCTGGGAAGCATCCAGCCCTTTATGGTTAACAGCTTCTCTTGGAGAAATAGAAAACATGAGATCTTCATCTGCATTGCATAAAAAATACACATCTACTTAAAGTACAGTACATATGAGTACTGTCGATTGGCCTAGGAAACTTTAATACGAAACAGAATAAATCCTGAGAGGTTGCATCAGCCAGCTACACTGTGCACACATTAAAAGATTTTGAAGTGTCAGAGTCCAATGATTTCCTAGCCTTAACATGTGAAATACTGCTGGGAAGCAACAATGTTTCTAAAATCAGAGAAAACATTTCTAGTATGTCCATTCTATGCTTCACTGTATCTCATATTAGAACAAATTTTGACAAGAATTTTCAGGATCTTTCTCTTCTCTTCTCTTTCTTTCTTTCTTTCTCTCTCTCTTTCTTTCTTTTTTAAACCTGAAGGAAGTCCAGAATATGCCAAAAGCCAAGCAAATTAGATAGACTCTTTGTAGCTGCACATCCGTAAATAAGTTCAAGGGGGGAAACTTCCGCACTGACAGAAGGAGGTTAGCATTTTCCACCTTTCATGTGCTTTGAAGCTGGGCAGATTAGTAACAGAGCACTGGTTAGCAGTCTACCATAAAATCCTCACTTTCTAAGGGCATGTCCTGTTCCATCTATTAATATGTGAAACACATAATGGAAATGCTTAAAGGTAAAAGACAACAAGAAAATACATTTAAAGATATCCCAAACATTAAGAAATCCAAACCAGAAGAACTCCCCTTCCCACCCTTCCGAAAAACATTCAAATTAAGTTGCTTACACATCACTTTGATGCGTGTAAACTCTGTCAAACAGAGCTTCTGGAGCCATCCACTTTACAGGAAGCCGTCCCTACAAATTTGGAGGGGAGGAGAAGGAATGAAAAAATTAATTCATTACAATGGTAGCAATTTACGGGATGATTTCAATATTGAATTTTTAAAAGATTAATCAGTTCTCAGAGATCAGTCTGCTAAGGCAAACCAGCATATAATTTACCTTTAAAATTTTCAGAAAAAAAAGTAAAATGGGCTAAAGACAGTTAAGGAAAATGTATATAAACATTTAAGATAAAATTAAAAGCACAGATGGCTCCCCAAAAGTCCCCAGATTACTTGCTAGAAGGACAATAGGGTAAGGAGATCAACATGAAAAAGTTCATTCCACTATGGTTCTTTAAAGACAAAAATCTCAATAATTCTCTGAAAAATAGGCCTGCCTGCAACACTAAGCCGGTCACTAAACTCCAGAATTTTATTCTGTTGTTCAGCCTTTTGCAGTGGCCCAAAAGCTTGCAGTCACAAATGCCTGTTGCTTTGCACAGAAATTCTGCTCTGCTCAGAGCTCAGGAATCATGCTAAATTTGATACGAAGTGGGTTCAACTCCCTCCAGTGTCAACATACCTATACCTGGTTGCTCTGCCTTTTTGCAAGTGTGCAGATTCAGGTGTTACCATTAAAATGCCATTAATCACATACTGCTTTATTTTCACAGATAAGCCACTTAACATGATTGATAATAATTAATATTTTGTACAAATATTAATAAAGTCTGAAGACTTGAAAGAGTTCTGCAAAGTTCCCATCAAAAAACAAATCAAGCTCTCTGAGAACAAGGTGTAAGGTGTTCAAAACCAGGCACCTTAAATCAACAGCTACATTTGAAACATTTTACCTTCTTGATTTGGTACAGGTTATACAGCTAAACAATGACAGGGGAGTAAAAACCAATTTTCTCAAGTTATAGCCCCTCTTTGATACTACTGCAGTAATTTCTTTACAACCAAGTACAGGCAAAACGCATAAAGCTGTATGTGACATTACCACACACAACTAGGATTTTTACTGTGGTTTTTGCTATTACTGTTTATATAGTGTTTCTCAAGATCATAGGCCCAGCTGAAAAAAAAAAGGCAGCTGGAATCAAAAGGAATATTTCTACATATTTCAAATGATCAGTCAGGAACATATAAAATAAATGCTTACATTTTATCATTTATAATAAATCATGTAACAAATAGTCTCTTTGGTTATCTTTTTAACTAACTGTCACTGTAAGAGGGGATAGAAATGCTTATGTCCTTAATCTCTGTTTTCTTTCTGTGATTAAAAGTTAGGCTTCTGTGCAAGAAGTCCATTAGGATTATAATCACAGTTTTGAAGTGAACCCTGAAAGAAACACTTGTTTTCAGAGATAAGAAAACCATCCACTTACATTAGTAGTCTTTTTGTAATAATCTATATTGTTGATGTCTCTGGCTAAACCGAAGTCTGCTATTTTCATCACATTATTTTCAGTTACCAAAACATTTCTTGCAGCTAAGTCTCGATGGATACACTGAAAAGAAAGAAAAGAAAAATTCCACTGAAACAAATGGTTGAAATTATTTCTAAACCTTAGAAAAGCCTGTTTTTTTAAGACTTATATGTTGCTAAGGCTGAAGGCTTGGGTGGTGATCAGAGCGTTCCAAGCTGTTTGTGATTCACTCCTCGCTACACATGCCTCGGTACAGGTATTGCAGCATTTTCATTACAGACACTGTTAATGAGTGCTTTATGATGCAGCTTCTCAAATTATACTGGATCAACAGAGCTAAAACCTGACAGTCTGGATCAGTGCAACCATTTTTAATAAGAAAGATCTTAATATGAGATACATCTACAGTATATAATTTTAAACCAGATGTCTAGGGTGTGTGTATTTACTTCAACCATAGGACCACAGCAGCTTAATTTTGAAAAAAAATATAACCTGGGCTGCACTGTTTGCTTTTTAAACAGATCTGACACTGAAACTAAAAACGTTATCTCCTCAGAACGTTTTCTTTGTGTCAGCATTCTCCTGAACATTTGCAACTGTTATTCTCGACACTGAAAGGGAGTTGTGAATACTCTGGATATCACTCCTATGTTCAAGCAGCCTTATTAGAAGTAATACAAGGTGCATTCGGAATCCTCCCCAGGATATCTTACTTCTTTCCAAGTCAGATATCCTTTTTTTCCTCCTCAATTTTGGGTTACGCTTTATGTGTCCTCCTTATTTCAGCATATGCACAGGCATGCTGGACCAAACCACTACAAGTTTTTTACAACAGCCAGTTTCTCTCTTGTGTTGCAACTTGCCCCAATTACTTTTTGAGATCTCTTATCCTTCATGGGTAAAACAAGTCTACGGAGTTTCTGCTCTGCACTGGGTTAGCCTAGGGCAAATGTGAAGAAAAAACTGCTCCAGCAATGCATTCGTTCATTTACACAGGACATGCTTTCAGCACCAAATTAGTCTTCTACTTCAGCATCAGCAAAGCAATGGTAACAGAAATAACATAGGCCAGCCTTCCTACTTCCGCTGTCTACGTTCTCACACCTTGCAAAACATGCTCCGACAACTTAGTTCAGTTGCCTAAATATAGGTACCTAATGTCATTTGAGATGCCCTATGATATCCAAGGCATCTTGGTGGGACGGAAAGGGATGATACAGGATGTCCAGTGGACCTGTGCCTTTCCAGAGCGGCAGGCAGCTGGGGACGCTACCGCACCAGGTCCTACCACAGAGCATCTCAAACCGTCTGCAACCCCTCTATGTGAGTCCAACTGAATCTCCTGTCAGCGTATTTGTGCTTTCTCATACCCTGCAGCTTTGCAAATGAGCCTCTTCCTGTCTCCAAAATAGGGCCTTATTGATTTCCATATCTGACAGGTTAACACTGACTCTCTTGCTGTAATGATTTGTTCTCTCTTTACAGTGATCTGGGCCAACCACCTGTATGGGGAGTGCCCCTGTGATTCTTGCACCATACTGGAATATTGAAGAGGACACATCACAAAAGTTTTAAAAAATATCCATGCAATTTAGAAATCCCATTAGGTAACCCATTTGCAATGTCCCATTTGCTTAAAGGCAAAAATTGGAGTAGGCACCCAAAGCTCTTCTTTTACGTATTAAAGTTATATTCTGAGATGGTTGTATATGCATTTATATTTTTTGTGATTTTTTTTAAGTCTCAGTGAACCATTTATTGGATTGAAATAACAAGAAAACTGGTCTTCTCACAGTGTTTCAGTTCTGGATGGTGGAAATACCATGAGAAGACCAGCTCTTTTATTATTCCAGCTCAATAAATGGCTCCCTAAGGAGAAAAAAACTAGTGAAATACAAACATAAATGGTGAGCTATTTGAAGAACCGGAATGCACAGCTTTGCTTTCCCTCTTCACTTTGCCTTGTGCAATGCCCTACATTCAAGTTCAGCACTGCACTGAACAAGTATTTTTGGAAAAGGACTGGATCAGGATGAAATGACTCTGCTGTGTGCATCTGTATAAGTGCACACCTTCTTGGCAGTGTCCTACAATAGCACTTCAGAGCTTCTCAGGTGGACAATTGTTCTCAAGATTTGCCAATCAAAAGATTTGTTTTTTTCTTTCACAACAGGTCTTTCTTCCTGGGACATGGCTCTTTGCCAAGCCAGTGTTTCATTAATCTTAGAAAGAGATATTCTGCATGGTTTACCTAATACGATACCCGTGCTTACTCCATTTCCTCTTGGTATCATGCATGCCTCTCTGTCTCCCCTACTGCATGGAAAATTAGTGTGTCAAAACATAAGAATAAAAGCAAAATTAGACCTCGATTCTGCTCCCCCAATCTCTACAAGCACAGAAAAGCAATGAAAAGCCAAGACTTTGTGTCCTGTGTACACACACAGGATCAAAGGCTTACACTCAGTTCTCTTCTTTGGTTAAAAACAACTCCACACTCGGGAGTGGACACAACCAGAATTCACTATAAATTCCCCTAACCACTCAGCCCCTTGCAGGAAATACTTAGCACCAATATCCAGTGGTCTGGCATAGACACTAGGTCCAAACATCACCCAGGGTATCCATGACTGTCTTCCATACAGCCACGATATGTTTAGAGAGTTACACACAGCTATTTAAGGTTTCATAATTATAATTTAATGAAGGTACTGGTTGAAGAAATGTTTGAAGAAAATTTGAAGAAGTGTCTAGGGACAGGAAAGAATAAATAAGTTCTTTCAACAAGTTTGCTCTCCTGACAAATACCAGTTTTAAGTAAAGTGCATAATTAAAGTGACTAATTTACTACGTTTATTTTTGCCTCTTCTGTTCACAGTTTCTGCCCAGGTATCTTGTCATCTTCTCAACTCTGTTATCATTCCTTAAATCCTTTCAGTAACTGAATTAATTTACTTTACATCACTATGTGAGCTGATTCAGTAGATTTGACAGGAAATAGAGAGCAAATGGTGCCTTGTCTCCAGGCTGAAGCTGTTTGACATATATAATCAAGTGACCATCTTTGTTATGAATTCAAAGTGCAGATATAAATTCATATTTACTACAAATGATCAATTCTGGCAATGTTGTTAAACACAAGTATGAAACTTTGTGTATGAGTTTTCCCACTGATCTTCAAGGGCATGGATTATGCAACTCATTGGGAAAAGGTCATTCTCTCAGTAAATACTTTACATAAATGCAATGAGAACAAAACTCAACTAAAAAGTGCCAAACAAATATGTACCAAGTGCTTTGTGCAGTATTTGCTGAGTTCTACCTACTTTTTGTGAAGCCAAGTACTCCATGCCTCTTGCCAACTGGTATGTGCAAGACACTAAGTCTTTGAATGTCATCTGCTCTTCTGGTACCCTGTTAATGTCAAATGAATACTCCATTCCAGGTGGGCGGCGTGCTCGCAGGTATTCACGCAGGTTTCCTTTGGAAGCATATTCTACTATCACATACAATGGACCTTTGGATAAACAGAACCGTGTGAAAACTGGAGTAAGGTCAAAGGGTAAAATGATTTTAAGTAAAGAACCTTTTAGTGCTTTATAAACTTTTATTAATTCAATTCGTTTATTTTCTGTGAAATCAGTAAGCATGACTTGAAAGAAAAGGAGGTCAAGACTTTGTTAAGTGACTGGCCCAAAGCTACATAGCAGGATAGTGGCAGAGCTACAATTGGCAATAGAAAGGACCTAAATCCTAACCCAGCACATATTCCTTCCGGACCATGCTATCTTCTGAAAAGCAAGCATTTTCAATGCAAAAATGCCATGAAAAAACACTGTGGTATTTAGAGAGTAAAACCGTTCATTTCCAATTTAAGGGATACAAGTTTCACTAAGGCAGGACTGACACAATTCAGAATGACAAACATGGCTAAAACCACTGTAAAATTTCAATTTTCGCTACAGAAAGAGATTCGAGTTTTCATATGATATACTACCCTTTCTCATATTAAAGCTGCAATGCATCTTTATAATCAGAGACAGAAGTTAAAATATTGCTGCTAAGCTAGGGAAATATCTAAAAATCCCATCACAGCATGACTGTTTCCTTAAAAACTCTTGAAAAATGATGATTAATGAGACTTTTGAAGACCTGTTTGAAAGTCCTGGCTTACTTTCTTCTCTCTACTCACCATCCTGGGTACAGGCTCCAAGGAGATTGATGATATTTTTGTGTTTCCCAATCATCTTCATCATCTCCATCTCTGACACAAGGTCAGATAGATCTTTTTCTGTAGCATCATCTGTACAAGACACAAGTGAAGTTCATATTTTCCAGCGTTCCAGCTTGAACTTTACTAAGGCTCACCAGCTGGTGTAAAACATGTGTGCTTCAAAATGCGGAATATGGGATTTGCTTTCCAGTATACATTGTATGTTATACAAAGTCATATGATATGTCCTAATAAACAGTAGTCTCAGTCTCTTTGATGGACTAACCATTTCTTCAGTCATATCATAGGTTGAAGCAACACATTAATATGAGGCAAAACATACTGTCTTTAACTATCAAACAACTAATAACTATATCTTTCCTTAAAATTAACCTTATAGTTAAATTCAAAATAAATAGACACCTACCTCCTGGAGCGAATGGACTAGGATCTACACACTGACAACCTCTGCTGTGAACAAAACTAAAAGCAGAGAGACCCAGAAAATTCTAATACCTCTATTGGCTTGCAAATATGCACTACTGAAGATAAACAGGCTGTCAAGGACCCAGATTTACACCACAAACTGCTGAAGGCTGAGGTCAACTATGTGCACTTTGACCCCCCACAATGACAGAGCTCAGATGCCACAAAAGAAACTTTCTGTGGATAAAAACTACCACATCACCCATCTTGATCCCTAATAAGCTAATTTTCTTACCTTTCAACATCTTTACTGCCACAGTCACTGCTTCTTTTGGCCTGTCTTTGTCAATTCCCACTGCTTCAGCCATGACAACTTGCCCAAAGCAACCTTCCCCAAGGGGCTTACCCAACGTCAGCCTAGAGGTGTAAACAGGGGATTAACACACAGCATCTGGTGAAAGGATGTAGCCAGTGAAATTCCAGAGCTAAATATAAAAAGCTTTCAACAACTTGCTGTAGCATGAAGCATTTATCATATGGAACTAATGAGACTCTTGGTGCACGCTGGTTTTCATGCACACTGTAGCATGTTTTCTTAGTGACAGTATAGTGAGCATCTGATACAGGCAGATCAGTTACTAAATCCAGCTTTTAAGCTCTCCTCCTTCTTGTAATAACAGAGGCTATATTTGATGGCTAGCTGGTCAGATATGCACAGCACACAACACTGAGGGACACAGCTTTTGAAAAGCGTAAGACTGCAACTAAAATTCAGGATGTCAGAATAGCCAACAACATGCAAGCTTTTCATGTCATTGTAATATGGCCATTTTTCTTCTTTTCATGTAGACTGTAAGGAGATGAAAGAAAGGTTTCTTTGTGTGTGTTGCCATGTGTTTGCTTTCAGGCAGCTGATGATTTGTGTGGTAAAGGGTGGTATCAAAACCAGAGGGATGTTTTAAATAGTACTAGCTCCTGTGATATAACAGCACAGTGTAGACAGAAAGGAAACATTCAAACATTCTTTCAGATAACTTAATTTTAGATCAAAATCCATATTCTTGCTTTGTGTTTGGGGATGTGGGCCATGAACATTTGCCTAATGATCTCTTGAGCCAAAGGGCTTAGACAGGACAGAGAGAGCAGCCCAGGAGACTCCATGTTTGGGCACAGCTGTGGGTAATTATCACACCCATCCCTCTTTCTTGTGGATGATGAGGTGGCCAGACAGCTTTCTTTTTGCAGGGAAAAAAGGAGGGAGGATGAATGTGGGGGAGTGGGTAGGGAAAAGATGCCCATGACAAGCAAAGAGCTAACTCTTCACTAGCTGTGGCGGGGAGGGGTTACTTCTGTAAAGCAGCTGTGTGAGCGCAGATAAAGGCTCTCTGCATGCTCACGAGCCTTGACCGGCTGCCAGAGTTGCCACTGCCGGCGCTGCCTCTGACTCCGCTCCTCTGTTGTAAGTACTGGTCCTATTCACAGAGAGGCAACCCCTCTCCACGCCTGGTCACATAAGTAGCATTGGCGCTCACAAAAGCAGCACCCTCCTCAGGACAAAGCACTTGGCAGATTTTAGCATCCCCTACAAGACTTCTCCACAACCTCCCATCCACAGCAAGATTGCTCTTCTTACATGTTCACACATTCCCTCAGTGCTTTGATCCCTTAAGGGGCGAGACGGGATGCTTTATGTGCCCGCAGCTGGGTCCAGGACAGAGCCTGTTTCTTGGCTGCAGGCTCTTTGCTGCCACAAATGCCATGTATGAGGGTAACAGAAGATGCCTCCTATCTGCAGCACCCAGGCTCTGTTCAGAAAATGGGAAGCAGAGACTGGGGGAAACTGAAATTCAATTATAATCACATTATCAGTGTTGGAAACCTTTTAAAAAGAATGGTCACTAACTGGGTCAACTGCATAAGCAAAATGCATTTTGTGGAACAGGTACCTGGCTGAAAAACCTGCTCAGCTATAACAGGCACAGAAACTTCAGTCTCAGCTTTATGAGGATAAAGAGAAACTAAAACAGAAACTTCAAAGCTTCTGGGCCAAATCTTTTTGGTTCCAGTGTAAGTGCCAAAGACCAGATTCTGACTCCTTTACTCACACAGAATATTACTTAACTCCAGAAGCAGTGAAACAGCAGAAATCAGGGAGCGTATTCGGGGAGTTTGATGCTGGTAACAATATTCAGTGTGGGGGCCAGACTCCGATGAGCATTCTCATAATGGAGTTCTCAAGGTCGTGACTTTCCAAGGCCAAATGCAGGAATCGCAGGATATATGTAGGGATTGGTTCTCAAAAGCATGGATCTTCGACTTATGCCTTCTTCCATGAAAGTATGGGGTGGGGGTGGGGGTTGTAATGCCATCAACAGGAGACTATTAGACCAGGCTAAGAGGTTTGAAAATCTCACTTATCTGCTTGGGCACACGAGAGAAAAGTACTGAATGACACTTCCTCCTGAGGGCAGTCCGCAGACTCTTTTTAAATGTGGTCTTAACATTAGTGAGAATTTCTCAATCTGTTTTGGATTGGTTTCTAAAGCAAATGCTGGTTTAAAAAGGTGCAAAGACTGAAGGGCAGCATATGCTATGCTGAGGTCATCCTGCATTTTATCCAGAACTAAAATTGAATTTAGGATCTTGGCAGAGAACAAACATTTGCATTGGAAACTGGTTAATTTATGTGCTATTGCCCTGCTAGGCCTAAAGTAACAAACCCCTCATTGTGTGCCTCCTGCCCCCCAACCTAATAAACTGCCTCTAAATAGCCTCCTTTCATTGGAAATCTGCTCCACCTACATTTGTGCTGAATGTTGGTTTTAAATGTTTAGCACTCTAAAATTTTCCGCATTTAGTGTATCCCCCTAGGGTATGGGCTGACAGAAGTATGTATACAGGCCCCCACTGTTGACTAGAATACTGCAGGTGGCAATTACAGCATTTTGTACCAGTTTTCAGCTACATAATTAAAATAATTTCCAGAACAGTTGTCAGAAGGTTCAAAATTACAGCTCCTCCATCCAAGAGTTATGATGTTGAGCTTTCACAGAAAACTGTTCATGATAAAACGTGTTACTTTTTAAAAGCCACCTAAAGATTTCTTAAAATTAGTACTAACTTCAGTATATAATCATGGTTCTACCTGTGTTAACATTCTCTCTCCTTTACATATTCATTTCATATTAAGAAATATGGTTATGGCTTTGATTAGATTACTCTGCAGCTCATTTTGCATGTTATTCCACAGACTTTGAAGAAAATATTATTTAGTTACATGATTTTGAACACACAAAAAATTCAATGAGTTCTGCTTGAAACCTAATAGTTTTAAAGCAGAGAAGTTGTATACATATACGTATACAATAAGCAAAATGTTCTAATAAATCAAAAATTATCTCCATTAATATAGGCTAATACAAAAACACCTACCAGAAAATCCTACCTATAAGGTTCAGGCAGTAAGAACAAGATTGTCTAATATCATGCTCTAGATTTCCTCTATTTCCTACATGGCACTATATTACCTATTTTCTAAACATTAACTACAGCAATCATTAAGAAACATGGTTTAATGTACAGAAGTATCGCCTGGGCAAATGTCGACTGTCCTTCAACAATGCATGTGTGCTATCTATTCTAGTCTAGATCATATATATTTTGGAATAAAATTTCAGATTTACTCTTTCACTAACATAGAAGTTGCATTTCACCATGGTATCTGAAAACCTACAAGAAATCTGAACATAAATCACAATGTCAGGCAGAGAAAATTCAGTTTCTATTAAAACAAACTGAACTCAGATAATGGAATTGAATCTTGACCTTCTGAGAAGGTTCAGATAACTTGGATTTTCTTTTAGCTAAAGAAATCCCGAGAGACATTTGGAAAGAAGCTTCCTTCTTCATTCATGTTTCAGATGCATACAAACAGTGTTAAGGGAAAGAGACTACATACTTATCTCGTGGAAACTCCCATTTTGGGTCTTCTGGCAATTCATATTCTGAGACTCCTGCCAGCATCGGGGCATCAGCAGTAGAGGAGAGACGGGTAGTTATCCTCACCAGAGGCGTGTTGGAATTCATGGAGGAGCTTGAGTCGGCTGACACCTGTTATTGCAATACAAGATGCAGAAAAAAAGGCAGAGATGTAATCTTCATCCAATATCTGAAAACAGCAGTACATGATAACCAAGCCAGCTAATATCAGTGGTATTAGGAAAAAGAGTGGCTGAAACCACGATCTTCTAGTGTACTATTCTAATATGTTTACTCCCCCTTAAGCACAATACTGATTCCAGGTAAATTGCCGATAAGGCTGTAGGTCTGTCCCATTGGCTGAAAACCATAGAAGAAATAAAGTTTTAAATACATTCACTCAGAAGTGAATTTACACAAACTTTTCTCTCTTTTAATTTATCAAATTCAGGGTTTTTTTAATCACTTTATTTATATCATCCAACCTCAGATACCTAAGCAAGCAGCTTGTGCCACAATCAGAGGTCACCAACAAACTCTTTAAGACATCCTGCAGAGCAGGATTTTAAGAGCTTCTACTGAGTATTTAGGAAGCTTCACCAGGAAACTCAGGCACCTAAACTTTACCTCCTCATATCTCCTTCCATTCATTTCTAGTTGCCCTTGTCATCATTTCTTTTCCTAAATCAGTGCACAAACTCCATATTTTTCTAAGACTAACAGTTAATTGATTTTTTTTTCCAAATTTTAATTGAAAAACAGCATTTTTTGCAAAGGCTCCCACTTTTTTTCATCAATGTCAGTGAATCCAGGTCTCACATATGTTCACTGTGTAGGAAATATAGGGTCCTCTCACATATTTTTTAAATGTTTAATATCAAAAGTATCAAAAAGCCATCACATTAGTTTGGGGATACTTTAGAAAAAAAAGTATTCCATTACCTATACTGTTAATTAAAGATTCTAAATGCAATGTGGAAGAGCGTTCACAAAAATCATTTCATTTCCTCTATTTCAAATCTTTGGAATAGGATTTCTCATCAGCCTCCACACCAGTACATTTTCCTTAGAACTTCAAAGGTATTTAATGACAATTGCTACGAAAAAAGAGGCACCAGCTATCACAACCATACCAAAAAAATCGTTTTGGTATAAATGGTATATTGTCCATAAGGCACTTTCCTCAAACCTGCAACCAGCAATCTCAGTGTTTCAAGGGAATATGAAGACAAAACAAAGAAGCTTTTATTGCCACTCTGCCCATTCCTTTAAGTGGGAATCCTCCTTCTCTCTTCAGGCCATGACAGCCTTTGTGCCAAGCCCGTATCAGGTGGCCTGGGCAGCCTGAAGGTCCTCTTGCAATGCTGTCCCCAGTACGAGTCCTCATATCAGTTGGCAGGAGGTCCTTGTCAGCTAGGATGGCTTGGACCCTTCCCAAAGTTGCAGTCTAGACCCTCAGTATAACTAGCGCTTTTGATCTTTGTCTGTATCACCTGTAGTCAACTCTGACACCAGGATTGCTTATGAAAAGTGTTACCAGGCTACATATTCTTTCACATTTGTTCCATAGGTCAGTCTTATAACTAGGTACAAAAAAGCAATTATAAACACACATCCTAACAGCAAAGAGCAAATCAGAGATACACAGTGATATGAATGCAAAATCCTCTTGTCTCTGTGACATCAGATAAGTACAACTTAGTGCTTCTGTATATTAAGTCCAAATAACAATTAGAGTGTCACTAAATTACTTTAGCTTCCCAGGATGGGGCTGGAAGGCTTTTACAACCATGTCATGCTCTTACACCACGTATTTTGATATAACAAGGGTAAGGTTCTCAAATAAATTTTTCATCATGACCTTGACAAACTGTTTTGGTTCAGAGGTCTTTTTGCAGGTAAACATACTCAAGTTTTTAACATGACATCAAATGCATTTGGCTTCTTGACACATTTTTCTAAGACCAGACTAAGACTGGAAAGAGATTTTATATGGAAGAACGTGTTAAGGACTGCTTTCAAAATATTAAACTTGGTAACCAGTTTTGCAGCTGAATGACAGACCTTCCCTGATATCAGGAACTCTCACCTTCTGCATGTGAGATATGAGTCTATGGTACAAGTGAGTATAACTGCTCAGATAAGGCTAACCATTCAAATAAGAAAGATGGACCACCTTCACCCTCATCCGTCCCACCATTGTCATAGTCAGCATTTATTTTCAGGGAATTTAAGTACCAGGCACAATGAAGATGATAAACATGGTGACCGCTTGGGACACATGTAGAAAACTGCTATTAATACAGACTGTGTAACTCTAAATAAAGCAGTAAACGAATATTGAACAGAGTCCTGAGAGGGAGATGCTGCTCTGCCCAGTCTACAGAGGGGAACATACCTGCTGAAGCTGAAGCACTCACTCAGAGCTGCATGGCAAGTCAGCCTAAGAACCAGGGCTGGAATTAGACTTTTACTTATTTTTTCCTCGTTTTAATGACTTCACTATGTTTTTAAAATGGCACTTCATGAAAGGAACCAGCTCTATACTAAGAAATGTACAAATCTCAATAAGCAATGTGGCAACTCCTCTGTCCCTCATGACTTCCCCTGAAGTTCACTTTTCTGTTATATCTGGTTTCCACTTTTTCATCTCTCCTATAGCAACCTACTATTAATATTCTACCATCACTTCCTCCATATTTCCAGAATCCACCCACTCCTCCCCAGCTATTTTACCAAAATCCTTATCGAGGGCCTATTAAAAAAAAAAAAAAAAACACAACAAAAAAAACCTTTACCCTTCACTTTCTTGCCTTCCAAACTCCTGGCTCAGGCTTCCCCATCTGCCGTAAATGCCATCTCAAAGCATCGTTATTGCTGAACACTCAAAACACATGCAGCTGTTTTTCAACTCTATTTATATCTCTCTTATTGTCTTCCTAGACCCCTTTTGCATCCAAGTAAGTTCTTTGTCCTCAGTTTCCCAGACCTACAGTGTTTAGCCTGTTTCTTATTGCCAATCACCTTTCATTCCCTCTCCTGTTCAGCCATATTTCCCTGCTAATATCACTTCAGCTTCATCCATTTGTTTTCTTTGTTTATATACTGCTTTGGGCTGAACAACTTTTGCTGAATGTAGCATATTATCTTTAAATTTCCCTTTAAACCTTCTAGTGTGCCACTACCTCTTTGAAAAATCAGTAGTAATGTTTCTGTCTTTCCAAAACAAGGGGTAGGTCCCGTTGGGAAAATCCTTGTCACAGTGAAGTCCACAGCACAGCTCACCTGGATTTCAGCAGAGGCGAGATAGCAACCTCTGCTCTGTACAGGAGCATTGCAGGTTTACAGATGTCTGTTTGCCGTTGCAAGCTGCAGTTCATCACAGCGTCAGGAGAAATTTGTGCAGGACACTTTCAGATAGCTGCAGCTTAAAATTGCATAGAAATTGGTGTACTCCAGCCAAATGTGAGTACTACTGGTTTCTTAGCATATTCCAGAACTGATGTTTAAGGAGGTACAACACCTCTTGTTCATTTTGGGTAGCACCTTCACAGTTGAAAACAATTTACATTAAAAGCTAAATTCCACAAGTAAAAAGCCAATGACCTCCAGTTTGCATTGTCATCGTAGCTATTGTTTCCATGGGACAGCACAGCAAAGGCCTGGAAGTGAAGCTGCAACCTTAGATGATATCCTTCATGTATCAGAAATAGCCCGAAACGTTCTGGGGTCTTTTTTCATTAATTCAATATCATTATTAGAGACTGTTCAAATCTCTGCAAAAGCTTCATCTTTTTACTAGCTCTTAAACTTTGAATTCAGCAATCTTATGACAGTTAAAACCTGTAAATGTAAACTTGCAATAAACTGAAATACACCTGTGGTATACTTCAAACACAGAAGTTAAATAATAATAAAACAGATGAAAGACATTGCCAATTTCTCTTTTAACATAATTGAACATGTTTACTTCACACAATAACTGGCTGATTGGCTGGAGATGCTGTAGGTAATTAAGGTGCATTAACTTGGATGTGAATGATGACAGAAATGCAGAGGGACCGCTCAGTGTCTGTGACAAGAAAAGGAATGGACGGCACTCCCAGGGAATAGTCTTCTGACTGATTAACTGGAGCAGTGCAAGGAGTTATAGGAGCTAAAGGGCCATAAAAATCTGCTCCAGAAAAGACTAGGCCAGCCCAGGCTGGCCTGTGGTTGGAGGAGACTTTTAAATGGCCTTTCCCCTTTTCTGCAACAGTAAAGAATTAACTTTTGAACTCGTGCCTCAAAAATCTTTTTTTCACTGGTTTAGAGTGCACTATAAAACAATGAAGAAAATTCTACATATGCAAAGGTCAGTAGACTTGGTCAACTTTAATCTATATAATCTGTATGCATTTATGTAACAGTAGGTAGAAAACTTTTTTCCAGATTTCTCCTTTCACCTTTTCATCTGCAGCACTGCTCTCCAACCCATTAAAATTATGGGTTCAAGAACCAGTTACGCTCCTGCGATGAACCCAGCATTGCAGAGTGCAGAGCTTCTTTCTCACTTGTTTCACGTATGCAAATGCTCTTTTTGGTTTCAGTTATGCAAAGATTCAAGGTACATAGGAAACAGGTATCATAAAGGCCGTACTGCGTTTCAGGAGGAAAGTCCATTCCCTCCAAACGTCATGCACTAGTGCAATGACATCACCATTTTAACTGCGTTTGTTCTTTGGCCAACACACTGTATTTAATCAGCTTTGAGATAATGCTTTACAAGTTTTATGTGACAACTTCTAAGCAGCAGAACATTTAAAACTTAAATGAATCTTTGCTGGAATCTTTAAATGCCATGTGGCAAAATCAGCTGCAGAACAGCATGTAATTGTCTGTAATTGATTATGAAGGGTGTTTTCCTTCACTTATGATTTATACCACATCCTGAAGCTTAGATCTGTCACTTCTGGCACTCATGCTGTGAGATTTTAGCAGCCGTTCAGTGATTTCCTATAATTGTCAGTCTTTTTGAAGGCTGTGCTATAAAAGTTGATTTGAAGTCATATGCATATATCTATATAAATATAATTAGTAAGTAATGCAATCATTTGTGAATGAAATGAGCATTTGTGAAATGCTCAGTGATGACAAGTATTTGTACTTGACTTTGACTGCACAAGTCACAAGAGATGGAAGTTTCTATATGCACTAGAGTATCAATATCTTTCTTTTGGCTTGTTTTATTTTTAATTCATCTATTAAAAGTCAAGAAAAATTAAGTTCCACAAAATGCATAACCTACTGACACCTGCCCTTTAACTTTTGGCTCAATGAACCTGTCACATGAGGCTTGTACTGCAGCTGGTGTTGTAATGTTCAATCCTGTAAATACCACTGCTTCCCACTCTCTTGTGAACTGGTACTTCTGTACAGAACATGGCTAATACCAACGGAGCACGGCATCTCTCTGCTTTTATATAAAAAAGAGTAACTGCTTGCTGGGTTTTCCTGTAAGGAGTTTCTACTTCTAAAATCAAGTACCAGATCCCAGTGAGGCTGAGGACTGTAGGGGGAGGGAACAGATCATTCTTGACTTCATCGTGACCCTTCCTATGAATGTGAAAAGAACCGCATTTCGGCAGGAAAAAAATGCCTGCACGTGGGGAATGATAAAATTCTGTAGTAGCTCAGACTAAATAGTCAGTGTATGAGAATCCAGGCCTGCAAACTAAACCATACGTTACTCAGCAAGACTCTTATTCCACTTAGACAAGATGGCATCACAGTCATGCAAATGCCTTTTCTTGCGACAGTATTATTTTCATATCCAGATCCTTAGGGAACTTGACCTAAGAGCTGAGCGCTTCGAAAACAATATCAAGAATCCCCCAATATATGGTGTCATTTCACTGGAATCCCAGCAAATTAGGCTAACTTGACCCTGGTTCTCTGCCGAGCTCACACAATCTACCTGTCACGAGCATTTCCCCTGCTCATTCTCACTTACCGTCTCTACAGCTCGGCCACTGTTTTCTATCCCTCCCCCACGCAGCACAGCACAAAGGCAAAGGAGCATGTTCTACCTTCTGCACCTTTGCGATGAATAGATAAATAGGGGCTTAGTGACAAATCTCTGCAAGGCTTTGAAAACAATTCTCTGAAATACAAATAAACCAAAACACTAAAGCAATCCTGGTGGCACAATGAAACAAACCAATTTGAATAATCCAGGAACACAAACCCATTAAATAAATTGCCTTCCGGACTTGTGCGAAGTGGGAAGAAATATTCCCACTTTTAAAAGCAAAATGACATTTTTGCTCAGTAAATCTAGAAAAACAAAACAAAACTGATAAAAACTGATCTGACAAGCATGTTGTAAGACAGAGATTTTTTCTCTGTGAAAACAATGGCTTTGGAGAAGTTCCATATTGCATCATTTAATGATAAATAACTAAACTGAGGGCAGTGGTTGGCACTGAAGTCACACGCAGTGAAATAACACCATCCCCTCAAGGAACCA
The DNA here is from genome assembly GCF_036417845.1 of Apteryx mantelli. Classification (NCBI taxonomy): domain Eukaryota; kingdom Metazoa; phylum Chordata; class Aves; order Apterygiformes; family Apterygidae; genus Apteryx; species Apteryx mantelli. The sequence goes on from NC_089984.1 coordinate 39,650,416, forward strand.
TTTCCAACTGACACAACTGAGCTCACGCCAAAACCTAGGAATTAGGATAACAAAGATGGACAGGTTTCTTCAGTATTTTTTCTGGCATCAACTCAGCTTTGGGCCATTAAGATGCTTTTAAATTCAGGCAAAAATCTAATAAATATCTTTTATCTAAGCAGTTAATATGTGCATCTCTCTCCCTCTCTTTTTCTCCCTCTCTGTTTAAGTATACAATATTTGAAAAGTCTTCCTTGTCCAGAAGGCTACATACAGAATTGCAGACATAGAGATATGTGTAAATTGAGCTGAGGGCTTCTCATAAGTCTTTCTGATATACTCAAAGGCAACTCTCCTTCCCAGTAATTTTCAAGCAAATGAAAACACTGTGTAAAAATACAAAAACCAGAAAGTGGGGGGAAAAAAGTCATACAAAATAAGGATTAGCATTTTTTGTTCATAAAATATACCAAATATTTTTGAGATCTGACAAAGTTCATGCCCTCCACCTCAAGATTTTATAAAAACTGCAGCTTAGAGGAAGACGGCTAAAGCATTACTAAAGTGATTTCTCTGTAGCATTTCTAACCAAGAAGAATCAGAAACCCAAAAGAAAAAAGTAATATTGCTTGAAATCCCAAGACCTAGTCCCACCCTAACTCTGTGCAAATGTGCATCTAACCTTTCAAACCCTTACCTACACTGAAGAACTATTTTTAAGGTACATGTATTACTATGATTGTTACAATATTCTGGACAGGCTGTAAAAACAATCTGCAGAAATTCTGCATAAAGTATTAATGCTGCAGAAGCACCTGAACTAAACCCTCAGATCCAAACTCCCCTGACCAAAGTCTGGATTCAGATTCTGCAGATGGTCCCTATTTTTTATAACGAGGTGAACCAAAGCCTCAAATTCAGACTCCCCAAATCCTGTAGTGCTGGAAATCTGGGTGTGGATTTTGTGGGTTTAGATGTCTATTCTGAAGACCTATTGCAAGAAAATCAAAACATATTAAACCACAGCTTCAAAGGAAACAAGTCTTTCAGGAGACGATAATATGTGGGAATCTAGGCTGTTCTGGCAAGTGATGGCCTGTGACAAAGCCAAAGGCCTGTTACTCGTTCAACTGGTTTGTTGTTCGTGGTATTGCCCTCTCCAGAAACTCTCATTGCCAGCGACAAGCAATTGCAAAATATGCTTCATGCAACATTCTTTCGTGCATTTCAAATCTGACATTTGCTTTTGTTCCTCACTCAAAAACATCAGCATCTTAATCAAACTGTCTGAGATCTGATTTAGTATCTCCCCTATTTTTATTTTATTACAGTCCTTTTCTATTTTGAGGTGGTTTCTGGATGCTTGACTACGAAATTCCCTCCCCTTAGTCTTCAAAAATTCTTCCTGAAAAATACCTCTCTATATCTGGTACCTAGTTACTACAATAATAGTCACCTTAGAAACATTATAAATATACAATTATATACGATTCTATTCCAAAGTCCACTTAAGTCAGTAAAAAATTTTCCATTGACTTCAATGAGCTGTGGGATCAGGCTCCTAAATACTTCAAATACATTTTTTTCCATCTATAGACTGCTAATACAGAACATATTCCAATTTTACATTTCTCCTCTGACATCCCCGCCCTGACCTTCTTGCCTTAAGACACACACTGGAGCGTTACAATGTACTTTCTTCCCATTTCAGTCTCCTAGGAGGCGGATTAAATCCAACCGTTATTGCAATTTGGTTTATTGCTTATTTAAGCCTCTTTCAAAGCTCTCATCAGAAGGACTTGCTGGCTTAGAGTTTTGGTAAAAGTTTTTTAAACTCTTTATCTACTTTCTGTTACCTGTCTGCGCAGAGGGATTCGCTTAGTCAGCTTATGGACGGCAGGCTGGCTGCTGAAATCGGGCTTCTTGGTGGTGTTCTTCATTCGACACAGGATGACTGTCAGCACCATGCAGGCAATTAAGAAGACCCCTATGCAGTAAATTGCTATTTCCAGGTAGTCTGGAGATGCCGGATACTCTTTTTCTTTTTCAGGAGCTGGATTGTAAGTTTTTAGGAGGGAACAGTCATGCCACAGAGTTAGCACACAGTACAAGTAATGTTTCAGTACAGTGCTTGGAACAACACGAAATGATAAAACGATAAGTAATTCTTGCAGTGCCTTTGTGACATATGGACTACTGCAGATACTTAGGTCTGACAGTAATTCTTCTTTCCAGATCACTGCTTTAATTTTTCAATTTGCCATTGTGTGCGTGTGTGCATGTGTGTTTGTGCGCATACATATACACACATAAACATGTGTCTGCTTGCTTAGGTAAATATGTATACATAGTAATATTGTGTGTTCAAATATAATTTTAGGGAAAATAAGGACTAAAGTGTTCAAACTAGGTTCAGGTTCATCTGTTGGTCAAGTCAAACTCCAAATAATTTTCAAAAGCATTGTAATTCCTTTTAACCACATAGAGACACATTTAAAGATAAAATACTCAATTAGGCAGCCTAAAAGAAAAGTCTCTAAACTCATAAATAGAAGTTTGGGCTTGAGTCTGCATTGCTTGTGTATCCAAATTTCCGCTGGATCTTGAAATACAGAAGAAAGGCAGGACGGATCGGTCCCTCATTGTGCTGCTAAATTCAGGCTGGGGGTTTCAAGAGTGTTTCAAGGATCTGGCCGCCCAGCTCCGTTTAACTCACTTCAGTTCATGCTGGGTGCCTAACTCCCTTGAAGTTCTTTGAAGGGCCCAGCGTCATATTAAAAAGAAAAATACAAGTAAAATCTTAATTGCTAACAATACATTTTAATGAGTCCTCCCTTGTCAGCCACACTAAGACTGCATATTTTAAGTAACCTCATCAGTGGTTACTAGTTTATGAGATTAGATTTTAGTGGGAGTGGTTCTACATAGCTGTTACTCTGATTGAAACCATTTTGAAATTATCTTCAAGACAGTTATATGTGCAAACACTGTCCCTAATCCTTTATCTGGAATTCATCCCCTGGATAAACAGCATTCCATAGCAATCAGCGGTCACTCTACAAGCAATGCACATTCAAGCTGAAATTTCTTTGTGCCTCATTTCAGGCTTAAAAAATATTTCATTCAAGAAAATTGGTTAAAATATGCTGTTCAAGCACTTGAAAAATGCAAACACTGCTAGCAGAAGCAAGCTCTACACTGGTACTGTCTGCCTGCTTGGTGACAAACCACGCAGGCTTGGTGTTCACAGAAGAGTGAGATGTAATAAAGTTGTCTTGTTCGATACATGTTAATAAAGGGTAAGAAATTATCTGCAGAAAGTGGGAACGTTTTAATCACATAACACAAACCTCAGCAATATGCACATGCAGGTTTTGTACCTTTTACTTTGGATTAACAATTAATAAATGGTAAGCACAAGGTGACCCAGCAAACCTCAGGTTATTCACATTTTTCCAAAGGAACTCCCGAGGCAGCTGCATTATAGCCAACAGTTATAAATGAGAAAATTTAACTAGTGTCAGAACCAACTATGGTTACATCTTCTAACAGCTGATAACAATTTTCAGGCAATAAAGCACATTGATGTTTGTTTCTTTTAAGGACAGAAACATCATCAACCACAGTACAGCAGGACATGCTTTGCAGTAAAAGCAAATGACTACTTGTTTTCTTAGAACATGCAATGTTTAAAGATGCATGGAGCCGATTCCCAAGATATGGAATGCACTGCTTCTGTACACAATCATTTGGCATTAAAATTAGAGTTTTCATAACAGATTTGGATGATAGGAAAAAGTGAGTTTAAAAGTGAGCTTAGGCGTGATCATGGCCAAATTAGTCCTAAAACTCCCTAAGAAAATTTGAATTTTCTCTTTAGCAAACAGTTTACAATGATTAATGTGCTGACTTTCAGTTATCTCTTTAAGTGCTAAGGAAGTACACTTCCTTAGCATTTCCGATGAACATTCGACAAGATGTAAAACATTTAAATTAAGTACAATAGCCATGCCACTTGCTTCAGTTTTTGATTTATTTTTTTGTAGTTGCATTCAAGAATATATGGCATTTGTTGGCTTGAGACAACTGTGTTTTAAAAAAATAATCATTGTAAAAAACGTTGAAGAAGCCAAAAATCATTTTCTCTGAGACAGAAGCTGTGCTAACCCTGCAGCAATCAACAAGGAAAAAAAGAGGAAAAACCACTGAAAGAGAGCAGTGTATACCTGGCAGAACTGTCAACCATGCAGTGTGAAAGGATATCCCAATAGAATTACCCGCCAAGCATGTATACTCCCCAGCATCCTCAAAAGTTACATTCCGTATATAGAGAACCTCAATTTCTTTGTCCGTGGTGTTAACACCGGCAGCCTAAAAAAAAAAAAGGGAAGCAAGAGAAAAAGCTAGACATTGAGAGAATCCTTGTGGATAGGGAGATGGAGCCACAGGGCTTTGCACTTTGTAAAGACAGAGGTGTACAGATGCAAAGCTCCTTCCCCATCCACAATCCCTCATCCAAAAGCCTTTTACCAACAGGTCCCAGCTCACCTCAGAAAGTAATCAACACCCTTCACCAGACTTAAACTCACCACCTAAACATGCATGCAATCAAATGACATGGAAAAATTAACCCACAAAGCTTTTTTTCTTCTTTTTTAATAAAAGAATGTTGAAAGAAAAACAAAGAGGAAACAAAGTAGGACAGAATGTGGTATCCTTCACATGTAGTTACCTGTTTAAGAGAAAAGAATTTACTACAAAAATATATTCTGAAAGTGTGAAATAAAACAGCAAATTCTGCTCCAAAAGACACAACTTAGTAGCTGTCTTAAGCAGTCTACAGTCCTTCCATCATCCACTGCACTACACTTAAATACTCTATATTGTGCAGTCTTGCCAAATCTCACAGTTTAATCAGAAGTCTGGTAATATTTGGTGGCTTGCTTAGAAGAACAGTGGAGAGAGTCACATTGCTAGGAAGGAATCCGAGCTCTTGTTTAAAAAAGATCATTTGTGGTTATCACAGATGTGGAGAAAAGCTGGACCCCAGAGGTTCAAAAATGAGGAGATGGAAAAAATATATTTTTCTCAATCTTAAAATACTAAAAAAAAAAAAATCTGGAAGTTTTTTTCTGGCCTTCTTCAAGGCTTGCTAAATCTCTGGCTTGACAAGTCATAGTGCAGCAAACCAATCACTGTATCACTGATTATCCAAACTTTTACAAAAGAGTAAATTTAAGAGCCTTTTAGACCTGAAACTTTCCAGCTGTCCCAAGACAGGCACAACAGGGCATGAGCATCAAGTACTCTATGATGGAGATTTAAGGAAATTATTTTAAATGGAGAGAGTTTTATTGCTTTTGTCTCTGTTCCATTCAAAAACATTACTTTGAAATACATGATGAGGGAATAAGCATACTTGTACCAGACCACTCTAAACCAGCTTAGTTCTCAGTTGTACTCACATCATTGCCAGTCTTTAGTGTTATTATGGACTTTTACCCACAATAACAGGTGAATACAGTGGGGAAAAACTTCCACCTTGCATAGTTGCAGGTGATGTAGGAAGCTTTAATTTACCAAATTGACCAGTGGGTACTTATATGAAGATTTCACATATGTAAGTGTGTATATATACATATATACATATATATGTGTGTGTAAAAAATAAATATATACACTAATTAGATCTTAATTATGTTATTCAATGAATACCCTATATGTGAATTGCGAAGTATGCAGAATTAACAACAAACCTGAACATAAACACACACACAGACACCAAATACAAGAGAGAATAAAGATCAACATCAGAAAACACTGTTTATGGCACGCAAAGAATATTGTGGGAATTTTTCCATGGCTGCTGGTGTAATACCAGTTGCATCACCAAAGGAGGATTACAAATATACCACAAGGCCAAAGAGTTATCCTACAAGCTGCCTGCAGTCTCCCAAAGCACCATTTTTTCCAGCTTCTACATCCAGCTTGCTTTAAAAAACATTGTTACCTTGTATACTTGGCAGAACAGAGAGCCAGGCAGACTGGTTGGCCTCCCCTATATAATTGGAGACCTTACAAATATATTCTCCAGCGTCCGCCTCTGTCACATTGTACAGTGTCAGCACTTCAGCATTGGAACTATTTATCCCCGAATGCTAGAATAGACCAATAACATAGGAGAACAATGTAACTGCTGCCCAAAATGGACATCAATCTGTCTATGGTCCCACCACCAACACGTCATAAGAATATGTCTTCCACTTCATGCAAGTATCAGTGTCAAAACATTGAGGGTTTTTCTTTCTTTTTTTTTTTTTTAAATCAGAAGCATCACATGAGAAGATAGAAAACAATGGAGAGGGGAAGAAGCATCCGAACAGGTAAATTGGCTGTGTGGAACGATATGGTATAGCGCTGGCTGTCCTGACCACCAGCGCCCTGGAGTTTGGCAACACCAACCAACTTGGAAAACTTCACGGTGGAGAATTTCCTTGAACGAGCTTGCTTAGAACGCCTGTCAGTAAGAATAACCTGGTGCAACTGATATGCCACATCAAGTTGGTGAAAAATGGACAGACATCTTCGCAGGTGCAGCATCCAGAAAACCCAGTCCTGCCAACAAGCTTTTGGCAGCAGGCGTTACATTACTGAATGGCCTTTGAAATAGAGAGGCTGAAGAAATGTGAGAGAAATGGAGTAGATTCTCCTGGGTATGTTTTGGACATGCCCTACCAATACATGTCAATGATGTCCTTTAAGACGACTTTTTTTTTGAATAAATCATGCTTGAAACAGTTACAGATACATGATTTCATGGAAGCATAGAATAGCAAAAGAGTGTCTATGAGCTGCACAATTAGCATTTAGACTACCAAATGTTTGCCTGACATATTATTTCATTTGTAACATAAACACTTCCATTTTCAAAAGAAGTCCTGATCTCAAAATTCTTGGATTTACATCAAATAAATTCAACGCTTCAAAGAAGCCATCACCAGCATCAGCATCTGTAAGGCCTCACCTTTAAAACCTGAAGATATGGCAATCCATCTGGTCCGTATTTACTGCCATTCTTCTCTACATGTTTTATCCACTGAATATGAGGTTGAGCATCACTGTAGACTTTGCAGACAAACTCGACATCACCCCCAACTACTGCGGAGGCATTTGCTGGGAGACCAGCTTGGAGGATAGGTCTGTGTGGTGATCGCTCTGTTGAGATGGGGAGGGTGAGCGAGAAGGAGGGAGAGAGGGTGAGAGAGAGAGAAATAAAGATGCATAAATAAGCTGAGCTGCCAAGAAAACTGTAAGTGAACTCGAGCCAAAAAGCCCTGTAAGCCTGTTGGCTGACTTCTCCGAAATAACACTGCAGCCAAAATGTATAACAAAAACTACAGTTCAAAGGAGATGACTTGAGCACTACACTTGTAATATGAAGAATAGCTATTTGGGGGCAGGGGAGAAAGCCTGCCTAAAAACTTTAAGCATTTTTCATAGTTCAATCACTTAAGAATTACAGAAAATATATATATTTTTTAAAGTGTTCATTGTAATAAGTACCTCTGACTTTCGAAATATTCTAATTGGGCTAAATCGCCCCAAATTGGAAAGAAAGATTAATCAGTTTTTAAAATGAATTAATAATGTATCAAAACAAACCCAAAGGATTTTCTCATAACTAGCAGCAGAAGCATCGGCACTAAAATTCCTTATGCAGGACACACACCAGACGGCTTTTCAAAATGCTCTGATCATTATTACTAAATTAGCTGTTCTCTACTATTACCTAGCCAAAGCAACAGAAATACCAGTTTGTTCTTATTCTAAGCGCAATGCAAGGAAACACTGAGGTCTCTGAGAAACCACAGCACATTTAATGTGACCTGATAAGGCTTTTAAGTCTGTAGACTTGACTAAGTATTTATTAAACGTTAGTGCTCAAGCTTATGATACTGAACATACAAAGTGTATCCTGTGTCATCTGGGTATCCAGAGAGCCACTACAGTCAGTGCTCCCAGCCCAATTTCGTGGATATGATAACACAGTCTTTGGGCAAAATATCAGCTGTGTGCGCTGAAATCGATGGGAACCTTGTCCTCAGCTATGACAGCGCTGTAGCTTTACACCACACTCACAGAGCCTGATCTAAAAGTTGCTAAAATCTTATGAATGGTGAGCAGAGCATGATCTCAGGTCCCGAGTTGCCAGGGCCTCCAACAGCCGTCTTCTGCTGGACAACAAAAGTGGGCAAAGCATAAATACATTTCACCTGAACATCACCTAAGAGAAAGACCTCAAAATGACAACCAAGTAATCAACATCTCTTCATTATCCACTGAGCCGGATGGACAATGCCACCGTCCCCAAAAGCCTTCAGAGAGCTGCCGCTCTCTTAATCTATCTGGGAACTCACCACCTCCTTCACGAAAACTTAACTCTGCCCTTCCCTTACAGAGGAACAACAGCTTTTCTTATGGACATCTGCATATCAGAAACAACCATGTCACTTGGATGCTCTCATATATGTCTCAGATGATAAGAATTCAAAGTTATTGCTGAAGAATTAAAGTTAATGCTAAGGGAAAGGTCCATTGCTAATTTCCTGCCAGAGCTGTCCATTCTCCTCTGCTCCAAGAATTCTTTCAAAGGTAAGTAAAAAACAGTGGACCTAAATATTTATTATTAGAGGCAACATACTGTAAAAGCTTGGACATTATGAGCCAAATCAACTGAATTTCAAATCAAGTGTTCCTTCTTAAATATACTAGTTTCCAATAAACTGTTTCACAAGCAAACATTGCGAGTGTAATAGCAAATAATGATGCCCATGGAACAATGGGATCTTTCATACAGTCCAATATATTTGGCATGCGGCAAACATCTACTGGGAATTTATTCACTGAGGCAACGCTGGCAGCATACTACAAAGCAGCAGTCTTATTTTACTTGTGGCAAAAGTGCATTTGTGTAGCAGTTATTAAATTATTCCATGGCTATGTATGTCCTTTTCAAAGATCTAGGAACAGTTTAATATTTTTTAATTTTTAAATTACAGCAGAACATCTAAATTACTATTTTATAGTTCTGGAGAGAACTTTTAAAGTTTCTCACCTTATACTAAATAAGCTCTAATTCCATCTCTCTCACTCCTTCATTTGGGTACAAAAACAGCAAGCAAAATCTCTCTTTAATAGAAACCTTACACCATCTTCCAAAACTTATTACAGCTGCCTTCAGTATAAAATGAAACCTTAGAGAATGTTATTCAAAATGTTTTTTAGAAGTCAGTAGGCCTCATGTTTCATTTCTCCACATCAGGGTTTGATTTCCTTTGTGACCTTACTCTCTGCCCTTAAACAAACCAGAGAATGAGGCCTGAAACATCTTGGAAAAGTTCCTACTATGCCAGCATCAACACACAAAATGTGTTTAGTTTATCCCGATAGCCATCAATGATTTAATCTTTTATTGATGTCTGTCAAACCTTTCCTCTACCAAAAAAGAAAAGGCCAAGTAAAGAAGTAAAAGCAAAGTTCTTACGCTCTTGGCCCCAACTTCCTTAAAGAACTAAATAAAGTGTGTGTGTATGTGTGTGTGTATACAAATATAGAAAAAATATAAATATAAATATATAAGTAAGATAATCATGAAATTTCTTCTCTAAGGGTCAGTGTGCTAAAAACAAACATTAGTTACCCTCCAACATACAGAGAAATGATCAGTATTCATTCAGCTCGTCCACTTCAGCAGAAGAGAGTACTCCTAGGCCCATACAGGCAAACAACACAGAAGTAGAACATCCCATCTTGATGCAAATTCAGCAGGGCTTCATGACAAACCTGCAGTCCCAGGGCCACAGGAAATAAATTCAATATTGGGGAAAATAATAAAGGATGGAGAAACTTGCCCTAATTAAATATGACCAAGAAGCATAGTTCAGTACAATATTATTTCTTGGAAACAGTCATTTCAAGATGTTATCCTGGCTTCACTATTTCTCTGCAAACTACATATTTAAGGACTTCGCTTAAGTATAGGTGCATTCACAAACTGTGTCCATAAATCTCACATCAATATTGGTGTTTAAATAACAAGTCTTACATTTGTAAGCAGCTATCATCACCCAAACAACTGGCTCCACAAACATTAGTTGGAAATTATATTTTCTTTTTTTATGAAAGACTGGCAAACGAGTCAAAGCTGTCTTCAAAAAATACCTTAAAAGTTGGTGAAATTAACTTCACCATGAACAGCCTTTCTGAAAAGCATTTAAGAATATGCATTTGCCTTGTATAACTTAACAACTATAATCAGGACCATCACTAAACTATAGTGACCATATATGTCTTTAGTTATTTCACTCAGACAGCAATATTTTGATAGGAAACAACTTGGGAACTGAGCTTGTAACTCTGCAACCCTACTGATTTCAATATTGCCCTTCACTGATTCACACCGAGCTGAATCAGACCCCTGAGAAATAAAGCTTTGCTAATTGACCACTGAAATTTTACAGTGTTCCCCTCTCACTGCTAACACATGTTTTCAAAAAGAAGTCAGCAGTATGTGCTATAATATAGAAAATCGCCCCATAGATAAGACATCATAATGTCTTCAAGCCTACTAACACTACATCATAAAAGACCAGAAAAAGTAGGAGGTACTAATTTTATTCCCATAAATATTAGTTACTTGGTGAGCTAAACACAGATCTAAAAGCTATTTCATAGATATGCCCTGATTTCTTAAACAAAGACTTTCTTAGTCTAACTGATATTTAATGGATTTTTAAAAGTAAAGTATAGTTTCTGTATATTGATTTGAAAGTAGCTGAGCCAAAAATCAATAAATATGTATAAATCTCAGTATATTAAATTTCATTTTTATTCTAGTTCTTCCCAGTGTCTATCTTTATAACATTTTATAGTAAGAAAACATGCTTGATGCTCTGTATGTAGGAAGAGCTGGAACCGGCCTTAAAAAGCAGGCACCAGCCTGCTCTCTCATCCAATTTGCAGCTTAGATACAACCAAGAACACCTCCTTTTGAAGGGTGAATTATTTACAAAAGGCAGAACCACAGTGATTGCTCATGTGAGGAGCATCATATTCAAGGCTACAAACACATAAACTATGCACCATTATAAAGATTCTCAGGGCTTGAGCTCCCCCCTCCCCCAAATTTCTGCTTGCCTATCTATAGACAAACAGACTCACTATTTGAAAAGAAGACCAATAAACAGAAATGGCCAATGGCTTGGAAGAACCTGTCATTTAACCTGTTAATGTTAAATCCTTGGGACAGAATACCTTCCTCTAAGAAAAAAAGCTGTGAAGAATCCAAGAAAGCTGGAAAATTCCAGGAGCCTGATCTCACCAAGTTTCCTAAAAACTGGCACTATTGCAGGAATTGCCCAGGAATCTTCCAGCCCCGCAGAACATCTGGAGATGCGTGGGAGCTCATCCTGCCACAAATGATGGAGGGATAAGTGAATGGAAGAACGATCCTGGAGATGACTGTACTGGAGCTTGTCCATTTCACAAGGAGATACTGAGAATTGGCTCTTTAAGAAGTTTAAGCCCCTGGGCAGGTAGTTCCTATAGAACGGCCTCATCTTTCAGATGTTTAGCTTTACTTGGAGTGCAATATTCCTCCAATTTTTTTTTTCCTGCAGCCAGCACAAGGGGACATCAGAGAGGAGAGAGACAGGTATGTCATGATGTCAATGCATGAGATGAGGATGCAGGGGTAGGGAGCTATGGGGTAGGGGTCAAAAACAGGTTTCACAGTCAACAAATGAAACCAGAAGATTTGATCACACCCCTCTAGTGCCAGGGTAGCAGAGAGAGCAATGGGAATAAAGGGAGGGAAGAGATGCTGCTTGCTGAGCATGCCTGCTGAAGGAGGATGTAGGACAGGATTTGCTGCTGCCTGAGGCCAAAGTAGAGCGTATTGTGACTGAAAAAGTGCCACTGCTGCTACTGGAGTGCATTGGCAGGGAGAGGAGACAATAACCCCGGAAGGGGTGAACTCTGGGGCCTATCCAGAGGCCAAATCTCCTTAGCAACCTGGCTGTGCCAAGGACTGAGAAGAGCTCTGGTAATTGTCTATCCAAACCTCCTTGTCACCCTAGGACAGACAGTTCAGGACCTTTCATGAGAGCTAAAAGCCAGAACCAAAGCACATTGAAGTCAGGAGAAAAACTCACATGGAATTCAATGGGCTTTGGATAAGGCATTTTAATTCATTTCAAAAAAAATGAAAACTAATCTTATTTTCTCCTTTTGAATGTGCTTGTTTCCTCTCCTTGCAAATGTGTGACTCAAGTGCAGGCTAGGAAATAAAAGCTGAATAGCAAATGTAAGACCAAACATGAATTCTGGGGACAATGGACAGATCCTCAATTAAAAAAGAAAAAAAGAAAAGAAGAAGAAATCAAGAAATCTAATTCTTTTTCACAATTTTTGATTAGCCAGACACATCTATCAGAGTCTTAAATACCAGTTTTTAAATGTTAATGACTCCTAAGGAGTCATCTTGACAGCTGCCACTGTGAAGCTACAGAGGCCTCCCTCAAATTATGCCTTTAAGTGAGGCATCAGTAACCATTCTAGGTCTATAGCCCTTGACAGAAATTCTCTATATTCAGTCATCACTGAATATAAAATTAAGCAGTTCCAGCTGTCTCTCTGCTTAACAGAAAACATGGTCTTGCCGTGCCCTCGTCTTCGCTTGCCCTGGTTGTCACAGCAAGTTCAGCTCCGTTTGCTTATTTTGCTTGACTCTGACTGAACTCTGGAAGTCTTTCTGCCTCAGGTACCTCCTCGGTGGCATTCTGGACTCTGTCAGTGAAAACACTGCCTGTTCTCAATTGCCTTCCTTCTGGAACATGCAACATCTGTTGCTTTGGAAAACTGCAAATTATCTTTTAAATTATGGGTGTCTCAAAAGCATCCTAGAGTTTTTTGAGCCAGACTGTAATTACTGCTCTTATGTGCCTTAGCATCCCAAACTTGTAAGACCGGCCCTTTAGCCTTAAATCAATCACAGTCTTTTCTGTCATACATTTGGACCGAAATATTTCTCTCCTGTGTTTCAGCTTCACCCAGTATGCAGCACTCGTCCAATATTTCTGCTGCCCGGAGTACCTAAGGTCAGGTCCCAGAAGGCAAGAGAGGTCAAGGAGCCACACTGCAGCTGGAGGAACATGTTACAAGAAAACTCCTTCCCTGAACAAGCTGAGCATGTCCTCTCCCACCAAACGAGGCAGCACATCCAGAGGTTCCTTCAGCAGGTGACTTTACAGACGGAGGCACATCCACCTGACACATCCCCCACGTCACCAGCTGCCCCAGAGCACAATCCTTGCAGACCGGGAAGCCAGCAGCGTGAGCAATCTGTGGGACACACAAGCCCCCTCCTTGTGCTCTCTTCCAAACCATATCCAAAGCATTATCAAAACTGCTCCAAAGGAAAATGTAGTTACATGATAACTTGTCAGGTGACTTAACCACTGCCTGGTGCTGACAGCAAGGTGAAACTTCTCAGGTATAGCTCAAACTTCTCGCAGGGCCAATGCACCCTATGACACCTCAAAGCTGAGATACCTGTTTATTCTCAGAAGTGGCATGTGCTGAGGGAGCTCAGAATTAGCCAAATGACACTACTAATGAACATTCCAGTCAAAGTCTTAAGAACAACGATCTCTGCCTGTGCAAGTCACTCAGTCTACATCCATTCAACTTTTGGCATCCCTGTTGAGACTGTACACATACGTACTATTATTGCTGGCTCTGATGATGTTTTTTGGTGGTGTGGAAACCTACCACTGGGTGGTAGGTTATTTACTAATGTCACTGGGCTAACCACAGGGTATCCGTCTCTGGTCACTACCTGTTTGGGCTAAATAAAAACCAGTAAAAGACGGATTAAATGTTCTTTATTAATCTTTTGTCATTCAGTTCTCCAGATGTTGGTGAAGACCTTCCATGTTTCTATCCTGCTCTAGCTGACAGTAAAGGAAATAGTTTGGAAGAACAGAGACACAGGGGGTCACTGTCCTTCATAAAAGATCCCACCTACACAAGCTGCAAATCTGGCCTAGGTTTATGAACACTCAAGGGCTGGATTAATGATTTCTCTCTGAATTAGAGAGCTGAAGAGTTCCAGCAGCAGTCAGGGCATGAGGAATTGCAACTCAAATTTCTCCATAAATGCAGCATTATTCAAACTCATATAAAGGATCTGATTTGAAACTACACTTGTTTTCCATACCCCTAGGTGGAGTGACATAGGAGGGGTCTAACCAAACAGATGTCAGAGTCCCCACAGGAATTTCCTCCTTCAAGGTAACTTTCTACGCACAGGCCAAGCTAAACCTTCACTTCCTTACTCCAGAAATAAGCAATTGCTTATGGGGGCCAGCACTCTATGAAATGCCAGAAGAAAAACACTGCTAACTCCACTGTTTACTCAGTGATGTGGAGGAGTAAGGTTGAGTGCTGGCTGCTTTTTCAGAAGACCAGAAACAACTGAGCAGGTGTAGGCAAAATGCCTCTATTAATTAATGTCATACACTATATGTGAGCCAGGAACTGAGTAGCTTCTACCAGCTGCATGTCAGTTTGGTCTCTCTTCTGCATAATACGAAGCACTGCATGTTGTTTATAGCCAATTCAGAAGCGCTGCTGAACTGTCATGTTCCATTTATATATACATATATATATACACCCCTCAATTCATCATTTCCTAGGTAATTTATACAGGCGAAGGTATCATCTATGATAAGCTAGGGACAATGCTCTCTTCCAAAACTCTCTGTAAAATCAGAAGATGTTTTAAGGCTACAAGGAATAACAGGTCACTGTTATTAAACATTAAGTGTTATTAAACATTAAGACCACCCCTGCAAGCCCCTGCAGGCTTGATAAACAACAGAAGCCTTTTAGACAGACTAGTAGAACAGCTTATGGATCAGACCAATATTACCAGTGCTGATGAAATCATTCCTTACAAACTTTGGCATCTTTTATCAGTACATATTAGCCCATGAATGTTTGTACCATTCAACATTCCCGTACAGCAGGAGACTCTGCATACATTTCCTAATGGCCCAATGCTACTCTAAGAGGTAATCTCAATGGCCCAAAGCTCTAAGTGGTATCACAATAGTTGGAGCTCTTTGCCCTCACAAATCCTCTAAAGAAACCGGTGAGGCCCAAAGCAGTGCAGGGATCTATTCATCCGTATGTGAGAGGGCTAACCTCCATAACTGCTTTCTAATCGCTCTTTGCCCTCAAATTTGGGGGCTCTTCATATAAGCTTGAGATATTTCTTTCTGCTGCTGTATCATTGCTAATTACGAGGCCCAAAAGCCCAGCTCAGTGCTTTGGTTCACACTAGTGTTGCGGACCCGTATCAACATACAGCACAAAGTAAGGCATCAGGGAACCAGGCTCCATATTGTTCTTTCCTGTCACTGAATAACACTTTCTTAAAAAATTAAACATTTCTAACATTGATTATTAAACAATTTCAGTTCTAAAAGTTAAAATATTGTGATAGAAACTGGAAGCAGGCAGCATTGTACCTATAGCAAAGCATTTACACCATCTAACTTCCTTGTGCTACCCAAACCCTCCTTCTTACCACGGTCAGTTTAGTAAAAGACAGTGCCTTTTTAAATCTTTACCGAAACAAATCATGTGTATTCAAACTCTTTGTCCTTGGCTTCATCACCTTCACCTCAGATTTCAGGTAATGGCACTGTTTCTCCAGCAGACAAAGCCCCACTGATGTTATCCCATCTGTCTCTTTGGATAGCTCTACAGTACAATTTTAGCTTGTTTCCCTATGTGCATTTTCACTAACACATGTTCACATAGCAGCTTTATAACATAAGTTCATCTGCACACTTGTTTCTCATACGGCTGGAAGATGGGGACTGGGAATAGCCCAAACTATGCCATCCCGGGAACCTGAAGGCTTTTACAGCCAGGGCTCAAGGCACAAGCCACAAGCTGATGAACTTTCAAAAAGGGATAAGGACATAAAGCATCTCCCAGGGCTTCGATCTAATAATCGAGTAGTTCCCCTGCCAGCCAGGGAGAAGAAATCTGTAGCAGGACTGACAAGTTTGGCTTGACACAAAGCCTGTTGATGTCAATGAAAACAGTAGAAAACCACATCAGAACTAGTTAAAAGCTGTCCTTTCAAATCACATGTATATCAGAGGGTCAAAAGAAATAGAGGAATGTCCAGTAAATCAAGGACTAAGGCATGCAGCATAAATGTTCTCATTTTAAAATGTGAAATTGTCAACAGGGTTTTAATACTAGTCTGTCCTTAATGCAAAGTCCTATTGTCAGGCTGCCATCGTGTGTGCTTCACCAGCCTCATAAAGCAAAAAGTGTCATAGCAGAGAGATTCTTACCATACTAATCTTGCATTATCCCTCACAGTGCATGTATAAGCAAAAGCTTTACACATGTCTGAACAAAGGGGAAAAAGGCCTTATTTTGGTGTGAAAAAACATGGGAATAGAACATATGAGGAACCAAAATTTTCACTGAAATTCTTTTCAGTGTGCCCTAAAAGAAAGAGAGAAAGAGACAGGCTACAAGAGAATATGAAAAACAACTTCTAACTTCTCACAGACAAGTGGTAACATTTTATTGTTCTAGCCGTTTCCAGAAACTGCATTAAGTTTTATGCACGGAGATATCATCCTTTGTACTGTGTACGGCTCCCAGCACTCGGCTGCTCTATAATAACTGCAGTAACAGCGCTGGGGTCAAGTAGATTGGGAACTGGACAGGGTTGTCCAGCAGACTCTGCCAAAGGTTTACTGTATGCCTGGTAAATGGCATCTCTCCCACAGGGATGATGTTCTCTCCCAGCTGCAGGAGATTTAACTCACTAGTGCACCCTACGATTCCAGAAAGCACACAGTGGGAGTTATTATTGCTGTTGTTATTGTGACCCGACTGCATATTTTTCATCCTCCAGATTTCCTTTCCTGAAAACAGTTCTGCCTTTAAAGTAAAACGGAAAAAATTATGTAAACTTTTAAAAGCACTTTTACATTTCTACACTTCTGCCCCCTTTTTATACAACACACTTACTATATTGAGGCATGCAGGTGCAGAGTTATCAGAAGACTGCAGTATTCCCCCCCTTCCACAGCATCTCCCTGGCTCCAAGTCCCCCACGCTAGACACAGCTAATCTGCCAGGCAAATAACACATCCAGCACGCGGGCTCCCAGAGTAGGAGAGAAGTTCAGGCACCCAGAGTTTCAGTGCTCTGTGCTGGTCCACTCAAGACATGCCTGTGTTGGACCTCATCAGCATAAGCCTTTGGGCTTGCCTCCCCTAGTGATGAGTATTCCCATCACACAGCCCCACGTTAGGAGGGGAGACATTCCTGCATCCGAGGATGTGTGCAGCAGGATCATGCTCACTTCTGTAACACAGAATCTATAACCTGTTCTAAATATTGGACAAGATCCTGAAGTGCTCCTTTACTGCTCTTGAAAAGATCCTGATAATTGCTATTGCTATATTTGCTATTATATTTCAGGTAATTCAGATAAATTCACACAAAGCTTGTAAGACAGATGATGTAACAGCTTTAATGGAAAACACTTAGGCTGGCCACACTTGGACACAGATTTTGTGCTACAAAAACTAGAAAGTCTTTTTCTATTTAATTTTCTATTTATTGATTTCTCTTCTGTGTCCACATTCTCCTGACATTAAGCATACATATCCTAATGGACAGAACAGCATTACTTTCATAAGAAGCACACAAAATCAACACAGCTATTTCCTCTCATTTGAGCATCTATCAATCTTTTCTAGTGAACAAGACAAATGCTCTCACTAAAAAAATGCTCTAAGCATGCTAGCTGTACTTGTTAATGGACAGATTTACACTCTACCCTCCTGAGACCTCGAAGCACCATCAGCCTTCTGGCTGAGCAACATTTGACAGAACTGCTTTATGACAAAATTTCACTGAAGAGTGGGGAAAAAAGTCATTTGTTTGAATAATCATTCAAATGCAGAGCTAGAAGCTTTTTACAAATGCTCAAAAGAGTACATTAGCATAGACAGCAAAGGAAATGTACATTTGAAATTGATAGTCTAACTGAAATTATACTGGTCAGTAATATGTATGATCTGATCTAAGAGCAGAAACAATGCTGCAAAAAAAACCACTAACCAACACACGAATATTAACCTGTAAATGGAGAATATATGAACAACTTACGAACAACTGTTCATATGAACAGTTTTGGTTGCCTAATTCGTGAAGATGGTTAAAAAACCCTAATAAATGTATTTTAGAATTTCACAAATATTCGGAAAAATGGTATAGAGTTTTGCAACTAACACAATGTAATGTTGACCTCTTCATTCAGCTCAAATTATGACAGTGTCAGTGTTTTTCTTTCATGAACTTGAGGGGTCAAAAATTTCAACATATTCATGCAAACTTTAAAGAGTAACCTAAAAAAAAATCATAATATTTTATGCAGAGCATAACATATAACAGAGCAGTGCAATATTCAAAAGTGCTTCACAAACTATGATTTTAATGGGGCTTTTAAATTATAATTATATTAGGTTTCACTTTATTTCCATGTTTAAATGGAGCAACTGCTATGAAAGCTGCACCACAGGAACAGTAGTGATCCAAAAGATGACCTAATGACATAAAATCTTCAAAACCTGTCAAATACAGCCACCTCTGGATTTCAAGTCACACAGTGGTCTGCACCGCAGTGAGAGGAGAAGAAACCAACATGAAGGTTGCCAGGGCAACCTTTTTTCTAATAGCCACAGAATTTCACATTTTACTGATTTGTCCCAACTTTGGTGCTCCCAGATCTCTCACCCTCTTACCTATCACACCCCAACACCTATTCCCTAGTCTTTTCTCTCCTGAATTTTAAACCTCTGGGAAAGCCCCCACAGCCTTTCGCTCTTGTATTTTCCCAGTTGCCACAACCCCCTCAGCCTCAGCTCATTAGTTACGCACAATCCCTAATGTCTACTACTTCCATCTCTTCTGTCTGCACCATCCTGGTCCACTTCCAGTCCCTTCACCGCCACATCTCTTTTATTCCTAGTATAACCCAATCACCCCAAAATCCCCAGTGTACTTTTGTCCCCTTAGAAACATTCATCCCCAAGAGTGAACATCTCAGTTAAAATTCATCTCCCTCATCATCAATAACTATCCATTGCAGCCATAGGGATTATCCCATCTCGTTTTCCTCCCATACTCATGGACTACAAGAAGAAACGCAGGTGCAAACTCTCATTCATAAAGTAACCATGATCAATAACCTTGTGTTTGCCTTTAATATAGTTTGTTCATTCAGTCTGTATCACAGTTCATTTATGACTTTTTTAATACTCATGATAATTGAAGTCTCTTTTTTGGAAGGAAAGTAACTTTACCAATTTTCAGTGAGGAGCACAACACTGCCAATTTTCTCAGCAACAAAAAGGTTGGGAAAGACTGAACCAGGTCAAAAAACTCTGATTATGCACAGATATGGCTTTGATGTGTGCCAATTGCACATTTAGCTACACAGCATTCTTGTTAGCATCTTCAGACAACTCCTGCAAATTCCTGCTTGTATTTCCATGAGTATGATACTGCATGAATTATAAGGCATGATTAAAAATGATAATAACAGAGCTGAAACAATATCCTGTTCATCATTCATCAAAAGAAAAAGAAATACCTGCCTCGGGGCTGTAATAAGACAGAAAGTGGGACAGGGAGACCAGTCCTCCCACAGAAGATTCTGCGGGAAGCATTCCAAACATGACAAATTCAGTATTCACCCAGCAGATGAAGTAATGACACTAGTATTTGTCCATAAAATGTAAGTTAGCCAGACTACTCCAATGAAATCAGAAGCTTTAATGCTATAAAACTAGGGTTTGGGAATATTTTTACCTTATTAAGGGCGAGAAGGGAGGGGGGAAGCTTTCATTTTCCCTTAGCTTAGTTGAACCATCACACTGTGGTCTTTGTTTTCAACAGTGAACCACACAGCCTCCAGCACTAAACAATTTGCGTAATTTCTTCTCAGATATACATTTGTTGCCAAAAGTCTAATACCAGGTGTAAAGTCCACATTCAGGCTTATCAGTACTTTAAATAAAATCTTCTCCCCTCTCAGACTAACCAAACACCTGAGGGCAAGCATCAATGTGGATTCCTTCATGCTTTCAGCCTCTTGTCTCATCATGTCCCAGGCCGCAAGCACTTGGGCAAAGATGTCAAGCTAAAGCTTGTCCATGTAAAGAGCTAGTCAACAGCTATGAACACATCTGCCAGAAATGCAAGTTTAGGCTTGGTTGTAATACCTACATTTAATTCCTGCCAGACATTAGTGGTGCAACATGCAAGGTATGTATTTAGTTGGTGTCAATTCCTTTTTCATATGTAACCTGAATCCTAAAAATAATGCTTTGGAAACTAAGGAACATACTGGAGTTAAATCAAACTAATTCTGAACTTTATTTTGAAGAAACAAATCTTGGCAAAAACAAATACCAATGCATATGTTTTCATGAATTCAGAAATGACAAAATGGAAACATGTCTTTAAAAAAATATATGTATCCATGCCATGTTTGCAACTAAAGACTCTGAGAGCACATGAAAATCCAAAAATAAAACTGACCAGAAACACAAGCAAAGTTTCTTCTTGTGCCTAAACTAAGAGAAATACAAATAGTGAATAAGTATCAATAGTACAGAGTAGTTTTCATTTTAATAATGTACTATAAACAACATGAGTAAAATTCACTCTAAAACTATCTAAACCTCCAAAAGTTCAGAATATAAGTGTTTTTCTGTACACCCAGCAGCAAAGCTACTCATACGCATAATTTCTGGGGCACAAGGTTTAATCTTGGGAGTCATTTAAAACAGTTCCCAGATGAGAAGTTATTCTCACAGTTTTCATATGAAACTACAAATTACTGTTCAGGGACAACTGCATGCTACTCATCTACCTCTGGAGTTCATTCCTCAGTAATGTGAACCAAAAGCATGGCTACTGGCAAATTAGAAACTGATCAAAATACAGCTAAACTGGTTTGCAAAAAGGCATGTTTTAACAAAACATATTTGTCACAAGCTATGTTCATTTCCACAGCAAACAGCAGGGTCTTCTCGCACATTCTTGGAAGATGCGTTGTGCTATGGCAGCTGCTTAAAAAAAACAGTAAATGAGGTAATGTGCAGAAGTTAATCTGAAACCAAACTAATCTTTTGTTTCCCTGGATGATGACATTAAATAGGACAGAAATGGCTACCTGCAGTATGAATGTTCAATGACTAACCTTTTTTTGCTGTTAAAGTATAAATTCAATTAGTTACTTCCACGCTTAAACAGAATTGTCGCTGCTGAAATTGTACTCTAGCGATAATTGCAATCCAAGGGTGATCTAATTATATACAAGTCTCAGTGGCTGCATTCCCACGTTGCTTCCTACAACCCGGATTCACTACAAGATGACTCAAAAGCGAAAACCACATAGTTTTCAATTGTTCTCCCTTAAGACTGTATGACTTTGCATATGCTTAACGAGAACTGAGGTAGTCTATTAGTAAGCTTACTATAAAATGTAAGGTTCTACCTGCCATTAAATACAAAAGAGTAAAAAGGCACTTCAGCTGCATGTAAAAACCAGCTGATGGGCTAAACTTTACAAGGGAAAGAACATTCTTTTAATTAAGGTGTTGGATTAGGACTCAAGTACCAGCTTTAATTTTTGGCTCTGCCACTGGCTTCCTATGTGACCTAGGGCAAGAAACTTCACCACTCTTCAACACAGTTTTTCATCTATAAAATGGACAGTGACACGTCCTTCTCCCACGCTCTCCACATTGGGGTTGTAAGCAATTACTCTGTGCAGTAATTGCAAGTGTTGCCTTGGATGTCAAGTACCTGATATTAATTGAAGACTCTGGGTAGTACTGCAAGAAACAGTTAAAAACAGCTACTCTTAGCTTCACAAGATCCTAACAGATGGAGTTTTGTATCCTCACCATTTCCATTAGTGCAATCTAACACACTTTTACTCCTGAGCAAAGCCCTTCAATACAGCCTATTTTAAGTCCCTTTTTGAAACAGAAGGAGGGTGAGGTATCAGGGCATCCCAAACATTTAAAGAGTAACTTTATCTGACACAGAATATCCTGTCCAACTTCACCGGTAACTCCACACTACCACTGCAAATGTGGACAAGTATTCTGTGTTATACATAGAAGCTGCCAACAATTTGCTGCTTTGTCTTCAGCATTTTCTATTCCCATTGTAAAAAATTCAGTATGACTGCTTTGCCAGGTTTGTAAATTTGAATGAGAACATATGAGCTGAGTTGACTATTTTTAAAAGGGTTCTTGCAAGTAATTACAAGGTAAAAATGAGAACACTTCACACCTACATTCTGACTGAAAACTTCTCAGCACTGCTGGCTCCAGACTTTTAATTGTCAAAAGAGTTCAGGGTTTGGAAAGTTATTGGCATCAAGTAATACTGGATATTCCTAACTAGCATTGTGTCATTATTTGGCATGATTTTTGCTGGGATACCTCCCAAATCTGTGACATAATCAGAGGGTTCTCTACATTACACCATATAGTCAGATGCTATGTTAGTATAATACATTATCATGTTTAATACCATTTGCTCTTACTTACACTTAATCAGCTCTGGAACCAGTTAAACCATATAGGAAAAGCAATTTCAGAGGCTTTCAACTGACAGTTTTCCAATGTTTAAGTACACATCTTGACCTAAAATTATGACCTGAAGCTTGTAAGACGCAGTCTACATATGCAATTGCCTCTAAGCAAACATCCATAACTCTCTATAATCCTATGGCAACTGAAAATTCATATGAAAGGGGGAGAGAAAAAAAAAAAAAGGCAGAAACTTAACTTCTGCAAAAGTGTCCTAACTAGAAAAACTGTCAGAGTTTCCCCTTCTGGCCTGTCTTAATTTACTGCTTCAATGGTTTCATGCCCAACCTCCACAATTATTACAAGGTTCCAGCAACACAGAAATGGCTTAGCTCCCTAACTTCAATCCCCCTTTCAAGCTAAATCCCAACCCATAGTTTCTTGAGAGACTCATAGCAAATTTAACAGAAAGAGTACTAGGTATCGTAGGGCACACATTCTCATGCATATGTTTTCCAAGTAAACTAACAATTACACCCATTCGCTCATAACATTAAATTCAAAAAGGGAGAGAAATAATCAAGCATATACATCTCCAAAATGCAGACTATGTTTTGCAGCAGTAAGTTTTGGATTAACATATCTCATAGGGCCTGATCATCAGAAGATGCTGAATATTAACCCAGCAAGAAATCAGGCCTCCTTTAGATGCCACCAGCTGGATACTCAGCACTTCAAATCACTAGTCACTTGAAAATCTTGACCTCATTATTTATTTTTCTGCCTCTCTATAGGAAAGGAATAGACATTTAAATAAATGACATAATCCTTATTACCATTCCATTCATTCATGCAGGTCACTGTAATTTACCGCCAGAAAAAATAAACTTCTGCATAATATTTCTCAATGCAGGACATTCAAAAGGCTCAAAGGGGGAGAGGCAGTGAAGGGGCTTCTGACAAATATTTGCTCAAGTGACTGCATCATTCATGAACACATTTGCTAGAAAAAATGGGTGAAGAAATTTACGGTCAACATGAAACACGCCAGCTTGGGGCTGGGGCAGTTATGAGGAAAAGAAGTGGGGGAGAGAAGAGGAAAGAGGAATTTTTAACCAGTTTCGTTTCAGCAAGGAAAACTCCCAATATTACAAAAGTGGCTTTTTCCTCTCATGCAGCCTGCTAAAAAACAGTTTTAATCAAGAACAGAGTTGAGAAAACCCAGGCTCCCTAAAGGTTTAAAAAAAAAAAAAAAAATCGTCACCCCCTTGCATCCTTCCTCAGCTGGATTTTGCAAGGCAAGCCTGCTCCCTGGCCAGCCAGCACGACTGCCTGCACCCTCCAGCGTGCTGGCCAGCACAGCACGGAGGTATGTGCAACACAATTTACTACAATCTCTGGCAGCCGTTGGTGCTGCACCCTCAATAAACTTTGTTTAAACAAGTGTTCAAACAAAAATGGCTTTGTCAGGCGCTCAGTTCACCCCAACATTATATATACACTCTACCGAGGATGAAAAAACATTGCCAATGCTCTGAAAATCCTCATGCTGTTTTCAATGGTAACCACCCATAAAACAACTATAGATGAGCTGGGCAGTTCACATACTGACTGTTTTCTCAGATTCAGGTGTACGCTGTCTGGTGATAGGCTTCAGTCTGAGGGTATCCCCTTCACCAAATTCTCTTCTTCCTCCCCTGCTCTGCGAGGGCTACCTCTCACTGGCATTTTCAAAAAATCTTAACTCCAGGCTTTCACAAGGAATGTTTTTATTTCTTGCAGGCTGAGAAGCTGGCTCTTGTGTTGTTTTAGATTTTGGGGTTTCTGCAGATTTAAGTGGTCCCAAAGAAAATAAGGTACTGTTTTTAAGAGCATCCAAAACAATATGAGACATGCATTCTTATTCATATAGAACCAATCAACAAATAGGGAAATAAAAATCATGTCACTGTTTTGGTCCAATACATCCAACTCAGAATAAGACTCCTTAAAAGGCAAGTTGGGCCACAAATCACCAGCTCAAAATAGCTTACAATAATCCCATTCATTTTTGCTTTCAGTACTAATTGATCAAAAGTTTTAGTCATGGAGCTTGTGAAGCTCAGATCACCCCACAAGTCTGGTGAAAGCAGAGCCCGTTCAGACATACTTCAGAAGCTGCAGCTCACATTCCCAAAGGTACTAGTATCCAGTCCTATTATAATAGCTATACTTACTACTTTTGGGTAGCAGTCCCTATAGATTCAATAAAACTACTCGCATTCGTCCAGGCTAATCAGCAAGAGTAGGGGTGAATGAAATTGCTTTCCAAGATTTCAAACCCTAATTCAGCTAAGCACTTAAATATACGTGTAAGCCTTATTAAAGTCAACACGATTTTGGTATTATTACTTAATAATGTTATTAAGCATGTGCTTAATAGTTCTGCTCAATTAAGGCTTTACTACTAATAGGAATTTTCACAGCTTTTTAAAATTGTCCTCAGGTAAAAGACTTCACAATTTTTGTCTTCTGTGTTTCAGGAACTGCTAATAGCACAATATAATGGACTAAATTCTAATGTCAGTTATTCTGGTTTAAATGCAAAGGATCTTTTCTGAAACTCCAGATCTACATTAACTTCACCAAAGTCAGTATCTAGCTTTTCATAAAAAGATTGTTCCAGCTGTAATAACAGCAATCTAGAGGATCACTTGATCATTTTGATAACTGCAGTTATTAAAATTTATGTTTATATTAATTGTACCAGGAATAATTGTAAGAGTAACAATTAAAATTGCATTAGTATTTATTATTTGTTCTTCACAGCAAGCTTGTAAGCATATCACAGCAACAAGGAAATAACAAGAACTCACAAACATGGATATTACATCTTTGGCAAGATATGGGTAGCTTAGTCATATGGACATGAGTGAGGCAGGTGAATGTATAAAGTTATGCAGGAATTGGTTATGCACTGAATTCCTACCCTCAGATTACCATGAAATCATCTTTAAAATTTGTGCACAATTATTAAGCTTAGTTTTGAACGTTTTAACAAGGAAACCAAGCCATTAATTAAAAACATCCTTTTGCATTTGACAAAATTTTACTTACCAACAACATCAAGATGGTATGTGTGATTGATGGATCCATACTGGTTTTCCACTATACATGTATAATTTCCTTTGTCAGATGGGACTACGCTCTCCATGATGAGACTCCAGTGTTGGTTGCGGACCTGGTAGAGTTGCAATTAGAGAGGCTGAAAACTTTACTAGCACAGTTTCACCCTCTTCCCCCCCTCAAAAGGAACTATTTTCCACAGAAGTTAATCTTTTGTAATCCATTTTTAAAAGCCTCTTCTGTGCTCGTTTGAGAGTTCTGGAGACTGAAATACTTTATTTATGCCTGAACAGGTACAGCATGGCTGTAGCAGTGAAAGCTTTCATGCATTCTGTTATAAATTTACCTCATCCCTAATTTGAGCACTTTAGACTTCAGTGCACATTCAGTCCTATTAGACTTACGACAATGGTACCAATTAGCAGCAGTTGTCTTACCAGGCTTACCTCTCAATCAACTCTAAAGTGAATTCACACCCTCAAGATATTTCCCATCTGTCTCCAAACAATCATTTGATCATATTAACTACCCACCAGCAATATGGGATGGATATGATCCCCTAACATCAAAGTCTCCGTTTTTCTCTAATAGCTCAATTACACAGCCCAAGTTTGGGGGAAATAAAGTACAGAAGGGCAATGTTTAGGATCCCTCCCACAAGCATATATAGTGGCGAGATCTCTTACTGCTCTAGGAGAACACAACTGAAAGAAATGAAGATGTTTCCGCATGAAAAGAACCCTAAGAAAATCCTCACTGGAGCTGAATATAAGTGTATATGTTTATTTCACACAATCGTTCTTGGACAGAATGTAATAAGGTTCTGAATCTGTCCCCATTTGAACTGAAAAGAAGCATTTGAATTGGTCTCACAGAAAACAGGATCAGGCCCAAAACTGGAAGGATATAGTTATGTAGTTCACATATACAGTCTCTTCATCACAGATTGGCTCCCAAAATGACCTTTTCTGGCTAGCCATCAAACTCATTTCAACAGTACATTTTTGACAAAGGGCTCAAAAAACTAACATTATGTAGCTGTAACGTACAACTTTTAAACTACAAGGTACATGTTTTAGTAAATGAAATGAAGTACAGTCTGGTACAGTAATTATAATCATCCAAATGGAAAGTAGTAATTATCACCCCTACAGCGCAATGCATCAGAAATATGTATTGACCATTGAGTGGCACTTCCAGAAACTATACATTCTTAAAAGATTATTACAACTATAGGCCTGAAATCCTGCTTCATGCTTGACTGTTGTGCAGGTTCTTATCCAGGAGGAAAAGGCTAGTCAGGGCTGCATCCATGGTCCAATGGCTTAGCTCTCACTTGCTTGAGGTTCAAATGTCTTCAGTTCAAAGCTCAGAAGTGAGGAATGCTCTCTGCAAGGGGCTCCTGGCTTTCCCAGGTCCCTCAGCTAGTAATTAGCTAGTTATTACTATTATTGCCTAGTTACAGGATAAAAATACCAGCTAAAGACTAGCCATTTGGGCTTTGAAAAACAAGCAAACAAAATGTAGGCGAGTCTGCAGCACCAGGTGAAGGGCCAGGACACTAACCAAATCTCTCAGAAAAGTCTAACAACATGAGCCCAAAGCCTCCAGCCCTAACCTACAGTATTCCTCCTGTGGTTCCTCACAAACAGGCTCCATGACAGGAGCCAGGGAAAGGAGAAAAAGAAATACAGCCCTGACGTCCACAGACCCAGTGCCCACTGCCTAGTCTTGTCAAGATCTCTCTCGACTTAATATACAAAGAACTACAACGCCCTGTTGCTCAGTGTAAAAGGCAGTATCTCTGCATAGGCTCCATCAGCTTAATGTGCCTGCATAATGGAAAAAATACCTTGAACCATCCTTGAGCAAGGAGACTTCTTCAGCATTTTTCCCCAGGAAGCAGAAAGCCAGCACCAGGCTTTCACATCACTTGAAAGGTCATTAGATGCTAATACAATGCATTCTTAGCAGTTAATGTTGTTCATGGAAATAAAATGATATGCACCAAAACTATATATTGGTATTTTTTCACAGTACCAAGAGCTTAGAAAAAAGTATAAAAACCTAGAAAGCATTTATCAGTGGTATTCTGTCTCTTTATTCTGCTAAGTTACTTGCAAAGTCAACATCTGGGTCAGGAAGAATTACTATCATAAGACCCCAGTAAAGAACAAATGCAACAGTTACATGTTTTGAATATTTTACTATTTCCTGTGCTACTTTGGGGGAGACTCAGTCAAAGTTACCTCAGCTTTTGGCCTTTCCAAGTCATATTTTTAGAATATTTCTCGGAATACAGCAAGTGTTTTTAGCCTATTTGAAAAACAGAAAGCAAAATAGAAAGAACAGAATATGATTCCACAAAAGTAACAATTTTTGTTGTTGTTTTTTAAGCAATTAATTTGATAAGAAAATACAATAAATTGTGTAGCATTCAAGAAGAAAGCAACTTACAGCCACAAGTAAACTGGATGGCAATATTTAAAAATAATTTCCCGTCTTATAACTCCAATGTGAAAGAGAGAGTATCTTTATTATAAAACAACTTAAACTTCTTCAGTTCAAGCTAAACTGCTGTAGAGGCCCAAAGCATTTATGACACATCATCACACAACTGGATTTATCTCGTGAGTCTGGATTCAGCTAGATTCAGCTGGTTACAAATGCAACCTTACAAAGCCCAACAAAATGCCCGTTTGCTGGGGATGACGGCAATTTCTCTTGCAGAAGGCTCCTGACTCGAACCTTTCGTTTTCAGAAACCCTACAGTTCAGCCACATCTCTGTAGTTTGCATGGGCTTTTTAAACAACCTGCCTGAACTACCTAGTGTTAGGGAGCTCGTGTGAACTAACGCAATAGAAAAACTGTGAGGGCAGCAACAAGCTGCTGAAAACAGAAGCATCCTCACTAAGCATGTGGGGTTCAGAGGAGGACAAGTGCCTTTGGCCTGGGATCCATCAGTTTTAGAAATCTTTCCTGACTCACCAACCTGACTAAGTCCTTGCCTACTATTAGCCTAACTGTTATTTCTAGTGATTCATCCCTGGAAAGCCCTACTTAATACCGAGTTCTTTTAAACTGCCTGAGAATACACACATAGTCCCACCAAGTCCATCACTTTTTCTCCAGCGTATCCCTTCCAATTTGACACTGGCTTTTCTTGAAATAGTGTACTTCAAAGACCAACTATATATTCCAAGCATCCTGAATTGTAGCAGCATATAAAATGGCTGTTACTCTAAGAAGCTTGACCCTTAGGATACTTTGTCACTGCTGTCTTAGTATCTACTTTGCGTTTTGTGGCTTTTGTGGGTTTTTTTGTTTTTTGGGGTTTTTTTGCTTTGCAGTATCCACTTTCAAGTTGCATCTGTGGTCTGCAACATTTTACCACAAATATGTATCTGGCATTTTTTCTACTTTCTCTGCAATAACATAGGGGTAATAAATATATTCTAAATACAGTGTTTGCCTGATCAGGTATAGGTATTTCTAGAAAATTACTGAGATGCTTTTTTTCTTGTTTTTTTGCCAAGCCTCTCCACCAAATTTTAACCAATTTTCAGTATCCTTCCAATGGTCTCTCTAAATAATTCAGTCTTTAAACTAAATAGTCCACACCAGAAGCATATACAACTTCACCCCCAAACTATAGCTTGGAGGTGGAAAATCTAAACTGGAATCAAAATACAAAGAAAGATTGGTCAGAAATCTAGAAAATGGTAAGGAATGTTCCATAGAAACATTCTACTTTCGAAGTATCATATGAAAAAAATTGCAAAAAATTCTGTTTAATTTGAGAAACAAAATAAAAATGTCTTCAGTAAGCAGATACTTCATGAAAATTTTTCATTTGGCAAAAAATGGGAGGGGCAAATTATAAATGAATTTTGAAAGAAAAAAGATCAGAAACCAAAATATAACTCTCCACACGAAGCAGCACAGTTCAACCATACATTTTCATTCCTCAGGTAAAAAGACTAAATACAGGAAATCCATGAAGAAACCATAAGTTTTTACAGTCCCTACAGAGTCAAGACTATTTCTTTATTCTGTATTTACCCTGGCTAAATTTAAATGTGTAAAAGAAGACTGCAGTGATGAAGCTTATCAAAATGCATATGTGAAAACACACACCTGTTAATGCTTAAACAGTAAAAACTGATAGAAGTACATTTGCTTTCTGGGTGGTGTACAGAAAAGTAAAGGCTCCTGTGCTCTCTCATAAAGAGTTTAGAGTACTCACTCTGAGAAATTCTAATCCCTTAAAATGAACAGGCAAAAATTATCTCTTTAGGGAAGACAGAAAAGACTAAAAAGGGTTTGGAAATTCAATAAATGATCATTTTTGCCTTGCTGTAGGAACTTTGATTATACTTTGAAAGACATTTGAGGTTTGATTTTGAAATTCACCACCCAGCATTAATCAGCGTGGAGGAATTCCACCCTGGAAGCTATCTTGCGCAGCACCTACAGCCCTTCAGCTGGCCTGCCTCAAGGCAAATTGACTCAAGACATTCCCCAATCCGAGGGACAAAGTGCTACAGGCCACTATCTGATTGTGATAAAGAGAATACAAAGAAGAGATTTCTTAGCTGGAGGGAGCAGAAGAGAGGTGGCTGAAGGATTAGCGAAAAACTTCACATTTTCCTTCCTTTCCTTTGTTCTTAAAGGTGGGGTTGATTGTCTCTTCCGACAGCAACAGACCATGTTATGTAATGGCAGATATGGCAAAGTTTGGTTCTACCTATTTTAGTCGCTCAGTTTTCCTATATAATTTGAGTATGAAGCTCTACAGCAGAAACACTATACAAATTCCATACCAAGATTCAATACAACCTTGTGTACAAAAACCATCACAAACCTGGCTGAACATAGATCAATACAGAAAGATTCCCTTTTTTCTGAGGATTCCTTCGTTACAAGTTTGTACAGCAATGGTGAGAAAATGTAACGCTCTTCTGATTCCAGAATAATTTTGAATAAGCCAAGAGTGACCTCACACAGCCCCTCTAGCAAAAAGAGCACAGGCAGCCTCCTGAAGCTCCGGAGACCTCGTTCTTTAACACCCGTTCACTGAAAACAAGATTTCCACCTTACAAAAGATGGTTATTCAGAACACTGACAGAATCTGGAATATACATAGATTTGGTGAGCAGAATGACAGTGATAAGTAAATGCTTCCAGATCATTTTAAATTTGATGTATTTATGAGCAACACGAAAGCCTCAAATCCACAGCTGTGTCCCCTTTCCTTTTTCTTTTAGACTAAAGAGATGTAAAAAGTTTTATGATTTAGAATTATAGGTATATACTTCACATATTCAGCTGGCTCTAGAAATAGACATCTGTGGTTTCTTCCCAGAGTACATACATACCCAGGAAATTGTACACACTTAATATACATGGCCAAAACTTTAATTTGTGCCACTGAATGTATGTCTACAGTACAATCTAAATGAGCTCACCCAGCTACCTAGCACCAGCTAGCACTGGCAGCATGCAGCTCCACATAGGCTAGTTTACTCAGCTACAGATCACTATTCTAAACCAGAGAGATCAGGTATCTCTATCCTGCCTTGCAAGACACAGATTTTCCTTCACTGTTTTCAAGTGATATCTGTATTTCCCCTTCATGAGATGTAAAATGTTCAAGCAATGTCTCAGTACTGAAACAGTTACTATTATTTTCCAAGACAGGATTAGGGGGGTTTTAATTGGCTTCATTTTTATAACAACTGTAGGAAAGGTGAAAATCACTGAATTGTAGCCAATTCATTAACACTCCATAGCATTATGAAAGGCAGAAGGTGTTGCCAGGTGTACACTCATAAGCAACAGTAATTTATGGGGTAAGCAAACATAAATGGAAAAGTCTACTTAGATAATTAGTGTTCATGTGGGGAGATTTTCTGGGCTTTGCTCTCTGCTAGCACAAATGTTGGAAAAATTGACACGTTCTACAGTAAATCTAGTTAGGAAAGGAGAGACTAAGTCTCGTCCTCCTCTGCACTGGAAAACATATTTCTTGCAAGAAGCAGGATCTGAGTCAACAGCATATGAAGCAATATACCTACTCGCTACATCAGGGCATTGCAAAATATGGCACCTCAATTACAAAGCAATTCTGCTGCAGGTAAAGCAGCAGTAAGAAAAGCATGCAGGACGACATGCAGTGTCGCTCGAAAAAGTCCGTGAACTTCTCTCCTAACTACCTCACCTAAGCAACTGCTTAGGGATCCTCAGCAGAAGCGCTACACTGTAGCGCACAACCATGACACCAGATGAATTTAATTCAGAAACTTCTTATCCTTGAAAGAAGTTTCTGAGGTGTCGCGTACATGAGGAAGCTATTGATAGAAAATCTGCAGAAGGTGGTAAAATAACGCAGAAATCTGGCTCCAGATGCCAAGGATACTGCTTGAACAGCAATTTAACAATCAAACACATGCTGTTCCATGCCCTGTAAGGAGTAGGATAAGATGACCGAATTCTGACTTTTGACCTGACCTAGGTAGATACCTGGAGGTTAAAGGTGTGTGCACTAACCCAGAGAACTAGCTGGCCTCCCTAAATCTCTCTTTTAATCAGTAACCACTAATTTAGAATGAAACATCTAATCTGAAGCTATTTAAAATTCAAACAAACCCTTGTAAGCAATTGCTGTTACTTTCCCTCAAATTCTGCTTCCCATTTCAGTTTCACAGGCCATAAACTCTGTAGAAAATAGTAACTTTTGAATTCCAACCCTTCCTTTATTAAACTGCCTATAATCACCAAACTGGATGGCTTCATTTTTTTTAACAATGCAGCTGAAATACAATAAACCAAAAACTTCAATTCTAACTGTACTTTGCAAAGTTAATTTTTAGTTTTCTAAATAAGTCTTTATAAATATTCTTTAGTTGCATTCGTGTTCTACAAGCTTGAATTTAAAAAAAAATGCAGAATTAAAGCTCAGTAACAGCCAAGAAAGCCACCCACCCTTCCCCAGAAGAAAACAATTACTTTTTTTTGCTTCCAAATTTGATCCAAGCCCATTAAAAGATTTTCTGTTGACTTCAGCAAGTTGTTTTTCTTTTTACAGCCTTAGTCCAGAACAGAAATTGCAAAATAGCATAATAGGATCTTACCTTATAACCGCCAATACGATGTTCTTGTTTGAACTCTTTCCCATTTTTCAGCCATCGCATGGTTGGTGTTGGGTTTCCCATAGCTGGACAGCGAAACTTTACAGTGTTAGCTGCTGGCACTGCATGTAGCCTTTTCTCCATTTTGTCTGTGTGTGTCCAATAGGGTGCTCCTGTTTCAAAAAAATACATCCAGAAATATAAGTACTCAAAAACCAAGCTCCTTTTCCAGCCCTATCCACAGACATAAAGCATTGTAAGCATTTGTTTCCGTAGAGACAGTGTGAGTTAGGAGCACAGGACTGGAAATCGTGTGCTGTAAGTGTTGACCAGAGTTTTGAAAAAAAGCTCCATCTGCAGCTTTGAGTATATGATTTGTGACCAAATTTCAATAATTAACCACAGATATCCTTTGTTTTGTGCATGTCGAAAAAGACAGAGGGACCAAGTTTTCAGCAGACTCAACTGTTCAGAGAAGCTTTTGAGCTCAGCTTGAGTTACTGTGAGTGCTCAGCAAACTTTGATTTCTTGGACCCTAGCTCTGAAGCCAGACAAGCAAAATCAGAAGACCCGTTTGAAGCCTCAGCATTAATCTTCCCCCAGCGCTGTTAAAAGGGGGGTAAACCCACTTACCTGCCTGATAGTGTGCTCGAGCTTACAGAGTAGTCACAGCTACTGCTAGAGAAGCCACTAAAATTTATTTACAAAGGAAAGATATTTCTGAAATCTTACCCAAAGAGCAGGAAGCCAAACTGATAAACACAGACCCACTAAACTCAATATCTGTTTTTAACATTTTGTATGAGTCGAGTTGCAGACCTGACATGGATTTCCCACTCTCATGAGCCTGTCCATGCCCAAGGGTTCAGTCAAGTCTAACACAATTTCATAAAATGAGAGTGACTCTCTGAGCCCACATGTACTAGAGTGATCACTTTTACTGGGTCCTCTAAGGGCTCTTCTGGCTCTCACTCGCTTCAGACTATTCCCCGGCATGTGCCCATACACCCAGAGGAACACCAAGAGTGTGTGGAAAAGGCCTCTCTTGTCTAGAGTCGCAATCATTTGTCACGTACCAATACAATGAATACAGCTGAACAAAACATAAACCTATTAATTATTTTTACCTTCCTGGAAATAAATTTGGAAAGATATATCCATATACAAGTTAGCCCATGCCCTGTACCCATGCATGACTTGGGCTAAATTGCATAGTGGTTTCATGACATTGCTCCATTTGTATCACCACAACAGTTTTTAAAAAAAAGTAAAGACTCAAGATCTGTTTAATAGTAGGAAACATTAATTTCTTTTACAATGGATTCTTCCCGAAATAAATCAGATTAGTGAGAAATTTTTAGGACTAGAGGGGTCCAGAAAAATAACTCTATTTCTCTCAGCCCTGTTTAATTTCCTCCATTAGCAGCCTAACACTCCACTATAAATAAACTCTTCCGTTCCTCAAATATTTATAGCAGTTCTTACAATCAGTGCAAACTCAGAAATCCTGCCACCCCCTCTAAATAAAAATACAGCTGGATAGAAAATACAGGAATAAATCCTTTAACAACATCTCTCTTTGTATAAAGAAAACATTCCAACAGCAAGTCTTAAAATGATGCTAAGAACGATAAGTGATTTTTTTTTAGCCTGAAGAGGCAATTAGCGTTAAAATTAATGAAGTAGAAAAGCAAAGCAAATTTGTGGATGTAGTCAAAATAGAAAATCAGGTAACTATTGAAAATTTAGCTACAACACTACATCAGGCAAAGGCAGAATTGCTTGTTGGTACTGATAAGTAAAATTCGTATTTTCTCTGGATCACTAAACACATTGCACAGGGCAGCATGATGTGACCAACACTGGGCCCTATCCACAATTCTTGCCAAATTCCCCCAAATTAGCAATGCCGACCCAGCAAGCACTGTCACATCTTGTCACGTCCACATGCACTGGCTCCCACGTACAGCGTGAGACGCTTGGGAAGCATCTGCTGACGAGCGTAACCTCTGAACCGCCAGCTCATCCATGGCAGTGCTGCTTTGCAGCATATGAGCTGGACCGCACTCCCCGGTGAGGATGCAGCCACGAACCAGTGGAGCAAAGTCGGTCAGGAAACAGCCATCAACAACTGGTTTCCAAAACAAGGCTGCTCTGTGCAGCCAGGTTTCTAGCTAACTACCAGCTTGTGCTGCAATGCTGTGCAGCTCATGTTATGATCTTCTCATATACAGCCCCCCTTTCCAAAAATCCTCATCCATGAAAAAATACTGCTTCTGGAAGAGAAGTGCTCAGATAGGCTTCATATTCAGAGAATGCACAGTGAGCAAAAAGATTTTGCTCTATGGAAGAGGTGAGAGCAAAGAAAAGGCTGTGAGGATGAAGGCAGGTATGAAGAGAAACAGCCTAGCTCAGGGCCACAGCGAGAGGGAGGAAAGGGACCTTGCTATGCTGGGGGAAAGGACTCTGCTTGGAAAACTTACCCTTGCACCCCTGCACGTGAGTATAACCTGTAATGCCTCCCAGTTACAGGGGATCTTGACCAAAACACAGGCAGACATCACATGTTGAAAACACTGTGTGAAAATACTTCAAGATATCCTGCCATTCTTCACTAGATAATAGCAACATATATTAGCAGCTTAACATTTTTTTAAGAGAAAAGAGAAAGAGGCAGCAATATCTACAAACTGTAACACTGACACTAACTGATCAGATTAACATAAGGCATTTCTCTTTATAATTACCTTATCAGGACCTATAAGCACCTTTACTGCTTTTATCTGTTTTGAAAGGAAAAATGCCCAGATCTGCTAAAACCAAGAAGGAATGTAGTTATTCAACATATACTATCAACTGCCCACTCCGTATCCCATGTTTACTAGCTAATAAGGCAGGTGAAGCATCCCTGTTAAAAGTTCACAGCAACACCAGGGCAAACTCCAGCACGGTAACGGTAATGAGCAGTAGGCGAACTGGTGGGAATTCCTGATTGCTTTTAGAACTCTCATTAGTGAAGAAAATATCCTGCTGACCCACACTGCACTTGACTGCAAATACATTAAATCTAATCAGGCAAATCTCCTACATGTGAAATTGAAATTAGACAACCCAGGGGACCACTTCACTTCAGGATTCCTGGATTTTGTTAAACCTATCTAATACAAAGAAATACAAAAGGAGTCAACTCCAAGCCTGACTGACAACCACCTTGAGCAGCTAATAGTCCATCTGAAATGACCACAAACTGCCCCAAGGTTTCCAGTACAATTGTACTTGACCTTTAATTAAAAACCACTTCTAGGCAACATCCAATTTTTGCTGCTCTCCCTTGAGTGGGTTTCCACTCTAAAGGATTTGATGAATTTGAACTTTTTCTTATCCTTTCTGAAATTCTTCAAGGCATGAAAAGAATAGCAAGTGGATTACATTTAGACACTTTTTGTTTCTAATGCCAATTCACCATAGCTTGGCCTAGAAGAAATTCTTTAAAGGGTGATAAGGAAAAAAAAAAAACATAAAGGTTCCAATTGCCTGACTTGAATTCAAGGTAAAATAGCAGCATTTTCAGGGCTATCCAGTGGGTCTCTAGAAAACTGCTGTTGGTGGGCCTTAGTGTGACTGGTCCTGGGCAAGGCATATCACGCAGACCATCACAACCACTGTCGCCTTGCCAGGAGTGCATGCAGACAGCCAGATTTCAAAATCATGATGAGGGTGAGGCAAGAAGTACCAATAATGTATTCTCCACTGCTGCCAGTAGGAACTGATGAGCCCTTAGCTTTGTAAGAGGGAGTCCCAAGTCAATGTCCTGGGGAAAAAGCCTTGGAGATGGCCCTCCAGAACCAAGTAGAGACACCTCTTTAGGGCAATGACAGGAAAGACTGAGTTGCCATCAAGGCCATTTGGGGAAGAGAGAGGACTCTATTTTGCAGTGGAATCTATCCTGCACCTTCCACATAAGCACTAATCACTTCAAAAAAAGCTGGAAGTAATAAAAAGCTATTCAGGATGCAGTCTGGAACAAATCTACCACATTGTTTTTTCAGACAGTTAAAATATCTGTCAAGCTAGAAGGACACCAAACGCAGGGTGAAATCTGCTATGCATGCCTTTTACTTAAACATGCACACAGGCCAAATGGTCAAGCTCACATGTGCACGTGTAAGCGCCTTCATTTCCATGAAAGTGGGTTGCTTCTCAAAGCTACTGAGCACTTACAGCCTCCATTGACTCCAAAAGCAGTTGCATTTTCTGGGCAGCCTGGAAAATTAGGCTGAATTTCCTCATTCATCTCTCTGCCTGCATTTAAAAACCTTGGCCCCAGAAAATATATTTTTAACAGAGGAAAAGAAAATAAAAAAGCTTAAAAGAAAACTTACAATCATAAATAAAACAGCTCTAAAAGGTTTGCTTTAGTTTTAAATATGCAGGAATGAGAATGCCAAGGTTCAGTTCCTGTGGAAGGCACTACAGCCATTTCCTGCCTCATCACATCATAATTAACATGCCAAGACAGCTGGACTTTATCAGAATTGTTTCATCAAAAAGCAACAAGCTTTGAAGACTATGGCCTTTTGTTTTCATCAGTAAAGGCATAACCAGGCCAATTTCCATTGCTTACCCTTAATGATCACAGCTGTAATTTGTATGTAAATTATCAGTTAAATTGGTTTAGATCTATAATGTTCAAACCATGATTCAGGAAACACTTAAGAGTTCTTCAGTAGCAACCAATGACTATTGTGAGATCCTGGAGTTCCTCCGGCTCTGCCTCACATCAGGCAGGAGGAAGGGGGTAATGGGCATTTGACCATTATACAGCACTGCCTGCCATATGGCAGTCTAAGGACAGACTTGGACTACTCCTCAACTCCTCAGAGAGTCACTTTTCAATCTGTATTGCAACACAGTTTCTCAAATTAGATGCGGTCTTTTGGGTGTCATATAAAATCTAGAAGGAGAATGGCAAAGAATACTGATGGGAAGGCTTAGAAGATACTGGAGTATGCAAGCTTCAGCAATTTGCAAAAGCATCAGTCCCACCCCTAACTTTCGTACAGCTCTGATGTTGCCAAATCACAACCATCTTTCAACAAAGTTGTATTAATCCAACTGAGTTAGTCACTATGATGCAACTTTTCATTGAAAACAGACTACTTGCAGGGATGTCGTGCCACAATCATTTTTCTGGTTCCAGCTCCTCCAGTTGAGTGCTTAGACACCAGAAGGAGGACGCACAGATGCACTGCTCCCTGCGCCCATCTGCAGTCTGCAGGAAGCCCCAACAGTCTGTGGGCACCCTATTAACGAGCACTCTCATGAGGACTTGTCTGTGATTTGCTCCACCCAGGAGCTCTCTGTCTTATTACGCTTTCCTCATTTCTGCACTCCGAAAGTTTATGTTCCTCTCCACCCCCACTTCAGATGTTTTAATGTGCACAGTTTAGAGGCATCTTTCATTCTGACCAGGGAAAGTGTGACTGACCCCTGATAAAATACACTCCCCATCCCTGGCAGACGGAAATTGTTGATAGCCTTTCACCACCTCCTGAATAAAGATTGATGAACAGTAGCTTAAAATGATAGCTCATATTTCAAGAACATCACTAGTGTGACAAGAGATACCACCGGGTAGTTCTCCCTGCTCCATGAGAGGGAAGGAACGATTACAAGGATGTTACAGAGCACACTTTGTTGTCTTGAAATGAGGTCTTTTTCTTTTTTCACACTATATGCACTTTCAAAATCCATTTATTCTTAGTGAATCTGCAAAGCTATTAGTACGGTCTAGAAGCACAGCTGTCTTCACTAACACATTGAAAATATCGCAAGCCCTTTTCTAACAAACATCAATAAAACTAAGATGATAACAGATACAGGGATGTTTCCTAAAAGGAGGAAAACGAAGAATTGTTACTCACAAAGAATCACACAGAATGGTTGAGGTTGGGAGGCACCTCTGGAGATCATCTAGTCCAGCCCCCCTGCTCAAGCGGAATCACCTAGAGGACGTTGCCCAGGATTGTGTCCAGAATATCTCCAGGAATGGAGACTCTAAAACCACAATCCACAATCCCTTATCCCTTAACCTTATCATCTTAGCAGCTCTCCACTCGACTCACTCCAGTAGCTGCATGTTTCTCTTGTATTGGGGAGACCAGAACTGGACACAGTACTCCAGATGCGGCCTCACTCCTGAGTCCTTTTCAGGGGTATACTAACATTGCCTGTGTTTGTGGGTTTTGTCTATACAACTTCTTTCAAAAGCAGTGTCCCTTCTCCAAACTCGCCAATTATCTTTGCCACCGCATTCCTTTGTCAATGCAGCCTACAGCTGCTTAATCTCAGCCACTTCGAGCTGCACCTGTGAATCAGACTGGGTTAATCGCACTAACAGATGGCAGGGGCCGAGCAGGCAGCTAAGAACTTATATCATTTTAAATAGCATCTAATGTTTCACAGCTTCAGAACAGAGGCAGTTGTATACACCAGTAACTAACTACAGTAGTTGAAATAAGCCTAGGACTTTATCATTCGAACAAGCGTTTCAACTATACAATATACGTGCCACTTACAAATCAGTCCGAAAAGTAAATATACTGCCTGACTACCGCATTCTTTAACTAGATGACAGCTCTAATGAAGGATCTCTGTGTTCTTCATGTTATTGACTTTACAAACCATGAGCAATAGCAAACTACCAGTCATCCAAGGGGATTTTGCAATAGTGCACAGGGCAACAGGAACAAATACCAATTCTACATTTTTTCTTCTTAGTGATCGCTCCATTTAAAGAGTATTAATAACCTTTCAAATTCTGTAAAGGGCCTGAACTTTAACATCCAGATAGGTTTAAGACTCTGTTAGTTTATTTTCACCAGACATGAGTAACATAAAATATATGCGTTTAGCACTTGATTGCTTTCTTGGTGACAAACCTTGAGGTCCTTCATGGACAAAAGAAGCTCATTCTCCCCAGTGGGATTTCCAGCTAGTTCAGGACTTCAGGATTTGCCTCATTACAGCTCAATTTTATTTTTAAAGTTTCCATCCCACCGTTTAATAAAATGAGTTAGATCCTTGTTTCTTCTCTTTAGATTTCAGCTCAGGTTCAGAAAAAGGGAAAGTTAGTTCATGTGTGAGACTCTGAAACAGACAAAGGCTGAACTTCAATTCAGGAAGAAAGGAAACTGAAGAAAGGCTAGGAATAAGTGAGACAGAAAGAACAGACCAGTAAAATGTGTTTAAAAGAATATTAGTTTATTTTTTTCTCATTTCCAAATTATGAACTATGCAAACAGAAGAAGGAAAAGGAAA
Organism: Apteryx mantelli; assembly: GCF_036417845.1. Taxonomy (NCBI): domain Eukaryota; kingdom Metazoa; phylum Chordata; class Aves; order Apterygiformes; family Apterygidae; genus Apteryx; species Apteryx mantelli. The sequence goes on from NC_089984.1 coordinate 39,690,672, forward strand.
AAGACACTATTTGGTAACACATACAGTTAACATCCAAGCAGCTATAAAGGCAGGAGTGCAAAACACTGGACAGTATTTTCCAAGTGGATCCTGCTAGTCACCTCCGGCAGTTGGCTGTTACTTACTCATCTGGTTGTTGTCATTCACAAAGTCCTCAGAACCGTCATTGTCGTCTTCATCATCCCCAGAGGAAAGAGCATCTGCGCATTAAAAATAATCAAGATTTTAAAACAACGTAATCTATGGGCAAATAAACCAATATGCTACATCTTAAATTATCTATCAAGGAGAACAGATGTTATGTGAGTTGTGCAGAAGTTACAGAAAAAGAAAACCCAGCCATAAAATGTGTTATTCTTATAACATTCTAATAAAACTAGCTAATAATCCTGAAACACTACAAAGTTTCCAAAGAGAGCTTGCTAACTCCAAAAATCTTTCTACTTGTAATTTTTCTCTTTCTTAAAGACATTCAGTTGAACAGAACTAAGTGTTTCTGAATGATTTGTCTCTAAACTAAAAGCAGTGTAAGGGGATGTAGGACACCCGTTTTACTATTCTGATGTGGGAAAAAACTTTTGTATCCATTTCAACAGCTTTATCATCATCACAGTGATTCTGTATGATTTAATTCTGTCACAGAAGCATAAAACAGAAGGCTAGATCTTCAGCAGCTATTAATCAGCATAGATCCCATGAAGTAAATGGAATATATACAAACTGAGTCTGTTTCAGAATCTGGACAAAGGAAAATATTTGAAACTCAGCTGCAGAAAAAAACACTACTTCACACCCAACTGGACTGTTTCAAGTTATCTCATAATGTGTCTTTATATCACATTGTACAGCTTCTACATGCAAGACCTATGTTTAACTCACTCACCTGTAACATTTACAATGAAGTACAGAGTATCACTGTCTAGGGTCCTAACAGCAGTGCAAGCATACAGGCCCGAATCTCTGGGTGTAGCATCCTTAATTTGTAAGTATTCCCCAATAATCACTGTCCTATTGTCAGGCCCCAAATGGACCCCATCCTTAGTCCAACTGATCATGACGGCGTCTTTCAACTGACAGCGCAACTCAAGTGGTTCTCCTGGAAGTGCTGAATATACATCGGGCTGAGAGATTTGGTATTTGGTTGGTGGCTCTGCAAAGATGGAATGAAGGAGGAAAAAGGAGAAAGAAAAGGGAAAGGAGAGAATTTCCAACAAAAGTCAGTGAGGGCCCTTTTTATCGATAGAAATCAAGTTATGTTAAATAAAAAGTTTCATCCAGATTAGCCCAGCAACCTGTCTCATAAAACTGAATCACACACAGATATGGGATAGGTTATATTTCCAAAAAATTAAGCACAAGGAAAGCTCCTTCCCTTTTGATTGATGTCTCATTCTGTGCCTTCTCCAGAGTGCCACACGAAGGCACAACTACCCCTTCTCGCCAGTCACAGCAATCTGACTCCAAAGAGGTGAATATACATCCGAGGGTCTCAAAGTAAAATGGTGGAGGCAGGAAGAGTTCAAAAATCAAATTATACCTTAGCACTTGTATCTATAATTTAAATGAATGTTTATCTTTCCCCATCTGGTTTTAAAAGCTTTTTTTTAAACTTGAGAAGCACTGTTTAGGAACAAAAGGACAGCCAAGAAAACCCCCAGTAACTAAACTAACAAACATGGATTCCTACACACAGCATATATGATGTCCGCTATTTTTCCCTCTGCACCTTTTCCAAAGTCTCTACATTTGCTTTCTACACTGCCAACTCCAAGCTACAGTAATTTTTTCCATTAATTTTTTTTTATTTTATTTCTTATTTCACAACCTCTCCTAAGCAGAATACCAGCAGAAAACCAGGAACACAAGTGATCCTTTCAAAGGCACAGTGTACACAGAAGTTCAAAATGAGACAACTTGTCCATCTGTTCCCTTTTGTAATAAAGTATCAAAAAGAATGCCAAACTGCAGTCTTTTTCCAAAAAAAAAAAAAAATTCTTTGCAAAACTACATCTGCCTATAGTTACCCTGGCCTAAATCACCCCCCTCCAAGGCAGGGTCATAGCAGGGGAAAGGGACCCACAACCACGAGTAACATCTTCAGTCACTCGGGGACATCTCCACGGGACCAGTAGGACAGCGGGGCACTGGCTGGTGGGACCTCCCTCCACTGTACATAGGAAGCACTGGGGCTTTGCCATATGAACAAATTGGTAATGGCAACTTACAGCCATAGTATCTCTCTCCTACTCTCCTGCTCACTTTCCCAAGACTGGCATGAAAAGCAAATAAGGGAAAGAAGCATGAACACATTTTCTGTTTGCTCATGAGGAGGGTCACATCGCACAGACAGCTGCTCTTCAGCTCTCAGTCCAGCACACATCCATCCACATACAGACACCAACTGTGCACCACTGTGCATATATATAAATAAAACACACACCACTTTGTTTTCGGGAGCCTGAGGGATTATTAAAATAGGTGAGTTTTCAGTGCCCACCCTTGCTTCTAAGAATACTGAAACCCAGGTTCCTTGTCCTTAGGGCACAATGTTTTCATTTCCTATATCACACCTTCTACAGAGAAGTCCAAAACACGTCATGCCTGAGCTAGTCAACGGACAGGGATTTGGTAATGCTGAAGCTCTGTCAGCATCAGAAGTAGCCACCACAATGTGACACTCACGCATTTAAATATTTTGTTATATTGGTATACTTAAAAACACTGGGTCCAATGTGACATTTAAACATTCTGTTATACTGATATACTTTAAAATAGTGTGCCCAGCTTCTCCTCTCACTCATTCTGACACCATATAATTTCAGGGAGTTCACTGGGAGTTTGCCTGAAGCAAAGCGAGAGCAGTCCCCAGGAGGTACCCCTACAAAGCGAGCAAAACTTCCCCTCTATTTTTGCCTATGCCTATGTGTTTTTTCAAACAACAGATTTGACTCATGCATCACACCAAGATGGTAGCCAGGATAAGTATATAAAACTATTTAAGTAAAACCTGAACAAGACCATTTATAGAAACAGTAATGCTTCTTGGATTTAGATTTTATAAGCGGGTCTCTAAACTTTTTAGAGCATCAAACTCCTTATCAAAGTCTACAACAAGCTATAATATAGCTTTATATGTTTTATAAACTAATTTAGACTTGCTGATAAAGTAAGGAATTCACAGATCCAGAACGCAGAGGATTCTCAGAGTACCATACAATGCTGTTAGAAATCTACTCTCCAGATGGAGCACAGGCTGTTTCTACATGCACTTCATTTCAATAATGAGCATATATGAGAATTTCTTAAATTCAGATCCCACTGTAAAATAATTTGGAAAAAAAAAAAGTAGCTGAAACCAGCTTGCTAATTTACTTTGAAGTTTACTAGACTTCTTTGTAGGGCTCTACCTGCAAAGTAAATTTCTTTTACAGAGTTTGCACTGCGCCAACAATTTACAGGGGTCTTTAAAAATGACTTTTAAAAAGCCAGCTTGGGTGAAAATAACTCAACCCTCCTCCGAGGGCTTTAGAGGCTTGCGCTGAACAGTCCTGGAAAACAAGCAGCAGGTTCTAGGCAGGGTGCAGTGTCCTCCTGCGCAGATTGCTTCCCTTGTGATTATATATGGAAAAGGCAGACTATCTTCAACCTCAAAACCTTGACTGCATCTCTTTTTAATTACTGTCTTCAAATTTACATGGAATCTTTCAACACAAGCCAAAAGCCAAACTCAAGTACCAATCTAAAAGGAAAATTACCAAACAGAAAAAAAAAGTTTCACATGATATTAGAGACTGGTAAACATTATTGTCCTCCATTTCTTTCTCTTTAGAGTATCAGGGATGACACAGCACTAAGAGTTGTCATGAAATAATGAAGTCATGTTTGGAAATAGTGAGTTATTTCAGGTAAGACTTTGTGTTGCCAAACTAGAATGTAGCAGCACTTAAGACTGTCACTTTTTATAATGTTTGCCTATAAACTTTTCCAATGCGGGTTTGAAATGGTGCCCAAATGCAAACAGAGAACAGGTGGGATTCTGAAGCATTATTCCGTCCAGCAGTTTCGCAGGGAAAAGCCATGACTTTAGACTGTTAAAAAATTCCCGGCAGCATGTAAACAACTGTACTGCAAAGTTAACTTTCTCTCCAGGACACTGAATGCCATCATAAGCATTTTTACAGCACTCTGAGATTTAGGGCCAAATTTGGAACTCACTTTCACACTGTATAATCACATCGGTGCTGCCCCTGAGGCTTACATGAGGATTATTTCCCCACTTCCATGTCTTTTGAGCGTACCAGAGAAATGAGGCTGTAAATTCACTCTGCCTTCACTTGTACCCATCCTCTAGTGTTTTCACAGCAGCATCTTCTGGAATTTTCCCAAACATGAGAATCTTATGTCAAAATACCCAGCTACATCTCAAAAGGGAGAAGGAGAAGATATGACTATAGAACCTGCACCACCAAGCAAAGTTTGATGACCTGGTATCACATTTATACTCCTCTAGCCCTCTGTGAAGCTGTGTCCATAACTGTATCCCAAGCCATCATTGTGAGCTTGTAAATTGGCAATTTACTGGATGAGCTCTGCATGGCAGAGGGAAGGCAGCAGGGGTTTCCTATTCTAAGCGAGGTCTCTTGCAAATCCTATAATTGTGGCATTAGTTCCTACTGCAGAGGTGCATTAACTGATGTGAATAACACCTGTCTATCACTCCTTAAAAAAAAAAAAACAAACACAAAAAGGCACGCGTAAAACTTCTGTTGACATTCTTAATCACTGGAGGACAAGGGAGGGAACTTTGCTTCTGCATATTGTCTACTTTCAGCTACATCCTTATTCGTAATAGTGGCACATACAATGTAAGCATATTTATACTGTATAGGTGGAGCTACTGAACAATACCACCATGGAAAACCACATTGCTGTTAAATAAACAGACATGGGCTTTTTCTTTGCCTGCTCATACAGTCTCTCAGCATGGTTTATGCCATCCAGCCATCAAATGGGGTAAATACTGTTTGCATAAAAGCCATGACCACAATAGAGGATTGGGGACACTCGGAAAGCTCCATTTCATATGAAATCCACAATTATATTTCAAATCATGTTTCTATTCAAGATCATTGGAACAACAGATTTATACTTCCTTAGGTTTTAAATTATTATTATTTGTCTCCATTTATTAAAATGTTAACAAAGAGCTGCTTATCTTAAGGCTCAAGGCATTTAGTTACTTAGTTACAGAGCCAAATAATTAAACAAATAGCTAATAGCTAACCCCAGCAAAGATTCTCACACAACTCTCCATAACACAAAAGCCTCAGACCCCATCAAGCCACTTTCCCTTCAAAAGGCTTTAGTAAATAACTAAACACTCACTATAGCATGCCCAGAAGGGTCAACAGACCTGACCTGTCAAGAATCCAAGAGGTTCATTGCAAAACTCAATGTCCCCACAGGGAACGCCAGGCTGCCAACCATTCCTCCTCCTACCGCTTCTCCTACCCTTCCTCCTACCCCGCTCTTTCTTCCTGTAACTGTGGAGGATCCAGCAAGACTACACTGAATGATCAACAGGCATCAACTCATCAAACTATGTCTGAAGCAGAATAGCCCCAGGCTCCATAACTTGTGAGTCAAACCCAAAACTTTATACTCTATCCAGACGCCACCAGACAGCCTCTGTAGGATCGGGAAACCCAGGTAGCAGGTTCGCAACTTTCCCTCCCACCTCTCTGGTACAAGCTGATGGTCTGCCCCATCAGCTTTAGCCGGCAGACCAATCTGAAGAGCAGCTCCCTGTCCCGTTCTGACTGAATGATGGATGCTAAGTAAACTCAACCTACAAAAGAAATGGCCACCGGCTTAAAAATGAAGTCATTCCTCACCACAGTGACTATCTACTCTTAGCTAACTGCAAACCTAAGTCACAAAAGCTAAGCACGTCTCCTTATTCAAAAAGGGGACAAAGTAGTGTTTGCAATTCATCCATCTGTTTCTCCAAAGTTACAGGATTCCTGCTGTCTTATTTGTACTGCGTTTCCGTCAGCTGGCTGCCAGCTATGCCCAGCTATGCCTTGGCCAGGCATAATCAGGAAGTCCCTGTGTTCTAATATAATACTTTTCCTTTCAAACTTACTGAAGTTCCTTCATAAACACAAAAAAAAAAAAAAAACACAAAAAAAACACAAAAAAATCCCCTGTCATTGCAAACAACATTACTAAGAGCAGGAATCATTCCCCCCCCCTCCCAATATCTAAAAACATTAGTTGTTCAAATCCGATGAAAAAGATCTAGACCTGTTAGAAAAACTTCATCAAACGCACAGCACCAAAGAGCAGGAGATGCATGTGACAGTTACAAACAAAAAATGTGGCAGATTCTAAGTTTTCATCTTAAAATAAACTTCCTTAAAATAAGCTCCTGGGCTGCTCTACTTGAAAACACAGGGACTTCCACAAAATGTTAAGAAGCAGACTCTGCTAAACAAATTGAGGACTTTTTTCCTGGCATCTTCTATAACCCTATTATCCTTATTCACTAAGGACCCTGTCATCTGATGGACATATAAAAGAAAAAGGGGACAAAAACTTTATGTGAAGGAGAGGAAGAACCCTTTTGCCCTGGAAGTGAAAAATTGCAAAGCAAGGTAAATATTACTGCATTTTATATGCATGGTACCCTAGGAAGTGTATAGCTTTCAGTCACACTGACCTGCTAGAGTGTAGACCTACAGGATCATGTCAACTCCTATTGAATGTTACATACACTAAAATGATGGAAAAAAACATGAATCTCCTCCAATTGAAATACTTGCCAATGTCATCATGGGTAAGGGAAAATATTACACTGCACTGACTTGTTTTCCTAAGCTTTGAAGACTTAGAAAAATAAATAATTCTGGTGTACAGCAAAGAGTTCCATCACTTGCAGATCCCACTGGCTGAGACAAAAGCTTTGTATATATACCCAAAATTTATCCTCGCATGATTAGGTCTATCTGCCTTGTGTAATACTGTTGGCAGATCTGCAATTATAGAACAGAAACTCTGTAGGTAACTACCCTCAGTGGCATTTAGTCGTGGCTACAGACCCAAGGATGTACATTGCACCCTGCAGAACAGAACAGTGGTGGCAAATCTGGGCCTCGTGAGGTCCCCTGTGGCAAATCCCACATGGCTGTCTTGGTGGGAGCAAGGCTTTCCTGGTTGCAGAGCGGTTGGGTTGATGTCTTACACCCCCATTTCCATGGTTAAGGAGATAAAATCCTTCTCAAGAGAAAAAAAATGTATTTGTCTATGCTTCATGCAGAGATTAAAAATTCCTGCAGCTTATAGCCTGCCTGCTCCTACCTGTCTTTATAGTTGTGATCGTTGAGTTACGGCTGCACAACTACCCAACGCACATCAAAAATGCCAAGTATCACATGCCCATGGGCTTGGCTGTGTGCTTTGTGCTTTTGGAAACCAAGCCAGGGAAGACTCTGAGCATGCCAAGTTCAAAGTAAACAGCAGAAAGACCAGCAAGGCCACCTCCTGCTGCTGGGAACTGCCCTGCGATTTCTTCCTGTTTGTCCCCATGCTTCATCATCTGCTCCTTACGGGACAAAGATTTCATTACAGAACTCAGATCCAGATATGGGACAGAGCAAGAAACAGAGAAGCAGAAAGACAGCACCAGTATGTCTTCTGTGCAAAGGCTTGGTAACCAGGGAGAAACCACCTCCTAACAGTGAGTAGCCACACCAGGAACCCTAACACTACTATGCTGCCTTTTATTACGGCACCATTATGATGAGTAGCTACAGGCCATCTTCAGGATTTGAACCACTGGTTCCCACACACCAAATCTTGACTATTTCTGTTCAAGCCACAAACTCCACTAGCTGCGTAAAGCAATAGTGATGGTCTCTGTCCTGACTAAGTGTATTGGGGAGTAATATATAATATAAACCTAACACATATGTAATGCAATCTCAAAAATAATTAACTAATCTTCAAACTCATTACAGAAGGGTCTTTTCATGTAATCTATTATACAATACAAGGGGGAAATGTATCACCTTTTGTCAGAACCTTGAATGAAGAGCTGAAAAAACCCCCTAACCTTCCTATATCTTAAAGGCAGAATCAGAAGAGACTAGGATCATTTTCTACTTGTTTGTACTTTCAGCAACAGAATATCAATCTTCCCCACAGTATTCTACCTATAACCAAGTGACAGAGCAATTTAATCAACTCCATCTTCCAGCTTAGCATTAAAGTCTGATTGGGAAAGGCTCCATATTGCACATACAGTCCTGGGAAAAGGGATGAGCCCGTATATTTAATTGTACAGAGTGTTATTATTTTTAGTATTTTCTTACATCCATTCCAATCTATAACTTATTTCAGATGCTTCATTTGCATTTCAAGAGCAACATAAAAACATAACAGAACACAGCATAAAACAAAACATAAAAACATAATCTTTTTGTTCCAGGTTTGCCGAAGGCCACATTTGAGACTCTTACTACTCAACATGCAAAAGAAATAAATTACAACTGTAAGGTTAAGAATTGCACAATTTCATGTTCAAGTGTTAGTTCTGGATGCACAGAACATCTATTCACATTCCCTATAAGCAAGTCAGCAGTTGTTTTGTATGCAATCCCATTTTTACTTGACTATACAAATCCTCTTAATTTTAGCAGCTCATCTGGAAGTCTCATCTTGCTTATTCCCTACTCTGCCTCTGAAACACATCTTCCACTGCTTCCTAAAGCAAGATTTGAAAAAAGTCACTGGAAACAAGATCCCCAAAACGTCCCTTCAGCACCTTTGTAAGTCCTGTATTGAACAAATATAAACCATAGGATATTCTCCATATACTTCAAAATGACTGTGCTTCAAGGCATACCAGGCTCTCTTTTCACTGAAAGCAATGTTTAGTCAAAAGGAGTATCAAAAGCTAATTTAAGTCCAGCTCCACAGAATGAAAGTAGGAACCAGTGGTACTAGGGAGTAAGGAAGGGCCAGCAGAACAAGGCCTGAAGATAACAGCTAGGCTAGTTAACTGCACCTCCAGGTGGCCCACAATCATTTACAAGGATTATTTTCAACCTAAAGACCTATCAGTCACTCATTATTGTAGCAGTCGCTCTTGGGCACATAGCCATATTAATGGAAGATGGGTCAAATGTTTCCGAATTGTCAGTAGAAAGGCAGTGGTGCACTGTGGATTTATTGCAAAGACGGCATGTTAATCCTGCATGTCTGAAAGGTCTGTGCTCCACTAGTGAGTAAACAGTATCGGATAAATCTGTAAACTCCCTCTGGGTACTTCAACAGCATAAAATCAAAACATGATTATTTTTCATGATTAAACCATTTTACCAGAACTAAGTTCAAGAATTGCTCAAAATTTAAACAGTTTTTTAAAATGATTTTTAAGGAGTGTTGGGTGGCCTAAAGCAGCATTCCAGATTATAAATCATATTACTTTACTTGAAGCAAATTAAACATTGCAACACAGAGACACTGAGCAGGGCACTTCACAAACTTGCAAAGCAAGTCCCATAAAAGCAAACACTCACTCACTGCCCAGCAGCCAGCCATGCTCGCTGCTCACCTGGTACCCCCTGCACACCTATTTCTGCCGTCCTAAACGAAGACAGTAGTGAACTCCATGTAGTTCTCTATACCAAACTTTTTAATCACATGCAAAAACTAAGCTACAGCATGGTGCTGTGAGCCTGTTCTGTTCCATCTAACCACAATTTAACATCCTACGGACTTGTCCTGGTCAGCTCAAACTGCTAAAGCATGCCTAGCCACAGTATCTAAATCCCAATCCCACTTAAACACAGCAACAACACAGACAAGCCCCTTGGGAGAAAGCATGAGGTGATAACTACCATGTCACAAAACCCCTTTCAAAATAGAAACTCCTGAAAAGCTAGGAGGAAAAAAGGGAAGGGAAGGGAAGGGAAGGGAAGGGAAGGGAAGGGAAGGGAAGGGAAGGGAAGGGAAGGGAAGGGAAGGGATGATTTTGCATTCCCCAGACAGCTCCTCATACTCCTCTTTCTCCCTTCCAGCCCCCCAGAACATTGCCCTTCCTACTAAACTCTCACAATGAAAGCTGTGAATATTCCTCTCCTCTCAGTTCATATGGGTTTGTTACTGTAAGGAGCTTTGGAAAGCTGCTCGAAATCCATTAATGTCCCAAACTGCGATGAGCCAGTTCTTTGTGGGGGAGGAAAAGCAATAATTACACAGAACTTGCAAAGGCATGTGAGGAAGGGAATTAAAGTAGGTCAGATCGCAGAACTCTTCAGCTTCTCTGAGGTTTACCAAATGCTTTCACCACAGTAATTTTAAAAATACAATTAAAATAAAAATAGCATGGCAACTGAAGGAAGCTGCACAGTAGAATTCAGCTAGCACTTGCTTTGCCCTTCTCTCCCTCTTTGATACGGGTAACATCATTTATGCAGTGACAAGCAATAAAAAGGACCTGAACCAGCAAAAACTGAAGTCTGTGAGACCTATCTATATTAGTTGCTGACTACTCTGATAATCAGAACTTGGCCTAGGAAAGACAAAGCCCTATATTCCTAAACAAGGGTTTCTTTAAAAAAAACAGCAATGATAACAACAATAAAGAGATGGGAAAGGATACAGTGGAGATATACATTAATTGGTAAATACTTGTTTTTAAAAGTAAAAAGCCCCAAATATTTACCCATTACTTTTGCACAATATTTCATTTTGCAACTGTTATTTTTCAAAAGAAGGCACAATTGGGCAAGCATTACACGCCAACGAATAATTCTGCTGATACTCTGTATTCTGACTGAAGCAAGAAAGGCCACACTTCCAAAAGGGCTCAGCACTCCGAGTGCAGATTGCATAATTACAACAGGAGCTGTTGGCTGCTGCACACTTGAAAATCTGGTCTTTATTTAGGATTTGCCTGTATTCAAAGTTGTTCCAGCTTCACTTTCAATCAGTTTAAAAACCAGGCTAGTCCCCAGTACTACAAGACAGAATCTCTGATTTTGGGGCATGCTGTGTCGAATCAAAAAATGCTACTGCCACATGGCACAACATGCCAAACCTAAATTCAAACTCACTCTCGCACTGAAATCGGTTCCAAAATTGCTGTAAGGATAATTTTACCCTGGCAGGCTCTATGCCAGATCAAGTATTGTCTGGTTTCCCACAGCCATCACAAACACAAATTAGTGTGTTCTGACTGACTTCACAAAAAATGCTCCTACCTCACCCACACGAGCTTTGCACTGCTAGGAGAGCCAGGAGTGCAGCATGCCCAGGGTTAATGACGGCAGAACCAAACCCTTAGCAAAACTGGTGCAAAACTCCAGCCCCTTAATCATTTTAGACATGTTTTGGGTTCCCCATGTCTTTTCAGTCCTGCACAGATTTTGCACTTGTTTAACTATACTGAAATAAATTTTCTCTTCTAATTAAACCAGGTGCACAATAGCAAATAGACAAGACATAACTTGCCTAAGTGGGTGATGGTTCTCGTAAAAATACAGATTTATATTGCTAAGGTGTTCCCCTGCTTCCAAGAAAGAAAGTCTCTACTCTCACTGCAAAGCTTCAATCTTGAGGATCACAGAATTTTTAACACTTAAAAATCTGAGACTTCTAGTATGGAATTTTCCTCCATTAATGATACAAAAGAAGCATATTTTGGCCTATGATAATGATACAAAAGAAGCAAGTATTTTCCTCCCATTTCCATCTGTTCCTAAACTAAACATTCATTCTAAGAAAATACTAATCTCTGAATTTATTTGTATAAAGGCAAATGATCATTTCTACTTAAGCTGGAAAGCTGGATACAGAAATATATTCATCAAGACCTATGCTAAATTTATTACTAAAACCTACAGTAGTCTATTATCTCATGCATATATAACCTTACATAGCTAAAGTTGTGTCAGCATTGACACTGTAAGTTCTACTTTCATAAATTTGTAACTTGCCTGTAAAAATTTTCTATAGCCTGAAATTTAGTTGTGATTTCTCTGCCAAGGAGGAACCATTTTAAAATTAGAAAAGTATGCATCCATTGGAGTTGGTAGTTGGGTTTGGGTTTTATCTATAGAAGTGGTTAAAAAGACAAAGTTCAGCGTGTCTAAAAATCTTTTGGCTCCAAAATCCACAAAAAGAATCTAACTTCTAAAAGTTAATTTTTTCAAAAGCTCGGATTTTAACATATGGCAGATAGGCCTGAAATGTGCAATTATTTGTGCTATTTGGCAAATCAGTTGCCATGCTGACACTTCATCAGCTTCCAGTGTTTCATCACCACCAACTGTAAATAACAACCATACCCACGCCTAATTAGTCCGCAGCTCAAGACCGTGTCTCTGCGACAGGACTGTGGATTTTAAACGCAGAACAAACACGTTAAGGCTCATTTAATCTGGCTGCCTGTACCATTCACCAGCATCTCACCTAGCAGTCCCTGGACTGGGCCAAACAGCTTTCCGAACCGGATCTTTGAAAAGACCTCCAGCCCTTGCCTGAATCTGTGTGGATGTCACATTCCTCGATAAGGGGCTGTGACAGCCAGTTACCCTTCCTTAAAAAAAGGAAATGCAAAACCTCCACTTTAACGTGAGTTTGACATGTTAAGCATAACTGCTCTTTTTAAGACCATAATACTGCAAGGGAACCCTGGGCATATTCCTGTGCCCTAGGCAGACCCTTTGGCCATGTTTTTCTCATCAAACGGGAAGGCGCGTTGTGGTGCTCCCCTTCCCGCCTGCTTGCCCAGGGCCGCCGCGCTGGGGATACCAACACGGCGCCGGCTCGGCAGCCTGGCAGCATCTGGGACGGGATGCAGCGCGTGCTGCGCCCTGCGGCGGGAGACCCCCGGCCACGCCGGCCTGCACCCGGGGGCCTCAGAAACTCCTCCGAGAGCCCACGTGCCGCTGCAGCCGGGTGGCAGCGACCGGCGCAGGATCCCTGCTCGGGCTGCGCTCGCTGACTTGGCCAGCACGCGGTTGGGCTCTGCGGAGCGTGTGACGTTAACCTCTAAGCACTGCCATTTGCTCGTGGATTGCGCAGCCGTTTCTTTTCTTCTTTTAAACAAAAATGAATGTATTGCTCTGGGTACTGCACTGAATGTGTTAATATTTTTATGTTGTTTACTGTCAGCAAACAGCTGTGACATAGTTAAAATCAAATGACAAAATGTTACTCACTATCAGAGTCCAACATAAGCACACATCACCCATTAAAGCAAGGCTCGGTCACTGATCCTCCTAGGAACCTCCCAAAAACACATTTAAGGCCCATTTTGAACTCCTGTGATTTTCACAGGACATGGAATTAGGCCGTCTCTTGTGGAAAGCTTAAATTAGTCCTTTGAAATTCGACCTAAATTAAAAGAACTAAAACACATTGTCACTGCACCCGGCGAGGGCCCTGAGTGGGTGCTCCGAGGACAGTGTCAGGGCACTATATGCAGAAGAGACTAAATTAGCTACCCAGCAGAACGATAACACACAACTTGGGTAAGGAAAGGTCAAGGGAGAGCTTGCTATTTATCAAATACATGTCTAAACTAATTATTCAGTTCACAAAGTAACCCTTCAACCTATGTGTGCGGTCAAAGCCCTTTTGAAATGTTGGCTATCATCAAAGGATTTCATAGCCTGGGTACACAGAAAGAGAATAACTCCTTTATACACACTGGGGTAGACATTTTTTCTAAATACTTAAAAGTAGAAGTTCTTTAAGCTCTCTAGAATAAAAAACATGTATGTAAACACTTGATGCAAGATATAATTCGAAAGCTGACAGTCCCAAAATTCCTCCAGGCCCTGTTTATGCAGACACTACTTACAGCCTCAGATTTCTCTACCTATCACTGCTTAAGGAAGAAAACACTGCAACCAGTAATAAACATATTCAGGATCCAGCCCTTAGTGAGTATCCATTATATCAACATTGACATTATAATTCACAGTGGCTCAAGATACTGTCTTCAGTGCAAATACTTCTACATGTATCACGGTGATACCTAATGGTCACAGGTCAGATTCAGAGCTCAACTAGTCCAGCATTTTATAAAAGCACCTTAGAGAAGCTTGCCACCAAAGAGATCAGATATACTGCAGATAACCAAAAGTAAAATACTTTGATGCATTACAACTTCTTACACGTATCCTGTACTGCATACATATCTATGCAGTTGATTACCCTATTGGATAAATATTGCTTGTGCTAAAGTACATATTTAACCAGATACTGTGAACAAAACGGTTGCAAATATCCCTAAAGTTGTGTTTAGCTAAGAGACAAGAATATATTTCAACTAGATGCTATATATTACAATCAAAAGAAATGAAAAGCTGCAATCTCAATTCCTGCTAAAGTTACATACAGCTTTCTGCATATTCTGAGTCACTAAGACAATAAATAGTAACAATCAAAGCATCCAACACCAAAACAGACAAAATTTAAGGTATGTCCAGACTTTGGAAAGTTTAGGAAAGGATATACCGGCAAGAACGCACCAACAGATACAGGCTCAAAATAGGTTTTATCAAACATAAGGTGCAGATCAAAGTATGTCATAAAAGATCATAGCCCTGCCGACCTTCTCAGCTGATATGAAATGTCGTAGCGCCAGTGACGGTACAGTCAGCAGCCTTACTGACAGTTTATATTGCTGGAGCACCTGACCCTCCAAATTAGCTGTGGCTCAGAAATATTTGGCATTTACAAAATTTAAAAAAAAACTCAGCTTTGTCTTTGAAGAGTTTTTTCCAAAAGGATTTTTGTTTTGTTTTCAGCCCAGAGAGCTTGTGGGTGGCAGTGATGAAACCCAGGGAAGGTGATTGTGTAAAAAATTGGTATTTTTTAAAAGGGGTTTAATGAAGTACATAAAGGAGGTTTTATTTCCCAAATCTCAGATATAAATCCCACACAATTCCCTGTATTCTACAGCATAAAAGCTCTTATTATACCATTAACTTGGAAGCTTTTTTTCTGCTTTCTGGTAATGATTCAGGGTTCGCACATCTGAAATTGTTTCATGTAAGTAACATTCCTACCCAGGGAAGAAGTTTTACATCCCTTTTAACAATTTACACTTTGATAAAACCCAGATTCTACCCGCTGGATATTCATTTTGGAAGAAGCATATTTTAAAACTGTGCTTTTTAAAATAATAAAGGTGAAAAGCTGAAAAATCACTAGGCATAAGTAGAAAATGTTACTCTTCTCCCTGTGAAATACTTCACCAATCATGCAATCACATTCTTTCTGATTTAGCCCTAAACTAGGGGACCTCACTGCAAACAGCTAATCTGAAACCCGAATTATTCATGATTTTGTCATTCCTCTGAAAAGCCAAAAATGCACCAGATGTACAATTAACAAATAAAACAGTAAGTGGTGATGAGAGTTGGGCTTTTCTGATTCTCATGTTACCTCCAAAGGAAAAAAAAAAGAAGAAAAGTTTTGCTATCAACAATCTCTGTCAATGACAGATGACAATATTACTATACTCTGTTAGACTTTTTCAGGAATGCTTGCTAGAGAGGATGGCTCATCATCTCTAAATAATTCAAGCTCTGCCATCAATAAAAATGTACTTGGAATGGATTCTAAAAATGTGCTAGCTGGTGACGTTTATTTTTAGAGGCAATGGGTAGAAACAAATAAGTTTTGCATGAAAATTCATTAAATAAAAACAAAGCTGTATCCCTGCACATGAATAGTAAAATGTGTAAAGACCAAATTGTCTCCAGAAAGCTTGTTTGATCAAAAATGGTCTATGGATTATTATATTTTTTTGATAGTTGAGTTATTAGAAATGCAACCACTCCGCTGATCAGCCAACAACTGCCTTGTGAAGGAAGCCTCACTTTCCTGCAAGGTGTTCAGAGAGCAGGAAGGGTCCTCCACAAAACAGTAAAATCATTCTTAAATACAGCCAACTCATGCCAATAAAAGAGCAGCCTTTTCTTAACTATTTACAGAAGGAAAGTACTTTGGAAAGTTTGGGTAAAGGATATATCTACAAAAACACATCACCAGATACAGGCTCAAAATAGGAGGTTTCATCGAAATCTCTCTTTCAATACAAATGTTTCAGTTAGTCTTTGCTTTCACAGTAATAAACTGCTATTCATGCTATTCAGATATAAACATTCACACTTCTACAATTTGCCATCTACAGAGTGCACTGATTGGTTTTGGACATGAACAACAATATGGACAACAATTTATAGTAGCTAACTACAAATACCAATAAAGCTGAGACACTTGCTTTCATTCTCTTAGCAGAGCGCCCTGCAAAATTAAACAACCAGGACATACAATGAAAAATTACAGGGATTTTTCTTTTCCTCTTAACTTTTCAGGTAGTTAGAATCACAAAGGCATGCAGCTATACAAACATTTTCATTTCTGGAGATATCAATACGTAACAGGTATGTAAATGCAACACACTGGTTTTCTTAAAGACCCATTCCTGAAAACTTTTATACATACATTTAGATTATATGAAGTGATGACAATCTCAGTGAAATCATTGACACCACTTGCTTGCATATGGTTAAATATATGCATGCTTGCATTGAACACAGTCCATGTGTAAACAGGAAAAGTTGGAAACCGTGTAATTATTGAGGGCTAATCTGTTACTTGCCTTATAAAGAGTCTGAATTCTATTTCAGATATTCAGGCATTTAAAATTAACTTATATTGCAGAATTAAGCTTCTAGAATGATTTACCTTCAGGTTCCAACGTGGCGTCTTCAACAACTAAATTAAATGAAGGTCGAGCCAGGGAAAGTCCAGCCATGGTGACCACCACCAGGCAGAAAAGGCAACCCGAATCCCAGCTGACCATCTTTTTAGTGTAAATTCCTGGTCCATTTCCATATCTCCATGTGGACTTTAATCCCATCTGAACACCTCTACAGAAGCATGGACAGAAAGCAGTGCCTTCGGCCACGATAATACCTCCTCACTTGGAATGTCGTCTGCTGCTGTGGGGGAAGAGAGAGATTTAGCAGTGTCAGTGAAAACATCTTAAATGCAAACTGAAAAATTTCACAAAGCCCCTAACAGGACTGAGAGGGGGAGGAGGAGGATGGGAAAAGTAGTTTTCCAGTTTCAAGAATATGTGAAAAGTGAGCGACTTTTCATTTTCTGTTAGCAGTTTCCATCATCACCTGAGGCGTAACCAAGTCCTCCTTGTTTTCACAAAATCACTTCTCAGCACATATTTAGAGAGCTATTTTAATGACAGAAAAATATACAGCTTTAAAAAAATAAAAGCATGCACATGTGTAGGCACACAACCCTTAATACTACAAAATTACCGCAATTATACAAATTATATTCTTGTTATTGGTTGAAGGTTTATGTAAGTTTGCCTTGTTTTTCAGTCCTTTACCCAGACAGTTCTGCAGCCAGCTGAGTTTTCAATAATTCAATAATTTTCTACAAAGAAAACAGTTGAAAAATATTCTCTAGGCTTAGATAATCCAGAAAACTATATAACTTCAGGAATTTCAACTCTTCTTTATGCTTCCCTCCTTCTACCTTAGTTCAGTGTCCATTTGAATGTTTGAGAGTCCGGTACAGGTAAAAGGAGCTAGTCTTTGCAGAGGTACTTCTTAATTAAACTGGACTGCAGGCAATTAAAATCTGTATAAAGTTTGATACAGATTGCCGTTTCACAGGAGATCTCTCCAGCATTATTTCCCATTCCTACAATGCTAAACTGCAAAGCACACTCACATGCGCACACACATTTCTGCTCGTTCTTGCTTGGGGACGCTTACTGATATATATTTTACAAATGAGAGGAAAATGCCTATTTCATTCACTGTAAAACAAATCATTTAAGATGAAGATGACTGTTTGGTAAATCAGCCATGTGCTGATGGAAGAGAGAGGAGAAAAAGAGCACCAAACTATCCGACACTGCCTTCTGTGTCAGACCCAGTTACCACCACACCAAGATGCCCGGTGTGGGTCTGAAGAGCATCCTCAAGGGGTGACTTAACAGCTCAAACAGAAAAGTGCACCTTATTTTCCTCTCCAAAAATAAAAGTGAGTATACCTCAATGAATGGATAAATCAAGTAACTTCATCAATTGTTCTAATCTGGCCAATTAATCTTAGACATGATGAAAGCTAACCAGAGTTTCGAGGGCACCCATCTTGAAGAAAAAAAAATAGCATAAAACTTCTTTTTCCCTCCTGCTGTCACCCTTAAAAGGGGGAAGGGGGAAGTGTAGGGATAAAGGCAAACTTCTCAAAAATCTCTGTCATCTGAATTTGCAGAACCCCATG
This sequence comes from Apteryx mantelli, assembly GCF_036417845.1. Classification (NCBI taxonomy): domain Eukaryota; kingdom Metazoa; phylum Chordata; class Aves; order Apterygiformes; family Apterygidae; genus Apteryx; species Apteryx mantelli. The sequence continues at coordinate 39,709,017 of NC_089984.1, forward strand.
GCACCTCAACATGCTGTACTTAGAAATATGGATGAATATCCTCTCCCTTTATAAAGTCAACCATTAAAAAGGGTATTCAAATTTTATTAGCCTTTAGCTAAGACCTGGTACATACAAACCAGGTTCACAGCATTAAGGGCAAAAATGCTGTTGAGGTATCTTTCATCCTGGATACTATATGCAATAAATTCTGGAGTCAGCAGAGATGGATTTTAGAAGACATAAATAAGGCAGTTGGGGAAAAATCATTAACACATGGTATTTCTAGTGAAGCCATGACATTTCAAGTCAGGTTTTTTTCACCTCAACAAGTATCAGCTCAGTGCTCCATCCTCTTTTAGACCACAAGCTAGCAACCACTATTAAATTCAGTGAAAACATCACCAGACCACTGCATAAACATTTGTGAAGAGCTCTCTGAACACTTCTTTAAATAAGTGCAGAGCAGGTGTAGAACTGAAGTAAGCTTTATCTCCGTGACTCGTTTGTGTTTGGTGAAGGACTGGAGCAAACCCTCCTGGACTCTATCACCCAGATCAACCCTCTGACTCACCGTCTGACAGCCACAGTGCTGTGGCTCAGTTTATCCAGCTGCAAAGTGGGTAAAAATCCCAATTAACAGGCTGGATGTAATGCTAATTCAATTTCCACAAATCATCCTGTGAAACATGATTAAAGGCTAGGTATATAAATGCAAAATTTAATCATAATTTTGCAAAAAAGAAAACATACTGAAATGCTAACATATATTCCAGACTCTTTTTTAAACAGCATCAATTCCATTCACATTTCAGCTGCTCAAGACTTTTAGGCTACATTAAAAGCCATTTAAAGCATGCATGTAGCGCCTATCATCGTCCTAAGTCCTGAACTGTATACCACAAGGCTACTTGCCAATGCGCCTTCTCACCTGAAGATTTTTGACGGTTTCTGCACCTGAATATTTGCCAGCAGAAAGAAGGGATTCTTTATCCACAGGACAACAGAAAACTCAAAAAAGTGTCTTGCAAAGGTGTAGCAAAGCAAAAATCAGAGCTCTGGGTCCATCCATGCAACCAAAACACCTTTTACAACCATGATAGTGACCATGGTTCAAGGACTGCCCTTTCCCCAAAAAAGCAGAGTCCAATGAAAAAGAAACGAAATCAAATTCTTTTCATAGTTTAATCGCCACAGTTGCTGGGGGACGATTCTCTGGAAAGACCTCCTGCACTGGATAATTATGTACCTCTATCTCAATGTTTGGAACACAGCCCCAGCATGCTTTTTGGCCTCCACAGTTCTGGCTTCCTGACTACAATACCATAATCCCTCCTGGAGTCTCAGACTCAGTGAAAGCCACACGTAGTGTTTATTTTTCCCCTTGAAAGGGAACTCTGTCTCTCTTCTCAGCCTACACTTTGGGGAGGAGTTGTCAGCCTCCAATGATTGATGGCTCTCCTTGCCACTCGCTCATCAAGTCAATTTTCACCTCGTCACATACCTGCCCAAATTTCTTTGCCAAACTGACAAGCATGGGAAAGCAGACTGGTTTGGGAGCCCAACCAAATTCCTGCAAGTTGTACTTCAGTTTACACACACGCACACACAAACAAGTAGTACTTGTTCAGCAGTGGCATTAATTAAATTCAATGCTCCGTGTTCTTTTTAATCTACTTCCATTGTTGTTTATAAGATGTTTATCACTCCCCAAGGAGAATACAATTTGTAGAGTATGTTAACCAAATCAATACATTGCTCATTGTATAACTCTTTAGCATCTTTCTCTACTAGGCAGGGAACAGTAAAATCTGAATGAAACATGGATCTTCCCCCCTCAAAGAAAACTCAAATGCCCTAACAACAGCCTAGTAGCTTCATCAGAAAAATCCAGGTACATGACACTTTAAAACTAACTGCTACGCATTTATATAATCATATATATGAAAAACAGAAATACATATGTGTGTGTGTGTATATATATCTACGTATACATATATAGATAACAAGACTCTTCATCACAGTTTAATCTCCAAGTAGATTTGAGCATCACAGCTATTAAACATTAATTCTGGGAGACTAATGGGAACCGGCTGGCGGCTTCAGTACTTTTTCATTGTTTAAACTTCTTTCATTTGCTTTCCAGGACTATCCTGTTTTTCTCAAGTCTTTTGCCACTAAGAGATCAGAAAAAAAAAATCTGCATTTTAATTGACATTCCAGAGAGAGAGAGAAGTCCAGAGGCTGCTGATTGCTGTCTATTCAGCCCAAACAGGCTTTTCAGATGAAAATGAGTAAAGGCTAGTGGAAGATTTACAGGGATTTGGTACAAAGGAGACAATGAAGTTTTAAATGTTGATAGCGTTTCACACCAAACGCATAATGGATCACTGTTTGAACGGGCCGTTTTGCATTTAAATACATATTTCATTGAGGATCTCTTTTTTTCCCCTTATCTCAGGCGGGGGCAGTTATGTACCGCCTGCCCCTCTACCCCGAGCATCGCGGCGGAGCACGGCGGGCGAGGACCTCCCGCTTCTCGGCACTTTTCCCCCCCTTTGCGCCGGGCTCCGGGCGCCCCGTCGAGGCGCCGGCGGCCGGGGGCTGCGGGGGCCCGGCCCGCGGGGCTGCGCGGCTGCCTGCGTCCCGCACCGGCGGCCCTGCAAGCACCTAACCGGGGGGGGTGCTCCCCCAACGTTAAGCCTCCCTTCTAATAAAAAGCCCGCTAACTGTGCCGGCGGCCCTGCTGCTGTCACCGCTGGAAACCCTCCCCAGGGATTTCCGCGCATCAAACGGCCGCGGAGGGGAGGGCCCGCACGCACCGAACGGGCTGCGTTTTCTGCCAGGCTCCCCCACCCCGAGCCGCAAAGACGACCAAGTGACAGAAGAGCACAGCGGAGCCCCGGCAGGTCCCCGCACCGCCCGCCGCGTCCCGGCGCCGCAGGCTGCGGCCGGAGCCGCGGGGCAGCGCCGCCCCGCCGCTCCGCTCCGCTCCGCAGGCAGCGCCCGGCCGGGCCCGCACGTCGCCGCGGCGGGGCGGCGCGGCGCGGCCCGCTACCGCCGCGCACCAGGTGCGAGGCCCCTCGCGGCTCCGGCGCCCGGCAGCTGGGCGGCGCCGGGGGCGCAGGCGCTCCCCGCGCCCCGCCACCTTGCCCCCGCCTCGCTTTTGGGGGGCTGCATTTGCCTCCCGCCGCCCACCCCCACCCCGCTGCCGCCGCAAACCCAGCCGGGTGCCATTACCTGCAGCGAAAAGGCTCCGCGGAGACGGTCCGCTCCCGCCGCAACAGGCGCGCTGAGGCGAAGTGCCGAGCAGCGGCTCCGCGGGACGGGCAGAAACTCCTCCGCGGCCGCGGGTCACTCCGCAGGCAGCCCCGGCGGGGCCGGCTGGCAAGCCCGCAGTGGCGCAGCGGGGCGCATCCCCCGCGGGGCGCGGGCGGGACGCGGCTCGGGGCACGGCTGCGCGGGGAGGCAGGAGCCGCGGCCGGGAGGCGAGGCACAAACCGGCCCGACTGCTCGTCCCCTGGCTGCGCCGCACAGGCTACCGCCTCAGAGGGGCGACCCGGCCGTGCCCTGCGCCAGCAGCCCCTTCCCCCGCGCGGGCATCGCCGAGCAGAGCGCCGCGGGTCCAGGTCCGCTCCATCCAGCCTCCCTCCCGTAATCGCCGCAGCTTTGTCAAGCCGACAACCCCCCTCTTTTTTTTTCTCTCTTTTTTTTTTCCCTCTCTCTCTCTGCACACTCCTCCGGCTCCCTTCCTCCCTCCCCTGGTCACTCCCCCCGCTGCAACCCGAGCCGTTTCCTGGACGGCGCTGCTCGGCTCTGCCAATCGCGGCGGCCGCGGCGCGGAGCCCCTTCCCCCGCGGCCGCACGGCGCGGCGCGGCGCGGTGCCGGGCGCCCCTGGGGCCGTCCCGCCGCCGGCCGCGGAGCCAGCGCGGCTGGGCACCGGCCAGCAGCCGCGATCCCCGCCGCGGGGGTCGCGGCGGTTTTGCCGGCAGGGAAAGGGGGTTCGTTCAGCAGAAGCGAAGCGGCGAGGTGCCGCCTCCGCCAGAGGCTCGCTAAGGAGCAGCGTTAAAGAGAGGAGCCGGGAGTGCCCCGCTCCCGCCGCGGCCCCGGCGGAGCGGGCAAGCACATCCCGCTCACGGCCACAGGGCTGGCGGCGGGGGGTCCTGCCCGGCGCCACCGCCGTTACTCCGTTAAGTTTTCCGCCTGGCTGGAGAGGAAAGCTGGGGAGGGGAGGCGGCCGCGGGGCGTCCCCACGGGGCAGCGGGGTCGGGGCCCGGCCCCGCGGGTCCCCCCGCGCCGAGGCCAGGCCCGCACTGGCCGGGTGCTGCGGGGCAGCTTTGGACTCCTCGCACAGAACGGTACCAGCACAACTTTCCCTGAAAATCTTCCCTGAAGTTTTTAGAGCCAAGGGCCACGGCTGGCCCATCTGAAGCCTGTTCCAGCTTGCGAGGATGATGGGATAACACGCGCTCAAAAAATCACCATCCTCTTAGGAGCCTTTTTAGTTGGAGGCCTGATTTCAGCTATTTTGGATTACCCTGACAGTACGCCTTTAATAATTGCATATGTGGTGCCCAAAGAGGAAAAGTTGTCAAATAGTTCAGCAAACATTATTTGCCTGGACACAAAGATTTAAAACAATGCATAATATTAGCATTTAAAATTCAGTATAAGTTAAACTGATACTTGCTTAACAAAACATTTACTTTAGATACTATTAACTAAAAGGTTGCTAATACAGAGACCATGTAATGCTTGCTTTGTAAAATCTGCTTGACAACAAAATCAATAAGTGGGGGATGCCTCAAATTAAATCACCATTGGTCAATTTATTTAAGCATAGCTCTACTGTACATTTTTGTTTTGTGCAGTATCGACAGAGGGGATCTTCAAGGACTGTGACTCCACAGCATAATGTAACTCTGTACATACTTCCAGAAACCAGAAAACCTGAAAAAAAGTTTTCTGTAGAGTATGTACTTATCACCCAGAAAGTGCTTTCCCACCATCACCAGCAGTAATGCAAGCTTTGTGAGGGACAGCAAACAAATTTGTAATTGATTAGAAACACAGTTTTATTTTTATTTTTTAATTTTTTTTGGTTCCTAAAGCCACAGACATTTGAATGTTCTAATTGAGAAGCTGAGATGTCACAGTCAAGATCCAATTTTCCCAGGTCCAAGCATGTCCATTGCCCATTGAAAACACTGTTAATGCATTCTCACATAAATTATTGTCTAACACAGGAAGCTGCAATACCTCGCCCCATTCATCAATACTTTTGCATACTCTGAAAGAAAAGGAAGCATTCCACTAAAAATGACAAATCAGAACACCTATTTCCAATGTCTGGAAGCACTTGTCAGAAATTATTCTTTTGAGGAATGAATAGATAGCAGTCTATCAATAGCACCCTATTCTCTTAAATGAGCCACATTCTCTTAAAAGTGGCCCGCAACAGCCGAACTCCTCAATCTGAGAAAAGCAGAAGCATGTTTGGAATTAAAAGGGGGGGGGGGGATCAATTCTGTCATCATATTTAGGCTTCAAGAGATCTCAGTGGGCCCAGGGAGCCTTTCATAGCAGTTAGGCTGCTGAATGAGAGCATAATCTCTTTACAGTTTTTTCCTCCTCCTCTCAAAGTGGCTGGAATCTTTTTTGTGAGCCCTCGTGCACGTGAATGGTGTGGCTAATAAGCCTATTAATGAGGTTCCACAGTGGAGTGTGAATAGGTAAATAAGCCCCAATCTGTTGAGGTTCAGGAGCAAGGGCAGTAAAGCCATCATGAACTAAAGGTGACAGTTTGAACTGAAATAGGAACAACAGCTCCAGGTTTCAAGCAGAAGAAAAGACAGACAAGGCCCACATTCAGAATCCTTCTACCCCCTACTGAGCTCTATTTTCTCTCCCATTCTTCCTCCTTTATAAAATGTCTTGAGTAGTCACCCATTTTTTCAAAAGCTCTTGAGACGTCCTTTTTCATCCTGGCAATGATACATCAATAGGGAGGAAGGAAAATGAGGACACCAATGCTCCTTTGCACCTCAAGTTTCAAAAGCGTGAACAGTGCTGTCCCCTAGCATATGGAAGCGGGGGAGGAGAAGGAAAGTTAAATTGAATCTTTCAGTATTTCCAGCTCTTTGTCACTGCTGTCAGCTGGACTCCTGGTTCCCTCTTCCACACTCAGGCAGGGATACAGTTAATGTTCAACAGGGGGCATGGTACAAACGAGGTGGCTCCAGCTGCAGGGAAAGCACAGCTGGGCTCAGCAAATCTCCGCAGCAGAACAGGGCTCTGTCCCTGGGGGAGTGAAGGCATAACTCACTTTCACCTGGCATCTCCTCTTCCTGACAGGGCAAGATGAAAATGTGCCTGACTTCAGACTGCTCCTGAGTTGGATCCACAGGAGACCAGCTCAAGCACTTCTGGAGATGAAGGGTGAAGTTTAACAAGCAGAAGGAAAAAGGGCTTGCATCCATTGAGAGAAAAGGTGAGATGGGCAACTAATTCCCATAGATGATGTGGAAAATGTCACCTTAGAAACAAATGAAACACAGAGTTTCTGAGCAACCCTCAGTTCTGATCCTTATAGATTCTCTGACCTTTTCTTAAATCCTAGAGATATTAGTGTAGTCAAGGTCCCGTGGAAACCTGTTCCTCCATGGGAATTCCAGTGAGGAACAAGCCACAGCTCCTGCCACACTGTAGACAGATGGCAAGGTATGAGAGGGGTAGGCCACAGCGGACCTGCCGGTAGCAAATTCTCCTAGTACCAGTGCTGGACTTGCTAACATGTCACATTTCTATCTGATGAAAATAGGAATATAATATGGAAGAAAAAGAAAGAGAAAACCCATGCATTAAAGCTTTTATGAGCAATGGGGGAAAATCCTCTAGATCCTAATTCAGCCATGCATGTCACTGAGGGTTTAGCTTCTCCGTGGAGGACAATGGGAAGCAACATTTCCCTCCCTATTATTCAAGCTGTCCTGTCCATAAATTTTGCTTGACCGTGCTGTTTACAATTAAATACTTGTCCAAGATCTTTTTTTTAAGTTCTTTTAAAACTAAGTGCCTAAACCCAAACTCTGGCAGTTAAAATATTTACCTGGTTTCCAAAGTATTTGTGGCTCCCTTTCTTGGCAGCTTTGAACTTTTTTTGAGGTCCCAAAATAATACAGATCTAAGAAACATATCATAGAAACCCACTTCTGAAAATCTGGTCTCAATAGCTTTCATCTTTTTCTTTTAAATGATAAACAAAGCTGTTCTATGTATTTGTCAGTTTCTTGGGGGAAAAACTTCACATAAATTAATATTAACCCTTTCTTACATAAAAAAGTGACTACTGTGAGACTCATGTCACTAGCCTTCACCACATATAACTTCAAGATGCTGCTAAATTGAAAGATTGTGATAAGAAATTCTTTATTTTAATGCCAGTAGATCCAGTAACTGCCCATAAGTCTGGAACAGGCTGGCTACCACGTTCTTCTGCATCAAAATATATATTGGGGGCTGGGGGGGCAGTTTCCAGCCTGCAAGAGGATAGTTTTACTGAGTGTTTATCAATAATAAAACTCATTCTCGTTAAGCTATAGATTGTGTCAAATTCATTTCTTTGGCTTATCAATTTTTGATCTCCTTGTCTCTTATGCCACAGTAGCATCTTCTAAGCGAATGACTTTAGCCAGTACTGCCAAGCAGTTGGAACAAAGACAGATCATCTTCACTACTAACGTAACAATGTTTTGTAATGGCATTTGAGTATCATCACTCTCTTCAGATAGTTACACCCCATAGCCATGTAACCTTTCTGGGCACTCCTCACATATTGTATGTCTTAAGGAAAAATTCAAAAATGCTTTGTTGTTATTATTACATTGTTGCAAGACACATTTAAACAGGAAATGTGATGTGTTATGATTAGGGTATTGCACTGAGATGCTGGACATTTGATGCTGTCTGCCATTCCACATCAGCTTTCCTATACAGTCTGGGGAAAGTCACTTAATCTGTCTGAGTCCAAACTCTCCAGCTATGAAATGAGAGTAATAGATACTTCCTGCCTCCCATCCTTTATCCATTTCATCTGTTGAGATCGTAAGCTCCTCGTCTCTAACCATGCTTTCATGCACTGCTTAGAACAATGAGACGCTGAGCTCAGCTGGAACCTCCAGGCTCTTCCATAATGCAAATATTGAATACTAATTAATCAAAATAAAAGAAAATCCTCAATTTATTATCTATCCACTCATAAAGGAATTGTCACACACTGTCCTGTCCTGGCAGAGCATCTCTGGCTCAAAATTCACTAAGGCACTATGTTTCAGCCTCAAGTACTGGGCCTCTGAGCTCTTTACATTCATTTGGTCTGATTGGACTGCTCTGCTACACTTTCTTTTCTCCAGGCCCCTGAAGCATATTCTTGGGAAAGGATTATGCAGCGATTATGATAATGTTTTATAATATTCAGGGTACCTGCCTCAATTTCCTTGCAGTAGAATATGCAGTTTGTAAAGAAAGAAAGCATTAAAACCTTCTTGGGCCAAGAGATGAGCCTGCTGCTATGTGTATTCAGCATTCTAATCCACGATCCCCTGAAGAGCAAATGGGCAATTAGCTGGGGATGATATCTTTTCCAAAACAGTGGAAAGTAGCATCCATTGAAGATTACCTTTTAACAGTGACTCCCCTTAAAAAAGGTCTTAGAGAAACCATATAAATAAAACCTTTTCCATGAGAGCAGGGCACAGCAAGACAGAAACAGGCTTATAAAAATGAGAAGACAAAGGCTGCAAAGACAATTTTTCTTTCTATTACAGATATATCTCTTGGAGATATTTGGCTTGTTGACCCATGCATTTTTTGTTTCTGTTTCCAGTTGATCGATACGTGCAGGTTTGTTTTACTGAAGCTCTGTTGTCTAATTAGACCAACTGGTGGTTGTGGCAGCTTCCCATACAACGTTGCCTCAGATCAGATTTTTCTCTGGCGACATTACAGAGTTCAGGAAGCTTGCTATGACTTTCAGGCACAACCTCAGAGTAGAATGTTTAAGTGGGGATTACACCAGGGTTAGTGCTACAGTTTAAACCCTGGGAGTGGGAGAAAATCAGCTGGCACTGATCCATAACGTAGGCACTCCGTAGGCACTTCTTTTTGGGTAGGGTCCTGTGACCAGGCTGTCCTAGACCACTGAATCCCTGCAGACCCCTTTCGCTTACCACATCCTTCGCTAGAGTGCCAAGCTTTTACATTTACAGTTCGCTCTTTCAGAGACCCAGCTGCAGACACAGACAGACATGGTCATTTTGTAGTATTTCCAAAAAAAAAAAATCACATTTTACTTTCCACTACCACAGAACATACATATGTAATGAAGTACTAAATGCCTACAAGTATTTCCCTGCTTCATTCTTCTCATCTGTCAAATATCTTTAAGTCCAAATTCTCTAAGTAGTTCATAGTCTTTCTTCTCTTCCTGTCCTTTGCACACAGTTTCACTTCTCTGTCTCCTACCACTGTTTCCACAGGAATTTCCTTCTTCAGTGTCTGTGTGGGACCTTTTCATTGAAACCATGTCTTTTATCCCCTCAAATCCCCAATGTGAGATGACCTCCATCCACTTTGCAGGTGGCTAAAGTACCCACAATTCCACTTGAGAAACTGTATGGCCTTAGAGAGAAGCCAATGATCTGCCCAAGAAAACTTCCATGTAAACAGTGGATCATCAAGGTTTAACAAGCTTTATTTGTTAACTCTCTAACCACCTTTTCAAACTGCAGTCCAAAAATGGGATAAAAAGGTAATGGTCTGACAGATAAAGCCTAGCACAAATGGAGATTTGCTATTTGTTTCAAACACACAGAGTTCTTTAAATAAAAGTCATAGGTTTTACCACAGAAAGATTTCCCAAAGCACCACACAGACCTAAACCATCCTCTCTGCCTGCTCACAGAGATGTAGAAGGGCACACAATTTTTTATTCATGTTTTCGTATTTTGAAGGGACGGTTATGGGAAAGCTCAGTTTGAATGAAAACTAGATTTACCTTACTGAATTTTCATACACATAGCACTGAATATTCATATATGTATGAACGTACAGCAGCATTTCAGGGCTTGAAGAGGCCTGCTTTGACTTAGATGGCCAAGTTGAGGTCCTAAATCCTTCCCATCTCTTACAGGATAACAAAGTTAATATCAGTGATTCTTGGATGAGAAAACCCAGTAACAGTTGTGCAGCTCTTCTGATGCCAACTGAGCAGAGAAACAGATACTGCAGGAGAATTCCAGGGCTGCTAAATGCAATAGGTCAGGAAATGTTTTACATTGTGGATACAAGTAAGGAGGCCAGAAACTTGATTACAGGGGAGACTTAGTTAAATATTCACTGGGATTCATTATGTGAAAACCACTAGAAAGGAACATGTTTCTACAGGAAGGGCAGGGCTGTTTTATTCTAGCTTCTGTTGTAAAATGCTACTGACGTCTGCATACATGAGCTACCGTCCTCTAGTGGAAGGAATATGGCAGATCTACATAGAAGTGTGGAAACTCTTTTGTTAGCTCTTATTGTTAGCTAGAATTACTGCTTCTTTAATTTGCCGAATAGAGTCTTGTAGAGCCAAAGGGACTTGATTAGCTGATGACCTCGCATTTGATGAGCAGGTAACATGAGCATTTTGGGCGAAAGGAATGTTATAAACAAGGTTTATAAAGTCTTAATCTGTTCCTCATTCAGTCTGAAATAATCATGAATGCAAAGACCGCGAGTAAGCAGCCCAAAAACCTTGAGACTGAGAAAACCTCTCGGCACTCGTACTAGAGCCCTGCTGCAGAAAGGCGATGGCTGGATCCCAGGTCATACGGCCCAGCCAGCGTCAGCTTGAACAGATGCTGGTGAAGCCGGTGCTCTGCTTGTCCCACCTTGCACTGCTCGCTTTCCCCTGTGTTGAGTGCACACCGAGTGCTCAGGGACCTCATTCTGTGCTGGCTTCCAGCTGGCTGTGTATAACAAGAAGTAGCGCTTCCTGGCCCCAACCCTGGACTGTTTGGGAAGATCAGGTCCTAAGAGCATAAACATAGGCAAAAAGGCAAACATCCCAGCAGATCCCACACGACGTTTCCTCTGAGGAAGCAGTGTGTGCGGGAGGACGCGGGGTGGGCCTGCTCTACTAGCCTGCGTCCCGCACAGCCTTTCTCGTGCTGGGCACAGAAGAGCAGCCCCGGCCCCTGGCCTCCCGGCAGCATGGCCCTGGGCTGGGATACCGCAGGACTCTGCTGGCATTGCCGTAGGGTTTTGGCGCTCAACCACTTTACAAGAGAGAGATTCTCTTACAGCCCATCACCTCTCCCCACCTCTTCAGGCTGGATGGATCTCAGAATATTTCATGCCCTTTGAAGAGGCCCATAATGATGATCAGCAATAGATGATATATCTACTGAAGGAAGAAGGAAGTTTTTAAATAGAGGACCAATTTTCACTGGCATATTCAGTCTCATTACACCTAAATAAGGGCAATTCAGCAACGAATCAGAGAGCAACAAGTTTCACTTTCAAGGCAGAGGACCAGGAAACTGCAGTAATAAGTCAAGAACTAGAAAAGCAAAGAGAAACACTGACCCCTCAGTTGCAGAAAGCATTTGCCCTAATGAGGTTTTTTCATTGTATGTAAAGGGTGAAATACCATCGGCCAGTGAGGTATCTCTAGAGTAGAAAAACACAGGGCAATTTCTCTCCTGTAAATTTTATTCCCTGAAGCTGTACATTCAGCAATCTATTTTCTGAGAGGGAAAGAAAAGGAATCAGCAGTCCCACCCTACTCAGCATGTAGCAACAGGCTCCCAATTAAATTCTGGAAAACAGAGAAGCTGAAACATTTTAAACAGAAACTACTGTGATCACCAGAGTACAACCAAAAAAACGGGGGGGGGGGGGGGGGATGGAGGGAGAAAGCAGGGAAAAATTAAGCCAAAAGCAAAGGAGCTGCATTTGTAATTATAGTGTTCAACAGGAAAAACATCATTTACAGTGAAGAAATAACACACAGTCTAACCTGTCTCCACAAACAAACAGACAATAGTAACTACAAGAGATAGTCAGCAATAAATTCACTGTCACTTAAAATCATATATAGAGAGAAATAAACCCTGGTGTAACAATGGTGGATGTTGCCTGTGCAAGTTAATGTCCAGAATGTTTTTAATTGCACTGAGGGGAGAAATGCAGGTTTGGGTCCTCTTGTTTAGAAAGGAAAAAAAAAAAGTCTGCGAGAACTGCAAGTGTTTGTTCCTACACCAGTCAAAAGGACTACAAGAAAAAAAAAAGGTCATTAGGGAACACAAATGTTTCCTGCAGTTTCTCTAAACCAGAGGACAGTCTGTCGATTGTTCCTTACTACTCTCCCAGTCCTGCTGTGTTCCCAGCATCCACACACAGACAGGACCCTTGGCAGCTTGATCTCCTCCCATGCGGCAGTGGGGCTCGGGGCTGACCACAAGCCACAGGATCCCCCTGGGATGAAAGGAGAGACAGAAGAAGGGATGAATGGGAAAGGGAGCTGAAGGAGGGAAGGAAGGTGCTTATAGGGTGCTCCCACTAAACTGTCACGAAGCCAGGACATGATGTGGAAACACAAAGTTTTTCTGCACGTAAACCCCTGGCCTCCCTCAGATACCCAGCTTTCTGTTGGTTTTGGGGTAAGGCCAGACCAGGAGCGCTTCCCAAAGGGATGTGAAAAATGGAGTTAACCCCACCTTCCTGAGGAAATGACTTGCAAAAGATCCCAGAGGAAAACCATGCTGTGATTCCTGCTCTTTAGGGATATCCAGTTGCTTTGTCCTCTAGGAAAATCTATCTGATCCTTGGATATGTCACATCCAGGGTTTAGTAATGAGGCTTCCTTTCCTTGGATGCCAAGAGGAACACCAAATGGGCTCAAGACAAAATTCCTCCTTATGTCTCGCATCCAAAAATCTGACAAATCCATTACCCATTTGAGCTCTTCCATTAACAGAGAGAACAGTGGGAGAAGGCCATTAACTTTTCACCAGAGGAAAAAAACAAATTGACAACATTTGTCAATGTCTTTGAGTATCTAGGTGCCCATGTTCTTGCCTGCTGCACAGAGCTCCAGTCACGAGAAAGAGGCAAATGTGAATTTGCTCACAGTCAGAGATGTCACTGTGTCCTTCAGGGCTAGTTACTGCCACTATGGCTTTGTGGCTTTTTTTTTTTTTTTTTTTTTTTGTAGTATGGGACTTGATCAGCAAGTAAAAAGGGCACTACAGAAAAGGCTTTGGGACATCTGGTGTAAGTTAGACTTGTTCATCAATTTACACCAGCTAAGGTTCTGGTGCACAAGCCAAACAACCTTTTTAAGACAGCCTCTCTGTTAACAGAAAGTGTATGGTTGGCAGAGTCTGTTGTTTTATAAAACTAATAAGCATAACAGTATGATTCTTGCTAGAGAATAGTCAGTGTAAAGAAATAGCCAGCAGCGTCTTCTCAATACAGATGGCTCCAGAGGAGATGGTGCTACCTCTCAGTGTCGGGTAGGGTGGTCTGTGGGGGTCAGAGTTGAATGCATTAACAGAGCAGTGAGGAGAAGCAGTTTGCAGCTGTTTGTATGATACATATCTTGTGAATAAATAAACGCCAGCTCCAGTGCTGCCACTCTCTAAACATCTATAGAGACATGCATTCACTCAAAACATTCAAAAAATAAACAGAAAGAGTGCTGCTTGACTGAACTCTCCTCTAGCCAAAACCCAGCGCTGTAAAATACTCACCTTTCAGTAAATTCAAAAGCCTCATCAGTCCCCAAACATTTCTGTTCTCAAGAAATGCTTTGACTGACTCAATTTTCTGATGCAGAGATACCTTAGAAGCTATAGTTTAAGGGTCCCAAAAACTGATGTATAGTTTTCCAAATATACTTGGAGGCAGAAGGAGGTAAAGAATAGTTAAATGCAGCACAATCGAAAATTAGCTTAAAATGCCGCAAGCTGTAATTCAGATGAATTACAAGATAACCTCAGTAGTTTCAAGAATGTAACAAGAACAGCCTTAAATCAATAAAAATAAACTTGCTTCACCATTTTCATGTAAGGATTAAGGGCAGGTTTTTTTCTACTCCACTGTGGCAGTAAACCATCTTCCAGCTTTTTTAAAGAAGGCATTTGTAACTACAAATTTAGGAATCATTTAGGCCAGGAAAAGGGGCCCATCGCTGCATAGGAATGGTGGTTTTGGACCTTGGAGGCAGGAGCAGGGAAAGGCAGGAGCAGGGATGTCCTCAGGAGAATGGGAAAGGGTCTGAGCAGCGAAAGGTTCACTCTGATGAGTGTGTCTGGAGGGTTACAGTGCTCTAAAACACCAGTGCTGGAGCTCTGCTCTGCAAGCCAGAGACAATCTGGAAAGGATTTGCTGGTGTTCAGCTGGGAGCCAGCCAAATGCCTCGTGCCAGCTCCTCTTTTGTTTCTACCTGCTAAATTGTACTGAAAGGCAGCTATGACTGTTTTCAGTGCTTTCCCGAAGCTCTTTTCCCAGGAAAGTAATTACTGTAGCTGCCCCTGCGACACTGTTTGATTGTCTGGGCAGAACCCAACAGAACATGGGTAATTCTGGTATTAAATCCAGGAGAGTGTTTTGTGTGGGCACAAAAAGTCTCTAGCTATCTTTCTCTCTCACTGTGGCTACATTCCCGTCCCTTACTGCAGACAGCGAATGGTGCATCTGTAGGGCCAAGCCAGTAGGTGTGATTCCCCTCTGTAGTGACTGTGCCCACAGGACACTGATGGGTCCCGCACCCTATTCTTGTTCACCATGAGGAGCACCTCAGGCCCACAGCAAAAGCAACAGCCTCAGGATGCAGCCCTTTATTCTGGGATAAATTCTGGAGTTTTCTCTATACTCAGACAAAACTACAGAGGCACCTGTGGCCTCTGGGATAAATTTCTACTTTACGGTCGCATGCGAGCTCCCCAGGAGACACCCTTGCTTACTGGAGTGAGTACAGATAAGCTCCCAAGGACTTCAAAGGGATTGTTGAGCCAAACTGCAATGATTTCTGCACAAGTGTAATGCACAGCATGTGTCCGAGGGGATGGGGAAGAGCTGGGGTGGTTTAGATTAGAGAGCACTATTTGGCTTTTGAAGGGGGTTAAGGAAGTAAGGAACACATAACTGTCTTTTAAAGTGTAATATTTGACTTTGATTCACCCACATTGCAGAGGGGCTTGCAGATAAGCAATGGAAGTTATTTCTGTGTGAGGCCTGGGTATCGTGTTCATGGAACTAATCTCGCTGAGGTCCGTTTTCCATTCAGAAATCATTGGGTAGGAGGGAAGGCTCAGCTGGGTTGTGTCCGCACCTATCAATTTACTGCTGAGTGGGCCCTATTGCTGGGGAGCACCTCAGAGTTATGGCTGCATTTACTCTCACAGTATCACTGCAAGGCAGGATGTTTCACAGCGAGAGCACCAAGGCGCGGAGAGGTTATATACGAGTAGCTCCTAGTCACAGAGGAAACCAGGTCCCAAGAGGGTCACACCTGATGCCCCAGCTGGCGACCATCCTTCCCATGTCTGTACTCTCAGCTAGCTAAAACAGGAATCCTTTACTGCCTGCTGAGCTGAACCCTGAAATGGGAAGTTCCTTCAGGGGAATGGCTGCAGAAGGAAGAAATATTTGTACAGTAATGACGCTTTCAATCAACGCTAAGGTAAATGCATCCAGAAAAACACTTCAGCCAATCTGGAATCCTTCTTACAACCAGGCAGAAATGTCTGGACATTACTTGGGGTCTAACACCAGCTCTGTTGCTCTCTACGGTCTCTTTGGCCTACAGAGACTGTTAATGCTTTTGATATGCGGCAGTATCTTACAAGATGCTTGCGTGTATCAAGCATGCCAAGCCTTCCAAATGTTACAATAACCCCCCCAAAAAGTATAAGCAGCTAGCTGAAGATACCATCTAACTTGTCTATGATTAGGGTTTCTGACCATTACACACGTACTTCCTTACTGGAAGTTCAATGGTGATCTTTATTTATTGTTTGCTTTCAGCTCTGCCCTATGAAAGAGCACAAATATACAGGCTTTTACATGTCTGTCAGAAGCTTACTGAATGCTGTCATTCTGGTTATCAAGAGGTTTTTTATTTCTGTTTAGAAGTCAGTACAATATTTCAGGGTATAAATGAAAAGCTCAGTTTTTTTCTTTTGAGTATGTGATGGAAGGAATACCCAAATAGTCCACCTTTATTCAGTTTCTTCTGAGGTGAATATTTCCCTTTTAATATCAAGAAAAGATCTGCTTTCCTTCAAGAAATGTGTGCCACCAGAGGTACACCACAGTTTATTGAGCCTGCTGGGGTTTTTTTGTTTTTTTTTTTACATCCATTTCAAGCCTCTCAAATTGATAGTATCCCTGTAAGGAAACATTTACACTTTTGAGCCAAAGCAGATTACTGAAATATTTTACTGGATTGGCATTTTTTATGCATAAAAGGTTACACTGCTGACCTGCAAAAACAACCCATATCCATATAAAGGTATCGGAGATACTACAATGTGAAAAATCACTGTGAATTTGTCAGCAGAAATGGAAGAGAATATTCACTTTTAAATTTGCCATAGAGTAAATATAAGCTTGAAAAGCAGAGCCAGAATCATGGCTGATGATAGAATAAAGATTAACTGCTTATTCCATTAGATAATTTACCAAACAAACTGCATGAAGAATTTTAGAAAACAGTGTGTGTCTTAGACCAATAAGAAACACGTGCCCAGAAAAAATTATCTGCACGGTTCTTAGCTGTGTGCTTTGAAATTCCTTGTGTAAACCTCAATGCCTAACTATACTAAAGGGTATTCTCCCACTGAAGTATGTAGTGTTCTGGTGAGCTACAACCTTAAAATGTCATCCTGCACTTATCTGCTGATGATAGCCATCAAGAGAGAACAACATAAGATTTTTCCCAGCCACCACCTGTGAGTACCAACAAGGAATCAGCACTCAGCAGAACTTTTTCTGGTCTGTACTTCATTGCTAGTAAAGGCAAATTCTGTAAGGAAAATTCTTCTATCTCTTTGTTTCCAGTAAACACTGCAAAACAAACATGAGGTTTCCTTCAAGGCAATTTTTAGTAAAGTACCCTTTTCCTTCAAAAATGAGAATTACTATAGATATAATTTTTTCCAAAAAGTGTGACATTTCTGAAATGAAAATATGAATTTTTCTGTTGGTCTCCATGGATACTGGACAATAGGAGGTAAAATGTTATATGAATTTGTGAAGCTGTGTTATAAACAATGAAGAATAATTTAACATTGAGAAAATGATGGATCCTATCTTTAGCATGATAACAAATCCAGGAATCATTTTCCAATATTTCATCCTTTGGGCATTACATACTTTTCACAAGGCTATCACTTGAAATAAATAGCTAATTCAGGTGTTCAGTGACCCTCCTTTTTTCACATTAAAATCATAAGTTAAAACAGTCAACAACATCTATTAGAACGATTTCCTAAAGTACAAAAGAGGGAGTCTGACTGAGGTAGTTGTGGGGATATGCTTTGAGGGTTAATCAAACCAGCTGGCAGGACAAATTTATATTTAAAATCACTATCACTACACAGATTTCCCCCAAAAAAGCACTTTCTTACTAATTTCAGAGTATTAACAGAAGACTCATCATTCACATACAACACAATTAAGTTCGGAAGTTCACAGCTCATGTGTACATTCATTCACCACTATCATTAGTGACAGAGAAAGGTCAACCTGGTAAACAGGCCTTTCTTTTAATTTCCTTCATGGTTCTCCTATAGAAACAGCCTGGAATAGTTATAATAGAAAAGATTAATTTAGTAGATCTACACAATGCAGAAAGAGTACATAGTTCTGCTGGGTAGAACCACGAGTTTCTTATTCTCCTCTTCCTTCCTTCTCACCAAAAATCAGCTACTAACTATTCAGCACGGCTGTGGTAACAACGTTGTTAGCTCCTGCCATCAAAGATATTTCCAGTAATATAGTAAATGTTTTCAGTTCTGCCCATACTTGTCCTAACCCATCTGCAGGTGATTATGGACTCCAGGGGCCATTCAGACAGGTAGTAATGGTTTGAATGTAGCTGCTACATTACAGCTGCAATTCTTTTGCTAGGGACTGGAAGGAGAAGGGGCAGGAATACGCTCCTGAGGAGGCAGTCCTGCTCTGGCCAGGGAAGTGACTTTTATAAAATTCCCTGTCTCACACAGCATTACGCTGAGAGAAGAGCAGAAAAATATACTTACTCCTTTGACTTTGAGTTCAAAGTCACTACCATCACTTTATTTTGCATTCCTTAAATATTTAAACACATGGATGGTTTTTGCAGGAAAATGAGTAGAAAGAGGCCTGCTGTACTGTGCAGTTCATTACTTGGCCTTGGGTACTTCCTGCTAAATTGCCCCTCAGCGCAGGTATTCTACCAGACAGGCAGTTACTCATACCCTGGGACAAGAAGGGAGGTCAGGAAGCTCTTACAAAGATGATCCAATTCCTTTTAGGTCAAGAGCATTTAATTTCAGTGAAAAAATATTGGAGGAATAGACAAAAAAAGTAAGAAACACGGAAGAAAACTCAGAAAATATCATTTGTTCCCACAGTATCCCCATTTTTTCATGCAGGGGAGGTTCAGTTAGTTAAGTTCCAAAACTCTAGGTAAGCAATGTTTTAATATACTATTCAAGCCATTTATTTCACCCATGTGGAGGCTTGCAGGATCTGGTCTGAACTCTTACATTGCCTGGGTCGTATATTCTCTCCCAGGAGCTCCAGCATCAAGACCATAACTTCTGGTTGAACCAGATTGTTTAGAAAAAATAACCCCATCTTAATTTAAATTTTCAAAGAGAGAATTCATCATGTCCCTAGGCAAATTGTTTCAGATATTAAATACTCCAGTAGCCAAGAATGCACACCTTATTGCTGATCTGAATTCTTCAGCTTTAACTTACAGCCACAGAATATCATTATAACTTTGCTTCATTAAAGAGCCTTTTCTCCATGGAAGTACCCTTCAACTAAGGGTTCGTCCGCAGAGAAGCACGATGTGATGCACACACTGTCATGGTGAGTTAGTATAGAATAGCCAGCAAACTTAGGAAATTGCCATATAGTAAATTTACACTGAGTGACCTTAATTAAGGTCGGGTCTCCAGAACACAAATAGATCTTTTATTACACCAGCTTAATATCTGAAAGAAAATAAAGCATGATCACTATGGTTGGAGCATGCTTCTAGCATGCTCCAGCTACTCCCACGTGACTGGCAGCAGTTATATCACCTCCCGCTTCTGCTGATAGTTCCCGGTTTCCCCTCCAAGAAAGGAAACAGCCCTCTTAGCCAGACTGCAGCTTGCTCCCACTCAGCCGTTTCTCTCCCAAAACACCATGCTCCAGAGGCATCATCCTCCCAGGGCCAAATGCAGCCCTGGCCACCCTGCGGCCCAGAGCACACAAACCACACAGGACAGTGCTGATGCAGGGCTAGTTCCCATCGATAAATCTGTGCCTGAATTTCCAAAACACAAGGTGCTCATTGTACGGTCTTGGTTCTTAGAGGGTATCGTGATACTCTGTGATACTATCCATTTCCTTCTGCAAAGCCTATAGTTACACAGCTCTAACACTACCGAGTTACACAGCTATAATACTACCGTAACAATTCTCTTTTTCCAATAGCCCAACAGGCTTAGGAGAGAAGGAGATGATTCTCAGCAAGCTGGTTATGGAAACAGACAGAATGCAGTGCCAACAGCACCCAGACAAGCCTGACAGAGCTCAAGTCGTGTCTCAGCAGCTCCTGGCTCCCAGTGATGTGCTCAGACCAGCGCCAAGGCACTTCTCCCACCTGCAGCTCACAGAGAAGAGCATGGGTGCCTCTTGGAGAGCCCCCCCCACCATTTCCCTCTGTTAAAACAAAGGATACTGCACCAAACATCGTTAAACTGCAATATTAACACAAAACTCTGAAGCACCGCGGCACAGCATACACAGACAAGCAGCTGTTGTTTTCACCACAAGCCCAAAGTGCAAAAAGATAGAGCTGTGCATAGTTACAAATCAGCAGGAGAATGTGCTGCAAATAGGCTGTTTCTGTGACTCTCTGTGCTTCAGAGCACAGGGAACGTTTATTGTGTTTGGCACAGAAAATTTGAAAATAAACAATACAGTACCTGATCGTTATTTTCCATTCAATATTTGAACACTAAAGCAATGAAAGACGAAAGGGAAGGCGAAGCATGACTCCAATAGGTGTGTCTAGGTGTCTCCAGCATGTTGCAGC
This sequence comes from Apteryx mantelli, assembly GCF_036417845.1. Taxonomy (NCBI): domain Eukaryota; kingdom Metazoa; phylum Chordata; class Aves; order Apterygiformes; family Apterygidae; genus Apteryx; species Apteryx mantelli. The sequence continues at coordinate 39,729,344 of NC_089984.1, forward strand.
TTGACAGTTCTCCCTGGTGCGTGGGTAGCATTCATGCAAAGAGGCTGACTTGTAACTCCAAAATGATACCACAAGGCAAAGTTAACTCACTGCGTGCCTTAAGACACACTGCACAGGGCAACAGTTATGACCAGCACAGCAATACAACTGCACTCTCCTTCCTTTTTCATGTTGTGACACTCAAATATGCTGCAATGTTCTGTGATTCATTAACATTTAAAGCCATTCCCATTGTTGGATGAAGGAAAAGAATAGAGGTGAAAGAGTAAACACACAGCTTTGAGCACAGCAAGGTCTCTGGTTTTCTGCATGGAAATAGGCAATGAACTTGGAGGCAATGATTTCAGCTACAGTTAGGATTTGTTTCATTTGCAGCTGCTGAAGTGTCTGTGCTGATCTATGCACAGAGCAGTGTGATTTGCATCCTCAGAGGGAAGCTCTACTTGAAAGCAGGATAACCTCTTCTATGCGGATACCATATTTTCAAGGGTAAAGCTGCACTGGTAACAAGCAGCTGTTTGATGAAATGCCAGATCTATACAGAATCACAGAATCACAGAATCACTGAGGTTGGAAGGGACCTCTGGAGATCATCTAGTCCAACCCCCCTGCTCAAGCAGGGTCACCTAGAGCACATTGCACAGGATTGCATCCAGGCGCATTTTGAATATCTCCAGAGAAGGAGACTCCACCACCTCTTGGGGCAACCTGTTCCAGTGCTCTGTCACCCTCACAGTGAAAAAGTTTTTCCTCATGTTCAGATGGAAGTGTCTGTGTTTCAGTTTGTGCCCATTGCCTCGCGTCCTGTCGCTCGGCACCACTGAAAAGAGTCTGGCCCCATCCTCTCGACACCCTCCCTTCAGATACTTATACACATTGATAAGATCTCCTCTCAGCCTTCTCTTCTCCAAGCTAAACAGGCCAAGCTCTCTCAGCCTTTCCTCATAAGAGAGATGCTCCAGTCCCCTAATCATCTTTGTGGCCCTTCGCTGCACTTGCTCCAGTAGTGCCACATCCCTCTTGTACTGGGGAGCCCAGAACTGGACGCAGTACTCCAGATGTGGCCTCACCAGGGCTGAGTAGAGGGGGAGAATCACTTCCCTCGACCTGCTGGCAACACTCTTTCTGATGCACCCCAGGATACCATTGGCCTTCTTGGCCACAAGGGCACATTGCTGCCTCATACTTAACTTGGTGTCCACCAGCACTCCCAGGTCCTTCTCAGCAGAGCTGCTTTCCAGCAGGTCAACCCCCAACCTGTACTGCTGCATGGGGTTATTCCTCCCCAGGTGCAGGACCCTGCACTTCCCTTTGTTGAATTTCATGAGGTTCCTCTCTGCCCACCTCTCCAGCCTGTCCAAGTCTCTCTGAATGGCAGCACAGCCCTCTGGCGTATCGGCCACTCCTCCCAGTTTTGTATCATCAGCAAACTTGCTGAGTGTGCACTCTGTGCCTTCATCCAGGTCATTGATGAAGAAGTTGAACAAGACTGGACCCAGTACTGACCCCTGGGGGACACCGCTAGCTACAGGCCTCCAACTAGACTCTGTACCACTGATCACAACTCTCTGAGCTCTGCCATTCAGCCAGTTCTCAATCCACCTCACTGTCCACTCATCTAACCCACACTTCCTGAGCTTGTCTATGAGGATGCTATGGGAGACAGTGTCAAAAGCCTTGCTGAAGTCTAGGTAGACAACATCCACTGCTCTCCCCTCATCTACCCAGCCAGTCATCCCATCATAGAAGGCTATCAGATTGGTTAAGCATGATTTCCCCTTGGTGAAGCCATGCTGACTATTCCTGATCACCTTCTTTTCCTCCACATGCGTGGAGATGGCTTCCAGGATGAGCTGCTCCATCACCTTTCCAGGGATGGAGGTGAGGCTGACTGGCCTGTAGTTCCCTGGGTCCTCCTTCTTGCCCTTTTTGAAGACTGGGGTGACATTGGCTTTCTTCCAGTCCTCGGGCACCTCTCCTGTTCTCCATGACCTTTCAAAGATGATGGAGAGTGGCTTAGCAATAACATCCGCCAGCTCCCTCAGCACTCGTGGGTGCATCCCATCAGGGCCCATGGATTTGTGGGTGTCAAGTTTGCTTAAATGATCTCTAACCCACTCCTCCTCCACCAAGGGAAAGTCTTCCTCTCTCCAGACTTTCTCTCTTGCCTCCAGGGTCTGGGGCTCCTGAGGGCTGGCCTGAGCAGTAAAGACTGAAGCAAAGAAGGCATTCAGTAACTCTGCCTTCTCTGCATCCTTCGTCACCAGGGCACCCACCCCATTCAGCAAAGGGCCCACGTTTTCCCTAGTCTTCCTCTTGCTGCTGATGTATTTGAAGAAGCCCTTCTTGTTGTCCTTGACATCTCTAGCCAGATTTAATTCCAAACGGGCCTTAGCCTTCCTCGTCGCATCCCTGCATACTCTGACAACATTCCTGTATTCATCCCAAGTGGCCTGTCCCCCTTTCCACTTTCTGTAGACTTCCTTCTTATACCACTATAGACAGCAAGTCTGTGTTTTAAATGCAGGAATGAGATACTGGAGGGTTCTTAGTGATAAATATCCCATTACCTATGATTCTTATAAAATCAACATTTTTGTGAAAGAGGCATTTTATTTTCATGCTTGACTCTATATTATTAAGGAAGATAACAAACAAATGTGGTTTGGCTCTGAGACAGCTTCAGCTTCAAGAGTTCTGCATTTTCTGAACAACTTTATTTCAGAAAGATGTACTTCTTGGTCTTGCACTGCAGAGAGAGAGAGACTGTTCCTTGGAGGCCATTACAGCGTATTTCAGTCACCTCAGGAGACTATATAAAATACAGCAGCCTTGCAGATGTTCAGTATGGGCTGTTACCTTACCTGGAGTCATCTCCCCATTCAATCCCCCTTCACCTGCCTTCAGATTACCTTCTAGCTGCCTTGGGCAAAGCCTCTGAAGCCAACACTAGGTTTTTATCATTTCTGTACCAATGGAGTACTCCCCATGATGGAAATTATGACTTTTTAAGGCTTCTTTACACTATTACAGTATTTTATACAACAAAATAATTGAAATAAATACAAACAAAACCTTGGTCATTTCAAAGCCAGTGACCAACCCTTCAGGTCATGGCTGCTCAGCAGCTAGCAGGCTGTGAGGGCATGAGGCACCACGGATGAAGGATGAGGGGTGAGGGAATGCACCACAACACAGCCTCTCTTGCCCCAGTGGACAAGTCAACAGTCTCACCCCAGGTCATGGGGACCCTCTGCTAACTTTGGGGCAGAGAAACTGGTAGAAGCTACCATTTTTGGCAACCCTTTCCCTAGAGAGGCAGAGGGAAAATTCTTGGGGACGCTGGAGGCATTATCAAGCAGGTAAGTGAATCTTGAGCTGAAAGGCGGACTGTCCAACTGGAGGTAGCAAATGAGTAAAGCTCCAGCAGCTTGGTCTTATTAATATTAATAATTATTAATATTATGCCAATATTCTTGGCATAAGAAATAAGAGCATGTTGATGGAGTTTGATGATGACACAACACTGGGAAGCACTGTCAAACAGAAGAAGATGGGAATATCCATTCTGGGAAAAAAAATAGATTGATGAATAGAGTTGTACTGCTCAGGATTAACAACGACAACTTCTACCAAGCTTATCAGCTCATAATGACAGAATGCAAAAAAGATCTGGAAGTTAACTGTAATTTAGAGGATTTCTAGCTATTGAGAGAGATTCTGGAATACCTTTCCAGAAGGTGTAGTGAGAGCAAATTCCTAACTAACCTAAGTGTGGAGTTAGATATATATGCAGAGGATTACATGAGATCATTGCCTGCGAGAGCTGATGACTGGGTTCAGTATCCTTTCCATCCAAATAGGCAAAGAGGGATAGAAACCACTGCACACCCTCCCTCAGGGAGATCTCTGGTAGAGGCAGGAACTTGGAGTTGCAGCTGCTCATATCTGCTCCACAAATCAGTGGGTGCTTTTGCTAATTAAGCTGTTTTATGATAACTATCTCCATTACCATTTTCTGCACTTTTAGGATTGCCACTTTAGTCAAGCTGAACATCAGAACTTTACGTATAAATTTCTTTGCAAAATATTTATACAGAACTGTTCAAAGTGGGCCTTGTTCCAAATTGCAGCATCTTCTTTCCTGACAGCAGAAATCTTCGTCATCCTCTGTGAATGACTGAACACATTTCTCTCTACAAATAAATTACTCAGCAAAATGTTATCCTTTGTGTACGTGTAACACTCTCGCATTAAGCACATTAGATACTTCAGAGGGAAAAGACAAAGTACATACGGTCACTAGCTTCTGAAGTTTCTGTAATATGGTCAGATGAAAGTAAAAGCCATCCGTAAGAAGATGATGTGATAGGTACCGTGCAAACTGAAGGAGGAACAGTAAGAGTTTTGCTGGGGTGGGAGTAAAAACAGGATCATGCTTTTGAACACACACATTTCTAAGCAAGTTATTACACTCGGTACTTGAAGGCTCTGTTTCTCCTCTACATAGTACGATGTTTCCAGCAAAACCTGGGTTAGAAATAAAGATATTTTCAATGTTTTTATTACTATTATAGTTCATCCAAGATGATGTGTCTGGTTTGAAAGTCGCAAAAAACATATTCTTGTTAAAAATGCTGCCAAAAGGCTAAATGAAAACAGCCCACTGCTGAATCCTGTGTTTGCAGCATTACCAGTGTTTTTTTTCAAGGGTGTTTATATAGACCTAGTTTCATTTAACAAGGCAAAAGCCTGAGCTCTCACATACTCCATTATTTCTCTGCAGGTCCTTCTCACCAGGGTTAAGTCTTTACACTACTTCCAAGCAAAGCAGCCAAGAAAAAGAAGAAACAAATGCTACTACTACTGAGCACAGAGGCCTCCTTTGCAAGAAATGTGATTTACGGAATGAAGTTCCTGGCATGTCTGCCGCGGGCTGTCACAACGTGTGTCTAAAATCCATGGCTGAAATATGATCCCCATTCCTTCCAAAATGCATTGTGGCTTCTAGCAAGTTCTTCTGAAAGTACAAGCAATCCTTTTTGCAGGAGCTGTGCTCTTTCTGCCTGTTGCCTCCTAAAGTGTGCATTAGCTGATCTTTTTTCTAATAGAGCACTCTTCAGGAGTGGGGTCCCTCACAATTTCCTACAAAGTTGGTTTTAGTGAGAACTGGTTTATTGAAAGTTCTGGAAACTGGAAGCTTTTTCACATAGTTCAGAGAACTGACATGCTTGGGGAGACACAGCAACCTAGGATGTGGCTCTGTGTACTACTTTAGCTCTCGGCTGCCCACACTTGTACATTAGCTACCCGATTGCCAGGAGCAGACCAAGACTAGGGTCTTTTTCATTAAGTTACCAAAACAACAAGCAGACAATAACAACTTGAGGGCTTTCTGGCATTGCTGGCCCTGAACTATTGATGTAGAAGATATTTTCAAGCTCTTTTTGTCATCATTCAGCCATTCCTTCTCTCTTATGTGAAGCAAATGCTTTCTCAGCAGTAAGCTTTTCCTAAGTTGTATTTCATACCCAGAGCATCTTTTACCTATAACAAAAATTCCTTCTAATTCTGCTGTTGTCCTTAAAGCCTGGATGATTTCAGAGGTTCCCAGTGAAAAGTCAGCATTTATACATTATCATGATCTACTTTGCATTGCAGTAACAGAGACCCCATCGTTATAAGACCCCTGTTGTGCCAGTCCCTCCCTAGGCTGCAGGATCACATGTTGGCTGAAGATCTTGAATCATATGTTGGCTAATCCCCCAGGAGGCACCTCTGAGGATCTCCAGGTAGGGAAGTGGTGGAGAGCAGAGGTTACTGGCTCCTTATGGACTTCATTGGAGAGGACTGCAAACACACATATAACCTCTCTCCTACAACTTGGTATAAAATCCAGTATATCAGTTACAGAAGGAGGAAATGTTGCTGAGGCATAGTATGAGTATTGTCTGCAGGATGTAGAGAGAGTAGTAGCTAATGAACTGACATGAAATTTTCCACAAAACAAAAAGGCAGATGAAACTGGGTCAAACAAAGTAAGTTTGACCGCTGACTTTGTGTTCACTTCAGCAGGTTTTGGAGTTGACCCCACTACAGCCACAGTTTTGAAATTCATGCATTTCTTCATTCTCATCTTTCAGTTTTACAGTGGACTTTTTTTCCCACAAACGTCTCTGAGGCCATGTGGGACATGGTCCAGCTCCCATTAAGGTCAGTGGGAGTGTTGCCACTGGCTTCCCTGTGGGTCTCAGCCTTCTCCCTTTGTATTACATTTCCAACTGCAATTGGAGACAGCTTATTTCATTTTTTTCCTCTCACAGTGCCCACAATGGGCAAAGTATTTTCCGAACAGAAAAGAAGGTCTCACTGAACAGCCCTAAATTCTCTAGAGATACTGGAAAAATCCTTATAATTAAATACATTTGACATGCAAGATCACGACTGTTCTCTAATAATGCTTTTTTTTAAAGGCTTTTCTCCATGTAGTTTTGCTTTACTGTAAAATAGCAGGGATTAAATCCCGATTCTGCTGAAGTTTATGGGAGTTTTTCAAGTAGCTTCCCTGGGGCCATATTGTCTTCCTTTGTCTCCATCTTTAAGATTACTTGACCGTTACTAAAAATGTCCTGGCAGGAACCAATCACAGTGTAAGGGTCAGTTTTTCACTGCTCATCAGGGCACTTGTTTGACAGATTATCCTAATCGAACTGCATCAAAAATTTGTAAAAGGAATGGAAATGTATGCAAACTGTATTCATTTATCTTAAGAGAAACAGAAGTCTTCTACAGAATTCATTGCACTTGAGGAGTGCTGAACATAGACTAAAGGCTGACAATAGAAATAGCAGGTCAGTAGCTCTCTGTTCTTATACAGGGACCAAAAACATCACATCACCATAAAAATATTCGGAAGTCCACAGTAAGGATTTAAGAAATGCAACAGTGCCGAGAATTACTTAAAAGTAGGAACACTAAACATAATTCTGTTTATAGAAGACTTAATCCTCAAATTAATGGCTGTTTGGGATGACCTGATTTATCTTAGGAAAAAAATTAATAAAGTTTCCCCCAGACAGCAAACCAATAAATAGTGAAATGTTAATTACTGTCTGATGTAAAGTATTAAGAAAAGCTCCTACTAGCAGGTATTAGCCTTGAAGCTTTATATAAAGACTTGGAGACAGACACTTTAAAAACACCACAGACATCCCAAAGTGTGGATTTTGTGATGGAAACAGGAATTTACAGTGATTAAGAAACATCTTTATACATGAAGTGCTCCGTCTCTTTTCCATAATGAACTGATTAGGGGGCATATATTTGGGACTCTCCTAGTTAGCTAGAAGAATTCAAGTGATAGCTGCCAGCCACCAGAAAAACAACTGACAGTGACTAAGAGCCTCAGTTTGCTGGGTGTGCTATAGTGATCTGTGACATCTTGTTTTCATTCTTTAAATGAAACTAATCCAGTTACACTTCATACTCACAGTCCAGATTTTAATGCAAAAGTCACTTTATAGATGTTCTCAGCTACCCAGCTTCTTCCGTATTTTGGGGAAAAGGTATTGATTTGTTATTATTGTGCATACACTGCAATACAACAGGTAAATTGCATCATCTAGCAGGGCCTTTTTGCCACAAGTATATTCCATCTCAGCTGTAGTTTTTATTGATTATCTTTATTGTTTGGCATACTGGAACTTAGCATCCAGCAGTCCAGCAGGGCTCTGCCTCCAGATGAGAGGCTGCCCTTACATGGAAGATCCTGCATCAGACAAGTCAGTCTGTGCTCTTGGAGATACATTTATGTTGAAGAGCCAGGCCAAAATAGCTCAGTTATGGTGTGAGGAGGGAAGCGAATGACCCTAAGTGGGTTAGACCTTGGGACAGAGAGGGGAAAGAGAATCTGTAACCAGTACATTCTCCAACGGTGTATGCTGGGAGAACATGTTTCTGCTGTGTCAGGCTAGTTGATATGCTATTGCAGATTCAGAGTGGAAACATTTCACTTTCCTTCATTTAGAAATGGATCTCACATATACATAGGTATCTTGCTTTTGGTCAGTTATTGTCTCCTCTGCATTAATCTCACTAACATCTGCTAATGGTTTTTTTGCTGCTCCATCAATCTCAATGCGGCTTGTTTACTTGAAGACTGAAACCCTAAAACCGTGTGGCTGCTGATAGCATGCTGGCTTCCAGACCAGCCTCTCCGAGTCATGAATTCTGCGATAGTGTCAGGCTTGTACGTACACTCAGGCTGTATTTACCAAGGTACTGTAAGCTGCACGCATTCTTTATTTACCAGAATAATATCCACATTTTGGTGGCATGAACCCAAAGTAGAAACTCTAAAACCACTTCCTGCTACTGCTGGAAAGAGGCAGAGCCAGGATGTCTCCTGACACATCAGTCCTGGCTGAACTTGTAGCAGTTGTGTATGACTTATAGCAACCCTCAGGCCTTTCTGACACAGCTTGTCAGTGGGAGCCTTGCTAGAGCGCCAGCAGAGTCAGGAGTAAAGATGAGAGGTACAGGCCACTTTTATGCACAGATTTCTGGCCTTAATCCACTGCCATTCATACAGACCCTTAGCCTGGTTAACTAACTACTGTGGCAAAAAAAGGGTTTGGACAAAGATACGTAGAAAATTCTATGAACTAAGAGAGATGTGTGAGCAATGCCTTGGCTTGTACAGCAATGTCTGAAGGGATGAATATCTGATTATGATATTGAACCATAGCATCTTCCAGCTTCGCCACAACTAAAAAGCCACATTAAGCTTTTGTGAGAGAGTTTAGGCTTTACTAATGGCTTAGTAGTGGATTTGAAAGGTGTATTGGACTTCCTCTCTTTCTATCCCCCTTTTGTCTCCTATGCGTGACGATGGGTAGGAACAAGGAAACAAAGAACATGCCCACAGTGCAAATGCCCCAAGCAGGGGCTCCTTGTGTGGATCTGCTGTTTTTCAGAGCTGAAGGAAGAGATACCTCCTTGATTGATTTCCTGTGAAATGAGCCAGAGAGAGTGTTTACATTTCTAGGATGTCTGATATTAGTCTGCCCCCATACTAGGCAGACCCCATTAGCCATCTGGTAGCTTCTTAGTGACCTTAGTGAAATGCCACTTCCTAGTGGAGTTGGACTTCGAACCCGGAAATACACCGTCCTCGATGTGAAGACCAGATAAGGCTATTCAGAAATCGTTTAAGTAGCACCACACTTCAAGCTGGCTCACTGAGAAGCAGAACATCGGTCAAGTGAAACAGTCCGTCTATTTCTTTCACGTATTTAACTGTGGATAACACCACTGTGAACACAGAGAATGGTTTCATCTGTAACCATCAGACAATGCCATTATCCATGATTCAAGCATCAAGTTTGTAAAGAAAAGCAAAGCTGAGTATTTATTGTTATGTATATGTATATGTATATGTATATGTATATCATTGTTATTGAACACATGTAAGCCCCACTGAAGCCAATAAAACTTAAACATAAGCTTACGTTATTTGTTGAACAGGAATCAGCTCAGGAATGTACTTAAAGTATTTCCAGGGTTCAAGGAACTTAGCTAAAATCGGTGTTTCTCATGGGTATCTCTCTTCCATTCATTAATTTTGCATTCATTAGGAAAGTTCTTCACTTTTTGTTGTTCACAATTTTGTTACAATAATGGTTCTCAGAAACAACTGGAGACAAGTTTCTTCTCCCATTTGAGGGCACATAATCTTTAGCATGGGCAATATAAACAGGATCTGTTGTGTAAGACAAATGTGGATTTTACTAGTATTTTTCCATATCTAAGAAAACCTAAACTTTCTTTTTTAACGTCAAAAAGCAGAAAAATGGACCATATGTGGCCAAAAGTGGTTATATGATTTCTAAGTTTTTATTAAAAGTTAGTATCATTGTTCATGAACATACTGAATGGATTTTACTAGTTTCTCATAACAGAGCCTGGGCTGGCATTGCTTTAGACATTTTACTGCAGAAGAAATGTCAAGCATGTACTCATCCCCCTGACTGCTGTTGAAGTCAAACAAATGAGACTAGACATCTAATAACAAGCTCGGTTCGCTCTAGAATGGCAGCTATAGAAATATGCCTAATTTTATATATTTTTATATGCACAATCCAAAAAGACATTGCAAAACCAACAAACATAATTCCTCTTCTTTTATTGACCAGTTTCAAGCTACTTATTTTACAAAGTAAAAACCACATAGGACTTTCAGTAAGTGTGTCTTCATATTGTGTTTTTCCTCTCATAAATTATGCTTCATATAACTAGGCTTTTCTTATTACTGGAAGCTGGGGCATATAATGGAAACCAATGTTACAAAAGCTTGAAAGTAAATTAGAACTAATTGTTTGGGGTTAATTTGTGAAAGCAATATAACATGCTCTATATACAGCTCACCATCAAAATAAAAAACAAATACAATTTATATGGTTTGTTTCTTATATAAAAATTAATATTTAAACTTTAATATTTATCAGCCTTATTTGAAAGATGGTCTGAAGATATAAGAACACTTTGTGAGGTCTGTTGTTGCTCTGTCTTCTGGGTGATTTGCCATTTTCCCTTTTAGAAACCAGGGGCTCTTTTTCTATTGGCATCTGGCAGCTTTACACAGTTCCACAGTGAGGACATGAGGATGAGTACATACTCTAGATGAGTATCTTTGTTTTATTAGAAATCAACTTAGGGTAGTCCTGGCATGACTGGAGATAACTGGACCCTCAAAATGAGGAAGCCAGGGCCTTGAAAAACCATATACATAGCCTTTTCCTAAGTTCTAAACATTTATCCTAGCAAATATTATCCCTTCTATGGATCCCAGCTGCAAACATCATCTGAGTAGATGGGCTAAACGCCTTTGCAAAGACTTCTGGGTATCCAAACCACTAGACCTACTTTCCTCCAAAACAGCTTCTTATCATAGTAACTCACCACAAAAGGTCACAGTAACAGTTCACAGTCTCTCTCAGCATAGGGAATAAATGTGCAAACAAAGCCATTAGCAGTTTCCAAAATAAACTCCTACACGCAATCATCAGGACTGCAGCATGCCACATATGCACTGCTCAGAAATGCTTGCTTACACGTCAGCTGAGCAGCTGCTAAGAGTTGTGAGCCAAAAGAGCACTTTCAATTTGACCACAAAAATACCATCTTAATTAATTATTTTGATACCATAAACATGAAAGCATTAAAGAGAAGCACAGGGAGATCAAGAGAAGGGTTTTCATCTGTCAGTCCACTTCTTTATTGCTCTCTCCAATTTATACTCACATCAAACAGGTGTCGTTTAAGAAAAGCCCTCCTGGAGGAGAGGTATTATTTCTGAAAGGAGGTGCAGATAAATTACCAGAGAACCATCTGTGCCATAAAAATTTCAGCAGAGATGCAGCAGCCAGAAAAAAATCAAGATCAGCAGCAATAAACACAAACATTCCAATTTAAGATATGGTAAACATGTTTGAGTCAGCTCTAATACAGATTTTTCCTGAATTTTATTTAGTTATCAAGCCGGCAAGGATTATTCACCCCCCTTGTACCTCTCTGATACTCCAAGGCAGGCCTCTCTCTCTCCCCTCTGGCCACTTCCTCAAGCTCCTATTCACTCACCTTACCTGTAGATGTCTTATTTTAATATCTTCTCTCCTGTTAACACAGTGAGTTTGTTTTCCTGCTGCTAAGATTTTCCTAATGATGGTGAAAATGGGAACAGAAATTTACCACTTGACTCAGACTCCGTTATTTCAGTGGGAGCTTCCTAGACACATCTGTGAGAACCAAATCAGGTCCTCCAAACACAAACCCTGTCAAACATGTGGCTTCTCTCTACCCTAGAAATCTCCCCAAGATTTTGCACCTGCACTATCAAAGCAAAGATGATACTAGCAGTACCAGCAACAAATTGGTAAATCCATTTATCAGCCTAATCTGAAACAATCACTTGAACAGACTGAGGAGAAATTAAATAATTTAGAGTGACAGGTATCAATGGGGTAAATACATTTACTGGAGCTGCAGCTTGTACTGGCTTGAAATGTTAACTGACTGATGAGACTTAACACTCAGCTAATTAGCTTTAAGAAGTAATTTCCACACGCTATCACTTTCGTTTACTTACGAAAGGGAAGTAGATGTCTGGCAATCGCCGTGGTCATCAATCCAGGACTAACAGCCAATCCTATTTTATTATCATCATTAGACAGATACATGGACCATCTAAAGAGCTGCTGTCTGCTCTTCCTCACTTTCCCTGCTCCCCAGCCTCCACATCCCCATGCGCCAGATACTGCTTTTCAGTCCACATGTCCTTATAACTTTCTCCAAGTATTCATTCTCTGCTTTATCCATCTTTGTCCTTTTGGTTTCCCATTGTATATACACCAGTACAGGTATACAGGTTATACAGTTAGCCTGAACAGTTGTCATCTTGTAATACACCATGACCCTGCAAGCGCACTGCCTCCCACCTGGATCTCCAGGAAGAACATCCCTGCAGTCAGACCTAGGTCTGTATTAAATAGATTCCCTCTCTTGAGGCTGAATGCATCCAGATCCTTCCCAAAAATTGTTCCTCTGACTCTTCTTGAGTCAAGCCTTTTACTCCCTAGATCATTTCCAACATATCTCATATTTTCATGCTTCTAATCCTGGTCTTCTCAATTTGGAGTTTGCTCTAAATCTGCGATAACCTCAATACAGAGTTCCAACTTTTCTTCTGGGATAGGGTAACCACCACATCCCTTCTTGTCCCTGAAGCTCGTTCCTGGCAGACTTCCCCAGCATGCTTGGCTTAGTTCTGTCCCAAGGACAACTCCCCAAGCCTCACTTGCCCTTGAGACCCTTCCCTACAGACACTGAGCTCAGCTCCCCTTGCAAAGCAAGCACTCACCTGGCAGGCCCTACCAATAGCCACCCTGCTTCTACTGACCCTTCCTGAATATTTGCTCTTAAAAGGACCCCATTGAAAGTTCTCTGTGCTTTCAGAGAAGACACAGTAGAAGAGTTTAAGCTGGCTAAGATTGGATAGTATTAAAAAAAAATCTTTAAAAGATTTAAAATAAGACTAATATAACCAAGAAGAGAATGTGTAAAGAATCTGCAAGCTCTGTTAAGGGGAGGCATGGAGATTTGTAACACCTGAGAGGTGAAAATGTGCAAAGATCCATGTCAGGAAGTAAAACTGGAGAAAGTAATCCATGAACATTCAAAGTCTCACTTGTTTCAAGGAGAGGTGAGGGAAATAAAGGAAAACCATTGTTAGACCCTTGTATGAAACAGTTTTCTGATTTTATTTCTTTAATTTTAACTGGTCGTTGGACTTCTTTTTCCAAAAAGGCATGTGTCTTTTCATTTAAAAAGGTGGAAAAGCACAGCTTTAAAGGATATTGTTCAATATCAAGTTATTTTACCCGCATGGCAAGGAGCAGACAGACTTTCTTCCAGCCTACAGAAAGAAACAAAGAAAGAACTCACACCTGTGTCTCATGCTGAAGTAAGTAAAGAAATGCACCGTGAGTTATGGGACATTCATTCTCTCAGCTACATTTGCTTGTTTGCCTGCCTAGCTCCTTTTCTTTGTGACAATTGGCCATTTAAAAATCCTTTATCTGCTGCTATTTACATTTAGATTTCTGTTTTACAAAGTTTGTCACAGAGAGTACAAACCAACATCTTCGAGCCCAGATGCCTAGTGTTAGGCTTCTCAATGTAGATGCATGCTCTTAAACTGAACTGTGCAGGCTCTTAGCGCAGAAAACTTTGGATTATTTTTTTGCTCAGATTTTACAGTTACTCTTCATTATGAATGACCTAGGCCAGACACCCACTTTTTGACCTGTTTAAAGTCTGCCCAAAATGCTCCTGAGTCACCAGGGAATTTCTGAGTGTACTGATCACACCTCAGTTAGCACTGACTTTGCTATGCTAGGAATCCTGTGGTCATGCTGCTTCCTGATAACTGCCAATATCCCAGATGAAAAGAGATGAGGAATGACTCAGGGAACCCGAAAAGGGAATGGAGCAGAAAATACCAGAAAACTGCCCTACCAACATCATATGCTAACTTAGACTACTAAAAGCACTTTCTTTCTGCATTCTTTATCCACCATCAAATGACAGAAGCAATAATGTTATCATGTGCCAGCCTGCACAAGTCAAGCCTTGCTAATCTTCCCTCATTCATCTTTTTTGCACTGTGCCACAGTATGTCACCCCAACGAGCTGAATTACCCCTTTGTTAAGTCAGGTACAGTTACTAGGCCTGGTACAAACCCATTCCTTCTTCTTAGAGGCCCCATTGTGCCTAGCTGTTTACTGTGGGCCCATTCGCCCTCAGCAGCATCGGGACATCTGGTGACTAGCAGCACTAAGCATCACTGAAATGCCTGGCGTTCCCAGTCCAGCACTGACACAAACAGCTCATCAGTATCTCTTTGTATACAAGCATCTCAGATGAGAACGGACAAGATAAATGAGGTTGCAGAAGCAGTGGCTTATCTTTCCTCTCCTTTCCTTCGTAGTTTTGTAATCCCAGATAGGAAAGAACACACAGTCTCAGTGCAAGTTCAGCCGACTGCAGCCTGCACCATCCAAGCCGCTACGCGCACAGTGATGTTAAGGCACTCTGTAAACAACTAATGGCCACACATTGGCTGTGCATTCTGTTTGCAATATATATTCTCATGCTGTGTTGTGTAATTCAGTGACCCCAGACCAAAGCCCTAAATCAAAACATGTAACAGGTGGCAGGTTTTCAAGGCAAAATGGACTCTTGGGGAGAGTTTTCAGAAACTCAGCATTGGCCTTACTCTTTTTTGAAGCACAGTTTCAGCAGCAAGTTCTGTGACAGGGGACTAGGCCAAGACCAAGTGCTTTGGAAAAGCCTAGCCATTTTCCCTCCTTGATAGAAAGACTTAGTGCTGAATTTCTTGTCCTGTATGAGAGAGCAAGAGACTAAGAAGCAAGGAAGAGTCATAGTTTATGGAGATATCAAGGAACGGAAGAAAGAAAGAGTGAATGAATAAAGCTACTGTACTGTTATTTTTAGTTGCATGAAAAAACCTTACAGAAACAAAGACACAGTCATATCCCTGAAGAGCATGCAAACAAAATTCATTGTGGCAAAGTAGCAGAAAAATAATACTGGGCAGAAAAAGAGGAAAGTGAGGGATCAAAAAGTGACAGAACTCAGGTCATTTCATCAGTAAAGCAAACCCTTACCTTAAATTAAATGCATTTAAACAGTTTGTAACAGTTTGTAATTACATTTCGTAACTTCTTATGGGTGGCATAACTGGAAATAACATAACAGTCATTCCCAGTCAGATCCACCAAGCCCACTATCCTGCATCCTGTATGGACCAGCAGCAGATGCCTGGGGCTGGTTGCCCTCAGAGCTCCTATGAACCAGTGGCTGAGGGACTTTCTCAACTGCTTGTTTCATCTGAATCATTGCATTTAATAACAACTGGGGAATACAGCCTCCATTCATTTGCTTAGTTCCTTTTTTAAATCCTTTCTATTTTTGTCCTTCACAATATCCTGTGGCAATGAGTCCCACAGTTCAATAACCTGTGGGACAAAAATATATTTTCTTTTACTTGTTTTACCTGCTGCTTGATCTTTCCACTATCTATTCCTGGTTTATTTTGTTGTAGGAAACAGTCAATAATTGTCCTCTAGTCATGTCAGTCTTACAGACTTGATTATTGAGAGAACTGTTCAGCAAACAGGCTTGGAGAGAGCATATTTCCTCAAAGAGCAGGCAGCGAAGAAGAAGGCAAAAAAGAGACATTAAGGCTAACATAACAGAAAGAGCAAGGCTGTGAGAATTGAAAAGGTGTGAGGCATGGCTTGGGGCTCAGTGATTGATGTGAGGTCTTAAAGCAAAGACCAGAATGTGATGACTTCCATTTTCATAAAAAACACTGCAGTCATTATGTGGTGGCCAGAAGGCTGTGCAGCACTAAATATTGCTGATGTTTAAGAGCTTCCTTTTAAGAGCTCAAATCTTAAAATATCATGTGTGGGCACCAGCAAGCAGTTATTTGTGGTAAGTGGTTACCAACGGACAGAGAACCCAGCTGCCATAAACGTTACAACTTTATTTTCTTCTTTTGTACTGATATTCCTAAAATGTGCCAAATAAAACACATTCTTCTGAACAGACCCACTATTATTTTATAGCCTCACCATGCTGGGTTAGAAATTGCAGTGTCATGAAAACATCCTTTAAATAAATAATAAAACCTGATATTCCTAAGACAGAGTCTTTCATCTTGAAGGAGCCTGTACAGCCTCACAAACTCTATATACCCTCCACCACTTCCTCCACTCCCTCATACACCACTGCCACTGGGATAGGTAACAGCATTCAGCAATACTGCTCAACAGTTAAGGCCAGCAAATGTGGAATAAATACTGTATGGCATTTAACAAGCAGTGGAAATGCAAGTAGAAAAAAAATCCAATTATCCTTACTGGGAAGTGGGCCAAGAGACTGGAACGAACATCCCTCTATGGAAACTTCAGTGGATTGCAAGTGATTAGGGTTCTATTGCTACATCTTCTCAGAGAGGTGGCTACCGCCAGCACTTAACCACTCCTTGCAAATTGATAAACATTAGTTTTAACATTATAAATGCCTGAATTCTGGGGCGGGTTGTGGGTGATCTTCCACCCAGCTACTGCCTACATGCTATCTGGCCTTATCTGAGCCTTAGTGCTTCATATAGTTTGAACATGAGGAAGCACAAAATAATTAATCTGTAGGAACTAGGTTACAAAGATATAAATTCCATTTATTTCCATACTGTTTGTTCATCTGCAAAAAAAAGCTTTTCCTGAAAACACATTCATAGCCAAAGAAAATAAACAATATGCCTTCTAAATTATTGTTTGCATACCATTGTGGGGATGTTTTGCACAGACAAGTAAAATTACACATTCCTACCCCATAGATTTTACAATCTAAGTTGCAACAAAGCAAAGTAAGGAATGCAAATGAAAGATGCAAAGAAAAATATGAATGTCAAGACTTAAAACTAATACGTCCTTATGACAAACAGACCTGTGCTGCAAGTTCCAGAATGAAAGGCAGGATGGAGATGAAAATCAAATGCTTACCAAGAAGAATTCATGATAAGACATTTACTGAACTTTCCAAGGAAGAAAAAAGGCTATGCCTGTCACACGGTTTCAAATGAGTCAGGAAACAGGTAAAGTGATTTCAAAATGTACCAGTTATAAAAATTCTAAATTTGTAGTGTGGACACAGCATTAATCATGACCCAGACTGAGAAACACAGGGGTCATAGCCTCAGACCAAAATGCAATCATCCACTGACTTCATTGTAACTGATATCTTCTTGGGCTCAGCTGGCTTCTCTAGAGGAAGTCTGCAGAATCAGCCACCATCTACATTTAGCATGTTTGGGTATCATGATCACAACCAGACAACATTCACTTCCAGCTGGAAATGTCAGATCACTGAGATCAACTTCTCACAAGAAATGTAAGCAGACATCGAAAACCTAATGAGGCATCAGTTGCTTCTGTGTAGAGAATATTTTTTCTTTAAAAAGATGATGATGTATTCATGATAATCACCTACTTCAAGGTAAACCCAGTCATTCTGCTTCATTCTATGAATGAAGTTGATTAAAAATAACACTACCCAGCAGTAAACACAACTTCAGTTATTACTTCAGTCCCAGCAAATATACTTTCCCCCTTCATACTTATTGCATATGTTTAGGAAAGAAATATAAAAGCATGTTACTTTTTTTCATTTTATTTCCATTACTTTTTCTTTCAGGTAAATAAGCAGACCAAAGGACCATTTTCCCATCAATATCAGAGAATAGAGGTTCCAGGTTTTTATTTAACTGACTTTTTGCACTAGTGACAAAAACAGGGCCATGCTGTAAAGCCCTCTATGCCCTTCTCCCAATTCTGCTGCAGCTGGAATGTCAGGAAAAATGACAATTTTCTCCTGGGTGTGTGGAACAGCGTTCCTCTGAAAGCTATGCAAAGGCTTTGGCTTGCCTACCAGCACTGCCCCAAGCCATGAATGCTGCATATGCTGCATTTTAAAATATTCTGAAGTTTGGATTTGGAAAATGAAAGAAAATAAATACATTTTAAAGAATTCCCTCTGAATTAAGTCTCATTTTAGGAAGTGTGTGGGTTTGTGTTTTTTTTTTTAATCATAAAATAAACAGTTCTGTTTGGAGTAGCACATCTGAGAGTTCTTCTTAGGGGAGCAGCCTGGAATAAAGCAAGAATGCTGCACGGAGCACTTATAAGTACAGAATGAATGACCAGGAGATAAGGGATACAAGAATCTGCTTACGTAGGATGGGTGCAGACCAAATAATGCCTTTTGATTCTTTGTTCATAATTAGTGGTGGAAAAAAATAATGACATTTAGACATCTACTTATCTAATTGTTCTTTCAGATTAGGCAGGCAACATGCGTAGTGATGTCATTAGTGCTCTGGCAGATGAGGTCTACAAATCCAAGCTCACATTTGATCATAGGCTCAAATCTGTGGGTGCAAAATTAAAGGCCGCTTTCCAAGCCATTTTAAAATATGTTGGCTTTCAAGTGGTGAAGTTAAGAGCTTCCACCCATTCCCCAGCTGCTTATGACTTATCTGGGCTGTAAGTTTGCCCAACATCTTTGGCAGGTAAAGAGGCCCTCAAGGCTGGTATTCAGGGCTAGGGAGAGTTAAGGGTACTTTTGCCTGTCAAGTGCATTTGGTAAAGGAATGATTTGAATTTTGATGATATTGGTCTGGTTCTCAGCTACATGATGGTAACACAAAGCAGTGCTACTGCATTCCACTTGCAGTACTGAGGAACAAGTATTAGCCACAAGCGAGCAGTAAAGGCAAGTGATTAAACAGCAGGGCTGCACTCACATTCTTCCAGCAGAAGGATGAAGAATGATGCAGCAAATAATAGGATGGTTGCAACAGTCAGGCAGAAGTTGAAACATTTAAAAATCTCATTTTCTTTCTTGTTTGGCAAACTCGAACAAAAGCTGCTTCCATCACATTAGATGACCTCTGCAGGATTTCTTGCAATTAGGAGCAGAAAGTAGCATGGTTTTGCATAAATTCTGGGAAAACTAGGCACATCTGAGAGCTGGCGCAAGAAAAACAGCTTCTGGGCAGAAAATTGCAAGTAGCTTCGCCCAGTGGTGTGCAGAGCTCAGTCTTTCCATTCAGGGATCCAAGCCTGAACACAATTTTCAAATCCTCTCTTACCATGCACAGAGCCACGTGCTTACTATCCTAAGGGGGAAATAATACCAGAGGCACTGGGATGACAACAGTCCCCTCCAACTCAGCAGCTCAGATACTGTCTCGTTTGTATGGATGGAGCTGAAGAAAGGTAGAGGGAGCTCTCTTTAATCAACTCCAAGTCTATCTTTCAGGTTTAGAAATGTGGGTAAAGACCCAGAGGGAAGTCTGTCCCACCCCACACAATTTCCTCATGCCTCCCAGCAGTTCTGTTGCTGCAATCCCATTCTTCCCTGCTGGCGCTCTCACCAGATGAATGCTGTCAGCTTGCCTGCCTTGTTCACCCACTGCTGGCATCAGGGAGGCAACACCAGAAAGTAAAATAGATTGAATTATTTGTGATGCCCAAAGGAGAGACATATCTCTCATCTCTCTTCCAATACCTAGCCCTTCAGTTCCAACTGCCTTCTCCCACTGGCAGTCTTCAGATGAAGACTATTTTTGCTCTGCACAGCACTTCAGCAAATCCAGCTCTTCTTCATCCCTGTAACTTAGCTCCACTCCATGGGAGTCCCTCTTCTTCCTTGTTTAATGCCCCAGGGAGAATATGAGCAGAAGTCCCTGCAGCTGCGTCAGAGGCTCCATCCTTCAGACAGTCTGTCCCATCTGATAACACTCACTTCTTTACTGAGGACTAGCAGCTGTGTGAGATGTGCTGAGAACCCCAAGGTAGCATCTGGCTCCCCCAGCTGAATAGAGAAAACAAAAAATGGGTAACAAAGACCCACAATGGTCAACATCAGCGTTATGCCTGGGGAGCAGAGAATACTGGACTATGCATTGTCTTCCTTGCAGAGAGATTCACCTGTCTACTCCATAAATGCTTTTCAACTAGTTGCCCTAATCACTTGTGTGGTCACTTGTCACCCTCAAGGCTGGGAAACACTGAAGAACTCCTTCACTAGTTTTGACACAGTTAGGACACACTGGCAATGTCAGACTTTAGGAAACATAGAAACTGAGTTAAGATGCCCCTGCCCTTAGATCTCTGAATTCTATATGCTGCAATATACAGGCTAACATGATTAATACTAGAACCAAAATCTGTAATCTGAAATGGCTTCAGTCATACAAATTCAAAGGCACTGATAGCAATACAAAAGCTAAAGTACAGCATTTACAGCAAGTGCAGTATTTCTGGTGGTCATTTTTAGCTTATGTAAAGCAGCATAATGCCATTAAAGTCAATGAAGTGACACCAGCTCATTCAGCTTTCTTTTATCTCCCAGTTATGCACACCACAAACATAGATTTTTCCTTTTTTTCCCCCCATTCTGTTAGCATTATCTATTCTGGCAAATGCAAAGGCTCTTTAGGAGCCTTTTAAAGCTTGGCCCTAATGATTCTACCTATTTTTCAGTCCCCAATAGCTTGAGACAGTCCCTGGAATGCCTCACCCTCAAAATACTGTTTCGATAAGGTTATTCTCTTATACCCAGCCCCCTCCAATTTACAAGGCATATACCTATCCTAGGGGAGTGAGGAGGCAGGCTGTGAATGGATCAAGAGGACTGAAGAAGGGGAGGGCAATGAGAGAGGCTGTAGTGAGAGAACCATGTCTGGACAAGAGAGGAATCAGAAAGGGGAGCAATCCCTCTGAGTCATTGCTTCCATACGGCAAGGCTGGTTTATCCCAAAACTAGACTCCAGAGACAGTTCTGCCATCCAATATAACCTCTCCTCCTTTTGTAGAACACACCCACACTGTTTGGCATATCTTTAGCTGGCTCTGCGCCATTCCCACCCTGCTCACGTCACCCTTGCTTGAAGGCACCAAAAGGAAGCACGTGTCATGGTACATGTTCGAGTAGCATTGTTCTGGGATAGTCACTAGTGCAGGCATGAGTGCTGATTTAATGGGCTGTTTCCTTAGTTACAGTTATGGCTTTGGTGGCATTTCTAATCCTAATTTTAAACACATTGGAATGGGATGTTTTCTCTCCCTGCTTTCTCCCCAATTGCTCGAGATGCACTGAAGAGCCAGACTTCAAAATTAATCCATTTCCAAATTTCCTATGATGCCTGCTGTTATCACCATTAGTATTTCACATTATTCCCATAGATACATTTCAGGGCAAACACACACAGATCTTGCCCTGAAGAAGTTATAGTACAGCCTTGAGATGCGACAATGAACAAATACTAACAAAAAAGGGATTGGAGTGGAGTGAGGTAATGAGCTTGCAGTTGCTTCTGTTAGGCATGTGCACAACTCAATGGATTTCTGCTAAGAGATTAAATAATTTTTTTGTTTACTTAATTATTAAACGTGGAAGAGTTTCTAGTAACCTTCATGGGGTCTGGAATCACAGTTTAGATTCAGGTCTATTTCTAGTGTCTAAATTAAAAATGAAAAACAGATGGTGAGTTACTATATGAATGCAACAGAAGCTGACAATCTGTTCTGTCCCCGAGTATGGAGGAGAGCTGCAGGAAGTGAGTGTTACAATATGAGGTCTTCATTTATAACTGTGTATTGCAGGTGTTTATCCAACATCTCTGCACATAAATGAAGCAGCCAGACATATATCCTTTAGCCAAGATCCTCAGGCAGAGGACTTGCTCTGAAGGTTACTTACAAAGAAAAAGTAAGAAGATTAAAGGATACAATTAACATACATCTCTCAGCTTCACCAACGTGAAATTAAAAACTCTTTATTACAGACAGAATCAGAACCTGCATTTAGAATATCATTATATGTAGAAAATGCAGGTTGAAATCTTTAATGTTTAAGTAACCAGTATATTAAAATATTAACTCCTCTATTTTGCTATCATTCTGTTATCAACAGAAGCAAAGAAAATGACAGTGTTAAATGAAAGAAATAGGCTGAACAAAGAAATAGGTTCAATGAAATGTAGATTGTAAGGAAGTCAAAAGTGTTTCATGTAGCAAGAAATAAATCAGATTAACACACAGGGAAAGGGACATATTGGACTATGCTTTTGAGAGGAAATGGAGCCAGCTCTAAATGTTTATGCAATGAAGGACAAGGGAAGGCTGATCTACAAGCTTTTTAATTGATATGCAGTATCTCCTTAAACAGCTTAGGTTACAAAAGGTAGCACCAATATAATTTGTGAAATCACCCAGATCAGAGCAAAATCAGTGTTGCACTCTTCTGTTAAATATATTTTTTCCATATAATTGACCTTGGCAGTGTGTAGACCTTGGACTCCTTTCCAGCCCAATTAACTATATATTCTTTTTGTAATCTCCATATCCTGAGTTATTGTGTTGAGCATTTGACGAGTGCTTCAGATGCGACATGCTCTCCTGCTCAGTGCCACGTGGATAGCAGTCATTGAGGAAACCTTTGGAAGCTTCACCCAGTAGCCAGCAGCATTCCCTGGGCAGACGTAACCACTTCAGGATGATGTTGCCCATTTTAGCTTATTCAGCAGAAACCCTTGTAAAAGGGGAAAGGAATGATGATAGCTAGGGTCGTGGGAGACCTAAGCTCAAAATTTCCTTCTGCCCCTTTGAGACACTGGACAAGCCATTCAATTCAGCTTCTCAGGCTTCACTGTAAAATAGGAGCAATGCTGTGCTCCCTCTCAAATGGATTATGCAGCAGTAAGAACATTACTGACTGTTAGATGCTGCATGAATAGGGACAACAGTTCTACAGAGAAGTGGTTTAAGGTCTAAAGTCCAACGAAGAGAAATTTAAGTCCTTTAAAGTTTTGGAGAATTTTTCCTTAAGACTCTTGAGATTTTATATTTTCTAGAGTGTTTGCCTTCATCAGGGTAAACTCTGCTACATGGGAGCTTTAATTCTCTTGGCAGAATGACAGCTGCACAGTAACAAAAGCTGCACATCCCTATTCACTGCGGTGTGGAATGAAAAGACATGTCTTGAAACTCAGGAATCATGAGCTTCAACAGGCACTCCCTTCACTCCCAGCCTATTGAATACCTGCCAAAAAGAAACCCATCATTTCTGCAACAGCATGCATCTTTTGTTTGCTGTAATATTTTTCAGGGGGAACATTAAATCTGCCTTAACAAAAAATTAACATCTGGAGATTCTCAGTTTTAAAACAGGAGGTAATGTGTTTGGCAATGGACAAATCCATGACAAAGAATTTAATAAAAGATGGAGATGGCATAGCTCATGGGACTGGTGCTTTAAACTTCAAACAGGGGTGTGAAATAATGCTTACCAAGAGTAAATGGCGGAATATTGCTAAATATTGGTAAATATTAAGAACCCCTGCATCACACCACCACCCTCCTGTCTACATATATATTAAAATGACCATGACTTTCTTGTTTGTGTTTCCTCTCTGGAAACATTCTGGCAAGTGAGATTATTAACAGAAAATTCATAAAAATAATATTTTTAAAATGTGAATTCCTGATTTGCAGCTATTCACATTTGCCTAGCAAATCTGATTGCAAGAGCTGTGTTTGTGACAGATGCTGGATATCTAAACAAATACGTACACTATGTCCACAGAGACCTGTGGTGCCTCCTCCCCTGTTCCCCCTTCACTTTGATACACTACCTGGCAAAACAGGGTAGCCTACAGGGGTAGGGAACTTGAAATTGTAATATAGCTGTAATAAATGAATAGCCAGTGGAGCAAGAGATGCCACCTTCCACAGTACGCTAAGCAAAGAAGCCATCTAAGATCAGTAGGTCCTGCGGGCTTGCTCCACAGAAAGAAACAGAAAGAAACTGGGCTGCACTTTGGCAATGACAGGAGTGGCAGCAGCCCCCCTCACATGGTGCTGAGGCCATATGCCAGCCATTCCTGGCTCTGTGCTACGTTGCGGGAAGGTAGAAGATCTCAGCACTTTGGGCAGTGTTTCCTATCTCCTCCAGGAAAAGGCAGTGGGCCAGAATTTGTTGTGCACTGCTCTGAAGTATCTAACGTATCAGTGGTGATATGTAAACCCAGCACTTAGGTACACTTTGTCTTGCTATTCACAGATTAATCTTTGCAGACTCTATTAAAATAGAAAGATATATGCAGCATGTGCCACCTATTATTATATTTAATAAAGGCTTAAGTGGCTCGAGCAGTCCAAGCAATCTTGGTATTTTTTTCCTCAATGCCCTCTTGCAGTTCTTGCAAAACTTACTACCTATTTCATTACTCTGTGGTTAACCTGCCCTGCAAATGGAAATTTAATTTCCAAATATTTATTTTGTAGTTTCTCTGGACATTACCTTGGCTTTTTCAGATGTAGATTGTCTGGGACAGCCTAAAAAGAAAATAGGTCAGGTTCTTCCATCCAGAATTAGAACAATTCTGCTTTAATGCAATAAAAGTACTTTTACTAGCTACTCATTTTACAACTTGTTTCTGTTTTCAAATGTTAGAAAAATTGATACAGAGTTTATATAGTTACGATCCTTGAAAGCACCAGGAAGCTTAGCACATGCAATTGCTTAAAACCTATGGACCAAATTTATGCTGGCAGCAACTACTAACAGTCAGGAGATTTACTTGATAGACCTATTTGGCTCCAGGTGCCTACAGGCACTGCCATGTGCTGAAACGTGTCAAATCGCACCAGAACTCACCAGTTTCCCCATGTATTCTTCCAACAAAAAACTGATCCACCATGCGCTTCACAAAGAAGCTACTAATTTTCAGAGGACATCACTGCAGACTCACTCAATTGCTGCATGAAGGACAGGTAAAATGAATAAAGTCATCTGCAGTCAAGATTGTCACCTGACTTGCCAAAGGAAAGACGAAAACTACCTTCCTCTCACTCCCCTTTACCTGGTTTAAGGGAGGAACCAATTAAATTGGGCAACAAATGCGTTCCTAAAGCTTTAAAGACCATAGAGCAAGAACAGGAACATGCTCTGTCATCTGAAAAATCAAATTAAGTGAAATGCTAAAACCATGACATTTGTTTACTACAGGAAGCATTTATATTTCCAGACTAGAGAGCAGTTTCTCCACAAGCCTGATTAAAATTCCTCATCAAAACATTACACAGAATTAAATTCATTTCATTTGCTGAACAGTTATGCATTTCGTGTGGAGTGGAAAGTATCCAGCATGTTAAAAGTTAGTGTTTAGCAGAGGCATGTGGTAAAATTTCTCTTTTTTTCCTGTCTTAGAGCTGTATGCCAATGTAGACTTTTACCAAGAAAAGCAAAGGTGAGTGCAGATGAATTAAAGCTGGAAAAGCTCAGACTTCAAAACAGCAACACAGGAATGAACTGCAGTGAAACAAAGACCTTTTCAAAGAAAAGTCTTGCATCTTGTTCCTCCTATAAATCAGCTGCAGAACAAAACTAGCTAGAGGGAAATAGGTTGTGTACTTCATGATGCAAATATTTTGTTATAGGACGAACACAGACTTTTTTCAACAACTGTCCTGGATGTTACAGTGCTAAGATTCAATCATGCAAAGACTCACCCCCCATCTTGACTTGAAGCATTAATAGAGGCAGGGTTTTAATGAGCCCTTCTATCTTCAGTTCCTCTATACGCAATGATGCACTCACATATGATGATCACATTGCAAAGAAGATGAACATCTTTCAATTTTGATTAAGCTGATCAACATGCTGTCCTCTGTCACTTTTTCTTTGATTAGCACAGTTGCAGGATTAGAGTCCTTAAGATGCCTTTTAGCATTTCTGTGCTAAAGAAAATTTGACAAGCAACTCGCTCCATTTCAAACTCAGCCATGGCTGGGACCTAAGTTCTGATGCAGCTTGTTTTAGTAGCACAGCTTGGACTAATGTAGTATTTATTAAGTAACATTAATCCAAGTGGATTAACATTTCTCCTAAAATATAATGGCTTATTGTCATAAATCCATTACAGAATTGCAGCAATTATAAATAAAAAAGGCACTTCTTCAAGAAAATAAACTCACTATAGAAGAAAAAAAAATATTTACCAAGGCACACAGCTGAAAAAACTCATGCTGCCAAAGCACATTAAAGATTTCATATAGAATTCTTATCATAGCCAGCTCATGTTTGCACAGCCTTTCAGTCAAATGGGTTTTACTAAAGGATATTTGAACAAGAAAAGAACCCTTGAGTCAGGCAGACACCATGGATGAAAGACTCGCAATTTTGAGAAAGCTCACACATGCAAGCTTAAAACAAAAGCATGAAACTCCTCCAGATTTATAGCCAACTTTATTCCTTTCATAGCTCTGGCTTTCAAATACTTTGTGAAAAAATGTTGTCATAACAATAAAGCATGAATAGGCAAATCCATGTATTCCCAGTTGTTGTTGCAAGCAAACAAGAAAAACATTTCACACTTCACAATTAATACAATGCTCCTTTGTCCCAACACATGAAAGAGCTATTTGAAATAAATAAAGAAAGCGATAACTGCATTTTCATTAAATTTAAGTTTGGAATTAAAAAAAACAACAATGTATTTTCACATTTTCTTGTTGCAATTGAATCTTTTCCACCAGCTCCAACTACACAATACTGTTAAAAAAGGCTAGGAGAGAATGAAAACGTTGTGCACTTCAGTTGCCTATCATCTACTGAAAATAGATCAAGGTAATTAAAAGCCCTGCTGGTAAACCTTAGGGCCTCTGCCCTGGAGTGGTTAAGACCAGTGCTGATGCTTTGACTGAAACATTTAAAGGACAGAATTTGTACCCAGGTGTCAATCTGTAAATAGTTATTGATACACAGCTCTATACCAGTTCCCACTGAAAAATTGTTAATAGTCCCAGCAATAACAGCTTCAGTCTCTTCCTGTTATGCATTCTTGATGTATCTCCTATGACAGCATCACCTTAACTACCACTTAAGAAAGTAACTTAGGCCTCTAAGAGAGTCCTAAAAAAAATCTGGAAGATTAAGGCCTATGTGATGATTTGCATCCTTGAAGCACTTCCAGTGTTTTAGGCTCTGGCCACCTGAAGTGGCGGTTACTGTGCTATTGAAAGCTGAACGAAGGCATGCCGTGCAACAGCCAAGACAATTTGAGACTCTGCGGATGCACAGGACAAGAAAGGTTGTGCTGGAGTCTGCGTTCTCGACTGAACGCGGATCAGACTCATCCCCACGGGAGTCAGCGCAGGTTTTCCCTGGAAAGATTCAGCTCCTTCTGCACTGAGGCACAGCTGGAAGCCTGCTGACAGCAACTGGATGAAACTGATGATTCTGATGCCAACAAGGAGAGACAGAACTTGAATGGTTTCATAAGTGTTATCGTTTTCATCTTTCTGTAAACATCTACATACAAGTCCTAATGTTCAGTTAATAAACACACAATGTTCTTTTGTTATTACTTACACTGTATTTAAGCCAAATGTTGGAACACAGTTTAAAAGAAAGGGATTCTGCCTTTTTCCCTACCTCTCCCCTTCTTCTGTGTCTTTGCAAAGTTTACGGCTTTTAATACATAGACATAACGTAGCTCAAATGAGTCACAGCCGGTACAACCAGCTCCTGATTATCACAGGATGTCTACTCTTCTCTGAACTGCGAGTCCTTCCCTGAGTTTATCCATTTTAAGTATTTGGATTTTTTTCTTAGGCTCACTTAGAATTTTACAATAAGATGATTTGTGAGTACTGAGAAGAAAAGGTCGCTTGATTTATTCATTGTTCTCGTTATCTGCCTCTGTGGTCATTATTTTTACTCTTTGCTGTCATGCATTATGCTGGGCAAACTAGCCAAAAATTACTATTATGAGGCTACACAAGCAAGCAAATATCAGTATTGATAAAAGCTTGGCCCGCCTGTATCAGTTCTTCATTTTTTATCCAATTTTGCTTCCTTGTGCAACCATTTCCTTCCTTGTACATTACTTTGGCTTTGCTATTGGTTAACACCATGTAAGACCTCCAAGAACCCAGATTTTAGCCCTCCTCCATGTTCCCCAATAACATAACATAACTCCACACAGCAATGGCATTTAAGCTATAAGCACGACGCAAGTATTCAAACTGACCCCTCCAGAAGCCAACAGGAGTTGCAGGGTTCCTAGAGCTTTTGGGGCCATAAGACTTTGTTATTATTCAACACACACTTAATCCCCCAATTCCAAACACCGTTCTACATTCCCATGGCATTCAGCTTTCCATAGCTGGCTTAGGAGACTGACATTTGCACAGGAAAAACATAAACTGAATCTTGAGCCTAGAGCTTGAGGTCTGAGCCAAAGGACTTTGCAGGAGGCATTAAATTTTTGTAAACTGAGCTGGTGCCTGTGAAATCATAGGTGCACTGAGCAGTTAAGAGTTTAGTGCTAGTATTGCTGTAGCTGTGATGGTCTGACACTTTCTACCCTGACTGTATTATATCTAAGGGCTTTTCTATTTCTCCTAGCTGAGATAAAAAGAGAAAGGAATCCCCAAATCTCTTCTCATGCGCCTAAAAGAGCTATTTATAAGATCACAAATACTTCCTCCAGAATGAGTATCATAGTCTCCTGCCTAGGCTGAAGCAAGCGGTAAGGATGGGTTAGCAGGAGACATTCCTCTATGTGTTAATTAAGGCAAAATTCCAACTCAACAAGATCTGAAGCAGAGATCACCCGGTCAGCAGAGCCTTGCCATGCAATAGTCCCAGCCCCCATATCAGTCAATAGCAAAAGCACACTCAAATGAAGACACTGGGAGTTCTTTAGACATCTTTTGAAAGAGATTAAACAGACTCCACATTGGATTAGAAAGATGATGCCTGACACATTTAGTTTCCGTTACCTTTTGTATACCCGCTCAGTGCACAGACCTGTACCAAACAGCGTATTATAATGCAGATTTCCCTGAATCACTCCGGGATTTCACAGAATCCATAAGACCCTCACAGCAGGAAATTCTATTATTAAGCTATCTGCGCATATCATGCAGTAAGCTATGCCTAAGGGCCATCTAGAGGATGCTGAGTTACAAGAAAGTGGAGGGGTCAGGGCTTTTTTTGTGAGAAAAAGAACTTTAATCTCAGGATGCCAGTAAGTGAGGGTGTTGAGAAGTGCTTCAGCATTCCTCAGCTTTCCCTATTCCTCCACCTACCAAAGTATATTGTGGAGTAAAGTAGGGAAATTATCAGACTGTATTGTCTGATTAGGAAAAATGATTTATTCCTGGAAGAACCATTTCAACTAAAAATGACAAAGAATAGATAAGATTGAAAAGATAAGCCAGTAGAATAGTACAATTACGTTCCACTTAGTGAAGATTTTTTTAACATAATTCTTTTCCCCAGTGCAGTAAAAAGAAGGCTGAAGTGATATTTCCCAAAGAAGTATGTTTAATAGTTCCCTTACACTTTCTCAAAGGAAACCACTCAAAAATCTGAACCCCCTTTTTAAAAAAGTGGCACAGGAAAGAAAAAGTCATGCAAATAGTTTATCTCATATATGCTAAAGAGAACGAGCAATTTCTGCCCTCAGCTCATGACCACAGAGTTATTTTGAGGGAGGTCTGCTATTTAAGCCATGCTATTTTCTTATTTTTACTGGCACAGAAGAAGCAAAAGGTTGTGTGGAAGGGAAAGACTTTTCTGCCTCCACTAGAAATGCCAGCATTCCAGCACTGCTGAAGAGGGGAAAGAATACCTGCCATGCAGGCTCTATTCCCGATTTCTAGTGCACAATATCAAAACTCAGTCTTTGCCCGAGAAGCTGACCAAGCTCAATTTCCTTCCTCTGCCCCTTCCCCCCCCCAAAAAAAAAAAAAAAAATTTAGACTGGCTGGCTATGAAAACCAAGTTTACCAGCAGTCCTTCAAATCGTCTTCCCCAAAGCCCCAGTTCAGAAGAAACACAAACCTCACGGCAGAAGCTCCATTACTTTAATGCGGTATGTGCCAATGCAAACAAGCCAAGGGGGAACTTTCAAAATCCTCACTAAAAGCTTTGCATAACACAAACAGCAACAGGTCCTTCTACACACCTAAAATGTCAAAAAAGCTTTCTTTTCAGACTACACTATTCTTTCTTGTCCTCAATTCAGTCTCATACTCCAAGAGAAGCTGGCATGCAGAAATGTTAGTTTAGCTGTCATACTGTGCAAAAAAAAGTATTTAGAAGGGTTCATGTTCTCCACTCAAGATGCAGCTTGGAACTCCAGAGAGCCTTTGCTATAGACAAAGCTTTAAAAACAAAAAGTGGAGAATGTTTTATTCATTTATTTACATTATTCATTGCCATTAATTGACTCCAATGAGAATTACAGAAGTTCTTCATTTTTCAGAATACATCTTTCAAAACCTAGGCAAAATTGGATAGAACAAAAAATCATAAATCTCAGTAGCTTTGTAAGGGAGTCCCAGTGCATCTTCATTTCAGTTTATTGATCCTACTCCTTTTCATAACGTCCATTTTGTATAGCTTCATACAGACAGATAGGGCTACTTGTCTTAGAGTCTCTTGGTCTATGAAGATCTCAAATAAAAATTAACAAAAATTAGGTGTAGTCTACAAGATAAATATAAATCAGCATGCAAAAGACAGCTTATCTAAGAAACAAAATAGGTTGTTTCTCACACTTCTTTTTTTTTAATAGTATGTTAATGAAACATAGAAAAGTGGGAGGTACAGGAGGGTGAGAGAGATATTTCTTCTGAGCTAAAGAGTTAGCAGTGAACAGAAGACAGATTTCACTGTACCTATAATTTCATGATGTAGGCCATAAGGGGATTTAGCCACTGCAGTTAGTTGTACTGCCTTACTATACCATAATAAAGTCTATGAAGTTTCCTTGATAATAAAGTATCATGCATTCATTTTATAATTGGTAGTAACAGAGATCCTGTTTGAAGATTTTCTTTTGATGTGTGTTTTTTTCTGGGTGACTGATCTTTATGAATGTTACTCTTTAGTAACATAACCTTCAAAATGGGGATTTTGTTTTTAAACTACAGCATGTTGCAAATTAACCCAGTGGAATTCACCAGGGGCTTACAGGAGGTGTCAAAAAGAGAGCTATTGTATCTTGGCTGATTTATGACCATCTTTAAGACTCCACCTTGATTGTACTTTGCTCAGGGAAACCTGCAACTTTCAGCTGTAGCACAGAATCAGACAAGGATGTTAGCAGAAACCAGAAAACTAGGTGTTGAAATCTAACCGCATTTGGTGCATTTTTCTCCCTGCAAAATCAAATAACATAATGTGAAGGCTTGTTTTACTCATAATTGCAGATATAGCAACACCACCTAGGACTGATAACAAGTAGACAGCCTTTCAATTTAATAAACCTTGCACAAAGCAGGTACTGCTGAAAGCTACAAATATTGGTATTTTATTTCCTGGAAATACTCACTAGGATGGACAAATTAACCATATGATAGTAATGCCTGAACCCTAAGTTATTTCTTTGCACCAGCAAACTACAAAACCTTTCACAAAAGAAATCAATATAATCATCCACCTGTGACTTGTCCAAAAGATCATTTGGGAGACTAAAAGCAGAGATAGGTAGAAGATCCAGCAAAGTTCCCAGTGAAATTCAATGACACCAAATCTCCCATTCTGTATTTAGCTGTAAAAGGGAATGACCTATCTATAAGAAGCTTCATACAGATGAACTTTATATTGGAGAGTCCTTGTTTCTGAAGACTCTGGCATTGTGGTAGACAGTCAATGCTTCAAGGATTTGTGGAGCTGTGCCACGAGAAAGCAGGAGAGAGAGGTAAAATGAACAATGTCTGCGTGGGAGAAAGTCCAAGCTTTATTTTTGACACTGGCTGAAAGGCAGGAAGAAAACTATTGCTGTTACACAAACGGGCAGATCTGTGGGGAAATAGAGGACTTTTGCCTTCTGAGTCTATTAAAATAAGGAAACCACAAAGTGCAATATAAATTCCAGTTTACTTGTTCAGGGATGCACATAAGTACTGGACAGATCATGATTTTTTTTTTCTGTTTTCTCATGAAAAATATATTGACATCCAGTTGAACCCTATTCTTTTTAAAATCCAAGCAACAGAGTGCAATAACCAAGGGTATCTTCATGGACCAAGTCTTGAGCAAACTCTCCCAGACCAGTGATTCCACTATAATCCCACAGAACACACCTATAAAAGCACAAACTAGAGAAAAATATTGCATATGCCACGTGCTAGAAAGGAAAGTTAGCTTACTGCCACACTTTTCCTTTAAGGCACCATGCATGAAAGAAATACAAAGAAAGCTTTAGTCCAAATGGTCTTTCTCAAGTTGACAGAATATGTCATATGCA
The DNA here is from genome assembly GCF_036417845.1 of Apteryx mantelli. NCBI lineage: Eukaryota > Metazoa > Chordata > Aves > Apterygiformes > Apterygidae > Apteryx > Apteryx mantelli. The sequence continues at coordinate 39,761,824 of NC_089984.1, forward strand.
CATTACTATTTTAGGGCTTTTTTTTTTTTTTTAAATAAATTGCCCTGTGGGAAAAGCTGGCTGCAAGTCAACACCACAGAAACTTAATTTTAACTCCAATGAATACAAGTATTTACAAGGCCTCCTTTCTGCAAAAGAAAAAGCCTGCCATTCCTGGCAGTTTTGATGTGATATGAACACATAATTCCAAGACATTCAAATGGACTGGCTTAAAAAATACAGCGTTTTTACTCATGCATCTTTAATGTTCAAACTATTCTTGGCAGCTCCCAGTCAGAACTACTGTCATTCAAAATAAGAGAATGACAGACATTAATATGGAAACACTCAAGTCCCTACCTTTTAATTGAGCTGGAACAATAATTATGCCATCCAGTTTTATTTTGAAGAGTATTGACCTTCATTTCGACTGACACTAGTACATAAGATCCAAAAGACAAAGGTATAAAAAGGTTTTTAGGGAAAGAAAAATAAAAGTTCCTTGACCACAGTGCATTGCACAGCATCAGAACCCTCATTTCAAACTAAAAATATCACTACATGGGTATCAGGGGGATTCATGTTATGACACAACAGTGAATCAAGTCTTTACTACAGGAAACACTAATGCTCTGAAAACACTGTGCTAACACATCAAGGAAACAGCCTTCCAAAGGGGAATTTAACATTGTGCAACCTACACCACACTTTCCCTAAATATAAATAAATTATATGAACATATGCTATGTATGCTACTCCCAGATGCTAGAAGTGCAAAGACCAATAATGAAAACCAATGCTAGCAGTGAAAGTCTGTCACTGAACACAACACTCGGGGAGTGCAGAGGGGGAACAGCTTTTAATGAAACAGGTCACAACAGTTTAAAAGAAGCTGACAACAAAAGGGAATGCTGGAGTTGACATCTTTAAGTCTTCTCAGCACAAAACTTTGGTTAAAAATAAGAGCCATAACCCCTCACAGATAATGAAATTTTGTTTTATTACACCTATAAAAAGCATGCAGTTTTTTTCTGAGATAATAAACGAGGGTTGTATAGAACACAGAAGCAAACGGGAACAGACTGTTTAGTATCGACATTAGATACTGCTGATATGCTAAATTATAAAGTGTTTGTATGAATGTTCAGCCAGCCAGAGTGCTAGCCCAGTGAAGTATAGCCTTCTGCAACAGAATGCCCTTTCCATCATGTTCTCCTTGTCAGAAGGAAGAGGGAGAGCATGGCAGGTGGGGGTTCAAAACGCAAAAGTAGGAAAGGAAAAATATGCAAAAAACAGAAAAGTGATTGAAATTTGACTTTGATTATCCTATTTATGGAGATGATCTCCAGCAACACTTGCCAGTTCATGCAGTCCAATGAGGTGATGTCTCTGCTTACCACCTGCTTGTCTGCAATCCAAGTTTGAATGACAGCTAATTTTTTTTTAGCTAATGTCAAGGGGGGGGCAGGGGGGATGCTTTCCATTAGCCTGAATTGGGCATTTGCAAACATTCTGCTATGTTTGTGGTCCAAATGACTGATAGTCACCTCACAAACCACAAGGATAAATCCACAAGGTAAACCAACCAGAATTTTTTTTGAATGTGTGCGTGTGTATAAATGCAAAAGACATCGCTACAAAAACCTAAATTATATTTCCAAGTTGCAGCACACATTAATTTGCCAGGATTTGGAAACGGATTCAGGCACTAGTCTTGTCTAGACTAGGCTATCGTAATTCTCTGACAAATGGTTTTTTTTCCCAGCTGCTTAAACAGTCTTCACCAAAGTACTGTCTCTTCATGCTTGCCTGCATCCAGGAAAAACTAGAAAACACTTCTGTCCCTCTCATTTTCTTCACTGTATAATCTTTTAATTTATAGCAGAGACATTTTGCAAGATCTCCTGAGTTAGTGACTTAGGCTGGGCAAGGGCATTTCCTAGGGTTCCCTGAAAAGATTTGGGTGCAAGATGTGAGCAGAAGTCAATTTTCATTGTCTGAAAGTCTCTTTTGAAAGCTTTCAAGTCACTGCAGTTCTTCCAGATTGTCCTATTTAGGCAACCTGTAGGGAGTTTGAATAATTTTTTCATCACTTACTAATTCAAAGGCATTCCCTACCTTGATATCCAATTCCAGTGAAGCCTTTTCTAAATTTCTGGTTTTCTTTGAAGAGATATCTATGTAGTCAGTCTAGAAAGAGTTTCCTCACTCCTGTATGAGACAGCAAACATTTAAAACCAACATATCTGGCTGAAATTTATATTACAGCAAAGCTGGAAGGGAAAATCTTTACAAACACTCAGCAAGCTTCCCCTACAGTGGAAATGTATTCACTGTTTTTATATTAGAAAAATCCTAGTGGTCACAATTAAAATAGAGCTGCTTCTTCGAAGATGTGTAAAACAGATACAAAAGGAAGAGGAAGAACAAGCAAAAAAATGTGTTGAAGAGGAACAAACAACATAGAAGCATTCTCCTGAAATTATAGTAGTTTGAATTTCCAAGATTGGTGGGAACTTCTTTGGGGAATTACGGCATTTTGATGAAAAATCTAATTTAATTGTCTGTAAGATTTCACTCAAAAACTACAGCAACCTGTAGCCTCAGAATTCCCACCTCTTGAAGAAGTTTGGATCTGGCCTGATTTTTTCCTCAGAAATTGTCAAATAGCGTAAGCTACAGCAGGCAGAAGGAAAAAGTATCTTTAAGTCAGAGTTATCTAGCACCTTGCAAAAACACTGCTACAGTAACATTAACATGTAACTAATACTGTACATCTTCATTTGGGAGGGAAGGGCATAAGCCCTGAAAAGCTGTCAAAAGGCAGTTCTCTAGCTACTTTTTCTGCAGCTAAAAGCACCATGCTCCGATGCCAGACAAGATGAAACACTCTGCAGACATTCCCAGATGGAGGTGCACAGAAAGAAAGGAATGCCTTAACACCTGCCTGTCTGTGCCAGCTTTTTTTTTCCCAGCTCTTCTGGCCTGTGTTTGGACACTTCCTTTCTCTTCTCAGTGCCTGGATATCTTGGCAAATTTCCTGAGATATGCATTAAGTATTTTCTAGGAAGGAGGATGGTAATTGGGGGATATCCCGCTTTTGATGTACAGGGCAATTAAATCCTCAATGAATAGAGAAGAAAATGAACCATTCGGTGTCACTTGAAAGAAGAGATGTGTAGTGCCATTTCTACGCACCAGTGTGAAATACACAGGGGCATAAGGGCAGAACAGAGCTCTTTATATTACAGCCAGAGGGACTTGCAGATGTAACAGCACAACAGCCTATTCAGAAGGGAAACTATACATAGGTCATGAGAAAAACCTGTTACTCCTGATTAAGTTTGCAAATACTGTATCTGAAGGGATTCAGAGGCATAGCTGCACCAGATGAAAGGTCCCAACTGGAATTAGGATGTGCAGCAATTATATGTCACTATTAGATCTGATTAAACTAGTATTCACCCAGTAATTCTCTCTTATACCTACATATAAATTATCTAATTAACATTTTCTCCGCTTACTTGCTTACTTTTTAAGTAGTTATAACAGATAATATACACCAAAGCAATGTGTTCAATTAACTGAAAGAACATAGTCATGCTAATATTCACAACTGCTCATTCAATCTCATAAATATTCTCAAGAAAAAACTGCTTATACAAAGGGTTAGAGGAATGTTAGCAAGAGCAGGACACCTTGATACTTTTTTAAATACCACAGGGGGTTACAAAATAGAGTTTAAGGACTATGCAGAGGCAATTCCCGTATTAGTCAGCAAGGAAATTGGAAAAAAGTGTAGTTTTGCTAGTCAGTTTCTACAATGTGGTCTTTTAAACTGATTCTCAAGCCATTTATAGTATACCAAACATGTGCTTCGTAAAAACAGACTTTAAATGGCATTTTAGGACAGTGGAGGCCCTATGTAGGAAGTCATTAAATATTAAAATCTACCTGGAAAGACAAGAGGCCAAATTCAGGCCTAGGGTGAGCACAGTCTCTTTAATATATGCATTTGGAAGGAAAGATATGACTAGTGAAGACATCTGATTTTGGCTTTTTTGATTTGATAAAGAAATAAAGAGAAAAAAAAGGAAAAGAAGAATTAGAAGTATCTAACTGATCTAGGAGCACAAATCCCACTAATTCCCAGCCACTGCATGCTTTGACAAATCCTACTCTCGACCATTAACACTGCATGAGTATGACTGTATCTCATTATAAAAAAAGGAGGAAAGCAGGGTGCTATAGCTATTCTTTCTAAAACACTTCTCCCTCTCTAACAAAGTTCTCTTCTCACAAAACAACTTGCACTGTATCTAGCTAACTTAAAAATTTTTAAGATGCTTTCACCTTCAGTTATTGGAGTTAAAAAGGCATCTGAACTTATTTACAAGACACATCAGAAAAAAGGTTGTGACCATCATGTCATTACACTGAAACCTTAAGACTGGTCACAGTTGCACAGAAACAGAAGACAGTCAGCTACATAAGGAATACCTCTAGGAATCAGCTTCATAACCTAGTCACTATTAATAAATGCCGCAGGGTAGTTTGGAAGTCACTACTTTGCAATATAGCTGTGAAGGATAATGAAAGCACAGCCATAACGTGGAAGATGCAGGGCACGCACAGGAAATACCACAGCTAAGCCAGTTTCTGCTCTTGACGCAGACTGCTTTTCATTTAGGGCCTGATGCTCTGTCTATCGAAACCAGTGGGAGCTCTGTCATTGACTGGAGTGGCAGCAAGGGGAGAGTCAAGAGTGCAAAGCAGAAGAAGTGGTTTTAAGTCAACATGAAGCAAAACTTCCATCACAGAGAGAGGCAACTTACTCTTTTTTTTTTTGGTATTTGCTCAGTTCTGTATGGGTTTCACAGTTTGGGCTTTTAAAGGTACATTAGCACTCTTATGCTAGCAAGTATTTACTTTCTCTAATTCTTTTTCTTCATTATTGAAGATCCCTTGGCCTACTTAGATCCAAGTGGGATACATTAACTCAATATACCATTTTAAAATAGAATTTTAAGAAGCCTGTCCTGTACTCCACCGCTTAGACACCAGACCCATGGCCATGAATACATGCACATCTGTAATGGCATGAAAAAGATTGCTTCAGAAAGACAACATTATTACTGTTTTCTTAAATATCAATTAGAATAAAAGCCCTCATTGCATTTTGCTACAATATATCACAATTCTTGGAAAAGGACTATTTTCTTTGAAGTGCTGCTTTTGTAATGCAGCCTAGGTGTTTTCAGGTGAAAGTAATCAAGTGCTATTGAACAAGGAGTTCCTCCTTGTTTGGCTTGCCTTTCATGGGAAAATATAATATAAATTAAAGTCAATGCAGTTTGACTACTTTTATTGATATGCTATAGCATAACAGAAATGTAACATTCAAAAATTGCATGTATTTACCAGGGTATTAAATTAACATGCTGTCTACGATAATAATGCCTAGAAAAGCACTGCAAACCAAGAATCTTGCAACGCACACTGCTCATTCTTTTGTATTTCCTTCCTTCCCTTAAATCAGTCAGAAGTGGGTCAATGTTCAATGAACAGAAAATACAGATTACACAAGCAACTTGCTATTCTCCATATTTTCTCCATCAACCTGTTTAAAAGCAGCAGAAGAAAAAAAACATAATGACCTCATTTTCTAAATCCAAAGTGACAAGCTTGTGGGCCTGTGCCCTACAACCCGCCTAATTTTTTCCTCTCAAGTATTGCCAGGGAGGTATTCATACTTTTCCAGAAAGCACATCTTGGGCTTTTGGTTATAAGGTTTCATGCACTGGTTAAATAAAATTAGAAACCCAGCCTGAAAGAAATCAAACATGTCACAGACATCTAGACATGATATTCCATTACAGAAATTGTTTGGAAATGCTACAGTTTGATGCTATGGTTTCCTTAATTTATTTTAAAATTACCTCAAGAACATTAATCATTTTACAGCAGTAAATTGCCCATACACTGAACCTTTTCTATAGAACCCAGAACTCTTTGTTCACACTGATTAGGATCCACAGGGGAGCAGATGGTCTAACCTATAGAAAGGCAAGAGAGAGAGAATAATACAAATTGGCTTTGAAAATCGCTGTGCCTCATAATCCATCATAACTACTACTCTAGGGTGGGAATCTATACCAAGGAGTCGTCAAGGCCATAATGTGCCAGGTTACCTGAATATAGGTATTATTATTGACTCAAAGATCACCTGAGGGCTGCAGCTGAGGCTGCAACTCACAAGGTGTGCACAAAGCCCTAGTAAATGATAGTCTCTGGCCCTTAGGGAGCTGAGTATTTCACTCTGTGAATCACCTCCTGTTGCAGCCTCCTGGCCAGTAATAAAGTGGCCACAGCATGCCTGAAGCAGCCAACTTCCCACACTGCGGCTCAAGGTCTGTGCTGTCTAAAGTAGGACATCTCACAGGACTTATGCACCTGATCAAAAAGCTATGACAGGTCAGCCTAGGCATTACAACTCACTCTATGCATGCATTTAGCCCACAGCAAAGGCAAAGTAATGAGAACTAGCAAAACACCCTTTGATTGCAGATTATGTTAAGATGAACTGCCTCACTTTTGCAGAAGGTTAGGAGCACACACAAGGACTTTTCCCAAATCTTTGGTGACACGTGGTAGTTTGATCATGTTTCCAAGTCCTAATTCTCATGTTAGCAAACAGGCATAGTTTATAAACATGGAGCTCTCTCATACCACTGTGGGACAAATAGAAATATAACAATAGCAAGTGCTCTAACTAGAGAATCCTACATAAGGTTAACAAGAGAATAAGAAAGGATTTAAGAGAAAACAAGCTGCATGGACTCAGGCTGCCAAGTGTTTGACTTTCCAGAGTAAAAACACTTGTGCAAGCAATGGGAGCAAGAACTGAGTCTGACATTAGAGCTTACCATGAGGGAAATAAAGAAGAAAAAATGAAAGTAAAGTTTTTCTATCTCACTGGGTAAAAGAGGTAAGAAGTGAATGATATGCCACTGCCAGGAATACCGAACTCTAGAGCACCTAACGAAAGTGTTCAGTGAGTCCTGTGATCTCAGACAGAAAGAGACTGTAGAGAGATATCATTCTTTTCACACATACTCCACAGAAAAACCAAGAAGAAAAATAAGGGAAGCCTGCTTACACAGCAGAGCAAAAAGCTCTGGCACTCTGTGTTTAATTTAGAAGACAAAAACACTTGCCAAATAGGGGCAGGATCATTGGTAGGACATGTGAAGAAACTGTTTCTTCGAGAGAAACTGTTCCAGGCTTAGAGAAATGCCTCCACGCTTTAAAGGCAGCAAAATGATCCAGAAGGAGTAAATAAGGATAGTCACTAGTGCAGAAGAAGTACACTGATCTGAGATAAAGGCTTAATGGAATGGAGACAGATGGAGCTTGAATAGCACATTCCAACAGGAAAAACAGCATTAAAATCAGAAAAAAAAAGTCTGACATAAAAGGTTGGTGAAGGAACATCAGAAAGAGAACCATTTTATGGAAAAGCAGCAGGGCACATACAAGCTAACAAGAGTTAGTTCCGCTAAAAAGGAGAATATTGACAGCATAATTTGAACAGTCATGAAGACCCTTCACATGTTTGCTGTAAAGAAGAGGACTAACAGCTATTTCACTGACGTACTTGGAACAAGAAGCAATTCAGTTCTAGGTGAACAACACTAAATAACATTGAAGTGGCAGAGAAAATGCACCCATGGACTACTGCTGTGGGGGAAAAGGACGGAGGAAAAAAGCACGAGTGAGTGAATGCAGGCTGATCACAAGCAGTTTAGAGCATCATGAAGAAAACATGCAGGAGGCAGCCAAAGTAAATAGAACAGCAATCTGGGAGACTGCAGCAGTACAGCAGGAAGACATGATTCTGCTTAGGAAAGTCATTTCTAGTGCAGCTACAGGGAAGGGAATATGATACATACAGCTTTGTAGAGTGAGGCTAGCAACACATTTCCATTATCTGTGCATCTCAGAGGAAGGTTCCAGGCAACCCAGTCATTTTCTAGAACTGGTCAGAATTCGTCAAGTGCCACAAGAGGAAAGGTGAGACACCAGCTGTACCTACAAACCAAGATTTTATTTGAAGGAATTTTACAGTAATTTTAGTAGCTTAAAGATTTGACATCATGATGTAGATATCCCTTTCATATTTGAAGTAAGCCAGAAGGTTTACCTACTGGTCAACCATGCACAGAGAAGGAGATGTGCAGAGAGTATTATGACCGATAGTAGGATGAGCCCATGCAGCTTTACGAAATCCCAGCCCAACCTGAGGAAAAACCTGTTTGTTTGGACTGAGTCTATTCATCCACTAGCAACACAAGGCAAATAGCAGTGAAACACGAGTCACAGAAGACAGGTACTAACTCAGAAAAAGAGTCAAGACAAAAGAAAAGATAACAGGAGTAGCAGCACAGAGAAAGTCCACCAAGATGGCACAAAAGCAAAGGAATATCAGAAGAACTTGGAAGAAGACATACTATCAGTTGAAGCTCCATAGAGGCCCACAGATGGGGCTTACAGGAACATCCCCTCACGAAGTGAGTGTAGCAAACCCCCACTGTAAAAAACAGTACAGTCCAAGTGAGGCTGCCTCAACAGCTGGGATTTCAGACAGAGCCTAAAGAACAATTAAAGTCACTTCCAATCTACAACACAACTGAATTAAAGCAAGATGTATCTCACCCTTGGCTCATGAGTTCCTGAAAATGAAATAATGCTCAGTTACGCAGCACAAAATAGGCTATGTTTAAGTTTACATAAATCCAATATTTTACATATAAAATTTTGTGAAAAATATGAAGGGATGGGAAAAATACAGCACACTGTCTAAACTCCATCTGTAGCAGGTAGACACCTAACATTTCCAGAAATACATCTAATTACACCTAACACATTAAAAAGGCCTCTAAGTTTTTGCTTATTGTGGTTGTGCCTCACCTACAGAGGAGAGGGGTCTGACATAAACCTCATCGGTTTCCACCTATTCAGCAGAAAGGAACTTTAGCATTGCTAAACTGGCTTGTGTTCATTACCTCTGACCTCACAGGAAGAATAAATGCCTTGAACATCAAGAGCAGTCCAGGTACTACTGTAAGTAGAGTCTATATAATTACTAAAAATAGATGCTATGGAAAATCCCTGTGCTTTAAGCTTGCAGCTTTGGGCCAGATTCCAGAGGCTGTCACAAGTGACAATGTGCACATTTGTTAAGCAGTAATGCAGGCCACATCTAGCTGATTGGGGACTCTATAATGTATGTCTTACTAATGAATTTTATGTTAGCTGTGCCAAATCAGCTAGTTTAGTTGGGCACATTCATGCAAATTGTACATCTACATGGAACAGAAATAAAATTCTTCCACTTCCCAGTGCTATGGAATAATGAGGACGTGTTCTCTGAGTCTAGGAGCGCATCCAGCACATTAAACAAGAGTCTTAAATACTTTGAGGAGAGTCTATTAGTGTTTGATTAGAGGCTCTTGCACTTTGAAATGAAGTCTTTTTGAGGTGAATACATCTTTTTCCCATTATATTTCCTGTCATCCTGAAAAAATAGGATAAAACATAAAAAATCATTTATGCTCCAAAGAAAATATCTTTGAGGTCTAATGATGTATTATATCAATTAAGAAATTGGGAGGGGGAGTGCTTCTGATGCGTAGGACGCTGAGCCGAGTGTTGGCTCTGCTCCTGCGTGCTGCAGGATTTTGCGTATGCAGGGCCGACTCAGGCTCTGCCTGCTACTGCTCCTGTACACTGCGGCCCTCATCGTGTTTGGGGCCCACAGCTATTGCTATAAGATTTTGAAAACCAGACACTTGAAGTCCTCAGGCACAGGATGAAAGAAGATTATGTCAGTAAGACCTGCTAGGAAGTTGCATGTTGTCTATCTCCTTAAAACTGGCCGACTAATCTGCCCTTTTTGGCCACTTGATATTTTTGCCCCTTCTGGAGATGTATCTTCCTCTCGTTGACATGTGATTGCCACAGCCTACCATTAAGTAAAACAGGGTAACTCAGTCGCTCGTCTTACCTGCGTAAGAGACAGGAACATCCAGCAGCGCATGGATGAGCGAGAATCAGAAGACCAGACATCTGTGTTTGTAACTTTATTTCGTTCCCTCTTAGCGATCTAAGCAATTAGCCAAGAGAGAAAATAGAAGTATTATTAGCTTGCAAAAGGAGTCAGCATTTTCAAGTGAAAACTTGTTTCTTAGGCACAGTGCAAGGAGGCAAGAAAATCTCATTTCATACGATTTGTCACTCTCCGATTAAGTCTTAGTTTTCCCTGTTTTCACTGTCTGCTTCTCCATCCCTTTCTCCCCCGCCTCCTCTCACAATTCCCAGATTGTGCTTTAAACAACAATACCACCCCTGAAAGGCTGTTATGCAGATTCATGAATACATAATTCAAAATCGAACCACCACAACGCTTGCTCTTACTTTTTAACCCCATTGTCAGCTGAGGGGAAACGGTCGGGAACAACAGCAGACGAGAGAAATATGACACACGCAGGTTTTCCCACAGCCTTTAGCCCCTTCGCCATTCTAATCCTATTGAGAAGGTCCGTGCCCAGAACACAATGCGGGATCCCCAGCGGGGCCCGGAGCGCCGGCTCCGCCGCCGCCCGCCCGGCCGGGCACGGGGCGCCCGGGGCGCAGCTGCCCGTTGCCATGGGGACCGCGGCCGAGGGCAGCGCCGGGCACCCCGGCCCGCGAGGGAAGGGCAGGGGCGGTGCCCAGCGAGGGCACCTCCGCCTTGATTAGCCTGCCTACGATAATTTCGTCTGAAACGAAAGCCTTCAGACTGGATGGAGTAAACCGCTCGGAACCAGAAATGAATGTCAGATGTATCTTGAGCAGTTTTTCTTTTTTTTTCCCTTTTTCCTCCAGCATCAGACAAAAAACATATTTTTGATCTAGATTTTTCAGGGCAGGATAAACCGCTTTGATTGAAATCATCCAAGTCTGGCCTTAGAAGACAGAGCCACTGTGTTAGCTGGATTTGAGAAATGCACTCATTTATTATAAAACTGTTCAGACACTCCAGCAAGCAAAACTACGTCATTGAACAGATAGCTTTCACTATAAACGAAAAAACAAAAAAAATACTATATTCGTATCCTAGGGCTCATAGTAGTTTGCTTCCTCCTGTTTATTTTCTCCTGCCTTTTTAGGGCTAGTTTTAGAGAACTCCAAGAAATAAGGTTTTAACATCAGTGGCTTCCAATAGAAGCCATTGTGGCAATACACCTTCAAATCAAAAGCAGCTCTTCCCGTTTAAAGATTAAATACTGTATTTTGTCTTCCAATAACATGTACCTCAGGTAGACCAAACCACAGCACACTGTCACTTGTAATTTGGCTCTGCACAATACGCTGCTTTGTTAACTTGCCTAACAACCCAAATGGAGGCATTGTTATCTATAAAATAGCCCCTTTAATTTAGCCAGTAAAAGACTATTTCTGATTAGTGTCAGATCAATTTAGTGTTCTTAATAATTTGCAGAGGTTTTTCAGAGAGCTCTGTTCTCCTCTGAAGACCAAAGTACACTTAGCCCAAAGGTAATTTTGGCCACTTAAATTAAACCACAGTAGCTGTGTGCCTTTTTGCCTATTTCCAGACAACTAGAGTCAAAGCAAGTACAGAAACTCTTTGGTGTTCTGTGAAGATCCTGCACAAGTGAATCAGATAACAACTCTTTAGCTATTGGATTAATAGATTGTGAAAAGCCTGTCTCTAAAATTCAGCACAAGCATTTCTAATGGTCTATAGAGAAGTGAATGATGAGCTGATTTTTATTAAGTTTCACACAAAGGTGAATTAGTGTCTTTCACTATGGCAACGGCAATAAAAGGATATAGAATGACTCCTAAAGGTCCTGGCTGTCTGGGGAAATTGGTTGACATTCTGCAAGGCTATTCAACCAGGAAAGGATTTTATTATGTGTACTTCCCCCAGGTTGACTGTTCAAATCACATGCTTTATTCCAGTCAGTCTCCTATCCAGGAATGGGACAGAAAGAGAACAGGAAAAAGAGAGTTCATCCCGCCCCCCAAAACAGTGGATTTATGAGCAGAAATGATCCTGTTAAAATGAGGGGAAAAGACATGGTCAGTTGCTACTTGCTCAGGCTGTAGAGAAAAAAAGGACAGGAAAAACACCAGGACAAAGCCATGTTGAGGCTTCCCACTAGCTCAGGCAGAGATTAAGTTTTGCTTCATCACCTAATTCTGTGAACGGCATACCTGGAGATACAAGATGCCTGATGCAGGGACAAATTACATTTTAAGAACAGGAGTTACACTTTATGCCAACCAAAAATCCAACACATCAACGGTGTCTTACAGCTGCTATATTTTGTTTCTCAGTAGATTAACTATATGATGTTTTTCCCTTAAAACTTCAATGTTATTTTTTATTGATCACTGTGTTCATCTAAAGACGCCATTAGCCAGTGACTTGGTTAATGATACCACAAAATATAGAAAGAGCATCCTAATTTACACTCTGAAGGGAGTGAATAGGGAATAAAACACAAAAGACTGAACATATAGGCTAGCGAATGTTACGTTGCTGAGGCAGGTTCCTATACTGTGCTTTTGCCTTCATTGGTGATCCTTGTACCTTTTGTCTACTTGGCAAAATATAGTTGTATTTGCTCTACTTTCAGTTCATACACTCCATTAATTTGATATAAGAATGACTCTTAAAATCTTGCATGAGCCCATCATGTACTTCAATTGTCCTCTGCCTAATTCAAGCTGTTGAATTCTTCCCTATTGACTTCAACAGGCTTTCAGTCTGTTTAGGCACACAGTCCTACATTCCTCATCTGCTCCCACAGTCCTAATAGGCATATAAATTTTTTCATTCAATCATAGGGAGGACCTTCGGAGGTCACCTGGTACAATCCCCTAGTATCTAAACATTTCCATTCAGCTGTCTATTTTTTAAATTTGTCAAAACTCTCTTGTAATTTGTCCCTGGCCTTCACTTATCTGTCATCTTCTTGATAAAAGCACTGCTTGGTGGACTTTCATTCTTCCACAGCACTAAATAGTAGTTCTTTGCACTTTCCTACAATCACTCATCTGAAGAAGTCAGAGTTCTTGTAGGAGTGATTAAATACCATTCCTCCCTGTTTTACAGAAAGAAGGACAGTAACTTGGATTAAGTGACTTGGCAAATTCATCTTGTCAAGACTTCCGCCCCATGCGTTAGTGATATGCCCAGCCAGGCAGCAGTGCGCACAGGACTAGAACAGAGTATCATGGCAGTGCTGGCTCTGTAGAGCCTTTGCAACCACAGGAGACCGAAAACCACTTCATCAAAGTGTACGCAAAACGGAACAGTATGGAGTGACCAAAGGAGGAGGAAGAAACTTTCAGGAGTGTTCTAGGTCACAGCTCTGGGGCACTAATCAATAAAAATAAAAAGTAATCTCCTCCTTACCCTCCCCCCACCTCCAGAAATATTCTATACCTTTTAATTTTATTTCTTCTGAAATTGATAGAAGCTGAGGAGAAAGGCATTATCTGTCTTTGTTACTTTTTATTCACTCAAATGCACTGGACACTGACCAACTCTCTTAGCTCCAACTTCATTATGTTGTTACCTTAAGTGAAATTCTTCCAGACAGTTTAAAAAATGAATTGTTAAGTGGTCCAGAGTCACTTGTTCTTTCTACAGTGCTATCAATAGAACATGCACTTAAAGCACAGATCTCTCAAATACAAGGAAAAAAACTTTCAGAATAGCAGCTGCACACTGCATATGTGCTATGTTTATGGAAAGAGTAAACATGAAAAACAGACACATTTGGTTTTAATTCACTTTGACTGACCCAAGGAGTCCTCCCCAGAGAGAACAGTCAGGTCAGCCCATAAATTTTCAAATAAGTGTGCATGATTTTAGCTGCCTGTCTGCTATTAAAAGGCCAGAAAGTTGTGCAGCTAAGGATTTCTGAGCAGGCATATCATAAAGACACCAGTAGGAACCGGCATATTTGTGGACTATTTCACAAAAAGGTCAGCCATTGTATTGGCACATACCATGGCTCAGATCAACAGACCATCTAAAATCCTGCGTCAGTAGAGAGAAATACCTCGCCTTACAGGAGGCAAGAGTCAGAGGCTCAGACATAACACATTGAATAATATCTTACTCTGTAAGGAGCCTCACCAAAGCCAACAGATGAAGTCATAGACTAAGATACTATTCAACACAGCTATCACAATTCAATCCATGATTACAGATTCTGGGATAATGTTCCCCCTCCTTCCCTCCACCCAAGTTTTAGACAAGTTAAGGAATTTTCCCACAGAAGAGTAACCTTTCATTTTATCTTAGTTCTTTATTGTAACATAAATGTAGAAAATCCTGAAACAGGTGCCAAAATGTGGTCCCATTAATTACAGTCAAAATATTGTAAATCTCAGAGTCCTTCATAGCAACCTACATTGCTGGACCCACACTATGATGGCCCGGCTGTCATGGAATCCACTTTCACGAAACACTTGTCATGTGCTTAACCTTAAGCATCTGTTTATGTGCTCTACTGAGCCCAAACCATGCAGTACAACTGTTCCCCAGAAGCAGTGTCTTTGACAGTGGAGCTATGCTACTTTACACCAGCTGGTGTTATCACTATATAATAGTTTGATGTGTGGTGCTTTTCTATTTAGCTTAGTTCTGGCTTCATCTTCATTGACACTTCACTCTTCACTGACATGCAGAGTAACAATTTTGGCCTGTCTTTAAGGCAATGAGTGTCATTAGACAAAAAAAAAAGGGGGGGGGGATACAAATGCATGATGCCTCCCCTCATGCAACTAGATAACTTGGTTCTGATTTACTGCCACTATCATGATTTCACAACACCAACAACCCAACATTTTCCTTTGTTGAATTTGGGGTGGGGTTTTTTGTCCTTCTGTCAACAATGTTGACAATACTGGTGTTACTTTAAAACATGCTTAAGTGATACCTAATTCAGGTCTCTTGCATCGCTTTGAAGTCTGAAAATCCTAAAATCACTTTCAATACAGATATAGCTGGAAGCATGGAAAGACAGCCCCCGACGTACACCAGTTTATTTTAATTCCCCAAACTCAAGCCAACTGCTCTCAGTAATATTCCACTGAGGAGGTGATATTGATGAAGCTCCACCAAATACAAGAGCAAAATCACTTTTTTCAATTATATGTTTTTAACAATTCCAAAACGAGTTCCATCATGTGACAACATCTTGAATTAATTGAGTTATGGGCAATCCTCATTCTTTGTGTGTACTGAGATGTAGGAAACACAGATGCTGTCTGTTTAAACTGTCAAACTAGTTTCCTGATGGTAGCAATCATGTCTGCTACAGACTGTTGGTTTAGCAAATATTGTGAATGCAAAGTTGGAACATGTGTGCAAAATATTCCAAACTATAAACATGAGAATCATTAGAAGCTCCTTGAAGGACTCTACCATGAATACAAGAAGAGCTGTAACTGCTCTGGCCATTTTGTTGAAGGGTATCAGGAAGGCTTTTGTATTTCAATTATAAGCACACTTACTGCAAAGGCTTCATTGCCCAGAACAGGAGACCCTCGCTTAGAACTCCAGACAACCAATCAAGAAGTTGGAACATAAAAAGCTAGTCTTCCGTTTCTCTTGGTTCACATCAATAGCAAAATGTATACTGCAAGTAAGAGAAATCTCAGACCTTGCATCTAATGGCCAGATACCATCCTTCCACACACACTTGTATTAAGTGAAATTTCTGAGAAGTATGACAAGCATGAGATGCTTATGGGCCAGACAAGACAAAGTTACTATTCCAGGTGTGCAGAAGGGGAAGGGACAAGAGCATCTGTGAAAACTTTCAGAAAAGGGATGCCATCAGAAGAAACATTAAGTAATTCCAAAGGCAAGTCCAACTTTGTGTGATTATCCTACTAAATGCATGAAGTCAGAGGCCATACAATTCAGACAAACCACTGAGCTTACCAATTCATCTTTTACTCTAACGTTAACCTTTTAAGAAGGATAAGTGTTTACAGCTTTTGCTCTAGTACGTGGGGTTTCTTGATCCAGCTGATATTAATCTCCAGTAAAAACAAGATACATAGACAAATATTTGTGGCCTTTGTAGTACCATTAAGTGGTTCAGGAGATTCTAATCCTGACTGGATTTACTATAAGATATACTAATGAACAATGACATAGAAAGGATTCCAGAGGTTGGCATAAGAGCTGAAAACCTCTTTCAAGTTATGTCAAAATTAAACATTTTGTTAAACATCCAACTATTACTACACAGCACTAGCCATGCAGTAATTAGTAAGCAGTAGTTCAAAGGAGGACAGCCTGCTGGCTTTTAGAACCACTGTGTCATTTCTGCTCAATGTAGAATAAGAAAGAATCCTTCTGAAATCTGTTCAGAAAAAATCTCATCCTAGCTAAAGGCTTGTGGCGAGAGATCTCTATCGCCTTCTGCAATGTCAAAGGCAACTCCAGACAGAAGAGTAAGAGAAGGAAAACTAAGTCCCAATATTCTCAGCAGATACAGCGGCCAGGGATGTGTGTTGTTTCTTGACTCAATGCATAAGGTTTGGAGCATTTTCAAGAGTGAACAAGCTTGAGCTTTAATGTGTTGAAGGAGTCTTCCCACATTCAAGACATGAGAAAGCAAAACTATCTTCTGTTAGCAGCAAGGAGAACATTTCTTACATCCAGAAAATCTTACCGTGATACTTTCTTCCTTACTTCTGAAGCATAAATTGAGGGATATAATTTATCTGGAGTATGGTCACAGTATAATACTGTAAAGTGTATTTTACACTTTTTGATTTTCCTGAACTTTTGAAAAAAGTGGAGTCATTGCTAAAGGCCTCAATAACTACTTAAAAGCATGAAACCATTCTGCACTCAGTGGTTTAGATTTTTACAGTGGGTCACCTGCCACACAGTCACAGAAAGTAAAATTCAAAATGATGGGATATTGTGAGACTATCAAAGCACTTTGAAGTGCCAGCAAATTGAAAAATTAAGGTGCCCACGGGGAGAGCCATGACATTGTAGAGCTCTAGCTCCAAGGTATTTTGGATCAATGTACAATGTGTTGTTCATGGGAGTTACTGAAACAATTACAGCTGTCCTGTTGATTACCTCTGTTTTCTACCATAAATCAATAGATTCTTAACTGTAAATGTCAATGTGGTCTTTCTTTCCTGCCTAAGAGGTCACTCTGCAAGGTAATAATGAACACACATACCTGACTACATATACTTTTGAATCATTAGCTACAGATAAATGTATCAACTTCTAAAAAGTCTAAAGAATTAAGAGAGGTCTCTCATGTGGTGGTAGGGGGAACCCAAGCAAACAAAAAAAAACACCTGAGGACACTGCAAAGACACCAAAGGAGATGCGAATGGAAAAAAATGACACATTAAACTCAAAATTTTCATGCATAGAAAGTGCTTCCCCATTTATACAAGGGAAGTATATTTTGACAACTTCACTCCTTTGGGTAGAGCTGGTTTCTGTTAGGAGAGTTCATCTGTATCAGGAATATTCACTCTTGCTTTTGGCAAGTAACATTTTTGTTTTTCAATGTTCTTCCTTTTCCCATCATGAAAATAATTTTTTTACAATACAAGACCTTAAATAAAAGAAAAATACAGATTTAATATATTAAAAGCAGAATAAAACAAAAGATACATATCCTCAATTTCATTACACTGCATTGGGATTCCTGGAATCTCTCTTCAGTTAAATAGGCCCATGAATGTAGGTTTTAAAGGACCACCAGCTGAAGAAAGTACTAACGTGGAGTGAAGAGTGCCAGTAATGAGACAATGGGGTGATGCATGATGTCCAGTGCAGCTGAAGCTGCTCCCATTTGAATGAGGTGGAGAACTGAAGTAACTAAAGACTATATAGCATGCAAGTAAAAGTGCATTACTAGCCCCAGTGGCTTTGCTGCCAATTTCCACTTGGCGTAGCTACATTTCATTCACCCAAATGCCCCCTTGAAATACCAGCTGAATACAGGTGTATTTCTCACTTCTTGCCTTAAACTGCTGAATAGTTTTGTCAGACTGCTGCCATGTTTATTTTAGCTGAGATGGCAGAGTCCCCATGTCTCCCTTATTTACAACTTGGTAAGATTGTTCTAATGTATTCCTGTTGGAAATGCTCTGATATCTTATAATAATAAAAGAAGCTATAGAAATACTATTGTCCCGCAATGCTATGGAACATTCCCATTTCTCATGACAGTAATGTCATGAGACAGGACAGTACCTCTCCACAAAGGTACTTTTAGGAGATGGAGGCTACAAACCTTACAAATTATACAAGCTTCTAAGGGTGCTAAAACAGCAATAAAAATATACAATAACCAGCAAGCCAAATGTGATTTGAAAGGCCTGCAAGGGAGAAATCCTCTGTCTCCTAAAGGCTAGGATGCATCTTCAAGCACCGTAGACCTTTGAGAAGAGAACTCCACTTCCTTCACATTTTCTGCCTTGTTCCAGGAAAGCAGTTATTTACTCCTCGTCTGTTCTTCACGTAAATGACTATCCCTGCACTAGCCCTGCTCAGTCGGAAGTAGAGGAGATGCAGATCTGCCTCTACGTATTCCTTAACCACTCATTCTAGAGACGCAAAGGGAGAGTAAACACCTTTTGTTTATTTTGTAGCACTAGGGTGCAAAGTCCTAGTAGCTTTGCATGCAAATGCCCAGGAGATTCTTTCTGTGCAGTACTGTCACACAAATTCCAACTTCATTTTATGAAGAAAGATCATCTTACACAGAAAGAAAAAAGCCTCTTAATGGAAACCGCACTTGCAGGTTATGAACTTCAAGATGTTTCAGCTCTGACATAACAGATCAGCTCCTGAATTTGCAAAAGGTTGCTTAGCCTTTATCTTACTGACCTCACTGGTGGGTTTGCAAATGAGTCTGTAGTGCTAATTTTGATGAGGTGCTGAGGCTTCAGCTATCATGCCAGTTTATGTAGGCAAAGTGAACACCATGAAAGAGTAAAGCTAAGTCCAGTTTCTAAAACTTAGAAATCCTCCTAATGTAGCCCTCAATTCTACTCTTATGCTTCCTTCTCCACATAACTGCATGGAAGATGGCTTAGAGAGGAGTATTAACAAATAATCTAGAATTTTATAGACTGCATTTAGGGACACATGCAGCATATGCCACAGCAAAGCTTCTTCAAGGCTTTTGGATACTAGAATGGTATTTGTATGAAAAATAATAAATAATTTAGAATTTTGAAGCTTGTTTTTTAAACTGATCTGCTTTTAACTGGTTTCATCTTAAGCATTAGAGAAGCAAATATTACATTCACAAAACAAATCGGTTACCATGCCATTGGCAATAAGGGAAAGCATTGCAGTCTCTTGACCTCCAAGTCTGCTATGTTAATAGAAATCTTATTTTGACAACATTTTATGCCCTGTGTAGGTGCGAAAGAAATTTTGACTTCAAAACAACTTAGGTTAAAAAAAAAAAAAGATACATTTAAGGAGAAAGCAGGAAAATAATATAAATTTGTTTTAGCTTTCACATTCAGTGCAGTGGAAACCTTGCAAAAACCTCTACTGACAATGAAGATTTTAGTGGGGGTATGAACTAAGCGCCGATCCTTTATGATAAATGTATTTGATTTAAAAGATCATTTGGCTGCTGAAAAGAGAGGGCCTTAACAAGAAAATTGTCAAGCTGCAAGTAACCGAAAATGTAACTGCTCAGTTAACTGTTGATGACTGCAATACATGCATCTTTTTTGACGCAAGAATCAAAAGATGTAAGCACACTTTATTCGTTTTTGGAGATAGTATTTTCTCCTGAGATGCACTGATTTAGCTGTTGCAATCCCACTGAGAAAATATAAAGCAGCCGTCAAAAAGCACGAAATGAACAGCAGACTAACTTTATTAAGGCTCTTACTGAACACAGTTTGATATAAATTAATGAATCTACAACATGAAAAGGAATAGCAAAAGTTAACCAACCTCCGTAACCTCAAGAGTATTTCAAGATAGGTAATTCTGTCAGCTGCTCCCTCCTTGAAATGCTCCACAGTGCTTAATTTCAGTAATATAATAGTAGTATAACTAATCTAATAAACCTCATGCTAAAAAATCTAGAATATTTGTCTTGAAATAGCTTTTAATCCTTATTTCTAATAAATTTGTGCTTCATTCAACTAATGAATTACAGAGCTTTGCCACCTGACAATGATTTTTTTCCTGACATGCCACAATTAGAGCAGAGCAAATAAAAATAAAAATAAAACACAGAATTGCTGATAAAAGATGCAGATAATTTAGATATTCAGACAACAGTTAACATCAGTGCTACTATGAACTATGCAAGCTGGAACCTGCCCTCTGGTGGCTGCAGATTCATAATGATTAAGGAGAGGAAAAACAATATGTTTGCTGGTATAGTAAGGTTGGATTCTTTACCATATCTAATTGAAGTATGGTAAATAAACAGAAAATTTGGATCTACGTTAAACAGAAGATTCAGTTAGAATAGCGACTACTATTTTGAAAAAGCAGCATTTGCTGATGTAAAACACTGGAATAATTATTCCCTTTGATTACTGGGGAACCACTAAAAGAAGATGCGGACCAATGGGAGAATATATAAGCGCATGCAGTAAGATATTTAGAAAACATGGCTACTTGGAGAGATGGAAGTAAATGGGTTTGCTTAGGTTAGAAAAAAGAAATGGCAGGTAAACCAACAATCTTCTAAAACATTTAGAGCTGTTGCAAAGAGGAACCTAAGTGATTGTTCTTCACATTCACTAGGGTAGGACAAAACCAACCGGGTTTATTTGAAACAAAAAGTACGAAGATTAGATATCAGGTATTAAACCCTTTTAATTATAAAGGACACTATAACTGCAGAAAGTTACTCTAAGGAACTCGGGGAACTTCCCGCACTGGAGATTTCTTTAAAAACAATTAGATTAACATCTCTTATGGATGGTTTATGTGTACTTCCCCATCTCAGCCTGGAGAACAGAAGAGAGGGGAGAAGCAACAAATGACTCTTTGGAGTCCCATCCAGGATATACTTTTCTGCTCTTATATAGGCATGGAATGAGAATTTCAAAAGAATTCATGCAATTTCATTCCTTAACCCATGCTTTCTGCTTAAATGTAGTACGCTGACCTGCTTTTTTCCTTAATATTCCACAAGGCTGTATTGATGCTTCCTGGACAATGGCAATCACACGCTACAGAGAAAGTGAAATAAATGAAGTATGATGCACTTATTTTGAAGTCTAACAGACTATAAAAACTAAAACCTGCCTTTTCTGAAGCACAGATGTTGCAAACTGACTATCCCTGTGAACTCTCCTCTCTTCTCACTAAACAGACTTTCTAACACTTTCTTTTGCCCTGATACCAATCTCTTGACATGACTTTCAACAGACGTGTATTATGTGTTAAAAGTGAAGTGGAAATAATTGATGGGAAGCACTAATATCTGATGAGAACAGTTATAACAAGTTCTGTTATAAACTTAAGCATCAAAACAGTAAAAAAGACAGAAAGCTCTTGAGCTATTAAGTCAATGTTCATTACTCAATTTATCTAAGGAGATTAGTAAGAGCTACTGGTTTCAGAGTTGAGACTGTTTCACATTAATATTAATTTTAATATATCAATATATTAAATATTAACATAATAGCAATTATAGCAATATGTTAATATTAAATATTAATTATAAATATTGTTTAATATAATGTTAAATTTATATTAGACAGCGTGTTTATAATTTTTATATGATAATTTCACATATTTACTTTCATATATATGCTTATTCCATATTCTTAGGAAACAAAACTTGCAAGATGACCTTTAAATATGCTATAAAATACATATAGTGGATTAAGATAGAGAATATTTATTTAGGAATCTATGGATCACAAATACAACCTGGATACTATGTTTAGCAACAGCACAAGTTATTACTGTCTGCATCCTGTAAACAATGTATTTTGGCCTCTACATCATACATTAACACCCTCTTATGCATTAGCATAATGCTTACGCAGTTCTACTCATGACATCTTCAGCTTAATAAGTGTTTGTGTACTTGGGCACTTATTCACCCTGCTTTAAAAAAAAATAATTACATAGAATGGGTAGCTTATTATAACTAAATCATCTGGTTAGCAGCTGCTACCACTGTAATTAGATGGCCTTATTTATACTATTTGTTTTCTACAGTGCATTTTATTTACCTGGTAAGAGTAAAACCTGTCCCATTACTAAAAGCAAATCACATGGCTCCTTACCTGTTAATTCTTCTTGGGACAGCAGCCACCTTCAGTTCTTCTCTTTGCCAGATTTGTGTCTTCTCTCTAGCAACCTCTCCATAGCTTCTCAAGTTTGATTGTGGAACACAGCTAATCACTCTAACCTCCTAAGGATAACCAATATCAGGGCTTGGAAAATCTCCATCACTTCAGCTGATTTGAGAAAGTCAGGTTATGTTTCCACTTGCCAAATAATCTGGCTTTCTATGCTCAGTATGTGACATTATAAGCAAGAGGCTCTGAAGATGCAGCTTTATAAACACATTGGGTACGATATGTGTCTACGATGCTTTGGGAAGCACTAAAGACTTCCCTGAAACGTGGTGGAGTGAAGATCTCTGTCTGAAGTATTGTTTACACCCTTTCAAGTGCATAGCTTTTGTTGGGGGGATGGGGGGCGGAGAGGAAGAGAGGGAAAGACTGATGGGGAGAGTATATAATACACGATTGAAGGATTATCTAGGATGACCAGAATGACAGTGAATTTGGAAATACATGGCTAAAGGAGTGCATAATCAGGCTGATAACTTCCGAAAAATCACCTGGCAAACATTACAACAAAATTTCAGAAAGTGTTGCCAGTAGGCTCCCTGAAGGAACAATGGAACAGAAAAAAATAAATGCCCTCAGGAAATCTGATCTGAAAGAAGCCTTGTAACTACTGTGTACTGGATCACTGTAAGCCTTGGTTCACAAAGCTGTGAGCCACTGTGGCACTGGCATTTGACAGAATTCCCATTCAGGAATCTAGAATCAGCTGGAATTCTGCCCCATTCAGTAGGAAAACAAATCAGTGTTTGGTTTGCTTTGTGGAGAAGAAAATATAATCCAGACCTGTGTGTTGCTTGTTGGACTGCTTATTTCAGAGAAAGCAAAATTTCAGCTAACTGGAAATGGTACAGCCTAATTACAACAAATAGTTAGCCTTACCTCCTCTCCATTTCTGAAAAACCTACCTCTGTTTTATTCTATTCACTATTTTATTCTATTCACAAAAGAATTATAACTTGTGTCAAAGCATACAGGTAAACTATTTGTTAATCTGGCTAGCCATAACTGAAATTTAATTTTAAAATATGGGCATACATTTTTGAATTCATAAGTATACCTTCTAATTACTGCTGTTCTTTGACTTCTCTGGTTTTGCTGTTCACTGGACACGGTACAAATCAATTAGCCTGGTAGTTTAGCAAAAATAAGACAGAAGCTACTATACTCAGAGCTATTAATTATTTATAATAATTCACAGAGACTGGAAATAACTTTATTTTCTATACTTACATGTCAAAGAGGCCTGCTGAAAAGCAATTACAAACTCTACATGCGAGTTCTTTTGCATTTACTGAAATTTGTTGATGCTGGAAATGAACAAGCTCCCCATTTATTTCCAATTAAAACAAAGCATGGTATTTTTTAGCAAAGGTAACAGCTCTGCATTTTCTTACCACCTTTTTATGCTCATTTAGCAACAAGTAATAGAATAAGGCAACCTTATTTTGGGGGAGTAATTCTCACAAACAAATTAAACTAAAAAAACTCTCACTCCTTCATAAAATATTTTGTACTAAATTAAATATCTCTAACTTAGTAATTCTCAATGACAGCACCTTATTAAATAAAATAAAAATAGTGGTGAATTTGACTGAAATAATTAATAGACTTGATAGACAAAAATAGTGGTGAATTGACCAAAGGAAAAGGCAAAACTTACAGAACTTCATCCTCAGGACTCTATTCCATTTTTAAAATAAGAATATAGTGCAGTATTTTTTCAGAGCCGATTACTAATTTCCTTCTAAAATAACACTAAAAAAGAGAGTCAGATCTCAGCATATTAGATCAGATGAACAAATCTAGCTGATTTGTTCATTCAATTTAGGAGGCTGAGATTTGATTCAGTATTTTAAATTTGAGTTCAACAAGAATCAAGAGCCCACTCTGTGGCAGTACGGCAGTTTCAGTGTAGGTCCAAGAGCGAAAGCATCATTTCAGAATTCACAGGAAATGGTCATCTACCATTTAGTTGTCACACTAATGACAACTTCAAGCTGTATTCAATTTTCACTTTTATACACATCTCACTTTAACTGTAGGCCTTGCAAGTTCCCCAAGAAGAGAAACAGAACATCAGAAAGAGCCTAATGAGTATGTGGAGGGCATATCAGTAGGAAACACTTGGCACAAAGCATGGAACTCTTCAGAACTCTCCGTGTCAGCCCAAGTCTGCTCCCTTCGAATTTAACACAAATTTTATCTATTAATTTCAACAGGAACACCGTGAGGCCATCATTAAACAGTTTCGATAATCTTCAAGATTTTGAAAGTCATAGTGGAATTCTTCTGTGCTCTTTAACTTTATATCATATTAGAAGGTTCCCTCATGTGTTTTGTTTTTAAGCTATATGGGCATCATTGCCTTTCGACACAGTGCATAGGCAGAAAATGTTATACTTTTTGACATTTCATTGAATGGAGAGGGTATTTCTCTCCCTTTCCTCCCCACCCCCAATAGGAACTCTTTATAAAAATGTTCATAAATAATATCTGACTCTTTATAAAAATGTTCATAAATAATATCTGGTGGTTCTCCTGTGGCTGTAGATTGAGATAAAACACGGACAAACTAGGTATTACAGTTCCAGATAACTGATCAACACATACTAGATATAATGCTGACAAAAATAATCAATTTTGTTGCAGAGGAGTAAATTAATGCAACAAATCCCAATTAACACAAAATAACTTTTTTAAATTACTGTTGAACCTGTGTTCAATACCAATATTATAATGATCAAGCAGATATGAAAAAAAAAGTTAGATCTGCAATGCACTTGAGTCTCAAATTCTTACTCCCATTCCACATAAAAATCAATGATCAATAATAAAAATACTAACTAAGTGTTTAAAATGAAATCAAGCCCTCAAAGTGCAGGAGAAGTAAACCTCAAAGATTAAAGTCAAATTTGATTTCTTTCTAGAGAGGAAAAAAAACCCCACCTTTACACATTCTCTAATAGGAATCATTTTCTTCAAAGACTAATGGGAAAATTCTAGTTGGTATAGGGTAAATACAAGTCCATGTTATCCAAGAAGTAAGCAAATTATAAATGCAATGGGGTTGTTATGATATTGTAATGTATAACTGAAACATACAAGAGTATATTTCCCCAAATTCCTAAAACTTGTATGACTTGATGCTGACACAAAAACTACTAATGATAACATTCAAATATCAGATAAAGTGCTTTGACAAAGCATCACAACTTTCTGTGTTTCCAACGATAGAAATACTTAGTAAAATATTATTAAAGTTGTTAACCTGTGAGTGCTGCAACATAAATGAAAAAGTCACTAAAAACCCAGATATATGATATGCAAGTTTCCCCATACAATGCTGCAGAAAAAAATGCAACATAAAATCATGTGATTTTGGAGCAGAGTTCTGAAATGTGCACTAAAGAGCTACAGGATAAACCTCCCCAAACCTGTTTCACATTAATGATGTGCATTAAAATATCCATTGTTTTCAGGCAAAGGATAAGGCTTATCCGCCCCCCCAAAAAAAAGAAAAAAAAAAAAAAGAAAACTTGTGCCACTTGGCTGTGTATCTTTGGTAAATTAATAGATTAATAGTGCAACTATTCTGTTTCATCTCTAAAGGGGAAAGTTTTCCAAAGCACTGCATCCCCCACCACTGAGAATCTACTATGAATTCCTAGGATCTCAGATACTAACCTACTATTTCAAACAAATGAAGAACATGCAGTGTAAAGTAATATTTCTACCTATTTTTAAATATACTATTGAAGCAGAATTAAACAATGCCAAATTTCACGTTAGAAAGTAACTGCACATTTCAATTCTCTTGCAATAGTTCAGAAGCATACAAATCGGAGCATAGATTTCATGGCAATTTTTAATAATTGATATCCAAGGTGCTACTTGAAAACATTTGTAATTAAAGTATTGTTAGTCTAGATATAGTTAACCTTTGTCTCTATAAAAAAGACACCTGTTTTTCATTTTGCTTAGATGCTTAGAATTATTCAAAATGCAAAGAAAGGCTAGAACTACGTAATTAAAATATATTGCAAGCATGTTTATCTAAGCTTATATTGCTAAAGCCTTATTGTATTGTCAGAAATTTTAATGGAGTTTGCCTTTAAATAAAGCACCATGTATTCACACAAGCCTAGATATATACCTGTATTTTATGCTGCTATTTTAATAGGCATACTAACACACAACTATATTACATATCATCCAGTGGCAGTGCAATAAACTGTGGTGTCACTGAAGTGCCATTTAATGATTTTTCAACTTCTAAACAACAACATTCTTTCTGAACAGGTCTGTCCGACCAAACTTGCATATTGGTGAACGCTGGCTTCATCACTTGGCCCCTTCCTTCTTTTCTTATACACGCTGTAAGGCATTATGGTTCCCTTGTGAAGTACTCTGACTCTGCCCAGTTCCTTAATACGACCATCATCAACTGCAAAAAGAATTAGAGAACACAAAAATTAGTTATATATATTGTCACTGTGATCTTAATTTATGCAACTAAGTTCAATATGCATACTGAAAACTACATGAAGTAATAAAGCTAATCTACAGATGAATATTGTGATAAAGCAGAGCTGATAAGCAGATTCCTTTACTTGAATTATGGTTGGAAATAAATCCTAGATTGCAAAGTATGCGTGATGTGGTGGAGGGAAATCATACGTCACCCATTTCTAATGGTGATATATAGTGTTTCTGAAAGTACCTCTACTGTTATATTTTAAAATTTGTGTTCATTTAAGGCTCAGAGTCCCATACCAGAAATGAAACTGTATCTGGGAAATATTTTCAAATACAACTGTCTAGGAAAGACTTCCTATAGTTGCCCCATTGCATTTAATTACTATGCCATTTGCAAAACTATCAGCACAGAACGCCCCCCTTCCCTGATTGTGAAAAGTATCTAAAATACAGCAAGAAGCCTCCCCACTTTTTGCCTTAGGTAAGCATAAGCCAATAAACTATCGTCTCAGATTTAAGCCCCCCCCCGTTCCCCAGCCCCCAACCTTTTCTCCTCTTATACTTGTTTCTCAGTTTCTGTAGTAGAATGAGGCTAAACACATGCCCTTACTTATTCCACGTTTGATCCTCTAGCCCTGCAAACCAATGATTAGAGTTTGTAGGGCAAGCACCAGCTGGGTGGGCCAGACACAATACCTTAAGCTGTCAAAGATATACACACCATAGCTGAATCTTATTAACCTAACCTACAGAAGCCTTGTGACTTAAAACTAGAATTATATACATAAGAACACTGTTGAACAAGTTAAAACTTCCCTTATTTGTACAAATCCAATTGATGCTGCTATTGCAGAATATTAATTTTATATAGCTGCTGCGTGTCAGAAAAATTGGCTCTAGAGTCCTAGAAAACTCTCTGAAGAAAGTGAGTGAGCAAGCCACGTGCCTGAGGCAGTTGCAGGAAAAATTAATAAAATTATTACAAAATACTGGTAAAAAGTTTTGGACTTTTCTGAACTTCAGATTTTAATAGCCAACAATGTAAGAGCCACCTTAAACACAGAGGTTGAAATAGGACTTTGAAAGTTGAAGTATATACATTCAAATTATAAGAGAGAGAAGAGATGCTTACTAGAATGCCAGCATCTGGGACATAAGCTCAAGCGTTTTTTTTGCATGAGGAGACTATTCTGACCGGAAAGACAGTATGGGTAAGTATAAATGTTCAGCTTTATGCACTGTATCAATCTCTACCCTAAATTAAAATATATATTCATGTGCTTGTTTCATTTAAGTTATAATATTTCAGGCTCTCTCAACTGAATCTGAATGGTATCCATTCTACACCTTTTCCCACTTAACACCTGCAACGAAGTCTTCTGCTGATTCATCAGTTGACTCAAAATCAAACCAACTGCTGTGGAAAGCCAAATAATCTTAATAGCTACATCATGGCCAAAAATAGTTTTTAACTATAAGAGGGTAAAAGATATAGAACTTTTCCATCAAGCTTTGCAAATGGCATTAGATCCTAAGTACAGATGATGTGTGATCAGCTCTGGCAGGTGAATTGGTCACAAAGTTCAGTCTTGCCTTGTTTTACATACCTGAAATGTACTAAAGACTGAAAAAATTAGTTCATCTATTTCTCCTGTGTAAGTAATCTTTGGACTTGCCACAGATTACTTAAGTAATCAAGAACAAAAGGATGAGAGAGCCCATGTCTGGAAGAATATGAGGAAGTTTGTTAGATAAATCTCTACTCAAATGCAGCCCTTGCTATGGAAGAACTTAAAACTCACTTTTTGGCTTTCTTTATGCATTATAATGACAAAGTTGGTCATTAAATGCTTTTCTTCATAAGGCACTTTTAAGAATCTCCCTCTATTCACACAGAGAAATGTCTTATGAACATTTTTCTGCTGAATGCCTGAATTTAGTATGTGAAACCTAACAAAGCCTGCTTTACAAAGTTTAAAATGACTTCATTACTTTTATCTATGTTTTGATTCCTAACATGAAAGTACAATGTATTTCTTAAAACTTAAGAAGGAAAAAGTGGTTTGAAGGAAGAAAAACTGAGTAGTACATGCTAAGATTGCATTCTCCACTAATTATTGCTGGCACTTGCTTTACATAAACACCAAAGTAAAAAACACTTTGTTTTGGCTTTCTCCAACTCTTTGAAGTCCATTAGGCTTTTGATGCGTGGCCAATACCCTTCTGATACTCTAATGGGTTGTTTTTCTACCCATCCTACCTACTTTTCTATTACATTCTCTGTTCTGAAAGTTGACTGAGGAAAAAACTGCAAGCTTAGCTTGACACAGTGACAACTGTAGTTATTTTAACTCCGTAAATGGGAAAGTTTATATTTACTGCACCTCTAGGCTATTAGTTGGTGTCCTGAAATGGATTTATGCGAAGTCTAGCCTTCTTTAAATATCTCATCCCAAAAGCACCTTCAAAGCTGTCCACTACTGACTGTTGACACTCATTGCTCTTCAATTACACTGAAGCCTGATACACTGGATGAGTTCATCCTTTGGCTTGTAGTATTCCTGGCCCCAGATTCAATTTCTCATAGTAACTAAAGCTACTGTACCTTCAATTTCCCTACAGCCTCCACTGGTGCAGTTGAACTTTGTTTTTGTTGTTCAGCATGTGTTTTTATAGGCTTAGTTGACTTTTACTCATTACATCAAGCACAGTTGGTACATTATCCTCCTTGGAATCAGAATCATGCTAGCTCTACCTCTATAGCTATATTAAACGTAGTCATTACTACCAGGGTTCTAGCAAATCTGTTAAATACTGCAGCCAAGTATTTTCTGGGGGAGAAGTAAGGCTTGCCAAACTATGCTGTAGACCAATCCTTACTTGGATTCTAGCACAGCTTTCTAACAGAGCCCTTAGGCAGGTGAATGCTCTCCCAGGGTAATCAAGAAAGTCTAATATTCTCAAATATCTTGAAAATCATTGTAATATGAATACCTCAGACATGTTTTAAGCTAAACACAGACAGCGAGTTATATGCATACAGTATACACTTATAGACTTGGTAATAAGTAAAGTTTATCATCAGGAAGAGTTTAAAACCAAGTATGTTTGGTCTTATGAACTTATGTTTGATTGGTTGTATTTATACTTGTTCTACACACTAAGGTTGATTCCAAATTCTTTAAATAAGATTTGAAAGGCAGAAAAATAATGGTCCTCACAACTTCCACAATTTCTTCACAAAGATTATCTGTTCTAGTGAATATTGTTCACCAACTCCCCTAAAACTAAAAACTTACATGATAAAAACAACCTTCTGTAAAAGTACTTAAAATATATATAATTTTAACTTCATCTGAAAAAGAATCCTTCTACTGCAACTTTAAGTCACCACTAAACTAATCTCAGGTACATAGTTAAGCTTTTAGAGACAGTGAAAAGGAAGTTCTGTCACCACAATACCAAATCCATAAGTTAAAATTTAGTCAGCTTTCAAGTGCTACTGTTCTGGTGCCAACACCATATGAGTGCAGGAAAGTACTCTCTTTATTCATTTAAACCCCTAAGAGAATTTAATGGAAAATAAAAAAAGACTGGGCTCCAGCATTGTTTAAAAAAGAAATGACCCAACAAACAGGAAAAAAAAATCTGTTCCTGCTAAGCAGTACATGATAAAGTTTGTTTTATATGTAAGCAGGCAGCAACTGACCTCTAAAACCCCTCCTCTGTGTGACTGAAGCTGGGATAGAGAAGCAATCTCAATTCAAAATAATATCCTATAGTGTATTAAATAAAACTACGTTTTGAAAATAAGAAAAATCTCTATCTGTATTATTTTGTGCTTTATTAAAACAATTTCAGTTAGTGATTTCTGTTTCCTGAGGGACCCAGACTGACTGGGGTGGAACAATGTTACACCAACTTTACTCATTATTATAATTATTGAACATGACATTGTTAGCACTGAAAAAGCTTAAAAAGCATATTTTTCTTCCCTCCTCTCATTTTCTCATTTTGTAGTTCCTGAGTCTCCCACTAACCTCTGCCTCTCCTCACCAGTAGTCCATACATTAATCTCTATAAACCCCAAAACAGATAAAATTATGGGTTTGAAGACAAAGGGGCTTTTGCATTTACATAATTTCTGGATCTTCCTCTAGATTCAAGATGTAATTTATAGCTAGTTTGTTTTTTAAGGTTTGCTTCCTCACCCATCTCCCCACTCCAGTTCAACATAATTTACAGAACTTCTCCAAGTTTTAGAAGACTGTGCCACACTGCTCAGTTTCTAAGTGTCTTAAGAATTTTGCTCTCTCCCCTAAGTCCACATGTATCAATATGGTCTGGATGCCAGATACCTCTTACATAAAAAAAGCTTAACTTCAGAAAATCAATTCTGTTGATTGAGATTTCCTGTTGTTTTAAGGAACCAAGCAACTAACAGTGCCAAGGTGAGCTTAAGACAGCTATATTTGTCCAGGCCAAAGTCCACTTAGTCAAGTATCCCACCTCCAACAGCAAAGCAAATACCTAGAGCCGAGTACAAGAGATTCAGGCATCTCAGTAGAGCACAATGTAAAGCTCTGGCTATCCATATTATAGTGCTATTTAAAGATACCAAAACTGTCTTATGCTTCTACCTCATGTTTGAAAACTCTAGCAGAATTTTTATCTAGTGCTTTGTCTTCACACTGATTTGCAACAATTTTAAGTAGATTTACATCAGACTACAGCACAGAGTACAGTACTTAAATTTGTAGTCTCAAAGCTAAAAATACATCTGAACTTTTGTTGAATAAATTAACTGTCACTTCTTTCTCTCTTCCCCTATAATTTTAAAACAGTAAGTTATTTATATAGCATTCATCTATAAAAATTTGAATACAGAATTCATATATAATTCAACCTTGCCACTGTGATGCCACGAAAAAAAAAAAAACATCAGCACATAAATGGTTTAAAGAAATCCACAAAAGACAACACTTACAGGTAAATCTGATTCAATTTTTGTCCTTTGGCATCACAGGGCATAGTTAAGACTGTTAAGTGCTTCTGCTGTCATTTTTCATATCTCAGCATGTTTGAAGAGCTAAATTTTATCTTGCTTTCCCAGAATGCTCACCCCTGAAATAATTATCACATTCCTAGCATGGCTTTTATCCACAATTACATATCTTTCCACCACGATGGAAAAGAACACCTGTCAAAATGGAAAACATAGACATTATTTAACTACTTAATAACCAAGAAAGTCAAGGTATGAAAGTGAAAGTGTCCTCATGTGATACTTCTAATAGATGAAAATAGATGTTAAAATTTTTTTTCACCTTACATCACTATTAAACACTATTCATACATGTATTCTGCATACTTTATGTCTTCATTCAGCATGTATGAATGGGTTGAGATGCTGGGGAAGGATACAATCCAAGCCTCCCTCTGTCTATGCTTTCGGATTTCTCCCTGAGCTTTAGGATTTCACTTCACTGAAACTGCGACCTCCATGCAAAGGGAAACAGCAAAAGTGCCACTGGGGGCATGGTAACTCACACATAGTACATAGTCAGAAGATCAGCAGTAGTTGGACTAGCTTAGCAACAATACACTCAGAAAAGTCTGAGATAAAAATGGCCTTTTTGCAAGCCAAAAAGTCACAAAGAACTTTTAGTGGGGAAAATTATTACATATGTCTGACATGACTATTTAAATGTGAAATAAATCGAGGGTTTCTTTCCTGAAAAATGAAGCATATCAGATACTTTTCTAAGAATCAGAAAAAGCAAAGCAAAAAGTAGGTTTGGATTTAAGACCCTCTACGTAATGTTTTATCTTTATTCTCCAAGTACATTAACCTTTATTTTTACTACCTAATATAAGTTGAGTGAAAAACAGCTACATCTGATCAAAAAACCCAACATTCTTCTTTAGTAAGCACATGTAAAACTGCGAATCAAGAGAATGGAGAGAGAGCTCTACAACAGACTGCCGCAATTCTAAGCAGGCTTGAAGCCAACATCACAATGAAAAATGTTACGGATCAAAGCTTTTGTAGCAAACTATTACTAAATCAGTTTTTCAGTGGTGGCTGATTTGGTTCAAGCTGCTTTTGATCAATATTGATTAAAAAAGACAGTCATAATTCAGGTCCTAAACCATTCTTTTTCCATGTCTACTGGAAGCAGTAGAAAGAAGGTAAGATAGATATCTAAAACTGGTGTTCAGTAAGAAAGAACTGCTGCATTCAATTATTTCTAAACACAAAATCTGGATTTTTGATAATCCTGAAACTATTTTCTAAATGTGCCTTAGAAAATCAGACAACTCTTCTGTCCAAATCACAAACTACAATGATGATATTTCCTGATCTAAGAGGGCTGAATACATATCAAAGCAGAACTGAGGGATATTGGCAATGTTCTACAGTGATAACTTCTTTAGGGCCAGATATGATGCGTGCCTATTCATTGTTACCAGTTTCCTCATTCCCTTGAATATACTCCTCACAAATGTGAAATTTTTAATTTGCCAGTAGTGTAATCTAGAAATGAGAGCAAGCTAAGTGTCTTTTAAAGTACATTTTTCCATTCACAGGAAAATAAGTGAAGAAATAGTGTAAAAAAAAAAAAAGAGAGATATTTATTGACTTTTTAATTTTTTAAATAGGAAAAAAGTAGGACAACTGCCAATTTTTTAAAAAAAACACTAATTATGAGAAAATATTTCTTGTATTTTCTGTATACAGAATGTACCCAGAATTAGTATGAAACTTTATTGAAGTCTGGTACTTCTGATTCAAAAAAGAAACGTGATACTCCTGCTAAACTCTGAAATGACACTGTCTCTGATCATAACTTTCAGTTTCTTTAAATGTCACTTAAAATCCTTGAAACAAGTATTTGATCATCAAAATAATTTTTTCAACAATATTGCTTATATTCCTTTTACTGTAGTCATCTGGTTGGAGAGATGGGTTAATGCTACAGGAGGATACCATACAAACAGACCTATCCTTCATTGCACAGAGTAGTGTTTCAGAGAAGGACACTTAACCCAGGAACTAAATGTACCAGTTTTGTCTGCAGGAAAATAAATAAATAAATCTCTCTGGGATAGATCATAAATTTAAGAGGTAAAGCAATTTGGAAATGCTCACTATTTAGCAAAGGTTTTTTCATCAACTTTGAAACAAGAAACTCATTGTTCGTATCTCATGAGTTATGGTTTAGATCTTATGGTCTAGAAATACCAAAATTTAGTGCTTCTGCAATGCAGGCAAAGCTAACTCAGAGAACCCTGAAAAATGTGCAAAACTGAAATAAAGTAGCAATAAAAAGCCTTATTTTGGAGACAAAACATCTCCTTACTTGACATATCCCAAGGGAATAGCATGGCAGAGAGAATGATCTGAAAAAAACGCACATGAAGAAGATATTAAATTTTTATTCACAACCTAACCTTTGTTTTCAGATGTGCTTTAATCTTTGCCTGCTGCCTACAGTTCACCCTCTCCGCAAAGGACTGTTTCTTCTGATATGAAACACTGTACAAGGTAGAAATCACTTGTAAAATCCTGGCTAGAAACAGTTTCAGGGCTGTGTTTTTAAAAAATTTCAGGGCTGTGTGGTGAAAACTAGGAGTAGTGTTAAAGGCACTTTGAGATGCTCAAAGATTCTCCTAGGCAGTGAGAACCTTCAAGTTGTGTGTTGTATTCACTTTGTGCTGCTTGGGCTTCTGCACCTACAATATGCAGAAAATGCAGATTTGAGTTTTTCCACAACAGGGTGAAACAGCTCAAGAAAGAATGGAAACATGCAAAGTACCATTCCCAATTTAAAATGGTGCCATTAACTGCATCCTGCGAGTCACCTGAAAAGCAGTCTTAGAAGGATACTATCATGTAAATATCTACTACCATAAATTCGTCTCCATTTTGCTTAATAATGAAATCTCCAAAATCTATTTTTACTACTAAAGATTAAATCCAGAAGAAAAGGACAATGATCAGCAATTGATAAGTGCCATATTTTCAGACAGACAGCCAAAACTGTATGCTTAAGATGGATTTCTGGTTTTGGTTTTTAATTTTCCATTTTGAAGCAGTAAGGCCTTGTATCATTTTTAAGATTAATATGGTATTCAAATTTGCCAAATCATGAAAAAATACTGTAAAAGGTTTAAAATTCAATCTCCAAGGAGTTAAAAGGTTTTATGATACATCAGCTTTCAAACCAGGTGTAAAAAACGATCAAAAGAAATACTCATCTCTTACTGGTTATCCTATGGCAATGCAGAAACACTATGGACTTGCAGAATTTTTTTTAAGAAATGCTACATCTGGTTTACATGACTGTCACGGTTTAATGATCAATAATTTTAGGACAAAGAAGCTTTAAAAGGAAGAAACAAGGTAACTTTACAAATTTTACAACTGAGATTTACATAGGAGATATCAATTACTGAAAATAGAAATGTTTCCACCACAAGCTAAAGTCTAACGTATCTGACCTTTGAATTTAAGCTTGTTTCTTATTGATTTTAAAGCATATTTTCTTTTGCTTGAGCAGCATAGGAAATCTCTGCAAAACTGAAATAGACAATATACAGTGATATAAGCCATACTCACTAATAGTAGTATTTATTTAAACAGTAAGTTGAAATGTTTTTCTCATATTGCTTCTTTCATACCACATTCATACATTAAGAAATATTAAGATCATTATCCCTCAGGGTATAAAAATACTACCTCAGACCAAAATAAGAGTACAGTTAAAATGAAACATTAACTAAGAAAAAGAATCAGTGAAAAGAGCTTTTAATTAAAACCAGCAAGCACAAGTCACAAAGGAAGTACAGTAAAATGTTCAGAATATTCTCAGTTAACTCTGCAGTTCAGTTACTCTAACAGGAAAAAAAAAAAAACAAAAAACCTCACAATTTTTGAAAT
Source organism: Apteryx mantelli (assembly GCF_036417845.1). Taxonomy (NCBI): domain Eukaryota; kingdom Metazoa; phylum Chordata; class Aves; order Apterygiformes; family Apterygidae; genus Apteryx; species Apteryx mantelli. Next base: position 39,797,663 of record NC_089984.1, read on the forward strand.
CACCGTTCAAAGAGAAAATGTTTCTAAGGGGAAAAATCTTATCAAAATATTATCAAAGATTCTTTAAAAAGTGAAGACAGAAGAATTATAGTGTTACAAGTATAACTTATAGTGAACCTTAAAATGGGTAAAGAAAGGCAGCTACAATGTGGATAAATTTTAAACACATCTTACAAATGAAAATGCTTGGGCTCTGAGCCTGAAATCATACAACTGGTTTATGATTTGCAATTCACTTTTTAGAAGCAAGCAGACTAACCACTAATCTGCTAACACTGCTGTGCCATGCGGAAACAATAGCTCATTTTGTTTTGACTCTTATTATTCTAGTAGTAGTAGTAAACACGAATTGGGGCCAATGGAAAATATTTCCTGTGTAATACAAAATTTCATAACAGTACTTCTAGTTTTCAACTGTTATTCACAGCAACCTGAAAAAGGCTTCTGCTTATCTGCAAATACATTCTTTTGAATATATTGCCTATATTATCAATGCTAAAGGGAATCCAGGTATGGCCCACTGTTCTGGAAGTATTTGAAAGAAATTTGACTGTTAGAATGCACATAAAATGATAAGTATAAAATTCCAGGTATATTTATGAGGGACTATCTTTTAATACATTTAGTCATTCTAACTTGGTGAAAGAGCACCGAAGAGCTAGATTTAAATGATATTGATATTTCTCCAATGAAGAATTGCTTTCCACGGATATACTAAAAAAAATTAGCAATACCCTGGGAAAACGTTGGTTAAATAAGACCGAACAATTTCCTATCTAAAAACAGTATCTGGTTTGTCTCCGAAGTCAAGTCCTTAAGGCTCAGCAAAATGGAATATAATCTAGTAGGTGATCTGTAGATAAAGGTAACTACTACATTTTTAGATGCTCCTCCAGAAGACAAAATGAACTAATTAAGTCTTTTGAAGTTACATTGCTGGACATGACATTATTCTTGATAATTTCAGATATGAGAAATGAGAATTTGAACTGACAATGAAGAATACTAACTGCATATGTCTTTAAAAAACAAAACAACAACAAAAAACCCACACCTCCTTTTGTCATCCAGGCAACTTTCAGTTATGCGTATACAGTTTACCTACACCCTGCATACAACGACAAGAAGCAGACCTACAGCAGGAACAGCCAGACTGTAAGCACCGTAATCCAGCACCACTTCAAACCAGGAAGCATTGCTGTCGCCATTGCATGACCGGAGCCTGAGCTAACGAACGCTGTGAGACGCCGGTTCTGCATACGGCCCTGCTGACTGCCTCCCTGAGCTACGTCCTGCGAACGCAGACCTCTGACCAGGCAGACCGCGCAAGGGAGTTCTGCATACCCCAACTAGCTAATGCTATGTCAAGCTTACAAGCTCATTAATGCCTCAACTCATTTCTGCAGGACTCTGGGCGTTTCTAAGGCACGCTCCTGATCCCTTGGGTTCTGGGAAGGTTTCTTTGCTCTGGGTCAGCACTGACGAGACCAACCAAGCCTTATTCCACATCAGATGCATCTTCCCAGTGCCCCTCAGAACTTTTATTAGCTGAGCTTTCTGGTTTCTCAAAGTATCCCAGTTATTCAGAAGAACAGAGAAGTCCAGTATTTTGAGCTTCTCGTTTCTCTTTAGAGACAAAACTAAAAACAATGGTCTAATAAATCCAGTCCTTAGATACAGCAAGTGAAAGCAGCTCTCTAAGTTGCTAGCTAATAAGGACTTAAAACAGCACACATACTTTTCCAGAGAGTTTTAAACACAGGTTTTAATGATACTTCAAGGCCCACAGCAAAAACGCAGTACTGATCCCCAGGTTTGCAATGACACTAAAACAATGGAATAGAAGACAGTGCAAAGGACAGTGCAAAGAGTTACAGGATTATGCTTTATAGAGAGACTGCTCAAAACACTGGAATGCAGAAAGAAAAAATTCTGAAGGGGCTAAAGAGAGTTAACTACTATTAATTAAAACAATATTTGAGCTGTATGTAAATGAAAATGGCAGAAAGCAGTAAGAAGATCTTTAGAAAAGAAGGGCAAAGAAAAATCCTCATTAAGGTGATATATGAGAACGAGAAAAAAAAACAAACAAATAAAAGTCAAGCTGAGAATTACAAATGAAGGTGTTTCCATGAAATAGGCAAAACTGATGCAATTGGCAGTAGCTTATCAGCTAAATAAATCACATTACAGCAATCAATTTACTGGCTAAAATAATTAAAACATGGAATCAATTACGTTCCAAAAAGCTCCACATGAAAAGACTGGATGATGTCATTGCAGCCCAGAATAAGCATGTTCTACAGCACTGAGGATCGTTATAAAAGCTCTGACCCTGGAAAAAGTTCGCTGCAGTAGCCGGTAGCATGTGGCTGAGTCCCAGCAGCCCTCGAAGCCTTGCTGGTCCTCCGGGCAGGAGGAAGGCCCAGCATATGTGCCTGGCATCACTTCCGCTGCTGCTCAGTATCTGCCCCTAACTACAGCTTTTAACTTTCATCATCTTTTGAAACTAATCTCATATGCCAGTTATCCTCTGCATGAAACAAATCTGTATGATGTCTATTTATTCCACACTATCTGATTTTTAATTTCCGCTTCTGTGTTTCTAACACCTTTGAGCATGGAAAATGATTCCTATAAGATTTAGCAGTCTCGGCCCTTCCTCACATTCCCCCGTATCTGCAGTAACTAATGAATTCAGCACTCGTCACACAAGGCTTTCCATTTGTCCCAGTAACAAAAAAGAGCCAAATTTAATTCTAGAGAATCAAATGCTACAACACTAAAGCAGTGAAAGCGTACTGGCATGGAATATTTTGAGCGCATGGCCCCCCCAAATTAATCTTTTCAATGTGATGTAGAACTAAACTATGCCAGTATATCCTTATTTTTCAAGCGAATTCCTCAAAAAATATGCAATTTCAAAATATATCTGTTCTTTATACAGTCTCAACAAAGGTAATTTTGGATTAAAAATTATTCTTGAGGAATTTTCAGTCCAAGTCAAATGTTTCATGGATTCCACCAGAAATCAGAAGATGGAGCTTGAGGTGTATTGATTTACTCTGCTACATGTAGTACGTCCAAGACAGATGTATTCGGAGTATCAAACAATATGAACCTTTAAAGCTCAAATATTTAGCAAAGATTTCCAAAACTTAATGCAAAATGGAATTCATATTGTGGCCATACTTCAAATCACAACATTTTAAAGACCTTCCTTTCTTTCTTTCCAATTGATTTTTTTGTGATACTTTGTTTCAGAGCTGATGGCTCATAGTAACTTCAAAAAAATATTCCCAAAATATTTTCAAAGCTATGGTGCCAATTGTTTAGGACTCACTCTTAAATTAAACACACAAAAATACAAAAAAAGGAGCCTCTGAAATAATTTTTAGGTAAAATACAATATTTAGCAGTTTATAATTATAAAAAAAAATTCTTAGTATAACAAGCACGAAATGCATAAGAATTATCCAAATAAGGGTATTTAAAATGGTCAGAAATACTGAAATTTAGTACACATATATATATATATGATAAGCAAAAAGCATGTAGATGTGGACAAAGAAATAGCATAAAATAAAATTCTTAAACCTGGACTTAAGTTACATTGATATCTAGATTCATCTCTAATTATACCATTTCTTATGAGAACAAATTTTCAAGGGAAATATATACGCATTAAGAAGAAAAAATACATATATATATATGCGTGTGTGTGTGTGTGTGTGTGTGTGTGTGTGTGTGTATATGGCTGTAGCCATCACCTTTGTAACTCCTAATAGACTTTCACAATTTAAATTTTGACAAACACATTCCAACTCAACATTAGCATATAAAATTACAACAGCTTTTCAGATTTACTTTTTATATGGATTATGTTTTGTTATGTTTCTATAAATTGCATATTTGAAAGTTTTTCACTGCCATTTGAACAGCTCAGTAAAATTAAAGATGTTATTAACATTATCTTTTTATTACAGAAGCACTGGAGTGTTTAAGCATATTCTTGCACATTAGAGCAAAATGCCATGCCAGTCTTTTCAATTTAATCTAAATGCTACCTTTGTTTTCCACTTAACATACTAAAAATGGAGTTGAACTTGACGTGAAATAATCAGAATGCATATCCGTTTTTGAGGCACTTTTGTGTGTCCCCATACCTACTTGATCATTTCTCCCACAGCTCTCCTGCTGGGAAAGAGTTTTCCATAAACTCCAAAAGATAACTAATATACCTCCTTAGATCCCTCCTTGAAACTCTCCTTCACTGTGATTTTTACAAAATATTCATTTAGTTTAGTCTGTTGATGTGCTATGACTATAATTTGCCACACTGCCCAGAGGTGCCTCTTTTTTTCTTTATGCTGTCCTTTTTGCATCTATCATGTTTTGTCTTAGACTATATTCTCTGAAGCAAAGAGGGTCTTCTCTCTGCGAATACACAAAGCCAACCACAGAGGAGACTATGCCTTTGTCACATGTTTGTGTCTACACTGCAGAAAGTGTTTTAATTTTACTTAATGTATTCTGTTTGCATTTCAATTTCATAATAAGAAATACAGAAAGTTGAACAGATGCATATTAGCTTAGCCAATTTATTAACTTCAGCAAACAAATCAGTTAATAAAAAGAGCACTTTTTTACCTGCACTTCTCAAAGCTTCTGCTCAAACCAGTGGACACAAGAAGGTGGGAAATATCCTACACAACTGAGATTGCAGCAGGCCATGTCTAGCATCTCAAATCAAGCATAGCTTTTTACGTGGGTAAGAAAGCCCTAATAGCAGTGGCTGGTACACCCCACTGTATGGTCACATAAGGGTATTTAAACACAGTCAGGAGGCTATAAAAATATGACGGCTTTGAAGCCACCAGTTTAGATTGAGACTGTATCTGCCCTTATCTGATATTGCTTCTTAAAGGTGTTGACAGTCCAGTGCCGATGGGAAGAAAGATCTGAAGTTTTCCACTAATTTAATTACAACCCCAAAAGCAGATTATCATAAAGATCTTACTTCACAAGGACATTTTTCACAGGCTTGTCTCACAAGCAACAAACAGAAATGCTCAACAGATGTTAGAAAAAGATACGCCTGTGAGTTAGTCTTCGAAAAATGGAAAGTGGCAGGATAAATGTATCGCCAGGATAACAAGTAAATTATTTATAATCCTCCTTATACTGTGTTTGCTCCATGGGCATAATTGTTAGTGAAAGCACCAAAGTAAAACTCTAAAGACTAGTTTTGCTAGCAGGAAGTTGACTGGTGCAAAAGACAGATAACGCACAAGAGTATTTTAGCAGCATGCTATCATTTGACTGAATTTTGGTAATCAGTTTCAATATGTATGCACAGTCACTGGCAAGTACTTATCTGCAGAACACTACTATTAATTTTTTTTTTTTTTTTTTTTTTTAACATAACATACCCCCATCTGGACTCACAGCTTCATTTCATATATAGCTCACCTTTACAAAGTGAAGGCTAATTGCCTGCATATCACTTCAATAAAATGCAGTTTAGCAGAGTCTCAGCTTTCTGAACTCATCATTATCCAAACCCTCTTTTAATTACTACCTTACTTCACTACCTGCTTCTGTATTTGTAAGGAAGTGACTGGTTACTGCATACTAATAAATACAGTAAAATCCTAATAAACATCTTTCATTTATAAGATGATGCCAGGTCTTCTGAGCTTTTCAAACTGAACAGACTACAATAAAAAAATCTACTATGTAAGGCATGATTTAAAAAAGCAAGAGTACTTGACAAACATGACTTTTTATCTATGATTGAGGTTTGAGTATCCATTATTGCCTAAAAAAAGTGTTATGCAATTTTTTTTCTCCTAAAGTAACTGATGTTTTTCAATATGTGCTAGGAATGATACATGAACAGGCAACCTGCATAGTTTATTTAAACATCAAATTTGAGACTTTGCTGACCTGAGCTTTTTTTCTATATGACTGGAGTGTTTTGAGGTTAAGTAAGGTTGAACCTCACAATGTTGGCCAGAAGTAAAGAAGCAAGAGTTTGACCTATTTCAACCACCAGGCACCCATCATTTGCCATTCTAAATAATCAAAAAGGAATTTATCCTAGTGCCTATGATTGCTTTTTTTAGTTATTAACTGTTGGACACATTTTTAGACTTATCTCTGTGGCAGAAAGAGTTAATAACTGTTTAGATTTTCTCTCCTCTCTTCTTGATTCTCCAAATGCTAACAATAACATTAGAAGTCAGGAGAGAAGGGGATGGAAAACAATGCACATGAAAGCCATTCGAATATGCTCAAAACCAGGACAACCACATAATAAAAAACAGGCAGAATCCTCTGCAAATACCAGTGAATACTTTTTAATACATTAGCATAATTTTTTGCTACTTTTTGTGAATTTCATCTTTTCAGAAAAGAAAAAAGAAATCTGATTATACGAGAGCGCTCTGTGAGGCAATGTGCACGAACGCTCAGAAATCCTTTTGGCAGTGCAGGGACTTGGAAGGTCAGCATGTGTAGCACCCCCTGCTGAAGCAGCATTCACTGCTGCTCCATACCACACTTTGGTCACCTGCAACTGGTAAATTTAGCAGAAAATGTTTTTGCCTGTCCCTCACCCCTTTTCCTAAGGAAGGGAAAGGGGGTTAGAAAATTACCAAACATGATCAGCAAACTAGTTTGAGGTAACATTTCAGAACTTTTCTGATTTTTCAGAGAATATATCTAAAGGACGCCCATTTCCAGTGCCTGTTTTACTGCCCCAAGTAACAAAGCAAGTTGCAGTCTTTCTTCCAGTTGTTTACTGGATCTGGTTACTAGCCTTGGTTTCTAATCAGGAAGTCCCACTCCTGATAAGTTAAGACCTCTTTAACTGACATAATTATGGGCAGTATTAGAGAAAGCAGATTCATGAAGAATACAGCTAACCATCATTTCTATTGCTTTCTCTTTAATTCAGTGTAACTTACTTAAACTCATATTACTGACTATTGTAAAAAAATAAAGAAATAAGGAAGAAACTGGTTTTACTGTTGAGAAACAGCTTCCTAACAGCTAGCAACTATTTAAACCTCAAAAGAATATAAGCTCACAGCAGGTCTAGTTCATTTCAACCTATAGCTATGTTGTAATTTCCTTAAACCACAGGACATAAGTCACATTTCCAGTAGTGTCTGGAGAGAGGGAGAGAGATATTGTGCGCTGATAAACATGCAAAGTTTTATGTCCTATAGTCTCCAAATGCTTGATATCCCACAGGAACTTCTCAGAACCGAAAAGATGATGCCCTTTTGCTGGTATGGGGTTAACACCTTCAAAAGGCAGTAGTTTAGCTGTCATACTTCTTGGGCTTCATTTTTTTTTTAAATGAATGTGCTATTTTTCTTTCTGAATGACAAGAATATCTTGAACAACACTGGCCTCTAAAACAACTTCCCTTCTTCTTAACTTTGTAATTTTGGGTTTGTTTTTTTCATATATTTCCTCTCACCAATCTAGTGATGATTCCAGTTGATCAAGATGGGCTGTCCATTTAAAACCCTTACCAACTGAGCTTTTTCCATGGTGGGACAGAACCTCTTCAAAGAGCATCCAAGTATGTTCCCTAGTCCATTTCCTGCTATATCTCATGGATACCTTCTCTAAAGAACACTATTTTTATAGAGCGTTTAGCATAATTCTTCTAATAAAAACATATAAGTCAGTATCTATATCTAGAAGTATATTTGACCTGACTATTGTAATATTCTGTGTTCAGATACTATCCTTTCAGCATATTTACATTGGGAAATAATAATATTTTAGTGTTACAGTTGAGCAACCAAGTCATAACATGCACAGTATGAGGAAAATCAAGGAACTGAAACAGTGTTTCCAGAAGTTCACAATTGCACTTAAATTGTCATCTATTTTCAAATTCCATTCATATATTTACATCCTACCTCTCCAACAGTCACCTAACCAGTGAATGAAAATGTTAAAATAAAGCCATGGAAAATAAAAAGGAAACTGATTTCAAGACAACTCAATCTCACAGTAAAGTAAACCCGTATTTTTGATAGCTAGAAACAGATCATGGTGTTATGTGCTCTTGAGCTTAATGATTGACATCTCTGAATAATATCACAACTTTCTTCAACTGTTATTCAGTAGGGAAACAAAAAAAAACAAAATGAAGAAGAGAACAGTCAGCAATTTGTAATTAATAAAGAAGTTAAGAAGATTTTTGCTTTCCATCCAAGCATCACACCAAGTATTCTCTATTTGACAGAACTTTCTTGGAGCCTGGAATCAGCCCATAGAGGTAGTAACCATAGCAAGTATATGTAATTTTTTCATTTGATTACATCATTTTGTAATATTAACACTGTATTATATTCAGATCAGTAGTAATTTAGACCACTCCATGCTGGCAAATCACAAAGTAAATTCTTTACAGAATGTAAAAAAAAAACCTATGTCCAACCTAATTCAAGATGTTTAAGGTGTTTTTACCATTTGTTATATTCTTCAAATTCTCAGACAGATTCTGACTCTAAATCTGGCAATTTGTTTCTTAACATTTGATGCCTTTAAGCTTTGAGCTCTTTCATTTTGCTATATTGATGCTAACTTGCTTTCTTTATGCATTCATCAGACTAGAATCTAAGGGAGGAATAATGATTTGATTGTTTTTATTCATGCAGCGAATAACATATATATTCATGTGAAGACACCAAGATATGTTAACTCTGAACTACAGATAAACCGTAAAATGGAATGTATTTAAAATTCTTATTGCTTATTTTTTGTTAAAAAAACAGGACCGTATTTGTTAATGTTTGCTGGAGGTGTTCTGAATTTTAGACTTTTCTTAATAGATTAGATTTTCATAATGTTTTAGCAGCAGCTGATACTAATATATTGTGAAAACAAGACATACAGTTTAGATGCCCGTCATTACTTATAAACTTACCTGCTTTTACATCCTGGTTGAAACGGCAATATTTTGAATGCTCAAGTAGGGGTAGACACTGTTCAATAGGTATCCAGACATATGTCTCAGGACACAACAAGTCAGAGGGCCTATACTGACCCTAGAAAGGGGAAAGGGGGGGGAGGGAGGGAAGAAAAGAAAAAAGAATAGTCGTATCAGTTGCACAAGAACACACTGGTTACAAGTTTCCAGATTTTCCTATAGACAAAGAATGGTTTTAATCAAGACTAAACAAAACGAGTCAGAAACAGCTTCACTATAAACACAGGATTTGTCCTTTAGTAATTTCTGCATCATATCAGGGATACAAACTGAACCTTAACTTAAAAAAACATGTAAAATCAAAATAACACATTTTATAGTGTCCAAGATGAACTAGAGAAGTTTTGGCTTTGCTTACTGAAATTCTACACTTAAGTTACCGTCTAGAATTCTACCGAGTGTGCTGACACTAAAAAACTCAGCACTTCAGAAAGCAGCTTGTCTCAAGTGTTATTCATTCTAGCAAATAATGGAGACAAAAAAATCTTTCCAACAGGGAAAAAAACCCACAACAATAAGCAGGATACTATTTTTACTGCACTAGTGAAGGAGCATTTTGTTCATTGCCCCTTAAATAGTAATATTTTCTTTTCAATTCATGGAGTTATCCTAGAATAGCTTGTAAATATGATTAGTGAAATTTTACATTTTTTTGTTGATTTATTAAAAAGATAATCTTTGCAGACATTCACAGAAACTAAATAGCAATATTTACTCTCCCATGAACTACAGAGAGAATAACTAGCTCAGGGATAATGACCTCCTCTAATCAGATCTTCAGTTATTTAAAATAAGATTATTCATTGGCCTATAACTTCTGTCAAAAACACACCTTTGAGCCATTATTCATTTAATCCATACCCTCTCAACCTCCATAGCCATACAGTGAGAATGAAGCTGACTGATGCTTGAGAAGAATCTTACAAGTACTGTGACTATGGTATGGTGACAAAAATATCTTTTTAAAAGTCACATTCACAAGCTCTGCTATTCTTCATTTATACACACCGCTTTATGCAGCAATGCATATGATCTTGGAGGATCAGAAGAATCATTTTCTGAATTTTGAGAGATATTCCAAATCCTTTTTATTAACTTATTGTTCAGTTTTGTACAATGTTTACAGTAAAAGAATTATTTATTATGTATTTCCTACCAAGTTTAACATCTGAGTCAGAAATCTATAAATTATATCCAATAAAAAGTAAATCACAACTATCCATATGAAATACTAAACAAAAGACTTTCATAAGATGGGTAAGATTAAGGTTTAATAATGAGGAAAAAAAATCAGATGGCCTAACCGGTTCATGACAAACCTTATCAGATGCCTGATGCATATTTCAGAAATGCCTGTCTAGCCAGTCATGCTCACAGTTCAGATACTCCATTGAGTTTCCCTTTTTCAGCATTGAACTATGGCCAATTCTAATCCACAAGTAACTCTCCTCTCTCCAGTCACCCACCATTTTACTGTGTATCTTTTTAAAAGATAGCTTTAACAATGAATGCTTATTGCTAGATTATGATGACTATTTGCATTTATTTTTCATTTAGGAGGGCTTTCTGCAAATAGTCACTGCACAGTGGAAGAACAGGCTCACTATATGACTCTGATTTTCTCCTTTGAAAAACATTCAGGATCAACCTGTAACTACTGTTGGGGTTTTTTTAATGCAAATTTCTATATTAAATTAAAACAATATTCCTCTAACTCCATGCATAAGCTTACATCACAAGGCTTTAGAAAATTCTCTCAAGACAGAGAATGGAAATGGCTTTATTAAATAAACCACTTTGAAACGTTATGCCTTCTAAACAGAAATAGCTGAAAGGTATGCGAACGTAATGCTTAAAGAACAATTTAAGTCACCATTACTCAGACGAAACAATTTAAGGGTTTGGGAAATAATATGCCTTTTCAGTCAGACAAAAAAAGTATGAAAATGTAATTACTTGTGAATTTAATCTATTTTTCTCAACTGGTCAAGAAGGTAGAAAGAGCCAAGTAAACATCTTTCAAAGCTGTTGCTTAGATACAAAAAGTATAAGGTGGCAGTTTAGCCACATGCCTAGTAACAAGGTTTTACTCATAACTAAAAGATTGTTCAGTCACCTACAGTTTTACTAGATGGTACTGCCCCTAGATCTTAAAACACATCACATTTGTGAATCCTACACCTGAAAATCCTATCACTATGCAGCCCTATTTTAAATTTCCCAATTACTTCTATAATGTTGTATTCTGTCATAAAATGTAATGTATAAAATTAACGGCATCCCAGCATCGATAGATCATAATAAAAACCGTATTCTTTAGTACAGAGCAAAGTGGTAATGGGAAAAAATGATTATCCAATCCATCACAGCAGATCCAGTGCCTACTTTGGGGGTCTTAGGCTAGTTAATTATGATAGTAAACCATAAAAATAACAGCAACTCTGGCCAATTCTTACAACTTCATCACAGATATCATTTTGCTATATTCACTATAAAGCACAATCTAGTATTGGACTATCACAGATTTTGTATTTTTTCAAAGTCATAATAGGAAAACATTCTAGTGGTTGATAAGATTTCAGTGATATCCATTCAAAGCCAGTTCATTACATGTATTTGAAATTTTTGAAGTTGACTGAGATATGAGTTTTAGAGCTCATTAAACCTTCTAATTTCAAATATTTTATGACTAAAGACCTAATTCAGCTTCACATTTATATTGTACCAGCTAACACACATCAATGAAGACAAAACATTTTTACTCGAAGAGTTACAATCCCTCTTTGAAGTGAAATTTCCATGTATATCCAAAGGCATGACAGTCAAAACACATTTCCATGAATCCCATGAAAGTATACAGGCGATAGAATTTTTTAGTCTATCATATGTTAAAGCTCCTTATTCTTTTTCTGGAATAACTGGTTGAAGTTTTTGAGATCAGAAGAAATTTATTTAGATTCCTACTACTGAAGGCATATAATTGCTTCATATGAACAGGAATTACATGATCCTATATTCTTTTGTTGCCGTATGAAAAATTTTATTCTCACAATACTATGAGATTCATCTAATGCTCACAGAATAGTCTCTACTATACCACATTAAATTTCCATGTTTAGATGGAAGAAAAGAGGAAATAGTTCTAAGGTGATTTTCTTTAGATTTCTTCTTCCCCTGAGATTTAGAATCTTATTAATAAACTTCACTGCAGATGTGTGAACTGAGGTGATGATGTATATGAAAGAGGTATCACTGAGCTGTGATATAAAATATTAGAAGCAAAAATTAAACAAGCCATTGATGCTTTTCAATATCCCCACTTCATTTTTAAAAGTATTCACAAATATACTAAAGGTAACTTTTTTCTGCCTTGGAAGGCATGCTATTTGCTCTACTGGTTAAACCCAAATCCCATGCACTGTTCAGTGGAGGAAGGAGGAATACGGACACACACATATTTGAGTTTCCCAATGAATGGTGTTGGTGCTGTATTTATAGTGATATAACTAAAATGGCAAATCCAAAAGGGGAATTTTTTTTATTTAAAGGACTTGCTCTTTCTTGCTTAAAAATGGTAACAACTCAATATGAAAACAACCATGAATTCCTCTTTTCTTCCTCTTCCCTTATTCCTGGGCTGAGGAAAAAATTGCGCTTCTCATAGAATCCAGACAGATTATGCCTCACATACAGGAGTGCTTGTACTTTAAGAAAAAGGCACACATTCAAATTTCATTATGCCCTCTAAAATGATTATGTCCTCTAAAATAATTGCCTCTAAGTGTACTATCCATATGCTGCAAACCAGTAATATTGAGAATAAACCCAACATAAATACAAAAGAGAAAGGGGATCTCTAAAAGAAAACTACTGCAGAGCTAACCTCAGATGTAATTATCACAGTAGGAGAAATTCAGATTTGCAATATTATTTTTGAAAATTATTTCTCTTCAGCTTCAGATTAAATTAAAGACATTTCAGAAATAATTCGGTCTACAGTAAAAACCACAGCTGAAAACATTTTGCTTTCCTTTATCTCACAATATAAGAGTTCTTGCACAGTAGCACTGATTATACTGTACAGACCATCTTCGAAGTAATTAACTACAAGACTTTCAACAAAAAGTATCATCTTACAGATCAACCCTGACTGCTTGTCTTATGTTTCAGCTTCTTAAATCCAATGCCACCTGCTGATGAAACAAGCTATGTCAATATACAAGAACTGCACATATTTCTCTCAGTGTTTCTGCAACACACTTAGTAGAGAAATGCTCAGCAGGATATACGATGTGCTATTTCAAAATGTTTTGGGATATTAAAAATATACCTACCTAAAATTTCATTATTGTTGACGCTATCTGCCTAAAATTCAGGGACATCCAGAAATACCCTTCTTGAGACAGAAGACCAACACTTTTTGAGCTGTTATAACATGAGAACAGCCACTGCAGGTCACACCAGATGTCTTTGATACAGCCAAATACCCTATCCCTGACAGTGGTCAATAGAAAATACTCAGTGAAGATTATTAGAATGGTACAAGCATATATTGTTATTCGATCAATACTCTCTTGACCTCGAACAAGCTATAATACAGATACTTCCACAATCACATAACAACTTCAATAATAATGCACTTCACCAGCCATTTAATAATCCTAAATGAATTTTTTCTTCCAGGAATTGGTCAAGTCACTTTTTAAACACATGAAAACTTAAAATATTCATGAATTTCTGACGCAAGGAGTTCTAGAGTTTAATGACTTGGGTCAAAAATGATGGTTTTTCTTTACTTCAGACCTGCAACCTGTAGTTCCATTTGCTGCCTTTATTTCTTTTGTTAGGGAAATGCAGTGAGCAGTCATTCCCACATCACCTTCTTCATGTTATTTTACAGACCTTTTTCATGTCCTCCCTCAGCCTAAAGTGACCTAAATTCTTTACTTGTCCTTCTTTGGAAATCATTCCATACTTTTTATCATCCTAGTCATCCTGTCTTTTTTCCAACTTTGCTTTATCTCCTTTGAAATTGCAGGAATGACCAAAGGGGGAAAACATTAAAACTACATCGTTCGAGATGCAGAAGAGCACACAGGATTCACATAGTGGCATAATGATGCCTTTTTATTCACTATTCTTTCCTTAGTAATTCTCAATATCTGATTTACTGTTTGACCGCTACTTAGAACTGAGCTGATACTTTCAAGGAACTATCTAAAGTTATCCTAACATATCATTCTTGAAGGGTAACGTTCCATTCAGAAATGATTGTTCATAAGTAAATTTAAGGTGCATCAATTTACATTTATCTACACTGATTAATAAGATGAGAGCCTTCTCCAATGTTCTGGACCACAAAATTTTTATGATAGTCTCAAAATTCTAGTAGTTACACTAGCACTTCACTCTTTCTAAAAACCTACATACACAGGAGGTATCTCTAATTAAAAAATAAACTAAAAGAAAAAATAGCATTTTGATAAGTATCTCTAAATAATCCATCAACTAGCTTAATAGAAATACTGAAAATTAAAATAGCTAAGAAAAACCTAATTGTGTGGTTTCTTCTACTAAGTCACCTCACTGCGATACAAGCATGACTTCAAGAAAAAAAAAAAACCTCTAAGATTTTTATTTTCACTAATGTTTGGGGCATTTTTCCTCTGACATAATATAAATAGGAAAAAATATTTAAGGTGCTTTCACTCATACTGTTAGATGTGCTGCATTTTAATTGGAAACTTTTGAAGATAAGTTTTACAGTGAGGTTGCCAAGCCTAAATTAATACTTCACACTATGATATTTTTTCTTTCACAATTTCCAAATAAAAATCAATCAGAACTTCTCTGAACTTTTGTCCCAAAGCAAGGGCAAAGTTTTTAATGAGGATTTAGTCTGGAGATTACTTGTTAAGTATTTTGTAAAATCTGAGGGATTTGGTAAGCATTTGAGATGAAAAACATCAGCAAAGTTTGTTTTTGTAATCTAAGTAAAATTTAAAACGTAAAAGTACCAAGAAAGAGAATAGTCTCAAAAACAAAAAAGGTCAAGTACCAGTAGCACTGAACAAACAAAAAAGGAAGGTTAAACACACATTTAATTCTTTTATCAGGTACAGTTTACATCTGCATTCTATTTTTCACAATAAACCCATTGATCTTTTAATAAAAGTGAATTAAGATTTCCTTCATCTCAGTTTCCAGCCAGCTGCTTAAAAAGAAGCTCTCAGACTATGCAAACAAAATAACCCCCAAAATTACCAACAGCAATCCATTAGAGCTGGGCAGCAGAACATGAGAAAGAGAGTGTCAGACTAAAGGTTTATTAAATTCAGTCTTTTCACTGAAAGACAACACCAGTGGAATCCCATCAGCAAAGTACTACGCAGACCCTTGCTCCCTGATTTCATTACATAAACAGAAATAGACTTTATGGAAACCCCAGGAGAGTCCTTTGCAAGTAACTCTAACTGCTCTGTTTTCACAAACTCTGTTTGGACTATGCCACCCTGAGCCAGCGAGGTGAGCCAGAACCAGCAGAGACAGAGCTGAACATCTGAATCCATTTGTGCTTCCGACGGTCGGCAGGCACTCGTGTGTGTTCCATGTGTGGATAGCCAGGCCTGGAAGACTTAAAAAAAATTTTTTTGAACACTAGACAAATTCACTGCCATCTCATAGACACCAATTGTTTTTAACCTCTATAAATAAACAAAAAAAACCCCAAAGGTGAGTAGATACAGAATAAACACAAAGCTTTATTTATCAATGTCAACAAAAGTATTCATCAGAAAGAAAGGATATACTAAAAAGGAGCTAAATCAGCAAATGTATATTTTGTGGATATCCAAATGAATGAGTAATAACAATCTGGATTTCACTGTGGAATCCGCACTGTTGCACAAGCAAACAGACTGCCTGATACTTCAATAATAGTACAACACGAGCTGGTTTTATCCAAATGGCAAAATTACTAATTATGTAACCAACATTTTTTAGGACACAAGTGCTACATTCTTGAGAGCTTAGCTACCTTTTGGTTATTAAAGAATACTGCAAAGGGATTAGAGAAATGCAGCTGTGCCTAATGCATGGTAATCCTCACAGGGTTTTATTCATAATAACCAAAATTCATTTTGTACTTCATAAAACTCAAACTACTTATGAGAAGTATATGAAGTGTATGGGAAATATCCCTTCCTATTCAAAAAGATGTGCTGATTTTCATTCTTTTAGTTACAATTCTTAGGCACAAAATCTATGTAATGGAAAATTTATAGGCCAGACAGAGAGGTATAACGCAGTTCCTACTGCATCTCATACAGAGAAACTCAGAGACAAAATGCTCACCTTCCCCTGTACTGTTCAGTTTCCTGTGTACAAATGAAACGTATATATCATTTAAAGTTGTATTTCAGATAGAAGTGTAGAAGTTCATAATCATTCTGTAGCTCTGCATGCAAGACTATTGCAGTTTTGTATTGTTACTGACCAGCTGAACTATAATTTATAATTATTCATAATATTTTTAATCATAGTCATACCAACAACTACTTAATTTACAACATTACTTTCTTGCTATTTTGTTTATATGCGTCCCAGTCTTTAAAGTGAATGACCAAAGCAACGGTATCATTTGCCAACTTTCACCTATTTTCTGTTCATTTCCAAATTCCATATAAAGTATTAAATAAAATAATTAATCATAAACTGGTTGGTTACAAAGATAAAATAGTTACGGCATTTGTTTCCTGTATTTCCTACAAATGGTAGGAAAGAAATGGTTTCCTACAACTAGTTGACTATATATTCAGGTTTAGCTGTTCTTCATTCAATATAAAATTTTTTAGTGTTTCAAATGGTTTTGATTACATCCCTCAAGTAAATAAAATATCTCAGTAGGGTAAACATAAAACAGCTAAGATAATGGCAAAAGCCATTTTTGTTTTAGGCAAAAAGGAAGAGAGCTTAGACTTGTGATAAATTAACCACAACTATCATGCTATTGTTTGGCCACTAACTGTCCGCATCCTCTTAATCCACTACAAAAATGGCATCAAATTAAATTTATCTTCAATTTCACTCAGATTTAAGGTAAATCTCATCACTTTACTTGCCTATGTCACTGGTCTGCACAGAGCACTGACAAAGAAATACCCTTCCCTGCCCAACCTCCCAGGTATTTTAAGGAAGTATTATTATGTCTTTGTCTTCCCAATGCATGCTTTTCTAGTGATACCCTGAATTGTTTGGATCCTCCCATCTTCCTAACTCAGTGTACAGTCTAAATAGCTACTTTCATCTTGTCCTCTCTCATAAAAGTATTCTGAAATATTAGACACTTTCTAGTCTGTTTTTGATATTGGAAAACAGCCAAAAGGTAGCTGAAAAGGTTCATGGACTGCTACAGAAAGAACTGCCTTACACTGAGGAAAAAGATGAAAGTTTGTGATGGAAACAAACTCCCCCTCCCCTTTTAGTCTCTGTCCAGCTCTTCTTCCATTTCCATACTAATAGTGTCATTCCTCCCAGTCACCGAATAAAGCGGGCTAAGGGAGGTTGATGTTTATGTGACACAGCCCAAGCTGTGAACTGCTGCACATTAATATACAACGGCAGCATCAGAAAGACTGAAGTAGCCAGCAGAAGTGCTGCTTTAGATAACATGTATCTATGGCCATACTCAAATATTAAACAGATCCCATGATCCTCACTGACATCACCCTATTACTCAATGAGATAATTCTGGTTTTAAGTTTAAAAGTGAACAGTTATTAGTATGTTCAAGAGACAATTGCTTCACTATTACAAATGGCTGTTGCACTAGTGTCAGGTGCAAGACGTGCATTTATTACCTGCTATTTTATCAGCATCTGGTAAGCTGGTAACATACCGTTATCAGCTAGAAGTAAATATAACCTACAGTTCTGTGCATATTCTGACAACCATTTTCAAGCGTTACTCTCTTCTCCAAGACTTCTTTCCAATAGTTTGTTCTTTTTCATTTATAAAAAAATCAGTAAATGAGAGTTTTGGATTCCTTGTTCTAAGCAATTAAAGCCACTATATCTGAAATAGTAGCAGTGATCAGGCTTACACATAAGAGAAAAAAAAAAACACCCTACATGTTCAGGAATTATTTCATAAAAACTACACTTCAAACATCTTATGAAGGCTGGGCAGACATATATTAAAGACATGAATGGATTTACTAAATAGCTCTCTTGATTTATACTTGATCTTGATTACAAAAGTTTTTCCTTATTTATTTAGTTGAGGCGGGTTTTTGCCTTGCTTGTTTTTTTACTACATGAAAATTATATAAATATTAACCAAACAGGCTAACATTTGTATAAACAGGACAAGGAATTCAAGAAATCCACATCAGTCAAAGCACTTAAATGAACTGAACTATCACTTTAAGTATTAAATTAGGAAAGAGAGTTACATCAAACAAATAGTAGTTAAATTATGAATACCTTTCTACTATTTCTCCCCAAACATATGCAAAATAGTTTGGCCTTTAAAGAGAAGCAATTTTATAAAATAAAGCAGAGGCCGATCAATAGATACAATTTGTTTTCTTGAGGAAATGACACAACACAAGAGGATTCTCTAAAGTGCTGAGAACTTTTGGAGTGCCTGCAAGATCCAGCAACAAGGCAGATTTAAATATTTAGAAGAATTAACAATTTTCAGGTATTCTGGATGTTGGACTATTCAGAAGTATTTTCAATAGAGATATTTTGATCTGTAAGCAGAGATTTATATCTCTAAAATCGTGCAATTCCATATGCAAATATCAAATTGGTTAGGGAAATAAATGTAGGTCAATGGAACTGGCATTTCTGAACACATCTCTCTCTCTCTGAAGTCAGATCCTCAATATCTCAGCTTCCAAGTGTGAAAATCAGATTTAGACTTCTTGAGTTGCTATTGGAAGTGGAAATAAAGAAAGTATGCAAACGAGAAAGATTCTTTTCTAGACATTAACCTGCAGTTCAACAGAACTACTGTTTATTTCAACAGGGAAGAACAAATCAAGAGCATGGTTTATATGAAAAAATAGAAATGACTAGTCTGTAAGCACTGTCCTGTATTAACACCCAGCTAGATTGTTTCTTATATATGCAAAGACTTTCCTTTCAAATGAAAACTTGTCAATCTTAAGTGTCAATAAAACAGCTTTTTTTTTTTTTTTTTTTTTCTTCTATTCAGGGCTGGTCTTCCCTTAAATATATTTTCTTTGCTTGCAAGCAATCACCTTACTATAACTCATAATCCTGCAAGAACCTCCTCTCCCCCCTTTTTTTAAGGGACATTAACTATTCTTGGGGTGGGGAGGAGGTTGTCAGTCTTGCATTGTTCATATTCTTTGCATTTCGAGATTTACTCAAGCCAATGGGTGTGTACAAAAACATTCCTGAGTCCAAACAAAAGCAGGTAAACATCTCCGCCTATTCCTATCTGATACATGTGCTAACTCATTTTTTTCCTGGTTAAGGAAGATAGATAGACAGGCAGATGGATGGATGTAGATGTATATAATAGGAAGAGGGAGACAGACATTGCAGTTTAATTAGAAACCACACCTCAAGATTTAGTGGGATAACTGAAAATTAAGACATCGATTGTGCAAAAGAATCCATGAGTACACATCTTCATAACCACACTGACTCCTCTGTAAATTTAACTCCTTAGATTTAACCTTGTAGACACTCAGAAAAATGAAAAATGTGTTCAGTCATTAATACATGCATACAAATTCAGCATTTACTATTCTTAGTCTTCACTAAGCTTAATCTAAACAATGAATTATATTAGGCTGAATTTATGTGTGCATTTCTACAAGTTACCATCTGAAAAACAATCACAACTTTTTGCCCTTTGTGACAGCAGAGAGATGGGAAAAGCCATTCTAAACTCAAATGCTAACTCCATCTTTTATGGATTCCTCTCTACCTATGCTCTTCAGCCACTTCTGACTGCCTAATTTCCACCGTTTCTTCAACACAATGTGTACTTAGTCAGTTACTAGCTTGTACAACAGAAACATTCAGAAACTCTGTTTTATGATTTTTCTGGTAAGTGTAATTTGGGAAAATCACATAAGCAATTCAACACCATGCTTTCATTTTGGAGATGTCATCTGATAACTCTATAAATCAGAGCACAAAAATGTGAAGTACTGTATACAGCTACTCAAAGCAATGTATATAGTATTTCACACTCTACAAAGACAATACTACAAAAGATTATAAAGTCCCCTTTAAGACCAATAAATAACATTATTTAGTCTACAACAGCTATTGTACCTTGGTTCCAGACTTTTGATGACAGAAACAGCAAGTTTATGGATTCTGAACTGACTTAAGCTGGCTGTTTATCCAAAGCTGAAATAATAATATCCAAATGACAGACAGATATGAAGACAACTCTTCAAACTGAGAAGCAAAGATAAATATCAGAGGTATGCAGCCACTCAAAAGAGCTTACATAAAATCAGGGATAACTTTTTAAGCAACTTTCCTAAAGTATTTTTATATCATCAAACTACTGGTGCATCTATTTTACCTTTCTGTATTTCCCAAGGTTTTTGAAGTTTTTGGATTAATTTTGGGGGGATTGTGTTTTGTATATTTATTAGGTGTTTGCACAGAAAAGGCTGTATCTGTCAATCTGTGCTAAATGGCATTTTCTTAAAATAAACTATTGAAACTAAGTTTAACTTTCAGTGTTATACATAAAATTTGTATTTGACATATAAAGAAGATGAGACAGTGATATGAGATGGTATGTATAGGAAAAACATTCTGTAAATTCCTGACTGGAATTGTACAGACTGCCACCAGCAGCAAATATTGTGGACCTTCAAATATCGCCATTTTATCTCTCTCTTGTTTGTTAATATTCAGGCAATGTCAATGATACTGAACTGACAGAATACTGACATCAACACAAGACTGAAATTTCAAAGAATATTTCTAATTTAAGGTGCATTTGTACACATTTACAGATGGCGAGATTTACCGTGAACTTGAAACAGCCATATATTCAAATATCTTATAGGAAAAGGGAAGAATGATCCTGTGATTTTAAACAAAATATGTAAAACTGGTTAATTTGTTTACTGGAAATTTCCATTAAATAGCTAATTGGGAACAGGTTAACTAAGGATGGTAGCACACAGCCACACTTCTGAAGCTGGAAGCTAGTACCCTCTTGCCCTTAGCAGGGCTACTCAAGGATTCAAGGGGAGAGAAGTAGCACACTGAGAAAGTCTGAGCGCAAAACAACCAATAAGAGAGAATATGTAAACTGTCTTTTTGCTTTTAAAAATACAGGTCTTGGGGAAGAGAAATCATATTGTTACTGGTATGGAACATGTTTACTTTAAATCTTCTACTGCAAAAATTCTTAAAGGGGCTCTAGCATTAAACTCAGAAAGGGAGATAAAACTGTGCAACTGTGACAAAATGATAAAACCCAAGCAGGGGCCTCAAGAGGAATGCTTCAGTACAGACACACATTAACAATGTTGACTTATGTCTATCTCAAAAGGAGTTTATTTTGGCAGCTGCAAGTAGTAAAAAAGTGACGTTTCAATCATGTGGAGCCCATGTCTCTCTCTTGAAGAGTTGCCATAAGCTGACAATACTTTTATGTGTTCATTGAACAGAATGTATGAAATAAAGTATTAAAGTTTATTTTCTTATATTTAACACAAAGTGAGATAACCACAGAAAAACATGCACACCCCAGTATATCACACCAATGCTCCACACATACATATACAACAAATACACGCAAAATTGTCAGATTGGCATCAAGTAGCTTTAAACATTCTTTAATACCTCATTAGCTGGCATCGTATCTGAAAGGAAAGCATTCATCTAAGTAGCTTACAGACACACTCCACGGGAAAGCTAATTAATGATCTGTCAAAGATGCTTCTACTATGTAGTTATCAAAGCAAAAACACTACAGACAATGTTTATTCAATTGAAAAATAAAAATATCCAAACATAAAATTAAATTGATAGAATTTCTGTACAGCTGCACAGGGAAAGAGAAAATTTACCAGAACTAAACCACCAGCATCAGAGTATTAATTGCTAGTCCAAAAGCTCTCCATACTGATCTTCATTATCCCTGCACTAATCTAGCTTCACCACTTCCACTACAGCATAAAGCCCCTGCAAGCACCACGCATCAGCTTCTGAGTCCTCTCCACCTTTCCCCACCTCTTCCCAATCACTCTCCTCAAACCATTTCCCCACAAACCGCACACCTTCTCCTCTCCCAGCCCCAAAATTCAGCCTTTCACCTCACTCAACAACCCCAGAGTCCCAAGCTCCTCAGAGCACAGGCTAGCGCTTGCTACTCAGTGCCTCCTGTTCTGCTCTGGCCTGCTGTTCACATCAGATCTATCTTTGCATTACCATTTGTACACACCACTGCCTTACCTTTGATTTTTGCGACTGGCCAAGCCCACATCACCACCAAAAATACTACCCTCCTTCCCCAAAGTCCTGCTTCTGCCTCTAATAGAACTTGTCAAAAGTCTACCCAAACAAGATTCTGGGGGCAAGACAATGACAACATACCCAGGAAAGTCTGGGCTGATGGCAGCCATATACTGAATATGTAAGTGCATGCTTCACCTTCATGTCCAGTCTGTAGAATATTTGAAGACATAATAAATATTAGACTAATTCACAGCTTTTCAAGTTGTTTATCATTTCTCTCAGTGAAATACTGATATTCCTTTGAGTTGAACTATACAACTAATTAAGAACTCAGTTGGGAGATGTTGGCATTAGATTAAGCTATGCTACGCACATAAAGTGGGATTTTCAAAAGCATTGGTGCTGCTTGTGCAACTAAATCATGTTGAAAGACCATATCACTTTAAAAATTGCCATTCTATCTTTTTAAAATTTCTATTCACTTAGATATATCTAGGAACAAGTACTACTGAGTTGTTAATGCAGAACTGCAAAAGATAGGTTTTAGACTTTATATCAAAATATGGTGTACTTGACATGTTTCTGAAAATCCAACAACAAATCAAAAGCCTAAAAGTCAAGTAATTTACCTTTAATCATTCAGCACAAATATACACAATATTCAATGCATTTGCTTGCATAAATATATAAATCTATCTACTTTTCAACACTTTCTGAAATCTCAAGCATGTAGATACATAATAAATGTCTGTATACTCATCAAGATCATTCAAATAATGAATAATTTGAAAAAAATGATACACCTGTTCAAACAATATATATTACTACACAGATGTATAGTTTTATCCTATTCTTCCAACTGAAAAATTCTGGTAGTACTTCATGTAACTTGCTATCCCAACTGAATATTGTTTTGAATATAACGACTTGCTTGGCATAATGCTCTGTATGTGCAAAGGAAGCATTTCAATCTGGACCTTCAATAACTCTAGAGTACATTTTGGCTAAGCTACCTGCAGGCCTGCAGGAACTCACAAGCTTCTGATAGAAGTAAAATCTACAACTGTCTGGGCGACTGGGTGGGAGAAGCGCTGAGTTACAAATACTGTGTGTCAAAATAAAAGGCAGAGCTCTGGTTCATTAAGAGAGATACATACTAACACCGAAGAAGCTGTGTAGCAGAAAAAAACTTTAACAGGTAGCAGTGGTACATACAGGTGTTAACATTAATCTTAGGACAGTAGAAAAGAGTGTAGTAGTAGAAGGACAAGGAAAAAGAAATAGCACAAGACAGCTTATTAATAAAACCTTCAGTAAATCTTTTGTTTCTGTAAGACCTAGACTAAATATTGCAAAATTCAAGTTAACACATCCTTAATACACACATTAAAAATCTGAAGGAGAAAAAGCAAGACAACGATAAATCTCAGAATAAAAAAAAAAATTGTATTCAAGCGTCCACAATTCATGTTATCAGGAACAATAACAAAAATAGTAAAATTCTAAATCTGTTTGCCTCTCCTACGTTAGCAGATTAGAAAAAAATATCACTTTATCATAGCATTCCAACCAGGAGTTAGAAATTAAATCTTAACAGCAAGTAAAACAACAAATAAAAATACTTATACAAAAATCCAGAAGCATCATAGAAATGCAATTTAAAAGAACTTTCTTCTATAGCCCATAAAAATGTTTTTTTTTTTCATTCATAAAATAAGCACTCTAATTTTAGGTCCATTTTGTTTGTTAAGTATTGGTTTATCCAACTCTCTTCCCCTCTCACTATTTGTTCCCCGAGTAGTCAGTTCTTGGGTATGAGACCATTCTATTTCACCAAGTTCCAATTTCAGAATTCACAAAACCAACATCTGAATTGAAGCTATTATTGATCACACTGTAACAGCCTCAACGAGACAAAAATCTATACTGTGAAAAAGTGCAAGTTTTTTCATCACAGAGGAGATGGCATGTGGTTTCTAAAAATGAAAATATCAAAAGTAGAGAGGCATCATACCTTCCCTACTGTGCACAAATGCACCTACTGTAAAAGCCAAAAAACCCCAACGCTGCAGAAAACAGAATATGAACTGACATCACAGTCAGTACAAACTTCTGTCCATCTTCTCAAACTCACACTTGAAACTAAGACGACCGTAGCTATTAGTTGCGAGAAGAAATGCTGAACCATGAGAGTCCCAGAATTTCTGCACTTCAATGCATCTGAGTCTCTCTTGGGACTATGCTAAACATAAGAAGCGGGGAAGGAATCCAAATACAAGAATAGCAAACAAATATAGGAATAACACAGAGAAAATATAACCTACAGTAAATGAGTAGATAAATTTCCTGAATTTTTGTTAAGCTATTTTTCAGTGTATTCTGACTGCCTGAGGACATAGTCTATTAAAAATATAATCATATCCTCTCATTGTGTTTTTTCTTATGCTGACTTGTTTTCAAACTCCTTCTCATTTTAATGAATTGTCTCCTTTACTATAAACAAAATATTTAACTCCTAATACTGTCAAAGAAGTTCATTTATTAAGTATACAAAGTTGAACAAATTAAAATACAACAGCAAGTTCTGTAGCGGTAATTTTGCGTGAACATTTTGCATCTGCTAGCAGCGGAAATGCACATGTGCACACTTGTGGCTCTATAAAACTGACCAAGTTCAACACCATTTTCATAAGTGGTTAGAACAAATCCGCTATTATGCTTTAAGCTGAATTATTACCATTAAAGGGTACATAAAAGTCTACTTACATGTTTAGGAAAGCAGTCTCTTTAACACTAATGTATCCCAAAAGTCTTTGGGCTGAAACATGAACACTTTTAATACCAGATGTTTGGTAAGATGATTATAGAGAAAATAGTTAACAGAAGAATACAAGTTTGAAGACAAATGGGCTGGAATCACTAACTATACCATACACTATATATGTCCTATCATACCAAAATCCGGTCATTCAAGGGTACATTGAACGTACATTCAAATACAGAATTAGGTGCATATTAGAAGTAGAACTGCACTAGTATTTTGTTATCATTCTATCAGTTTATAATTCCTTTTTTTTCAGAGTTAAAATAAAGAGAGTAAAACTGCCCACGCAATCATCCCACTTTATTTTAAAATCAATAAAACTCCACACTGTATTCAAGCGCAGGTGTATCTTGAAACATGCAAGCAGTTTCATGCACTTCCATGCATTTTCAGCACATTTCTGAATTACAGAGCAACACAATATAATAAATACTCGAATGCTTATTATCATATGCAAATTAAAAGTGACACAAGAGTTTAACCCAGATTTGCACGTCTAAAGGAAAGTGGCCAAAACCGGCTCAAACACTTCTCTGCCTCCTATTTAGTCTTGGTGGCACCTAAAGCTGTTTTAATTTAGAGCAGCTCGCAGTGGGCCCTTTGAGGCTACTACACCGAGGCGGACTGGCAGCAGCCTGGTGTACTCCATCTCTGCCAGCCCCTCCAGTCCTTTCAGGAAGTCTCCCTCCCTCTGGCCCTTTAGGGGGGCTTTCTCTCGGTGTTGCATTGTCCAAGCAACATAATGCAGTCAGAAATGGGGCTCCAAGGATTTGGCCCTACACCTAGAAAGGGTTCATAAATCTCAGGGAAGGAACAATGTTTGCAGTTTTAAGAGACTGTCGGGAGAAAGTTCACACTCATTGTTTTGTTGTTGCTCTAAAGACATGTAATCACCACAGAGACAGGGTATTAAAGAAAAGGCATCTAGAGAGTTTAGCTTATAATGTACTGAAGATTTCAGATACTTTCGTGGCAGTTTTCAACTTTTCCAACTCAGTGGTTATTGGCTTGAAAAATATCATCTTTCTCTTGGATCATCGCATTAATTTCTTTCCACTTCACAAATAATAAAACTAAATGTATTAACACTTAAAATTTCGTCAAAAGGTGGGGCTATCAATAAAGGTGTTTGAGGACTAACAATTCAGTCATCAATGTGATCAAGAAGAAATTTCAAGTATAGAATTTATCACCCCCCACTGATTGGGAATCATTTTATGTTTATAAATCCATTAATTCATCAGCAGCAAACAGTGAAACAAATAATCTTCTGAGAAAGAAATTTATCTTCTAAAATTAAGTTTCTGTAAGCTCTTCTGGAAAGGGCTCCATCAAAACTACACAATGATTTACAAGAAACACAGACTACCATCTTGCAATAATTAAAGCTGTATGGCTGTTACCCTTTGGATCCTTTCTCAATGCCACATTTGAGCAGGAATTGTGGAGAAGCAGCCACAAAGCCTCTCCCTAAGGAGCCGCATCCTCAGACTGCCCAAACCAAGAAGCAGGGGGAGAACTCCGAACTGGCTCTCTAGCTCCCCACATCAGCCTTCACCACAGCCCTGAGCTACTCCATTTTACTCAATGTCCTTCTGCCCTTGACCGGCATTTTAAGGCATAAATGGAGGAGGCAAAGAGCAGCAAGTCCTTCAACATTCTTAGTGACCACTTTATACTGAAACACAAAAATATCTGCCAATTGCTCCCCTTCTTCCCCTTCAAAGGAAGATAATTTAAAACAAATAATAGCAAGCCACACCATGCCAGCTGGTAAAGAGTACAATGGAAAGAATATAAAAACATATTCATAATAGAAATCGGGGATTAACTTTACTGAACATATTAGCACTAAGTAGCCCTCCAGAACACTAGCCTTAATGTAAAACAAACAAACAAACAAAAAAATCAATAGATCAGTGGAATAAAAAGCTCATCTTGTCTTCTAACCATCCATAAAACAATAGTGCATTTGTGTTGGGAGGAACAAAGAACTTGGTTCCTGTGTACTTTTTGCTCCATGAACCCATTCTTCTTCAATTCGTTAACAATGGAATCAGTTTTATACCCTTTCCTTTGTCACTCTATCTCAGTTTTACTTGTGCGAACATTTTCAAATCACCATTTTTATTAGGGGTGAGAAATGGGGGGGAGCAAACTGTATAATATTCTATTAAAAAAAATCATCTAATCGTTTGGAAACAACTTAACAAGCATCTCAAAACTACCCTTCATATATAACATGGCAAATAACTACTCTTAATAGGTTTCAGTACCGAAAGAAGTTTAACCGTTCCTTTTAGTACAGTTCAGTCATTCAGCTGAAAATAACCGAACAAAAAGTTTGCAACGGTGGTCAAGTCCCCTATACAATAAACTGAAAGCCCAAATTAGTGTCCATAAATAGCAAGTTTTTTGGGTCTTGGTCTCATAGTCAAAAGACTACGGTTTGCCAAGCTCCCAAATCTTTCTAGGCCTCCCCAATACAGTAATCTCTGAAAGCCTTTGTGCACTGATTTTATTAATCAACATCTTTAATGAAGTTGTAGCAAAAATACTTAGCTTCTCCACTGACTCTTCTGCTTGGTGCCCTGCTCTGTACAATCTCTCAGATCTCTCTTGCCCTCCTGATACTATTAGTGAAAACATGGTATCATCCAGGAGCCTGCCAGGCTCCATAAACTTAGAATAGGAATGTGGTGCCTCTAATATAAAGAGGCTACGGATTTGTTTAAGTCATACACACCTAAATAATGCTGGTGGCTACCACAGGATAACATAGAATAAGCTCCTCCCCTACTAGCAGTTTACTGATGTTGTGAAATGATAATTACTATCATCTGTAATTTCTGTACTAAAGCATATTTGCTCTGGATTTTGTTTATTCTTAATTTGTTACTTTCTTTGAACAGCCACTTCCTACTAGCTACGGTAAGGAACAAGCACAAAACCCTGGAAGTTTTGGTGCCTCATCTAAGGCAATATTCTCTCCTGAAAAAAAGAAAAAAAGCAACTTTTAACAGTTACTTAACTACAGCAAAATGAATAGAAGAGAGATTCAAGACCATATACCCATGGCATTTTCATATTCATTTATTCACAAGTGTTGATACTAAAAATAACTTAGACCAAGTTTCAGTTTAGCCCATCCTGAAAACTCTGTAATCCCACAAATCGCATTTTTCTTGTTTCCACCCTTTCTCCTTGCCTCCAATGTTTAATATCTTCTTTTATACAGTCCAATTAATAACTCACATTTTATAAATAACCTATAGAAGCTGCACTCTGCATTGGAACGCATTAGATAGAAGGATCAATTTTGGACATCATTCTCTAGGACAGAAGGAGGTCACTTGTAGAATGTCCACAGACAGCAAAAAGAATGACAGGAACCTCAGAAAGTCTGACTTGGAGAAAACATTAAAGAAATGGAGGGGCTTTGTTTGCTTGTTTTAGCAAAAATACAAGGCGCCCAAGAAGAGACATGATGGTAGCCATCAAGTTTAGAAAAAGTGTTGCAAAATACAAGGGAATAACATGTTCTTTCTATGCACAGTAGATAGGACAAAATGTAATATAGTTTAGGAAGAAAAATTCAGTTCGGACATAAGGAAAAAAAATTAATGGGAAAACCAGAAAAGCACTTGAATATATAAGGATATAATCTCCAATACATGGCAACATGTGTAAGTTTGTCAGAGGAGATCTTTGGCAGATATACGTCCGATGGATCTTAAAGTTAATACAAGTATAGTTTCACCTGCCTCAGAATAAGAAGATGGACTACATAATCCCTCAAGGTCTCTGACCCCTCTACCTTTCTATGATTCCATTACTCCTTATTGGTTTCCAAATCATTCCCCTTTTTAGAAATTTGGGATTCTAGTTCTTATTCAAACAGCACTGCTGTACTAGTGCCTAGTAATCACCATCATAAAACAGAAAACTTTTTGTAAGCCAGACTCTTAGAAGCATTGTGTTTAATATTAGGATTAGGGATAAATAACAGAACCTCATTAATATACATTTATTTGTAGACTCAGAACAATTAGCAGCTGAACAAATTCATACAAAAAAAAAACCCCATTCAAAATAATGAATTGTTGATTCACCATCATCTAGATTAAATGTAACACTTCAGAGAAGTGTACTGTGATATCTTTGTAAAATTAATGAGGTCTTAGTAAAACCAGACCTCATTAAAGTATCTACTATTAAATCTTTCCTGGAAAATTGGAGAAAACACATCTCTGTGTAGATTAACTGACTTGTCAGCCAGCTCCTACTGTAAAGACCACAAGGTGAAATATGGCAGAGCCAGAAAAAGCAGGAGTTCCTGGCTTTCAAATCAAATAAATTCCACTTGACAATACTGCCTAATGAAAGCTAATATAATCAGCAAAATAGCAAAAATAAAAAAGAATACAATAAGAGCTACAGGATTTTAAGTTAAATGAGAGATGTGATATCCCAAGTGTTCCCAGATTCAATAAATCTGGTGTGTAGATATAACTGATCAGTGTTTCAATGACTTATAGCTCAGTGACAGATTTAAAGGGCTGTTTTTTTCCGCAGAACACAAGACCTTTGGTATTTTGCCTGACACTTGAAGACTAGCATGGCTATGAACAGCTTCACACAGAGACTATCACTGTTTGGAAGAATGGAGATCATTGCCTTCATAAATACGTTTTAACCTTTTGCATCATGGCATAGTAAGATATCTGTATTGCATATTTAAATTCCCTCACTTTTTCAAGAGAAATACCCAAAGAGACAGGCAGACAGAAAACTCAGAAGAATAACCAGTGTTCCAGTATCATAAAAAAAAAAGATCAAATCAATAACAAAAAAAATGAAATGAAGCTGACTAAACAGCACTATATTAACTCATTTGCTTGTTAGAAACTTTACAAATAAATTCAATTCTATGCATTCTTACACTTACTAGTAATCATTAATAGATTTATAGAACTATAATTGGAAAATTCTGAAACATGAGCTGCAATCTCATTCCTCTGATCAATAGGAAAAATTAATGACGTGAATTGTGAAGTACGTTATTCCCCCCCCCAAAAAAACAAACAAAAACAAAACCAAAATCCACACCTCTTTTGTGTATAAATTGCACAGTTTATGGTTTGCACTTTAATTGCTAATAGTTGCCATGGAGTCCACAAATAAGTCAGCAAACAACATTTAGTGCAAGCCAGGTATAAGCAGGGAATTTATGACCACGTAGCCTTGTGAAATGGACATGACAGATTTCTCCCAGCTATCTGCATTCAGACCGTTTGCCTCAGGTTTCTCATCCTGATCTTGAATAAACCTTTTTAGCAGCCACTTTTGACAGAGGCAGTCAAGTTACCTACGATAACTCTGAAAACATCAACTGGCACAGAACTGGCCTACAATTCAAACTGTACCTCTTATTCTTGCGCTTTTGCGACAGCCACATTACATTTTGTTTTACTCCAGTCTCACATATTAACAAAATTACATGTATCAAATAAATGTGATAGAAAGTTGTCACAGGTTAACAGAATTCCTGTAATAAGTAAAATGTGTAGAACTTATTCCTATTGATACGCATATGTAAGTAGTTAATACTATCTCTATCACTTTTTAATGTTTATTCTTTAGAACATCTGAATTGTGAATCCTTACTACATATATTGTTATGTACAAGCATACACCCATTATGCGTGGAACAAAGACACTTCACGTTTGCCTGATATTTAAATCACCTCATCTTTGGAATCACTTAAAAGACATAGTATATGATTTCGAATATTTCTCTAAAATAGCCTAGTGGAGAACTTCTTAAAACAAACAAACAAACAAACAAAAACAAACATAACAACCCACAGAAGGTAACAAATGGAAAATGGATTGTCTTAAGGCCTGCACCTAATTAATAATGTTCTTTTCTCCAGTATAGGGACTTATAACTCTAGTGCTGAGAAAAAGGATTACTAAGCTTGAAGAAATTTGTATTAGAAACGGAGCCCTACCAAGTAAGGAGTTACAGGTATACAACTGAAACAGTAGCAAGGCCACATCCTGCAATTACAGCTTTATCCCACAAAAGCAGTTTCAGCTACAATACGTTCAAAGCTTATACAAAGTGCTTGCACCCTAAAGTCTGTTTTTAACACATGACTTTTTTTTGGTTATTTTCTCAAGGGACAGTACAGTAATGAGAAAGATGTGTTCACCTGAGACATCTCCTGAAACCTATACAGCAGACATTCTGCCCTGAAAGAAGTCAACAAACAAAACAGTCATAAATATACATATTGTTTTCATCTCAGTTCTCTTACATTTCAATTTTCTTAAACTTGAAGTAACTGAAAAGAAATCCACACTTCCGAAATCAGAAGTATACAGCCAGAAGGATATTTTTGCATTTTTTTTTCCAAATGACAAAAAATACATCTTGATTATAAATACTTAGAAAGGAAAAATAAAATTAAAAAAGAAGACATGGCTGTGAGCTGTATTTGTTTCTAGTAGTCGTATGGGATTCCAACTGGTTTTAACCCTGCAAATGCTGCATGACACTCAGCACAGCTTCAGCACATACACCAATGAAAAACATAATAATCTACCAATTACACTCAGCTTAAAACAGAGTGGTTAATTAAAAAATAAAAAAGGAGGAAGGAACAAACTACTGACTATAAAAATAAAATGGAAACTGATATTCTGCTTTTAAGTGAGATCATTTGAAGTTGAAATTGTCAGCATTCAGTAATGGCTATTGCTATCCAGAACAGAGCATCTGCTTATTCACACTTTCTGATGTTCATATCGTGGTGTAGTGCTCACACCTAGACAGAAATATCTAAAAATGAAGCAACTGAGAAAGTGGCCTCGAACACTTTGCAAGATACTGTCCAAAGTAAATAGCAAATACTTTAAAATATTTATCACTAGTACTACAGCAAGAAGTAATTTTTTTTTCCTATGCTATTTTTTAATCCTGTTTTACATACTCATAGCTATTTATTCCAAAATGTTCCATTTAGTCAGTTTGTGCTATAAGTAGTTAGTGGTTAGTATGAGTCTTCCAGAGGAGGAAAGGTGAAAGGAGAAAGCTTTTATGGAAGAAAGCAGGAAAAAAAAAAAAAGTAACAGCAAGTTACAAGTTACTCTGCAAACCTGAATGTAACAGAATGAATGACTTATCAGATCAAAAAAACAGACAGCCAACCTCCTAGTCAAAACACATTTGATAAAACATGCAGACACAAAAGGGGTTTTTGTGCTAGTTACAACCTGAGGAATATTAAAGCCACTTGATTTTCAGAAGCATTTAACACATATACTGAAAAATAAAGTCCCTTAAAGTGTTTCCCTTACAGCTAAGCCAATCCTCCAAAATACTTTTGAAAGTCTAGGCCAGCCATTTTAAGAGACTTTTTCAAAATCACTTTGATTTTAATGCCAAAAGTCAAAATATAACAGTAGTCTTTTCTCTCAGTCACTAACCCAAACCATTACAATGAACACTCAGAATAAGTTCACAGCTTCAGAGAAATGAATGTCCAAGCTTAGCTGCTGATACTAATGCAGAGTAATATCCTGACCATTGAGGAAGTCCAGTGAAGAAAACAAAGGAATGGACAAGGAAGGGAGTTAAGAGTAACTGTTAACAAGCCATACAGAGAAATGCCACTGAAAAACAAGACAGGGATTTTTTTCCCCCACTTTGCAGTTCTTGTCATTTTTTTTTTTTGGGGGGGGGTATGTTTGCTGGCGTTTGAGGATTTTTGTTTGTTTTTAAACAGATTTGTCAAAAATCAATACCCCTGTGTTGCCAGAACTTGCATTGCTCTTTAAGAGAAGGCAATGGCTTTTCAACCTACATATTATGGTTCTTTATTAACAGTTGGTAATGCATGCCTTTGTAACAAGCATTGACTTTTTAGAATAATTATTTGACTATTTATGACATGCTTATACAAAAGTTCGTATGCTTTGTACTAATGTGAGTACATATTTAGTACTATACACCAGCAAAATTAATCCTGGAAAAGTCACGAGTACAAGTGCAGACAAACTTGAGCAGACCAAGCCCCAGTCCTCCTAATTTCTTTCAGCTTATCATCTTTTCCCGTTGTCAAGGTAAACCGTAGCACCACTTAGAAAAGCAGGCTGACAGCTGGTAGCAACTTAAGTACATGCTGAACAAAAAGATCCATCATGGAGGTACAAAAATGCCAGCTCTTTTCTGGGTGGAACTAGTGACATATTTTGCAAACCCATCAGCACTTCAGTGGCAGAATCATAACAGCATATGCTTATAACAAAAAATCATAGAGGATCACATTCTGCTTTGAGTCTCTCTCCCTCATTCATTTCAGCTTACACAGCAAGTCCAGGCTTATTGAAAAGGTTAACTAAACTCCGTGGTCAGGGAACTGTGAAAGAGTCAGGGCTCCTGAGAATGAAACACACAATACTGGATTTTGTGCATGTGGAATTGCAGGCTACTACTGTATATATTTCACTGCTGCTGAAGGAATGATGCTGAAATTCCTAAAATCAGCCAAAGAAATTGGCTCTAGAGTTCTATAAAATACCAGGGGCACCGCTTATGACCACAGTCAGTCTGAAGCATTTATTTTAAGAATGATTAATCACAGATGAATCAGCCTTTTGTTTCTTTTTTGACATTTCAGAACCCTTTCTAGTGTTCCATCTATCTGAAGTCTGGCCACGTCTTGATACCAAAGTAGACTGTTTGAAATAATTCCATTTACTTTGGCCTGCAGACAAGTCTGGATAAAGATTTCAGTCAAAACACTTCTTCAAATCACAGAATGGTCTTAAAATGGTACACAGAGATAACACAGCAAGGAGATATTAGAGCTGTTACACACTTCAAAGTACATTAATTTTTATTTACAAACTTAATGGAATGGTTTCAGGGAAAGCAGAACATTGGCCAAAATAAGTAACAATGTGTGCTCAAATTGCAATATTTGCATGAAAATATTGACATTGAAAAAGCTTTGGAAAGCCCAGAAGTCAGGAAACTCGCATAGAGAACTTCACTAGCAGCCCCTTCCCAATATAAGAACTTAGAAGAAAACATGATTTAAGGTCACAGACCTTAATGATAAAAGCAGGGCAGCAAGCACACTAATTATTTAGACCAGAAGCACGAAATCAAAATCTATTTAGTATCAGCCACCACAAGATTCAAAATCAATATCAGAGAACTGCAGAAGAAAGAATAGAAGGGGGTAGCTTAGAACCTCAGAGTTCAGTAGTGACTGGAAGAATGGAATTTAATAACACAGAGCCATGAAGTATAATTCTCGAATTTGAAAGATGTGGGATACCACAGACAGAGGTTCAGTACAGCAAAAAAATCCAAGATCCTCTCAACTATCTCTTCAAAATGACTGTTGACTAAAGTCGGTTCTTTTATCTCTGTAATTCTATAAACATGTCATTAACTGAAAAGCATTAATGATTACAGATACAGTATTTAAAAAAACAAGAAACAAGTTTAAGACCAACAACACTCTAAAATAAAATTTTTTTTGTATTTAAAATTTTATCATAGACTTCAAAATGCATTAAGAAAAAGACTCTGACTCCTCCGAGTCCTGGAAAATTTTCCACAAGACTATTTTTCCAACGTAAGAACTACCACATCTAACAGAGCCTGAAAAGTTTTACCACAAGGTCATGAATTTCTTCAGAGAACCATTTTAATCTTGCATTACCCTAACCTACCCCGAAAAAGTGGAATAAAGCCATTGCTTAATGTTTTTATAATATTTTTCCATATTAATATAGTTAACAGGACTACAGAAATCCCTTTGTCTCAATTTAATGTATATTTTATTTTACCAGTCATAAATATTAAACTCATAAACAGGAATAAAGAAGAGCTGGGAACTAAAAAATAGTCTAATATTACTATACATTCTCTTCCCCCATCTTACGTAATTTACCTGGTACTCCATTATTTTAAATCCCACTGCAGTCAAATGCAAGCTATTTGGGAGTGAAGGTAAAGAGAAGGAAGAAAAGGGAGCAGAGAGTCAAATACAGGTCCCTTTTAAGAACTTCTGTAGTTACATGTCTGATCCATGGGCTGGAAGATACTCTATCTCACTTCCTCCCTGAAAATTCAGAAATCTTAAATTGTATTACTGTGCCACAGGAATAGCATCCTTACTAAGAGAAAACAGTACTTCAGCAAAATATTCTGCCTGTTCCTTGGACCTCATTAGAGAACATAAATGTACCAAGATGGTCTGTTGCAGAAGGGAAACGCTATTATTATATATGGCTCAGTCATAATGAACACCTATAATCGGTTTTTAAAAATTGATATTCGATCATTACTTTACATCCACAGCAAAAGGAGAATCCAAAAGAGATGTCTAGACTTTTCATTCCAAAAAAGTACCCATGCAGAACAAGACTTCAATGCTTACAGTTGGGTATTTGCACATCTAAACCAAGACTCACGTGTATTTAAAATTTAAACATTCCTCCACATTCTTCTGTGGACAATACTAAAGCATCAGTCCTGGATTACAATATAAGTGAGCAAAACAGTTCATTGCACAGATCCCCAATTATTTCAACAAAGTCCTGCACATAAGACTGACTTTTACTTCATGCAAAGTGAAACACTGTCAAACTCCTTAAATCAACATCATAAAGTCACTACTCCTTCTGCATCCTGATTCATCAGCTATCCCTCAACAATCAGCAGGGAGAATGTCAGCTGCAAAGAGCACCCAGACTAACAAATGTGGGCTCTAGCAGACAGCACAAAGCAAACCAGTAGTCAAAGCTCAGGTGTTTTTGCTGGAAAAGTTCCAGTACAGTGTTTACTGCAAAAATCAAGTGCAAATGTTAGCTTAGGCATTTCTATTGAGCACAATCAGAGACCAGAAGGAAAGAGTTAGCCCCCAGTACAACCCTTTCCAAAATCCTGTGACTTTGTAGTAAACAAGTATAGCATGCAAATGTTCTTCATAAGTCACTACTAATGTAAACAGATAACGCTGCGCCTAGCCTCCATTTCCAAACATCCTAGGACACGTAACTTGCAAAGTACATTACAAGCAGAGGATAAGAAACAGTAGTTAGTTCTTCAGCCCCTTCCTTTTCCTTTCTTCATCGTTTAATTTGCTTACCACGACATCTGTTTAACAATGTCCACCCATTTCCTTTCATTTTTCCAGACTAATGTCGTTAAGGGAAGGGAACCTCTAATATCTCTATTAAACTGGAACCATGCAAAGTCTTCAACATATAATGTAAGTCAGTCAAGCAGACATAATTAAATTACTTAATCTGCAAAGTCACTACTTTACCACTACTAATCACTTCACAAGAGTAGTAGCATTATCCAGAAGCATTTCAAAGCTTAGTTTTAAAATTTGTTTCAGTGAGGGTGAAGGCTACAGAATTAATATCAACTGGATTTTCAATGGTATTACATTTGGCCAATGTTAAAAAAAGTAGAAGGGGGGACCATTGCAACTCATTTAATAAAATTATTCTCCCCACAGAGAGCATTCCCTTACCTGCTATTTTGTGTGTTCTGAATAAATATGTCATTTTTTTTCCTCTCCCTTTCCCCCTACCCCTGGTAGAATGATTTCCATACTGGGCCACACTGATCTAAGAACATTGACATGGATAGGTTTCCAAAAGGCTAAAATGTATATTCTACCAATCACGGTGATGTCAGAGCAGCATCAGGTGTAAGCAAGGAAGAATAAGTTTAAGGAATTAGAATGTGCAAAAAAAATTTAGATTATCTACACCTCGTTCAATTTCCAGTATTAGAGTCTGAAAACTAGAAGCCTCTCTAGAAGATCATATTCATGACACAATCATTTTCAAATAACAGCATAGTCTCAATAGAAGAGATTCCACATTGTTGTAAGTAATACAAATGTATAATGGCTACTGAAGTTAAGTTCCATAGCATTTAATCTCCACATTTTAATAGCTTGCTAGCTACTTTAATACATTGACTCATGTATGAGCTTTATTTAGTTCAAGGATACAAAGTCCATGCTTTATTAAAGCAAATGGCTGAACCAAAAGTTTCTTAGCAATGATACCTTAAAGAAGTGGGATATTTTTTGTCATTATAGTCAGATTAGTTTCTTTTCTTACTGAAGAGCCCTAGTAAACTGAATGCATTCTCATTACAAGTCTTGAACTATGTAGCTTGTAGAATAGACAAGGGATATTACTCTGTAGTATCTCAACATGAATGAATCATCCCAAACCTTTTAATATTTAGCAAGGAGTAGAGTAAGTAATCAGAACCCATGATTCAAGATGGTGATGT
Source organism: Apteryx mantelli (assembly GCF_036417845.1). Taxonomy (NCBI): domain Eukaryota; kingdom Metazoa; phylum Chordata; class Aves; order Apterygiformes; family Apterygidae; genus Apteryx; species Apteryx mantelli. Next base: position 39,835,324 of record NC_089984.1, read on the forward strand.
GATATTCTTTACAAAGATTTAGATTACAGAGGTAGTATTTTCCAATTCACCAATTGGTTTGTCTCAAAGTTAACATTCTCTTTGCTTTGGCTGGCAAATGTTGATGATAAATTCATGTCGGCAAAGGAAAAAGTCACAAACATCTTTTAAAAAAATGGGGAGGGAGGGTGGAATTTGTTATTTTCGGAAAAATGAATCATTATGGTCACCTGTAGCATAGGCCACAATAAAGCTGAAATGGGTCTTTCTTCACAACCATCACTTCTACGAACCCTCCCAATTTTATGGCTATTAAAAAAAAACCTGCAAGGTTTTTAGCATACTTGCAAACAAAACAAAAACCATACAAATCCTATTTTATGAGCTATATTTCCATATTAGAAATATTTTTAGAAAATAAAACTATGCATTATTAACAGATATATTTGGTTACATGCAAATGTTTGGCAAATTTCTGTTCAGTATAGTGAAATAGTATACTGATATTCAAAAGGCAATCACACATTACAGAGAAAACATACCACTTTCACAAGGTCTAAAAAACACGGAAGAGAGAAACTCTCAGGCACCTAGGTGTAAGCAAATTTGTGGCTAACATGAGTTACAAAGGAGGTTTGGTGACAAACTGGTTATTCCAAACTTTCTGTGGAATCTCCTGACCCTGTCTTCAAAAATCTGCTACTGGGCTCTACTCAAAATAGCTACTAACCATTGCTTCTCACAGGTTTGATCTGTAGAGTAAGTCCCATATCTCTAACAAAAAAACAAAGGAAAAAAAAACAAGTACAGCCAAGACCAAGGCGGCATGTTATCATTGCCTGTAGTCACTAAGCAACATTTCCCCAAATATTCAATCAAACCTAAAAAAGGGAGAATTTTAGACTATTGCCAGATATATTGTAAATATGAGATACCCAGGTAACCAAATGACAAACTATTATCTGACAGCCTGGAAAACCTCTTCATGTGAACTGCTTGTAAGCCAACTTGTAATAAATACCACATGCAGCTAAATTGAAAAAACAAAAACACTAAGCCAAGTTAAATAATAACCAACATTCAAATTTAACCATATGAAGTCTACATTAAAATGCAAAATGACAATTACAAAATATTATATTACTAGGAACACTGTCAAATACTTTGAATAATAGTACACTAAGGAAATAAGTAAAAACACACTTTACCTTGTATCTCATTTTGGGGCATGAATGAATGTAGAAACCCATATAATAAAAACAGAGATCAGGAGCTTTTTCATGGAGTTGCCTAGTAAAAGCAATTTCCCTATGAAAGTAAAGAAAAAACATTAATTACTTATGAATACAGTTCTTATATTTATTTTACCTCTTCATAGAGGAAATATTTTACATTTACCTGGCTCTTGAACCATTGAAAGGACTAGACTTTGATCAAGTAAACAAAGACGACTATAAACTCAAAAAAAAAAGCTAAAAACAAGCAAACAAAATCACAAGCTAAAAAACCTCCATTTATGCATTTTGCCCTGCCAAGTGACCGACCTGAAATTCAAACAGCAAGTGATTAAAAGCCTCTGTTTAACAGGTCTCTTGTTAATATTCATGCACCCTGGAATTCCACAGAAATCTGGCCTCGCTAGTGTACACAGACAGGCTAACACAGCGCAGGAAAACATCACAGGACTTTTAAAAATCAACAAGCTTCAAGGATAAGCCTCTTGTTTGTTCTGTTGTTTGCATTCTAGCAATTTACGTGTAAAAACATCCATCCTCCTGCAACAAAAGCTACTTTTCACCTATCTCATGATTGTTTGTATGATCTTCTCATTTATTTTGAAAGAGAAGCATCAATGTATTCCACAATAAGTTCTCTTTTTATTTTACTGGCACTAGGCAAGCATTGTTGTTACAAATATTCTGCCAGCGTTTCCACTACAACGCTTGTCTTTACAGCATTTGAATCTTGGCAATTACAATTTTCATCAAATTTGACAGAACAGGGATGTTAAATTATTACTTTCAATATTTAAGAGGACACGAGAATGTGCATATAGGAAGCATGTACAAACACTTTTTTTAATCACTTCAAAATTAAGTTAGTAATGAGGATGCTCAAAGGTACTAAAAACCTAACATTTATTTGTTTTTGGTTGCATGTACTTTGCTGAATCCATCACGAATTTACTATAATTATGTATCTATACACATCCTTTTCAAAAAGAAATGCTAGAAATAAGTTACTCCATATCTGATGATGAAAGTGAGATTTATGTACTACCAAAAATATACAAACATGTACTTCACATATATATAATCTTTAAGGCAATTACAGCACAAAGTTAAACAACCTTAACAACCTTAATCATGCAGATTATCCTGGACCTAATTAAACAAAACCTTTGTGCAGTTCATGTAAAAAAAGCTGAAATACTACAAGAAAAAAAATTATCTTTACATTTCAAATATGCTTAAATATTGTTTGCAATTGGACTACACTGTCCGATTTAATAAGATAAAAGACTTGAACATAAAGTCAAGTAAGTAGACCATAGTGTAATGAGGTAACTTGGGCTGCAGGAGCAGTCTAACTACGGGCAACAAAGCTTTGTCCAAGCTTGCTAAGGGCTAAACTGAATTAGTCCACATGATAACAAAGCCAGGCTGCTTAGAACAACTGCAGGTGTCCTCACATGTACTACAGTGTCCAGTGATATACTCTAGATAAGACACCCTCTTAACACAAGTTCTTGCTTTATCTTTCATTTACCTGTTCAGCCAACCCACTCCAGACACAGCTTTACTGGAGGAACGAGAGAAGATCCTTCTCTTTTCCCCTAACCCTCACTTGCCCTGTTGAAGCGCCAGAATTTTGTGCAGTCTCATGACAGAGCCGTGGCTTCTTCCAGCTTCCTGGCATGATCTGAAGCTCACTACCACACTGAACAGCTGACCATATGTAAGCCTAAGGCTTCCCAAAAGCAGGTGAGAAAGAGCAATGTTGAACAGGATTTAGGGAGTGCGTGCTTCTCCCCACAGGGCTCCAAGCCCACACTGTGATCCAACACAAGAGAATGCTCCTACTACACCATTGGGTGCAGCCAAGAGATCTGACAGCATCACATAACTAACATGTACCTGCATTCTTTCTGCCTAAATCATTCCTATGGAAAAGAGAGGACAGATTTGAAGTCACTCTTTCGGAAAAGCTTTCAGTTATGATACATATTTGAAGAATTATAATGGCTATTAACACCTGGCAAGAGTGGTTAACTAGTAAGCAATATATTACTATATACATATGTTCATTTCAGTAATACAAAATTCAGACTTAGTACTTCAACGCTATGTAACCCAGTTTCAAAAGAAATGCAAGTATTTGTCCTCTTACAAAAGAGATTATAAATGCTATGACTGTTTACTATTAATGATTTCAGGTAGTAGGGGAAGGTTTGTTAAACCCTTCCTACCCTGCAACTAAGAATGAAACTCAGTCAGTATTTCTTGGTCAGCTTTTTTCCTTTGGTAAGACTGGTATTTCACAAGCAGCTTCTTCTCCCCTCATTTTTTACTTACATTCCTATATATTTCAAATTATCATCATATCCCATCCTTTCTACGACCTCAGCATCAAAAATTCTCAAAATAGCATGAACTGGAAGTGACAGGACTGCAATGCAGTTTAATCTCCTCAGAGTAAAACTGGCAACAGTTTTTAAGGTATCGGATTCCTTTGCAACTCCCTAAATCCTCCCTAAGATTTTTTTCCCTCCCTTTTTGAAAGAAGAACAAGGTTGGCTCCCTCTAAGACTGTTGGGAATGCATTTTTATTGCCTTAAATGCAGCAGAATTTATAAGCTGCTTTTTCACTAGTTGAGCCGTGCAAGTGTGTTGCATTGACATAAAGTTCAAAATTTATTATGCAGAAAATTTAAAATCATTTCAAGAATTCAGAAGCATGGATTGTGTCAGTCTTTTATTCCACAAAGTAATGTGATACATACAAACACCAGAAAACAGCTCTCAGGAAGATTTAGTATTTTATTGTAAATGATCACCTTTCCTTTAAAAAAAAAAATTTTTAAAAGACAAATTTTTAGTATTCAGATAACTTGATAAATTCCAGATATAAAAAAGGTCATTTGTAAGTCGTGGGAGTTCAAACTTTTTTTTTTTTAAAAACACATTTGTGAACTCTAATTAATTTTATGAAAATGCCAGCATCACTGATCGCATTATAAAATGACCAATTCAGACTCTTCTAGACTTAGATCAGTGGAAGTGCTACACCATCAATTACGTTAATGCTTATGACACCCATTCCCAGCTGCATGGTCCCACCACAGTTCTTGCACCAACTCTGGTGTTAACATGCTCTTCACTGAGCCAATTCAGCTCACTAATCAGGTTGCTAAAGCAAACAGTGTTCTGATCAGTAAACTGAACTAAACTGGCTAAGCATATGGTTGCTAGAAGCCCAGCACATTCCAGAGATAGAGAGGAGCACAGTTGCAGGACCTCATTTCACCAACCATACACCTTAGACTGATGTCAGCAATGTCAACAGCAAACATTGTGGGGGAAACCCTTTGACATACGCATTTGAACAATCCATGGAAAGTTCGTTCAGAAGTCACAAAATTCACCATTTTGAAGAGAAAAATACACTCAACAAGCAGAATTCAAAAAAGGTTCTTACGAAATCAAAAGATACTAATCGAAATCTAAAAAATAAAGAGTGGTTAGGCTTCTGAAAGATGGAATTGCATACAGTTCATTAGCTGTTACATAAGTATATGAAGTAACTGCGATTGGAGGAGACTTCTTAAAAAAAAAGTTTTTCTTTTTTTCAAAAGTTATGTATTTCTGGTGGGTAAAACTATGCACTGGGGTAGCTAGGAAGCTTCCATCTGCAGAGAAGGTATGATCAGACAGGATGCCTTGGAGAAAGAGGAAAGCTAGACCTCAGAATTCTATCACATATAGTGGTACCAGAGTGTAGTACAAGTCTGAAAAGTCAAAGATTTTTGTTAGGACTTCTCAGACCTACAGAAACTTGAAAATAGGCAGGTCTGACATGTAGTTCAAAGCCAGCCACTTCACCAGGATCTCTCTGGGGAACTCTCTGACATGTCTGTGACCAGCTTATTTCATGTCAGCAAAGAAGAAGCAAAAAAAGCTAACAAACAATGGAGATGCACAAATATTTCCACTCATTTAGTTTATTTATTTATAATAATAATGGAATCAAAAGTGCTCATAGGGGGAAAAACAGTAGCTTGCAATTCTCAGAGGAACGCATTATTCACTGCTCCCACTGGTCTGCAGACACCAAACTAGGCTGATAATCCTATGAATTTTAAAGCCTATATTGATTATTCCATCAAGTTTTCTGAAGATAATGAGAGTATTACACCTGAAAATATATTTAACGCTACTACAGTGGGAAACTATTAATTCAGAACACAACTATTTTTAGAGACTTTGTTATTTATGATCTCAGTGTGCACACAGCGATAAAAATGATTAATTTCATTCAGACAGAGCTAAGAAAAGAGTCAAAGGGAAAATTACTCCTATTCCAACAAAAAAAGGTGTTTTCTTGCTGAAACTAAACAATACAAAATTATCTTCTGGGTGAATAAAAAATACGTACTTCATTTCTGTGTGTTCTTAGTCTTTAAATACTAAAATCTCTAAAATACTAAAATATTCTAAATCTTCTATATAGCCTAATTAAAGATGACCATTAAAAATATATTTGGAATGCAACCACCTGTAGAGAATATAAAAAAAAATAAATCCTTTGCTAGTGTTTCCAGTAATGGAAATAAAATCAAAAGCTCAAATATAGGAAAAAGTATCAATTATTACTATAATGTCTGACTGAAGAACAAGAATGTCTTCTTACCGTAATGCTGAGTAGACTCCCAAAGATAAGAAAGAATAGTCTGGATCATAGTACAGGTACACAGAGGACACGCAGTAGGGAAGGATGTCGATTACACCTACAGCAATTATCTTCCCATCTAGCCAATACTGCTGGTGAAAAGAACCATAGCCACAATCTGGTCCATTTGGAAGATTCTCTGCCTAAGTAAAACAAAACAAAAAAGGGATCAGTAATTCAACAGGTAGACTTGCAGCATAAAAAAAAAGATTTTAGGGAGTATTTTTAAGACAAAAGTAAATACTGTGAGAAATATGATATACTCCGATACGCAGAGTATATAGAGAAAGGAAAAAAAATCTGAGTAGCAGAGAAGATGGTGCAAGTTTGCTATCATTTGTGATTTTTACTGTATTCATGATCAGTAAACTCTACATATCACACACCACAAATACGAATCTGAAAATAGCCCCTGCCATCTAGCACTTATACTACTGGAATGGTAAAACAGCAGTGTGATTCATCAAGTTTTCAATGCATGATTATGCATACAGAAATTCTGCAGATATTTTTTCACAGTTTGGCCTTTAATCTTGACCTACTAACTCTTTAACAAGGCAAAGTGCAAAGGCTACAAAAAGTAAAGCGCAGGCATTACATTACTCTGTCAGTGTTTCCTCAAAGCTGGCTGCAACTGTCCAGTCCAACACATCCTGTCACACTTAATGACACTACTCTGCTTTTCTCCATGCTGCCAGTGGCCACCAATGTCAGGAGGGAGAGGGCCAGCAGGTGGGGGAAAGATGATTATGTTCAGGGAAAAGCCAGACATGCCTGACTTACCTCACCCCACAATTTTCTGAGTCAGGCGTTAAAATTGCCTCCCGTCCCCATCCTCCTCCCCCAAGCACTGCAAGTGAATCACTTCGGCCCCAGAAATTCTTTCTCAGTTCGGTTTGTCCATTAAAACTGTTTGAGAACAGCATTTATACACAGAATTGAAAGGCTTATTGTTTATGTTTATTTGGACCAACTCAATAACTTTCATTCAAGAATCTCAAACTCTCTGTTGCAAAGGAATCTGCACAGCTTCTTTTCTGTCAGCCCACAACAGAGTATCTTCTGCAAAAACATCAAGGAACTTACTCTTGGTGCCTATTCCACATTTGAACAAGTAGTGAAGTACACATCCGTACTCGGTACAAGTGTCTCAAGCCAGAAACTGAAGCTTCAAATTAAGAAGAAAATGATCTCCTAATTTAAACTGTATTACACAACCAATTTTGGCATGCCATTTTCTCTAATGTCAAGTTTACTTTAATCCTGAATTCCACAGTGCTCAACTTAATTATCCATCTAGTCGTGTTCTTCACTGTATTGCCAGATCTTCAGAAAGCTGCTTCTCACTCAATAAATCTGACAATATTACCTACTACTACCAACTGTTTTGCATTACAACAACAGAAGGTGGGTTTAATCAAGTATGTTGATACAGCAGCATAGACTGACGAGAAGATGGTCAGTAGATGTTATTCTAATTGTTACCACATGTGTCAAAAGATACCAATCACATGAACAAAAATCATTTCAACTGACCTACCCAACCAGTAAGTCCCAAAGTAAAGGCCATATAATAAAACATTTGCCTTTTTATACACAATTTTATAGTATAAAATTAGATATGTAGCTACAGATACTGTAAAAATGAAATGATCAAATATCCAAGAGCTGAATTCTGCAGCATATGAGGATATTAGACTAGGATATTAGTATATTAAGCTGTGTTTCTGCTCATTTATGAGAAGTTTATTTATTTAGTAGTTAAATTTTCACATAACATCCACAGCTTTTCAGTAGAGGCCAAGGAGTCAATATGGGGTCAGTATAAAAATTTTCAAGCAGGGAGACAGTCAAGCAGTGACTTGGTCAAAGTTTGAGAAAAGTAATTTTTCTCTACGGATTTCTCAACGCAGGTTAAGTTCACTTCTCAACTGCCAAAGTGACAGTAAAAACGGTATAGACATCCCATGTAAATCAATGGGAAATGCAATTTGCAATATAATGCAGACTTGTTTAAACAAGTATCAGGTAAAAGAGATTTTATTTCTCCTTGTATAAATAATTTGCTTCATGCATATTCAAAGACCTACACAGGTCTAATACTTAATCACATTCCTATGATTTCTAAGTAAGATTAACTGATTGGCTTTTCAATGGTGATTTATTTTAGCATTTAGAAAAACAAAAGGGCACAAGACACATACAGGAGTTCCTTCAAGGAACCAAAGTTGCTGTTAGCGCTCAAGAAAGGGACAGGGAGACACCATCAATGGCTTTCTACCACTCTAAATGCACACCAACCTCAAGCATGAATTAAAACAGGGCAAATACTCTAGTTTGTATCAGCTACAACTTTCTGTCAACTTTGGCATGCCAAAGACTTGGGCCCAGACAGCATCTCCTCCTGCTCCTTCCAAGCACCCCAATGTCTACTGCTATTACCCTTAAAAAGGGGACAGCTGTTGAAATGCATTCAGAGTGACATCAATGAACTCCGTAATATTTCAAGTTCATTGACCAGCAAAGTCACAGACAGAAGCCTCTGTTCATACCCTTTAGAGTATTTCAATTCAGTACACTAAATTTAGCAAACAAAGCTGTATCACACTTCTGTATCACACAATTTCAAAAGCAATACTTGGATTTCTTATAAACTGAATTGGTTCCAACTTTTCTGAAACACAAGGCAATGAAGCTATGTTATGCACATCCAATAAAACTACATATTCCATTAGTTAAATAGTTTGGTAGAGTCAAAAATTCACTGTATAGAATTTAATGAGTATTAAAAGAAAATTGTCTATAACAAAACAGGAAAAAAAAAAAAAAAAAAGAACACAAGCCACAGCAAAGTCTTCTAAAGCTAAAAGAATGTGTCCGTCTGTGACTGGGGGGAACCCCATACCTTAGAATGGGCATAGTATGGATTCAGTCAGCAGACATCTGCAAACCGAAATGTTACCATCAGGTAAGAACTTTTAGCAAGACATAAACTACATCATTATTTCACTAATTCAATTATGATGAAATATTATATACATAAAAGAGGCTATGTTTTATAATGAACATATGCACAGGACTGATTTCAGGCAAAATGTTCTGGGTTCTCCATTACATTAAATAAATCACATTAAAAAAAAGGTAACATTTTCCTCCCCATCAAAAAGTTTTCATACAATGTGATCCTTTGTAATGTGTGTAGGTATTATGTTTTCTCCAATATCTCAGTGAATACTTGGCTCCATTAACGTGATTTCTTAGGTATCATCCCAGCAATTTGACATGTAATAGGTCTAGAATATAAAGTGTTTTCTTGAAACGGGTTATGTATATCATTTCACACTACTGACGCATCCTCCTGGGACCATGTTTGTCAAAGGCAATGTAAAATATACAAAAAGTGACGCCAGTTGAGCAAGCCCCACCAGAGAGGGCTCACCTTATCAACCAGAAATAATACACCTTAGCCCTTGTACTACAAAAACATGAGCTATTCTGGCTACTAAATGTCACAATTTCTACGATTAATGAGTCAACAAACATAATATCAGAGGCATTATTAATGTGGAAACCAAGTGAGATTAAAAATAATATTCTCCTACTCCCCTAACCAGTGAAGTGCTTCCAGGTTTTTTTTAATAAATAAAAAAAAATCCTCAAGGATTCTACAGGACACATGTAAAAAAAGAAATGGGAAATTCAAAAGTTAATCTTTTTTTTAATATATATATTTATTAAAGAAGTTAAAGGAGTAAACACTAAAGCAAAGACTAAAACTAAGACAGTCAAAGCACAAATAAACGTGTTGTGACTAGGGACTACTAAAAACCTGCAGTTTTCATAGCTATTTCTGCCTCACGTTTTTTTCTAATAAGGTCTAAGAGTTATTTATTTTCTTCAATTTACATAAAGGGTTCTAAAAGTAAAGGGTTTGATTGAGCCCTCATCAGCAGATAGGGATATAGATATAGATAGTCCTGTTGCCTAGTTCTAGGCTAGATGGTACTGCCAAATAAACACGTAACATCTCCAAATTTGTATTAAAAAAAAAAAAAAAAAATGCAGAGGGGCCAACTTGTTTAAAACTAACAATTTATACTCAATCTTCAATATGATGAATTACCTAATCAGATTTTTTGATTGTTTCAACATCATAAGAACTAAATCCAAGACAAAAATTTGAAAGCAGATTATTTCCTTCCCAAAGTTTAGACTATACTGCAGAGAAAAATACAATATATTCCATTAGAAATTAATTCTACCTGTATTTGTACTCTGCTAGCTAGTGATTCTATCAATACATTTGATTTCTCATATTTTATAATGTAATATTAACATTTAAATATTTAGTATCAACTTGCATTGCATATTGCCAATTAGTATACCTCAATGTTACTGCTTAAAATGAAGCTTCAGTGATGTGGAGAATGCTCGATTTGCTTCAAAGCACATTAGTCTTTCTTGTTACTTTTAAGAAAGTTTTACTGTATGGAAATTGCGCTTATTAAGTGCAATGCCAGACTAGCATGTGATTGCAGAAGGCTCTGCACAATCACCTACCGAAAATGGTTCCTGACCCTGACAACTGCATGATTATTTTTTTTACTGGAAGGTTTCGTGACAACATCATTTAAATTTTCTACTTTGAACAGTTCCATTTTGCTCTCTGCTGTGGACGAAGGGAGAAGGATATGAAATTCATGCTATTCCTTACAGAGAAAAACAGGAAACCTTTCACTTCTACACTCTAGTGGAAATTATTTGCCAAAGAAATGAAGTGATTAATTCCAGCAGGTCATTTCCCAAAGGCACACACACACACACAAAACCTACCATATGGTAGATTTCTATCTCTTTTGGTTACCAACATATTTCTTTTTCTCTATGTCCTCCTTTCATTACAGATTAGTGGGGATGCTAGAAAATGAGCTTACAAGTATAAGCTGTGTCAGCAGAGAGGTGGCAGTTCACATTGTTAAAAAGAAAAAGTGTACAGTTTTGAAACAAAGTAAATAAATTAACTACATCAAAATGCAATACACTCGCTCTACAGAGCTAACTTCCGCACCTTAATAAGAAATAGTATTATACTATTAGAGCTATACTGTCAACTATTTAACCAGAATAGTGATAGTAAATTTAAAATGCTAAAAGGATTAGGGAAGCTGTGAAGGCACAAGGGACTTTAATAGCAAGAGACTGGTTATTGCCACAAAGACAAGAAAAACACCCATGAAATATCAAAGCAATTTATCAGGATCTCAAAAGGAAATAAATTACATTTGATTTTGTCCCTAGAAGGGCATAGAATATGACTGAAATGTGACGTTGTTTAGGAGGTAATCCAGAGAATTACAGTTCTGTAACCATAACAGATAAATATCTGCTATTAGATCTCCTAAGAATTAACACACACATTAATAACCATAATAAATTTGAGCAGAAGTCAATGTGCTTTTGAAAAGAGGAGATGAAGATTCACAAATGTCTTTCAGTTCTTTAAGTTTCAACGAGCATCTCAATAAGGATAAGAACCAAAGTAAGAACAAATGATCATTTACATTATGAAAAGAAGCTCACTGAGTTACACACAGAACCTATTCTGTTCTCCATACTTGTGGGTGATCCACCAAAGATGACTCAATAGTGTTCCAACAAATTGTGCTGATGATTTAAAAGTATTCAGGACAGTCAAACAAGAATGGATTGCAAAGAACTGCAGAAAGAACCCATGATACTGAGTGATTAAAGAGGCAGAAGAAACATCAAATGTTCATAAATCCAATTTAAAGTGCATGGGAAAAACATTGATAAATACACATTCAAAACAATGGGTATAAATTAGCCTTTCACACTTAAAAAAAGATCTTTTTGAGATAATGACAGCAGTTTTATGAAAATATCAATTTAATGCTAAGCATCAGTCAACATGCAAGAAGACTGAAGAGCAATTAGGGAAGGATTTGGAAAAAAAAGTCATCATTCTACAGTGCAATTCCATCATGCATCTAAATATTGAGGCTAGTTCCAATCATCACATCTCAGAAATGATACTGTAGAAGCAGAAAAAAAGTGCATTAAAATGTTGAAAGGATGATCAAAAATAAGAACAACTTCCACACAGTCTGAAGAAGCCATGGCTCTTCAGCTTAGGAAACAGACAGCTGAAAGGAAACGATACAGATTTAATTCATTATGGGAAGGTAGTGATAAATCCTATAATATCAATTGATATTCATTTCTGTTCTCAAGCATTAAGTTCAGAACATCTTATACCAATAAATTTTCTGGGTTTAAAATATAAAATGAGTTTAAGACACCACAGAACAATTCAGGAAGGACAAGTGCGGAGATGACTATTAATGATGCTGGTACCACCACTGGCACAGAGCATCCTTAACCCACTGATTATCAAAAAACTAAGAATCCATTCTGATCAGTCCAAATTTTCCCTGTGCCTTATCCTCCCTCTACAGACATTCCAGCTTAGGTAGCGCCACGGTACCGGACCACACTGTCTCTTCGGTAGACTCATGCAAGCCATTCTCCTATATTGAGCCATTATAATCCTATCTTTCCAAACAAGGTAGTATTTAGGTATGTAATGGTGATAAAATGGCAAATGTTTAAACATAGCATCTAAGAGGAGAGGGAGAGAAAACAAAAACCAAGCAAACAGTTCTCTACAGTATCCTGTTTACTGCTAGAAAACTGCCTAGTTTTCTGCTACTACATATTGTATCATTTCTTAGAACTATTCATTTTTTTGTTACAGAGCCAATAGCCAAAACTGAGACTAAAATGAGTAATTAGAAAAAGGGGGGGGAAGGGAAGAAAGGAAAGAGTCTGGGTAGTAATATTAAAAAAAAATTAAATGTAAATTGAAATTATGTAAGCTTTAAATTTGATTTGAAAATATTTGAAATTATTTTTGTTCAAAAGAGTAAACAGACAACACACTACTAGTTTTGCTTGGGGCAACTGTTTTAGGATAAAGAATTTCAAGAATTCCTTGGCCTCTGATATATAACCCTTTTATTTAACTTCCTCTAATTGAAGACATCTGTAGTGGTGCCACACAAAATTTAATTCAAGCTCCAAAATGTCAATAAAAAGTGTCTGTAAGAAACAATACTGGTATAAACCTGGCAGGGAAGTGTGCATCAACATCTATGAAGCTATACAAAATTAAGAATATAATGGAAATCTGCTGCTAGAGTTGACGAGGTGATAAAAGCCCTTTTCCTATAAAGTCTAATGAGCTCTATTACTCTTCAGCTTTCAGGAATGTAAAGGCAAGTGGACTCAGCAGAGAAAAGCAACAGACTCTCCACACATGGCTTCATTCGAACTGCAACATATCAAATTACTAGTGTAATTACTATAACCTGACAATTTCATTAGAGTCATGCAGTAGTTAACTCTTTAAGTCTAACAATAAAAACAGTGCCACAAATCTCCTACAGTTTGTTTACTGGAAATGAAGCAATATCAACTCTCCTAAACTCTTAACTCAAATTGTGGTAAAATACAAGTTCAAAAAATTATTTAGTAATATATTCTTTTCTTTCACAGAAAAAGTAAAACAGAAAAAATTTACCACTTGATTTCTGCTACTGTTTCTTAATGCAGTGATATGAAAGTCAGTGGTAGCTCATTATCCAACTCCTCAGACTCCTTTGATAACTCCATACTACCTTCCTTACCAGCTGGTGAGGATACAAATATCATAATATACAAACTATACCCATACGGTTTACTGTCCAGGGAAATTGGAGAGGGGAAAAAAAAAAGTATTTATTTCATAACTTAGTTCTAGAATTCATACATACCTCAAGTGGAGAATCACAGAGGAATCGTGTGAACTGCATCAGATTCATCAGAAACATGGAAATTTTCAGAATTATTCCCAAGAAGACAGTCCACAAAAGTAAAACAGAAAAACAAGAGTATATTAGCAACAATACTTTAGGATACATTAATAGACAAGCATATTTTTTCAAAACTATATATTTGAAAGATACCAAAATATTTTAAGAGCTCAAATAGGCTGACATAAATTGCCACTTTCCATCTTGCTAACCAGTACCAACAGATGAAATAATAAATCATGCAAAATACTTCAAACTCATTTATATGAAATAGAAAAAGATTTTTAAAAACATTTCTCGGAGATGAGAGAATTATCACTTTGTAACACAGGTGTGTTTCTGGTTTCTTTTACTCTAAATTAATTCTTACACATTTGCTTCTTCATTCTCTGCAACTGCCTGCAACAGGGAGTCTTTTCCCACAGTTCCACTGGTACTATCCCAATCACTAAAGCAAGGCTTTTAGGGTCCTCAAATGTCTTAACAGAAATTAAGTTGTATTTACATTCAAAATCACAAGCAAGCCTGTACAAGTCTATAGAAGGCAGAAGGGGAAAAAAAGAAACCAACTTCCTGAAAGTGCAAGTGTTTTCATCACTAGACCCCTTACTCAACACAAAACAATGTGCCACAGATCAAAGAAAAGGCAAAGTTTAAATGATTTGGAGCTTGATCAAGATTGTGATATTAGTAAAATATAATAGTTATTTATTTACCATCATTTACCTATTTGATAGGAATACTTCCTTATTGATGGATTCCACATAAAACATGCTAAGGATATTATAAATTTCTGATATGCATTTAATCTCAAAACATTCCATTGTTAAAACTATGTATTCTATTTTAAACAGTTACTTTGTTTTACACAGTTTATTTCCCCCTCATCTAATAAACTGAATGATTTAAAATAAATCAGTGGTTCCTAAGCTGCAAAACCAGAATACGTTGGAGCTTTCAATTGAAAGTTTGATGAAAAGAACACATGGACACCAACAAAAAAAGTGACAGTTAACAAGATTTTTACTGTCAAGTATTTTATAAATTTCTGAGATGCAATAAAGAACAGCTTTCTATTTGAAGGGGCATACATAAAATGGCAGGTGACTACTTGCCGATCATCTCTTCTTTTCCTCAGGGAAGGGGAGAAGTGGAAAGAAGGTGACGATAAGGAGTGCCAATATTGTAAACTGCTGATTTAGGACTAAGTTTTATGTAGAGTATAAGTAATTAAAGCTTTTTCTTTTCTACAGAAAACGCACATTTGAATAAAAGAGCTTTAAAACAGATTTTAGAAATAAAAATGCAGCCTCTAGTAGATGTATGGATTTGCAAACATTAACTGGATTATTGTCAATATAGTACAAATTGAGTACTGAACCATAACTATCTGTTAAGAGGCACTGAAAAGTATTACACAGTAGATGCTGAAGAATCAAGACTTTGCAGATGTCAAATTTCAGATTTTTACACAACACTAATTTTATTCAAGTCCTCTCTCAAACACATAGAAGTAGCTAGCTAGTTGATCTACAAATGAATGGTAAATACTTGGACACGTGCTTTAGGGATGAATACCGAATTTCTGTAAGCTGCTACCACAGACAACGATACTCTGTAGTACCTGAGATTAGCCGTTTCTGATTTACTCACAACCACAGTACTGGATACCCGGAGTTTTATTAGAGGCCAGGAAAAATGAATGGCTGCAATATCCTAATTCAATTCTAGAATCTTTATTGATTTGAGGGATGGGGACAGAGGGTAAGGGGGGGGGGTGGTACTTGAGAAAAAAAGTAATTCAAATTTTGAATTATTACATTCCCATAAAAAAAGAACAGAGATTTATAAATTCCTACACTGCTAGTGTATCAGTCATTACAGCCAATAATTTTAGAATGTGCAGGCCCCAGAAAAAATAAACCATGTGTTATTAATTTTGATGTCAGAAGACCCCCAATAGTTCTTAATCTGTAACTGTAGCTTTATAGTGCAAGTTAAACCCTATGGGTGAGAAAACGGAGCCAACAGCACTTTTCAAACAGTTTTATCAAGTCTCCAGGCCATGCTGTACCATTCCTTTTTTTTTTTTTTTTTTTGGGGGGGGGGGGAGGGATTTTTTTCCCTAAGTGTACCTAAAACTTCTACTTTCTAGGGAGCATATACTGTTGCAACTATCTATACTGTTAGCTAGAAAAGTTTTCTTAACTGCACTTGAAGTTATATCACAATCTTATGGGGAATACACCATTGTAAGTCTTACTACGTATTATTTCCCTTATCTGTTTATACTTGCTAAAGTTCTCAGGATAGATTGTGTATCTTCTGAAGTTTTCTAGAACTCAGTTAGGAGAATTTGTTTGTTTGTTTGCTTTTTAAAGGAATAATTTAATTGACAGACAGGGCAGGTTGGTTTAATAAATATTTTAGATTTACTGACCTTTACTGTAACAATCTCTTACCACCCTCCCCACTCCAAAAAAAACAAAAGGAAAAAAAAAAAACCACAATAACTTTTCATCATAACCCAGGAATAGCCACATTTATTTAAAATTTAGGTAAATGTAGGATTCAGTTTCTAAATTAAAATGTTCATTTTAATTCTGCAAGATTATTGTGAAGATACTTCTACAATACTTCTGCTACAAACCCTGAAAGAAATACTGCCAAAGGCTAGTGTTGTATGTAAAAGAAATCACTATCACACAAGCATAATTGAAATTCCTTTGGCAATCATAATTTTCTACTCTTAATTCAAAACTGAATTTACATAAATTTTTAGCTTTTTATAAACTATAATATATATGAAATCAACAACATTTTTACATTGGTGCAAACTAATTACAATTGCCATAAAGAATCCATGACTGCTAACTGAACAAGGGAAAATAAATTAAAACATACCTAGTAAAACTAAGTGACGAACACATCACTAAGAGTTAAAACAACAGGTAAAACTGCAGAAAAATAAAAGGAAGGTTTGGTTTCAACCCAAAGATAACTGCTAGAGTAAGGGCAAATGCATACTTCTAAAAACTGTAATAAAATTAGAATATTAACATCTACTTCATTTTACAAGCGGGGGAAGATATTCAGATGCTTCGGGTGTTAAACCAGAATGGGCTTCATCTCTTAAGATGTTAACTTTTTGAAAGCAGAAGTTGCCAGTAAAACACAATGACATCATAACCTTCTTAGGAAAAACCAGCTTTGAGCTTTCATCACCAATAACTAAAATTAGTTGCAATATTCAGTGAGAAGACATCACAGAAAGGCATCAATTTATTTATTTAATTTTTGGGGGGGACAGCATTAGGGTTTGTTCTTATTTGCAATTCATTGCAAAGGAAAATTTAATATTGGGTGAAGCAAGGATGAGAAAAGGATAAAGGTTTGAGGCCTTTTTTAATTTAATCACTGAGTGGGACTGAAATGCATGAGGGGGTTTGGTCGGGTTTTTGTTTTTAATAAAAGTGCCAGGCTCACAATACTGAAAATTAATGTTAGGAGTTTTCATTGACAAGACAGACCACGTACCCTACAGTCCCAGGGTTTCACCTCTGTGTGCATCAAGCAGGTCTACTCTCTTTTCCCTCCCGTTTGCAAAATCTCAAAAAACACCGACTGTCGCCCCATTCTGGAAGCTCAAGTGGCCAAACGAATCTCAATGTAGCCACCAGCAGGAACGAGTGATGAGCGATAGAGGCCAAGGAGGCAGCATTCTTTCCAGAGGGTTCCTAGCAGCTTCCTAATAGATTTATTTTGGCAGGAGTTTTTCTTCCTCAACTAGGGAAATCTTTAGTTGTTTTAGATATACAGGGAAACAAAAGCTAGAATCCTTTTAAACAGGACAGAGGTTTCTTGGGTTTCACCTCTTTAGACTCGCCCTTCCCGGCAGAAATCTTCTCCTGTTTTATCAGCCTCTTCTTTGCTTAATGTAAATCCTGCATGAGCGTGTAGGACATCCCACCACTGTCAAGGAGTAATTTTCCCCATTTCAATAGTATTGCTTTCATGGCATTCTCACTTCTTACAAGTTCAGAACACGCTGTCTTTTGCTCTCGGTACAGTAACTCCTCCTGGTTCATCACAGAAACTATTTCTAGGGCACTTTGTTTTTGAAGAACTTGGTTTATACAGTCACAAACACACTTTGTCCTATGAGATATGTTAGGGTTTGTTTTGAGCATTAGTGTGGACTGATATATTTTAATTGAAATTATGTCCTCTATCAAAAACAGTCATCATTATAATCAGTTTTAACTATAATGTTGTAGAGTGGCAAGAGTAAAAAATAAGCAATTTAAAAAAATAAAAACTTAGGTCAAACTTCCAATAAGGCTAGACAATAAGGCTAGAAAGTATTATGAAACTAGACTGAAATTAACCTGAAAAATGAACCAAATTCTGTAACATTTAAATAATTATTAAAAATATGGTCATAAATAGAAAACAGGACAAAGTGTAGCAGGTTTATAACAACAGATGGTGCAAAACTTATTTCTGGACTGCACCTATTTAGCATTTTCAACAGTGACTCACAAAAACATACGAATGCTAACAGAACACAGTTTCAGAGATATCCATGGACCAAATGTTGAAAGGCACATTTTCAAAACATACTATGTAAGGAAAGAGGGGGTTTAAAGTTCCAGCGTATGACTCAAATGCAGTTTTCAGAATGAGAATTAGACTAGGGAAATAGAAATAATTGCTGAAGGACAGAACTTGCATTTCAGAATTAAAGTTTCAAATCCATTATGGAGCAAGAAAAGTTACTGCGGCTTTGTCTTCTCAGAAGAAAATCTGACCGTCTTACAATAAAGATCTTTTAATTCTACATGGACTTGCATAAGAAAACTCAGTATCAAAATTGGGAAAAACAATATAAACTGGGAAGTAAAAAATGCAACCTGAACTGAATCAATACAACTGTGGACAAGTTGCTTAATCTACTGGATGCCTAAATTCTTTGGCTCTCATAGCCATTTCAAGGATAAAATCCATGAATCCAAGGCAGTACAGTTACAAAGGCCACACAAGTAAATAGAAAGAATCAGCCTGATAAACAAGTACTGGTTCTCAGTTTTTAAATTAACATTATCAGAGATCTGAAATGCTAGATTATCAAAGTGAGGCAGATTTCTCTGAAGCAGCAGCCAGCCATGAAGAGCCAATCATCACATTAGCTCTGTCATCAACTGAAAGGATAAAATAATTCAAGAGCACTGTAAGATGCATGGCTGTCTAATAAAATTCAAAAGCACTAAGATGCATGGCTGCCTAGACAGGCTAAGAAATTTAAAAATAGCCACAACAGCTATTATTTTTAATTTTTTTATTATTTTTATTATTTTTATTTTATTGCTAATATCAACTTTCGAATTGATCAGAATGTGCTCCTTGGCATTTCCTAGACTTCTTACTCAGTTTTCTGTATTAGTTCAAGTGCATTTTTGGGAGGCAATTTAAAAAAAAACTGGAAAAGAAAAAGACTATTTCAGTAATTCTTTGCACCTTTTCGAACAGTGCATCTTTTGTATGTTGTTAAATTCTTTTCTTCCAAGACAAATATTTAGCTAAGCACAAAGTAAAGAGTGTCCAGCTAGCTTTGCAGTGGGAACTGAGACGCATACTATTTTTCTACAAGCTTGCTATTATAAAACACCCCTGAAAAGTTAAATAAAATGCTTGCTTCAGTAGGTCTAAACAGCAATAAACTATTCACTCTGGCTCTTTCTAGAAACTGTAGAATTTTTAAGATCATTTATGGAAATGTTTTCTAACTTGTGTAGCTGCCACATAGCTTGTTTCAGTTACACTGCAGCTGTGTTTCTTAAAGACAAAGACTACTATAAAAAGACTTAAAGCCTAAAAATCACATTAATGAACTAGATGCAATGTATCAGTGTTTTAAACTAGGTATATCAACCACCGAATTCACTGGAAAAGAGGCAAAAAACCCCCACTTAACTTCAAATTTTCACATAATATTTTTTATATAAAACTCAGTTCAGAATGATAGGCACCAGTTTTTTTTAGCACAAGAACAGATTACCATTAAAGAACTAAATTAGTTGACAGCTAATATAATACTACGCTGACAGCTTCTACAGTTGACTTCAAGAAGTACTTTAAGGACAATGTTGGGTCAGAAATGTAATGTCCCTAGTGAGACATTTCTTCTTTAAAAAGAACTACCGGGGATAGTCACTATTCTGTCCAAATTAGCTAATGATGTAATCATCACTGGGATCAGAAGTTTTCCATTTTGGCACAAAAGAAATGAGAAGTCATCTTTTCATTATATTTTGTTTATCGTCTTAGTTTCTAAGCTACACAGGTCCACATCTGTATCTATCATTTAAATAACATGAAATGTATGTTTAACACTTCATGTAAAACACAAAAGACATGTAGGCAGCAAAATGTTCTAACATACATATAATTTTACATATTTTTTTTAATTGTGCTGAAGCTGGGTTAGAGATGGATCACAAAATTTCTGGGTGACTTATATTCTGCAAAGAATCACAGAATCACAGAATCACAGAATCACAGAATCACAGAATCACAGAATCACAGAATCACAGAATCACAGAATCACAGAATCACAGAATCACAGAATCACAGAATCACAGAGTGGTTGAGGTTGGAAGGGACCTCTGGAGATCATCTAGTCCAACCGCCCTGCTCAAGCAGGGTCACCTAGAGCACATTGCACAGGATTGCATCCAGGCGCGTTTTGAATAGCTCCAGAGAAGGAGACTCCACCACCTCTCTGGGCAACCTGTTCCAGGGCTCTGTCACTCTCACAGTGAAAAAGTTTTTCCTCATGTTCAGATGGAAGTGTCTGTGTTTCAGTTTGTGCCCATTTCCTCGTGTCCTGTCGCTCGGCACCACTGAAAAGAGTCTGGTCCCATCCTCTCGACACCCTCCCTTCAGATACTTGTACACGTTGATAAGATCTCCTCTCAGCCTCCTCTTCTCCAGGCTGAACAGGCCCAGCTCTCTCAGCCTTTCCTCATAAGAGAGATGCTCCAGTCCCCTAATCATCTTTGTGGCCCTTCGCTGGACTTGCTCCAGTAGTGCCACATCCCTCTTGTACTGGGGAGCCCAGAACTGGACGCAGTACTCCAGATGGGGCCTCACCAGGGCTGAGTAGAGGGGGAGAATCACCTCCCTCGACCTGCTGGCAACACTCTTCCTCATGCACCCCAGGATACCATTGGCCTTCTTGGCCACAAGGGCACATTGCTGCCTCATGCTTAACTTGGTGTCCACCAGCACTCCCAGGTCCTTCTCCGCAGAGCTGCTTTCCAGCAGGTCAACCCCCAACCTGTACTGGTGCATGGGGTTATTCCTCCCCAGGTGCAGGACCCTGCACTTGCCTTTGTTGAACTTCAGGAGGTTCCTCTCCGCCCACCTCTCCAGCCTGTCCAGGTCTCTCTGAATGGCAGCACAGCCCTCTGGGGTATCGGCCACTCCTCCCAGTTTTGTATCGTCAGCAAACTTGCTGAGGGTGCACTCTGTGCCTTCATCCAGGTCATTGATGAAGAAGTTGAATAAGACTGGACCCAGGACTGACCCCTGGGGGACACTGCTAGCTACAGGCCTCCAACTAGACTCTGTGCCGCTGATCACAACTCTCTGAACTCTGCCATTCAGCCAGTTCTCAAGCCACCTCACTGTCCACTCATCTAACCCACACTTCCTGAGCTTGTCTATGAGGATGCTATGGGAGACAGTGTCAAAAGCCTTGCTGAAGTCTAGGTAGACAACATCCACTGCTCTCCCCTCATCTACCCAGCCAGTCATTCCATCATAGAAGGCTATCAGCCTTCCCTAAATTCCTTACACAGAAGCACAGGCATTTGTGCTGGCAAGGAAGAGTTAAACCTTTTGCAAATATGGATTCCTCTCAGCAAAACAGAAGACAAGCCAGATCTATTACTAAGTTCCCTTAAATCCAATGTTCTCATCTGAAGAGCCAGTCTATGCCCTTAGACCTAGCTACTTTATCTATCTTGTTTTCAAATTTCTGTACTGTAATTTTACAAAGTGAAAGCATGAAATACTACCTCATTTCTCTGGTATCTTCTGTTTCTTGAGGTAAACTCACAATAACAGTGTGATACATCAGTAGAGCAAACTTTCAACTAGCATTAGCACTTGATTCAATTATCAAAGTATATCTGTGACTGTACAAAACAAGCATATAGTTCACTCTTCTGTCTTGTTCTCAGATCATTATTCTATCCATTAACCTATACATTTTGTTAAAGTGGTCAAAAAGCAGGTAGCAATAAAATAGCATAGCACTACAAAGTGCCAAGTGCAACACTTCAAATTATTCAACCACCAAACATAATGGGTTATAGAGCTATATCTATAACATTAACAAAGAATTTGGACCAAAAACCTGTTTGGAAAACCATCCATTCAAATCTGCAAACAGCCAATTAAATAATTTGAAAATGAAATGAAGGATCATACTTGTATACATATTTTCTATGCTAATCATGTGGAAACATATAAAATGCATTTTTCTCTTACGTGTGTTACAAGTACTGTATAACTACTAATTTGTTAACTTAGATTACACTTAACAATGATGAATACCCATGACCACATGAATTTCACCATCACTATTCAAGCATACCAGCTGCATGATTTTCTGTGTCAGCAGAAAGTATATGGACCATATGAACAATTTATGACTAAATCTCTACAGGAGAAAGAAAAAAAAAAAAGACTTGGTTTTCCTTCACCTATAAAATTGGCAAACGCAACATTTAAGTGACACATACATAAGTTAAATCCAGAGATTCCAATCAATATCATGACCACCTCTTAACTCTTCTGATTCTTTTAAATTTCCAAAGGCACTCACTTTCCAAACCTGTTTGAAGACAGCCTCTCACACTCCCTCTACGTAGCAACTGTGCAAGCACAAGAATAACTAGACCTGACTTAACTCCCTGTGCTGGCTGTAACAGATATTGCACTTACTGTCAATCACAATGCTTTGTGCTGGTGTTAAAACTATGCTGAACAATGAAAATTGTATAGTGTGTACTGAACAGTTATTCCACAGAAAATTAAGACAATAACAAACCTGCAAGCACAAATAATTATGTTATATGCAGTTGGAAAGAAAAATGTATCTTCAGTCGTGTTTTATTTGGGGATGGTGATTGAGAATTGATTATTTGCAGAAGCAAGACGTAAGGAAAATATAAGCTGCCAGAGTTTATAAGATCTGATGCAAGTATAAATCAAGAATCATTATAAGAAAAAATAGCTAATAATAAAGTAGAATCTGATAATAAATATTACAATAGCATAACAGATTTTTTCTTCTCTGTACTATTTCATATTCAATAAATACAAAACAAAACACCTGAGATTCAGAAACAAAAAAGCAAAAAAACAAGGAGGCAATAGCATTTAGTTTACATGTATTTATCAGAGGTCAAACTTGCATGAACCAAAGTTGATTTCTAAAGTACAACAACACATAACAACTGAAGTGCCTTTGTCATTAATTGTAGACATTTTAATGTAAATCAACTGCAATATGCAGTCTTGCATGCAATAACTCTTATAAAAAACTACTGCAGAAGAAGACTACTCCTCCTAAACTGACCGATACTGAACATACTTTATTATATTCCCCCAGAGATAATCAAACGTTAAGATGTAAATTAGTCAAGCTCCCCCTTCCAAGAAATACAGGTTCAAAAACCATACTTGACATTTCTCTGAGCATGATTTATTATGGCAAAGCTTTATTATGATTTGTTATTAGATTTATTGTGACAAATAAGCAAGAAAAAAAACTAGACAAATTTCATTCATACAATTTGTTTGCGTAATTATGGTACTGTTGATCTGCTGATCACATATATAATTTGTGTTTCAATTGATCTTTCACTGATAACATAGAGAAAGACTTAATGCCTGTTTAATGGAAGGATGCACAGAATCTATTACACTGCATGATCTACGATAATGTTCTCCAAATTGTATCTTGCACAGGAACTCTCTTGTTCAGCGAACAGAGCACTACAGTACTTCCTCACTGTTCATTACAGGTCTCCTTTGTTCAATTTCTCCCAGCTTTTGTAATCTCAATTTTTCTTTATTGCTTGACTCACTTCACAAAACACATCACCACCATCCAAGCAGAACCCAAATAAGTAACATTTGTAAGTATGTAAATAAATCCTTGCAACTGATTTCATTAGTGGCTTTTTGTATGTATTATATACACTGATCCACACACTAAAGATGTCTGACTATTGTCTTCCACTACTTTAGCAAGAAAAAAGTTAAACACTAATGCGGTAACTGCTCTACTACACAGGGAATAATACATGAGGACTAGTGTCTTGGATCTGAGAAAAAGATCTTTATACACTAATATTCTATCTCCATAAAAGGCCAGAAGAAATGCATAAATAGTGTGGCAAACACTAGAACAGATTCTTCCCTTGTACATTTTTCCAGTTTCCAAAAAATGAGCAGTTCAGGGATTTTGCTAATCCAAGAGTAGCCTTGGATCACCATGTTTAATAGGCAGTGATACACCTGTATTCCATGATTGTATCTTAACTCTTTTAGAAGCTATTTATATTTTCCTCACATAATTTTTGGGCATTCCCCAATTCTGTTTTTTCCCTAACAATTCTTTTTAAGATATGGTATATATATTATTCAAAAAGTGGATGACTATGCATTTGCATAATAACATAGTAAGATCTTATGTTCTCACAGAGGAAAAACTGAAAATTTAGTTCTTCCACAGCAGTTTTCAAGAGCAACTATTATTAAGCAGTCTTTAATTAGAGAACCATTTGCTGTATTTTTCCTCAGAACACCAATCCAATTCAATTAAAGCATGCTGAATAAATATTCTTAGATGCCTTCAACTTTATGCAACATCAACACCTGACTGCACTAGGGAGCACAGAGACAACCAGGTCAGTTTTGAAGCCGAAATCCTCCAGCAACCAACTAAAGCTTTTCGGGGGGTACTGAGAAGTTTTCCAAGGGAAGGTCAATGTGTAGTAAACGAACTAAGAGAAAAGGGGATAATCAATAGATAAAAAGCCTACAGAGAAAATAGTTGTAGCTTTTATGCCATGGTAAAAGCATACTTTAAAAGTTTTCACTTGCAAGATAAATTATTTTTGATTCCAGGAGCAACTGGAGGTTCAAAACTGTTCCTAGAATGCTAAATTGTTTGGCAGATAAAAGATATACTTCAGCCTTACCATAGTCTTTGCTCACCCATCAGAGAAGCAATAAAGATCTTGACAATGCTTTCATAGAAAAGGCAAACTTCTTCACCTCTGGGGCAGCACTAACTCTGGGACTTGGAAAAGTTTACTTCCACTACCAAACTTCTACCCTATCTTTTATTAGGACAGAAGCCACTGCATCAATCAGAAATCAGTACTGCACCATCATGTATCACAGGACTCTCCAGCAAAATCTGAAACTAATTTTTTTACATGCGGACGCACACATAGGTATGCACATTCACACACACACCCTTCTTCCGATATACTAAAACAGTGATATCTAATCTGAATGCAGCAAACTATACATATTGCATATACACGCAACTTAAGTCCAACTATTTTCTCATAGAAAATTGTATGAATAGTGATTGTACAGGTTAGTAGTAACACTCATGATGTGAGGTAATCTTAACCTTATTGAGAGGGTAGCAAATATGGCATGGCAGTGTGTAATAATTATGACTAATTTGACTAATTCCTTGTTGATGACCTCATGCATAATATACACTACTTGAAAGCAAGTTAAATGGATGCTGTTTATCCAGTCAACCCACTCTTACCAAGCCACTTCACGCAACTTGAGCATACTGGTCAAATCCAGACCAATAAGCGCAGAACATTTTCTCAGCTTTTATCTCCCATCTCCTCATTTTAAAACTGATGCTTTAAAAATCATTATCAAATACTTATATTATGCCAGGACAGCACCCAAAGACCACCTTAGAATAAACATGGTTCAAGATAAAAATTTAGATTAAATAATTAGATTAAATAATTAAGATTAGATTAAATAATAAAGATATAGATTAAATAATTAGATTAAATAATAAAGCTTCTACCAAAGCATTTAAAATACAGAATCCTGGCTACCATGAGCTATTGAATGACTTAAATTAGATTATCAGAGTAGCATAACTCAATGAAAGTGGTTTTGGAAGTAAGGCCTAAATTAACACAAGGAACAATATACTGTTTGACAGCCAAATTATTCAGTGGGGTATGACTAAACAAAGTTAAAGAAAGATAGTATGCAAGGAGTTACTAAGATATTATAGTTCAGTTTTCACACAACAAATGAAGTGTGAAGATTAAATTACAAGAATGGCAGCTTCAGAGGTAAAAAGCATTGTACCACACTACAGTGCTAAGAAACACTGCTAAAAACTGAAAGAAACCACCATCTTCAAAACACCACTGAAGAATGAGAAAATAGAAGCAAAACATTTTAGTCAGCATCTGAGTAAAGGAGGAATA
This sequence comes from Apteryx mantelli, assembly GCF_036417845.1. Taxonomy (NCBI): domain Eukaryota; kingdom Metazoa; phylum Chordata; class Aves; order Apterygiformes; family Apterygidae; genus Apteryx; species Apteryx mantelli. The sequence continues at coordinate 39,861,686 of NC_089984.1, forward strand.
AAGGGGAGAAAAAGCAATATATTTTTGAGGGGGACACATTTTAATGATGGAAAGCAATGGAAAAGACTGTGGAAACATTCATCAGACATTGTAATAGAATAACTGAATTTCTTTAAAACATTTTGAAGTATTATTAAAAATTGTAGATTTAAAGCTGTAGTTTGCAGGGAGGGCTTTTTGCTTGTTTGTTTGCATGTTTGTTTTAAAAAATTACCAAGGTAAACTGGTATCTAAAACTGACTAGCTTTTAATAGCAGTATGATTAAGAAACATAAGCTACAAGCCTGGAGTCACAAGTGAAATTCAATCTTACAACTTCTTTATCTATGAATTTACATAAATCATAAATTTTGGAACCAGAGCAAATAGTCTCGCATTCTCAGAAGTAATTCCTTTTTTTTTTTTTTTTTTTTTTTTTTTTAAAGGAGAGAAGGTCTTGACTACCAGATGAACTAAAAAGTTACACAGAGCTTTTTCCTATTACATTTTGACTATTAAATGGTCACTGAACTTGACTGGACAAACCTATGTTCTTAATAAATAAAAGCGTTAGTTTTGTGGTTCTGATATCATTTCACAGAGCAGGAGGTAAAAGGTCAGTTTATGGGCCACTGAAGAAATTGTTTATTAGGAAGGCAAAGCTTGTCTCCTAAATTGGAAAAAAAGGTTTATTTTCTAATATTTCTTTTAGCAGTTAACAAACTACTCTACCTTCCTAAGCAGAATACCATCACTTATTCTCTCTCACACACATGCAGGCTCAAGGAATGTAAAAGCACACCAAGCTGTGGTTTTGAAAAGAGACCACAAATTAAATTAAAATGAAGGATGAAGAGGGTTTGTTGACAGTGGAACTTCAAGAAAACAAACTCATGAGAGAGTGTTGTCGCTTCCCAAATATTTAGATTTTGAAGAAAAAAGTCTCTACCATTGTACAAGTATATTTTAAAACATACAGTAATGACATTCACAGTATATTTCTAAGATTACAAACAAAAAAAATCCTACAGCTTTTATCAAGTACAAAATCAGAAAGGTTCTGTGGTTTAACAACTGTGCCATTCAGTTCAGTTGGCCATAATGCCTGCTTTAGCTCCACAGTGCCCTCAATTCATTCATGAAATATCAACTATATAGAACCAGATGTACAACAAATTCCTTAGAATTAGCAAAAGTAATGCAGGTATGTGGGAAATGATGGAGACACTACATATGTTGTAAAAGAAAATGGAAAGGACCAATTATTTGCTTTGACCAAATAATCCTACCCAATTCAGCAATGGTTTAGTGATACAGGCTGCTCTGAAGAGCTGGGACAGAAGATAAGACCCAGAGATCATTTCCCCCACATACCCAGAAAAACCTTCAGATGTGTACCACTATCATTCTAATCCCACGTGTACTAATCTTTTAGTACATAAAGCCATCACTTCTAACTAAATGCCTAATGAGCATCTTTACTCTTAAAATCTTATATAGTCTTCTAATGGACTATTTGCTTTTAGATAATGAAGTCCATTGCTAGTAGCATCAAAAGTAAAATCTCAAGCCCAGAAGATCAATACTGAAAGAAACTCTGAGGCTATTTTATAGGCATGGGTGCAGTGCCCTAAAACAAGCAAATACATATCAATTTAAGGAAATTTGTATAGGCTCTAGGTGCTGTTATGACTGAATATCCTTCTTGACCACAACAATAGCAGTTGTAACTAAAGTTTTAAGGATGAGCCCAGGTGAAAAGGAGGATATAAAAGACAACGAAAATCTGATTATGAAAGGCAATAATGAAAGAAAAAAAAAGGAAGACTTATGGCATCTTCATGACAGCATACAAGCTACATTGGAAGAATACTGTCCACCACTACAAGAGAGACCCAAACACAAACAAAGAACATGCCAGTATGGGCATGTTGCTGCTATAACAGCGAAAAAACAGTACTTGAACCAAACTCTAGTTTGGAACTGATCAAACTATAGTTCTAATGAAGATTAAAAGAAATCAAGCTTGCCAAGATGAAAATCGAAGAAAGCACAATCCCATGATTGAAGGGCATGGATTCCAGAAGCCATCAAGGTATTTTGGATATATCTCACGCTGACCATTATGATAAAGTATTTCAGACCAAAAAGCCTAAAATCAGTTTAGGAACTACTGAGGTAGAAGAGTAAAAAAGGTGTAACAAGGAACCCATGAGCTTATTAGTGTTACTGCAGTTTTCATCAGAGGCTCAGAAGGAGGAGAAAAGGACAAAGTAAAGAAGCAAAGAGGCAAAATTCCAAAAGGGCACAAACATCAGTTATCACTGGTCTCAGAATGGCACTAACCAGACAGTACGTAACACCAAAGATTATTTTGACCTGTTAAGTATTCTGTGAATTTCCTGTCCTGGAACTTATCTATTCCCCCTTCTCACACAAAATCTTCCCGACAAGTTATACATTCATTGTATAGATGCAAAAGGAGGGCCTTCTTTCACATTCACTGAGCAATAGTCAGCTTCATGGTCCACATACCTTTTGTTAATATTGTGAACTGTTTTATAACTTTCCTCATTAGTGTTATTTTTAAATAATCACCAAAATTATAAATCTATTCCTAAAATTGCCTTTTAATGTAATAAGGTTAATATTAAAACAGCCTAGCAGCTGATATGGGAAGACAGTATATTGCAATGCCAACAATCTAAGAATATATTCCAAAAGACTTATTAATATGTCCCACAATATTTTTTGTTGGATTCTGAATTTACATAAAGGCAGGTTTCTGAATGTGAAGTGTTCAGCTAAATGTAAAGTTAAATGTTTTTCACAAATGGGACACTTTCCAAATACAAAAGCATACAGAACTCTCCCTGAAAAGAAGGTTCATCCACCATGCACAGATATGGTACAATAGCTTGCACAGGAAGTTTTTTTTATATCCAAAGCTTCCTGGATGTTTGCCAATTTAAAGTCCAAAGCACACTTGTTATTACCCTGATAAAAAGCCCTATGTATAGGACAGAATTTCATTCTAATTTTACTTAAAAGACTGCTTGGCTCCATAATGTCTGAATGATGTATCAAAAAGTCTGTAAAAGAAAGAAAAAATTTGAGGTCTTTCAGATAGCAATTTCTATCCTCCCATTCAATAACTTGGACCACTTTTACCCTACTTGGTATCTTCTGTTGTTGTAAGTGACTCAGACAATTCTTCTCCCAGATTGTTTCAGTACAAAATGTTAAGGCTTCTAACTTGCACAAAAATACATTTTGTGTAATATAATTCTGCAGTTTATTTCCTGCAGAGAACGCGTTTGACTGAGCTTCAGAGCCCAATAATTGTGACTAGAGAGATCATCTTAACCAAGTATTCACTTGAACTGTACTTAACATGATTTACTAGTGTTCCAGAACTGTCTTAAACTAACTTAAACCCCATCAGCATCAGTCTGAGTTTTCACACTTCCCACAAGAAGTTTCAGAGACAGTAGTAAGTCTTCTCCTCTCCTCCCCTAAGATTATACTGAGCCTGCATAAACCTCATATCAGAGAGAAAAGACAAAGGTACAGCAGGGAAACACCTGTAGTAAGTAACAAGGAAAAAGACGAGTATAAAAAGGTCCTAAGAAATCAAATCCTTAAACTAGTAACAGTATGAACAGAAATTCATCTCCTTCCTATTTAAAAATACATAACATGTGACAGACTTCACACCTTACAATAGTGGAAATGTGAACTGTCCTTAACTCAACCCCATATGCTTTCATCCTCTATATTCCCTCAGTTAAAAAATTTAGACAAAAAAGTGGGGGGGTTGTTTTTGTTTTGGGGATTTTTTTTAAATGTATTGTCACCCTCTCTTCACATCAAGTTTTTTGGAGCTCAAAAACTTGGAGGAGTATCAATCATATATAAACATTAAGGCTACATTAATACATCCATTGTATCAGACAAGTCAAGTCACTAGTCAGACCGGCTAATGCCTGTTACGAATCTAGTAAATAGCTCAAACTGTCTTTATGTGTTTCCAAATTAACCTCAGTTATGTCAGAAATTTTAAAAAGGGCAGTGACTACTTCTTATTGTTGTTATGAGTCCTTTTATTTTACAAAACAAAGTGAAGAAATTTTATGGCTTTCCACAGTAGCATTTCACAGACGTTTCAAAAAAGCTACCCTTTCTTTTGAACTAAAGCCAGAAAATGATTATGTGGTTTTATTATTCTACATGGAAAGCAGCCTCAGTTTGCTGGGTGTCACTTCAGTGAGTCTCACTCTCCAGAACAGAAGAGTTTATGACTAGACAATTGATCAATATTGGCATCTTGCATTTGCAGCAGACAGAAATGACAGATCTAAGATACCAGTTTCGTGAATTCTGCTAATGCGAATGCTGTGCCACCTGCCAGCAAACCAGATGTGTGCTGTTTGTTTAAAAGCCCACTTCACTTTCTTTTTCTACTTATTAGATTAGGATTAGCATCATGGAAACACTTTTTTCTATTTTTAAAAGCAGATTTACTCATACACAGTGCATTCTTGTTGAGTCAGGCTGTGGTAATATTTCTACACTATTTCTACTGTGAAGTGTAGATTTAAGAGATCTTTAGCAATGAAATATGAATAAAACTGAAAATTTTAAAACCTTAACCTGTTAAATCAAGCAAGACAATGTCAAAACAAGGAGAAATGGGGAAACAGGTACCAAATACCTTTAGAATGGAAAAATTTTTTGGCATCAAAAAAAACAAAAAAAGCATTTCCACACCATTAGCTTATTTCCAGTGGATATTTCAGTACCAAACCCCTAATTCATTACTAACTTTTTTTTTTTTTTTTTTTGGCTATGATAGCTCTCTCTTCAGCTCAGTCTTCCCTGGGCTTACTAAAAAACATGATGCTTTCCCTCCCAAATGGAAACTACAATATTGTATTATTTAGAACCATTCTAAGAGACACCACCTCCTATCGTTTACCTGAACATTATAAAAATAATTGATAAAGGTGCATGCAGTGAACTGTACCTCATTTTCGTCACAGTCAGAAGGTGCATCCTTGTGTATAGCCATCTGATACTTGGCAAATAAAGCGGCTGATTGGCTGAAGGATGATTTGAACTGTGGGTCCTCAAAGGAAACAGGTACTAACCTCACCTTCAGAGCAAGGAAAATACAAGCATACTATTTTGAGTGCATATAAACAGATTATATGCTTCTGAAGGTAAGGCTAGTGTAAGATCTCCTCCTATCCATTTCAAAGCCTCTGAAGTCAGTGTTCTACTTTATACAGAGTAACAAATCCCATACACGGGATGTCTATTAATACTGCAACTTAATAAGCTTAAACTGACTGTTGATAATTTCATTAAAGAAAAAAATTTATAATGCTAGAACACTCCAAAATACTAGTTTATTCAATCTATTTTTTGAGGAAGTATCTAATAAATCAATCACAAATTTTATTTTTATTGTACAATTTCAAGGACTGTGCAAATATATTAATTTTAATGGCACATTACTAATCGCCTCCAGTTTAGCAATTACATATTCCTTCTACCTATGCTTTTACTCCAAACTTCAATTTCTTGTCTTTAGTCTCAGAGGGGTAATGTGCCCAACGGATAACTACTACACAGTGCCTGGTCACTACATTAAGTAGTAGCAGCAACGATGTGCAATTTAGACAGAGTACACTGATTCCTTTTTTAAGGGTTTAAATTGAAAGTGAAGAGCTTTATATAACTTCTGTGAACCTTAAGCCAACAATTTGCATGTGTGAATTTCTGCACTCGCATGACGGCCCTGATCACGCTTGTCCTCCTTAGGCAAGCATTCAAACCAAGGCCAATGAGACTGATTATAAATCCATCTAGTTTGAATTCTTTGGAGATCTGTATTTGTAAGGCCCACAAAATATTTATCTCCAAAAGTCTCATCCCCTCCATCTCTTACCCAATAGCATCACCATACAGCTTTCTTAACTTTTCAGTCTGCAATTAAGATCAAATATTTGTGGCACCCACAAAATGATACAAAAGAGTTTGCACTTTCAGGATGTTGGTCTTATCTGATATGATATTTTACATGGTTCAGAGTATAAAAGGATATTTCTCCTCGACCCTATGCAAGACACATGAAATGGAGGGGCAGCTGAAGTTTGCATAAAATTCATTTGGCCTTCTGACCTGATTTATAGTTGGTTTATCAGGTGGGTCCTTGTGAATAACCATCTGGTAACGTTTATAGACCTGGTAAGACTCCTGAAATGTGGCTTCGAACTGTGAACTTGGTGGAGATGATCTCACCAGCCTCACCTTCAGAAGTTAAAGACATTTATTATTACAGTGGTGCGATAACAATATATACAAACATCACAACAGAGAGAAATTCTGACTTCCAGCAAAAGAGGAGAGCCCTAAAAATTGAATTAATACATTAGACAGTAGATTTCCAACTCTTCAGCTCGATTTCGACTACTGAAGGATTTTATATTGAATGATATATGAGACTCTGAAATTATGAATTATGATAACTAAAATACCTATAGAAGAAATACACAAATAGTTGTCAATAAATAACAGCAATAAATGATACGCAGAACAACATTTAAAAAAATTTTTCTATACTTTTTAAAATCTGTTCTTATTGTAGCATACTGAAAAATACTAGAAAGATTCATGCATTTGGAAGACTCACCTCTACACTCTTTGGCTAAAGACCATTTTTGTATTGCAATAATCCCAAGGGGACTACTAGATATTTTTCAAACCAAAAGGAGAAGAGGAAACAACACTCCCATATTCAGTTACCACTGAATTGTAAGAGTAAATTATTTGTTATCCCCACAATCACCCTTACCAAAAAAAAACAACCAAAAACACACACACACCAAAAAAGACCAACAACCCCCCCCGCCACACACACACACCACACCATGGTTCTTAGTAAAAATGATTGCTCTCTGACCAAAGGAATGCTATCACATGAGCAACAGTGCATTCCTCTTCAAGAATATTTAAGGATGTGTTCATTTCAAAACCATGCAAATCTTTAATATGGTTCCATTTTCACAAATATCGTCTCTGACCTATAAAAAACAAACTTGCTGACATCCACAGTAAGAGGCAAAGATAATCTGTGAAAAGATTGCTGGAACCATCCTCTTTTTAATTCTCCTTGCATCTTCTTAATTAAAATGTTCAAACAAAGTCATTATTCTTCTGTTATAAAACTTATCAGAAAATTTGAAAGAATTAGTGAAATAAATCAATTCCATAGCTTATTGTCAATTATTTAGGGTAAATCTTTTAAGTCACCACCACTATATTTTTAAATAATTACCAAAAGAGTATTTAAAATGTAATTTCCCACACTATCATTGATCAATAGGTATAGGAAAATATTTACATTCTGATAAGTTTTTCAATTTCCAGAAAAAATTGGTGTCATGATTAATAAGTGCTAGGAAGTCCAAAAGTTTTCTAGATTACTATCTTTATATTACTAATAGACTTAATTGGCAACCACTGTATTTAAGTAAGCAAAATCTTATGCCTTAATTTTAATGGCTTTCACAGTCATCAACACATACCAATGACATTTATAAAGAAGAGCTATCTTCTTATTGGCTTAGTTTTATGAACAGTTACTGCTTTCCTGTCAAAATTCATTAACATAGATAATTTAAGCATTTATACACGTCAAAACTAAATATTGACTCTCTCTCATCATTAAACACTCAATTAATTCAAAGTTTTTAGTTTTCAAGTCACAGTGTATGAAATCAATTTACAAGTATTTCGTTAACTGTACCGGTCTCTGCTAAGACTGACTGTAAGTGCAAGAGTGCCCTCACGCGGTCACACAGAATTCAGTTGTACCACACATTTTTACCTTTGATTTTAAGATTTAAACTATAACCTTTCAATAAAGCCACAGGTACTAAATATCTAAGCCTTTGGAGCGTTTAGAAAAAATGCCTTAAGTAGACTTTTCCTTATTTTACCTTCAACAACAATGTAAGTGTCATTACCTCTAATTTGTGTGCTGCATCATCAGGTAAAGAGGCAAAAATGAAGTCTTCAACGGTTTTAGGCTGATTTGGTTTTGATTTAGAGTTTTGCAAGAGTAAAACTTGATCCCCTGCTTGAAGTGGAGAGCCTTCACATGTGCACATCTGGTTCTGAAGGAGTTTTTGCAATTTTCTTTCTTTACGTATGTCCTTTGCTTTTCGACAGGGTGGCTTGTTCAGATCAGCCCCTTTGCCTAAAAGGATACAAACAAAGAAATGAACACCACATTTTGCAACAAACAAGTAGTTCTTACACGATGACTGAATTAAATTATCATTAATTGAAGAGCACAGTCTGAAAATAGTATGATCTTTCACATTTACAACTGCTTAGCGGCCCAATGCCAAGCTAAGCTGTTGCAATGATTTTTCCTCTACAGCTGTCTAACGCAGCAAACTAGAAACAGCACCTTCATTTTAATTAATCTGGAAGTGTCAGTTTCTGAATTAATATGGAAACACATCGACCATGATCCCATATCAGAGCCAAGAATTTATTACAAAATAAATAAATTTAAAAAAAAAAAAATCTTCCTTCGACTTTGTTCTTACATCATTATACCACATCCTTCTCGTGCAAGCACAGAAAAGCTCCTGTTTACTGTACAGTGTGAAGATGCTCTCTATCCAAATAGCTGCAGAATCACTGTGAAATACTGAAAGAACAAAAAAAGTCACAGCCAACTGAGATTTATTACACTGCATTAGAAACCCAGACAGCTACACAATATACTATACTCCTGTAGAGGACTCAAAGCAGAAAGGATTTATTTTGTGTCTCCTGGAAGCCTTGCGCAGTGTACGGAGATACTGCCAACACCACTGATGTCATGTAAGAGAAGAGTAAAAGGCCACAATCTTATCTCTTTGCCTAAAAGAACATTCAGTTCATCTGTTTTCACTAATAGCTTTAATTTTACCAATCTATATTCCAGTATCTGTAACAGATAAACTGTTCATAAAGTTCTATTTGTGAAATGTTGTTTATTTAAAACAAAAGTCATACCTAGAAAACAAGAGGACCAACACGGAAAAGAGCAATTAGCATCACAGGAACTTAGTTTTACAGGAATAGAAATCCAAACAGCATGTACAAATATAAATGCAGAGTGGTCCAAATTCCTTAACAAAGGAGTCAGGTTAATTTTACACATAGGACAGTAATATAAAATTAACAAAAACAAAACAAAAAAACACCCAAACCAAGATATGGGACTATGTGTACTATAAAAATTAATACAAAATTTTCTTCAGTAGGAAAAAGATGGCTGGTCCCCACACCGTCCTCTAAGTGCACCAAAAGGATAACCATCCAAGTAAATCACCTTTTTACAAGCAGCAATTTCCCTACACATGGTGATTTTAATAAATGAATTTATGGATTTACAATCAGTATCAAACTTGTTAAAAAAAAAAAAATCACAAACGACATGAAACATTTTGCTAATGCTCTCAGGTCCACCTTTCATCTTTCCTTCAGCTTTGCACACCATTATTAACTATTCTAAGTAGCACACACAAGTAGCTGAACATCATACGTCACTCTAGAAGTCGAGTAAAAGCTGTATGAACCTCTCTGCTGCACCGCTGGAAACAGTGGCGGAAGAAATAACCAATTTCCAAGGAGTACCAGGCAAAGTCTCGCAGATACTCTGGAAAGCTACATTCAACACAGGGAGAGATGCCCTCAGCACAAACCAGCTAATGTAATACAAAGTAACTCGAATTCTGCTTTTTCCACCCACCCTTCCCCCACAGAGGCAGTGGTAGATGAGTTGCAGGCCAGAAGAGCACCATAATATTAAGGATTTAGAAAGGACAGGAAGACAGTGGAAAAAGACTACTTCCACATACGGAAATATGGAGTCACACATCTTGTACAGAACAAAGACATTGTAACAAATATTACGACAAACTGCTGAAGAAGTCTACGCCGTTAGTGTTCTCCTGAAATCTGTGTATTTGCAAGAGACTCCCACTGGCAACTTTTGAAAGATTAACCTTTTTAAATGGGAAAGTACGTACCCGGGAAGGTGAAGTGCTTTCATTTTAAGCACTAGGAAGAAGACACATTTCAGCTCTATTAAATTTATAAGAAATAAAGGATAATCCAAACCCAGACTTAACTATGGCTTATCTCACTTTACTCTCTTTGAGGCCTGAAAATTACATGATAATTATTTTTCACAGAACTTCTGTGAAAATGTAATCAGAGCTTTCTTTCCTCCTCCCTCCTCTCACTAGTAACTTATTAGCCCAAAGTGGCATCTATCTCATCCTCTGCCCATTTCAAACCTTCTCCACTGACAAAGGGAACACTGGTATACTTCTGCAAACTGGAAATGGTGAGAGTGTCAATATTTTAAATGCTCATTGTTGGTTTTGGATTCACTTTGCTTGCAAAGAATGAAGCCTTCAGAGCTGCTGCCTGCATCTTTGTGTAAAATAGATGCATTGTAGACACCGTCAAAATACTTTAGTTTATATTGAAATCAATTTTCAAACATCAGTAAGGCTAGAAACTATTCTTTTTAATGCACACGCCAGGCAGAATGTGATGGCTTAACTCACCCTGGACACTTGTCAGGAAAAACTCCCAGGCCATATTGGCAAGTGGTGGGTTTTTTTTAGTTTGGCCTTTGTCTGGTGGGTTTTTTTTTTTTTTGGTCATGTTCTGTTTTAAGAGCTTTCATACTATGATCAATACAGTACAATAAACTGAAAAAAAGTATCTTATTTAAAGGGCAAAATACTAATTTATCACTTTTTATTGTTGCTATCACTTTAAGATGATGGCTGTAGAGTAGTCATCAGTTTTCCCAAAATGAACATGAACAGAATTCTTTTAATCAAGTCCCAACCACAGGCTCTAGCTACAGAAAAATATAAAACCCAGGTATTTTTACAAGAATAAAATTACAGTAGTGGCAATTGGAGGAAGGGAAGCAGGTTTTACTTGCAACCTTACAAGATCTGATATAAACCACTGAAAATTAATTCTTAGCATCCTGCAATTACTTCTTAGGAAAAAGTATGCTAAACTCAGCTGTGTCATGCCCACAGGTCAGTGAATCAAGAATCAGTGATTTGGGAAGCCCAAAAGGAGCCTCAGCAAAGGGATTCTGGTCTCAGAACATGTAGGTACCATTATCCAAAGTGTGGTATCAACTGCACAGAACTCAGAGCATAAGTAAGCTTTCCACAGTGGTGCTGCCACAACTGCACAGAAACATCAAGATCTCCTTTTGGAGACGGAGATACCATGATAAGAGAAAAATAAGAGCCACAGATCTGAAATATAACAAAGAAAATAAGTGTATGCATAAGCACTTTCCCCAAACTGTGGCATATATTTTTACCAGTGTTTGCTGTTGCTCAGTCAAGGACTTTCAGTATGTGAGCCACGGAAAACTCTCCAGAAACAGACAAGCGCACTCCTGAGGCAAGTCAGCAGCGAGGTCTTCACCCGGCAAAGGCCCAGTCTGGTTGCTCCAAGCAGGCTCCATGACAGCTGAAATGCTGAGAGCATCTCAGGGACTTGGAAAAGGAGCTAATACCACTCCTACATTCTTCACACTTCCTACAACTGCACGAGCAGATTTTACGATCGAATATCCTTGCCCCTCAGCTAAGGTTTTTGAGTATTTGTTTCATCCACACAGCTAAAAGTATTCACCAGGAGAAGTATTATGAGGATATTACAGACTTTATGTGACCGGTCCATGGGCAAACAAGTCAGTGAAGAGTTTATTTAAAACACTCATGATGCATTTGAAGAATGGTTGAGTACTTCATCTGGCTCAGGATCTGTTTCATGTCTTGTGTCTTCTATAAGCTATAGAAGTTAGCAAGGAAAGCTTAAAACAATGAGTGTGCATACAGACATAAGCAAACTTTCTTCTCTATCTGAAGCTGTGCAGAAACAGCCCATTATTCCTATAGGACAATGACCTGTTTTGTTTATGTAGGAATAAAAATGCAATTAAACAATCTTATTATGGAATATGTCTACATTCTCCAAGATGAAAACTAAACATCTTTCTATCTGGAAAATTTTGAACTAAGTTTGACCTGTGACACCACCTACTCTTAAAAAAAAAAAAAAAAAAGGATAAACTAAATAAGATTTCTAATGCATTTATTATTCACTTTCATATTTCCTTTAAAATCTGCAGAAAACAAAAAGCACAATAATGAATAGTTCCCCTCTTTCCCCCTTTTTTTAAAAAAAAATAAATGCAAACAATGTTTCAAACTTCCTTTACCTGCTTTCCCAGTGTTTAATTTTTTACACAATGTTATTCTTAACATAATTGAAGACCAAACCTTGCATTTTTCAAAACAATGGCAGGTTTACACTAATACTCTTTACTCAAGACTGCCACTTGCTGTCAATTTTCACTTTGTTTCCAAAAGGAAGTCTACATAACCCAAAGTTTTGCTATTAATTATTTTAAAAAGAAGAGGATTTTGAAAATTTCTACAACAGGTACATAAAAGTTCTAGCATAAATCAACTGCATTTTAAAAATAAAGATTTAAAATACAGTCTTTAACAATTTTGAACAAATTTTCCAGGAACACAGTACTGCTTCCAACCAGCACTACCGCTGGTTTTCTGACTGACCATTTCTGAAACCTTTCCTTTTTGTTTAGGTGCATAATTGCTTGTTAAATTGGTGAAATTCTGATTCAAATAGGATCAGTGTTCCTAATGAAAAAAAACAAACATTCTTTTACTTAGAATTAGCCAAACTATAGGAGAGAGGAGACAAAATCCTTGTGAAGACAAAGGCATTTTTAACATGTAATAGCTGAGTGAAATTAGGAATTAGTATTACCTGCCAACATATGCAGAAACTCTGAAGTACTCAATCTTCACAAGGATTTTAGCTAACATTATTTACCACATATTGGCTAACTGCAGTTCAGGAAATACCCTCTATTTTTTCTGAAAAGCCCATTGTGGATGCTATGCATAACTGAAAACACTATCCGTAAAAGAAGGTGGCCTACTCTGCAGCCCTTGGGCCATAAGCCTGTCAGAGTAATTTATCCACTTCCTTTTCCAGTATAGGCTGCTGGTCAAATGCATTATTCTGGCAATGCCTATCTAGACCTTTACCTTCTTCCTTCCAGAAAGTGCTCCTGTCCCACAAGAACCCAGTTAATACGCAAGAGAAGAACTACGCGGCCATAAGGAAAGAGGCAACCGGCAGCATTCTGCACGAGCATCCTGGCAGCAGCAGTTGCCAGCACCTCTTTTTTCCCCACGGACTCCCAAGGACTCTTCTGCATGTGCAACAGATATGGTCACACCACAAAGAGGACTACCCAACAGCTGTGACACACGGTCCTCCATGTCACAACAAGCTATGTGAAAAGCTTAACACAACTGCCATCAGATGTAGATTCCAGGCTCTCGTGCCACAATAAAGGGTATCATATCAGCTATCACACACGAAAAAAAGGTTATAATCAGATGACTGATGATGAGACAATCCTTTTTTAGGGTAAGGATTTCATGTGCAAACTCAGCCCAGAGAGAGAAGCACTTTGGAAACCTTTGCAAATATGATGCAAAAGTCTGACTGAAAGATAATTTCTGTAGTAAAAAAAATAGTAATTTACCACACTATTAAAATGCTAAAAATACCTCCAGTATTCCATTTAATTTCAAACAAAACTCTTGAAATTGTAAACCCTTATTTTCACTTTTTGGCACATTAAAGAGTCGTATCTTCGTACAAATGCATCAGAAAGTAAAATGAGTTAGATCGCCTTATTTTTTTTTCCTTACAGAAATGCGGTATTAAATTCCCAGGTAAAAACACATTAGAAATTATCATAGTTTTTCAAAATTTCACATGTTTTAGTGATACTGCAAACAATCTCCTAAACAGATGAAAAAGCTCAATTAGGAAAAGTCATTCTTAATAGAAGAGCAGAAGTATCTAATTTTTTTTTTATATCAACAGAAAGCTATACAATTTCCTCTAAGTATAAAAATTGAAAGCACAGTAATATACTGAGCAAATTTCCAATGCCAGATAGGTCTGTGGCATAAGTATATGACAGCATAATAAAATATAGCCTTACATAAATAATTTACAGAGGTATATAAATAAGATAAACAGCAATTTGTAGAATAAGACAACCTGTAGAAATAAAATAATATGAAAACAATACTTAAGACCTTCTTTTTAGACCTTAATTTGGTTTCCTAATGCTACACAAGAGACAAGGTTAAGCATTAACCTAACTCAATAGCCAGCACTGGCCATAGCTGCATGCAGTCCCCAAGAGGCACATCTCCTTCACTGCTCCAGAAGCGGGAAACAACTGGTCAGTCAATGTATGCTGACCTAACAACCCAACTTACTGTCTGGCACAAACACATCTCAAAGTACGTAAAGCCCAAGTCAGCACATCCACCCAGAATAAAGGGAAGAACTGAAAATACACCCTATTCTATACATGGAGGTACCCAAAACTGAAAATGGTCTGATGAGGTTTGACAGCCTTGACCTCTGTGACTAAAACCTAAATATTTTACAGAGTTACAGAAGACTACGAACTGTAAACATATGTTCTCAATAACTAAACTATTAATTGAATAAAATGAATATAATGACACTTTTGGGAAGAACTAACAAGCCAAGTAACATGCAGTACTTCTCAATTTATACACTGTCATTCCATAAATTGTCAAGAATATGCGGAATAAAAAGGAATAATTCTTGATTTACCAGACAAGATAAAGGAAGGACTTAATATATGAAACAATGATAAAATATTCCAATTACTGTAGGAAATTTGAATACCTGGCTTGGGCAATGCATGAACAATTTTAGTCGAATGTGATGGTTCTCCAGGGACTGGTGTGCCTTTAGCCATGTGGATCTGAAGAGAACTTGATTCCACCTTCTTCACATTCACCTCTTCTTTCATTTGTTCTTTGTCCTTGTCTTCAGTCTCTGCTCTCTCTGTGTGATCCACACTCAAGAGCTTCAATTCAGCCTGACTGACATGAGATTCATTTCTGTATTCATAATTGCATGCGACTACATCCTCTATATGGGAATCCATAGGCTCTTCTGTAAGTAATAAGGGCAAAAACTGTATGAGTGAATTTCTCTCTGCATAATGACAGCTCACGCTTTGCACAACGAATGTTAATATTGAATTCTTTCTAATTTTACAACTGTTTTTCAATAGTGATTGTTTGCAATATCCTCCCAGTCTAAAAACTGAAAGCTTCCTTTATGTCACTGAATTACTAATACCAATCCATAAATAAGAAGAGTTTTATTCACTCCACTAAACCAGGATGGTCTCCACTAATCTTGTGCCATAAATAAAAAATATAAATAAATAAATAAATAAAAAGTCAAAGTATAATGTTGCAGAAGGAACACAAGTACCACTGCAACCCAGAGAACCCAGACTATCCAGTCTTGGTTTTAGTGGAGGAATGCAACTGTCCAGTCACCTGGAAAAAAAAACCCTCCTCTCCCTGCTTGCTCCTCCTTTTCTTTGTCACCCACTCTCCTGCTCAGTCCTGTCCAGATTATCACTCTTACATACCAGAGGCAAAATGACAGACTGTTTCTCTGAGGCATCCAGCTAGAAAATATGAGTATGGCCACAGATGTAAAAGAACATAAGCTGGTCTGTGCAAAGAGCAAGGCAACTAACTCCTCAATAGAGGTAGAAAACAGGAGGAGGTCAGCTACCACAGTTTGTTCTCTGGGCTACATGGTGCCTACCCTTGATTCAAAACAGACTGTAAAGATACAACCTAGCCAACTCAAAGGGGTCTGTATACAAATGTAAAAGTGTATTAACCACTCAGTCAACACAGGAACTTGATCCTCATTTCAAACATTAGTCTTGATTTTCAAACACCAAGAATTTCTTACCTCCACCCATCACTTTTGAAACATCTCCTTTAGAAATAAATTTCAACATTTTTTTCAGAACTTTCTTGTGAGATTTGGAGGTCTGAAAATGCAAAGCCTGGCACCTTAAAAATAAAAAAGAAATATTTTATACATCTATTTCTTTTGAGAAGGATTATTTCAGAAAAATGTATGGAACCACTTCAAAAATTGCGTTGTACATGTAAAATAAGAAAAATGCAAATACATGAGAAATAACCAGAAAATACATTTCCTTATATTAAGCAGTGACATATTTTATCAATGCTCTTGAGTTAGTAAAATTCTGCTGCCTTGTACTGCATAATATTTATTTTTATAGTGACATACACACAAAACATTCTAAAATCGCTAAAATACATCAGGATGGCCTTAATTGCTGTAGAAAACAAACAAACAGCTTTCCTAGAAGCCTGATATACTAGAATTTTTCACATCTAATAGATACAGCATTGATAGACAACTACTAATGCCATAGAAGTGTATCTAGAAAAATTATTCATACCAATTCAGCTAATAGCCTCTCTTATTCAGGCTACTAAAAGCAGTGTTTGGGGAACAGTGACACACTGCCTTGCCTGCAATCAGTGAACAAGAAAGCAATCACAGGGCTCCTGCCTTGGATTGCAATCCAGAAGCAAAAGGCAAGGGCACACACATAGTAGGCTGCTTACAGGAAAACATTACGGACCCTCTGATGTGCCTGTGCACGAACCTAGTAGTATATATTTAGTATTTAAAGTATCATTAAAAGTAAATTAATCTTTCAAGGCTTATGTACTTAAAGAAACAAAGAAAATTCATGGTTGCACACATTTGAAGCAGTCAAATCAATTACAGCAATAACATTCAGGGTCTCTTACCTTATCGTATATTGAGGACAACACGTTTTATTCATGATGGGTTTGTAGACGTATTTTCCACTTCTAAAAATAATAATTAAAAGTTAAAGAAACACGGACTACAAAATAAATGAAAAAAAAAACACTTTTCTTTAAAATATCAGTATCTTACATGAAGAATAACAAAAGTCAAGAAGCAAGTTCTTCAGTTTTTTGCTACTATACTAAAATACTATCCTTCCAAACTTAAAATAACCAAATATTACTTAACAGAATTTAATCAGAAAACACAACTAAGAAAGCATGTTATGTCTGGCATTTTTTTTTGTATCCAAAAGATATTCTGGATTCTCCAGCAAAATTCCTGCCTAGAAGTCCAGATTCTTGTTCAGAATCTAACTGCAAGGCATCTGACAAGAATCCCTGTCACACACTTTTGTCTGCTCCTTGGCAGAGCTGGGAACAGCTGCAGGGATAAGCTCTAATACCCAGGACAAAATACCCACCATCACCTGCCAAAAACAGAGGCTTAGTAAGAAAAGTGGCAGCTCCTGCAGTCAAAAGACTCAGAGCAGGAGAGCAGATGGAGACAAAAAAAAAGATTTTGACCCAAAAATATGAGTTTCAAAATTTATCAGATCCACACTGGACAGAGTCTGAAATAAAAGTTCCCAAACATATTCAGCAGTAATATTTCCAGGAATCCCAGCATTAAAAAGAAGGACGAGGTAAAGGTCTTTTTCAAATTTGCATCTGGTGAACAACCCTCAGGGCTGCAGAAGATGGCCAAGAGATACCTGTCACCCCAGCACTGCTTTAAATTGATAGCTCTGTTTGCCTGCCTTCACAGAGTCACAGCACAGTTGAGGTTTGGAAGGGACCTTTAAAGATCATCTTGCCTTGCTGCAATTTGTTTAATGCAGCATGTCTAAAAGAACAGATGCGTTTAAAAACATTTCTAAAGTCACCAAATTGTCCTTGTTAGACTAGACATTTGTTTCCGTGTGCAGGAGTTGCTAGACTGTGTAGAAGGGAACAGGACACTATAAAAGAGATTTTTTGAGTTGTTCAGTTCTTGTATTTACTGCTTCTGAAAATAACTTGTATTTGAGGCGCACATAGTGCCTCAAAGTGTTCTAGAACATTCAAGACTTTCAAAATACCTAGGCATCCATATCCATATTTACATCACTCTATCCATATGAAGTTAGCTCAACAATGGTTGAACTTAAAAACACTGAACAGCTAGTGCACGAAATCTATCCTTTTGTCCGTTTTAAGACATGAGATACAAAGTTGGCAGACTGACTTTAGCATGCATTTTTAAAGCATAACTCCAAGAACAGAAGTAATGTAGAGCTCCAAACACCACTGAAAAGAAA
Organism: Apteryx mantelli; assembly: GCF_036417845.1. NCBI lineage: Eukaryota > Metazoa > Chordata > Aves > Apterygiformes > Apterygidae > Apteryx > Apteryx mantelli. Next base: position 39,879,900 of record NC_089984.1, read on the forward strand.
TGGTGCATTATATTCAATATTTGCTTTAATAAATTAGAGAATATTTTGAAGGAATATTGTCAATTTAAATACAGTATGCTATGCAAATATATTTACCCCATATTGATGAAAGTTTTAATTCCCACATAATCTTGATTATGATCATCATTTTTATATTAGGCAGAACAAGGAGAATCCTCCCCGCCCCCATTCTACAGTGTAACAAAAAGTCTCAGAGTATAGATAAATATTTGTTCAATTTTTTTCACTTATTTTTCATTACACTTAGTGTGACATTTCTAGAAAATGCTCCCTACTGCCATCTTTTATGTAAGCTACTTAATCATTTTACAAGCCTATAATTTATATCCGGATTCTAACTGAACTAAACTGACAACATGCCTCTGTAGATTAATTTTTGTTTTAAGTTTACCTTCGCCATCCTCTATCTATGAGATCCTGGTAATCTTGAACCGTCATCGAATGTGCCCACATACCTGCAATAAATAGTCATACACTTAACTGACCACAGTTAGACCCTTTAAAACATTAAAATATGACAAGTTCCATAGAAATACTATTAAAAAACTAACAAGCTAATCGTGACTTTTGAATAAATATCCTTCAAGGATTTGGCATATTCATAAATCTCAAATGAATGTAAAAACAACAGTTCAACGTGGAAAAAAAAAAAAGCAGCTACATAAATCTTGGGCTACAATCAAACACATCATTCTGACTATTGATGCTAAAAGATTACCATCCCACCTGTCACCTTTCCCCAAGATACACCAACAAAATGACACATACAACTGTTCCTCTGTCAAACTGATCTGGGTCAGAAAAACTCTTATGAAAGATGCTGAAGCTAACTGTGATCACTTCCAGGGACCACTTCGGGAGCAATTCCACGCGCAGCTACAGACAGGGCAGATGCGCGGGAACTGTAACCTCTGACTGTGCCCCGTCCTGCAGAGCTGGCTGAAGGAGAGCTTGCCTAGCCACAGCTTTAAGCCTGCTGAACCCTTTCGTGCAGGTAGGCTCTCAGTCCCTCTAGGCTGCCTCTGAGGAAAAAAAATGAAACCACTTCACAATTGTCAGCTCTCAGCCTTCTTAAAATATAACCTAGCTGAAGTAAGAAAGCTCAGGTCCGTTACTCAAAAAATACAGCAGGCTTGTAACTTTTACATGTGCCTATCTACCACCAAAGGAGGAAAGAGCATCATGTCACACGCGTAGGGATTAAACAGAGCAAGGAATACAATAAAAACATCCTAAATTAGAGCACTCTTATCATCATGTAAAAGTTTTAAGTTATACACTTTACACGTATGTATTTCTATCCTGGGGGAAAAAAAAGTCTTCCGTGCTTATCTCACTACCTACAGCAAGCATGGCGTTTCAAGGGTGGATCTCCCACCCGATAAAAGAGGTTGATAACTAAAGGAATAAAGGGTAAACACCTTCACTAGATAACCTGACGTCATGCAAATATCTTTTCAGTAGATTTTGTTTTATTAGTAATCATATATTATTAAATATTTAATAAATATTTAATTATAAGTTAAGTATTATTAGTGGAAAACACACTTCCTCCAAAGGGCACAGCTGAAAAGAGTGAGCCCTCAAAAAACACAGGCCTTTCACCTCCCTCTTTCCAACAGTAACATTTTAAGTTTTAGATATTACGGTTCATTGATTATTCCTATCCTTTGCATTTTTCCTCTGTTGTGCTAACTTCATCTTTAAACAGATAATTAAAACTTTTATATCATTCTAATAATGCAGTCTTTATCTTACAACTCTGCAAAATAAAATTAATCAGTTATAGCAACTACTAGTATACCCGAAAACAGACAAATTCAAATCTTTTTCCTACAATAGCTTAAAGTTTTCAAAAAAAGCAATACCACTACAATACCCTTTTACCATATGAATACCATATGGCCACAGTCAAACGTGCTTCCACAGTCACACCTGCGCTGTTAAACCGCTGCCGCCCAGCTTGAACGCCGCCGGCGGCTGCGGGAGACCTAACCGCACACTCCATGCAGCGTGCTGAGGGGCGCCCGAGCTGCCGCCGAGCGAGGAGAAGCAGGTAGGTCAGCCGCCGCGCCGCACCTGAGAAATGAAACTGCGCCGGCCCCCGGGCTCGCTGGCGGCTCTTACGGCGCCCAGGCCCGGCAGCAGGGCACAGGGCAGAGGACGGGACGCGGCTGCAGGGCGGCAGCTCCCAAAGCGCTGCTCTTAGACGCACCTCGCGGCCCTGCCGGCATCGGCCCCACTCGCGGCGCCCCTGCGACGCGGCGCGGCCCTGCCCGGCCCCCCCCGCCGCGCCGCTCTGCTCAGCCCGCACCATGGGAGAGGTTGCCGGTCTCGTTCTTGCAGTAGCCGCAGCGGTAGCCATCCTCTCCCCGGAAGTACTCGACGATACTAAGAGAGCTCTCGGCCGCCGCCATCGTCCGCGGCGGCCCGGCCGCGCCACGTCGCTCCGCTCAGGACAGCGCCCTGCCCGTCGCCCCACCGAACACCCCGGAACGCCCGGAAGCCGCCGCCATCTTTGCTACGGGCAGGCCGCAGGCGGCGCCCCACAGGAAGCAGCCGCCCCACGGGCCCCACCATATTCGCTACGGGCGAGTGAAGCGCCGGCTCCCATCTTTAGTGAGGGCGCGCTCGGAGCGCGGCTCCCGGCGCGGGGCGGCCGGGCCCGGCGGCAGCCCTGCGCCGCCGCCTCCCCGCACTCACCCGCCGAGACCTTCCCCTGCGCCGAGGCGCAGTAGCCGCAGCGGTACCCCTCCTTCCAGCCCTTGTACTCCACGACGGCGCACCGCATCGTGCTCCGCTGGCCCTGCGCGCCCGGCGGCGCGGCGCCGCCTGCCCCGCAGCGCCGCCGTCGGCCGCGGGGCCACCGGGCGGGGGCAGCGGCAGCGGCGCGGGTGCGGCCAGGACGCGGCTGCTCGGAGATCGCCTTCCTGCTACGTGCTCGCAGCAAGCCGCCTGGCGCCTTCCCCAGCTCCCTGGATTTGCGTAAGAACTATCAAGCCTAAATTCTCCCCGTTAAGCCTTCTCCACTGCAGCGCGGCAAGGCTCTGTTGACAAACTACAGAACTACTGAACGGCGCAATAATTTAACCAAGTGAAGTTACCGTTGAAATTAAGAATACTGCCTTTCCTACTTCAAGCCACTGTTAACTAGTTGTGCGTAATTACACCAAACATAGCATGCAAATGCCATAGCACAGGCAATAAGTGCTAATTAAATTTCCAGAGTGAAGTAGAATATGTACACTGGCTTCACTGATTTGTTTTACCTTTCCTGAACATTCTCAAGAGGCCAATCCTGTGGGTGAGTTCACCCTGTCTTCCGGAGAAAAACACATAGCTCTACCCTTGATCTGCCATGCATAAAGGAGACTCACAACGCTTGCCAATACGATGCAATTAGCATCAAACAAGCAGACAAGACATTAACAGCATTGCCAGACAACACAAATATGCCTGATCTGATGCTAGCTTGATCAGTTCAAAGGTACTCCTGAGCCAGATTTCACAGAGCAGTTTGATGCTTTTTCATCCTAGTCTTCAGCAGTAAATACCCTGTCAACTTCAGAATAAACCAGGAGCTGGCCTGGAAGGCTGAAGAAATACAGCTCTCAGCTTTATTGCAGATGACCAAAGATGATCAAGCTATGTCTGTTTTCAAATATCCTCATAACCTGATCACATTTTATCATCACCTAGAGACATTCTGCTAGTAACAGGACAGCAGATGAATCCATACTGCATTCTTCAGACACCTACTGGTGAAGGGGAATTTCAAGCAGAATACTATTTCTCTGAAATGCAAAAGAGAATATTTAAATTATTCATTTTTTTTGTAAACACCTGGCTGAATGCAATATAGTGTTTGAGAAAACTAATAATAGAGCCTCAATATCCACTTAGTAAGTATGACCTCAGCTTTTTTAGCAGAAACACTTGTCTAAAGCAAAAGGAAAAGGGAGAAAGAATCTTAAAAACCACCAGAAACAGTGTTCTTCAGAACAGCATTTTCTGAGGATGGAGCTAAGTTTTATTTCTGTTGAGGAAAATGCCTTGTCCTAATATAGCTCTCCTGCCTACCTTACAAAGCGAGCAACACATGATAAACTTAGCAATTCCTCTTCTTTTTTCACCCCTATCTGCAGATCTGAAATCAAATTCCCAAATGTCAAACCTTGATTTCAAGAAGAGTAAGAACAGGAGAACGATATCATTTTTTCCTGTAATGCCCAAGATTATTAAGATAACAAAAAACAAGATAGATAATAAGCAGAGATGGTTAACCACATAAACTCCATTTCCAGGCAGCTGCTGGTGAAAGACAAGGATGAAACAACAGGAATAGCATTTCCTTTCTTATGCAAGCCTTTAAAACCATCAGTAAACTTTCTATAAAGTAGTAAATAAAGCCATAATAAAATGGAAGTATATGATAACTTCTACCTCTGACATACAGACAAGACAGCTAATATAAAGTGTCAAATGGTTCTAATAAAAATAAATTTAATTGTACAATATATACACATAAAACCTTATTTGAAGGAAACATTTTAAAATATTTTTCTTTAAGGCACCTAAGGGGAAAAAAAAGAGAAGACATTAAGACAATATGCAATTAACTTCTAGAACTTACCAAACATTTATGATAATAAAATAATTCAGTTCTATTATTTAAAAGATTCTGGGAGGAACCTGTCTTCCCTTCCTGTTCCCCTAAGCCCTTCTTCAGACTAGTCTGTTAACATCAGCTGTCAGTAAGTTTTAAAAAAAGTACAAAAAACTAAGCTATGATTCTTCACAACATTGCATTTGAAGTATAAAGTCTCAAAAATGAACTAAAGTATACCACTTAACTGGCCATCAAATGTAAGAGTAAAGTCTTTTCAGTTCATTACTGCAAAGAAGATTAAACAAGGAAAAGTTTTGATCTGTGAAGAGATCATGAATGAAGAAATTCTCAGATGTTATACAATTATCTTCCTTAAAGTGTTTCTACATGTGTAATCACAGGTAGCTTCTCTGCAGGTTTTCTATATCCATAAGGAACTCGCACATTGTATCCTTATTTATTCAGTTTGATTTATGAAAAGAACTTGCTTGAAGAATTAAGCTATCTCCATTTCATCTTCATTGTTGTTACAAGGAGGACTGATCATGGGTTCTGTTATTTCAAATGTTTCTACAATTTCCTGTTTAGAGATAACAAAATTTTAAAAGCATCTTAAGTTACATGAGCTGAACTATTTCAATATAATTGCAGTTACTGCAAGGGAAACTAAGAGGTTTCTCTTTCTAAAGCACTATTGCAAATGACTAAGTCTATTCTACACATTTTGAGTGAGGGACAAAGGAGACAAGTTGCTTGTGCTAAGAAACACTTTTTGCTGAGGATTTATTCAAAATAGCATACACTGAGGAAATGTATGGAGCATTATTGACAGCTTGAATTCTAATCCAAGTCCAAAGTTGTACTCTTGCCGCTTAGGGCTAAGCGGATATACGTATTTGACAGCATTTAGAAAGAGCAGTTCTGAATGGAGAGAATAAAGCAGAGCAGTTCATCAAAGCTTCAGGTGGTAGCTAACCTCATCAATACATGCAAAACTACTGCTCTTGTGTATCACCTTCTGTTTAGACTTCAGAATATCCCATCTGAAAGCAGATGTTATATAAGAGCAAGAAAAAAAGACTCCATACTTACTTGGTTCTCATAAAACAGTAAAGGCAAATTATTGCACAGTTTTAAGTTAGAAGCACCTAAATCGACTAGGCTTCAAGGATCAAAGATCAAGTTTCCATCCCACTTCTCTTTAGTTTTCTTTCAGTTAAAACATTAGACTTATGATTGTTCTGAAATCCATAAAATTAAGTGCAGCGATATTAACATATACAGCAAGTCCTACCCTGAGTACGTAACAGCACAGCTCTCACAAGACTTCTTACACTTAAAATAAAAAAAAAAAAAACACCACTAAGTGCTATTGATTATACCTTCCATTCTTGATGGCTCAGAGATATGACAGCTTGGTTCCGTGTTTGAGCACTACAGTCATCCTCTTTTCCCTCATCATCTTTTGCAGGCTCTGTTCAAAATATTATATTTTCATAATCTTTATAGTTGCAAAGTTCTTAAAGTCATTTTCCTTCAGGAACATAACTGTCACAAAAATTGACTCAGTAAAACATCAGTAAAACACTAAACTTGTCTCAATCAATAGTTGGTACCCTATGCTTCATGAGAAATTTCTTTAGTCTTACCTCACAGAACCCTAGAAACTAACATTTTTTAAAGTCTCAGAAGGAGGTAAGTGTTTAATGCTTCATGAAAACCCAAAGTCTTAAGCTCATTGATATCCTCTGGGAATGAAAGCTGAAGACTCAGTACGTAGGATGGCATTTCCTTTCAACTGTTTTAAAGTTGCAGCACTTCACAGCTCAACTAGGTAAAAGATGAGATTTCTTGCATATGAAATATACTTTCTCAGCAAAACATAACAATGTTCATATACTCATTAGCCAAAATACCACTTACAATGAAAAGGAATAACCTTTTAATTCTATGAAGAGAAGTTGTATAAATCATTATAATAGACAACTTTTTCTGTATTTCAATATTTAAATGGTCAGAACTTTTTCAATTCCTAAGTTTCCATGCCATCAGTTGCACTCCATGCTTATCCCCAAATCTCTACTCTTGCAGCTAACTATGTACTTAATGTTTTGTGATACACAAGATGTAGCTACTTTCTAATGTTATAACAAAAGCGTTCAGGCTTTTGAAGTTAAATGTATTTTACCTATTATTGGCAATTTATCCTCATCCAGTTTTAATCGTGCAAAACCATCCTAAAAGACAATAAGATGTAAAATTTCAGACATTAGAACTATCCAAATGAGATAAGGCACTGAGCTGTCACAGTTATCCACCAATACTGTATTATGTAATCATGAGCATGTACATACCAAATATGAATAAAGATTCTTATCAGTGTATGACAATTACTATATAGTAGTTATTCATAAAGGAGGACTCAGTTTCTACAGGGCAGTTCATTAACATTAAACTATAAAAATTGATTTTAGAAGTCATAATCATTCATTAAATATATTGTGATATGATTATGAAAGGCTAACCAAAGTATATAATAAGCTACAACATTTAGTCAAGATATATTTGTAGATTTTTCTCTTTTCCGAAGTTCAGCAAACACATTTTATTAATTAGTCATGTCAAATTAAGATAGCTTGAAGCACAATCTACAGACTCCAAAAGAATATAAAACATTACAAAAGAACCTTCTGTGCTACCTTATGCAGAGAATAGAACACTATAACTTTTACTTGAAGAGACACACTTGAAATGAATTTATAAACCCATGAAGATGTGAGAGTAAGATTGAAAGTGGATCACTGAAAAAAAGTTACAACACTGGAACAAACAAGTATAAAAACAAGACTTTACAATATTATAAAATATGACAGTAGTTTCTTTTTAAACTGACCAAACCTTTAAACTGACTTTAAATCTCCAAAACTTCATTCATGAATAGTTAAACCTTCTAAAAGTGGTCTTGAACAGACCTTTCTGTGACCTTATCCAGAACTCTACCGTTTCATGAGACCTAGCACTAAAAGGAATAGAAAACCTTCTCAATAGTATTATTCCCCCATACTATTTCAATAGTCAACATCAGGGAGGCTTAAGGGCTTTTTTAGACATATAGCTATACCCCCTGACTTTTCACTGCTTAAACATTATTATGCAGCCTAGTAATAAGCTCTTAGACATTGCTTACTCCTGAAGATCAAACTGAGACATTTTTAATTGAATAACGTAAGTATGTAAAGGTGACATACACTTCTATAAAGATATTAACATAGGTGAGCCAGAGTACTTTTTGAAAAGTAAATGTATCGACAGTGAAAGTTTCACTGTTGCTTCTATATTTCTCTATAATTTCAGTATCTAAAATAAGATTTCAAGAACATATCATGTCTTACCCTTATAATGAAGGACACGTGAAAAATGTTTTCCACAGTGCGTGCAAAAGAGTTTGGATCAATCACAAGATCAAAGAAGGAAATAGGTATATCAGCTAGAGATGCAAAAATGTGTTAGTTGTTAAAAACAGGTGGTATACATGAAGCTAACAGATATGTAAATACAGACTTAAGAAATTCAGTACTCATTTTAAAAGCTAACTAAATGTTTATGTCAATTTAGTTGTAATGCTGAATTCCCAATTATATGCAGTGTAAAGTTCCTAGATTAACTTATTTTCTTCCACATTTTGCCTCCCCTGCTACTCTATACGTGGGAAAGGAAATAAAGGAGTTGACAATTTATTTTTTATATATATATACAGATATATATACACACACACACACACATATACATATATAAAATTTTATGTAAAGTATGAAACTAAGTCACTGTTCAATTTCCTTCTCCAAAAATACATTCTACTAAGAGGGAAAGCTTTGACTTTGGATGGTTATCAAACCCCAGTGGGTATTTAGTGTTCATTAAAACACATCTAGTCAACATACAACCTTCAGCACAAGAATTTCTACTTACAAACTCCAAAGCCTCTCTAACTGTAGAAAACTAAGAGTATTCATTTTCTCAAATTAATGCCTTAAAAGCTAAACTGAAGTCATACTTACGATCATTTTTAAAATGAGTCTGCAGTAATCCCAAGATCCTCTCTACTTCTTTTTCTGTAGCTTCCTGATGAGACTCCTCCATCTTTTTTAACTGGAAAAAAGTTGCTATATCAAGAATTGTATTTCCAATGCACATACCTACTGTTGTAAGATAAACGTGTTCTAAGTTTTGAAAAGTATTTTTCCAGAAAGCTGATATGTTAGCAGAAATATAAGATCTGAATTATAAAAAACCTCACAGTGGTAAGTACTAAAAGGCCCTCCACAAACATATTATGTAAATGATATGGTTTTCTTCCCATGCCACATGAGCACAGTTACAGACACTTATGCGAAAATAAGACAACTCGCAAAATGCTTTAGGAATAAATTGCCATTGCACAATGCCAAACTGAAAGAGTCACTGTTTATATGTTTTAAGCCTATTTACAGGTGTACTCTTTTACTTTCCCCTAACTCTGACGAACTGGGACAACCTTGGTGGTACTTAATCTGTGAATTTATTGAAGAAATTGAAGTAGCTTGTTTATTAAGATCTTGAACATGTATTCAGAAAAGGTACCCAAGTTTACCCCTGTAAGAAAAGTCATGGGGTCAAGCCTGAAATCTCAAAGGGTATATTACTCCAATTTTAGATTTGTTCATTATCTGTAAAGAAGGGTACATCAAATTATCTTTCAAGTACTATAATCTGCAGAGTACCAAATTCACTGGGGTATGCTTTTCAATAAAGTATTTGTTGTTTCTGTTAACCAACACTTTTCTGTTGACCACCTTGCAATAATGGTAGCAACAGAAACCTTTACACACAACCATATATCTAACACACATTAAAACATACACTGTTGAGTGTTTACCTACATGAGCATGAAAAGCGATTACGTACTTTTGGTAGCAACTCTCCCAGCCCTCCAGCTCCTCTCCTTCCCAGTACAAACCTAACTGCCCCTATTTCTGTCACTATTCACGATTCACTATGTCACAATTTCTGTCACTATTTGGATTATTATGAAACAAGCAATATTTAAAAGCCATCACAATGTTTTGCCTCTCTCTGAACTGTCATTATCAGCCATATGTACCCAGTAACAACGTGGTTTACTTTTTCAAACTCTCAAAAAAGTCCCTCTGAATCTAAGTTTTCTCAAACATTTGCCATTTTGACACAGGAAGACAGAAGGAATAGGGAAACAGAAAGTAAGGAAAATACTAAAGTGACCTCATTAGTTTGTTACTGCTAATGAACCAAATTCCTATATGAATGCCACAGACAGTTATATAAAAAAAACTTGAGAACACATTAACTTAAATTTCTTTTCTGTTTTTCCTTTCAGAACAGTGAGCAAAGAAGCTATTGTGAACTTGTCCTGCTCTCTTGTGATGATAATTACTGTTCCAGACATTTCATACTAGAACTTGGCCAACTACTGAAGCATAGGTAGGCAAAGAGAATACTATTTATCATTTTCTTCTTCATCACTTATCAATCTAAATTCTTTCCTCTTTCAAGAGTATCAACATCTTTGCTGACAAACAAAAGAAATTCTATAAAAATATTATCACAGTGTTGCAAGACTTCAGTAAGCTGGCAATTTTTCATTCTTCATGACAGAATGAAAAATTCCTTCATATCATTTTCCTTTCCTAAAATTGATAATATGCTTAAAAGCAAGATTCTCCACTATATTTTGTTACAGTTCTATGGGTATGATCTCTCAATAAATAGTAATGACATACAAGCTCCCCAGGTCTTTTTATTATTTTGGAAGGTCTGCCAGTCATCCATTGTGGACGTACTTTTTATATTTATACACCTCTGTTTGAAAGGCAAGTCCTGGTAGTGAACCACTGTCAGCAGAAATATTAGAAGCTAGTAAAAATCAGTCTGTCAATCCTATTTCATCCCATTCAATTAGTGAAATACCACAGTCTGCACAAAACAAAGCAAGAGGCCTAAGATTTAAATCTGAATCCTTTAGTACTACACAGTGCAGAACTACAAACCTGGAAACGGCATAAACAACAGAATGATTTAAAAATCACTTGCAATAACTATTCTATAATAAATCATTAAAAAAATCAGTACTTCACAAACCTGAGCAGGCATTGCCCTTTTTTCTTCTCTTCCTGTAGTCTTTTTCTGCCTCTCAATCCGTTGCCTTGGTACCGGAGGATCAGACTTGAAAGATCCCAACCTAAACCAAATAAAAAGAATATATATAGAGAAAATTTTTTTCAGAGTTTGTTAAGAAATCAATACAGAGCAGTTGATTTCCTGATAAAAGTGCAAAATAATGACTGAAATCTAAACAAAGCCTCTTATCACATTCAGAGGCTACTACAAACAACCATCCCCAGTAGTTATTCCCAATACATGTTGATTGCTTCACAATAAAGCTATCAATAAGATGTTTTAAACTAATTTAATTATTCCAACTTTTCTTCTTTACTGAAAATTTAGTAAGTCTACTTTTCTTAAAACTAGAGTAACTTTTAAACTGAAACAAAGTTCATATCCTCTAAAATCTCTATTTGTTTTTATTGCAGACTTCTCTGTATGCAAACTGCCTCCATATAACATTCATCTCATTTTCATCCACTGTTCAGTGTCCGTAAGTTCAGGTTTGCAGTAAGAAGTGTCTTAAAAAAAAACCTGATACTACACAGTCAATCAATAGAACATTCAGTACATTGAAAAGAGATCCAAAGTTTCTCATTAAATAATGAGAATGTAATATATCCGCTAGCTTTAGGCACTTTTGTGAGCGCCCTCCTCTCCCCGTTGACTGTATCAGCAATTTAGGCTCTAACTTTGGCTGCCTTAAATCTCCAAGTTAAATGCCTAAAGAAGAGAGTGTGAACTGAGAGTCAATTCAAGTCAGTTCAGCAAGTATCCAGAAATTTAGTAGCATATACTCTTCCCTATGTTGGGCAATTTCCCACTGCTCCATTTCAAAAATCAAGGGGCTGACCATGGAAAAAGAATTTGGACCTCAGATAATAGTAGATGGAGTCAGAATTAAGTAGTTCTTTTCCTACAAGAAGGACTCTACTTTTATTTAAAACAAACACTTTTCTAATATTTGCTAATATTCACATCTTTCATCACAAGAATCCCACCATTACTTAAGATCTCAAAACTTAACTACACAGAGGAGAAAAACAAACAAACAAACCCAAAATAGTCTTTTTTGCAGTTTTTATGATTTTCTTAGGACAATATTATCATTTAGAGCTTTCACCTTGAAAGTGCAAGTATGGATTTGAAATGTTTTATCAGCTCTATCACCATAATTCGATGGTACTAAATACTAATATTGCGGGCTGAGATTTAAACTGGAGTACTGTCTATAAGCCAGGTGACTAAGGGTCATTTTATAGCAGCTAAAAAGGTCCGTACTAAATGTATTGCCTACTCATAAAAAGAGAGAAGACACTGATTCCACACAAGGACACTTGCCAGTAATCAGGTGATTTCTTCCAAAGACAGAGCTGAAAAGAAAGCTACTAAGAGACAGTCCATTAACATAGATGCATGAAAAGGACTGTTGGCTTCTATTTTGAAGAAGCCTCATGATACAATCATCAGGTAAAAGATACATGAGTTTCATCTTTCAGGGTCTAATAAAACCCTAGTTAAGAAATGAATGAACCTCTATTAATGCTATTAGCTGCAGCTTCTATGGGGAGAGAAAGGAAAGTGACGAGTCAGCTCTGAAAGGAAAGAGGATGATTAAAGTCTACTGGTTTAGGCCTGAAAGAGGTAAATCAAGAATATCTTGCTATCCCTAGAATATACAAAAGGTATTATTTTGTATCCAAGACAAGTCGGACTCAAAGAGAAAAATATTAGGAGATATTTAGGAGACAAGGAGTTCCCTTTCAGAACAGATGCTATGTAGAAGTCCTTGTGGGCACCCTGCAACCTGAAACTAAACTCTTCACTCAAGCCCAGGGCACTAAAGATCAGTACAAAATTCTTTTTTAGAATTAATGTCAATTAAGGCCATTAGCTACAGTATATACAACTTTCCTTAAATAAACTTACATGTAGTGAAAAGAAGGTGCTCTTCTGAAATACTTCTCTGTTTCTGCTCCCAGTTTATGCCAGGCATTACTAGGTAGATATCCACCAGAAATGCCCTCATTATCACTATTTTCTTCTACTTCTATGCGATTTAGACCCATGAATGTTAGCTACAAAAGAAAAAAAATTGCAAAGGAAATTCACTTGGAGAAAGATCAGTAGATGCATTAATGGTGAAATACTGTGTTATGGTGTTTGTTCTGCTAGATTAATATTTAATATCATTGCGTAACAAAAGAACCTCAATTTTCCCAAAGCTGCAGTGAAAACAGGAAAACACACACATATAGACTTACACAGTATACAGACAACAGCCATGCTGTGTGCAATATTAAAACTCCCTATTAGGATACAGTTTTATCCAAATTAAATTAGATGACAAAATCCAGTATTAGTATTTAGCAATGAGTAATTCTTATAAGTGAATGGCTTGTAGCTCTTATCAAAAAAGCAAGTCATCAGTGAACATAGAAACTTCAGTGTCAGAGAATGCATGGACTGCAAGAAAATGGAGACTAGGGTTAAATCTCATTTCAAGAGATCTTAAGCATGCTTTCAGATATGAGTCAGTCTTATCTTCCCAAAGATTTCATTAGGTCCAATAAGAAGGTATTTCTTTCCTCAACAAACCTCTTTCTTACATCATAGATGATAACATAAACACTACAGAATATAAGCAGCCTTCTTTGTTCTTAATTATTTAGAATATCATCATCACTCCTAGATAACTGTAAAGGTCACCTGATTTTCCATCCTCTGAATTATGAAAAAGTGGAAGAAAATTAAAGGATAGGGCTTCTTATGGAGTCTCCTGTCAGTGAATTCAAGAATAAAATTTGGTAACTGCCATCACCCCAGTGCAATAACACTAATCATAAGCTTAAGCTCAAATGTTAATCCAATAATGATTACAGGTCCCACCATTTCATTGGCTGCACTGATCAGAGACTCACTGTCTTCAGTAAGGAATCAATGCGAGAGCTTTCTACTTGCATGGAGCTTTTTGCATGTTTGCAATAATCACTAAGCAGGATCAGCAAAGAAAAAGAGAGCTACGCGCAAGTAGAACTGTCTGTACTCCAACAGAATTTCAGTGACCTATGAAGTAGCAAATCATTACTTAAATTGCACTATAAAGCGAAAGTATCTCACAATTTCTGAACACCACACAGTTCCAGGAAGCCTAGCTTTTCAGATACAATAAAACAACTTCTTTGGCCCAACCCCGTGCTCACCAATCCATCCTTCTTCAGGAGAACTTTAATAAAGGAATGAAACTTGATTTTCTTATGTTGTAGAGTCTTGACCAAAGACTCGGACTCTTTATACATCTATCGTAACATATTACAAAAATTGTCTCGAAAAAAAAAGTCTGCTCCAATGCTATTGTGAACTGTTTCTTCCAACCAGCCACAGTATAAGAGAGAAGCATGAGATGTCTAAAAGCATCCAAGTAATCCAAAGTCCCATTTCACATCAGTCACCTAGGACCTTGAAAAACCCATCCAAAAACACACAAAGCAGTGAACAGGATAAAGAAATTACTCTGCTACCATGAAACTACAAAACTACAACAAAAAAACACCGAAAACCAAAAAGGCACAAAACCCCCTCTGCTTTAAGAGCACGAACTAATTAAACTGTGATAGAGCAGCAAAAGTACAATTATTCCATATGTGGGGACTACATTTGTAAGTTACTTTTTCCCCCTCTGTAAATTGAAAATGCTAAATACATAGTTTAAAAAAACTAACAATACTAACTAGAAAGTTAATCAAAGAAAGTCATAGGAAGTGTGTTAAGTTCTATCAGAACAGTCAGGTTCTGCCTATCTAAGGCTTTACTTTTATGATTCTACAACAAAAAGGGCAAACTTCTAGCAAAGTTCTTGGCAAATTCTGAGTTTGGAACTTACTAAGTCTTCTGCAAATGCTGGTGAATCAAATGCTGTCATCTCAGAGTGCAACTCATTGGCTTTCTCCTTTCCTAGATTTGATGCTAAGACAAGAAACTGGGCATCCAGTGCAGCCTCTCGTGCACATGAAACTGTTACAGAAGAAAAAAAAAGATTGTATGTTAATAATGCCTAATTGTCAAAAATGTAATAGTAAAGTTTAGCATACAGAATATCCTAGGTTTAGAGCTTTGTAAAGGTTACTGCAGTGACCTCTAACATACCAAATAACATAATACTTGCTATTTCCACAAAAAGAAGAAAGGGAGAGTATGACACAGCCAAAGGCAAGCTTGAAGGTCTAACACATCATTTTGAAGAAGAAAATGCATTTTTCATTAACATGCTTTTCTCCTCTAAGTAAAGAGAAATGCCTCTAATTTGTGCACTATTTATGTATATTGTACTATAAAGATAAAGCAAAAAACATTTCTAAGTATAAACAGACACTAATGATATTTATATTCTGATAACACCTTATTCAAGCAAATCCTCTTCAGCTGAAGTTATTTATTTCAAGTTATACTTTCATATTTTTGATAAAGTACTTGGATCTAAACTGAATCTCATACCATTTTTTGTTTGTTTTTTAAGTTAAAGCATCATCTCTTCACACTTGGCCAACTGTCAAGCAATCATCTCTAACAAGGACTACAGAATTTGTTTTTACCTCCACTAAACAGTTTATTGGCTTCTTCCAAAGCTTCTGTCAGTTTATTGCTTTTTGAATTCAGCATATCCTCACGATTTTCTGGATTGGGGGGGGACAGAGAGAGAAAGAGAGAAAGGAAAACTACAAATGAAACTCCAAATTATATAAATATAAAGGCACCAAGAAATACATACTTGAAACTTAAACTAAAGTGGCTGGTTCATACCCCAGCATACTCAAAATGTACAAGACTCTACAATACTTTCATTGTGAGAATGCATAGGCCTGATTCTTATCAATGCTCACTCATATGCTCAGTAATAACTTTGCATTTACTTCAATGGAACGAGATTCATATGGTTGAAATTAATGTAGAACCATATCACTTACTGTAGTTGTGTGAATTATGCACATCCAATGTCATCACTCCAAAATATATTTTACTAAAAAGCTCCAAGCTTAGTAGTGTCAGATTCCTCATAGCTCCAGTTATTTTATATGTGTCAAAGCAGTTACCAGATCCTGTAGTTTACTGCATGTTGCTTGTCTCACTTATTTAAACTACTATGGATTTTCAGGAAAAAAAAATGCTTGATGATTTCTGATAATCATCATGTCAAACAGTTACTTATATGCACCTGTGTATGTATCATTTAAAGACTTTCAGATGTCCAATTCTAGACAGCTACTCACCACCCCTAAGTGTTTTAAGAATGTACAGCATACTCAATGCACAGGCATAACACTGTTGCATTTCTTGGAAAGCATCAGATTACATAAACAGGAACTGGATCATCCATAAACTGTGTTGCAATCTCTTAAAAACAAAATAAAATGAAAACAAAAAAAACCCAGTAAATTCAGCAAGTATGCAGAAGACAACCAACAGCAGGAGCAGCTGAAGTTAGTAGTGCTTACTCAAACAAGCATTGTCATGCCTCAAAAATATAGCAATGAGAAAAACAGCACACTCTAAATATGGATGGAAGAAGTAAAAAAGAAAAAAAAATAGATCTCTGTATAGAAAGCTATTAAAAACTTCATGACAGTTTCCAAAAAGCCCACGGATAACTTGCTGGCATCGGCAGATCCTGGTATTTGCGGTTGCAAATTAGGACTCATTCTCAAGCACAACAAACACAAATAACAGCTGACTATTTCTCCAGCTTAAGAAACGTTCACTCTCTGCATCAATGCACTCGAACGCACGTTACGTGCGGGTAAACCCCTCTGTAAGCTCTCTGTCCTTCTGCATCCCCACGCTTTCAGGGAGACAAATTCTCAGCTAACTACGAGGCCAAGATTTCAGCAGTTCGAAGCACTTCAAGCTCCCAGAAAAGGTACTTCAAAAGACCAAGACAAGCTCCCAGAGCGGCACCGAAACGCCAGCCCTAGCACCCGCCTGCAGGCCTCATTTCTTCCAGGAGACAGAGACATCCCCGTCGGAGGAAACCCGCGTCCGCCCGGGGCCGCGGCACGGGCTGGGCCGGCGGCGGGAGCCCCCCGGGCCCCGCACCCCAGGCTTACGCTGCACGCTGTAGATGAGCTCCCGATACTGGTTGCGGATCATCCTCCTGCTGCGTTCGTCGCCGCCGCCGGTGGCCTCGGCGCTCTCCGGCCGCCTGGGCCTCCCCCACACCATCTCCGGCTCCTCTTCCTCCTCCTCCTCCTCCTCGGAGGCCGGCGGGCGCGGGCGGCCGAGGCCGCCCGAGAGCCGGTGCTGCTTGTGCTCGGACACCGCGCCGTTGCGAGAGGTGGACGGCAGCGAGAAGCGGCTGCAGTCCGAGCCCGAGCTCCGCGGGGAGGAGAAGTCACCGCTCCCGCCCGCCTCAGACATGGCTGCGCGGCGCCCCGGGCCTCACGAGCCGCCGCAGGGAAGGGACGCGGCTCGCCCGTCCCCGGCCGCCGCCCGCGAGCGCCCGGCCCTGCCGCCGCAGAAGACGCCAACGGCGCTGCGAGACGCCGTTACACAGCCCCACGGCGGCCCGAGAGGGCCAAAGCGCGGAGCCGCTTGGGGGGGGCGGTGCCGGGCCAAGGCTGCCGCGATCCGCCTAGCGGCGGGGGCGGGGGGGGGATGCTGCCGGCTCCGCTGCGGGTGATGGTGGGGGTGGCAGGGAGCTCGGCTGGGGCGTCTCCCCGTATCGCCGTCGCCGCAGGGCAGTGCAGAGCCCGGAGGCAGGCCGGGCCCGCAGAGAGGAGCCCGAGAGCCGCCTGCGGTGTGCGGCACGCGAGCCCGCCGCTAGCGGGGTGCCCACCCGGCTGGCGTCCCGGGGGCGCGCGCGGCCGCGGCGGCGCCATTTCCCGGCGCGGCCGCGGCGGCTGGGCGCGCGGATGCGTGAGGCGGCTGTGGGGAGCGGCCGCCCCGAGGCCGGCGCTGGCTCCCCGCGTCACCGGGCCCCGTAAAACAACAGCAGTCTGGGAGGGATGCCAGGCAGCGATACAGCAGCCTGGCCCATTACATCCTTTGCCTGTCCTAAGCTCCTACCTGTAGCTGAACTTCCAAGGTAGCTTTCCTTCATTTGTTCCTAAAGAAATTGTACCTACCTTCATTATTTTGAATATATTCTTCAGAGGTCAGTTATCTGTTGCAGAGTCAGCTCACATGAATCCAAACTGCAGATGGAAATGTGAGCCTGCTGGAAATGCCCTTACGTGTGAAACATTTTCTGAATGTCTGGCAGTGCAGGCTGTCATGTATGAGGCAGTACCATTTTCCCTAAAACAGGAGCTTCGTAGATGTCTCCATAGAAGGGATACTTCAACTTTTGTTTTTCTCAATATAAACAGCGGATCTGTTTAAAGAAAGACACAGAGCCCTTCCAAAGGAGATATTTTGTCACACACGCAGAGGGGGTGAAGAGATCTTACAAACTGCTGTGCTCTGGTACTGCTTATCTGTGCAGCCACTGAATCTTTAGAGTTTTACACAGAATTTACATAAACCTCCCATCCAAGAAAACCCGAGCAGAGCTAGCCTAGCTAGGGAGGCCTCCTTTATTGCACGCTACAGCTCCCGAGCAGCAGGCCCGTTTTATTTTAAAGGTACAGCCCCTAGGAAAGGAGGTGCCTGCTAATAGCCAGGAGAACACGTTACTTAGGACTGTGGTAACACTGACAGAACTCCACCATCACAAAAAGGAACAACAAAGATCCAGTACTTTATCCAGGAGAGGGCAGTGCACGTACAGGTACACAGCACATTACAGTTTGGAAAATGAGAACTCTGTTTTCATTGAAAGATATTTTATAATTGCTAAAAAGGTAAAAGGCTCTGTAAATAAAACCACTTCTGCAGAAATATTTAGCATTAAATATTAGCAACTTCTTGCATCTTGGATTAGCCAAGTTGTCTGTTTTTATCTGTATTGTAAGTAAAACAAATTACTTAGAACCTTCACCTTTTTTAAGGAACGGAAATTTATTTAATGATAAACATGATGGTAACAAATCTTTTGGCTACTTTTAAGCTTCTCTGTAACATCTGAGGAACAGATGAGGTGAAAGTTAGACAGATGAAGTATATACTTGACTGAGCATATTTAATACATATGTTTCCATATAATATGTGCAGATTAATCATTAAATAGGGATTGTGCTCTGACAAATAAAGTAACAAATGTGTGCTTGGAAGTGGAACAGACTCCTAAATTAGTTAATGTGGTGGCATTGTTTATACAAAAGACAACGATGTTAAAGCAGAGTTAAGTGGTGGGAATATATGTTGTTAACTTACAGGTCTTCATTTATAAGTTATGCATAGCCAGACATTACAAGTCTGGAAAATTCAGCTATATTAAAATTGTCATTTAATGGTGAGGTTTTTATGATACAGACTAAAAAGTATTTTTAATATATAGTTTCTCCAATATATATAGTTTGTATATATATAGTATATAGAAACTATATATAGTAATATATAGTTTCTCTTTCTACTCTTTGCCCAGTATCATTAGAGTTGAGTTTTGGGGGTGCTCTATGACAGCAGTCAAGTGTAACAGTGAATCTGGCTTCTAACTTGAAACAGTGGGCCAAATAACATCCCTAATTGCCCTTTCTTTGTCATAGCTAGTAGAACTGCTGTATAAATATCAGTTGTTCAGGAAGTGTGCTGAATGATTACTTCTGATGTCATGAAGATCCTATTTCAGAGTTCCTTGAACCAGACTTGCTCATGCAATTACTCCAATTAGATAAATGTTGTTAGCAATCTTTTTCAATTGTGAGTATAGAGTTTGCACAAGATTCTGATGAATCTACAGTGCAAAGAGAATTAAAAAAATATGTGATAATGTCAAGTTGCTATAATCTGGAAGAAATTAAAAACAGCCATATGTGCTACAGGCTTAATCGCTGCTTTCCTAATTGCAGCATGTAACTCCCCTTAATTGAGTTCATAATGTTACAGTAATGCATATGGTCTCTGCTTCACTGTACTAGGTATTGTTCAAGCATAGGGACAGGCTTGCCTAAAAATTTTTACAGTCTCAGTAAACTGTGAAACAGGAGACAGAGTTCAGAAGAACAGCTTTAGCCTGTTTGGGCAGGGGATATTTGGCATACACCCTGGATAAATGCATGTTACAGGTCTGGTATGTACTACCTGTGATAGTAGTTCACATACACATAATTTTACATTTCAGTTTTGTTCCTACACCTGCTGTCATAATTATGTCATTGGGTTTTGAAAGTTATTAACTATCCTTGTAGAAGGAGTACAGGGGAGAATCCTGTTTAAAACCTGTCTTTTTCTCCATTAGTGTAGCTTTTGTTTATGATATGTTTTACAGTGACTTCTTGAGGGCTTCAGTATGCTAGAAATCGTCTGGTCAAGCACCTGGAGAGACAAAAAGAAGCGGCTTTTTTGTTATTCAAATTTAAGTCCTTTTTTGTATTGGTTCTGAAACAAACTCTATTACACAGGATTCTCATTGTAAGACTACATCTTCTGACTGACTCTCCTTTCAGTACCAATGTTCTTAAGACCAGTTAGAAAAAGAAGGCATTGTGGCTAAAAAGAACACTAGCATTATAAGAGATTTTCAAATTTGGGAATTTTTCATGTTCCTGAAACAGGATGAAATACACCTTATATTTCATAAGAGGCATTGGGATTGAGTATTCTATAATTTTAAAAGAAAATAAAAGTCATTTTATTAAGAGGGCAGCTCATTAAAAACAAAAACAAAAATGTATTCTTAATTATATTGATGAATCCTTTTTTTTTTAAGAACACATATAAAAGCAATGATTTTCATCCTGCTAAAGTCCCAGATTACAATCTTCTTATCTTGATAGCGCATGTTAGTCAACTCAGCATTTTCTTATGCATTCATAACTTAGTTGGGCATTAATCCAGAGGTGTACTGGGTTCTATTGAGAACTTGAGTATTTTTAGCATGCATTCTAAGACATATTCATAGATCAGATTCTATTTCAATATACAATGGCATGGATCCACCTTGTCTTCCCCAGAGCAGTACTTCTGCTGAAGACTGCAAAGTTCAAAAATATGCATGAACCATCCTCCAAAAATATATGATTAAAATATTTTACTTTTCAGTACAAAAAAGACTGAATTATGGCTTGGGCTATTGTACAGGTTTTGATTCTTATACTCCCTGTGACTAATAGAGTGCTGTTGAATTTGTGTTGCAAATTGTTTATGAGTAATACACTTTTGGTTTAACACAAAAAGTCTCAAGAGAGCATCCAGACAAGACTGGGGCTCATTGTGCAATGCAATACACAGACACATAGTAAGAAATATTCTCTATTCCAAAGCCTTTGTCATATAGTGCAAAATGCAAAATGCTGAGCTGGGTGGGAGGCAAAGTAGTGATCTACAGGTGAAAGGTTCATTAGCTCACTGAGAAAATCCTGTTATATCCAGTTTCTGAAAATGATGCTTCCTTTCTTGAGGTCTGTGCTTATTAAGTCATATTTGACCTTTCTTGGTGCTTAGACAAGCCACGCCTTTTACTCATTGAGCACAAGAGCAAAATCTCCCACAGACTGCTCTTTGTCTCATGCGTACTGTACAATAAAGTGGCAAAAAGTGTTCTTAAAGTGGCAACCCACATTGACCAAAAATTAAACACTAAAAAGCATAATGGTAAAACAAATACTGGGCAGTACATAAAATCACTTTTAACAAGAATATTGTGTACTGTAAAGGATTTCAACAATTACTGTAAGATTCCTACAGCAACTTGTGTTATGTAAAATAAGACTACCCCCCTCAGGATCAGTGGAGTTTAATTGAATTCAGTATTCCGTTTTATCATAAAAAACTCTTTCACTGAAGCTATACATGTTGCTTGGGAGTGGTAGGAATGGGAAGAAAAGCCTACTGCTGTTCTCCATGTAGACCAATCTATCATAGCTTATACCCTGTTCTTTGGTTAGGCAAGTACTTGTGAGACAGAAGGTGGATACTGTCAGGACTCCTAATTCCTATTCCACGTTCTCATTGCAGAGAATGGACTGGCAGTTTCAAACAGAATAACCAAGCATCAGCTCCTCTTGGGTCACCTGGAGAAACTGTAAAGGTATAAAAACTGCACATTTTTGCAAGAGAACAGAGTATCAGAGGTAGAAGTGTCAGCCAGTACAAACCTCAGTGCGTTGTCTCATGACTGGAGGGTGACCCAGAGCTATTGTGCCAGCACAGATTATCCAACATTTAGTTAGGCACATATTTTCTGCTGCATTAGATCTACAAAGGTATATGTGCCTAACTAAATGTCACAGTCATATGGCATCCCACTGGCAATTATTTTGTTAAGAAAACATGAGCAGAGTGTATATTAAGCTGATTTTCAAATACAGTTTAACAGCTGGAAACCAGAAGCAGCATCATGCAACCAGCAGATTCTCCCTCCTTTGCCACTAGCTCTATTTAAGAATTACATTATTTATCTTAGAATTAATTTATAACACATATGTGATATCACTTCTTATGTCCTAGACCTCAACTTCCAAAATAATGCCACTGTCTTCTGTGACCTGACTCATAATACACAGCTTCAGAAAAAGGGGAAATATGGGGGAATATTATTAAGAAACTAACATATATGCACTTAGCATATGTGCACTTTCTCCCGCCACTGAGTCCAGACGTCAGGATTTTAAGATAGGCTTAACAAATGCGAGTATGTATGAGTTATATTTTTTTAACATCACCTGACTGTACATATTGTGAGCTCTGTGTTTTGCAATACTGCCAGACTTTTCCCTGCACTTTTATTTCTAAAGTTATGCTTGTCCAGATGATCAGATCTTTACTTTCCTATTACTGTCTATATATGCCAATTCATCACCAATGTAAACAGTACCCTAAGAAAATGGTCCGTGCTCAGTTGATTATAAGCTTTTCAAATTGTTTTTTCTCACCAAGACTATTACTTTGTCTGACGTCTATGCAGTCCTCTTATATGCAAACATGCAAAAGCTTATTCACATTGAAATGAAAAGACTCACATAGGGAAATCTTAAAATAAATAAACATAAAATAGTTTCAGATTTATTCTCAAAGATTCACTGTGTAGAGACTTCACTGTTCTCTCCTCCTCCTTCTCCTCTCAGATTGCAGAAATGCACACAAATTTTCTGGCATTTAACACAAGATCTTCCTCAGAATTCTAATTCTTAGGGCTGCATACTTTGTATAACCCGTGATACACAGCAGCTTAAGTGGATTCTCTATTTCAGCAAGAACAGGCAATTTCCATCATCATCAAATACAGAGAAATATATATATATATTTTTACAGTGCTAACAAGTAAATTACCAGTGGTGTTGACTCTGCATGTCAGGTAGCTTGGGAGCTGCCCAGCATGCTGGTTCATGTAGAGCCAATAAATTGCAGATCTACCACCATTAGATTTAGCAAAATATTTAATCACTTGTCCAGTTCTGAAAGATGAGTCTCCTGGTTTGGAGAGCCCCAATCTGCTTGCAGCTATTCCTAAATCTTAATGGGAACAAAGATTTTGAAATGAGACAGTTTAGTCACTGCCCAGAATGTTGCATATGGTTTTAATGTTATACACTTTTTGCATTTCCCTTGTATACTCCAAAATAAATGCTACAAGGGG
This sequence comes from Apteryx mantelli, assembly GCF_036417845.1. Lineage (NCBI taxonomy): Eukaryota > Metazoa > Chordata > Aves > Apterygiformes > Apterygidae > Apteryx > Apteryx mantelli. The sequence goes on from NC_089984.1 coordinate 39,903,377, forward strand.
ATAAAGCAAGAAACTCATTACCTAAGAAAACTGCAACCAAGAGCCATCCCAATGATAGCTGTTGCTCACATAACGATAATCCTGGTAATCTGAAACGGGGCCTAGACTAATTGAAAACATCAGAAATAAAAAAGTTTGAGATATTTGCCATTCAGCTGCCAGCTCTGCAAGCAAACACAGATGAGAGGATTTTTTTAAATGAGTGCAGCTAACTTTAAAAAGCTGTTTTTAGCAATGTAGAAGTGTAAGTTTATATACTTGTTTCTTACAGAAGCATTTCATTCCATATTTACAGTTAATTCTGTGGGAATCAAAAATCTGGCTCTAGATACACTTCAGCACAGTGGATTAAGTTACAGCCCATCAAATCACAGTATATATTATGCCAATCTAAGAAGGTATTTTCCAAAGAAGATGAAAGAACAATTATTAATAGAACTCTGAAAAAAAGCTGGGGCCCAGTCTTGTGGGATGTCAGGAGCTCAGGAACGGTAAAAAGTCATTGGCAGGATCAAACCCTCATTGGCACCAGGAGTTCTTTTTTAAATTATTTGGAAGGTTTTATTAATTGGAAGACTGACACAAAGTTGCTAAGACAACATGCAGGAGTCATGCTGGCAGAGACCAAAATACTCAAAACCTGCAACTTTTCCCCTAGAATCAAACAGCAATATATTCTAGGAAGGTACAAAAACATTTTTTCAAGAAGGAGCAGGAAGAATATACATACATCAGTGATGCATCAGAGTGCAGAGACTAGCCAGACAACTGCTGCCTCGGTGGTCCATCCAATACATTTCTAATGGAGGAAAAAAAAGGAATTAAAAGCAAATGCAGAACAATGACAGATTTTTGCAAAAATAGCTAATTAGTGCTTTGTAGAGCTCTGACCACAGTGTTTTGCATAACAATGTGGCAGTTACTTGGACATTGTACTTTAATTTGCTAATAATTTTTGTATACCCAGACAATCTGTAGGATTTCACTTTTATTTATAGCTGTCTCTTCCAATTGCCATCTTTTACACGATTGCCAACAACATGAGAACAGTTAATTTAAGCCTATGTGGTTCTGTGATAGGTTTTATCCTACTACAGCAATCATTTTTTCACATCTTGTGCTGATTTGGATATGTTTTCATTACATTTTTATAGGCCTGTAATTACAAACCTGTTATTAAAAGAAATAATTTCTTTCATGTCTGAAATGAGCCATTCCAAAGGAGAATTTTTCAAAACTACCATGTCATTGAAAACATGCTCTACTTTCATATTATTTCTATGATTTATTGTGGGTTTCCTGTTCCAGTGACACTTGCTTTGGGGATTTATGGTTAAGACAGCCCTATACTGAAGTGGCATGTTTTTTCCTAAAAGGATCACAGCTTTTCTAGTTGTACATAAAATAGTTAAGGATTGCCCTCATTGAAGCAAAGTAAACCCTATTGTTTGACTGTCTTACTTCAACCGCCACATTCAGCCAAGTGGGCTAAAAGATCCATCTTACCTATAGTGAGAACAGGCAAGCTGCTTTTCCTGACTTTTTTCTGACTATGTTGTGAGCAAAAGACTAAACAAAGGCAAAGGGAGTAAAGATGGGAATAGAGGCAGGAGCTGCCTTCTTTTCCTTTGTCATCTTCTTGTCAGGTGATCTGCTAGCATTCCCAGACTCTGCATGTTTGTTCTGAACTCCAGCACAAATACACAAATACTTCTCATGAAATACGCAGAACAGTGCTGACTTGCAATGTTTTCCTTAAGGCAGCAATCACTTTTAGCAATGCTGTGGTTATATATGTTAGTCCTGTGCTAAACTGAATAGTTTTCCCAAATTTAGCTTACTAAGTTAGGTGAAAGAGACAGCTTGAGACTTCATAGTTATAGTCCTGGGGTGAAAAGCCAGAGTAGAAAATTCTAGTTACATTTGTTTATCATGGAGCTTCTCTCACTGTCTTAAGCAAACAGTATACTAACAACAACAACGACAGCAGACTGTACCCACTTTACAGGACCTATCTCATGTTATTCTCATCCAGCAACTGAGAATTCCTGTAAAGAACTGATGTGTCATAGCCCTACAGCTCCCTGGGTCAGATTCCTTACACTTCATAGCTATCCAGCATAGTGTTCTCAAACATAAGCCAATTCACATTAATAGAACACTTTCATGTGATCCAGGGAGAAGGGGGATCCATACACCGACTAGGAGTGAAGGAGTGCAGAAGGTTATAAAAATCAGAGACAGAGTGGTACATTTTCATTTTTAGTCTAGAGGAAAATTGGGTAAGTAATTTTTATTAGTCCTTTAAACTTAACAATGTCCAGACTGAAAACAGTATGCTATGTTTTAGACATTACAAAAAGGCAAAGAAAGTGTCTTATAAGTAAAAGAAACTTTTCTGCTTACCAGAAAAATTAGCGGCTCCTTTGAGGTTCTGTAGTTTCATGATCTTTCGCCTAATTTGTTTTACAATCCATATAACCTATAATGTAATGTACAGGATGATGCTTACTTTACTCAGTATCTTTCTAATACAAAGAGACTAATTAAAAAGTGTGCATATCCTAAAATAAGTTTTTTTAAAACATATTACAACACTATAGACTGTAATAGCTATTTGCGAATGCTAAAGTTCTTAAATATGGCTCTCTCCCACTGTTGTTCTTTTTTCAGAAATATTTCTAAGAATTTGTTTCAGAAAGGACTGCTTGTTGACTTTAAGTTGCCATGTAATGACAAGAATGTGTGTTTCATATGCAGAATTTCAGAGATAATATTAGCTGGCTATTCATTAGAAAGATTATGCAGGTGTTTAACCATGTTCTTAAGTGAGAACTGGCTACCCTGTTTTGTCCTTTCATACACAATAAAGTCTACTTCAGGGTGTAAAACACAACACTCTGCACATCTAAGCGTAGAATATTACCTTTGGCAACCCAAACTTTTTACAGATCTTCAAGTAGTTGAAGTCACTTCTAGGCTTTTCTATTAGGAGAACTAACCAGGTTAAAATAGTACTTCGCTAGTTTGAGATTAATAAGAATTAGATTATTATTATTATATTGAAATGCTAACAAAATTATATTGAAATATGTTGTCACACAAAGAACCCTTAAATTATTTCTGGAATTTTTTAATAAAAAGGGTTTATCTTACTGCTGTCGAATATGTTGTGGAAACTAATGTTCAAGTAATCTACCTTTAACAAGATAGATTTATCTTCAGACAGAAATTTAAGACCATATTGACAGACACAGGGTGACAATGGTAGAGGTGCTCCTGTAGCACAGTTGGTCTGTATTATGAAGCTGGTACTTCCTGCAATATCTGATCGTATCCACAAAATACACTGCTTAAAACTTGGACTTATTTCTCATGATTCAACTATTCAGGATCAAGCTGCTAATGACCTAAGAATACATCTTGTTCCCTTTATAGTTCTCAAGAGAATGGGTTAGAAACCTGCCATACATGAAGGAGTTAAGGAAGAAATCTCCATCCCTTCATGCCAAAAATCTGTTATTATAGATTCAGAGATGAATTAGCTAGATGCTAATACATGTATCCATAAATGTTATTCTAAAGAACTTTGGGAAGGAGAAAAGTAGAAGGGCTGGCAGATGGCTAGAAAACTCATATAGGCCTATGGATAGAAGGTGTAAGCCTCATTGACTTAATTTGCAGGACCGTGCCCTTTTACATGTACATCCATATTTCCATCTTTAAAACAGAGATCTGTGACAATGACAGGCCTGGGTACCCTGGTCTAGGGAGATCTATAACCACTTTGCAAGTGCTCCAGAATTATCTAGTTAGTATTCTTGGTCAAGCATCTTGACAATCCCAGGGCAAGCTGTGGAAAGACACTTAAAGCGGCCTAGTCCAGGAAAAAGGTCTTAGCTGACCTGTATTGTATTATGGCTTGGTTATTTATTGGTAAAGGAAGTTGTCAGTGACTGGATGTCTTTGGATTGTGGACACTGGTTTGTGGTGCAGCTTAGAAAGGACACCTGTTCATAACCAGTCAAACAACCTACTGAGAAATAAAAAAGAATTCCCCCAGTTCCAACCCAATACTTCGTATTCATAGGTCTGCTTGCAGACTGTGTACCCCTTACACAAAAACTAATTTGCTTTGTAAATTGCTTACTAGTCATTTTGTGGGACTTGGTACAAAGCTAAGCAAGCAGGAGAGGGATGGCAAAAAGAAGCAATAGTTTGAAGCTCCTCCAGAAACTGGGGGAGTATCTCTGTGAAAGTTCACGTTGTGAAATCTACTCTAGGCTGTGGTAGAAGGCTCTCTGCTTTCATTTGCAACTTCCATTTGTCTGGATGGTAGGAAGCAAGAAGGTATTTTTGTAGAATATTCAGGACATTCCTCTCTTCTCACTTGAAGCTTTCTTTAAAACTCTGTTACATCTCTCATCTTTTATGGCAATATTAGAGAATGATTGGTCTGAACCACTGGGCAGCTTTTAATCAGTGCTACACTGCTTCTTTTAATGAGGACAGTCAAATCAAACTTTCATACTGCCCACTGAACTTTTTTCTGAAAAGTGGGCCTTCATGCTGAGGGAGGTTGGAGCCACTACCCAGGCTGCAGAAAAATTTCAGGTCAGCTTTCATGCTTTCTGATTCCAGTGAAACAACATTTACAGAAACCCCTTAACTCTGTAACAAGTGTGAAGAGGGTAAACTTTTACCTTGTATCTATGACGTAAGCCTAAAACTAAGTGAATAGCTTAAATTCAATTGATTGATTCTACATTCAATTGCGGCAAGTAATGGTTTGAAGAGTTGCACTACTGTCAGCCAGTATGAGAGCAGAACCATAACAGATTTTAATTTTTATTTTTCCTGGCATAATCCTTTTTAAGTACAAGTTTCTAAATATTGCATCATGGAACTAAGTTTAATTTTTGTTTGTTGTTTATCATTAGAATCTCTTGAACACAGGATACTAAGAAAATGTCTCAGTTGATCAGGATATATATATATACAGAATGTACAGTGCTCAGCAAATTTGACAAAATAGTGAAGTATATATTCTTGACAAATTAAATTTGTCATAAAATGCTACTTAGGGCTTGACAGACTCATTTACTTCTCTGGTTTCACAGTAAGCAAATACTAGCAACAGCTAGCCCTCTTAGTTCTGGGTCAGCTCCAATACTCAGCCAACTCTGAGTCTTTGCAAATGGATTAGGATGTGTTTGTTTGCTTCATGTATAAAGCAATGTTGTGCTGTGGGGAATTTTATACATCTCCTAGCAAAAAATTCTGCCTACATAAATAAAACGTAAGACTGTTTTATTTTATTATGTAGATGAAATCTGCTTCTCTGAATATTAGTAATTGGAAAAGCTTCTCTGATTTGTGGCAAGCTGACTGGTGTATAATATAAACACATTTTTTCTTGCTATCAAAACACAATGTGCTAGATATTGTGCTAATATTTCTCATCTATATGAACAGTTTCCATATTTACCACAGAAACATTTTAGAAGGAAACAAGACCAGTATAACTGTGAGTAAGAGAGCAGGACCATGAGACAGTCTCCTTAGTGGCTGTTCAGGCAATGAAAGAAAACAGAAATCATTAGTAGTGAACCGACATTATAGCTGTTTCTGCACAATAGGTCTTCTGAATGAGGAACTGATCAAATTAGACCAAATATCATGTATATTCTAAATAGTTCTATGGAAAAGATGTTTTCAAGACTTCTTCTCCCAATTCTAGAAATTGTTTCATATACCAGATCTAGAAAAAATTATAAATAGTTTGAGGAGCAACTCCTAGCTGAAGGCAGAAGCGCAAAGGTTGCTCCAGTAAGGGAAGAAACTTTGGACAAAAAAGCAGTTTATGAGTATCAAATCCTAATTTTTACAGCACAGATTAATAAATCTGCAGTTGTAGACCTTACATGTCTCGCTATTAATGTACTCCATTTTGTTTTCAGCATGGTATAGATTGTGAATTCTCTATCACTTCAGGAGGATATGTGTGTGATACATTATGCACAGTTGTCATTCACTTCTGTTACTATTTCCCTGTATAGTATGCACTGTTGTCCTGTTTTTCATCATCATGAAGAAAAGCTTTTGATTAGACTAAAATGATTATGTTTTCATATTTCTGTGTCCGTCTGTATTAATGTACAACATATTGATAGAATTGAAACTGTAGTAATTATTAGCTGTTGGAATATGTTGCATGTGTACCAGTTACATTGTCTGTTATTCACAGTTTCCATGCCACTTCCAACTGTAAACAGAAAATTATACTTAACCACTTTCTTTATGAAAAGAAGCTGCTTTTACCCACAAATTTGGAGCATTGCACAGCTTTATTGAACCCATATGAAAACCTCCCTATGATGCAGCGGGGCAGAAGGTTTAAATTCATGATCTACATAAAGCACTTTCTTCAGTTCCTCTTCTGGAAGCTTAGTTTGTTACAGTATTCACATCAAAAGGTGATTTGTGTCAGGAACGCTGATCGTGGAGATATTTTCATTAAGGAACACATTTTATCATTGTGATAAATTAGCTTAAATATTTCTTAATTATTGTATGTGCAATATTTAGTCTTTGCATGATGAGCTGCCAGACCAAAACAGATATTCTAACCATGGCACTATTAAACCATTTCTATTGGTAAAAAGATTTCAGGAGTTACTGAAACTGGGCTTAAGCTTTTTGTAAAACCTGTTATGACGTCCTTTAACATATCATGCAGTCTCATCCTAGCTTTTTATGACAAGCTCTGTATTTTAGTTTAAAGAGATTTGGATCAACCTATAGGCTACCACACTTTTCAGAGAAGAACATTACTCCTTTCCAGATACGCCAGATTTCACCAAGTAATCCTTAAGAGTTTGCTCATACAAGAAGAAAAAAAATCACAGGCAGGGACAAGTAGATAAAATCTTGATTCATTGCCAACTTACTTGTCTTTAAACTGGACAAAAATTGTAGGCCTTATTTTATGCTCATTGCATTGAATTGAAATATGGTTAGTACCTCCTCATTGGGAACTAATGAGTGATACCTTCTGTCATGGTTTCATGTTAAAGCTAGAAGTTTTGTATTTTTTAGATTTACTAATATCTTGAAGTGCTCTCTAATAAGTTAAATACAACTAATATAGCTGAGATACAAAAGTGGCAGCTATGAACTTGCAAGTAGCATAGATGCTATGGCTGATTGCCATAGCATCAGCCTAGGCATCATTTGGAATGTTAGATGCTGTTCTAACAAGAAAGGGTGTGTTTTTTCCAGGAAGTCAAAGATACGCAATACAAAAAGGCACCTGGACAGACATGAGGCATGTGTAATCATATAATATTTCTATCTGAAAGGTGGAATCTCAAAGAAATCTTTCAAGCCACAAAACTAGAGTGCTACTTTTCATGTAACAGGGGTCTCCTACCATCACTGAAGACATCAGTTTTGGTGCTGACTCTTGGGATTTTGCATTCCAGTGAATTATCATTTTTACTTTTTGAGTCCCCATCCAAATATGAACACAATCACTGAATTGCACAGTGATGGTAGTGTGTGCTAAGGTTATAAACATCATGGATGCAGCTGGAGGAAAACTAGGCCAATGTTGTTTTTTTCTATTCACTTTATTACCTTTCATTATTTTCTCAGGGATAAAAAAAGATCTACTGAATGGTATTTAGTAGATAAATAGATAAATAGGAAGCAACTGCAGGATCAAGTTTTATCTGTTTATCTGTAAAGTTCCATCTGTTATAATGACAAAAAACAAAATAATAAAAGCTGATGTTCAAAAACACTTTATTAGATTTTGGTGTTAAAATCTTACTGAGATGAACAGAGAAATTCACATCTTTAAGAAGTAGGCTGTTTGCAGATTCAGGAAGTCAATAATGCAGCCATTTGCTGCTGATTTCTGAAGATTTTCATTCCAAATTTTTATTTAATCCCTGCTTAAAATTTAAGCATAGTGCCTAATTATGTATAACAACAATTATGTTGTGGGCCTGGTCTCTTGGTAACCTCCAAATCAAACACAAGAATAAGTTAAAGTACTCCAAAACTCAGACCTAACATCTTCACTAACAATGAAGAAATGTCAATGGAAAAATTCACTTGTAAATTAAGAGTGAACTTCTGAAACTGGATACTGTTTATATTAGTGGAAAATGACAACATGAATATAAATAGTGTAGATTCAGCTAGACAAGGCAATGTGTTATATGAGTTTAAATCTGGCATTAGGAGAAGCTTAGGTTTATGTCTGTCAAAAGGCTGAAGACTTGTGCCATCTGTAACAACAGTGACCAGCTTAGTTAACTTTATCCCCACCAAATACTGTGGATCACTAGGACCACTTCCCACCAACACGGCATTAGATCATCTTCTAAAAAAACGAATACTACAAGAGCAAACATGAAGAGCTTCAATTTAGGGTAGAATAATGCAGTTCAGGAACAGTCGTCAGCAACAGATGATAAAACTGTAGGCACTGTATTTAACTGACTCCTTAACCTTTGTTTTGCATGCCTGCTTACTTGAATCAAAGAGAAAAAAATTACATATTCATCTTAAACATTATGACATTGATGGAATGATGGTAACAGTGCTGGGGAAACATTCTCATTATTATGCAATTATTATCCTTTCAAATTAAAAAATAATAGTAATTTTAGCCTTGCTGCTTTTCTTCCCTTCTTTATTTCTGATGCCTTATAATATCTCCGTGATGTTGCTGGGCACAACAATGTTCTTAGCTGGCCATTACAAATAAGCCTGAGCAAGTATTTCGGTCCTGTAGCCTTGAAACCATCATTGAGGGTAGAGTACGTCTTCCATGTAAACTATTCATTTAGAATGGCAATGCCAAATCAAATCAGTAACCATTTTCATTCTGTACTGATATTCTGAGAACTGAAGACTAGCCCTAGTTTCCTGATTAGTCCAAGATTACACAACATATTAATGGCCAAATCACTTAACCCCTCTGTGCCTCAGTTTTTCCTTTTGTAAAATGATGTCAGTATTATCCTGCTTTTTAAATCAGTGGAGAACTTGCATAAATAATCTTACATAAATACTTACAGTACATAAATGTAAGTATTGTGCTTATTTAATGTAACTATTTTGATGATGCAGAACATTAGAGAAACTCAAGTTTCTTTTCAAAGTAAATATTGTTTCAGCCAACTTCAGCATTTTTGTAAACAATGATTCATGATTTTAGGGACACTGTCTTGACTAAAAAACTATCTCAAAGAGGTCAGTGACTCAGTTCCCAAAGTTAGTGCTGCAAAGATCTAGTATCCTTGCTTGGACTGGAGTCTGAAACCAAACCTGGCCTGGCTATTAACATATGATCTGTAGTGCAAGTGTCCTGAGAAACTTATTTTGGTAGTCTGCCCTCACTACTGATAAAACACAGCACATTTGGGAGTGACAATATTGTTTACTGATAAACATTCAGTAGCTGAGTTTATAACCTTATTTTTTTTCTCACCCAGTGATCAAACAACTCTGATGACAGAATGAAAAGCAGTTTCAGGTGAAATTTACCTGTATAGGGCAGGACATATGCATTTATATATATATATATATATATATGTCTGTGTGTGTATGTATATGTATACATAAATATATACCTGTATTGGGCCAGCACAGAAAATGAATAAGCTCCACCCCTGCACACACACCCCGCCCAGGCATATTTCTGAGTGTTGGAGGCTTTGTAGAAACCCAAGAACTAGTTTTCCTCTGCTAGGATATTTGTGTGGGCATGAAGGGTGTGTTAGCACAAAGCCCAGAGAGCAGCTGCAACCTGCCAACTCCGCCATGTCAACACAGCCCTCAGTAAGGCCAGTGAACCAGAAGATGAAATACTGCTGCCATCCACAATTAGAGAGAAACAGTTGCTGACAACTGGTTCAGACTCCACAACTAAAAGAAAACAAGAAGGAAGGAATCTCTCACCTTCTGAGCAGCTTTATGTCCTACGCCTCCTCTCTGTCACTCTCTGCAGCTCTCAGAAAACCAGACCTTATCACAACTCTTTGTTCTCCCTTGTATCTTCACTGAGTCACTTGGCCAAAGAGAGGAGCAAAGAGGGAATGTGTGGACAGAGGAAACAGGTAAACTCTAAAGGGGTCTGCAAGAAAAAATAGTCTGAGGGAGGAGGAACCTGAAATGAGGCAAAAAATAATTCTTCTTGTTCAGTTCCAATAGGTGTTTTAGACAGATGCATTCTTCCCATGCTTTATATGTGCCTCTAGAGAGCTATTAAACCAACTGCCCCCTACCTTGCTTATCCCTCCTTTTCTGCCTCACCCTAACATGGATTTTGGTCTCTCTAAGATGCGTCCCACAGTCCCCAGTGCTGTGACTGGACACCACAGCAGACAGACCAGCTTTGGAAGCGGAGAGTCAGCAGGTTCTGGAAATCCACCCTTCACCTCAGACCTCCCATCACTCCTTCTGAAACTGTCCCAAATTAGAGTTAACGCTCTTCCTGCCTCATCTTTGAGATTTAGGAACAACAGGGATCCTTTGCTTTTAGTGAAGGACTGTGTGCATTCAGAGCGTGGAAACACCCATGCATCCTGCGAAGCTGGCTGTGGACCTGAACTATACAGTCATAGATGCTTAATGATATAACTATGGGTGAGGTGGATTTTGTAAATCTGAATTAGCTGTTTGTAAGAGACGGGAGGTAATAACAAGGAAAACATTTGTGGTCCTGCACAGTTTGCATGTTCAGTAATAGGCAAAGATTGACCAGGTGAGCTAAGTAGGTTTCCTCCCCTCCTTTAGCTGGTTGTGGTATTAGGAACTTACATATCGAGTCTTTATCCACCTCTCCATACCCAGATACTGCATGTGTACAGATAGAGAGTCTGTGCCACTGTGCGGAGCTGTTTGTTTCTTCTGGACCAACAACCTTCCCTCTGACTTAAGTGCTGCATCTGGAATCTGGTGAAAAAAATGCCTGTATAAATGTGATTTGGAAAGAGAGATGCTCCAATACTTGGAAGATATTTTTTTAAACACTTAAATATTTTACAAAGTATTTTTAACATTATTTTTAAAGACTAGGACCTCTGCTTTACTTTGACATCTGCAAACAGTGTGAAAAAGATGAAAAATACGTGTGCTCAAAACATTTGATGCTCAATGCACAAGAGAAAGATGATTCAGATCAACAAATATAGGCATCAAGTGCCATTTTAGACATCCTGAGGTGGCCACATCCTCATGAGACTTGCATGTAAAACACAAAACTTACCTGAGACTCGTGTCTTCAGAAGAGGCAGTTGAGGGACAGGCAGGATACCCTATGGTGTCTACCATGTCACCAGATGTCTATTTTAGGCAATGGAATCCCACCTAAGATTCCCAGAATCATTTTTATTCATTATTGCATGAAATTATACTGTGAAAATTCTGGTAAAAAATGAAATGACAGACTTAGTTTTTTCAGCTGGGAAAATATTCCTGGATAGAATGTAAAATAACATTTATTAGCACCCCCATACTGCATTAGGACTATTAGGAAGGGTACCTCCTGTTGGAGATTTTAACAACATTAAGACAAATTCCAGCATAGTCTGGTATACAGGAGCATGCCAAGGAAGTCAGTGCTGACATCCTAGCTTTGCCACTTTTTTTTTGATCTTGGGCAAATCACTTCATCTCCCAAGGAATTTTCTTCTTCTCCCACACCTTTTGACCCATGAATGTTTAGACTACAAGATCTGAAGGGGGGGAGGAGGGATTATTTATACAAGAGTCTAAAACAAGAGATAAAGTCTTGCAGACACTTGATGTCTCTCACTACTTTCTAAAACCACTTCTAATGGTAATATGCATAATCAGGCTTCTGCATCTTTCTATAAATGTTAGCACTGCTGTATCTAAGTAATTCATAATCATGACCTTGAATAAAACTTTTCCAAATGACGAAGATGTCTGAAGAAGTTAAATACCATTGGAAATCAAAGATGCTTTTGAGTGACTATTTTTTTTTTTCATATTTCACACCATAGCAAAATAATCCACTTGCACTTCCTCACTGAACATTGTGATGTTGCAGCCTGACCACCTCTGGTACCACAACTATGTCAGATACCTCCATGGTACACTGACAACTGTGGCACAGGAACGCCCTAAAGTGACTACTACACTGTGGTGATTAAAATCAATGGCAGTGTGTTCTGTAGAATAGATTTTTTTCCAAGTTGTTATACTGATTGTAAATTAGCCAGAAATGGGAAGAATAATCTTTTAACTTTCTTAATCTGTTTTTTTTTTTTTAATTCTTTTGTCTCTTAATAGCAGGGTACTCATATTCCCCCATTTCTTTTCTTTCATACTTGTACATTAAATGGACCAAATCAGCCAAGGCTGGGCTGTATCACAGAGCTCATTAGCTCTCCTTAAAATCCTCAGTCTTTTCCTATATCCAGTGGTGCAGTCCTGATAGACAATTTCTGGTTATCTTTGGGAGGAGGGCAGCAAAATACCATTTCACACCTCTCACAAAAGGCCAGCTCAGCTTTTGGTTGCCAAGCAACAATGCAGTTTTACAGCAGATCCAGCTGATGGTGTTGCTAAGCAACATCTTTTCCCATCAACTTGTGCCACTTTTAGATCATTATGTGTTTACTAATATCCACTGTAGGATTTATATTTTCTCTCACTATTGCTCTTGCTATTTTCTGTACTAGAATTTGTGAGAAAATTAGGGCTGAAGGACTTATCATAGGTCAGTCATTCTTGCAGATCTCTAAGATGTTATTCTAATATGCAGAAACTAAGAATGATTCTGCATTAGTTATATCAAGATTAGAGAAGAGTGAAATTCTGAACACTCCCTCCTTCCTCTCTCTTACATATGAGAATAGCTGGTGCATAACTGTACGCTCAGTGATTCAGCAGAGCTTTGCAATTTAATCTGCTTAGTACATAGCACCAATCATGTGAATGTAAGAAATATAAAAGCATTCTGTCTTATTTTGGCGGTATTTATACCATGAAGTAAAATAAGCCCAAACTAAGTTGTCCTGTATAAATACCTTAGGTAGCATTTATTCTATATATAAAAAGCTAAGGTGTCTGAGTAGTGTGTGTTTGATAAGTATGCCAAATACTGTATATACTAGGATTAAACCTGATCACTCATGATGAGTTATTTGGATCATACTGGAATGCCTAACTCACTAAACAGCTACATAGCTAACCTCTATGTCTGAGTTGTGTCTTCCCCTAGTTTGAGTCTTCCAGTCCTCCTGGATTAGATCCCTAATTAGATTGAGGAAAGTCAGTCTCCCTGGATGAGCTTGAGTTCCCTCCAGCATGAAGCATGGGTGAAAAAACACAGGGGAATTCCAACAAATAACAGTAAAGCAGCACAGTGCCAGTACTTCTTCTCCCACCAGTTCTATCATAAAATCAAAGAGATTAAACTGAAACATCAGAGGATGAGGAGTGCTCTCACAGTTAGTGGTTTACACCAACTGATTTGAATTCATACTGGAACAGAGCAGAAGAGCAGCATCTGCACAGGTGGGAACAACTTGCAGTGAAGAGGCATTGCTCAGAATAGTTGGGCTAGTGCCTAAGTGTTTCCCAATTTAGACACAAGAGCGGGTCAGAAAATTGACCAGGCCAAAGCCTTGGGCTCTAGCCAGGGTCAAAAATATAATGCCAGCGTTTCCTGTCAGAGTGTTCTCAGTCCAGAGATCGGAAAGTGTGGTTGCTATGTGTTAGCATGTATGTCACTCCCTTCCTTTCACATTACTCATGGTTCTGGCCATAGTGAAGTTGTCTGTGTGGCTTTGCAAACCTTACACAAGGTTAGCCAAACAGAGGGACTCTCCCTTGCACATGTTTTGATAGCAAATAAAAATACAAGATCAGAAATCATAATCAACTACCAAAAGGTTGTTTCCCCTTGAGTTTGTGTCAGACAACTGTTTTGCAAGGCAACCTCCTCACTTTTACTTTGTGGAGTTTTCTTGCCGTAGTATTAGAAATGGAATTGCACCAAATATGAGCTCAGTTTCTGTATATGAGGAAATAATGTGGCTAGCAGAAGTGAGGATATATTAACAATCTTGTGTTTTCCCGAGCTCCCACAGGATCTTTGTTTTTTAAATTCATGGCATAGGGCCCAAATACAAACATTACATCATTTGTTGTCTATAGGCAATGAATTTTACAGTGGCCCTATTTTTTTTTTTCTAGGGAAGAGCAGACTAAAATTTTGGCTTGATGAACTTCAGCTTTTCCAGATCCTGAAGCAGGATAGGGAGACCAGAGAAAAGGGGATAAGGCAGCCCCTTTCACATCTTCTTATTTCTAAGCTTCACTATAGACCTTTATTTTTCCAGCTGCAGCCATCTTGAACTCTCTGAGAGGTATAGCACAGATTGACATTTTGTATTACGCACATGCCACCAAACTCACTCATATGTACCATACTGTATAACCTGAAAAAGTTGGGGGAATACAAGTGATTTACTTCTGTCCTACAGAATTCTTCTTTGATCGGTAACAGTGGGTTAAAATGGTATAATAATGCTGAAGGCTTGTATAGCTGGATCACCAACTTGATAAAAAACTCAAAACTTTATGGGAGCAGGGGTAGTCATTTAGACCGTGACCTTGCAACCGTTCATTCCAGCTCTTCACATGGCTAATGTTCTCAAGCCAGATGTTTGTAGACCAGGACTTTATGGAACAGAGAATAACCATAGGAAAGCCAAGACACAGCAAATAGGTACCCTTTGAAAGTCCTGCCATTTCTTCATGTTAGGTAAGAATTTGACATGCTACAGTCACTAATGCTGCCTTGCGACTCTTCAGGATACAGTAAATTGACAGTTCATTGGTTGCAAGCACCATTGGTGTGTACAGAAACATGTTAACTGATCGGAGTTGCAACTAATGAGAAATTCACTGGCTTTTGTTGTCAGCTGTCTTACTGAGCACCCTTTTATGGGTGCGTTGCTGGAATCGACAGTGAGCATCAATAGTAGCAATTAGCTCACCCATAAACCAGTACTTCTTGCAACATCACATTTCAAATGGTTTTTATCATGTCTCCACCCTTCAGCATGATTAAACGGAAAATTATTTTTAACAAGTAACCTGAACAGAAACATCAACATTAGTTAACAGATATTTCTGAGAGCTTTCAACAGTCCTACGAAGAAAGGAAAAACAAGCTTAAACATATAAACAAACTGAAAAACAAAATACTGAATAGATATTCCCCCCCCACCATACAAATCTTCCCCTGAAAACACATAACATAACCTCAATGTATTGTTGATACTGTTTCACTGAACAATCTTTATAATGCAAGAAGCACTGCATTAGCACTACATAGGCCAAGAAAAACTGGAACTTAAATATGTTTTGACCAAAAGCATTTTCCCACCGATACTTTTGTGAAAAACATTAGCATTCAATATATGAAATGCAAGCCACAGCAGTCTCTCACAGGAGGGGGGATGGAGGGGCAGGTGGAAGAAGTATAACTCGTTTTCTTTTATGCCTGGGGTGGAGGCAAGTTGCTTGTTCAGCAGGTTATGAAGGTGGGTCCCTGAAAGAAAGCTTACGTTTCATGTCAGTCTGAGGGAGAAGTAGGAGGAAAATAAGGTGGAAACTCGTGAGGTGAAGATGGAAGGAATGGTTTGAAGACACACTCTAGAAGTGTCAGTATATCCAAAGCTGCCAGACGTAACCCCAGAATGTAAGTGTAAAGTTAGACTTTTTCTCTCTCCCTTTTTCTTTGAGGAAACAACTTGTTTTATTGTACATATACAAATGTCTCTATAGGCTCATCAGACCCATTTGGTACTAGTGAGCACTTCTGAAATATGTAGTGCTAAAATAATTTTAATAATGACATGTAAATTTTAAAAGATAGTATAGAAAGATGAGAGATTATCTTTTGATTAGCCCGGGTTTATTTAATGAATGGATTTTAGCATGTTTTTAATGTTTATTTTAAATTCTATACATATGATAAAGTGCATGTGTTTTACAACCTAAGTGTTGCTTGTGCATTGAGAAAATGTTTTAGAAATAATGTATGTAAAAAGCATTAAAATAAAATTTTAATTCGAAAGTTTATCTTAGTTGCTCTGCAGTGTATTTCATGTATATTATTATTATCACTTATCTTACTGGAGAATCTACAGAAAATTTATTCCCTATTTATGACATTTATCTTCATTACTGAGCAAATGTTGATGTGAGAATTGTGAAGTTTCATATGTAAGGAAAGAAAAGAGTAAGTAGATAGCCTGATGTGATATGTTAGTAGGGATTTGTGATAGCTAGCACTTTCACCGTATTTTTATAATTTTGTACTTTAACACCTATATATTTTAAAAAATAAACTGTAAAAAAAGTATTTTTGCTTCAACTGAATATCACTAATTCAGGCTCTATTAGCAGTTGCTGTTCTTAAGAGTCCATGTTGCTTAGTTGGTGCAGCAGCCTTGAAAGGATATTATGCACTGGAGTGAATTTAATCTAAAATAAATATAGCAACATTATGTTATACACTGTCTAATTTATTGAAGAACCTGACATCTCAATTTGCATTTTGTATCACTGATATACAAGGGCCCACCCTGATTAACCAAATGGCTCCATAGGGACTTGGAAAGTTTTGTTCATTCTCTAGCAGATGTTATTACTGCACGTGCTCATGAAAGGACTGATTTGAGAGCTTTGAATTTCCTGGTTGTTTTCACATTATGTCTGTGAGAACAGAAGTGCTTGGAAAAGAAAAGCTTGTTAGGTCAGCGAGACGGAAATGCCAATATATTCTCCCGCAGGGAAATGTGTGGCTGTTGGGGGAAACATATTGTTATAGTGAAGTTATTTCTCTCCTAGGCATTGTACCCTTA
This sequence comes from Apteryx mantelli, assembly GCF_036417845.1. Lineage (NCBI taxonomy): Eukaryota > Metazoa > Chordata > Aves > Apterygiformes > Apterygidae > Apteryx > Apteryx mantelli. Next base: position 39,920,302 of record NC_089984.1, read on the forward strand.
GTTATCTGCTCAAACAGCATGAGAATATTTTGTTTTATCAATGCATATTTAAAATATTATAATCTTAACCCGCTGTCTTGAAATGTTTCACTGAGCTGGGTCTGAAAACATTTGTGTGTGCACACTACTCTGTGATGGAGCACTTCATACTTGAGAAATAATGATTTTGAAAATATCACAGATAGTTTTTAACTCAGTTACAGCACTGTTTTAAAACGGTAGATGATTTGTCAATGATCTCTGCAGGTAAAAGCTAGTGTTGCTAATTAATCGCTAAGAGTACAATCCTGGTCCCAGCAATTTCAACAGAAGCAAGTTCAAGCACCAATATATCCCCTGCAGACACTCAAGTCTAAACAGAGCATAGTTTATAAGCACAACACTGAGCTTCTCTCTCTCTCCAAGCCTCCTGTGAAAAAAAATAATCATTCAAGTTTAAAAAAGTGTATTATGGTAATAATTAATAACACTCCTTAAAAGCTTATGCAGCTAACAAAGTGTAATCTTTCATTTAAAGCCACAAAACAAGATTGACTTTAATGGAGTTTTTCTTGACATATGCCATAGACCAATCTCACATTCTTTGGAAAAAAAAAGTTCAAGGCAGAGTGTAATTTTATCTATCTCATAATTCAACAAATACAGTGAATATTACTGCCTGAGCTCCAAAATAAAATGTCTAGAACAAGAAGTAAATGTCTACAACAGAATCTGTATTGTGAACTGGCTATGCAATAATGAATGTACAAAAAAATACAGAAATGAATAATGGCTGGGGAGAGAATAATTCCACAGCTGCTGGTTACAGTTCTAATGCCATGAGAATTTTTTGAAATTAAATAATTGGAGTTGAATTAGTATAAAACCAATATCAATTAAGGTGGGCAGATCCTGTTAAGTATAAAGAAAATGTGTTTTAAATGGTAGAAATGCAAACGGCCTGTTTAAGAACAGCAGGACTGCAGTGATAAGGATACAGAATGCATTTACTCCTCCTTAAAGCTGAATACATATATGGAAAGGTTTTTTTGTTATAGTAAATGTTCAGGTTTAACTTTGCTGTTCCAGATAATGTAAGAATGCAGCTCAGTCCAGGAACTCCAAGAAATAAAAGTGATCTGTTTATCGTTAAAAAGGGTTTTGTCTTGGCTGTCCATCCATTCAAAGTAACTTTGGCAAGGAAAATACCTTTCTGCTCCGATGATACATGCAGTGTACCAGGCTCATGATGAACCAGAAACAGTTTAAGAAAACTGAGTTTAGAGGAGTGTCTGTCAGCATAAGCAGAATCAGCGTAGTGGAGACAGCAGGGAGACATTACAGAGCAAAACCATTAGGGGCTATTTTTCCCTGATTTTATGACTTAAAATCATTGTAAGACTAAATGTCAGGAGGGGCAGTTGATAGAGGGACCGAGATGATATTCCTCCCAAATATTCAGGTTTTTCAGTTTTTTTACAGAAGACTCACAGGTTTCTTATTTCTTCCAGTGCTGTTTCTTTAATTGCTGTGCAACACTGGACTTCTGCATCAAAATGGGCAATGAGAACAGTAGTGCAGAAAATCAGGTGAGTGCATACATTTCCTCTGCCTACTACCCTACGGCAAAGCTCACAGCAATGAATTGCACTGGCCCCTTACCTCACGTTTATGTTCTGCTCTCAGTTACGCTCCCGATATCTCAGTATTGTCGAAGGTAGCAGAGGGAGGGCGGCGTTTTGTTTGTTTGTTTTCCTCAGCAGTGACACTGCTATGCGTCCCGGGGGCTGCAGCCCCAGCCCCTGGCACCGCGAGGGAGGATGGGCAGGGCCGTTACGTCCCTTTAGTGCCCTCGGGGGCCTGATACGTGGCAGCGTCTCCTTGTTCAGAAATCACTTCGTAGTGTACGTGCATTGACCCAGGAATTTATCCCCATTTTAGAAGACGGGTGCCCTGTTAATGCGTGTTGGTGTTCGGTGATCTGTTTTCAAATTGTTGAAGAGAACCTGCATGTTTTTGCTAATTGTGTACAATTACATTAGAAGTTACCATGTTGATGTAAGTTTGAATAAAAGATGTATTCCATCTGATTTCAACATTTAAAATACCAGAAGACCTTTCACCCTCTCTTCTTCCATATGTTATGGTAGATGGTCAAATGCATTAAGATTCATCTTGTTTCAACTTCAGGTTTCAGCAAATCTTCCTCTTTGAAATACTGCTGTACTTTCTGTATTGCAAAGTTTACCCTCCCAAGAATCATTATTACAAGTTACCCAAATTTGCTGATTTTTTTTTTTTAAATGACTATTTGCTGTAATTCTTGTTTGTTCTGGACAGAGTTGTGTTGTTAACCCAAGATTTGGTCCAAACTTTTTTCAGGGGTGGGGGAGAGGGGAAGATGTTAATTCCTGTACTTAAATAATGAGAATTTCAACTCCAACAGCTTACATGTTAGGAAGTTCTTGAAAGTCAAGTATGCTTCTTCAGGAGTCCACATAATACCCTGAAGCTGAGAAGAATTTACCTAAATCTCATTAAGTTTATTAAGACTTCTAGTAAACATCTTTTCCTTTCTGATAAGAAAAAGGAAGCTTCTGCTCTCCTTTACAGACAGGGAAAAAAAGCTAGAAAATCAAATTAATTTAAAAGTCACTCTTCACAGTGAAATAACTAGTGGTAGTAATAAAACTTTCAAAAGCCACTTAAGCTGCAGAACAGCCATTGAAAAAGTATTGCCTAATAAATAGTCAGAACTAATATAGTCACTGAAATGTTTAAATGTGGGGTTTTTTAGGCAGAAGTTCCCAGTGCAAATAAAGTCATCCTTATACCACCAAGCCAAGGAACGCAGCAGGTAGTGGATGATGAAACTGATTTACATGATTTGCATTTCAAAATGCTAGCATCAAGCTTGGCTGTTCTTTTTGTTATGCATCTGCTTTTGGCTTTTTTTTTTCTTTTTTTTGACACTGACTGCAAATTTGCAAAGCAGCTACATTTAAGTTTTCAGCAAGTTGTAAAAAAAATCTGGTTTCTTTTAACTTTTTTTCTTTGGTAGCAATCTCTATTTAGAAAAAATGGCCTGTATTTGACCCTCTTTGCATGCTGGCTTTGTTTCCCACTCTAACACAATTAAGATAGAGCAGTGGATTTTGTTGTTATAGTCGGTACCAATTGACATGAGTTGTTTTTGTTTATATATTTATCAGGCAACACCATTGCCCAGTTCTAGCTCTCAGCTGAGTCATATAGAAGTTGTACATATGGTTTACATTAAAGATGGGAGACTGTGCTAAGTTTAGAACGCAGTAAAAAAGAGGATCTGTGGAGTAAATGTTCTACTACGAAGAATATAGTAGGCACTTACAGAAAAAGTAAAGACAAACTGTGCTCTCAGGAGAATATAAACTGAATTTAGTAATAATAAGCAAGGGTAATAAATAGATAAAATAAGGCTGGGGCCAGCAGTTTATCTAACAAAGTGATTTTACATTGAGACTAACCATGTTCTGCTTTGCTCTTGTGGTACACGAAGCTTGAGTTGCTGTGTGCCCTGTCCTATTAGAATGGCAAAGCTCACTTCCAAACAAGGATCTCTGTCAGTCAGTGGCACAGCATGTTGGGCTTATGCTGAATTAAATATAAGCTATTTTTAAGATACATTTTCCTTGAAAGGCAAAACTCCACATAAAGAGAAATATATTTAAACTAAAAAAGAAACAAATCTAGAAGAACAGTATTTTAACCCAGTTTGACCCTAAAGATCTGGCCTTTAGCAGGGGAAATACAGAGTTACCTCCTTTAGTGGAGAAACTATGAAAAGTACAGTTATTTCTGGAACTCCAGAAGATCTCAGCTGTTGCAGTGCCCATTAGATACATCTTTCTTCATCCATCCGAATGCACTGGCTAGCATAGAGGGAATGGCAAGGTCAGTCCTCAGGTTTTCCCCTGACTTTTCTGGACAGCCAAATATCCAAGTATCACATACATGGTAATAATAAAAAGAAAAGGATCAGAGTTTCACAAAAACTGGGGTATCTCTGGATTTCCTCAGCCCTAGGCATCTTGATAGTCTGGGCTGAGAGGCCAGCTTATAAAACAAACCCTGCTTATGAAACAAGCTGAGCTGACTAGGACCAGCAAAACTATCTGCTGCCTAAACAGTTTGGCAGCATGAGGCACACAGCCTGCGTGACGGAGCGTGAGCTCAGCTTGTCACTTCTGCAGCCCAGCCTCTGCCATTGCCACTCTCGGGGGTTCTGCAGTTAACTCAGGGACCAGCTCCCAAACTGACTATACAATGCAGAACAGATGATTTTCATCATTATTTTTTATTGTGATCTCCCATCTACTAGAATTATGCTATTACCAGGACATCTTTGTTTTAATTTTAAAGGGGTGGGTGGAGGAAGTATAAACAGAAAGAGCTCGCTAGCATTGGAAACATGAGCACAAAACATGCTAAGGCTAGAATAGGTTTTCTTGTTTTGTTTTGTTTTGTTTTAATATGTAATGATTTTAACTCAGGGTTTTAATTTTGGCCACTAACAGTTTTGAAGAGGAGAGTAGTCATATTTCACAGCCTTTCTTGTGATTTCAGAAATGTCAGGTTACCCAGTAACTGTAAAGCTCTTTGAAGGGGAAAATTGCTGCTGAATTGAAATTCTAGCAGCAAGTATTTTTCCCCACAGTGGAAGAGGGAACTTCAAAGTCAGTTATCACATAAGTTATTTCTTTATATTTTGCTTTATCCTTTCCCCTCCTATGTTTTCTGAATAAGTATGTAGTCAAACAAAGCTAGTTATTTCACATCTGTATTATTGTCTGTTTCTCTGTAAACATAAGCATTAATGTATTGTAATCTTTTTTTTGTTCTTGTTTGTTTTTTACCTTGAAATGTGTAAGATGGGCAACAGCTGCATACTTGCTGGAGGGACCAAAACTTCTGAAGAGTTTATTTGTTTGTCTGAAACATCATGCTCTGATCTTGCTAGGGCTTCTCCATTTAATTGTTCTAAACAAACCTGACTGCTGCACATTCTGCATTATTACTTTCCGTGTATTTCAACTTCCTGGTGCTTATGCAGAAGTGATGGATCTAGTCAATCAGCACGGTTCTTTTCACATTCCAGTATTGTGGGGATCAACAGAGAACACATTAGGCACATTAGCAGGCACTTTTCCAGCCTTCAGTTTTCATTCTGTGGATGATAACTGGGCAAATTCCTGTGAGTGCTAGTACTTGTACTGTATGTTTGCTCACCTTTTAAATAGTGCAAAAGCGTCTGTATACATTACATTGTTAATATTCAATTGTGAACAAAAATACATTGCCAATTTTCTACATAATGATATTGCCAATAGGGTTTTAATTAGGTGCACTGTTATCCTGCCTCGGCTTTTCTTTGAGCATATTGTGTTGACATGATTCACCCCTTTTACTCTCTAAATCATTATTTTATTTCATTTCTTTTCCCATGTAATCCATTGCACATCGTGAGTACACAGGACAGCAGAATTGTTGCACATCATTTTAGTCAACATTTCCTTAGAACAGGGTGGCAGTAAGCTACAGGCCAATGTGCCCATTAGTGATACTAACACAGTTCCAGCATACATCCTGGCACCACATTCATTAATGCTTACTTTCAAAAATAATTAGTACTGGTCCAATATTAAATTTCCATGGTGAGTAATGCCAAGTATTTGTTTGAATTTAAACAAAAAGAACACTGCCTCTTTTCAGAGAATTACACATCTATTTATGTAAGTTAACAAATTCTGGGACCCTTCTCACTGCAGTGATTAATTATTATACTTGTCATCTTGCCTTTTGAATGAAGGTAGGGGGGATGAAAGAAGCAGCAAAGTGGTGGTGGGGTATTAACTTGAAAGCATAGTAAAAAGGAAGTTGGAAGACCATTCCTTCCCTTCCCCTGAATTAATGGTTAAGGCTTTCTTTGCATCTGTAAAGCCATCACCTTTTCTAACTGGGAATGTGCATTTACGAGTACAGATGAAAAGGAAAAATATTCTACATTTATGAAGAAGCTCTATATTTATTCATTACAGTTCTCTATTTAGAAATGGTGTGAAAATGCTGGACCTACATTTTCCACAGCTAATGATAGTTAGTAATTGCTAGACAAGCAAACACTATCAGCTGGTGAGCACAACAGAGTCTAGATCTCAGTTTGGAGACAATTTTCCTAATAGTACTTGGTATAAATCTAACAGCATCCTCTCAAGTGTTTTATTGTTAGGCTGCTAAGAAACACTTATTAGAATGCTGTTTTAGCTAAAATTATATTGGCTTGAAATTGCAAATTATGTGATGAAGGTTTTTCTCCCATGACTATCAACTCTGTCCTACTGTATCTCATACACCTATCATCTTTAAGAAAATAATTTAGGTACTCGTCAGGCCTTCATGCAATTGTCAGCAAAGGGACAAAGGAAGATTAAAAAGCTACAGTAAGACTTTTGGAGTTACTAGGATAACTGGGAATTTTCCTTTGCTTACTGAGCATAAACAGAAGAAAGACTGAAGGTGAAGAAAGACTAAGTGTTAACAAGAACCATGAAGCCAGTTCTATAGCTGTGTTTCATTTAGCCTGGTGCAGACTCATTCATCTGCTATGTATAGTCTCACAGAATAAGGCTGAAACATAGCAAGTTGTTGAGAAGACACTTTTGTTGATGTTACAGGACCTGAAGATAAACAGTTCAGTGCTCTCAGTAGGCTGGAAAGATCCTAAACATGAACAATGAAGCCTGAAGGACTGAACTGCTCTTGCTTTAGCTGAGAGGAAATTGTGTATTCTATTAAGAATGCTAAACCAAGGATAAGATGGTGACTAAACATATATACACAAGAGTGTTTATTTTTACATTTGAAGCCAGAGCCATTTCTGCAGGTTTGGACTTACTTCTCTGGAGAAAAAGCAATTTTTTTTCCACTAAGAAAAAGTGATAAGGATTTTCAATAGAAGGTCACAACCAGAATATTCAAATACTCATTACTCTACTGCAGTTCCCATTGCCTGTTGTATTGGTAGGAAGCGGCTTATATGAAAATTCTACCAAATGACATTTTTTGCATTCCTGGCTCTTCTATTTTTTTAATTAGAAATGCCATGAACCTAAAATTCTTTTCCTGTGGGAGACAATAAACCCAGCTAGAAGCAATAGCCAATTACTGATTAAAAAAAAAAAGAAAAAAAAAGAAAAAAAGACTGCCATTGCAAAATTCTGCATGGAATCTCCCATAAGGACAAAGACTTTTTGCTTTTCTCATATGATCATTTTGTAGTTGTGTTCACCTAATTAAGAAGGCCTTTCATCAGCTATAAGGGCAAAAATCCAAGAAGTGGTCATGATGGTCATCACACTCTCTAAACTGCTTTACCCTGTTATCAGCAATGGGCAGGTGCTGAATAATGCAGACTGCTGTAACAATTTGTTTATTAAAAGCAGAGTTTGGTTCTCTTGTGATGTGACAAAACCAAATTTCTTGTGTAATTCTTCAGATCTTAACCATCACATGATGTTCAAGCCTGGCTCAATTGTCAGTAACCAGTTTCTTACTTACACATCTTGTAACCAGTAATTTTGTTGACCAGTGTTTACTGATTTGATTGAAAAGTTCTGGTTGTTAAAGCAATATCCACTGGTTATCTAATTTTTATCTAATTCAGTACCATTTCTCCAACCACTAAAGATACAAACAGTGAAAAATCTAATTTACTAGCCAATTATAGTGCCTGCAGAACAGCAGGAAAAGCCACGAGAGCAAAAAAGTAGCTCCTAAAACTGCTCTGTCTTCAAAAAAATTACAAGAGCTATTTTACAAGTATGATTTCCCAACCGTGTGACCTATACAATTCTGTTATTACAAAAGACTTACAATATTTAACCTTGAAAACTTTACTTTTATCCACTTTTCTAGCATAGACTGGGATACTTATGTCTCATTGGTAGTGATTTCTAGTAGGTGTCAGGGCATTAGGTGGAGGTTTCAGAAACTGTTTTGTTAACTTGGGTGTGTTAAGAATCACTGCAAGCTATTTTCTGATGTCCCAGTTTCAGTTTTAAGAAGTGGATTTAATACTGAAGTATAATAAAAAGAATGAGGAACAGCCTACAGATTAAGGCTTTGAATGAATAACTTTCCACTACCCTTTCTGCAGTCAGTCCTGCAGTGAAAAGAGCAATCGATTAGATGCAAAATATTGCAATAGAACCTTTTCGACAAGTACTGCGGGTACACTTTTTTTGGCTTGATAATAGCCTGCCGAGTCACACTTGTGCAAGGCGTTTGGCTGAGGAGGTGTGCGGCTGCTGTCCTTAACGGGGACCATATGTTCATCCTCCCGGTTTGGTCAGCGTGGCAGTTGTTCCTGAAATCCGAGCCTGGGTGCCACGGGCTGACCTTTGCGCTGCTTCCCGGCATTCACCTGCGCTCACGTTGCTGGCTCCACTGTCCTTATGGAGGAAGTGGTTGGCTTGGAGTGAATGGGCTGGGCTGGTAACAGGCAAGCTTTAACCCCCCCGTAAAAAAAAAAGTTTGTAGTGGAAGATGTGGAGAAAAATAAAAGGTAAGTTCTGGTTTATCGACAGAGACTTTCAAAGGTTTGTTCTAGTCCTCCCGCCCTCCAATAAACACAGGGAGTTAGGGAGAATGGAAACTTAATGTAACTCTTCAAAGATTGCTTTCAGCTGCAGTCAGAGTTATGGCATGTTCCAGCAACTGCTATAAAAGGACGTGTTTAATGGAGGAATGTTGCAGAGGGGAAATGTAAAAGGACACAACTTTTTTTGAGAGAAAGGAGAAAGATAGGGAAATTAAGGGAATTCACTTTTGGGAGGGGGGGAGGGGACTGAGTGTGAATACTAGGTTTTAAACCCGGATCTGTTTTGTACTGTGTGATCGGGAGCCTGGTGGCTTGTTGGGAAACACACTGCTGTAGCAGCACAGAATGCTGTTGCTATGGCTTTGAACCAGGAGCCGGGAGTCTGTGTTTTGGGAGCTGTGCTGTGAACACGCTCCCATGTAGAATTAAAGGAATTTATTTCTGGTATGATAACTTTAGCCAGGGTATGGCAGCTCACATAATCCTTTTGGCTACAGTGTTAATAGAGTTCTCTCTTTAAACTTTTAAGCTCCTGTTCAAAGACATCAGAAAAGTAAAATGATCCTGTAGATTTATTTTGTGTTCTTGCAGAGAGTCTAACCTTTGTGGAAAGGTTTAATGCAAAGTACATTGTGTATTTCAGGAGAAATAGATTTATTCATTTAAATATGGTACAGGCTCAAAGGAAAATAAAAGTACAGGTTTTATGTTCCTTCTGTTGTTTGTATAGTCTCTGTGAAAAACTCTTTTTTCATTATGCTAGACTTAAATAATTCTGATTTTTAATAAATAAGTTCTCAGCAGTTTTTAAGTCTTTTAACTAAGTAACTTTTTAGAATCTCAAAATCTTAAAGTGTATGCCACATTTAAACTGAATATAAAGTAAATTTAGCTGCAAGCTTCTTACAGTAAATTCACTTCAGAATCTGTATGTGTTGAAACTTCAGTGGTAATTTCTCTAATAACAGCTTTCTGATGATAGTTTTGAGCAAAAAGTAGTCTTTTGTAGTCTTTCTAATTGTTTTCACAGATGTTAATTAAAAATAGTTCTGCAAAGCTAGGTCAGCTACTGAGTTGAATAACTTTGTACCTTAAATTTGAAAAACTTAAGAGAGAAATTAAATTTTGGTTTTGCTGGCTGGCATAGATTCACAGGCCATGTTCCTTTGTGATGACTAAATTAGTACCTTGAATGTAGATAACCATATTTAAAGCTTTTCTATATCTTGGAAGGTTAATAGTCCCTCTCTCACTTAAATATCTACATTAAGATTTATTTTTATATTGTTAAAATCCTCCTTTAAGTCTCTCTTGAAAATATTTCCTGGCCATATGTGCTCTTGCCAGACTAAGTGAAAGGATAACTTTACTTTTTGATCATTCGAACACCTGACAGCCTGGGAAGAAAGGAAGACGTGTGTCAACAATTCAAACTCCTCCCTTCTCCTACAGGAATTCTGTTGTACAGACAGGTTGTTTTAATATATGTTAAATTTGGTCATGTTTGAAAGTCAGAGAACAAGAGTCAGATTTTTCCCTAGCCAATTACAGTTGCTCAGGAATAGCTGTGAGCTGGACTGTATCTTCTTAAATAGGAGATCACTGAAAGCACAAAGCAACTGAAAGAAAAAAAACAAACAAACTTCAATTTATGGAAAATGTTAAGTGTAATCTTCAAGTTGTGCACCTACCTAACCTTATGAGATATATATTGCTGCTATCATTCTTCTTGTCTTCTCTGCCCCATCCACTGTGTTTTTCTTTTAATATAAAGACTTGGTGTAACAGATGATAAAGCATCCAGGTATAGTGTTTATTTAAAATGTGTATGCTAAGTAGCCAACTTGTGAACTATGGAGTTAAATAATGAAAATAAAATCAAACAAACTGCTACCAAAATGATTCTGACCCCATACTATAAAGCATCAGACCCAGGAACTAGAAGGCAAAATAGCCTGACTCCATGTTGCGGTTTCAAACTCTCCTGCAAGAATTGTACTGCTAGCTTGTAAGTAAGTACCAGATGTAACCACTGTGTTATGTTTCATCATATTTGTTACTGCTATTTGAGTTTTGATGGTAATACGCTGTTAGGTTTATTATCTGACAAGCTGATGAGTAGTGTTTCTTCTAATACCATAAATGAGTACACCTTGCTGATTAAATTCAGGTTATCATGTGGCTCTTGGGATTCCTGGCTTTTCATGGGGATCTATAGAAAGGAATTTTACTTTCAAGATTTGTGTGCAGGAGGCATCCCCGTGATGCTGTGGCTCTGCAAGTGGGATGACTTCGGGCCAGTAAAACAGAGAGGATGGTAACCTAAAGGAGCCCTTTGTGTGAAGTGGTTGATCTTGTGAAAGAGAGAGCAATTAGAAGGAATGTGAGGGTACAAAGAGTGCAGTAGGTTAATGACTTAATTCTTTGCTGTGTTCCTTTGTGCCTTGGAAGATGACAGAGGCTTTAGAAGGAGCAGACAAAACATGCAGCTTTTCATCTTTTGAAGAGAGCTGTGAGCTGTTCTTCCTGCCTAGCACCAGAATCAGCTGAAGCAAAGTTGAGATGGCGGTAGTAGTAGTAGAAGGGAGGAAAAATAATTAGTTCTCACTGCTCTCACCAACTGCTGAAGGCATCTGGACAAATTTGTAAATTGGCCTAATTTCTTGGGGTTCTTTGTGTGGTTCTCCCTACTCTCCCTGTCCTGCTTCCCCGCTTCTGGGAAAGGAAAAGAGGTCATTTTTGTCTGCAAGTGGCCTGAAAATAATAATTCATCTAGTTGCTACTGTGAGGCATTCATCTGTAACCCACCACCCAGACTGACCCAAATGTAGCTCTCACAAGAAGACAGAATACATTGACTAAACTAGAGCGTGGCACCTTGGCTGCCTCACATGGCTTGTTGTGAATTGACCGACCTGCTGCCCTGCTCGTCTTGCTTCCTTGGTGAATCAAGTCCCGTTCATACTCTGAATACTGAGCAAAGGTTTCCATGGGGTTAGGTCCATCTAGTTGAGAGAGTTCCTCTGCTGCCAGGATGGAAATGCCCTTCCACCCCAACTTGCTGCATTCTCTGGAACAGTGATAAGGTTAACAGGCAAGAGGGGAAGGCTCTGAGTTGTGGGGATAGTGCTGTCACATGAGTGGCCGTTGGGTCACAGACATGTTCCAGCAGGGCTATGTGTGGTTGCAGAAGTCACTGTTTTGTTTTTTTAATACTTAAATTAATAATGCATTTTCACAGTTGTTTCTGTATGCACATATCTGTGCATGCTGAAGTGAACTCTCCACAAAAACTCATGCAAACAAAACTAAGGTTGCCCAAAACAAAGCACTGAAAGCAAAACAAAACTCCCAAACCTAAGCAACCTCTATTGTCTTCTGGCTGGAAAAAAACAAACTTCCTTGTTTAAATCTGGAGATGTTCTAGTAGGTTTTTGCTGTATGTTGTGCTTCTGGGGCCAACATATATACTTAGATAAATATTTCAAATGCCAGATGTCAGCACATGCTTGGTAAGTGCTTAATAATCATGAAACCAAGAGCCTTTGGTCTCTCCCAGAGGAAAGTGATGTGATAAAGGAGATTTTGCAAACAAAGCTGTAGTGAAGGGGATCCTCCAGGGAAAGGCAGAGGATATGAGAGTTAATCAAATTTGCCTTAAGCCTAAAGGAAGTCTCTTTATATTTTCAGTTTGCCCTGACCTTTTCAATTGCTCATTACACAGACTTTTCTTGTCCACTGGGTGTCTCTCACTCCTGGCTCTGATCAAGAGAAGTCTTTAGTTGTGTGACAGCACACCATGTTCACACAGAGAGAAATACAATTTTATAAACAATAGCTTTCTGCAATGAAAAATTTACTGACTCCTTCTAGAACAAAATATAAATTTAAAATTGAGAATAAAATTAGGGGAACAAGAGATTATTTGGAATTGTGTCCTGTGCTTTTCATCTGTGACATTTTTCTGAAGTAGCTCTCCTGTGGTCAGTACGTATCCTTATATGTCTTTATCCTTAAGTATGCCTTAGGCTTGTTACAATTACAGTTAAGAATGCTTAAAATGATGGTGTGATTGTGTGTTGAAGATGATCTGATTAATCAGTTTTGCCTCTCTTTCACTATTGCTTGATATGCAAGAGGATTTGAAAAGGTAGCTTCCTCCTTCAGACTTCTTCTTTGCTTGACGCTTAATTCTTTCTCTCCAGTTCTCTTGTTATAATTGAAGAACATGCTCAGATACTGTTCAAAGCAACTGTTATCATCACTTCTTTGCCTTCTAAAGATACTCCTGCCAAATAAATTCATCAGGAATTTGCCCCTACCTATTGTAAGCAACTTACAGAACCCTAAGGGTTTGTGGGCACACCACAGTTACAGCTCTGGCCTTTGCCCAAGACTCTGCTACCTTCTAGCTCCCTAGAGCAAAACCAAGTTTGCAATACTAAAACAAAGCAGTGCTAAGGAAAAGGCATGTCTCCAGCTATTGGTGAAGACCCTGCGTAAGCATTTACCTTTGAGAAGAGGTGATACAGCATTACCAAATTAGCATAATAGCATTTCTGTAGCTGTTACTACAGAAATGCAACATAATGGAGAATCAAGCCCTCCATTTCATTTCAGAGAAGTTCTGAGCATTGTTGAATTGGGAGGGAGATAACTTAGAGTTGGGTTCAAGTGTTGGGACTTGATTGAAGTGGGCTTTATTTATTTGTCTGTAACTTGACTCCAAAGATGCTGCTAATATTACAAGTGTCAAAGTTTATAGCTTGTTTCTATCCTTTCTCCTTTTTAAACTTGCTTAGCAAGGAAGCATTTGCCAGGCTTGGAAAAAAGAGAAAATGATACCCTCCTTGGGTCAGTAAAGGCCCTGAGTAGCTTTAGAGCAATTGTTGCATTCTTCTCTCTCTGTTCTTTTTCTCATTTTTATTTTTGGCTCAACCACTTCCTTCTGTTTTTCTGTAGTTAGAAAAGAAAATAGCTTGGCTTTGGAACCTGCAAGTTCCATCAAAGTAGTGAAGTCTACTGCAGAAGCTGTCTGTCAGTGGGCAGAACAAAACCCCTTAAGCTACCTATTCTCTAAAATTTCCTGTCCTCCAAAACAGCAGTAGTTGTTTAAATTATTCTTTTTCATTCTAGAGCAGTCCACAAGATTCAGAATCAGGCCAACTTCCTGGTAATGGGCAGGATATAAAAAGGAGCACTCAGGAAAAGAGTATAGAAAGATCTGGAGGTCAGAACATCTCAGATCATCTTCCTGCTGCTGTGCCACTGGCTGAGAGTATCTCCCCATTAAATCCAGGACCTACAAGGTAAGAAATGAACTTTCTTCTTGTGATAGGAATAGAATTTAAGCCCTGCTGTTGTTGATAGTTGGGGATGTTTGCTAAGTTTCTGTTAACTGATTTTCAGAATCTGTACTCTTGATGGGTGATGATGCAGTCTTCAAAGTAACCTGACAAAAACGAGGCTACTTACTGTTTACTAAACTGACTTTCTCTCTTTACTACATAGCTATAAACAAAACTCTAACTGTTGTAGTAACCCTTGACCTAAACTTCCTTTGCTGTTTGCTCGTACTAATAAACTCTTATCTGAGGCAGAGAAACATTGAGAAATATTGAGAAATCTCTTGTATAGTCATATATGATTGTGCAGTAAGATATAATTGTAAATAGAATTGAAAAATGCCATGCCCAGCTCTTTACAGCAATCCTATGGTACTAGAAACTACCAACTTAGCTAATGCTTATTAGTATCTTACACTTCGAACTTCTTAAAATTCACCAGATGAAATAAATAGGACTACTTTCAGAGTTGAGGTATTTAGCGCGATTAAGGATGGCGGAAAGTAACATAATCTGGATTTTATTAAATGGCCCAAAGGGAAGATTTTCTTTGAAGCATTGATACTTTTTAAAAAGTTTAGTCCTGAATTTTCTCACGTTACCAAGGCTTTCAGCTGCTACAATGGAGAAATTGTCTAATACCAGCATGATTTTAATATGGGGCTGCATACATTCCAGATCATCAGTGTGACCCAGGATACAATGATAAATATAACTTATAAGGCATAGCAGTGACTTGCTGGTATACGGGTAGGATTTTTAGGCTGTGGGTATCTTTTAAAGTGTTAATACAAGCTTTCATTAAGATTGGTAGTTTACAGCAGACAGACTGGCCACATCCTTTTCAGGTGGACTATGTGTGACATGAGCCTTCCTCTGTTCCTGCCAGCCATTCTCCTGGCTATCTTTTTTTGATTGCCACAGTCTTTGAAAGGTGTAATCTTGAGAAGCAAAAAACAAGAACAAACAGAAGACAAGTAAAATAATGCTCTTCCAGGCTGGGTGGCGGGTGTGTTTTTCTGTTTGTGTGTGTTTTTCTTTTTTCTTTAGAGATGTTGAAAATCGAGCATAAAATTACTGATGTCGCGCAATAGTTTGTGGAAGTTTAAGTCAAAGTGCAGGTAGTAAGTAAGGTCATAACTGACAACTTCAGGGGAAACTTATGCAGAGAAATGGCATGGTGTAAAAAGTCTTACCAATAGAAAGCAGTTTACAATCTGTTTGGCCCGGCTTAGGAGCTTTTACATTTCAATCGATTGTCATACTTCAATACACACTGAATAAGGTATTTATTTTTAATTATGTTTCTTTGAGAGTGTCTTTCCATTTTGATCTCAAATGAGGGAAGCCCCAGATGTCATTCACATGAGTTAGAAAAATTTGAATTTGGAGTTATCTAAAACTTGAGCAGAAAGAGATTTTTAGACGCATGTGTTCTTGTTGTTTATTATGGCTAACATATCACATGCATCCTCTAGCTTCTAGTTTCTCTAGACAGTATCTTGTATAATCATTATACTGTGCATGTGCCTAATGATGAGTAACAATGCTGTCCTAGATGGTAAATATAAATTTCTGGTAAGCCACTGAAAACATGTGATACATTGTGATTTGTGTCAGCAACACAGTCGTTTCCTGCTATTTTTATCAATACAGAGATTTTATTAGGAAAAAGGTAAAAGATAGATGGGGTGAAAAGTGATGAATATTCGTAATTGCTGAATTTTGTATGTAGGCCTAGCATGAGTAACATTCTTGCAAACTAAAGTGCTTTGTAAAATGGCAATATGATGGGTATTGTGTACTTAGAACTGCTACTCCACCATGTCCGTGCACCCTTTGATAGACAGATTTGTGCCAGCATCCACCTAATGCAGTGTTTGTGCCAAATTACAAGACCTGCCTTAATATTGCTTCCTTGGTAGGAATGAAGCAACTGCAGAATTCCTCTCAGAGGGTTTGAATTATATATTCTTTTTCTGATCAAAAAGCATCTCTATATAATCACTTTCTTTTCTGCATTTTAAGACGTATACACAGCCTCTTTCAATGTCTGCCTGTAAAGACTTTTTATCTAGTTTACCAGGAAACTGGAAGAGACAGTACTGTTGTTAAGTGGTCAAAATGGAAAACATGCTTTCAACTCCCTGACTTAACATTAAGGCACAGGAGTGAGTTTTATCACAGCAATTAATCTCTCTGTAGTTCATTTTCTGCATCTGTAAAATGGGTATAGAACATTCAAGGTTAGTACATTAAATAATTTAGTACCTTCCAGGTTAGGTACATTTGGTACATTTAGAGCAAGAGAATCTCAGATGTCACTAGAAAACAGAACGAAATATGCAGAGATTTAAACTTTCTGACATTCACCTGTTCAAATATAAGGAACTTCGATATACTACATCATCAGATCCTGATCTAAGAACCCTGGGGAAACAGAGAGCTTTTTATCATTGCTGTTATGTTTGGTTCATCTTTAAATTCAAAATATATAAAATAGAAAGTGTGTGGGGGGGGAAGGAGGCTGTTTTTTTTTTCTGGTCAGCAACATCCTCCTCTGCTATTGTCTTGAAGAAAAATAGCAGGTGGCAAAATCAGATCAAGCAATCAGGAATGAAACTGTATTCATCTATGCAGCAGGATTGTTTTTCACTTTCACCAAAGCTGATGAAAGCCTTTCTTGATGAAGTGCATGTGTGAACACAGCTAGAAAAGAGGGACGAAATGTCCTCAGTAGGAGGGGGAAAAGTGTCAGCGTCATGTCCTTCCAGTTTCTCTAACTATTCAGATGTGGGAAACAGTTCAACCCGAACTACAGAGAGGTCTATATCATTATGGGGCAACTGGAAGGACATGGTAAATTTCTCAGAGTCTTGTCTCCTGAATATTCTGAGATTTCTAGAATTCCTCATGGATCTCATGTCTTCATATGGGTGGACCTTTGTATCTTCATCCTGTGGGCAGGATTGGGCAATCCTACCACCAAAGATGGCTTGGGTGGGAAACCAAGCTACACAGTCTTGGCTGAAGACCTCACTGGCTTTTAATACAGTAAGGTCTGTCTTCTGTTTTAGTGGTGAATTCTCCCTTGGGGATGCAGAAATCTATTATGTGTTGCTAAACGTACAAGCAAGTGCTGTTCTTTCTGTTTGTTTCACTAATTTTGGTGGCCTTGCTTTAGCAGTATGAGGGGGTGCAAAATTTGGCCCTCAAATTATTATATCCGTGCTATTTTTTTCAAAAGCTGTCATTCTAATACTGATGCTTTAGCATACAATAGTACTATTGAAGATTCTTACTACACAGGTTTTTAAAAATATTTATCTTTTATCTCAAAGTAGCAAGTATTTCTTTTCTTTCTGCTCTAGTGGTGATAGAAATAACTGGTTAGTAGTGTCTGATTTGAAGCTAGCAGAACTCCAACAAGGAATTGGGCCAGATAGTTTTTTCTTTGTGAGTCTGGATTTTAGAGGGGGCACAAGTTCAGACTAAGCATGAATGGAGAAATAACAAACACTGGAGCTGAGGTGCGGTGTGTGAGTTTACATTAGTGTCAGCAGTTTTTGCATGTGGCCTTCTGAAAGACTATGCTAACTGAAGAAGCAAGTAGTTATACACTGATGTGGTTTGAAACAATAGACTGAGGACACCTAACTTTAACACAAGCCTATGCTGTCAGCCACATAGCGTATTAAACTACCCAAACTAGTGTTGGAGCAGACCAACTGTAGTAACAAAGTCTGTGGGATGGAGTCTCTTATCTTGGGTTTTAACTATTTGTGGTTTGGCTGCAGCTAATGCCCAATCTTGCTTTTTCTTTTTTCCTTTTTTTTTATATTAGCGTTAAGTATTTCTATACTGTTCTGTAACCAATTTGCATTCTTTTTAAATGTATTGCTCAAAAATGGCATAGCTATAGTTCTTCAGGGCATTCCTTTTCAAAATACAGATATTAAGAACACTTAGACTTACAGTCTAGCTGGCTAGAACAACTTTACACTTCAGCATGCAAAATTATAACTCTTCTGTGAGATGAGTGCTATATGGATGAGTCAGATTGAAGGCATTCATAAGATTCCTGTTTCAGGAAACATATTGGATGGGCAGTAGCTCAGGCAATTACCTTTTAGTTAGCCTTATTCTGTAAAACGGCTGGCACATGCCTGTTTTTGAGTGACTTTTAAGTTATCACATCCTGCCAAAATAGGAACGCAGACAATAAACGGAAGAAGCCTTGATGTTTCAGACTACAGTCTGTTTATTTTTAACTCTCACTCCAGTATACTGCTTTGAACACATTTTCCACTCTGAAATGAACTCTCCTGATTTTAAGAGCATATGATCAGCCTTATCCTGATGGAGTACCTCTGTGAAAAGTGTGTGGAAAACTACCACGTTCTCTCTTTTCCAGTCTTCTGAGTGGCTTTCTTCCATCCTCCACAATTTCTCTGAAATTGTTTCAGTCAGTTTTGAATTCTCATGTTTTGGGATTCCTAATGTCTATGACTCTCTTACCTAAAATACTCTGCTTCAGCCCAATTTTTACCTGTTTGTCACTGGTCCTGTATGTTGAAAAGTGTCATCCTCAGCAATTATCTGTTAGCCTTCTGTGTGCAGTAAAAATGCTGAAGATTTAGAATAGTTAGCAAGCTTCGGGTTTTGCATTGGTGTCTTTGTAAAATGTAGTCATATTTTTCTGCTGGTGCACACACAGAAGGAAAACACCTGGAGAAACCCTTTGCTTCTCTTGGGTAGAATTGTCCAGCATTTTCCTGCAGATTTAGAAACAAGTAGGTATAGCAATTCATAAGGTACACTTAGAAGGAGTACAGAGGAATAAGCACTTTTTGTGGATGAATTTGGCTACTTTCCCCACATTGTGCTCTGGACAGATCCTGTGGGATCGACAGAGCTGTCAGACTGTCGTTACAGAATAAAAAGCTAAAGTCGCTGCACATCCTGTAAGACTGTCTGTTCAGTGCTGTGTTTCCTGCCAACTCTCCGGATGTCTCAAAGAGAGACCAGGAGCCAGCCGTAGAACCAGAACTGAAGATTTGGCCATGTTCACTTGCTGTGGCAGTAGTACAGTTTACTTTTTTTAATGTTAGAATAATTTAGTTTGGTCATATTTAAAATACTGCAGGCCTTGCGTTTTATTCTGTGTGGAACAGGGAGGCGAAAAGTGATTTGGGAGGGGTGGGGAGAAGAAGAAGGGGAGGACAGTTCCCAGGAGGATCATATAGATGGTTATTCCTGCCCCACTTCTTCCCGAAAGCTTAGATATACAGGGAGGGCAGGAGAATCTGGCTGCTGTTCGCAGCCCTTTAGCAATGATGGATTTCTCATGTGTTTGTTTACACTGAAAAGTTCAAATACTGTCCAGCTCTGCCTCTAAAATTATGATCATAGAGGGAATGTGAAAATGATTTTCATGTTCGTAATTAATTTTCATGCAGCACTCATTAAGTTAACTCAAGTCCTCCAGTACATTGTGTCCAAACAAGTGAAACCAAAATGTAGATCCTGGTCTCTGACGTGTCAGGGGAAACAAAACAGAAACATTTGAGAAGTGGGTATACGTGTGGTGGTTGCAGAGCTAGCTGTGTGTTTGTCCCCTTCAGTGCTGTCCAAATTCAGCCTCAGATTTCAGGCTCTTATACTCCTGGGGATATAATCACTTGGCACAGGCTCTGAGTTACGTCAGTATGGATAGCAGCTGTATGTGACCCCTAGGTTTCATAGGCTTCAGCACTTGTTTTTCTTTCCCCTCACAAGTGTGACTGGTTAAAAGAACAGTCAGCCTTTCCAACCAACTGCTGTATATTTTAGAAGCAAGCTAAGGAATAAGAAAAGGAAACTTAAAATAATCCATGATTTTCTGTTCTTAGATTATCATTTCTTGTGGATTATCACGTAGGCTAAACATATGTGGGCACTGAGTGATTGTGCCGGTCTGATTTTTTTTTTTTCCTCCCCCCACCCCCAATTCAGAGAGCAAATGCTCGCCAGAGAGCTTTCATCTAGCTACTCTTCTCCTGGCCCCTTGCTTTTATGCTGGGTGACAAAAGACAGTAATGGATGTTAGGACTTCAAATGTTAATGGCTGATAGATGGGGTATGTCTTGTAATCCTGAAGTATATATGGGAGATGCAGTATAAGTCATCAGTTCCTTAATATCCATCATGATTTCACTCCCCAGTTAAAAAACAGCCAATACAGTCCTAATAAACATCTGAGTAACCAGTAGTATTCTTAAATTATTCCAGGATAATTCTAACCTGTCACAATATATTCTGAAGGTGCAAGACGTTGACTGCAGGTATTAAAAAATTAATCAGTAAGTTTGCAATTTTCTTAGAAATAAACAATTCCTCAGTAATTATTTATATAAAACAAACACCTTAGTCATATAAAAATTTAACTTATTGTTGTTTGATGTTAAAACTGGAGGGATAGCATTCATATGGTCCATGTGTTACGCCAATAAACTTGCAAATCCTTAAATGTGTGCTTAACTTTTAAGACATGGGAAAATTTTCCATTCATAGTTCTTAAGTGCAATGAGACACTCGGGTGTTTCAAGTTAAATATGCACCTAGATCTTTGCATGACTGCATTTTTTACATATCATCAATTGTGTCAATGATTATTCCTAGCAAAGTGGTTCTTTATGCCCTAACCTCTACGAGAAATATGAAGAACTCCTATGTTCTTTTATGTTTTCTCATTTGCATATGTTTTTTGTTTTAAATATTCCCATAGAGTATGAATTTTTTCCTTAATAATATCAAGCAAGTACAGATTACAGACAAAAGAGAGAACTACAAAAAAGAATGTAAACCTCTGTATAAAAAAAAAAAAAAAAAAAAAGAGGTCATAGCCTCTGTGGATCATACTGAATGGGTTGTCTGAAAATGCATGCTCCATGCAGGTAATTATTGATTGCTAATACATTTTCATGGAGATTGGGTTTTACTAAGAGGGGAATTATCTTCAGCCTGTGGTGTGATTCTTTTTTTTTTTTTTTTTTTTTCTTCCCTGTAGTGTCATTCCCTCTAAAAGGAGTGGAAGATAATGGGACTAGGTGTGACCTCAAGAGGTCACCTATTCCATCCTACTGCCTTAAAGCAGGATCAACTGTGCTTAAGTCACTCCTGGCAGATGTTTGCCTAATGCCTAACAGAATCTTGCAGACAGCACAACAAGATTACAAAAACTGAAAAGGAAGATGTAGGATATATTCCTTGTATAGTTTTCTATCTTACCTATATCAGAAGGAGGAATGTAAATTGAGATATTCTAAAAGACTCTTGGATGTATTTTATTACAATTTGAAAGTAAAGCCTGACATTTCTATGTTATAGCCCAGAATAAAACATCGAGGCAAGATGAAGTAGAATAGAAGATGAACATGTATTACTTCATTTCAGAAGTGATAGTTTAAGTTGCCATTACAGCATGTGCCAGCACTATCACTTTAATTCTGTTCAGTGAGTGCACATTAATAAAGAAAAAATTGTCCCAATTTCTTCTTGTCATCTTGTCCTGAATAAAATGAACAGGGTTCATTATATCAAACACCAGAATTATAAAACACCTTATATCAAAACCCAGGATCATAAAAGGATGTTACATTTGTTATAGTTGATTCATAGTGATGAACAGTTTGTTCACAGGATTGTCATCTCTACTTGAATCTGCTGAGTTAGTCATAATTTTACTAATATGAATCTTTAAAAGTTGCTGTTAGCATGGCAATAGACAATACAGGTTTTAGCAATCATATTCTAGAAAACTTAACCACTTAAGACTTGTTTGGAGCTCTTCTGTATTGGATAGCTGCAAATATAAATCTAGTATGCCAAAGTCATGTTTGTAAAGGTCTTGGAGAAATTTTGGACAGCAGGAATCTGTCAAATGCACATATATAATGATGTGTGGTCTGTATAATGCACACTACCAGTGTTTCAATCCCACACTTTTTACCATGCTTTTTCATAACTCAACTGATAGGATTAACAATGAGTAAAGAATAAGATCTTAAAGATGAGTGATAAGGAGAGACTGTAACTGTAGGTGCTGTTGTTTTCTACTTCTTCTAACGCTCAGTCTCATGAAGGTTAGAGGGCTTTTCTTTTTCTCCCCCTGGTTCTCCACTTGTCCTTTATATGAATGCTGTATCTCTGACAGGAGCCTGCTTCCAGGCTGAAGAACCTTGGACACACAACTGTTTATGAACAATTTACTTAGCAAGAAGGTAAACCTGCAAAACGGACAAATGCTGGAATGGCAATTTGCTCCCACTTTTTCATCCCCTCTCCAATTCAATTTTGTGGTTTCTGCCCCTCCTCTTCTAATCAAACTTCCCTGAGCACAAAATTAATGTCAAATGATAAAGTTTATTCCTTCATTAGGGAAAGCCTCCTGGCATCTCCTCGTTGTTTGGTCATATCCCATTATGCACCATGTTGCCAGTGATCGACAGATACCAAGCATTGCATTGCCATCTGTGTTGTTCCAAGTGTCAGCGAACTATATATGGAGAAGTATTTTCAGTGTGCTAGGAAAAGAATTCCTTTGAGCAAAACAATTTTTAGAAGTTGAAATAAAATGTATGGGTGCTATAAAATAAATAAACTGATGCTGAACATCACTAAAGCTTGGTTAAGCTGTAAATTAATTGTATCTTATAAACACTTTACCTTGGATTTGAGACTTACCTTTAACATAGGCAAATTTCAATAGCTCATTAAAGACTAGATCACTTTCCCCCACAGTGGTACTTAATAAGTTTTGGCGGGTCTAAGATAGGGTAGTGTTCATTTTTTACATGCAGCCCTCTCATAAAGAAATTTTGTTTCATTAGGCAGTCCACAGTATAAGGATGGCATTTTGTATACCATAGCATAGCCCAGTGCTCTGTGGCTTCCATGCTGCTTCAACAGTTACTGAAGAGCCAATGTTTGTCTAAATACAGACCTGAAGCTCAGGGGCCAGAATATGTCACTTGCTTCTCTCCGTATCATGTGTTCTGTGCATAAAACTAGGAGAGAGATGCTTCTCAGATTTCTGGAGATAAGTTAAAATCCAATCTATGCTTGACCTTACAGAAGGTGTTCTAAGCACATCTGTAGGGCACTTGGAATTTCTAAAACACAGCCTGTTACTGCTAAATTGTGGTAAAGCTTTGTTGACAAGTTCATCATGAACAAACTCTCTATATGCAGCTGTGGACTGCTCCCCTTTGAGCACACTACCTTCCCATAGATTTCCAAACACTTGACAACATGATGTCTTTATACCTTGCTATGGATGGAAGGGGATGGAGGACATTTATTATTTCTTGTCAAGTGAATGACACCCTCAAGAGACTTCTTTTTTTAGAAATTCAAAACCAAATATAGAACTGTACATATTTAATGCCACATTACTTAAGGAAGTAAAAATATGCCCAGGCTACTCAGATGAGATGAGGGAGAGAACAAGGTTAACCTATTTCATCACCTACAAACCTGTGGGTGGGGAAACTGAGGCCCACACAGTGCACATGAAAAATATTAAGAACACCTTCAGGTTCTCTGCAGTTAGTGCATCCACATCATTGCTGCTTCCATTTTCTCTACCATATCAAATCTTCAAGGGGTGGGAAAGAAAGATCATACAAACACTGCACTGAAATCAAGCACTGCAATAAAATGACCTCACAGGGTGTTTATTACTGTAAGACAATGTAGTTCTGTGGGGGAGACCTCTGCCCTTATGAACGAATTATGCTGAGTCGTAGGAGAAAACACTTGACAGATGGGCCCTTCTTATCTTCTACTACACAATAAAGATATAGCCATGTAATAGAAGTGATTATAGATTGCACAGCCTTTAGCTTTCTACAAAGTAGACCCACTGAAGGAAAGATGAAAAACCTTTTTTGAGATGCTAGTATTTTTTCCAGTATTTCTGTCTCTTTCGCATGTTGCTCTGTTAGCCTTTTGGGGGGGGCTGGGGAACACTCTACTAATTAAGACAGCCTTTGAAGTGGTTAAAATGCATGCCATGAGTATGATAGCTGTCAGGCAAGACTGAGGACATGTTTTTCAGTGTAATGAGCATTTGAATTACTGTAGCGTGTCTCTGATGGTTTGGCTCCTGAAAGCAGATTGTCAGCTTCTCAATGCATGTGCTGCATGGCTTTAAACCTCAGTGGCATGAATTGTTTTTACTCTCTTCTTCATTTTCTTTACTGACATGAAAAAAAATAAACATTTCCATTGTTGGCAGCATCAGTAATGAAGGCATCAGTAACTACGGTGCTGAAGATTTATCCAATCCAGATTCAAGCATGGTATCTTCAGAGGTGACAGGACAAAGCAGTATCTTGCAAGAACATGGAGAACAAACTAGCTCCAACTCCTTAAAGCAGGCTGCAGAAGCAAGAGAGAACAGTGTGCCTAGCCCAATGCCTTTAGCGGACTGTGCCAAAGAATCTGTAGCAGGTCTTACAAGCAGCACTGAGAAGTTACCAACCTCAGATTGTAATGAAACAGTGCCGTCACCAGATCCAGTGAATGACAAAGCAGAGGGAGTAGCATATACCGTATCAATGGACAGGAGCCCAAAATGTGACAATATTGCTGCTGCTTCTATGAAAAATAGTGAGAGTGATCCCAGAAACACCAGCTTGGAACCCAGCCCTCCTGCAGCTATTACAGAAATGCAAGGAGTTGCACAAATGCGTTTGAGTGAATTAGAACCGTTCTGGCAGCCTGAACAGCAGGGCGGCATGAGGGAGCCACATGTCATCATGTTTCCCCAGAGTAAAGCAGCAGATTATTTTACCACTCAGGAGGCCAAGCAGGAGCTAGGAGTTTTGGAAGTAGGTCAGCCACAGAGTGTAATGCAGCTAGGTAGACAGAACACAGATGGTAGAGAGGGTCTGCTAATGAAAAAGGAAACCTTAATCCTAAATTATCCAGCAACAGGAGGCACAGACAGTGAAAAATATGGAGCAATTGTGAATGCCCAGAGTTTCATTGAGAGGTCTGAGATCAATGAAGGCTGTAATCTACAGATGGGGGCTGTAACAATAGCTAAAGAGAATAAGGCAAACCCAGTTCTATCTGGAAGCAATAGGGAGCAATCAGAAGTTTGTACTTTAATGTCAGAGTTGCCTTTTAACCCTCCAAATCTCTTGCTGGCACCAAAGCCAGAAGAACCTTCAAGGGAATACATGCCTGGAAATGACTATCAAGATCCAGTGATAAGTGAAACAGTGAAAACAGCCTCTGAAAAAATAGAACCCACTTTTCAAAGAGAGCTTCAAAAGGAAGATGAGCTTGTTAGTGCCAAGCATTTCAGTGTGCCTTTATTATTTAAGCAAGAGGAAGAGCAAAAATCAGCTGTTACAACTGAGAGCCCAAAAGATCAAGCCAGTAGCAACAAAATCATAAAAGCTGATTGTGTGTCTAGAGACAGCACTGCACTTTCTGAAACAGAAAACATTATCAATCCAACGAAGGAAAATGCCCTGTTAGATAAAAGATTAATGAAAAAGTATGCATTAAGTACTTCTTTGAGCAGATCCACAGAGCTGAATCAAAAGAAAAGTGATACAAGTGTAACAGGAGAAAAAAACAAAATCGTGATAGAGGAGGCACAAGTGACAGAAACCAGTGAAGTATCTGAAGGGTCAGCCGAGGCAGAAAGAATAGTGTTGAACTCTAGTTGTAGCCACAACCAGGAGGTAAAAGATACCCGCTGGGGACACAGTTCCAAAGAATTCAGTTTTTTTGAAAAGACTTCAAAAGGTGACCTAAAGGAAGAAGCTGTGGGTAAGCATCTGAATTCAGACTGTAACTTTAAATCACCTGAAGACAATTCACACTCTCTTTGTTGTAAACCTGAAGGACAAATGAGTAAAGAGAAAGCAGCTGCCACAGATGACCTACAGAATAAGAGCAGCTTTCCACTTGTGGCTTCACTGCAGTCATCCAGGAAAGAATGTCCATTGAGTTTTGATTGCTTTAACACTGAAGCAGAAGAAAAAACTTCAGGCTTGCCAGGCTCTAATGGGACTGAAAAGGGTTGTTTAGCTAGTGCACATAGTTCACCGCTCCTCCGCTCCGAGAACAATTATATTACATGGAGTAAGGAGGATGAATCCTGGGAACAGGCTTTTGCTAAAGAAACTACATTAGTGTCCAAATGCAAAACTGAATGTCAAGAAAAGCCTGAGATCTACAGCAAGTCAGAAGAAAGTGCAGAAATATCCAAAACAAAACTTGAACTTCAGGGCTTAAATGAATTGGCAGGGACTATGGAATGCATTGCCATACAAACTGAGAAGGCCGCACAGTTTTGGGACAATAAAGAACAGAACAGTTACTTAACTGAAGTGCCTCACAGAGATGCAGCACAAGTACCTGCAACTGTAACTGAACAAAGCAGTGATATGGATGGTAAAGAAAACAAGGCTATTGAACAGGAGAAGCACCAAAATGCAGTGAAAAGTGTTATGGAGGACAAAGTTTTGGCACTGAAAGCTGAATGCAGATCAGATGTGCTGGTGCAAGCTCAGCAGGAACAAATGGCTGCAGGAAGTCACAGAAATATGCAGATGGTTTGTTCAGAAACCTCAAAAATTGTAGTAAATGCTACAGAGTTCACTCCTCAGCAAGTTCAAGTGGAAGAAGTGGGTGATAACAGCATCAGTGAAAATAACTACCCCTCTGAGAAAAACAAGTGCAGATTTGAGACCCTAGTATGTAGTATCAGGGGATTGCAAGAAAATGCAGATGTTCCAACTGCCCTTCCACAGGCAGAGCAAATGGAGAACTCAATGTTTGTCGCTGATGAAAGCAATTGGATTTCAAATACAGGACTCAAACAACAGAAACCTCAAAGCAATCTGGCAACTGTCACAAGAACAGACTATCAGGAACACAAAGCAAAGGCTCCAAAACCTGAGCAGTTACTGGAATTAAATGATCACAGCAACATACCAGAAATGTCTCTAAATATTTCAAACAACCTTAATAAAGAATCTCCTGTGGTAGATCCAGCACCATTCCGATGTGATTCCGACACCTCAAAAGAAAAGGACAAGGATAAAAGTACTGATATGGTGTCAGAGGATATGTGCAGCAATGAACACCTGCAAAATATTTCTGGTGTGGCCATGCCAAATTTGCAAGATTGCAACCATCAAAACAAAAATGATCTCAAGGCAGAAGAAAACTGTCTCAGTAAGCAAAACTCAAACAAGCCTAAGCAGGATAATAATACTTTGATCTCAGCTACTCAGCGTGAAGAAGCTTGTCATAGTGATACGTTTTTTAAAGAATCCAACAAGAATGAACAGCTAGTCAGCACATGCAGGATTAAAGACAATACTGGCAAAAGCAGTGCTACTGCTATAAACTCTCTTCCAGGGTCACAGAATTCAGTAAGTGCCACTAACATATCACAGGCTTTTCCAACTGATAGTGAAGTAGCATGTACTTATGATAATTCTGAGAAAAATGATCCTCGAGCACCTAGTCCAGAAACTCAAGAGAGAATGCCATTAATGGCAAAAAACTCAGACAGAGAAAAGATAGAGGCTCTGACTGCTGATAGGCAAATCATCCAGAAAGATGAAAACATGAAGATGAGTTGTGAGGACAGTGCTTCTGTCACAGAAACAAGCAATGTGAAAACTTGTACAAGTCCAGGGGCAAAAGGCTGTCCTTCACCTTTACAGGCACACAGGGAAGTAATTCCCACTGATAACTCCAGCTGCATTCAAAAGACACCAGGGGAGCCTGGTTATTGTCAAGGAGATTTTACAGCCCTTTCTACACTGACCTCTGCATTCAATCATCCTAGCCAGCAACCTGGCAACAATAAGAACAATGGTACTGTGGGGGAATTACTAAATAATGAGTTGGCAGGTATAGCATACCAAACTGCCTTAGAAGGTAATTCTACTTTGCAGATTGCTACAGGTCTTCAGGTGTCTGTGCGCGTAGGTCCTTCACCTGGGTTAAGCACAGGTAAAATAACAAATTCAGAAAACAGCTCTGCAGGGAATATGCATGTGAACAAGAAAGATCTTCCAGACCAAAGTTTTCGGGGTGAAGGAGAGAGAAGTTTAACCCTGCCAGAGACTTCAAGTGTGGGACAGATTACAGGAAGCTTATCACAGTTTAATTTTGAGAAGCTGAAGGAAGAGGTAGCTGCAATTAAATCCAGAGAAACAAAAAGTGATGTAAACTTCAAAGAACAGCAAAGTGACAGTTCATCAGAGTCTCTGTTAGCGCTCCCAACTCTAAAAGAGGAGCTGCTGAGCCTTTCATCTATTGGTAAACAAGAAGGCTGTAATGAGGAAATTGCAACCAATATCTGCATAGATGACAAGCACAGTAAGATCTTAGAGAAACCTGGGAATTCAGATAAAATGGAAGATGCTTTAAAGGAAAATAGTATTTCTCAACAGTCTGCAGAGAACCCTGGAAGAGAGCATGAGATTTTGACTTGCAGCTCTCTGAGCATTGGCTCCAGTCTCCCGGACTTCAGGGAGCATATCAGCCAGATATTTAAAAAAACTGTCCACAGTGCACTGAGTACTGAATTGCCCCAGCTTTTACCTGAAAATCATGCAGGCTTCAAGCAGAGTCCGGTGGTCAAGGATATGGCAGAACTGTGCAGTACAGAGAACTTTTCAGAATCAAACAGGGTGGGCAAAGCAATTTCTGAGAGCACCTCAGAAGCAGAGAGGCAAGAGTTGTCTTTAGCTACGGAGACTTCCTGCAAAATTCCCAAAGGCAAATTTCTACAAGAAAACACAGTGACAGAGCTGCCACTAGCAAGTCTCCAGGACAGTGAGAAAAATAGGCAGCCAGGTAGCTGTTTAGAAATGGTCCCCAGACTAGATGACTGTACACCTGCTGAATGCTCTCTGGAAGACCTGCAAAATCCAGACAAAAACACTGAGCATCTAGAGACCAGTGAGATGGAAAAAAAGGAAGGCATGTGTGCTAGTAACGCTGATCCTGAATCACTAATAAGCTTAGAGATAAAAAAGCAAGGATCTGCTTCATTGGATGGGGCAGCACCTGAGAACTTCACTGCATATTCTGCCAGTAAGCAACAACCCACTGTAACTAGTATCTCTACAGGTGGTGTTCAGAAAAGGGACTTAGACGCTGCTACCACGCAGGAAAATAATTTAATTACACACTGTAATGCAGAAACGGTTTCATCCAAAGATGATGTGAGTCTTCATAGCAGACAGTGCCAGGATTCTGAGCCAAATGAACAGGAGAAAAATGGGCACAGTAATCCAGTCACTGCCAACAGCGTCTCTGACATGGCATCTTCAGCGCTATTACCAGGAGGATTTTACAATCATGAAAAATCGCCAGACAATTTTAATGTGTTACCTGGGGAAGATCAGGAGACATATATTCACAGCAATTTTATGCATGAGATTAAGTCTCAGAATGACAGGCATATGATACAGAATGATCCAGTAAATAGGAAATCCCTGGAAACATCAGAAAATATGCAAGATTCACAGCAAGAAAACAAAGTTACCATGTATGGGTTAATAAATTACTTAAAAAATGAAGTAAGCCATGATGATTCCTTTCAAACTGACTCTAAACTAGAATCTAGCAGTGTGACTGAGGGAGATGTGAAAGAAAAGAGCAACACAGTGTTAAGCACAGCAAAGGCAGGAAACAAAAAACCTGGAGACATCCCTAAAACAGGTACTGCAAGGATGTTAGTCACTGGCGAAGGTGACTTGGCTTTAAACACAAGCACTGAAGAACAAGAGATGGACCTATACAAAAATTACTCTCAAACCATTCCTGTGATGGAGCAGGGTGAGTGTTCTGCATCTACAGATTTGACTGTTGTTTCTGAAAATCAGCAGATCAAGACGAATTCAGAACATGAACGCTCACTTCAGGATGCCAAAAAAAAGCTATCGGCGTTTGCATTTATTGAGTCTAAGGAACTTGACCTCAATGAACTTCAAGACTCGGCTGTGGCAGGATTACCAACTGAAAGGTATTTACTTTAAATTAATATGTGAAATGGTTGTCAGGACCCTGGGGCTTGATAGCGATAAAATTTTCAAGACAGAAGTTCATTGTTTGGGAGGGCATGGCACTTACTCTGTTCTTACATTTCTATTGAATTTCTGTTGCTTTTAAATGTGAACTAAGTGGAAGAAATTTGAAATAATGTACAAGGGCTAGATATAACAGAAGTGCTCTAAAACCTCAGAACAGTTCTCAACTATTCCATTTATTGTTTGAGATTCCTAAATTTATCTGTGATGAGTCACTTATGGATCCCCGTGTTCCTTCTTGTAGCCTAAAGTGTGGCAACCAAGTAACACTTCTTAGCCTTAAGTTAGTAGGCTTTTGCCTAAGTTTTTGTGACCCAGTTAAATTAGATCTGCAGAATTCACATGGTGGATTGCACTGTTAAGAAAAAAAAATTGCTCACACTGTTAGTTGTCTAGGCTTCCCTCTTATCCTCTCACATATTATAATTGCATTGACAGTGCCTGTGATCAATGTATTATTCAGTGTTTCTAATGACATGAAGTTGTTTCAGATGTGAGTTGTTGTTAGGATTTGTGGAGTCCAAGAATTCTTTATTTTCAAAATGTAGCAGTAACTGCTTTAATTAAATTAATCCTTTTGTTCCTTGTGAGTTTTTACATTACTGAATTACCAGTTTGATAGTAAGTTATTTCAAAAGAATAATGATCTTAGAATCATCACTTTCCCACTATCTAATCATGTCGTTGCTCTCTCTGTAACCTCAGCAACTTTCTTGAACGCTGTCCCCCTCTCCTTTCTGCACCTGAGAAGGCTGCTAGAGCTGTAACTGCCAATACAAGAGATGACAGCAGAGTAGAATGGTACAGTGAAAAACTTAAATATTTTAGATGGCATTAATGAATGATCTGTGCAGATGGTATCTTCCTAGGTATTACCAAAAAATTAAATGCCATTAACTCAATAAGGAGGGAAAATATTTCAGTGCCATGTTCCTTAAAACTTGAAATGATAAAATAATACTGTAAGTGGAAAATTCCTGAACAGTTTCTGTTATGGTGAAAATGTAGAGGAATTCCTTCTGTTCTACATGAATCTGTGATGGAGAGATTGAATACAATCTAATTTTATGAGCAAAATGTACGTTATAAGAATGTAGAGTGTTAGAAGTCTTCACAGCTACAGGACTTTCTCTTTAAGGATCTATATATAAAATGACAATGAAATTAAGCCCTGGTATTTATTTCTGGTTTCTTTCCTTTCTTTTTGTTTCCCTTTATATGATGGAAAGCTTCACAGTTGGGTGGCTTTGAAATTACCAAATTGTTGGCATTGCCTGGTTCAGAAGCCTTAAGGGACTGTGCAGTAGTACATACATATGTGTCTATGCATGTGTTTCATATCAGGGTGGGATCATACTTTAAATAAATACCTGTGGCAAACAGGGCAGGGTTCTTGAAACAGCTGCTGGCAATTCATGAAGTAGTTGCTTAATACTTGCATAAGCTTTAAGAATTCATTATCACCTGTTTTTCCAGCATGAGGGTTTGTATCAACAGGCAGCTGCTACTTTTGGACTACAGCTGTAAGTGGTGTCACACGCATACCAAGTGCGCATACATACGCGGTAGATACTGTGTGTGGAGCAGTATGAAATTGCAGTGTTGTAGACTTAGACACTGAGGACTCTCAGAGGTAGAGAGGAGTCTCTGCCTTTGTTCAGGTTTGTTTCTTATAGCAGTATGCAATTAGAATACAAATGAGAGGTAGAAGGCATTAGTTAGGCCAGCTAGTCTGTCTTCAGCTGGTTCAACACTGACTAGTCTGCTCTTCCTCTAGTTACCCTGACACACTGCTTTGCAATCAGGTGTGGCTTGTAGCCCATACTTCCTCTGAGCTTAACATTTGTTTTGGGCAGTTAAATTTCAAACTATATTCCATATCCTGTGTGCCTTGGTCATGGCATTTTTTTGCCTCAGAGTGGTTTCCAGCTGTTTATTGTCCTCTAATCGTAACAGAGGATAAACTTTTATAGCCATGCAAAAAAAGTGCACATTTCTAAGGGCTGAGTTTGGGCCTGATGGAAAGATCTGCATGGACAAAGAATCCTTCCCCTTCCCCCTCTCCCTCTCACAAAATAAAAAGTGGTAAAGAAGTGTTTTACTTTTAGGAGAAAGAAGAGGTATATCCTGAATTACTTCAGGGTTGTTTTCTCCCTTCTTCACTGCCCTTGTACAGCTCCATCTGTTACAATGTCCCTTATGCTGAAACCCTATTGAATTGGGGTACAGGGGCAAAGTTGCGGTCTGACTCTGAAGTCCTTCGTAGGATTTCCTTTTGTAGAAGAAATGAAGGAATTTCTTTGCTTCCTTGTCATGGCACTGGGTAGGAGGGTGCTCTCGTGATGAGCAGTAGACCCAAGAACTTTCTGAAGTGATTTCTCTCCCCACCTTGCCCCTAGAGCTGGGATGATGATCAACAAATACGAACACCTTTCATGTTTGAAGGGAATAGTACAACACCAATAATTTCCCTTCTAATCTTCAGTAAAAGGGAGAATTATTTTAGAAAGGAGGCTGTGGCAGAAGCTTTAGCCCAGCTTTCTTGTGGAAGTCCAGCTGTACCATTAGCAGAAATAGGGAAGGGTGGCATTCAAAAAACCTGACTATAGGCACTGCAAAATGAGTCAAAAAAACCTTTCTTTGATGCTTTTGACACTTCTATCTCCCAGTCAAGTCCATGACTGAACCTGAGTTCACGAACTTGACTTATTTAGGGATCAAATGCCCCTCTTTCCAGTTACTATTGGGCATCTGGCTGCTCTGCTTTCCTGTCTGAGTTTTACTCAGACTGGAAGAACAGGACTTGAGGGTTTGGGGGTTCTGTTTTGAGGTGGGTTTTTTTCCTCTTTTGTAATGACCATGCCAATACTTAATTCCTGTTTGGAGGGAGAAAGGAAGCACGTGCATGAAGTGTTACACCTTATGCCACTGAAATGCCTCTGTTTGCATCATGGGATATGGCACTTTTTGAGCAGTGTGTGGAACAGATCAGGAAATGCTGGCAAAATTTTATGCTGTTTGGAAATGGTGTGGAGTTTTCTGATAACTTTCTGTAACTCTACTGGCTGGCACGTGCAAACTAAGATCCCCTCTTGGAAAAAGGGGGAGCTTTTTTAAGTGGAGACAATGATGCCATTCCCAGATCTGTATCTTTAAGGTGCTGAGAACAGATTGCATCATTTGCTGGTTTACTGGCTTGGCAAAACACTTGTCTTGTTAGTAGGTCTTTGGGTGTTCCAGGACTGCGGAGATCCTTGCAGGCTTTGGGCTTGGGCCTGGGTGTGCTAGTGAGGGAAGAGCATAAGAAGCCATAAACATGCTGTAAGCACTGACACTTATTTTGCCAATGAGGTCAGGCTCCCCTCGGCACCTGCTCAGCAGAACTGGTTTGCTGTGCCAGGCAGAACGTGCTGCGCTTGCTGAAATGCTGAGCAATATGCCTGGTGGCTTCACTTGCCTCAACTTCAGGAAGGCATTATGCAGTTCCCAGAGCTTCCAGTCCTAACTGCAAATTGCACTGACCTCTTCTGGAGCCTGTGCTATGGAGGCAATCCTTAGTCCAGCCAGTATATGCCAGTCGTAGGCATGATGGAGTGCTCTCATAGTTGTATTCATTCAGTTGCTCATTCTTCCTCTGTGGTGCCTGAATCTCCATCAGGACCTGCCCTTCACTACACAAGTGGTATGTAAAGCCAGCCTTAAAGGGGGAGCAGGCCATGCTGCTGTACAGCTTTAGGGGCCAGGCTTCCCAACAGCGTTTGATACTGCAAGAACCCCCCCCCCCCAAACCGAAGGGCCCTTTCCCACCTACACCAGTGTACTGTAGGCCCTCTTCTGTCACTGCAGTTGGTTTTCAGAGAATTGAGAGCTCTACTGAATTAAGTCACATCACTTGCAAATCTAAACAATATTCTCATATGGAAAGTACATTGCAGCAATTGATATCAGAGCACAGCTACTTGAAAAATGTTCTTTATGTCTGTCCTTCACATAGGTCAGACAAGATCTATAAGTAAAGTTATCCCAGACATACTTTTAGATTTTCTTCATGTTTTATTCTTGCCATCAAAAATTGGCAAATTCAGTAAATTCTGAAAAGAATGATGACTCCTTAGTAAATACTGACTTATTTTTTTTTTTTTTTTTGGTCTGCATAACAAATACAGTACTAAATAGTCTAACAGTCTTGCTGCATGAAGGACGGAATGTAGAACTGCTTTCCGGATCAGTCAAGTGGGTTTTGAGCACTGACATTTTGTGCTGTTAGTGTCTGAAAACAAGATTTTGGAGTTAAAATGAAATTATCAAAACTGTGATTGTGCAGCTTTATTTCCCATTTTTTTAACTTCAAAATTAGCTAACTTGTCTTCAAGTAGTGCAGCACCTAAGGATCACAAAACAAAGGGCAAATTAGCTGAAGGTGATTTACACATTAATGAAATGCACAAAATTTGCATTGCAAGTTATTTGTCTCTCCTGCCTTTCTTCCTGACATCCTTGCATTTTCTCTTGGCTTTTTTTTTTCCCCACATCACTGTCATTGTTATCCTCAGTAGGAGTAGGTTAGTATGATTATGCTTTTTGAGGTGCAAGAAGCACAGCCTACAGTCCTTAACTAAATTAACTGGCCAGTGAGTTCTGTGAGAATTTTGTCTGTGTGAAGACTGTAGGATGGAGCCTGCAATATTTACGAGATTCTCCTATTCATGGAAGAATAAAACTAACATAACTCACTTTTACTCAACAGAGGTCTTGTATTGCTTTCTTAGAAATTAAAGGGAGTTTTGCCATTGACCTAATTTTCTGCTGGTTTAGGCAGTGGCTAGGTCAGTGTAAAGCATTTATAAAATGCTCACTTAGTAGTATGCCCTGTTGTGTTGCCAGCTACTCAAAGGACATACCAGGGGAAAACCAGGTATCAGTCTGGGTAATTTTTTAAATCTATATATGCCTCTGCTACGCAAAAACAGAGAAGTAAATCATAATCTCTGTTCCTGCTGAATTGCAGGTACATCTTGCTGTATTGAAAATATATTCAACAGCATTCTTGAGAACCTAAGCCACGTGTTTTCAAGGTAGGTATTGACATGGGTGGATGCTGGATGAGCTGCCCTTTTTCAAACATCCTTCCATGTTTCTCCAGAAATTACTTTTGCTCAGTCAAATATAACCATTTGTTAAAGAAATCCAGCGAGACTTTGTGATACTTTTTCCAATGTCTGGGTAGGCAGTTTAGCACCAGTATTTGCCTTCTTTTCTCATTAAGCTAAAAATTACTTTCAGATTACTTTTTCTGATTAGTTTTCACCAGATGTATTTTTCAACCTTGCTTCTTCCAAGTAAGCTTCTTATTCTCCCCAAATTGTGTTTGCAAGTCTTTCTATAGATCCCTATATTTTCTGTATTCCAACTCTTCTCTTCAGGCTACTTGCAAAATTGGATACAGTGGAGCTAGTTCCATTCTCCCTGTTTCTAATAGAATATGTAAAGTAGGATTAGTCCCGGCTTTGAACCCTGTGGAGGGCAGCTCTAAGAACAGCAATTACAGACGCAGGCGTGTTCTCCATGACTTGGATGTGGCTTCCTTCCAGTAATTCTGCCTCTTGGCATGCTTGTAGTGCTTCTCAACAGACTCTGGAGACATGTCTGAAGAACCAGAACTCATAGTACTTGCCTTTTCCTCTGCTTTCTGTTCTTCCTCCTTCATTCATTTTCTTTTTCTTCCTGACTTGACCCATGGTCACATTCTCTGCCCTTCTTGAGAGTTTCTGTAGGTAAAAAGCTTTTTGAACAGGAAAAGGTCAAATATATATATTAAAATGTTTGTAGATGGATTTTCAAAATGAATCAGGCAAGCAGTCTTGTGCAGGCTATGTTTCCAAATCTAAGTGATCACAACTGGCAGTTGTCTGATGCCATCAGGATCTAGCCAAAGATACTGAAGTTGGCTTTAGCTGATGTTTGTTTGCTTTATAGGCTAACATTCAAAATGCCTATAGATATGTGCAATAGGTAATGTATCAGCTGGAGAAGTGTGTGTTGGCAAGCAGGGTGCCTACTTCTGCCTTGGATTGTCTGTAGTCATTGCTAATTTAAATGTAGATTCCAGTTAAGATGAGATCGTTCATGCCAGCATGGATATAGCATGTCTTATCAATCTTGTTCTAGATGTATGGAAGCCCAACTGTGTATCATTAATGGCAGGTGAGGCTTATTTATATTTAGCTGTGCCTTAACATTTGTGTACTGTGGAATGTAGGAAAATTTCTTTGTGGATCTATTTGCAGTCTGTACATTTACAGATACTTTGACCAGTAACTTACAGGTTAATTCTTGCAGAGCTTCTTATAGGCCAAAGACACTGAACTACATCTAGAATTATAATTAATGTAGAAATTCTAATTGTTCCAATCAAAGGCTTAGTTGTTCTGAATTCTAAAGTCCCTATGAAATGCTGAGTGCCATCATTTTGTGCTGTTGTCAAGAATCAACTTTAATATGTTATGTTGATCTTGTTCTCATTGTTGAAACATGAAACACTGCTCCCAGAATATGCATCTCCAGATAAACTTTTCTTTGTTCACCCAGGCTTAATCCTTCCTTTTCTGTACCCTCCCTGTTCTGTACTTGCCCTATTCAACCTTGGTCCTCAGCAAAATAACCACTAGACTGACAGTGCCCCAAGAGACTATGCTGTTGCTTCCATTTGAAACTCACTAATTTATTTTTTTTTCACCTCTTGGAACATTCCTTTTAAGAGAGACAGGGGAGAAAAGGCTAAGGCTACAGCTTACTCTGTAAGTCAGTAAGCATTGAGCCAAATTCTTTGCTGTAGTAGAGTGATATCAGCAAAGAATTTGGTCCTGAGCCCCTAAGAGATCAGCCAGGAAGAATGCTGCACACAGCCGTATGATCCTTTCTCACCCTGACCATCCTACCAGTACGATACAACCAGTTATCCCATTTTGTTTAAATGAGGGAGGGCAGAGGGCCCTCTAGTTGTCGCAGCTAACAAAAATCAAATGAAGAAAACAAGCTGTATGTAGACATGTAGAATTTAAATGATCAGTTGACCTGAACTAAAGGGTGTTTTCCAACCTTAAACCTATGAGGCTTGGCTCCTCTATGTAAATGATGCTCTGATAAATGTAGAGCACTTGCTTCATGAAACTGAAACTCATCAAACAGCTTTCTTTATTCTTTTCAGCTCCTTTGGCTAATGAAATACAAACAGTGTAATCAATAAAGCCTCTTTTTCTTTTTTTTTTTGGCACTCATGAGCTTATGTAAAATCTTTGGAATTTGTTAGCATGATAACATTGTTATGCTCTCCTAGCTGATAGAAATATCAAAGCCAGCTAAGAATAACTCTGCAGCAGGCAGAGAAGATTGGCTTTGTTTTTTGGAATGAAAGCAAAAAGCATGTGTGCATTGCTCACTTTCTAACAACTATAGAAAAAATTTTAGATGCCTTGAAAATAAATGGATGCTTAAAACTCCCTCCTCCCGTCCTTAACAATGTCATTAAATGAGTCAAAATACAGAGATAGTTTGTGGGGAATATCTGAAAGTGTCCAAGACTTTCCACATTGTCTTTTTCTTTTTTGAATGCTGCGATGGTACTTGAAACTTCTGACTCATGCAGGATTCTTCATATCTTGTTTTTCTGATAGAAATTCCAAATAAACTAGGTTTGCGAGAGAAGTTATCACTGGAGTTTGTGAAGCTTTGAGGCTAGCCTAGGTTCTTTTTTAAAAAAATAAATCCTATTAATTTGGAAATTTCTGAAATGTCATCGTTTCCCATCACTTTGATCCTCCAAAATTGAATAGCTTAAGCTTTAACTTTTCATTTCTTCAAACCATAAGCTTAAGGTAAAAGTTTGGACTTTTAAAGAGACAGCCATGTCAAAGCCTTGTGCAACTCCCAGCAATTTTTATTGTCAATTTAATTTTCGGCAACCACAAATGAAGTTGTGGGGAAATTTGTATATGGAAAGAAGCGGAAATACAAAGTTCAGGTGTTTGTTACAGAAGTGGCTTGGATATCTAAGCCAAGTCATAAGCAAGTAATTGGTTCTGTGGTTTTGCAAAGTGTATGAATATGAACCTCTGATTAGGAAATGCAAAAGAGAAACTGCTCTTTCACTTTAAACAAACATATAGTTTTATTTCTTGCAAATGGCCTTAGAATGAGCACAAAGTTATCACAAAGAATAATTAAAAATTTTTCCCGCCTTTTCTGAAATCAGTGGCATGATACAGTCTTATTGTTCAGAACAAATACATGCATTGCAATTTTGCCAGCTTTTGCAAGTTTATCACAAATATTGTAGTATTTGTATTCTTGTTTCTAGACTAGTGATAATCTTAACCTTATTTAAAGAGGCAGGGAGTGGAGAAGAAAGCATCTTGTTTTCATGCTTGCATGGAAAAACTTGACAATCTGATCTGAGTTCATCCTGTATTCTCAAAAACCAGAAGGCATCTTTTTTTAAAGAAGCTTTTTATTTAATGTAATGTTCTTTTCAAGCCAATTTCATGGGGTTTTTTGAGGGCTGACTCTTTTTTTTTTTTTTTTTTTCCCTCTCAATGCTTTGGTTTGGCAATAGTGACATGGTTTATGGGAAAAACCCTCAGATCAAATTCCCAGCTGACAGGAGTGAGGCAGAATTGCCACCATTAATGATATGATGTCCATCATAAGTTTTCACAAGGTGTCCACCCGCAGTCTAAAAGCACCTCTGACCATTGAGGACAGCCTAAACGAAAACACTATAGTGATTTCTCTTTGTGACCTTTGTCAAGTCATAGTCCAGACTTCTCAAAATGCAGCCTAAAATTATGTCTTGGAATCCAGCACTTTTGATGAGATACTGAACTTGAGAACCTTTGGTTTTTCTGTA
Source organism: Apteryx mantelli (assembly GCF_036417845.1). Lineage (NCBI taxonomy): Eukaryota > Metazoa > Chordata > Aves > Apterygiformes > Apterygidae > Apteryx > Apteryx mantelli. The sequence goes on from NC_089984.1 coordinate 39,959,287, forward strand.
ATTCAAATTTCAGTGTTCTTGAACAAAGGATAAAATTTTTGAATGCCTGAGGGGCATATTTGTATGTCAGTGCCACAGTTTAGAGCAGTATGGGTCACGGGAAGCAGGAGTGAAAGAATATGCCTGCTACGCCTGCCAGCACCATGGAGCTATGTAACTTCATGTAACTGTAGTGTCACAACAATAACTTTGTTATAACTGTGTCATGAAATGCTTAGCATTTCCCAACTTGGTCTAGCCTAAAAAATGACAATTATTTAGTTTTTTTTAGGGTCTCTTCCTCCCCTAAGGTTACAACCTGACTAACTGCTCACAAATAGCTTGGTAAATGTTGTTTTAGTGGAGACATATATATGTTAAGGAGGAAAAAGTAGGGATATAGCAGAGGAAGACACCTGAAAAAGAAGTTACTAAGCTGAAGGACTGGGTCTGAGTGAACTGCCTCTTTGGCTGTTACTGCCCTTGGACAAAATTGTGCAATTTTTCCACTCCCAGACCAGACTTTTGGCAGCATCTCTCCTGTAATGGGTATGAACGTGATTCTTCTCTCTTTGACTGCTGCGATAGAATCCCTCACCCAAATGCAAAATACTGGTTTTCTCTAAAGTACACCCAAAAATGCAATCCCCCCAATATAAACCACCGCAACCCGTTCTGGCCGTTCTTTGAGGCTAACTGTTCCTGCGAACTAGGGAAGGGCCCAGACTGCAGCTGGGCAGTCCTGCAGGATAGCTTTTGCCGTTCAGTCCCTCTCATCAGCCTGCTCACTGCTCCTGTCCAGCCCAGCCCTCCCGAGAAGTCTTCTGCAGCACTTTCTTTTGTGGCTCTATGGTCTCTCGGGCCCCAGCCTCAGTTAGACAGCATGTAACTTCAGGCTGCCCCTGGCCTGTAATTGTCTTCCAAGCCTCGCTGGGAGCTTGCTTGTCTCTTGGCTTTGTATTGCTTTTCTGCTCGCTTCCTCTCCCCTCCCCCGAGCCTTCTACGAAGGCAGATCAAGGCATTCCTCCAGGAGAGTCGGATAATCAAGCACACCTTCGCACTGTGTTCCTGTGGTTATTGCATATCAGGTTTCCTATGTTTGAATAGCAAGTCTGTACCCACCACAGAGGGCACAGGGAAGAAGGTGAAAATGTTTTTGCGAAAAACGTAGTTTGACGTTGTTTAGCAGTAGGTGTAAGAACAAAAGGCTTCTGGTGCAACAAGAGACTAATGAGTGATCAGGGAGAGGCGTGTTATTTGAGCAAATTAACCAATTAATTTCAAAAATGCTAAATTCAGTTTTGTTAGCAGGAACATAGCTAAGATTTGTGCCAAACTGAAGCGCTGATTGCAAAGAAAATCAAAATTTATTTTAATGAATCTTAAATGAATTTTAATGAATCTTTAAGGAAATCCAGGGTCTCCCTCCTCCCCAGGGCTGCTGTACCTGCAGAAGCTATTTGTGAAATGGTTTCCAGGTGATAAAAGAGTTTAATTCCCCCCAAAATGAGAGGGTGGCTGAATGCCTGTACCTGTGTCAGAAATCACAATAACTTTTTCCATCCGTGCTTTCCCTCTTCTTGGAGGCAGGATATAAGTGAGGTGTTCTCCCCAGAAACTTTAACTTTGCACTTGATCTTAATCCTTGCTGTCAGAGTGGATGCTACTGGCTCCCAGTACTGGAACTAAATGAATTCTCCATAGCACGCAGTTCTGTGTGTGAAGTTTACCCCTTGATAAACCACCCCTTGATGCCCCCTTGCACCCGAATGATGTTGATGTTCTACATGTTTTTCAGCCTTTTTTGCCACTACAGTATTTGATTTACAGTCTCTGGGGGGTCATTTGGTATATTCTTCTATTTCCTGTACAGATATCTGAACTGTTAAAAGCAGCAATGAGCACAACTAGCGAAAATCCTTAGCCTCTGTCTTCAGATATGTGTCATGAATGTGAGTGTTCTCTAGTAACACAGAGTTTATTTGAACAAAAATCTGTTCCCTTCTTTTGTTCAAAAAAAAATTGAACAGGGGCTAGAAAGAGAAACCATTTAAGAGTCAAAAAAAAGATGTTATGAGTACCTTTTTCCAACAGAGGTTCAGCTTTCAGTTCATATTTTGAGAGGTCTAAGTGCTATCTTTGCTGGACTGAGTTCTGAAGAAATGTTACTTTTGTCACCCAGACAGGATTAGCTGGCACCACAGTTGAATGACCAGAGTCTGCCTTGCCCATGGAGTGAGCTGGGAAACTTTAGCTTGGCTAAATGAAATCTCTGTAGCTTCAGTATTTTATCTGAAATACCTAGACTGGGCTTTTGGTAAGCAATGAACCTATCAAATCTTTTGCTGTGGGATACATATTATAAACATTTAGTCTATAGTTATTGTATGACATGTCATAAACATGATAATAATCTCTCTGGGTAGAGTCTAAACAATTAATTCCTTGGATGCTGGCAACTTGTGTATGCACTTTGGCTTCAGAGCAGCATATCTCAATGCAAAGACATAATTACCTATGAAGCCATTCTTTAGTGCTGTAACAAAACTATAGCAAACCAAAAAGATAAGGGCACGAGTTAAGGCTATTCCATTTTCTTCTAGCCAAAGCAGTGTGACTTTAGGAGGTGGGAATTAACACAAGAATTAAAGCGGAATAACAAGTTTTGCTTTAGGTTTACATCTGTAAACAAATGAGGTTTCAGTAGAAGTTGTCAAAACTTTTCCTGCATCCTGAAACTTTTTAAAATTAAAGATGGGCCAGACAGCATCAATTAAGCAAAGATCTGCTTAGGTTTTTTAATAGTTGTTAGGAGACATTTGTGTATTTTTTTTTAAGTGTTGCAATTTTATAATTTAATTCGTACAAGTCTCTCGCCGTGTACAGCAGATGGAGTTGTGAAAACTCTAAGCAGCTATCAGGTTGTCATGACTCAAAAACTCCTGGAAGAAATTCCATAACAAAAAAGGAGGAGAAAAGAATAAAAACCACGTGTCAGTCTTGCTGGCATACAGCATGTGTGAGCGAGCCACGCAGGCTGAGTGTTTGTGTGCACAGGCTTAAGCTTGCTGCGCGTTTGGGGTAGTTTGCCTAGTGATCGATGGGGTCCTTTTCTTTCAAGCATGCTGTAAATGTTCAGAAATGCAGAGGCGTGCCACAGTCCCGCGGCCCCACATTCCTCCGACCCCAGGCAGGATCAGATGCCTCTGGAGCAATTGCATGTTTGGTAGATATGGCCTTTCCTTGGGGAGCCTCATGGGAGGAGCCTCCGACAGACGGCTCCAGTTTTATAGTCATTGGCCTTTGTGCGCTTCAACTTTCAAACAGCCTCCCATTCAGAGGGGAAGCGCTCTGGAAATGCAGCACCAAACTCCCGTTTCTGGAATGTTGCTCAGGCTGCGCAGGAGAAAAGTTTGCTTTCAGTGGATTCATCAGTGAGCGCAGTTAGGGGAAGTGTCGCTTTCGGGGACTTGTGAAGCCTGGCCTGAAATGGTGGAACTTGAGGAATTGCTGCCGTACAGGAATCCGTGTTAAATTGGGGGCCTGTTTCGGGCTGTTTTGTTTGAGCTGAGGATGATTCAGAATATCAAAGCTGGTGGTTACTTCTTGATCTTGGTAAGTAGGCACTTCTGAATGAAAAGTTGGCCAAGTAAACAACTTAATAAAATCCAATGTACAATTATGAACTGTATTTAAAACAGCTTTTAGAAATAAAAGTTAGCTGTTGTTTCTGACCACTTTTCTCTCTCTCAAAAATTACAGCGCTTTTTTTTTTTTTTGCTTTCTTCCTGTCATCCGTTGAGCAATTCTTTTCAAAATAACATTTCTACAGAGTAAAACACTGTCTTTTTCATGCAGCTCTTTATTGAGCTCTCTAAGAATCTTGAATATGATGGGATTAACTATCATTATCTCCAAGTAGCTGAAAAGACTTTTTGGTTTTGTGGATCCTGCCATAGACTGTGATCGGATTTCTGTTGAACCGGCGTGTCAGCATGGGCTGCGACTTGGGGGTTAGTTTGATTGCACTAGGAAACTTCTGGTTCAGGTTTACTAGCTGGGATTTGGATACTTTTCAAATCTATAGCAGTGACATCACAGCATGGCTGAGAGGACTTCAGAGGTTCTAAAAGCTGCGTGGTAGTGACATCATGTGCTTTTTGTAAGGGTTGACAGGTAGGAAGCAAATACGCTTATTCCTCCTGTGCAGGGGTGATTTATACTTTCTACCATTTTATTTGGCTTTCTGCTGTCGCTCTTTTAGTTTATAAAGGAAATAATACTGCAGTGTACATTTCAGTCCACTTACTTTAGTCTTTTATTCTAAAATCACATATTTATGTGTTTTTATATATTACATAAATATATTTCATAAATATATATATTTATGTAATAACTCACCTTAAGTTTTAGATTTTAATGTGCTCACAGTAATGTAGGCTACCCAGGCAAAAAAAAAAAAATCTGTTTTATAGCTATGATTAATCACATTGGAAAAAGTTGGATATGTGTGTTAAAAAAAAAAAATTAAGGGACTTCTAAAATGGTCTATGCACAGCAAGAAGGGATGGGTGAGAGAGGAAGTCCCAGCCCTCAGGTAATCTGTGACTAAACATCATCCCCTGCCAGGATAACTTCTCTATCTTGTCAGGATTTCCACAAGCATTGCCAGAAAAATATCACTTCTGAGAATTACTCCCCATCATCACGCGTCTGCCGTGGCTGACCCAGTGATGCCATTATCATCCAGCTCTGTGGGGTAATTCGGAATTGCCTGCAGGGATTGCCAGCTGCTGCGCAGCTGGATTTTTGGGGTTGCTTTCAGCAGGTGAGGTATTGCCCTAAGAAAGTCTTTTAAAAGATGCTTTCATTCCTCTAGAAGGCAGTTTCTGCATCTGTTTTCCTTTCGTACTTTATTAACGCGGAAATTTGCACTAAGAGAAGGGACTGCCTTGTGCCTTGAAGCATAGCCTTGTATTTGGAGCAGGGCAGGCCTGCATTCCAGCATGGATTGCAGGAAACCTCGTGTCGCAGGCAGGCAGGCTGGAGCCTTTGCCACCTGCGCTTTGGGAGGCGCAGATTGTGCTCCTTGCTCAGCCAGGATGATGCTAATTCTCTTCACTGGGGACAGGTATGAATCAGGATAGTTCCAGTGGGCCTACACAAAATGCAGAGGGCTCAGGTGCTGCTTAAGCTGCAGTGGGTTGAGTTGACTCTTCCTGGGCTTTCCAAGCGCAATCCCATAACATCCAGACCCCTTCTGCTGATTGGACTTGTTTCCTGATTCTGGCTCAGAAAAAGAGCCTGTAAATCCATGTCACTGGAATACCTCCCTCAGGAGCCAGTTCTGATATCTTGGTGATAATGCCTGTTTTTATAATTGTAGAAATGTTGCTGTACTGTACACTTAACTTATGTGGCCCACATATGACAGTGATCTTGTTTAATTAACACATGCCAGTTTGTCTCTTGGATACCTTCATTACTCTGTTTGTACAGCATCCACCACAGTGGGACTCAGTCAGGCTCAGGCATTTAGAAGGTACTGCAGTTAAAATGCTAAGTGCTGATGTGAGGCATTTAAAGCATAGTTTCTCCCTCAGAGTACAGAAGAAATTTGATATATTTTTTTTCAAAATTACATGTTTGGAAGCGTAAGTAAACTTTGGGTTTACAAAAGGCAGTGTATTTTCTAAAACTTGAGAACTTTTGACTGGGGGTGTGTTGTATTTTGCTTTTAAATTAATCCTCTGTTATATCCTATCTAGCAACCAGCAAAAGTAACTAAGGACACCATAATTATTGCTACATCTATGTGTTTTTAAAGCTATTTCTGGTGTATGTACTTATGCTGTAGTGACATCATTTGGTTGTATGGATGTCCCCTTAGTTAACTAGGAAATAAAACGGGGCTTTACATTTTGGGATTTTGTACAAGAGACTGGATCTTAGCCTCTGACTTTTTTTCATAAAATGGTTAATACTAAAATGGATCTTATATTACCTCCAAAGAAGCACTATAGAAAAAAAGAGCATTTTTAACCTATGCTGGTTGCTAATTCAGCACTTCTGAGCTGTTTTCTGTGCAAGAGTAGTTTTTGCTTCTGATACTAGTAATGTTGATTTTTAAGCTGAGAAATAGCTTATCTCCTACTCTGAGAAATCAATGGGTATCCCACTAATCTTGCAAATACTTTTAAAGAACAGAAATACCTGAGGTGTGTGGAGTTACTATAGCACTTTATTGTTGGATTTTCTACACATGAAGTTTGTTTCAGTGTATGTAGCTAATGTATGAGATAAACTGCAAAATAAGAGGAGGAAAAATGTTACGAAGGAAATGTTTAGTAAAACGGAAGAAATTTTACGAAGTACAATCTGGTCATGTATTTAAACTAATTTAGATGCCACTACTTTCCCTTGCAAACAGTGTAAAAATGAAGAACCTCTCTCAGATACAGTAAATCCTCTCAAGATTTTTCTGCAGTGAATTGATATTTTTCCTCATGCATGTGTATACTAAGGCTAAAAAGATTAACTGTTTGGCCCAAGTTACTGCAAAGCCAACTGTTTGGCCCAAGTTATTGCAAAGCCAAGTATGAAATCTAGAGGATTTTGTGTCTTGGCCTTGCTCTACCCAATAAGCAACGTCTTGTTTCTTGAAGAAAATGAAATAGTGGGCTAAGAGAATGGTCAGACCTCAGTCCTGCCTTGGAGTGGTTGATGCTGTTTTCCAGAGATTTCCAGAGTAAATGCAGGATCTGTAATAATATGGTTATCTCATGAGGAACAACCAAGTGTTTGGACTGGGAGATAGTAGGGCTTGAAACACTTATTGGTTTCCCTTGGAGTAAACTCAAACCTGTGGTTGTTAACAATTCAGTGGAAGACACGTTCAGGCCTCCTGATTGGAAAAATGTGGATAGGGAGAAAATGCCAAGACCTGTAGCTGCTTTCTGTCTCCAGCATCAATGCCAAAACACTTTGAAAGTTTAGTATGAGTTAGGGTAAGATTTGCTTACATCTTGTCAGAGTTAGTAGAAGAGCAACAAATGGATCCACCACAGCATCTAGCCCTAGTTTTGTATGCAAAATTAGAGCCTAGGAATTGAACCATCCCTGCTTGCCTCTGTGTCCACTACATGTGAATCTATGCTCTTTTACATATCTAAAAAAATACTCTTCCTGCCTTGTTTCAAAAGCTTCCTGCCTCAATCGAGTTCAGACCCCATGTGTTTAAACAGAAATCCTGTAGGTTTATGCAATTATTTCTCATTCATTCTTTGATATTTAATGCACATGAGTAAAAGTTAAAACTTTGTCTGAATCCTGCTATTTGCATACCTGTCGCCTTTACAATGATTTGAAAAATTTCTTTTCAAGGGTATTAAGTAGAGGCCGTAAGCTGAAATTATGAAACACAAGAGACTAAGGACACTTGATGATCAGAATCTTTCACTTGTGACACTGATAACAGACTGAACCCTTTGGTCTTTTGGCTGAATTTAGTGTGCTAGCTGCAGCTGTTAGTAAGCAACTGTTTGTTAAACTGTGAAGTATTTTTCCTTTGAAAAATATTTCAATCATGCCTGTCATAAGTAGAATTTGGAAGTAATTTTAAGTAGATCTTCTTCCAGACTTGAGCCAGAATTTGGGCAGTGGAATGGAAAAAGCTCACAGCGTTTTTGTAGAGCTTGGTTCTTTCAATAAATTGGCCTAAAAGGTCAGTTGCTGCAAAGGACTCATTGCAGTGACTTTGTAGCAGACGCCTGCAAGGTGAAGGCAGTTGTGATGCACAGGAATTTCAGTGGTGGAACTAGTCTGAGCAGTTCTTGGATAGCTTTATTGTTTGTCCTGTGCTGAGCAGGGCAGCTTGACAATGAACTGCTTCACCATCACCTTCCCAAATTGAGAATGAGTTTCAAGTTACATTGTCCATAAACTGTATGAAAATTAGTGGCTCAGAGTTTGTTGTACAGCAAATGTGAGTGGGCTGAGAGAGCAGAGATGTTTATAATACAAGTATATGCAACTCTTAGCAATGAGTCAAAAAAGGTCCTTTTATACTAATAAACTAGAAGATTTTAGAACTTGTAAGTGTCTTAGCTCAGTGCTTCCTAAAACAAGGTGAGCCCTGAGGTGTTAATCAATGAACATGTGGACACTTGATTGTTTACTGTTGTAATTAGATAAAAGTAATATTGTAAGTTTCAAAAATAATCAAATGTTCTAGGCTGTCATCTGAGAGCTGCACTTGGTGCAAAGACTTAGCTCTGCTTGTATTTGTATAACTGCGGAGAAAACGCCACTTAAATTGTCAGGGCTGCCATAAACTAACTGGACTGAGTGCAGGGTGATGCTGTGATGAAACAGGAATTGAAAAGCAGAAACACTAGCTTAGCGTATGTAATTAAAAAAATTAATGTATGTAATGTAATTAATGTGTGTAATAAAAAAAGCAGAAAATAAGCTTGACAATTTTTTTTTCACGAGTGTTATTTTACACAGCTCTCAGATAAAATAAGTGAAATGTGAGTAAATTCTGATGGTGGTGTTTAGTCATTGCCAGAATAACATCAACATTATTATAATGCAGATTAACTCCTTATGTTCTTTGAACCGAAATAAAACTATAGTACTGAATTATACATGACAGCTGGATCTGAGGTTAGGCAAGAAAGTAGCCTTCTAGTGTTAAAAAGATAGCTGAGTTCCATGGTTTAGGGATTTTTAAGCTGCAGTTCCAAGTACTGTGGCAGTTTTCTACTAACTGTGTTAAGTTTATACACCTCTGCTCACATCCATCTGTGTACAGTGATTATATTCACTTGGTGGTACTGGGAACAACTCATGGAGTTGTTCAACAACTGAATGGACTTCAGAAAAGTGGTACTTAAAAACTGAGCCACCTGGGTGAACTCAGGGATGTGAAATTGGGACACCCAGTTAAGGGTAACCTTTTATGTATTCTAGAAGGCCAAGGATTTCAGTAAGCTCTGGAGGAAACTGATAGTTCTAGGGCCTTGGTCACTGGGTGGCCACCTAGGAACAAGAGCAATGTCTTCAGGTTGTTCACATGATTAAGTGTCTTTGTTTAAAAGAAACGAACGAAAAACCCTTCTTCAGCAGTGCTCCTTTCCTTGCTGATTCAAGGATATGTTTCCAAATAGTTGTCTTTTAGCTACTCACAGGCTGCATGCTGCTTTCCCTGGGTATGGAACAAGCTTGGGAGTCTCCCTGTATGCGCTCCTTGAAATGCCCCAGAAGCTTTTTGACTGACTCTGTGGACCACTGATGAGCATCCCCTTGCTAGGTGAAAGCCAGAACTGAGCTCCTTGTGTGTTCTTATGTGCTTTTTGTGTGTAAGGAAATCTTGCTATTTCTCTTGTTCAAGCAGTAGCTTGTTTTCTCACTTTCCTTTTAACAACTGAATCAGAACTAGGTTAATTTGCTGTTGGATTGTAGTATCTCATTGCTTCTGTAGTTGTTACACAGTGACGTCAGTCCTGTGGGAACAATCAAGATGTACACAAAAGCAACTTATATTTAAAAAAAAAAAAAAAAACCTACTTCCTTCACTTTCACTAACACATAAGTTAGCATACAGATGCTAAACAGCAGGTGTTTCTAACAGTCAGGTGACAATAATTCTGCAATATTTCAGACCTCTAAGGCTCCCATTTCCCCTGTCTTTTTTCTCCGCAGGCCTCCTGGGCCAGGTGATGATATACTGTTGGCTTCTCCCCTTGATACTTCCAAGCAACTGTTAGCTGTTTCTACGACTTGTGGAAATGTTGACCCTCTGGATGCTGCTGAGCTGACTGCAGCAAGGTATTGTAAAATACAGCTGAAGTGCTGGGAAGCAGCTGCCTACAGCTTTCTCATGTTGGTGGGTGGGTGAGAGGACTACAAAGGTTGATGCTGGCTAAGAAATTAGTACAGCTTTTCTTGGACAGAGATACATCTGGTATGGCTGGTCACTGATGGGCTTGCTGAGTCTGTTTGTAGTCAGTGGAGCATCTGTGTAACCTCTTATCAGGATTTAAATATTCTCTCTCAGTCAAAACCTTCAAAGGAAGATGTCATTTACCTTTCCCTGAGCCTGAATCATTTGGGACCATACAAGGTTGTGCCGCATGACATGGAGGTGCAATATGTGCCTTATTTTTATTTTTTTTAGGTGCTTATACTTTTTTTGGTCTGTACAAGGTAACTGATCCTTCAGGCATTTTCTTGTTAATCTTTAGTTTTGAGAAGTTCCTTCACAGCATGATGGTGATTATAAAGCAGGTCAAGTATCTCATTTCTGTTGGACACTGAGCTTTTTGTCTGCTTTTCTTTGCACTGAGTAGGTAAATTGTTGCTTTACTTGTGTTGGTGGCAGCTGGGTTGTCATGATCTTTGGACATATGAGTTTGTCTTAATTGCCAACAGCAGAGGAGGTCTTTCAGGGTGTTTACCCTTCAGTCATTGTAAATTCAGTGGAGTGTAAACTTGCACAATATATTTAAGCTGGCATTAAATTGGTTAGCTGAATACCAGCAATAGACTACCAAAGGTGCAAAGAAGCTTGTGCAAGTTGCAAAATCTACCTTGAAAGGTGGGTAACTTTGATGTTTAATCTATGCTGGTTTTCCACCAGTCCCCAAACTAGTGCATCTATGATAAACAAACCTTTTCCTACAACCAGGACGAAATAAGATGGTCTAAAGGAGCTTACGATGGGAAGCTAATGATGTGGATTTCTTCCAGTTATATATATTGTAAGTTTTTAAAGAAATAGACACATTTCTTTATTTTTAACAAATGTAATGGGGTTACTGTTTTTTGTGGAGTTTGTTTTTTCTTACTGATAGTCTACCATAGTGGCAAGCAGGTTAGAAAAGAGTGAGCAATAAATGAGTTGAAGCTATGAGCTTCTTTCTAAATGTAGCAGAACTAAAAAAAAAAAATTAATACCAGCAGTACCAGCAAGATCTATATATGGTCTCTTGAATACAGTCTGAATTAGAAGACTGTATTGCCCTTGAAGTGGTAGTTTGCTGTTTGTAGAGAAACAGGCACGCAGGCTGTCTATGATTAGATGTCATTTTAGGAAACCTTTAGGAAGAACAACCTTAATCTAAGTTTATTGCTTCTTGTAAACCTCATGAATTCACACTGATCACATTCTTATTTGGATCTTGAATTTAAGGTTAATTATATTAAACCTTTTGTTTTGCTCTACTTGATAAGATTCTGTCTTTAAAATGGATTTACTGTCTTTTCAAAAGTTAGTCTCAGGATTCCTTTCTTCATGTGAGTTGCATACATTGAGAGTACTAATGCCGAGTTGTAATTAGTCCATATAGGGTAGCTGAGCCCAGCAGGCAGATTGTGCAGCAGCCAGAGAATCTGGGTCTTGTTTCCATATTCTGTCCTTGCTGAAAGTGCAAAGATTTCTGCAACAATCCAGCGCTTAGAAGTTGCAAGCCAGGGATATTCTGCTTGGAAATAGGTAGCCTTCCAATTTCTGAAATGGAAGGTGAGAAGTAAATATAGAGTGATCAGCTGGAGTGAATCTGGCTGCAGGTAGTTCTCATGTTGTTTTTAGATTAAAAAAAAAAAAAAGCTGAACATATTCATTTGTGTCAATGTTGTTTGTTTTTTGTATTCCTTTATTTTGTATCATTGTTCAGCTTTAGACATAAAACCTGTGTGTTCTCTTTGGACCTGTCTTCCTTGTCCAGGCTGTTGTTACTTTCCAACTTCTCTGTTAGGAAGCAGAATGTGCACCTTGCCTGGGCATTTGCAGGTGTCCTGGCAATGGAAACACAGTAGCTCCAGTGTGTGTCAGAAGTGTGGTTAATCTCAACGCAGTAAACTCCTGCCTGAAATAGGCATGATGCAACTCCCTGCTTTCTTTGTGGTTTGTTCTGATCTAACCTGATAACAACATGATGTTAATGGCAAATGAAAGTAGTACTCTTAAAATTGATGGGATTGTGCTCATTTAAATGAGGTTCAGTAATAGCAGGACTGGGCTCTTCTTGCCCAAGGGAAGAGGTTCAATGATGGTTGTTGTTCATGTCATTGTCTTATCCCCCATCTCCTTTTTACCTGTTCTGTGACATGGAGCAGATACTTGCCTATATAGGTAAGACAGTCATATTACAGCCACTGTTTTTTGGCTTTTTATATAGAAATATTGCACCACCACTTTTCAATATAACTGCAGAAAAATTCTCTAATGCACAGACATATAATGTCTCAGTGTCAATGCTTCCTTGTTATACCTGTGTGTTATACTATTGAAATCTTAGCAGGTTTTAGATAGCATGATGTTATTCCAGTCTATCTGCAATAAAATACAACTGTAAAGTGTCATTTTGCAACATTTTTAGTTATTGACTAATAGTTCTTTTTGCTTCCACATGAGTATTTCCCCATCGGGGTGTCATATAATGCAGATGATGTGCACTTTGACAGGGAAAAATAATGATGTATATAAGGCAGGGGTCAGTTTGTGCTAAGTATCTTCCAGATGGCAGTGCATAATAAGAGATCAGATTCTGTTCCTCCATCTGTCCAGTCAAGAAACTGTATCTTTGTTTTGCTTCTTGAGGATGACTGTCTGCATCTTTTCCCCTGCTGATAACACATTGATCAGAAACAACACAGCATCATCTGTTCAATAAGTAGATTTTATTTATCAAATCTGTGGAATAGTGCCCTGAAAAAAGCTAGATAAAAAGTTCACTGACTGTTCTGCCAAGCATTTTTGTTTTAGCAGTGAAACTGAAAGGCCAAGTTCACTCTGATTTGCCACTACACATTGCGCCAGAAGAAATTTTGGCTAGACGCATCTTTCTCCTTATGCTGCAGGTGCAGAGCTTTGTAGCAGGGCTTCTATTGCATATAAGAAATGTCTGGATTGGAAAGGCCAAACGATCGGATAAATGCCCACATTGTGTAGCCCACAGCTTATCTGGGGGTCCATACTTTCTGAGCAGTGTCTGTGTGTTTGGTTGTGATTAGCCCTATAATATTTCTGCCTGTCTTGTGGGTAGAAAAGCAGCAGGAAAAAATGTCTGCTTGGAGAGCACTTGGTGAATGACTTGTCCTTGGGGGCAGTCCATAAGTAACAGGCAGCATGACCCAATCTTGTCCCTTTCACATGCTAAGGAAAGCTTCTGCTCTTATATTTAGTCTCAAGCAAAAGATGCAGAGCTGCAGCACAGCTTTTAGTCTAGACCGGTGTCTGCAGCTGAGTTGGCAGGACAAGATTGGGTACAAATGTAAGTATTAAGACGTTAAGGTGCTGACAGAGCTCAGTTGTGGATTCCAGGAAATGAAAGTTATTCTAAACCTGACTGGATTAGAGCCTTGTAAAACATTATATTCCTGTGCATCGGTCTCTTTCCCAGCTCCTGTTGTGAAGATGGTGCATTAAGCAATCGTGTCGGAGTCTGTAGAGGTGATGTCAGATCTACTACAAGCAGCGCTGCTCTGTCCGAAGATGGACCTTTCCCTGTCATATAGTTCACATCAGGAAATTGTTGATGCTCAGAGTGTGCTCCTTAGTGTTAGCAATACAGGCAGGCAGGAATACCTAGGGCCATCTATGCATACAGAAGGACAGAAAATGACTTTTGAGAATTACTTAAAAAATACACAGAGACACAACTTGAAGAATGTTTATTTTCTCATCAGCTCAACTCAGTAGGATAAAGACTGGCCAAAATGTAGTTTACTGTGCACTGAGAAGATTTGGCCCCATTGTTAGTATCCTTGCTACAACCATTTGAGTATTACCAGTTGGAAAGTAAGTTTAATGGCAAATCTTGTTTTAGAGCTGTAGAGAAGCAGAGGGCTTAACATAGATGTTTCAGGTCTGAGCTGGTACAAGTACCACATGTACCTGAGGATGATATGGAGCTAGGCTGGAGGATGGGTACAGAGACTCTATTTTGGACAGGGACATCTGTGCTGTGCTACCCTGGCAGGTTTGCCTCAATTTGTGCAGTCAGTTCCTTTTTCTGAACTGCTCTGCTTTTGCCTAGTGCTTTGTAAGCTTATTATGCCTACAGCGGGCAGCACCCATCTGCAGATCATGTGTTGTGGTGATGTCCAATAACCTGTACCACACTGCTGTTGCAATTCTAAGCATACTGAATAATGCCAAAATTATTGGGTGATGATACTAGACCTGGATCTGGTTTGCTTGTCTTGCAGCCTGCTCTCTGTGGCCTTGCTTGACTCTCCTCAGTACTGTGGTTCTTCCATGCCTTCTCAGAGCTATGGCAGTGGGGAAAAGGACTTGAGACTGTCTGTAGGTGTGCTGTCTTTCCCAGCTTTTTCTCCCTCAGTTTGTGACAGTCCTTCCTTTCCACAGGACAGAGGTAGAGCTGCCAGGCATGAGGGGTCAGTGGTCCCTGCCTTGGGGTCTTTTGCCTTGGGGAAAGGAAGACTCATTCTGTGCAGGCTTCTGCAGGACTAAGCCCCATAGGTGCTTGGGGGCAAGTCCCAACCTACCTTCCCCCAGGAAGATTTTGCTAGCTGGGAAGGTGGGATGGGAGAGGTAGTCCTGCTCAGCCTCCTTCTAACTTCCTGACTAGGTGATGTAGTAGCATCATGGTATTTGGTGGCTTCTTGGCATTTGTGTTGGTGCCAGATGTCAGAGAAGATCCAAATAACAATTTCTGTCTCCACTTTGTTCCATTTACAAGCCCACTTGCACAACCAAGCCAGCTGACACTTGACATGTATTGTCATTATGGGGATTTGTTATTTGGCGTTTATATGAAGCTTTGAATGATGAAAGGAGATTACTTCTGTGTTTTTTTAATACACATAGATGATATAGCTCATAAAAGCAAATCAAATGTTTTATAAATGCTAAGAAGCAGAGCTCTTCTAACAATGTCTGTATTTTGATAGCTGGCTTTGCTTTGCAGAGTGCTAGGAATGACATTAGTCAAAGTACATCTCTGTGAAAATGTTTCCCTTTTATGTGGAAAGACTTCAAGCAGAAGGCTGCTATTGGGGAAGCTGAAGGAAAGCAAATGAGCAGTGGGGTGTGTGTGTGTGTGAAGGGTGTAGATGAGAGCGGAACAGGTGCTACTGTAAGCAATTAACTGAGGCGTTTTTATAGAGTGTGTTTAACGTGAAGTCCGTAATTTTATGTACATTTGGTGTTCTTGCTTGACTGAGCCCTCTTGTGAATTGTTTGGGTTTTGAGCTTCTCTGTTTACTCTCCAAACAGATGTTCAGCATTCGCTTATTTTTAGCAGTTTACTTTTTGCTTTAAAATCTTACTTTCTCCAATCTTCATGTGACCCTATATAGTCACATTGCCTTTGTATATATTTGATGCTATTACTATATTAGGCCAAAGACGTTTTTAGCAAAGGGAAAAGTCCTTTGCATGAAAAAGGAAACAGCTTGCTGCTTTTATTACTGATGTGATTGAAAATGCTGGGAAGTCTATAGCTGTGTCAGATCACTTTGGGCAAATTGGGGAAAAGAGAAGAAAGAGGGTTGGTAGGGAAGGAAGGAAAGAAGAGAAAAGTGCTAATTGGCTAATTTCTTAGAAGAAATTACTTAAGAGCTAGCCCATATGGTCACATAATAACTTTATGAATGTGAGCTAATTAAGGAAGATCACTTTCAGAAATAGCTTTCATGATTTTAGTAAGTTACTGGATTAACACTTTAGGGAATAAATGTTCTCTTCCTCATGTATACCCTAACTAAAGTTAGGGATGTGAATTATGTATTTGAAGGCCTGTTCTGCATACATGTTTATAAAGTTATTCAACCATAGTTATTGAAGAGAGGAAGGAAATTTTAAAAGGAATGGGCAAAATAGCTGTTTATGCTTAGTTCTGGAAACCTAAAAGAAACTTCTCACCCAAGAACTGGTTTGCCAGTATTTTCTTAAACACTGGAGTCTCAGTCTCTAGAAGCAGGAGCTGGTGTGAGAGGAAGGTGATGCTGGATGTGGCTGTTACTCCAGGACATCTGTGTCCCTCTGGTATGCTGGAGCTGCCATTTGAAGGGATATGCGGCTGCAAAGGACAGGGAGGTGTAGGGTAGGTTCTTGTCATGCATGCCTGAATCTGGGATTAGTCCTGCGGCAGACAGACTAACCTGGCTGTTTTGTCCTAAGGACTCATTCTGTAATTAGGTGAAGAAGAGGTGCTGATTTGCTGTAGGAAGGTTAACCTGTCTGGAGTAACTCTCTTAAATAACCAGACAGTTGTTATCATTTTTCCTTAAAAGCTGAAGTCCCTGGTCTGAGCTGCTTGAGATCTCACTGGTTAGGCTGGATAGGGACCTGTGGGCCCCTTTCAGGATCAGCTGAAGAAAGGAGCATCCCTCTGGGAGAAGCATGAAAGTATAATTCTGCATGATGGCTTTTTTCAGCAAATAGCTTCCATCCACTATCTCCAAGGTGGACTAGGTACAGAAGGAGTCCTGCTTAGCTCATTGCAAAGCTGTTCCATTCTCTATCACACCTCAGCTGTATGAGCAAAAAGGTGAGAGACTTAGACTCACCTAGTGGTGTAGGAGGAGGAAACCTAGTTTCCACATTTCCAGTCACTGTGATGCAGAGTGGAACAACAAGATTGTGAAGGGTGGAGAATGACCCTTTTCATAATACTGTGCAGTCATCAGTAGCTTTTATGGCCCTCTTGGTGAAGAGGGGGATTTGGATCTCCAGACACAGGAGGGAATCAAACCTACTGTTCACTGACTCTTCCTTTGCTTTATGAAAGAGTTTGAAGACACTGGCACTTTTCAACGCTTTAAAAATACTCATTTACTTACGAGTGCTTAGCATTCAAACCGCAAAAAAATAACTATTACGTAGGTTTCTTATGTGCAAGCAACCGTTGACATATTTGTTTAGGTGTGGTAGTCAGTGCTGTTTTGTTTTTATTTGTGTATGACAAGCTAAACTGATTTTTAGGACCATGTGCTTTATCTACATGTTTTTTCAATACATAAAGTTATTGGTTATGTGGTTTATTTTCTGTCATTAGTTTAATGAATGTAGCCAAGAGCAGGAGGAGTATAGTTACCACTGTGTTCAAAGCAATGGAAAATGCAAATGAGTGTTTCGTGGGATGCTTTTTTGGAGGCACAGATGATTTACCTTCTTAAAGAGCGCTAGAAGGCTCAGGAGATCGGAGTGCTTTATTTGTGCTGCTGTCTATTACTGCAGGGAAGTCTGAAGGCTTTTCTTCTAACTTGCGTTTTGCTTAAGACAACAAAAAGTTAATAGACCCAGGGATGTCCGCTGCTGAAGCAGCACATTCTGTTCTGATTTGCCTTGAGAAGAGGGAAAGACAAGACTACTTTCTGTTCCATGTCAGTGATTTTGGCGGATGACTGTTTTCTCATGTATGCTGTTTTTTTGGCTATTCATAATCATCTGGCCTTTCAGTTAAATTTGGACCTTCGCTCCCATCAAGCGCACCTTTTCTCCGGGGACCAGGAGAGGGCACTCCTACCCTTAGTTCTCAACTTTTGTTTGCTATAAAGAAAGTTGGTCCTTCCAAACTGTATTTATGAGCTGTGGAATTCATTAAATGACTTTCAGTTTCTGAGCCTGGTTCTTGTGAGGCTTTGCTGAACAGAGAGACTTTTAGGAATTAACAAATACAGTAGTATTACAGTTCTGTAATTCATGTAACAAGTTCTGGGATTATTGTGCTTTTAAGTTTTACCGCATACTGAGGGCTTTTAAAATAAGAAATTTTAGTCCTGTTTTTTAATTTTTTTTAAAAAGGTAAGTCACTCCAGTAACCAGCAACTTCTCTTGAGTCACAAGGAGACTTAGTTGAATGTTCACTGAAGAGAAGACTGACAGAACTGCAAAGCTGCCATTTGTAATTTGCATTTGCACTATTTTCATATACAGAAAGCACAGAAAACTCTTAAATACTTCTGAGAGTTAATGTTGTGATTTAATAAGTGCTGTTGAAACTTTACAGTAGTACTACTACTATAAATGTAATCTGCAGATATAAATGAAACATGGTTTGTAGGAAGAAGTAATTTGGTGGTGGGATGGGAGGGAGAGACAGTGTTTAGGATTGGGGAGGTGGTGACATGCTCCTTATAGAAGTTTAAATCTAGTCAAAGGTAGCTCATCGTCTAAAGAAGCTCCACTGATGATTCTTGCACGCTTCTTAAACTTACCAGCTTATTATTTCTAATAATTGTTTTGCAGTACTTCCAAGCCTCATAGCTGCAAAGAACCTGATAACCTCCTTACAGTTGTTTCTGAAGATGTACCTTTGGTTGCTGCCCCTGGTGATGTTGTAGAACCAGCTGTTCAAGAAACTGAAGGATTCACAAAGGAAATAAAGAGGTATTGTGCAATTTTGTTTCATGCAGTACACTAATAAATTTCCATGTTTGGACAGCCACGTTTGCTTAAGAATACATAGCTAGTATAAAAGAGGTTGAATAACTTTAATGGGGCATTTTGCCTGAGTTATGTGAATGTTTTGTTGATATATTTTTGAAACCAAGTGCTAGCCTATTGAGACCTTACTCCAGTATATTTACTCCAAAAGACCAGAAGAGGGAGCTTAGACTACACTGGTTATTACTAAGCCAATCTTTCCTATTATTTTTGAACTAGTAGGTTTTTAGTTTTTTCCAAACATTTTCCTTTTATGAAGTTTGATAACTTTATTTTTGTATTTGGGGGAGGGGAGGTTGAAGCAGGTCATGTGCAAGAGGACTGTTCTGCTCATGGTCATTTCTCTTGAGGTACTCCCCATGCTTTCCCACCCCATGCTGGTGACTGGAATTGTGGTTGTCAGTACTGAAGGAAGAAGTTTGGCTTGGTTTGACCGATGGCCTGGGGAATTTTTGCTTGGAAAAAAAATCCAAGCTGAGTCTCTCCATCTCTATACTCAGGATGAGACATGTGCTTGGATATTCATGTCAGAGCTTCAGCTGACGCCTGTCTTGCGGGTGATTAACCAGTAGGCTGTAGTGGCTTGGCAATAAAGGCATGCCCTTATTGTGACATCTATTAATGGAAAAGGTCACAGCATAGATGAGAATATTAAATGGACACTCCCTGGAGAATATCATTCTCCACCCCACAAATACAGGTCAGCAGCTTGTGACAAGTACAATACAAGATAGGAGACATCGTGGGAAATACACCTATTCCACTTAATCTCTGTTTGGAATTGTCCAAAGATCCCGCTGTCAACAGGAGGATACTCTGAATCACAAATGAAAATGTACACAGTAGACACGTTCTGTTGTGAAACAGAATGAATAATTATGAGCAAAACCTATTCCAAAACTATCCACAGTATAATATCTAGGAGAGATATTGGTAAACTATTTGTTCTAAACTTATGATTATTTTGATCAGGAAATGGTGTTCTAACCGCTGGTGTGAGTTACATACTTGTCATAACATAGGTTGGGTAAGGTCTTCTGTATAATGATCCTCCATGATACTATACTGGACCCCCTCTTTTTAACCTATGTAAACTTGGTGGGGAAAAGAAATGCCCAAAGGTTAAGCTGGCATGGTTCTGCAAGTTCTGTAACTCCGGAGAGAATTTTCTGAATGAAAGGCATCCTGATCATTCTCTAAAAGCTGAGTGACATGGTCAGATGAGGTTTGAAGTTCTGTTAAGAAAATATTCATCTTGTTGGCTGTTTCCAGAGAAGCTTCCACAACCTCAGGCTGAATTTAATGTTCCGGGAGAGCTTTAGTACAGTTATAGGTGACTACCATTTAAAAATGCAGAGGTTTATCTAAATTTAAACTACCAAAATACACGGTGATTTTTTCCTTTTCATCACAAGTCCAACATCAAATGAAGAAAGTGGAAATTGTTTTGGAAATCTGTAATCAGGCAGAGCTGCTATGTGCATGTGTTTGCATATTTAAATTAGCTTATGCCTCTGCAGATTTTGTTTGGGTCTAATAATGACATAGCATGTTTAATAATGTAAATATCTAGGCATATATAAAAATCTCTCGGATAAGATGAACAATGGAATAATTAAATAATACTGGTAGAATTGCTTAATGCAGTATCAAAATCTTAGTTTCCAAAATGTACACTGGCAAGCATCGTGATTATGCCTTGAGAATAACATTCTTACCATCTGCAGCCTTCTCTGTTTAAAACTGAACTTGCATGTTTGTTCTTTGTAATGTAAGCAGAGGCTTCCACAGATGTTAATGGAAATTAAGATGCATACTGAGGTGAGAATTAGAGATCTTCTATGGAACGAAAGATAATTCTTGCATCCTCCTGCAAAGTAAATATATTACTGTTCAAATAGCTCGTTGCTGTTATAATCAGCCCCTTATGTAAATATTTCTTGAATCTCATAAAAATATGAGAGCGCCTGTGTGTATCAACTCCAGTCAAATCAGCCATGGAAAACAATAGCATGCAAATTAGGTTGTTTCACTTTATCACATTTATGGCAAATGCATAGAACAGCAAGATGCTAAACTTTTGCAAATGGCTTGCCACTGCACAATTTTCTGCAAAATGGATCATTGAGCCATTTCACTCTTCTGTGATTATGATGGTCACATTATTAACTGTATCACTGGCACTTCATAATTTGTTAAAAAAGCTGAAATACTGCGAATTCTCATTTATGGAACCACTGCAGATAGAACTAGAAAGGCTTTGGAGAGCTAATCCATCCTTCTGTATTACTTATCATAGAAGGAAAAGAGACAAATACAATTCAATCTGTAGTGCAAAAAACAAATGCTATTATTGTGCATTTTCTCCTCACTATGTACAGCTACACCTGTGGTGTTAAATGTCTGGTATGATTGAGAGGTGAGTTCGAATACCTAATGTCAATTTTCTTTCAAAAGCTAAGACAGGTTACAATCCAATTTGTTTGAGAAGCTGGATGGATAGGGAACTTCTGCTGGTATCAGAATCTCTGCACATTAAATACACACCCTACCCAATTCTCCTGAAATAAGCCTGGAACCAATATGAAGCACAGCAACAAATCTTTCTATCCAAAAGCAAAAACTCACAACCATTCTTCCGGAAAGCTCTTCCTTCTGCACTGTTGTTTTCAGAAAAGTAGTTCTATAATACTTCCCCAGGAGGAGGCAAAGCTGTATAACTGGTGTCACACAGAAAATCAGGATAAGCTTTATGACTTCTGGATTGAATTTGTTTGATCATGTGTTGAAAACAAGTTTTCCCCTTTTTTCCACCTTTGGGGAGAGACTTGGTGTAAAAATAAATAAATAAAAATCAATGTATTACCATCATTATTACCAATGCAGATAATCGCAGACCAGGAGTTGTTTTTACTGGTGTAATTGAAACCAGGAAGGGACAAAAAGTGACTGAAAAACACATGGCTTTTCTTCTTGAGTGAATTAGACCCCTTTGAAAGGGGTGAGTCATTCCACTTAGTTGATAAGTGCACCGAGTAAGTAAGAGATGGAAATAAGAGGGATACAAATGCAATGTCAAGGCCTCATTGTTTCCAAAGTTTTTATTTTGATGTGTGTGTGTGTGTGTATGTATGTATGTATGTATGTTTGTGTGTACGTATGTATATGTGTGTGTGTGTACTGTATGAATTGGGTTGAAATAAACCTCTAATGTGCATCCAGACTGCCTGATGCATAAAGGAAATGAATTTTTATAATATCAACAACAGAACAAAGGCATTGAAATGAAGTTGTTTAGGCCATGGAAACTAAAATCCAAGGATATTTCTTGAGGTGTGGTGGCTTATATCCTGAAAAGCATTCACCATCTTCTGAAGCACAAAGTGGAAGAAGAACTGTTGGGATCAAATAGATACCTTCCAGGTAAATCAGCTAGTCTGTAACAAATGGACAGGAACGAACCACAGTCCTGCTCTCCATTCATTTCTTCTTTTCCAGTTTCTTTAAAGAGATTGTGTCTCCTGGTCTTTGGCTGGCAAGGGCTGCAAGTGATGTGTTCAGACTGTCCTCAGCCCCAGGCAGGCGGATGCTTTGTGTTGCTCAGTGTAAATCTCTTCAGCTTATTACTGAGTAATGGCATCAAATCCTAGGATATCTGTTCTGTTTCAAGCCAAAAAGTACTGTAGACTAAGTGCTGTCTCTTGTAGCTGTGCGGGACTATGATATGGGGGGGTTCCCAGATGAGGGGGTGGACCCCACAGGGTCCTGTGCGTGGGACCCATGATGGGGGTGGGCCGGGGGTCCCATGCGTGATGGGCTGCATGCCTGGAGCCCCATGTTGTGTGCTGACCAGAGGACACCTTCTATAAAACAGCAACAATTCAACAGTTTTCAGTAATTGCATTTTTAAGAGGCAAACCATGATGCACTAATGGATGGCTGATAGAAATGTGAAATTTAACCGATTTTCTAAACATATTTTTGTTCAGAGATGATGCTCTTTGGGGTATATTCTGGGTGTATGTTTATGCTCAAAGAGAGCAGTAATTTGTGTGCGCTGTAAAGCTTCTGTCTGTATACGGCAATGGACAAAAGGGTGATCAGGAGCCCTCTGTTTGCTTGTTATCACTGTGTATTTTACAGGTTCCCTCAGGCAATATATGGTAATTTCCTTGCTTCTAAAACAGGTTCAGCAGCATGAAAATGAATATGTCATTATGCTAATTAATCTATCCACAAGGAATTTTAGAATAACATTAATCATCTTGCTTTAACCCAGCAAAACTAAAACTATGGCAGTACAGATTCAAGGCAGAGATTATGCGTCTGGGTTAGTCTGCGGTTTGCTGGTGCTGTGGCTCGTGCTGTGACAGCTCTGAAGGCACCAGAGGAGCCCAGCAGAGCCAGGGGTGGGGGGACTGCTGACTGGGCTTAGGACTTGTGTGGGATCACCTCTTGTTCTAGAGCAAATGACACATGAGTTACAGCATATGAATCATGCCATTGTGTCAGATGTATTTTGTATTTCTCACTAGTCAGTTTTGTTATGCTTAAATATGGCCTGTGCTTTTGGGGCAGGAGGCTCCTTCTATTCTCCACCCCCCCCCCAAAAAAAAAAAAAAAGAAATCAGCTGAAAAATACCAAAAATATTTCAAACCAATTTTCTTCTAACTCTTAACATCAAATTGAAGTTGTAAGTTAATCTTTTCAAATTACTCAAGTCATAACTTTCTCTTACCTTCCATCTTTGGCAGTCACAGCAAAGACTTATACTAGATGAGAATACTGTTTCTGTCTGATTTCTTCATCCTGTATTATCATCATCTAATTCTTCTTCATTTAGGCCTTGACGGCAAGGAACCTTTGGAATCTCCTTTCTGAAATCTCCTTTTGCAATGCGATTCCCTGGAGAATACTGTTTCTTTTGAACTTGTCAGCTGAGGGCAGGTGCTTGAAATTCCCTAAAAATGTCCATCCCCTCCCAGAGTTAGGCAGTTCGTCTTCCTAACAACCTTGGCTCCAGATGTCTTTAGGGATCCTTTATCTATCACGTTTAAATGAGAAGAAGCAGGGAGGCAGGAAAAGATCACACAGTCTACAATGGTTGTTTTTCAACTCCAGTTCACAGAAATGTTAACAGAACTTTGGGGGTTCGGCTTATGGAAAGCGGTCTGCGGAACCATTTTCACCAGTGAAACAAACTCCTTTCTTTGGTGTGGTTACGCTTGTAGTATGTGCTATGCTCTCTCCATGAGAGAGTCTGAAGACTAAGCTTGAAATTTGGAAGTCACTGCTTTAAAGCTTTTTTTTTTTTTTTTTTTTTTTTTTTTTTTTTTTTTTTGGTTCGTGGTCCAGTGAATTTGGGCCTGGTTCATACAGTAACATGATATAAATGAAATCAAAGTTTAAGTGTCTATGCCCCAGCAGGAGGGGAAAGCAAAGGAGCAAATCATAGGCCAAAGGTTGCACAAAATCGTATGGAACAAATAGTTTCCCATGGTGGTTTGGATGCCCTTGAGCCTTAAATTAGGACTTCTCTGTAGATCTGCAAGATAGAAAGACCTCTGTGTTTCTTAGATGAAATCTCTGAACAGTCACCACGGAAAGTTTCCACTCCTGAGGGTGTGTTCAACTCCCTGATATCTATTTTCCCTGTTTGTATGGCTTCTTAATTTAATAAAACCTTTTTGTACATGAAATCTCCTAATGTGCTCAGTTCTCGTATTACCAATCATAATTCGCTGTTGATCTCTGAAAGGCTGTAGCTCCAGTAGCATCCTGAATAGCATTGTTTGCGTGTCTCTCTTGTTATCTTTGCAGTGGGTTCCCAATCCAGGAAATTTCAGTAACTGAGCAGATGTCTTGGTTATTTCATAACTTTTAATGCCATTGATTTCACTTTCAGTTTAGTTTCAGCAGTGACCTTATCAACCGAACAATGATCAATAGTTTAATGGTTTTTTTAGAAACACATTTTAGCCATATTTTTCCCTACAAGTTGCATTGCCTGTTCAGAATGCATCAATGTTAGTCACTCAGATATTTTTTCTTTAAGCTATCGAATGAAAGTATTATGTTAATACATTCAGGTTTCAAATCCTGGGATACTGCGCTTTTTTCATGAACTAACAATGCATCGGTGCAAATAAAGCATTTACGTTGCATTAATCTAGAGAAGTGCATGTTATTTTGTGATACTATTATGTTACATTAAGACCAGGTAGGGCTGTTATGCTGGATGCTGTACAGAGGCACACGAAGTAATTTTTATTTTTCTTGAAGAGCATATTGAAATACATCCCACTGATCTAACAGACTTCCTAATTATTTTACTGCTTGGATATCATTTACACCTCCAAGTCATGAATCAGTATCCCACCATGGCAAGCCTGTAAAAAAAAATGCACATGTGCAAGCAAAAACAAAACAAGCTAACAAAAATACCAAAACAAAATGATGGTTTCAATTTGAAGATCTTTCTTTCTTACTCCAAGGCTGAATTTCTGATTTATCTGTACTGGATGAGATTAAATTAAGGATAACTAGATCTTTCAAAGATGGTGATAAATGTGTCTTTAAATTGCTAATTATAGACTATAATCCTATCTTAACTATACTGTGGACACAAACTGCGTTAAATGCCTATTTGTAAGGCCCTACTGCAACATAGGTTTACAATTTAGGTTAACATTTTACTGGTTTTTGGAAACCAGGTGACAGGTTTGTTGCATTTTTCAAGTAACTTTTCCTTGTTGTCCTTTCAGTCGTAGCACAAGGTCACCTATTAAAGGGGAGAAAGCAACAGATCAGCTTTTCTGCCGTTAATCTGGTTCCCTGACAGCACCAAGAATTACCTCATTTCTTTGACAATTTGTATGGCTCTCTAGGAATTGGCATTTGTTTATATTTTCTCTTTGGAATATCATCTATCAAAATAATAAAGTTTTCTAACTGTCTAAATGAATGTATTCAAATGCAGTACCTTGACTATTCCCTAAAGAAAAAAAAAAATTGAATCAAAACTCTAGAGAGAGAGAGATAGAAGGGGGTAGGGTGGCTTTCTGTGGATAGGTGTGACATTCTGAAGTACTTGGTGACAAGTATTAAGTATTGCCACTGTCCCTGTCCCACAGCACTGCAGTTAATGAGCTGGATCGTGGAATGATCTAGCTGAAAAATAAATGTTAAATTGAAGTTGTCTCAAAAAAATTTCTGCTAGCATAACTCTAGGGGTAAAGTAAGAGTAGGAGTTAACTGGAGAAAGTGAAGAAACAGAACATAGGGTAGCAAATGCCTTGCAGTGTTCAACCTGCAGCCTCAGCAGCTCATTGCTTGGGGAGACCTTTTAAGTAACACTCCTCAAGGCAACTGGAAATCATAAACAAGTGGTCTCCTCATAACTTCAGAGAGGGAGATGAGACTAAGGAGCAAAAAACCGGCTACAGAAGTGGGAGAGACTGGTTTGCAAAATAAACCAACAAGAGGAAAGCCTAGTCGTCCCAGAGCTGAAAAAAATTCACGAGGAATAAAGCAGTGTAAGAATATGTGTAACTGTGCCAAGAGCCGTGTATTTTTGTGCAGCCTATAATGAAGAATGCTTGAATCCTTTAAAAACCTGTAGAACTGCGTACAGTTTTAGAAAAAGACCTTTAGAGTCTTTTAGTGCCCACATGGCTGAAATCAGTCTGCCTGACCTTCTCCATAACACAAAGGATCAGCACTGGTCCTAGGGGACCTTTATTTCTGGGAAGGATTTAGCAGACAGTCGGTGCTTAGACAGCGTGTCAGGAGAGGCCAAGGAAGGTTGATGCTCCTGGAAGGGATTTAGTGTACATGAGTCTCCAGCCTCGGGGTGTCCTAACAAGGTTATCACCATTGCATTTCAAAAGATGACAATACTTTTATGTGCTAATGTGTTCTTAAAAGTACAGTTAGTCTCCCATAGGCACTGGCTGGTCTGCCTTGCAACTGTGTCTACAGTGTTGATTTTTGTGTAGTCTGGTTCTGTTAGTTCCTTAGTAAAGATGTTGGGTTTTCTGTTTTTGGTTTTGTTTTTTTTTTCCTTTTTTTCTTAATCACTCTGTTGTTGAGGATGCCCTAGTCACATGCCCTTTAATATCAGACAGCCTACAAACAAGCGAGTCCTTGGGGTGCAAAACTTCTTCGTAGTCTGCATTCAAGGCTTTGGGTTCTAAAGCCAATACCACCTAAATATTCTTGCGGTTTTTTGGATCCTGTTTAAAAATAATCTGACCTCTGTTAACGTTTTTCTGGCACGCTTTCACACTTTTTTTAATTTATAATCATATAAAACTTTAAAGACATAACTTTTGTTTGTTTCTTTGTTTTTTAGCAATCATATTCCTCAGAGCTTTGGCAGCAGCCTTCAAGATAGCAGAGGAACATCCTTTTTTGTTGTGGGAGGTTGCTGTTTGTGAGGGTTTTTTGTTGGTCTTTGTTTTTTTGCTCTATTCTCTGAGTTTTCTTTATACAGGCCTCATTTCTGTACAGTACCTCAATAATGCGTTACAATTAGGAGGCAGAGCAAGATGTTTGCTCACCCCTTCCCAAGGGGAATAAATGTGTGAGGAAGGGTTTTCTTTCAATAGGCTCTTTGATGTTTCTGTGTGCACGTGTGGTCATGTTTATAACTAGCATAAAAGCATAGCAAGATGTACAGTGAAGCCAAGACTAAAGAAACAGAACATAAATTTTAGCTGATCATAAACTTTATCACGGTCATGTCCAGCACTGCTTTTTTGATAGAAGCCAAAAAATTTCACATCGGGTGCTAGTGACCCAAGTTTGAATCTATATATAAACATGAAATGTAATAAGACCAAATATTTAGGGGCCTGTATATGGTTTTAAACAACTAACCAATAGACATTGATGTTTAATAAAACGTTCATTTGGTATAGACCAAAATTTGGCTCTTACTTGAATGGATGAGGCAGACGGAAAGAAAAAATTATAAATTTTAATGGATGATACTGAAACTTTAAATATTCTTTTCCAGCAGTCAAATCATAAGTTGTTACATGGCTGTTATCTGAACAACTCTAGGCTGAAATGCCTGGGGACTCTTTAAGTCTTTTGAAGCCCCAGTGAGGTTGTGGGGGTGTTATTGTTCTTGTTTTTAAGCTACAACTGTGTTTTTCAGGTCCCAGGCAAGTTCTTACAAATTGTACTTGTGGTGTCAGTACAGTTCTTACATATTAAAAGCCAGCATGAAATTTAGTACTAAACTGGCACTTCTGTTGGCCTGCCCAAAGGATGGACTGGGGCCAAGAACAGAAGGGAGAGCTCCCTTCTTATCAGAGGTATTCCTCACAGGTCATGGGGGCTGCCAGGAAAACCATCCATTGCTGCTGGTGACACTGTGTTTATGCACAGTCTCCAGGTCTGTCAGACTGCCTGTGCTTCTGTTTATGTCCCACGGAGAAATAAAAGGCCGGAGCCAGCTTTGCAAACTTGTTATTGCTTAGCTGTGTTATGCTAGCTTACATGTCCTCTCTCTCTGAAGTGCAATAAGTGAAAGAAGTGACACGATACTTTGAGCATCTAGAGTAGTTTAAAGAAATACATGGTTTTAGGTGAATGTAGCAACAAGCAAAATGACAGATTCTCTCCAACACCTCAAACCAGTGCTGGTCCACTGTCAGCTTTATAGTTTAACAGACTTCATGGCCAGATTGTAATTAAATGATTTGTAGTCTGGCTTCTTGCAGAGCACTGGCCAAAGGCGTAGTCTATTTCTTAACACTTGCTGCCCTAAGTCAGCAAACACTTTCAAGTCCAAGGCTACGTTACAGCATATCTTTTTTTGAAAGACCATCTTAGTTTGAAGTTTTGAAATGATTGCATATGTTCCCTCCCCAAGAGTTAATTGCACTCACTGTTAAGAATGTGCATGTAAAGGTTGATTTTATTTTCCTAATTTTAGTTTATCTCATTGGATCTTGTTATGATAGTCATCTTCATGATTAGAGCTGCCTGTGCCTTTGAGCATATAACTTCTACTTGTGCAGGTGCCTTTGGGTGTGATGGACTGTACTCTTTTCATTTTCATTCTGAAACATTTTCCTCAGGTCTTCTCTGGCTGGTCAATGAAATATTGACACTAGAACTGGCAGTGGTGTTTCCATCAAGGTCTCGCTGGTGTTGTAGATCACCTTGTTTTATCAGTACTCTAGTTGGTTGTAATCAAACTGCTTAGAAATTTCTTTTCAAGGAGAAGAGTTAGATCCTCTACTCTTTATAAGCAGGAGCAGCATCAAGGCAGTGAGTGGCCCTCATGGTGAGTCTTTGAGCCATGCTGTTAGCTGTATAGACGAGAACCTGGGTGGGAGGGAGGAGAGACGATGGGAATGCACTGTCTGTTACATGCTTAATGTCAGATTACTTGGTTGTGCAATCTACCTGGAGCACTCTGTTGACTCGGATAGTATGTGCAGTGAGGCCATGGGCAGAGTGAGGCTCAAAGGTTGAAGCGCCCGATCCTGCAGAGCGTAAGTGAATGTGTTGCCTAAGACTTGCAGTTTCTGGTGAAACTCATTTGTCTGTTGCATAGAAGTGTTGGGGAATGGGATAAATATTTTCTCTGCCATACAGTTTCTTCATGAACCCTGCAACCTCAGAGTAGGATTCAACCCAAGACTTTATTGTTTATTTAATAGATATAAAATACACTTGAAATTTGAGGGAGTCAGCACAGGCATTTTAAATGTATTCTTTATGCTTCTTGTTAGGAAGGAGCCATATCGTTCCTTTTTTCCTCACTGGCAGGACAAACAGTGCCTGTGTTGTCCCTCTTGCATTCCAGAGAACTGCTAGGGCTTTGTGGATAGCTTTTGTGGTACTCTATTTTTTCAGTGTGATTTTTGACTTTTTAAAGATCTAACTAAAAGAATTTTTTCATGCTCTTTCTTGAAATTCTGTATTTTACTTATTTGGGGAAGCTCTTGATAAGTGTATACTTGTCATTCTGTCGAGAATTTGCACACACACAGTTATGTTTTTAATGTCTGCTGAAGCAAATGCAGCTGTGAAAAGGCTTAAAAGCAGTTTGCATTCTATAACACACAAATGGAGAAAACATGTAAAGTGACAGTTTCCTGTATTTTCCACTTTTGTTCTGAGAGTGGTGGAATTGTGACAATGTCAATGTCTGGTTCCTCATCTCTTCTCCTGTGGTGATTGGAAATGACTGTTTAGGCAGGTCAGGCTGCCCCAGTAGTCAGTGCCTTCCCTTGGGAGCTGGCAAATACAAAAACCCAGTGAGCTGCCACCACCTTGACAAGGGCCCACAGAATATCAGACTGGTGCTCTGCCGTAGGGCTTGGGGTTTATATTTCAGGGTGGCCCTAACGTCTCAGGCAATGAACTGGAAGCCAGAAATTCCCAAGTTCAGGTCGTGAACTAGGTACGGACGCTACCTCTGCTTCTCTGGGGACTTAAAAAAAAATGTTGAGCAATGGACACTAGAAATGGGGCATAACTTTACTAGAAACGAAGCCAAAATTTGAACTTGCTTGGAAGTTTGTGGCTGAACAAAGTGTTGTCTCCCTTGCTTTTACCCTTAGGAAAATAAGACCTGTCGCGTTTATTTTGGTGCTGTTTGTAACACAGAATTCAAGTTTAGGTAGTCTCTGAAAATGAAACGTACCTTGTGTTTGCTAAGCATCTTTGGTTCTTCTTATCGTGACAGCAGTTTATTGTGGGGCCCACCTAGGTCAGAGAGACAGTTCTTGGAATGCTGTGAATTATACATAAACCATGTAAGTGTATACGGCATCCCTTATTCAGCTCTAGATTATTTTTGTAAGTAGGCAAACCCTAGTGGAGTTCCTTTTTCACAAACAGAAAGAAAATTACCAGAAGCTGTTTAAGGTGTGAGCCCAGTGAGGCCTCCACTGAAATGTAAAAGAAATGCTGTGTTAGGTGCTTCACATTTTAATGTTCCTGTTAAATATATCTGATCCTTTTGAATTTTTCTCCCTGCCCTGATGTGTATCCAAAATTATTACATAGCTTTAAGCCATCTGTTTCTCTGGAGTTAAATGCTTAATATGGGAGGTAGAACAACTGATGTTTTGCTCCCTGAGTGATGTGAAACATAATTTGTATGTGGGGCATCTGTTTACTAAATGCAGTGATGTGAAAAGAGTGATGGTTTCCAGCCCTTTCAGCTTATGCACCTAACTTCCCAGTACCCTGGTACGCTCACTGTAACAAAAAGAAACTTACCTCTTTGATTTGGAAAGCTGTTTGCTTGGGTTTGTTTTTTCTAGGCTTACAGATCCTCACTGTTAATCACATCAGTATTAGCTTATGAGCACCCAAAGGTTCTCCACTTTATCATTAGGCAAGAGGGGTGTCTCTGCATACAGAAGCAAAATGGTTAACTGCACTGAGCTTGTATGATGGAGCCGCTCCGGGTACGGTAGGCTTCCACATTGGCTTGTTTACCTTGGCTGCTCATGATATTCTCCCTACTTTCCCGATGGAAGATTCCATTTTTGCAAGAGGGATGAGCTCATTTATTTGAATGAAGAAAGCAGCCATCCTATTTATTAATCCTCTCTGCAGTCATCCCAATACGTAGAACTTGTGTGTTATTAGAGGGAAATGTATGCACAGCATCCAGAGCACGCATGCATTTGCATTTCAAATCAGCTGAGTCAACACAATATAATGGTCCTGCCTGTAGGTCCTTAGGGAGCCACAGTAGCTGACAATGTGTGCTTAAAGGGAGGGTCTGCTTTATTTTTTCCCTTCTTCTCCCCCCCCTCCACCAGTTTCAATAGCCAGTAGTCCTGTTTATAGAGGCGCTTGCACCGTAGCTGCTTCGATCACTGATGTTTAGCAGATGATTAGCCTGTCACAGTGGCTGAGATTTTATTTGATTTTATAAATAGTGTTCATCTGGACGGGGGAAAAAAAAAAAAGAAAAGCACTGGCAACAGTTCAGAGAAGAGAAGCTGCTGCTGGAGTGTTTCTGCTGTTGCTGCCACTGATGCAAGCAGCTGTTTCCATCTGCACTGCAGTATTGCAGCCTCTCCACAGTCAGACCTCTCAGGGCTTCTTGCTGGTGGAATTACCAACGAAGCTGGCCGTGCTTGCATCTAGCTCCAACTCAAGGGCACGCTGAGGATGGGAGGGTCGCAGTCTCTGCAGCAGGCACAGACAGGTAGCCTGCACCGGGAACCGTCAGAGGCGATGTAAGTGTGCATTCCCTTTGCTCTCCTCTTTTTGTACTGCTGGGCCTGCAACCTTTCTGCACTTAACCTATGCGGTGCGTTAAGGAAGCTGACTTCTGTGTCTGAGGCCTTTGTTTAACGTTAATTGCATTCAGCTGGAAACATAGTTAAGGTTTTGCTGTATTTTGCGAGTTGCATTTTATAATACTTTCCTAGCACGTAGGCACCTCGTTTGGACTGACCACCTCAATTCATTTGTGTCGAGCAATAGCTGTGTACCATATGTTTTGTCTTTTCATGTTTTGGGTGCGTAATCAATCAAACACAATGACCGTTTACAGTGAACAAAAAACATCCCCCACCTCCATCCCAAAACTACCACCTCTGTGTTTTCTATTTAAAATGCATAGCATGGAGCTGCATTTCACTGGGTTTTTTTCAGAGCTTCTCTTTGCTTTTTTTTATACAAATATTGTTTTTCAGGTCACATCACCCTTGTCAGCGTCAGCTACTGTCTTGGTATTATATCCTGTGATGAATTGTAAGAGCAAGGTGTCCTTAGATCTCTTCTCACTGAAGGCTAACTCTGAAGGGTAGATTTATTTGGGAAAAAAAGGAAAAGACAGACAATTATTGGTTATTCAGAACAGCATATCACCTTTTCAGAAGACTAAATTGTGTATGTAAAAAAAGCACAAATATCTATATACACATACAGAAAAAGCAGAGTCATCTCCCATTTGTAAATGGGATTTTGTCATTTATTAGTTGAGAATTTATCATTTTAGCCAAAAATCTCTTTTTTTGCCCCTCCTGTAAACTACTAAGCTAGCATGCTAGAGAGTGGCCTTTACGTCTTAATGTATTTTAGAAGAATTTTCTTGTCTCCTATTGTCTTTTCAGGTACATAGATCATATTTATTTAACATGTCTGAACACTGAGTTAATTTCTGATCATGTATTTTGGCAAGTTTTATGTATGTGTCTGCTAGGGCTAATATATAAACAGGTCTCATGTAGGTCATTTTTAATTTGTTTTAAAATGTAATATCTGCTTATTAAGGTAGATCTGATTAGAGTTCAGACATCATTTGTATATTGCAGAGAAGCAGCACTTCAGAGTCAATGGGGAATGACAGAGTAGTAAGTGAGGGTTTTACCCTTATAATAGGCCTAACAAAGCAGGTGTACGCTCCCTATTGTCATATTCCCATGTATCTGCAGATAGCTTTGCTTGAGACTGCGTTGCTATATTTTAAGATACAGGCCTAGCAGGATTTCTGCATCCTTTGTTCCTTTGGTGTATAGCTTCACCAATTAATAGCTTCACCAATTAATAGTACTAGATTCCTATATGCAGCATCATTTTAATGATACAGTGGAATAAATGCCTCATTATCTTTAAAGAATGGTAAATTACATTTTCACATACACAAACTGGGGTCTATTTTTAACAGTGGTCCAAGGACTGGGCAATAAAAGGGATGGAGATAGAGCAATGTTCAGTGTTTTTATCTGCTATTTTCAGTCTTGTAAGAATTCATTCTGTTGATGAACATGCTGATCAAAGTGTATTTTTCTTTTTTGTATTCTGGCACATGAGTCACTTACATTGTCATCTCTTTCAATGACTCCTTTTATACAGAAATATACTGATCTTTTGCAGTTAAAGTTATTGCTGTGGGGCTTCAATATAATCTTTTAAGGGCTAACATGCAACAGCTATACTTTTAGCTCAGAAATCATTCAATAACTGTTGATTCTCCTGGGAAAAGTTTGTAAAAGGTATTACTCATCATGTATTAAATAAATCAGTAAGAGCATGTGCTGTTTTCTTAAGTCCAGCTGCATACTCTTAAAAATATGATAAGTCTGGAGATGTTTCCTCATCCTTGAGAAAGTATGGGCCTGTTTTCCCGAAACAAGAATTCCATGACAGGATGTAAAGGTAATCAGTTCTGATGTGAAGTTTTGACTTTATGCCGTAATTAGAATATAACTTTTACCAAGGCTTTTTAAATAAGGTTTCATTTAACTTACTTGGCACACACAAGCAAATTGCTTGATGGCAATGGTAGTTCAGAGACAAAAAACATCTGGCTGAGTCCCAGGCAAGTCGGGTAACAGTCTGTCCAGTTACGGCTTCCCTGAAGTGATCACTCCAGCAATCAAGAGAGACTGGCTGCTTGAATGGAGACAGCTTTTTAACAACGGGAAAGCGGAGTGGGATTTGGCTGCCTGGAGTTCATTAGATTAAAGGCGTGTAAATCAGAAATCATCACTGAAATAGATTTATGCTAGCATCACAAAAGCACAAAGATGAACAAGTTTTTTAAATAGCTGCTGTTTAAAAGTTTCTCCAAAGTCTCCTATGATAGAAGTCTGCACTGAATACTAAATAGTGAATGTTGCTGAAATAAATTGACAGTATAATTTATGCTGAAGAGGAGCCTCAGTTAAGATTTGAGAGTGTATCCTTGATTAAATGTGCTCTGTTTGTGTGTGGATGCAAAGTCCCCTATTTTAATGTAAATTTGTTTCAGTTGGGGGTAAAAGTATTTGTAATAAAAACAGTTTTGACACTGTCAGGACTGGGTATTCTGTGGTTCACTGTGGATTGTTAGTAACTCAGTCACTGGCAGTAGACAATTGACCTTTTATTTAAAAAAAAAAAAAAGAAGAAGAAGAAGAAAAAAAGGCATTTCTGAATGATGGAAAGGGAAAGCCCAAGGGAAGCCCACGACAATAAAAGTTAACTGCAGATAAAAGTGGCGTGGTTCAGACCTTGCCATTGACATTATAAGCAGTCATGTGCTTTGCAAATTGGAGTAGGCACCCTAGTGGTCATGTCGTTGGCTGAATAAAGGGCTTGTTTCAATCAGATAATGGAAATGGACTCAGTCAAAATAAAAGCAAATGATACTATGATGGTGTTTAGTGTGTGTGCATTTGTTCTGATGCTTACATCTTTTGCACATGACTGAATCCTTGCCTGTGCAGTCGTTCCACGCTAAGATACC
The DNA here is from genome assembly GCF_036417845.1 of Apteryx mantelli. Classification (NCBI taxonomy): domain Eukaryota; kingdom Metazoa; phylum Chordata; class Aves; order Apterygiformes; family Apterygidae; genus Apteryx; species Apteryx mantelli. The sequence goes on from NC_089984.1 coordinate 39,993,907, forward strand.
AGTTTTGTCTTTCTCGGGCTATGAACAGTATTCAGCTTGCCAAGCACTATCACTTATACTCCAGTGGTTTTCTTTTTAATAGTGATATATTTCTATCCCTTGGTAATTCTTCATAAGCATTAGAAAACTGGAATTGTTGGTAGCTCTTTAAATGTTGGTGGCTCTTCTAAAGGGTTCTCATCTCTGACTCATTTTATTTTTTCTCTGATTCAAAGCATTCCCTTTTCCTGGGCACTAAGTGCACCTTGCTTTTGTGGAGCACTATAGTCACTCTCCCTGTAGCAACCGGGCAGGATTTCCATTCAGTGCCTGTTTCTCGATCAGCTAAAGGGCTGATGATGTGTTATTTCCTCCCATCAGGAGCTCTACATGCTGCTTCTGTAGTATTTTCATCCCTTGCCAATCCAAGAGGAAAATGACTGAAGACTGAGCCAGCTCCCACTGAACTCAGTGGTGAAATGCCCACTGACTTCAGTGGGAGTTGGATCAGACCCCAAGAAAGAAATTGAATGTTACTGTTCGCTGGTGGCAGGCCAAGACGGTGCCCTTGTACGCTGTTTTTCAGTATTTCTTTACCTGCATGGTCTTTTTCTGTTTGTTGGTTACTAAAAAGATTCAGAAAAATTTAAACTGGGTTAACGCAGCCTTGCTCATGGGAGAGTGAGTAGCTGGTGTGTGTGCATGTGTATGTCACAGCAGTTAGTGTATGTACACAAAAACACAGCCTTTGCTTGCTACTACGTTTTGTATTTTTCTGTCTCCAGAATTTAAAAGAATCTACTGCATGTTTCTTAAAAGTTTGAAAGAAATTAGTCTGGTTAAATATTTGTGCAGTTTTATATGCTCATATGTAGGGAAATGATTTTGATGAATAATACATTCAAGAGTGGGAAAAGTACTTATACTGAAAGTATTGAAAATAATTCAGGTGTTTTGAGAGGAGGGAAATTCTGTCACTGAATTAATACTTAGTTAATCCCTTCTTGATACACAGTCTTGAGTGTTCTGCATATGTTAGACTTCTGCTTAGATTTTCTTTTCTTGTTCCTGCTTATTGACAATCATCAGTAAGTGTCCCCATCGATAAGCAGAACACACTTTATCTTCCAGATCTTTCTACTAAGTACGGTGAGTTGCAGGAAAACGTGGGGGTGTTTTACTTAAAAGAAAATGGACCAGCAGTAACAGGCAAATTCTTCTGTCAAGCTTTCCTGTCTTTTATACCAGCCTCCTTTATTTGAACCTAAAAGATCTCATTTCTGAAGTCAATAGTAGTGCTTCCTTTGATGTGAAAGGGTATTACATCAACCACTACATCTGTCACTAGAAGTAGGCAGGTCACATTTAGACTTGAGAACAAAATAGAAAGACCCCAGAATCACTCACCCTTCTGTTAGCAAAGCATGCCACACATCTGGCAAATATGTGTATATTTTAAAGCTCTGTACTGAATGATTTGCCCTATGCCATGCATAATGGGGCTGCTGTCGTCTATTATGTATTATGACATACAGGCAAATTGGAAAATGCTAAGTGATGTGAGGTAGTAAAAACATGAATGAAAAGGCATTCCTGCACTTGCATTGTGGCTGTCACTTCCAGCTTTTGCTTTTTGCTTTGCTTGACCCAGCAGTCGAAATACCTGCTTGTTAAATTTAAGTCAAAGATGCTTTTCAGTACTGTACATTTCAAGAGTTGATAGTCCGGGTGATTTAAACATTTTTCTAACATGATTATAGTACATGGGAAAAATAGTTCTATTATAAAAACATTTGCTTTGTTTTAAGACCTTATGCTAATAGAGAGCATTTGTATTTACTGATATCTTACATGTCATTTTCCTATTCATTTCTGATACTTTGTATGGATTTAGCTATGTAACAAACCTCTTATGCAGATCAGTTAAACAGACTTTTCAGCGGCAAAAGGCAGTATTTAACTGCATCTAGAATTTCAATGCAATTTGCATTTTTTAGGGGGAACTTGGAGTGTCTTAGAAAAAAATTGGGTTCCTCCATTTACTGTAAGAAGTAAACAAAAATTGACCTTTTTATTATGGAAAATTTTTCGAGGAAAAAAGTAGTGTGGCAGATCCCAGTCTGTGACATTTTAGGTTTTTTTTAAGGCAGAAAGTTCTTTGATGATGATAGTGATATAGAAAAATCCCTCCTTAGCTCTAGAAACCCAAGTTAAGTTTGCAGTGTAGACTTTCTAAAAGCTTAGCTTTGGTTTAGGTAAGTGTAGATATCTCTGAGACAGACCTCAGGGTAATGGTTTTTCAGAGTAGGGCTTTTTTGTTGTTGCTTCCCCACTGAAATGTTTGTTACAGCTCGTCTCCTTCAGCTATGAGGTGTGATCAATGAGGTTAATGGGTGGTTAGGAATCTTCTTGCCTTGGAGAGAAAGAATTGAGGCCATTGGTTCTGTTGGGATGAAACTTCGGGGGGAAAAAAAATGAGGCTTTTCATTTCAAGTTTCTTTCATTTAAGAAGAACCACTTTCTAAGGTTGGGACCCCAACCTTAGAATTATGTTCAAATTATGAGATAAGGCTTTTCTAAACAAAAGCCTGTATGTATGGTTAAATGTAGATCAGATTTTATTTGAAATCCAATAGTAGTTAGAATCAAAGAAGCTCCTGCTTTTGAGTTTTGATTTCCTTCAGCCTAGAAACCCGCGTTTATTGTTCTTGTTAAGTTTACTGCTCTCATTAAAAATGAATCCAGTGCTGTGAAGGGAACACGGTTTGATTTCTATGGGAGGAGGGAAGATGAGTGAGGAATTTGAATTCCTGTGTTTAACTTCTCAACTGCAGGACTGTCCTCTTCAAAATCCAGAGCACTGGAAGAAAAAGTTTGGAGCTGCTGTGTTTTGCCTTAACTGTGTTGGTAGGAAGTACATCTAGGGTGCCAGCTAGTGAGGTGCCCTTGTAAATCATCCATGGCTTTTTCCAGCATGCTATTGTACTGTATTGTAGGAACCTCCCTCAGCAGGGCTTTCTCACAGCACTTACTGTCAGGGACACTCTCACTGTGTTGAGAAAGCTGAAGCAGCATATAATGTGTAAACAGGAGAGGTAAAACTGTGGCTCTGCTGAAGTCGGTGAGAAATCTCTCAGAGAGCTACGCAGGGCCAGAGTCAGCAGAAGTATGTCACCCACCCCCTGAGTCAGGAGATGAAATAACTAAGGGAGGCTGATGCCTGATGAAGCTTTTTTGTCCCCTCCTTGTTAAGAGGTTCAGCCTGTTTCTGTCCTTTGCTCCTCTTGCTTCCTGGCTGTGTTTATAGGCGTGCAGCTGTTTCACATTTTGAAGTAAAGGAGTAAAGGTTAGCGAGGATCTGTGCGAAGTTCTGCACAGCTTCAGAGAGCTGTGCAGGGGTAAAATAGACCAAACAGGGAGCCGGTTGGTGCAGAGGAACTCTTCTCCCCTCTCCTATCTTGTTAAATGGACTCCCCCCCCCCACCCTCCATTTAGCCCTTATCTCCTTTGTGGAAGGAACAACAACAAAGGGAAAACAGTCCGATTTTTCACATATCGCTATTTTCATGAATCTCCAGGCCTCTCAAAATCAGCTGGTTCCTCAGTGATTACATGTCGTGTATCTTTGCACTTCACAATTGCTGTTATGTCTTCTGGTCCTGCTTATGACCTATGTGGCTGTGGAAAGCTAATTCCAAAGGTAATTCCAATAAGCAAAGCAATTGCAAATGTTTGGCTCTGGCTCCCAATGAATTATTGATTATTTTCCCTTGAGACCTGTGCATGATGCTGTATAGCTGTGATCACAGGCACCTGGCTTCCTTTCTAAGGGTATAGTTAGCAAGCTGTTGTTTCCTGGATTAAAACTTTAGAGCTTGGTACTGAAGGTAAAGGAAAGGTATCTGTCTTGAGTAAGAAATGCTTAAACATCAGCTACTGATTCAAATATCTATCCCTAACCTTGACAGTATTGTGAACCACAGAACAAAGTGCAGCACTGACTGGGATTGTTATGTGTTAACTGATTGTAACTATTTTTGTGGCAGATATTTTCTGGCTTGGATATTGGAGTATCCTGTATGTTGACTGTTTCTTCTTGTCTCTTAAGAGATTTGTGTATTTGAATTTTTAGCAGCTTCTGGTTATTTAGTGACATATTAGTACATTTGTGGTCGTGATGTCTGAAGATAAGTGTCTTTAAATGATATTTTCCTCTTACTCCTCTGAGAATAAATCATCTTCCTGAAAAGAACACAGAGATTAAAAAACGTACAGGTCTTTCAATTCAGAGTCCTGTTTCTGTAACATAGATGTTTTCATTTTTCAGACTGAAGCCAGTAAAAGGAAAAGCAGGCTGGTCAGAAAGAACGGGGATTAATTTCATCATTCATTTGTATCAGTAGTGTTGAAAAACAAACCCTATTAGATCTCAGTAAAAGTGTTAAAAAGGAAAATTTTAAAGTGAATTTAATGCAGTAGAGGGAACTTGGTGCTAATCAGTTAGAAAAATGAGTTAAATAGTTTGAAGAGCTGCTGTAAGTATGCGATGCTACACCCTTCTTTTTTTTTTTTCCTTCAGATGTGGCTTCCCACAGCTTGAGATATTTCTTTCTTGTTGCTGTGTGAAAGCAGGAAATGGCTTTTGTTGGGGGGAGTGTGAATTTGGCTTCTGCACAAAATGCTCTCAAAATCACTGAATAAACAAGCAGAAAAAGCTGGAAAAATAATTCCTTCTGCCTGTCTCAGTTATGATAAGGAGATTATTTGTAATGTAATAGATTGAAAAACAAAAATCAGTGTTATTTTTAAGTTGGTTATGCCCTCTTAGTTCTCTTCTGCTGCAGTTTTAATCCTATTCTGTAAATGTAACCATCTTGTGAGAAAAAATTGCCCTTTTTATAGCGTGTGTTTAATGTTCAAGGAATTTGTAGATTTTCTTTTGTAATCTGTTCTAGAAAACTGACCTGTGTGGTTTGGATAACACACAATGTATTTTCCATTGCTAAAGTCCCATGTAATAATTTGAAAATAGAAGACAAGGCATTTTATTTGTTACCTCACCTAGGTAAAACATAAAATCCAGATTCTTGCATCTCAGTTCAGACACTAAGTTGCCCAAGTTGCAAGTTACATGCTATCAGAAGAGCAGTGAAGCCCCTCAGTAGCGTTACACCAGCACCAGTATATAATTGAGCCGTACTTGCTCATTCCCACCAAATTTACACTCATCGAAGTCATTAACAGTCCAGCTGAACTGTCTTCCCTGACTTGCACTGGGGCAACAGAGGGCATTTCGCTATTGGGCTCACAGTAAGGAGAAGCAGAAAGCTGCACAAAGCAGGAAAACAACTCTAGCTGCTTCTGAGCATAATTCAGGATGATCCGCCTCCCTTGTGTCCTTAAACTAAAACCTTGTGCTTTTCATAACCCATCATTTATGGGCTGGGAAGCATCACCTTCGATGTAATATTGATTGTTTTTCTGTGGAGCCATGTTTTCCGCAGGACTTGTAGGAATATTTATGCTGAAATAATCTTGAAATCTTTCTCTGGAGAGTAGTGCCTGCCCTGCTCTCTGAACACATCTGCATTGATATGAGTTCTTGTATAATTGCATTGCACTAAGGTAGGTCTCTGTCATTTCAGTGGAATGGGATTTATTTGATTAAAAACTGTATTTTTAAGTGAAAACTGCAAAATATACTTCTCTGTTGCTTTGTAGCTCAAGCCATAAAGTGGTCACATGACATTTATCCAGTTCTTATGTTGGGCAAAATACCTCTGTTGAGGAAGAAAATGCAGCTGATTTTAAAGAATATTAGTTTTGCTTTGCAAAAGCCCATGATGGCAAAACATAATTTCCATCTAAACCTCCCAACTTTGATTATGATATATTCTTCTTATAAAAAGAGTAAAAAGAAAAAAAAAAGCTTTTTTATTGCTAGCTGTTTTGCTGTTCCACAATATTATTTGTATTGGGGTTTTAATGTATCAGAAAGATAACAAGACAAAGAATGAAGATACCTAGGAAATTGGCTTAATTCCAGGTGGAGGATGTCTTCTATAAAGTTATTTTAAATTGCCCAGATTCAAGAAGCTGAAGTTGTACCCATTTTTCCACAAAGTCACATCCAGTTTTAAAATAAATACAAGGAGAGATCTACAGGGCAGCAATTATGAGTGTTATAAAGTGAGACTAGGGAGATACCGCAGCACTATAGTCTAAACTGAAATAATCCTGTAATGAGGAAAAAACATTGTGTCAGGCTTTGCAAGGCAGAAATTATAAAATATACCACCAATTTTGCAAGGCAGGTGAGTAGCCCAAGGTTTAAGTGACTTTTCTGGTACATATGTATACATATTCTGTACCTATGCCATGTGTATCATATAGCAGATGAAAAAATTCCCCCGGGGGTGATATACTTGCTTAGTATAGATTCAAGTGTAGAAAGCTGTGAATTCTCTTTTATTTCTGTTATAGTCTAGGGCATTTTGCATTTCACTGGAGCAGACCCTCAGAATTCATCAGAGAAAAATACACTTTAGATTTGCTGTGGCTACCCTGTAGATACCAAACATTATTTTATTTGCATGAATCACATGTAAGGCTTGATTCTCATCTTGTGTGTGCAAATGAGTAATAATGATGATGAGACAACAGAATTACACCACTGTGAGCAGGATTTGAGCTGAAGACCAGGTTGATGATCTGACTGTGTTTCCTCCTCAGCATCTTCTTGTGACTGATTTTGCAGTTTGTCTCTTCACAGTGTAGGCTTGCTGTGAATTTATTTAATCATAGGATAGATGATCTTGTCACTGAATAACCTTACAACAGCATGAGAGAAGTCCATTAATAGTTAATGGTCAGAAATGTGTCCCTAAAGGAACTGTCTTGTAAATAGAGTCCAGTGACACGTAAGTGACATGTTTGATCCTCCCCCATCTCCTGACTCAATATAATAGTGAAGTCCAGCACTGAGAACATTCCCCATGGGGAGAAAGAGAAGGGAGCAAGGAAGGTGGTTTTAAAAGGTCCCTGATAAGTTATGGACCTTTTAGCTTTGATAGGCTAGGCTAAGGTTAACGGTTTTGCTCTTCTCTGTTCAAAAAGTTTTCAGAACCATATGTTCTATTGAACTGTTTTTGAGAAGTTTTATCATTTTAATGATGTATTTTATTAGAGAGAAGGGAAATATTGCTTGTGTGAGGGTTATGCCTAATACTATTTGTTGTATTCATCTCTGTTGTTTTTTTCATACCATGCATGTAAGAAATCCTTCAATACTAGTCTTGATAGGTAGATTAATTCAGATACCAAAGATTAATATCTAATATATAAAATAACCAGGTGAATCTGTCATTGTACCCATCATGTTTTCTACATCTTGCTGAACAAATTTTAATTGTTTAGTATTGTTGGATATTCAAAACGTAGGCAAACAATGACAATCATAATATTAAAAGAAGCTAACTGAGGAATGTCATGTTAGCTTGAAGTCACTGAGTAGGCAAATACTGTACAAAAATATTTATACAAAAAAGTTAAAACATCTTTGACATTACCCTAACCTGGTGCTGGGGAGAAATAACCTTTTGTTTCAACTGTAGAATATTCTTGTCCTAGTGAGTAGGCTGGGGGGGTCGGCTGATGGCTGCTTGCCTAATCTGGTGACTTAATCTCCAGGAAATGGATTACAATTTGGGCTCTCTTGGTGATTTTGAATTTTGATCCAGAGCTGTATTTGTAACAGTCTGTTAAAAAAAAAAAACAAAACAAACAAACAAAAAACCTCTGTATTTCAGAGTTCTGTAACTGCAACATGAATGATGCCACAAGATGAACTATAGGGGATCATCCATTATTGTATTTTGTAGAAACAGAAGAGTAAAAACCCAAATGTAATATATACCACTACAGCAGTTTTAAAGGTTTTAGTTTTTGTTTTTCTCTGGACTCTGCATAAATTCATAGCAATTAGCTGTTCATGCCATTAAGAGATTCCCAGTAGATAAGGCAAACTTAAGGTGGATGCAGAAATAGAAGTGAATTGACCAAGACCATGCAGCAGTTCAGTGGCAGAGTTGAGAGTATGATTGATCTTCACTCTGGAGAGATCTGTCACTGAAACATGCTGTTTCCATGTTGTTGGGTGGTTTTGGTTTTTTTGGTGGTGGTGATAGGTTTGGGGGGGTTGTGGTTGTGGTTGTTGTTGTTTTTAAGATTTATCTGGAAAAATCAATTGTACTATGAAAAATGGGACCAGGATTTTGACCAGCATTTGAAAAGGCTTTGTCAGGCTGTTCACAGTGGAAGAATTTTGACTGAAATTAATGTGCATCTGTGAATGCCTTGCCTCTGTGGCTTTAGAAACCCTAAAGCTTAAAGTTACTGGGTATTTTTTCAAATCTGTCAGTCTGCGTGGCTCTCATCAGTGTAGTGTCTGTGCCTGTTTAAGTAACATGCGAACTGATTGACCTCAGAAGTGCAGAGCCAGTTCTGCATCCTTGGTTCTGATTTCATCAGCAGACCAGATGAATTATTCATGCAGGTTTTATGAGGATCATATCCAAAAATGATCGATGGAAGTGAGAGTACAGAACTCATTCCTCCTTTTTATTTCCAGCTCATCTCCCAATGGGATTACAGACATGAAAAACAAAATTCATCTCCAATACTATATCGAACATTGTAAGGAATCACTTTTTTCTTGCTGATTTAGATTTCTCTCTGGTGTATGATGAATTGTTTAATAAATAATGACATGAAATTTATACCTTAGTTTTTAATATAACAGCTACAGATGCTTTAGAGGCCTAGATCTAATTGAATCTGTGCATTGCTTTTAGATGTTGCCACAGATAGTGTTCATGAATTAACAATGCAGTATTTACTCATTTAGGTCCTTTCATTGCAAGGCTTTTGGAATCCCTGTTGATCTAGGAATACTGCTAGTATGTTTAGTGTACAGAAATCTCAACACGGAAATCAAGCATTGTGGGGTTCTCAAGATGTCCATTTGTTAACAGAAGCATGTGCTTTGTGCATTCTTATGTGATCACTAAGGCCCAAGGGAACAAATCTGCAGATGACTCTGCTATGGTCTTACATGGGCCCTAAACTGCAACTCTAGCCACATGCCAAGAACTTGTAGATGCAAAGGTGAGATGAAGAAAAAACACAAAGTATCCCTTTCTCTCTCTACCCCCTCACGTGTTTAGGACTACAACTATATGTCAAGAAAAATCTGTGGAAGTTATTGCTAGTTAAATTGATCAAGTAGCTTAGCATCATGGAGGAAGGACATGAGAATATGAGAAATTACTCATCTCTGAGACAATCACTTTCTCTGCAAGTTTCCAAAAGTCCTGCACATAATTAGAGGGCAATGTTTAAACAACAGGATCAGTTTGGTGGAGTGCCGGGTGGGCATCAGTAATGCTGCAGGTTTGATTGACAGTCTGTATGTTCTATATGAGAGACTTCAATCAACCTGGGCTGTGTGCATTAATAAGGCAAATTTGTCTTATTTTGTTCTGAGTGAAGAGTAAAGTTTGGGTGAAAATATATGAGTTTAAATATAGATAAACAGAGGCTCTTCTGCTTAGTTCTGGTGGAACAGAGCACCGTGAAGCTGGTCTTGATATTGTTACTTGTGGTTCTGCAGTCCCCAGCTGGTAGAAAGCAACTGTTTTGGCTCCATCCCACTCTCCCCACTCCCAGCACAGAGCGCTCTTAGAAGATGAAGGGAATCCAACTACTGGCTTCAGAACTCCCAAATATTACACAACCATTCCTCTCCAGATGTACACAGCACATACCAATAGTTCAGTGCACCATAAAGCAGTTAGGTATGGATTTTTTTCTGAAGGAGGATATATGGTAAATAAAAAGTCAGTATAGAGTTGATTTTAAGGGAAGTAACATTGGATTCATCAGTAGGAGATGGTACTCCTGACCTCAGCCCTTTTGTAAAAGCTCTACTATAGGCCCCTTGTTTTGTTTGTTTTAAATATCAGACATCCTTTTCTCCCATTCTTGCTAAATAAAACCTGAATGTATGCTTACACTGCTTATACTGCTGTAATGTAAATATTAGAAAAACTTGAGACAAATTACAGGGTTCCTGATATGGCTGAAGGCATTGTAACAGCTCTGTTGCAAATTATTTTTTACTGAACCTAGTCTCCAAGTGACAACAGGAATTACCTCATTTTAGTGACTGTAATGCTTGAATAGGGAAAACAGAGGCAGTGGAATGAAGAAATCTTTTTCTTTCTTACTGAGTGCTTTCCAGCTACAGTTACAAGGAAGCTATTTTTCATTCGGAAGTAAGGGAGGACCTAAAATTATAAGCATCTGTGGGTTACTGAAAAAAAGGTAATATACCTTATAAGGCTGGATTTTCGCAAGGCCGAAGGTGAAGAAGAGAGGTCAACCCTCCCTTCCTTATATTCTCCTGAAAGTTGTATAACAGGCCAGGTGAGACCCCAAAGTTTCCAGGTAAGAGTGGGAGCACTCCCGCTTCACAAGCTGATATAGTGTTGCCAGGGTTGTATTGATGTAGTATGATTCTTGCATTTCTTGCTGCTCTGCATCATGCAGAAAGTCTGTATGTGTTGTATTTGCTGTTTACTGACCATCTTTAGAAAAGGAAGATAAAAGAGATGGACTGGAAGAATATTTCTAGACATTTTGTACTTGATTTCTATTATCTAATTATTTTGTAGCTTCTACTATCCATAACTTTTTACATTTTTGTCCATTATGTACAAAACCCAAAGGATACAGATGGAAAGATACCTATGAAATATTATCATGGCAAGCTCCCACTAATTTCCCAAGTTGACTAAAAGAACGCATGAATGTATGCTCCATCCTTCATTGCTTTCCCATAAAATAGTCCTCCAAACTTAGGCTCTGCACTTGCATGCCCTGTCTCAACAACTTTACAAACCAGGACCAGCAAGAGTTTTCCATCTCATAAATCCATGTTTCCCACCTCAACCTGCTTCATCCTGGACTGGAACTTCAGACTTCAGAATAATATTCTAGATGAGATAAGAGCTCTTCCTTAGTAAGAGCTGGCCCACAGTGGCATCTGTGGCAGCTGCTCCTTGCAGGGCAGTACTACTTTGAGTTGGTGCTGATTCTCACAGCTTATCACCTTTTGACAGTCTGTTTTATGTCATGAACTTTAGAGCAGCATTACTTTTTCTGTATATTCCTTGTATTTCTGAGAGAAAAAAAATTATGAATAGAACTGGCTGAAATATGCAATTTCTGTTTCACAGGAAATCCTGTTGTTCTGGGAAAGTCTTTTGTTACAGTCTGAAAATAAGACTGTAGTCTTAAAACTACCTTATGCAAAAGAGAGCATGCATATTTCCACTTACGCAAACTGACTTGACTCAAGACAGGGTATCAGGTTTCCAGGATACGTAACATAGACCTTGGAGCATGGTTCTAGTATGAGCTTCCAGGCTTTATGCTCTCTTCCATAAACCCTTTGGCTATGACAGAGAACCTTTTTCTGGTATTGAGCATCCCTTCTTATTTCCTTGCCAAGTATCTTATTTTGCTAGCATGAGTGCACCTCATAACAAACTCAGCGACATTTCATTAAAGAAAGACAATTCTTACTGGTTACACTGCTGCTCATGGGGGTGTGCAGGTGGAAATTAGCAGTATTGCATCAGAATCTTTTTGTGATTCTTAAACTGTAGCAAAACAAAGTTGTGTGCTGAAGGTTAGAAACTGGAACTGTCTGTCCACAGGCTCAGGAAGTGCCCAGAATGGAAGTTCATATTCACATGATAAACTAAAAAAACCAAGCATTTCTCTTTACTTCAAATTCTTCATTTGTTTGAAGAAATGCTTATGTCCACCTCATCCAAGGAAGAGACCAAGTACTCATTTAAAAGGAAGATAAGCATAAGTAAAGTCTCTATCATTAAAATAAAGGAGAGCACAGAACTGTGCCATTAAGTCAGTTTTTACAAAACAGCTGCAGACATGAATAGCACATGAAAATAGAGATTTTTTTCATTTTCCATTATATTATATACGTCTTTATTTACTTGATATACCTGCTATAGAGAGAGTTAGGAAAAAAGGGTCTGAACATATGCAACTCTTACTGTTTTATGATTACAGATCAACACTATTTGTCACAGTCACATGAAATCCGGAGAGATTTGCATTGCCTTTAATTTTTTGTTTTAGGTGATAACTTTTTAGATTTATTTTTATGACGCAAGAAACATCTCTATACTAGAAGGGTGTCAAACTAACTCTGTTTTTGTGTGATTCTTCAATTTAAGTTTCCTGAAACAGCTCTGTGAAAGAAGAAAACGTTTTTCTGCTGAATAATTATTGTGTAACTTTATTTACAAAAGCTCTTTGTTTGTAGCTATTCTTAAGCTTAAAATGTCTTGAACTTAAGGAGTGGTGCATCTTTGAAGGGATATAATTTAAAATGCCACACCCCACCTCTTCCAATTAGTCTGTTCTGGTCTGTAGCTTGGTGAGTGAATATGGTTTAAGCAGCGACACAAAGTTGCAGCAGTAGATGTAATTGATAGCCAGACACTATTTTTGAGCAGTTCCTTAGATAGTGACAAAAGCTTGCTAAAAGAATTCTCAAAAAAAAAAAAAAAAAAAGAAAGAAAAGCATCCGAAGCTCCTTACTCTTTGCTGATGTGGAGGTGATCAGACAACAAATGACAGCAGAGGTAGAGGTTGATTCCAGGCTGTGGCATGCACCATGACAATGAGTGAGAAGACTGGAGCCCTCACTGAGAAACTGCAGAGGCAGCTGGAGAGAATCGAATCTGCTTTGCCCCTTAAGCTGTCAGGAGCAACATCAGTGTCTTTTCTTCTACAGAATGCATAAGGCTTCATGCTGTGAGAGATTTAGGCAAATGGAATAGAATGCAAATCCTGTACTTGTACTTCTTCTGACATGGAACTGCCTAAAATAGCCATGAGCTTCAAGAAACCAAACAGAATCTGGCAGCTCAGAGTTATTTTTTAACTTGAACAAAGTGTGAGGAGTTCTCAATTCTGTGTATTGTATCAGCATGGCTTGTAGAATGGTTCTGGGGATGAAATGGCTTTTCACTTAATGGCAAATTTTGTCCCTACTGTAGTGGGCATGCTGGATGTGGACAGCTGTGAGAGGTGGAGGAGACTGCAGCCCTGCAAAGAGTCCCTGGAACTTGGCAAGTCAGGCCTGTCCTTCAGGAAACTGGCATGTCATTCAATTCATGTTATTGCAGACCAGGGGTGAAAATATGCTTCTGACCAGCAGAAATGCTTGCTAAATATTTAAGAAGACACTATTGTTACTGCACTCTTTGCTAGCAAAAAAGCTTCAAAAAGAATTTTTTAAAAGTTAAAATTTAGTCTCAATTTGGTTTAAGAACAAATAAAATCTATAGCTTTCAGATCTAGAAGGGCAGTTTCCTAAAGTGGTGCTCCTGTAAGAGCAAATTATATGTCCTTCTGCAATGCAAACTTTCATTTAATGTTTAGGTTACTCTTCGTTTTGTACAGTTGCTTCCTTTCAAGCTTGCATTTCATTTGGTTGGCTCCATTTTGTGTACTGTTGTTTCCTTTCTGTGCTTGGACCAACCCATTGTGGTCCTTTTGTTCTTTTGGGCCTGCGTAAGCACGCAGGGGTGGAAATGGTTTATTGACAATACCAGGACTCCATGCGTTGTCCAGTGTTGTCTTACCTTGTGTGACAAACTCATATGCTTACTGTTCCTAAAGGGCTATGGAAAAATTCTGCTAAAATCAAATATAGTATTTCCATGGTAATGGGATATACAAAGGTTTGCTGCACCTCAGTTATCTCAGTGTGTGCTTTCCTACCTGTAGGAGCACACACACAACTTTGATGCTGTTTTAGAGTCTTTCTTTGAAACTATGAAATGATGAAGCTATGAAATTCTCTTGAGAAGTTTGTACACTTGCACCAAAGAAACTTTCGGAAACTAATACAGACATTCTAGTGTTGTTGTCTTCATGGCTGAGCCTCCTTTACAGTAGAAAACAGGCTCTGTGGGATGGATTTATTTCCAAATGTATGTCCGTTTTTGTAACACAAAGAAATCTTAAGTGACATAAAGATTTCTATGGAGAAGACCATGAACATGATATTCCACTCTAGAAATCATACTGTGATGTAAATCTCCTTGTGGGTTGTCTTTGGAAAATGCAGAGATAGCCTGATGGCTGAGGTTTATGCCGTCAGCTCAGAAAGCCTGTACTTACAAGTATGACTTGTTCTCTACAAATGTGAATCTTCATTCTGCTCACTAGTCAAGACTGTTAAGGAATCTCTCTCTCTCTCTCTCTCTTTGTCTCCCTTTCTCTCTCCCCCCCTCCCTCTTTTTCTCCCTCCCTCCCTCTCTTTCCCTCTCTCTTTTGTTTGGTTTTACCCAGGAGCTCTGACTCTGAAGAAGCATTTGAGACCCCGGAGTCCACCACACCAGTAAAGGCTCCACCTTCACCTCCACAACCACCTCCTGAAGCAGCAGCAGCAGTTGTAGCAGACATAGCGGAACAAGAAATAAGACCCCAGCTGCCCTTGGAAGATGCAGGTAATAAGCACATAATGAGTAGGACTGGTTGCTGAAGAAGATGAAACTAAAGGGAGGTATCTGTGTTAGCACAGACAAGGAATGGATGCTAATAAAAAGTTTCCTAGAAGATTAGTTTGTGTGTGTTGGGTATTATCCATGCTGAGAGGAAAACCCCTGACTCCTCCTGGAATAAAGCATTGGGGAATCAGTCCATGATATTTGAGAAATAATAACGGAAAACTAGAAAAACTTTTTTATTTCCTGATCAATAGAACTTCATTCCCTTCTCCCAATATTTTAGGAGCTTTACAGAGTCAGATGACTAGAGAAAGGAGGTATGAGATACAGATACTTAGGTTAACATCACTAATAGTGACAATTAATAAAATATTATTTTCAAATATACTGAAATCTGAAATAGAAGGTAAACAAAAAGCTCTTACAGTGTCAATAGAAATATTAATATTAGCTCCACGATACAATGCAGGAGTAACACAGCATTGTGTGTGAATGTGTGTATAATACACATGTATAAAAATTGGAACATAATGACAAAGTAACCTTTGAAAAGGGAATATTGCATTGAAAAACCAGTGCTCTTTGATCTACAAATTGGGTAATGGAATATAGCAGAGTAGAAAGCGTTGTGTTAGCAAGGAGTCTCAAATAACTTTGTCTGAGACAGCTCTACAGTTTAAGATCAAATTCCCTATCATGCTTTCTTTTTTTTCCCTCAGAGAGGCAAGACAGCTTGATCACCTAGCTAAATTCCACAAAGGTAATTTTACTCTCAGCAGACTAAAGTTCATTTGTATTTCATTTGGAAGGATGCATAGCAATGCCATGCAATGATTGCCATGCAAAGCTTCCACTCTAGAAGTGGCTGTGTTTAGCAGTGGGTGAAGCAAAATCCATGAGTGGTGAATAGATTATAAAGGCCGTTGAGCTTTGATTTAGATCTTTGGGGAAGTGAAAAATACATCTTGGAAATGTCTTGAGTCACTTGAAGCATTTCTGGAACTTATGCATTAAGGAACACTCTTTGAGATCATTATTTATGATATGTCTTTATAAGAAGTTAAAAAGATGTCTGACAAACTGATTCCACAAAATAAAAATGAAGTAGAAGAAATATGACACTTTTCCCTTTCTCCTGTTACAGATCCCTCTTCATTGTAGCAAACAATTTTCCTCATCTTCTTTTCTATTTTTTGGTCTTAATTTCTGTGATTACAAAATAATTTAAGTGCTGAGAGAACAAAAGATTGGATATGATAAACAGGATTAACGTGTGTTTTTAATTACTGCAGTAGATTATCTTCAAACCTTTGATTACACATGTGCTTCCCTGTTACATGTGATTCTTTTCTCTCTATATCCCAAATCTACCCCTTCTTTCTTTCAGATATTCCTGAAGAAAGAGAGGAAACTGAATGCATCTATTAATAACCAGTGTGAACTGTACTCTATTAAAGACCATTTGATATATTTGTGCTGCAAAGATTAAAACATTTCATTTGCAGATAAAACTTGTCCATGGGAGGCAAGTTACTGCAAAATAATAAAGCTATGTTCAGCATTCCAAAATTATGCAAGATGCAGGGTAATTTTTGTAAGTAAAGGAAGATGTGTAATGCAGAAAGATTTCAAATGTAGGAGGGCAACACAAAGCATTTGTTTCTGAAATCTTTTAGAAGATATTGGTGTTACTAAGACTGTAACTAAATAAACAGGTTTCATTAAAAGAGGAATAAGGAATATGGGGAACTGGAGAGCCTGGTACACGGTGAGAGAAAGCAACATCCAGCTGGGTGTTCTGGTTTGCCAGCCACATGACTTTGTCTTCTCAGTGAGGTTGGTGATGGAGCATGTGTTTGGGTGGAAGAAGGAAGCATAGTAAGTGTTTAAAGGATTATTTCATCTATGACTGACAGTAGCTACTTCTGCAGACGGTTGCAGTTATGCTGCATGATATCATTAGCGCAACAGCTGGACCCCGCTGCTGGAAAGCCAAAAGGAGAGTTTTTAATTAGCTTGACTTCAGTGCTAGCTTAATAAATATGATGAAAGTGAAATATAGTGAAATTCATCCTGGGTTTGTGCCAGCTCCTGGCAGTGTAAAAACCTGCTGCATGGCTGCAGTCCATCAGCAGCAAACTGTTGTGCCTGAGCAGAACAGGGGAGTCAGGACAAGGAGAAGGCCTCTGTCAGGGGAAGAGTCTGGAGGAACAGAGGAGTAACGGAGCATTTAGGAAAGCTCCTCTGAACCTGACAAAGTGTCACTAATGAGCCCTTCCATTCCTCCATTAATATTTTGTTTGCTGTGGAGAACATGGGTTATACTGTTGAGGCAAATGACTTTGAGGCCGCTTTGTATTTTAAAATGTTGCTAGTATTTTAAATTATTGTTTGAGGTGCTTTTCTGTAGGCCACGTGCTTTAAACACACACTCCCCAATACTTGCTGATCCTGTTCAGGTAGAATGAATGCATAGGAGATGGCAGATCACCAGCCTGTCTCATCAGCTCCTTGTAGCAGCATCCTCTTCTCCTTTGTTCCAAGCATCTGAGCACCAGAAAATTCTCCAAGCCAAGGCAAGCTCCCAAATTCCCTGTTTCTGGCCAGGAATGCTTGCCTCAGCAGGGGCTTTTTTTCATCTCCCCCTGCTTGCCCCAATTGTTTGATTACATCAAGTTATATACACAGAAGAGCTGTAAGAATTGTAGTCCCCTCTATGTGTTATAGCCCACTGGTAAAAGATATGGGAGACCTATATTTTATTCCTTCCTCTCTCTGGGGAGTTGAAGTCAGGCTTACCAGTAGAGATACAATGACCCAGACAAAAATAAACTGAGTTTTTGGCATGGAAAATATTCTTCTTCCTCGTGAAGCCTGATACAGAAGAAATTAAAATGAACTTTATATCCAGCATTTTCTCTCAGAATGAATGGCAAAGGTATTTTTACAAAAATTTAAAAAACAGTGCTGCTAACTGATTTCATTAGTTCAAAGACTTTTCATAACAAGCAGGAACTTGAAATAAAGCAACTGTGTTTCAAAATGTGTGATGTTAGATAATTCCAATTCCTATATGCTGTAGGCCAAGTGTGCTTGTCATTAATACTGTACTGAGATTCATTATAATGGAGTGTGTGTGGGGGTGTCTGTATGTCATACTTATCTTTCAAGGGTATTTTTTGGTTTGTTTTTGTTTAGAAACATTAGCTTCTTTTGATTTGCTTTGTTAGGTCTGGTTAAGTTTTGTTTCTAAGCCTTTCAATATAATGTTCTTTTTTGTTTGCAAGTCACCAGTGTTAAGGCCTTCTATTTTCAGCCTTTTGTTTTTTTCCCCCTATTTTAGAGTTATGTCAACAAAGGAAAAAAATACTTAACTGTCTTAGCACACAGTGCAGCTCAACCATAAGATGTCATAATTTAAAGGGAGAAATATGTTAAAATAACTAGAAGTACTTTATATGTTTTAACTCCTTAATATATTTTCATTATTCATAAAGAAATAACCAAAATTTAAGTCCAGTAAGCTAGTAGCTGGTGCTGATGTTTCATTTGCTTTCCTCTGAAAATATCTTTAGAACAAATCTGGAGTTGCCTCCAGATTTTTTTGAAATATTTCTTTTGTGAATGCATATCAGAAAAGTGCACTATTTGCACTGTGGTACAGGATACCCCAAGATGCTGCATCCTCGGTCCTTCACAGCGTGGGTACCTTAGTGTTCAGAGAGGAAGGGATGCAGGTATAGAAGAAACTGCAGGTGAGGAAGAGAAAAGCAAAAAGTGATACTACATCAAAATGAAACAGGTTCTGCCCTTGCTTTGGCTACCTCTGTAGCTTTTTCTGCAAGTACTGCTGATAACTTTCTGCATTTTTTTCCTAAGGCTGTAAGAAGATAGACTCAGATATAAGCCATAATACTAGACTTGATCTAAACTTATGAATGCCTCCTATCCTTTCATATTCGATATAAAACAGCGGTGATAGTAATGTCATAAAAATTTTGATTTCCTCATCAGTGGACAAATCAGACCACATGCATGAGATTTGTTACTGTTCAGACTACTTTGTGTTGTAGGTTTTTGTTTTTGTCTTTTAAAGAAGGCTGAGTTAAATGAGGTATTTGTCTACCTCAGTGCTGCTGCAGGACATTGAAGCTTTTCTATCATGATCTGAAGTGCTATCAAAATCTAGGTGATTATAATGTACAACAAAAACAGAAGTTAACATCTCTGTAATTGCTCATAAAAATAAATTAGTGGTTCTTTTTTGATGATACCAACAATAGAAGATGTTTTTTATTAATGCGAACAGTTTGGGTTTTTTTATAATAGCCTTCTAGCTTCCTTTTGCTTCTGCCATAGTAGGTGATAGATGAAAATGCCAAGCATTAAACACTTCATCCAGCTCTTGCTTAGAATTCTCACTGCCTTGATGACAGAAGTCTGATCTTTTTTTTTCTTCATACCTGATCCAGACAAACTTTCCCTAAAATTATAGAATTTTCCTTGAGGAAGGAGCAGAATTTGGACCTTTGTTTTTAATGAATGTAATGGGAGGTTTTTCAGGGATCACCTGCTCTTTATGACAACATAACTTCCCCTACTGTAGCTCATGAATCAGTTGTCCATGGAATGCTTTATAGTATCTGATATCTACCTGGGGGCATATGCTACCAGTATAATTTGTAGTGGCCTGTCAGTATATTGTTATGGGCCAATGCAAGGCATAAACCTTATTTAAAACCTCTTTCTAGGGCCTCTTCCCAGGGCAAATCTTGCCTTAATTTACATAGATATGTTTGTATTGTAGCACATTCCTTTGTGATCAAACTTCATTTTAATAAAATACTGTAATTAATAATATTATTTTGCTTAATTCTACAATGTAAAAAGATAAATTGCACTGCTGTCTGGATATGCTTTTAATGCCAGGAAAGAATGGTCTTAAAATCTCTTTGTACTAAAAAAGCTGTGTTGTTTTGCAGTAGTGGGTACCATTCATGTTTTCCTCTGCTGCCTTTCTACTGTTAGTAGTGTGGAGTCAATTCTGATGTAATGCAGGAAGAGTAGTACAATAACAGCACTTCATTTCTACCAAAAGCTATGTTTTCTCATACAATTTCACATATTGTTTCATAAAGAAACAATAAAAATATCACAGTAGTGACTCAAGCTGCCTTCTACAGAAATCTATACTATAAGGAGAGGATTTGGTTAGGAGGAAGTTATGAAATGAGCAATTAAATAAGATTAAAGTGCTGCGCTATATGTGGAGCACACAGAATTTGAATAATGTTTTAATTTGAATAGCTGGAAAACATTGTACATTCTCTGCTTCTGTGATGTATTCCTAACCCCAGCTCTACCACTTCTGTGTCTCTGAGATTCTAAGTCCTGCAGGGCATTAACTCGTTTATTTTTTTTACATACATGTTGTACTGACTTTGAACAAGGGGGCCTCAATCCTATTGAGGCTTTTGGCGCATGCTGTAATGAAAACAACAAATGATTTTCTGAAGACTTCCTGTTCAGATCCCCCTTTAATTTCATGCTGACCTAGATTTGTACTCCACTGACATATTAGAGAGATGCCAGTGTTTATTTTAATGTATTCCATCTAAGTGTCTTCCATTCTCTTTTGGTGTAAAATGTACAGATTACTCCCCTTAACAGAAGTCTGATGGGGAGTGTGTGTGTGTGTGTGTGTGTCTGTCTGTGTCTGTGAAATGAACACCAGCACAGCTGGCCAGCCAGGTCTATTTAATAACCATTCAGCCAGACTGAAACCGAGCACAACCCTGTGGAGATTAAGGAGAAAAATATACTCTCCTGAAGTACTTTCACCTCATTAGTATTAATTTACCAGAAAAGCATAGTAAAACATTATTTTTAACTGATGTAACTGAGTAAATTTTACAGTCTTAGAAACTGTGTAGCTGTCATTTCTTTGAAAATCTCTGAAAGTGCTTGATGCCACTCTAAGGTGCTTCTTGGGGAAATGTATCTGATTTCTTCAAAGATTTCGGTTCTTTATATTCATAAATAATAATTCTTGTAATCTCTATGCAGACATATAACTTCCTAAGACACAAAAAACCCCTCTTTTTTTCTGTTCTTAATCCATTCATAGCTTCTGACTAAAAGTAATTATTAATTGTCTGTGCTGCCTTGATGACAAACATTAATGAATGTAACTGGGCAAAATGGAAATTAATTTGCAAAACGTGTCAAGATTGAAATGAAGGAGATGTGTAGAAATTTCCCTGAGTTGGTTTAAGGATGAGCAAAGCATTCATTTTTGGTTTGACTGTATTTTTCTCTATAATTGTAGAATACAAGCATTGAAAGCATGAAAAATCCAAAATTGCTTCAAGAGGAAATACTGCAGCATTTTGCTGCTGTGCTCATCAGGGAGAGCTCCGCCGCTAGGTACAGGCCAGCTAGCTTACAATAGCTTGGATTGTCTCTTTAGAACTGGAGGGATTTCCCAGCTCTCTGATACCCTGGTTGGGGCACGAATAACACTGGTGAAGGTGACTGACTGACTGTCACGTTCACATACATGGCAGTACAATGACAGCAGGGACATACCATATTTGGGATTTGTAAAACATTTTGATAATGAACTTGAACGTGTTGGAAGGCAGAAATGACCATCATCTTAATTCTTTCCTAGCTATATGTTTTTTTTACCTTTTAGATATATACTGTATATTTTTCTGCTTTGTCCAATGTAGTTGTATCCCAAGTAGAGAGACCTTTATAAACCCTTTTAGAATTCCATTCAATAAGCAAATCTTTAATTACAAAGAAAAGATTTTTGGCTGAAGAGTTTTAGCCTATAATTCTGTGTATAAAATTCTTTTTTCATCATTGAATTAAAACTACACTTTGAGAAATCTGTTTTAAATTATCTGTGGTTTCTAGTGGTCTTTCTTATGGAAGACTTGCAATTGAGAATATTTGTACAGTTGTCTGGTTGACTAATTTTCTTATCTTTACCGTAATTTATTTCATATGAAATTTTCAGTGATTCATGGTAAAAATGTCTCATTATAAATTTGGAATTATGAGGTCAAAGTGGAATGTATTGACTGCTTGGGGCAGAAAAAGGAGCAGCGTTGATGGGCTGTGGAGAGGAAGTCACGTTCCATAGATTTTTCCTCTGGGAAATTGGTGAAAATAGCTCATGAGAAGCAAAACTTACGGATCAACATGTAATTGCTGAAGGACCAGGCAATTCAGGAAATTTACTGCAGAAGAGCTCTGACATAATTCAGTGGACTCTTTATGATAGTATACAATGTGAGTGATAAAGTGCTCGATGTTCAGATTTTCTGGTATTTGGCATGTGTTATGGTTATATCCATGTCTCTGTCCTCTAAACTAATTCTCACTTAGTTAAGCTCTAGAGGCTTTTACAAGTGCCTATTTTGTATTTTCATGAAATTTGCCTTGAATCCTTTAGTGGAAAGAACAGAACTGATTCTCCTCCCTACTCTTCCCCTCCATCAATCTAGACTATGTATTGCAATTATTGCTTCAGTTTGTATGTCCTTTAATCATTTCTTGGTCCATTTGTATGATTTGAACCTTTTGCTTTATTTTTTATTTATATTAATATTAGATTATAGTAGAGCTTACTAAGCTCTGATTTTTAAAATGTTTATAATTCACCAAGTGTTGTGTTTGTTCCCACAGGATTATGTTCAGAATCTGTATCCATAACTGATGTGTCACACAGTGAATCAGTTGAAGAAAGCCCTTTCCGTCCCCCTTCCCATTCTTTTTCCACTGTGTTCGATGAGGACAAGCCAATAGCCAGCAGTGGAACTTACAACTTGGACTTTGATAACATTGAGTTGGTTGATTCGTTCCATGCCTTAGGACCGAGCTCTCCAGAAACTAAGAATCGTGACCCCAAAGCGAATGTACGAAGAAAGTCTACTGATTCTGTCCCAGTTTCCAGATCTACATTATCTCGGTCTCTTAGCTTGCAAGCTAGCGATTTTGATGGAGCGTCTTACCTTGGCAATAACGAGACACTAACACCGGCAGCAGATGTATACGGTACTGGTTCAAGCAGTGCTTCTAGTACCCTCAAGCGAACAAAGAAACCCAGGCCAGCTTCCCTGAAAAAGAAGCAATCAGCAAAAAAGCCTCTAGAAGCTCCACCAGTGAAGGAAACACCACAAGAACCATCTGACCTTAGCCAAGTAGATTCTGCCCCAGGTGAGGAAAAAGCAGTATCTGAAACAAAGGTTGACTCAGTAAAACCTGAATGTACTGAACCTTCTAAAATCTCTGCTGAGACACAGGAGGCCCCAGCTGTGCCTGAAGGATCCCACCCTTTAGATCCAGACAGTTTTGAAGGGATTAGTGCATTTAGCGCCGGAGGCAGCAAAGTGCAAAACTCCCCCACTGCCAATAAGAAAACACTACCTCTTACAACGGCACCCAAGGCTGTGGAGGTGACTCCACCTGACACTGGAGGACAAGAAGACCCTCCAGTCAAAGGCCCTGCAGTGAGGCTCGAATTTGATTATTCTGAAGAAAAGAGTGCCAGTGAAGACCAGCAAGAGAGCACTCCTGCTCCCAAAAAAGTAGGTAAAAAGCCTGGTGCCAAAATGCCACTACGGAGGCCAAAGACTAAAAAGTCAGTGGAAAAGCTTGAAAATGCTCCAACTACACCAACCAAGTCACCCGCTGATCCAAATGACATCCCTATCACAAAAGGCTCTTACACTTTTGATATTGACAAGTGGGATGATCCCAATTTTAACCCATTCTCTTCTAGTACGAAAATGCAAGAATCTCCCAAATTGCCTCAACAAACCTACAATTTTGAGCCAGACATGTGCGAGGACTCTATTGACCCTTTTAAGTCGTCTTCTAAGATAGCCAGCTCACCTTCTAAATCTCCAGCATCTTTTGAGATACCAGCCAGTGCCAATGAAACAAATGGAACCGAAGGAGAAAACTTAAATAAGCCCGCAAAAAAGAAGAAGACACCACTAAAGACGTAAGTTAAAGAGCACAGATGTTTCTGGATTAGGAGCACATCCTTATAGTTATACCAGTTTTCTATTTGAATAGAGATAGGAACATTGAGTGTTATTAACTGGACAACTGGACTCATGTTTGGGGTCTGTACATGCCTTCGCTCAAACTGTTATCTCCACAGCTTGATGTTTCCAGGCCAAATGGGGAACCAGAGAGATGTCAAGCCAGATTAAGCCACTGGATTAGCAGTAGGCTTTTTGAAGTTTTGGGGTCCGGTGTAGCTTTGAATGGGATCAAGTTTGAGTCCTACCAATTTTGTGCCAAACTTTCTGTGACCTCATCTTGGGTGCTAGATACTGTTTGAGCTAGGTAAAAGTATTCACACAAATAAAGATTGTTATATGAATTAAAGTTTTTGAGAGTGGAGCATGGAGCAGTAAGGCAAAGACAAATCTGCCATTGAATCCAGTGGGAAGATGGTTTTATGCAGTGACTTGCAATATTTAAAAGAAAATAAACTGAAACAGAAAATTGTAGTATTCCACAAAGTGAAATAATGTTTTCTGTTGTTGTTGTTGTTGTTTTTAATACAAGACTATACATTTTGAACAGCTTCCTTTCTGTGAAACAGTGTACAAATATCCTAAGGGTAAAAATCTCCTAAGCTGCTACATGTTAAGCAAATATCTCATTTTTAGACAGATTTGACAAACTGCAGGATGAATTTTCTGGCTGCTGTATCTAGATATTTGGTAATTAAACTTAATGGTTAGTTGTATTCCTTCCATTGTTAACTTGCTGGAGTACATGTTCTGCAATCATACCCTTTCAGATACGGGTTTTTTTGAGTTAGTAATCACCAAGTTTATATCCCATTTATCTGAAATCTATCTCCTGTGTTTCTGTAAGAAAATATCTCTCTGCATGTCCCTTATGGTTTAAATGTGGTAGCTAACTAACAAAATTGTGACTAAAAATTGACAAAAACCTGGCAATTTGAAGATAAGTTACTGCAAAGCAGTGCAAAAAATGACCTCCCTTATGGAGTGAGAGATTGTTCAGCTGTTTTCTGAGTAGTCTGCTATCCTCCAGGCTTCTAAATCAAGTCCCTTGACAGATTTGAAGTAGTTTGTGCCCTTTTTCTTTAGGTTATTTTTTGAGGGAAGAGCTTAGTTTTTTCTGATGGTGCTTCGTTTTGAGATATGCCTGAAGTTTGGGGCAAATGAAGGAAGGAAATAAAATACATGCTAAAGCTGAGACATTTTTCTGAGCCTGTAGTCCAAACTAGTTTGGTCCAAACCCAGAAGACTGAAAGTCTGACTGAAAGAGAGGGACGATTTGGATTTCACCTGTGAAGACTAGAGGGAGAAGGAAGAATTTTGATATCATCAGAGGCTGATGTCTGATATTTACAGCCAGCAGGAGTCTCCTTATGTCTTCCAGTGGCTTTAGTGGAGTTGATAGACCCTGTATAAGCCCATTGAGTCTGTTCATCAGTTGTGAATATTAGAATCAATTACAAAGTTAGTAATTTGGGGACAACATGAATTTACAAGGGGTTAAGTTTGTAAAACCGTCCCTTTTCTTGGAAAAATCCATAACAGGAAGGCCTTATCCTGCAGTCTCAGAGTTCACTGCTGGTCTTTATCATGCTGTAGAAGTTAAAACACTCTGGAGCAGGGCTTACAATTGCTTGTATTGAGGGATTTACAGGAATTCTCTGCCCTTGTTTGGGACTGCTTTCACTATATTATGTTTTATGTCTCCTTGCTGCAGCCCCATAACCTACTTTTACAAGTGGTTTCTCACAAAGAAGCGAATCTGCATATTAATACACATTGCTGCCTGGAGCCATAATACTTTTTTGAAGGAAATTAGCCCTGGGCTTGTTGGGGGATACCATGGGAAGCAGTGGCTGTATCTGCATCTCTCTGTCCCTAGTCTCTCCTCTCCCCAGAAAGGGCCTCTGGTGTGACTCCTCCATGGGGTCCGGTGCTGGAGAACCCCTGCCTGGTAGGGAGACAGCCTGGAGGGCCCTCCTGGGCAGTGCTCCTTGAGTGGGACAGCAGAGAAAAGCCAGTGCAAAATACTTCAGCTCTGAGAGGCAGAAAAGAGTGTGTCAGAATTAGGAAATGATGCTGTAGTATTTCAGGACTTCTAAAAGCCTAATTAATGGATAATTTTGCAGAGCCAGAGGTTTTTATGAGCGCTATTGAGGGGCACAGAAATAAAACCCTGTATGAAAATGTGTTCTTCAAGAGGAAAGATGGACGGTGATTTCTGTATTAGACCTATGGGAGGTGAAGGAGACAGGCGTGAGCTCTAGCCACTGCTAGGCTTGTACTAGGTGGAGTCTGTGCCATTCAGTAAGTCTTATAAATGTTAAAATCAACGAAAAAATGGTTATTATTCTTTAATAAAACAAGAAGCGTTCTAAGAGCTGACTTCTGTATGAAAAGGTGCAATTTTAGAATGGATGTCAGCTTGACGGAAGTTATTCTCTGGTCATGTACCTAAATGCCAAACTGTTCTGCAATAGATATTCTTGCTCAGATGATACTAAATCTGATGGCTCCTTAATACCTGCCTATAAAAATAGGTGGCTTGTATAAACATTAGGCTCCATATTGTTGGCTGATTGGAGGCTGTGTTTAGAAATGGAAGGTGTCAGCTTTCAAGAGCATCCTGCATGAAGGGAGTGGAGCTGAAGTTGCCAAGCTTAGAAGTAGATGAGAACTTTTCTAAGCCTCAGTTACTTGGCAAGGTTTGCTTCTGTTTTCAGGGCAATCAATTTGGTCTGTCAGAACACAAACTTAGATTTCACCAAGAGCCAAAATATATGAAGATTTAAAGAAATGTAATTTTCTTTCTTGACTTAGGTAAATAATTTGAAACACTCAGTCAAGTAGCTTTTTCTGTGCTATCATAACAGATCAGTAGACATAAAGTCTTGTATAACTGCTTTTTCCTTAAGCTTAACTGCCACTCAAGAACACTTTCTACATCCCATGTAATAACAAATGCTGTGTTTGGGGGGGGGGGAAGCAGGTGGCTACCATCAAATAAGGCAAGCACATTTAGTATGTTCATAGGAATTTAACTCAGAGCTCTCAGCTTTGAAAGATGTGTTTTGTAAGATGAAAGCATGTCAAAAGTGTAACACTGGATTTAAAAACATTAGAGGATTTAAGAATGATTATTTTTTTCTCCCCATCTATTCCACAACAAAAAGTAGGGATTAAGATTATACAGGTAGAAAATATGCATGATCAGATTGCTATAACACATTAACAGAGTATTTGTAGGTATATCCTTTTTGTCAGTTCCTTCTGTCTGTCTCTCTTTTCTTTGTCTTCTTTGTCTTAGGATGGTAGAAGATGTGATGTCTGTATGTTCTCTGTTGTAAGTAATTCTAAGCTAACAATTCAAGTTTCTTCTTTGATTTATGGGCTTTTTAATTTTACTTATTTATTTTATAGCATGATCAGTTATTCTTCAGCATGAAGCTTTTATGTTAACTACATCATTTTACTGGCACATGTGAAAGCTATTTTAAGTAAAATGCCTGGCTGTGAATGAGTTTGAGGAATCTATTACCTCATTATGTTTGCCTGTCAAATAAAATCCTCATTTTAAAAGTATATAGATTTCATATCTTTTGGCTAATACATGAAAGTTTTATTTCTCTTGTTAATTTAAATGATAGAATACAACATTGTAGAAATGTTTCTCCTTCTTAAAGGAATAAGTTACCCTAATTATTTCTGGCGTCATAACTAGATAATTAGCAGCATTGAATATACTAATATTCAACTGTCCAATTTATTTTCCCCTATAGATAGATGGTATTGATTTACTTTCTATCAATTGAAACTCTTCATTATAATTTTTAGCATTTATCTTGCCATTCATTGATCATCAGGAGGAGCTGATGGGCAGTAATTTCTGCCACTGCACCTTGGTTCAAACATTAAATCTTTATCAAGATTTGATGTGAAATTTTTTTGCTTCTTCTAGTTAATAGCAAAAATGTATTTGATTAACTCTGTCCCTATGCATTAAAAGAGCTGGTAGATACTTGGTTTATTTCCTGGTTAGGAAATATTTTTAACTGATAGTGAACAAACCTAAGGCAACATTCATAACTGTACACCTACACATAGTGTATATTCTTCATTCTATTTGCTTGATTTAACCTTGTGGGGTTTTGAGGGGCTACAGTGTCTGTATTCCCAGTTTGCACTGCAAGCTGTTAGGGGACCCAGAAGCAGAATTGCCATGTTTGTTGCTATATTCATTTTAAGGTGAGGGGTTCCTGTTGTGCATATTTGTAAAGATAGAATGTAGTTCATCCAAAGCATACTGATTTCCTACTTAATCTTAATGATTTATGTGGTTCTTGGAGCTTAATTCCGAAGTTTAGCACAGGTTTCACTCTCGGATCATTCTTGTAAAGATGTGTTTTGGACCTTATATTCAGATGGGAAACTGAAGCAGACAGAAGCTAAATAATTTGCTTAAGGCCACTGAGGATGTCTGCAGTGGAGCAGGGATTTGATTTACCCTTGCCGTGAAATTATACCTCTGTTCTATAAATATGGTAGCATGAAAAAACTTTTTCAGTGAATCTACAAATATGTCAATCCTGCTTTCCTCAGCTTTTGGGAGTCAAGGCCTGTTCCAAATGCATGATAAGAATACGTACCTACAGCATGTTTCTCTGTGGTGCCACTGCCAAATAAATGGGAATTTAAGGCAGAAGGGTTTATAGTGGTTGCATTTTCTGTAGCTGTCTCTTGCTAAGTGTAAAATGACCTGATTCTCTATGGTATTACTGTGTTAACTGTTTTAATTTTGCTTTTAGTGATACATTTAGGGTGAAAAAGTCACCAAAAAGATCCCCATTATCTGATCCTCCTTCTCAGGTAAAGTACTGCATTGTTTTGATGCCTGTGGTTTGTGGTCTTGTTAGGGGTAAATAAGAGAAATTTGATATATGTTACTGTATAATTCTACTTTCTATAATAAAAAAGTTTTAGTAAACAATATTAGCATATTGATGTCCCAGGTATAGTGCATTGGGCTGTAGTCATAACGTATTAAAATTTTGGTCTCTCAAAGCATGTATTCAGTGTCTATTAGACCTAGTGTTTGCTCTGGGAATTCCAATTAGACTGTTAGTGCATATGCTTTGGAAAGACCCACATTACAATGGAAAGGCAATATGATTAAATACCTTCAAGTTAGGTATTATTCTGAAAAATTAAACTGGCTATCCACCCTGAAATTTTTAGATTAGGAAGTAATAAACTAAGTGCGTACAATTGGTAAGCTGGAAGGAAAATAGAAATAAAATAAGTCGGCTGATCTACCAGGATCATGTGCTTGGATGGTTTTACTCCTTGTTGCAAACAGCTGGCAGGTGGTTTTCCTGGAAGAGGAGTTAACAAAAGCTGTTCTGTGTGTAAACGCCTAACTGCTTTGATATGGCACAATTCTTTTCATGCTGTTGTTCGTCTTTGCACAACCCAACCTACCCTTTTATTTATGCTGATGGACAGCACAGAAGTGTCTTGAGAAAGAATTCATGACCTCAGAGACCTATGAAGGCCTGCTACTATGAGGGAAGTCTAAAAAGTCAGTTTTGCTAGTCAAAGACTTCAGCCATGGATGTGTGCTGCTTATGTCAAGTGCCTAACATTTAAATGACTGGATTTTCTTTCTTCCTTGTTATCAGGGCAGCTTTGCACTATAAGTATTTATCATCAAAGAGTTTAGTTATACTAGGAAAACTTACCACAGTAGAATTCTAAATGCCTTCAGTGTGAAGTGCTTTCATTTTTTTTTTCTTTCAGTACTTTATACAGAACTGCAGTAAAGAGTATGGAATTAAAAAGATAACTAGGGTCAGGCAGAAGAATTCAGAAAGCTGACTACTCAGCATGTTATTTAAAGATAAAAGAATTATAACAGACCCTTGTTTTTATGCAGGATCCCACTCCACTGCCTACTCCAGAAACACCTCCCGTCATATCCACGGTGGTTCATGCAACAGATGAGGAGAAACTGGCATCTTCAGTGACCAGTCAGAAATGGACGTGCATGACTGTGGACCTGAACACGGATAAACAGGACTACCCACAACCCTCTGATCTGTCTACATTCGTTAATGAGACTAAATTCAGCTCCCCTACAGAGGGTATGCTTTATAAGTGATTGGATCCAGCTAATGTTTTCTTTATTGACAAAGGATTTTCAGTTTGTTCTAGGATGTTGGCATGTGCTTTGCTGAATGTGGACTGTAGTGTTTGGGGAGAACAAGATACCTAAAAAAGATACTCTTTGACCAGTCTGGGGAACTTGGCAATTATGCAGATCTGAAAGCTGAAGGTGTGACCCAAGTAGTCTCATCTTGGGTTTTCAAGAAAGAATAGAGAGGAATCTTAAAGGAAAATGAAAGGGGCCTTCACAGAAAATTATCTTTTGCTTTGCATGCTTAATTATAGGTGTACTCTATTCTTCAGTACATGCTACCTGTTCTCACTGTGCCTTCACAGGAGACTGTGGGCTGATTCTGCTTTTGGTTAATGGTCTTTAATGCAAAGTCGCTGTACTACTGATTTTGTCTAAGCCTGTTTCTTTAACTTGAGTGGGAGAAAATGAAATATAGTACTAAAGGTCTCAGGTTAAAACCCTGGTCCCTGGGTTAAAACTTCTGCTCAAAGTTTGTGTATTACATAAAGACCCTCAACATACCATCTCCCTTTCACACTTTTGGGATCCAGGTTTTTTCATGCATAAAAAATGTCCAGGATATCTCCTGTGTAATCATTCATGTGCCACATAAAATCTTATTCTATATCTGCTTATTCTATGTCTGCTTATTAAGATTTTTATACTTTTGCCTTCCAATCTAGTTGCAATCTAAAGCTGGAAATTTGAAATTTCTGTTAGCAGAACTGTTGTTTCAGGTCTGTGAAATGTGGAAGACAGAATATAGCCACTTGAACATTTGTTTGTGGCCCCCATTGGGATTAATGGAAGAAATAGTGCTTTGTAACATCTACTCTAAGGGCATATTTTCAGCTTTGTGGGTGGGAGGATTGTATGAGTTTAATTTAGCTTTAATTTTTTTCTTCTTGATCAGACTTAATTTTTTCCCTCACCTTTTGACCCATATCCCAGGCTACTACTAAAGCTATGTTATACCATTTTAGACCAGGTCTCTAAGGAGTTTCTGCCTGATTAAGATCTATGAAGGTTTTAGGTCAGATGTGTTTGACATTAAAACATGAATAATCACACTGGTTTTAATGGGACTGCACATGTTCATATGCGCATGCCAGGCTGCAGGGCCTGGGCTGTTTGGAAATCTGAGTCTCCCATTTAGATAAGTATTTAAGTCTGGATAATCCATTTGATTTTATTTGTCAAATTATAATTTGGTTCCATTTTAAACAACAGGTTCACCTCAGATTCATTTAAAAAAAAAAGTCAATATGTAATTTTTAAAAAATACTCATTCGGGCAAATGGAAATTATATGGAAGGAAATGGAACAAAGGAATAGTGAGAGATATTCTAAGGCAATCATCTGAGCTATCAAACTGGTAGAAGAAAGTGAGCAAAGCTCCTAATTAAATGCTAATTGTCTTGTCTCATGTGTGCTGGATGGTATATTCAGAGTTTCAGATTACATGCTAATTATAATCAACAATGCTTCCGCTTTTCAGATCTCTTAAAAATAATAATTTTTTTTCCCTTGACAGTTCAGCTTCTGCTGCTTTGAGAAATTTTTGAGTAATTCCAGGGCTGTTTCTCAATGCAGGTATTTTTACCCTTCCCAGACACTGGTGTGACTGTTCGCCTGTAACCTGACACTGCTTTTGTACAGATACAGCCCAGCTAGTGAGTTAGCCAATACATCCAGCTCTCATCTGTTGCGTGCTCTGCTTATAAGTGCTGCGATTTTCGTGTTTCACGGACCATAAATAAGCTGTAATTATTAGCAGAAAATTCTGATGTAATCTTGCAGCTATTTGTAGGAGGAGGTGGAGGACATCACTTAGTAAGTCTATTGTATGCATTTATAAAAGATAATTATCTTACATCACAGGATATCCTGGGCATTTGCAGATTTTTAAATGTATAGAAGAAAACTGAAGCCTAAGATTTTGTATGGGAGATGATGTCTTACAGGAGATACCTTGTAGAGAGGAGTTGGTGTTGCTGGAAACCTCAGAGACTAGTGAGACAAAACAAATAGTCTTTAGCTAGATGTGTTATTACTTTTGTTTCTAGTTGAAGTCTTTCCATCCGTGTTCTGCATTTCTAAATCAGTAAAGTTAAATATGTGTTGTCCCAAAAGTCAATTTGGATTGCCATTGCAGGGCCGCTACCAGCAATGCAGGCAGATGCAAAATTATTGCCATCTGTGCCAGCAGAGGACAGTGGAAGTACGTCTCCTGTCTGTGAGGTGTGTTTGTATGCTCACTCACAGGTTGCTTTCTAGGTTTATAAAGCTGCCCCATAAAGATTTTGTGATGCAACTGACTGGGCTGTATTTGAAGATAAATGAAATACAGAAGGACAGTTACAAAACACTGGAAATTGCTGTCTGGTATTTCATGATTTCTCCTGCAGTACTGTACCCAGAAGGTGATTTTCATCTCTTCATTTTGGTTTATTTTTGCTTTTGCTAGGAAGAAGCATGTGTCTGATACCAGGAGCTTGTCCATCCTGCCTGGATTCCTATAACTGCTAAAAACATACAGTGCCAGGCATTTAAACTGGAGGAGCCTGCTACTATAGCATTCTCTTTAGTTAAAATTTTTTTATTAGTATCTCCCAAATGTAAGAGATACTGTGAGATTGTGGCTGTTTCTCTTCAGTGGCTATCTTACAGAATACATACACTTGTGGAATTACACTGTTTGTCCACTGCAGTGCTTTTTTAGTATACATTTTTTAAGCATTGTAAATTCACTTTGCACCCTCCAAAACTTTTTTTTAAACAAAAAGAAGTAAAAAATTTTCTTTAGGGTTGGTTCATTTTTAAAGACTACATGTTTTAATGACAATTACCATCTTCCTGATACAAGCCCTGCTTTTCAAAAGCTGCCCAAATCTAGCAGGATTTTTGCACACATTTTTATCTTAATGTAAATGCTAGTGTGCCATTCATTAGAACTTATCTATAATAGAAATTAAATTAAATATGTAATTTAGTGAATTAAATTCATGGCAACTGAGTAAAATACAGCATTGGGAAAATACTTTTTTAAATTTTTAAATAAAGGCATCATTCAACAAAGTCTTTACTTTTATTTGGGTGCAGGAGGGTATGCTCTCCTTTCCGTTTTGCTGTGTTTTATCTGTGTCTTCAACTATATCAGCTCAATACTGGTGACCATGGATTGGAAAGAAATGCTGGTTATTCCCTCTAGTGTAATTCAGAAATTAGAAGTAAAATAGCAGTAAAGATTTGCATTTTTGTTAGGGTTTAGATTTAGGGTTCTTTGTAAGTCTTCCTGCCTTAAGCATTTCCTGTGTAACTAAAACGTGAAAAGCGTTGTAAGCTGGGCTGTTGTCTAACCCTTTGTTCAATGAGCTTTCAGGTATTTCATGTATCTTTTTCTTTTTTTTTTAATCTCAAGTGACATCACGGTAGTCATTCTTGATTAAGATCTGCATGATATACCTTAAGAAACAGAAAGTATTTGATTACTCATCAGCTTGCAAAATCTTTTGGTTTACATTAAAGGAAACCAGGATCAATGTTACAAACCATTGAAAAATATGTTTTCTGTGATAAGATAACATGATAGACGGAAGTTTCAAAGTGCTCTGAAACTTTGTTAATATTCTGGACTCTAAGACAGAATCTTGGGCGGAACAAATTGATAAAGCTGGAATTTTTCAGGCAAATGAATTTGCCTGAAATGTGTCATAGGTTCATTGTTGAAAATCAAAGCACAGTACAGCTTGTGCTGTCTCTCTGTATATTCTATTTTTAATGTCTTGTAGAAAAACATCAAGATTAAAATTTCAGAATGGGGTGACCCTTGTAAATGAGATGAGATCTCATTTACTTATGCAAAAATCATTTTATGGCACATATTTAATGGCTCTTTTTTGTTTCTGTTGCAGAATTGGAATATGGCAACTCATATGAAATAGAATATATGGAGAAAATAGGCTCCTCTGTGCCTGTAAGTTCTCACTTCCATTTCCATTCATTTGCATTCTCATGTCATAATGTACTGTCTTGATAATGCCATCAGCCTCACTACTCCTTCAATTAATTATAGCACGCCTGCAGCAGATTTGTAAACCCAGTTCCTTTAAATTGGCATAACTGGAATAAATTGCTGTGCTTTGTTGACCTAAATCCAGTACAGTTAGTTCCATTTTGTTATTTTATTTTTAAATTAGTATCATAGTAGTTCTTTTTGGAGATTAAAAGCAGATCACTATTCCCAGCAGTGTAGAGTTCAGAGCTGTCTATACCAGCTATTGAAGTATTGGGGGGGAGGGAACAACAAGAGTGAAACTTCTGAGAAAATGATGGAGAGAATCAGGAGAGAATACGGAACGAATGTAAAATATGGAATACAGTACTGTACATTATCAGTGGTTTTGCCTGACTTCTATTTAATTAATGAATTTGATAGCTTTATTAGATCTAATGTGTGTACATCTGCAGTGGCAGTTGGGAAAATTAAGCATGTATGTGAGGTGCTCAAATTGATAAGAATAAAGTTGATATTAATGAGTGTTTTGGTAACACTAAGTCAACAGATGCCTCTGCCTGACAGGATCAGAAATTTGATGAACTCCAAAGTGGGAGAGGAAGGGTCATTTACAAAGAGTGACCTCTTTAGCCTATGTTCTTTAATTGTTTATTCCTCAAAGGGATCGTCTCGGTATCAGTTAGTGAAGACTGTATTACTGTCCTATATTATTAGTTGTTTATCAAGTCATTGGGTCACTTGAGGCAGTGAATTAATTTTAATGGAGAATGGTTGAGTTGGTTAATGAGTCTTTCCTTTCCTGTTGCCAGCAGGATGATAGCACCCCGAAGAAACAGTCTTTATACTTAATGTTTGATGCACAGCAAGAGAGCCCAGTCAAATCACCTCCTGTCAGACTGTCTGATTCTACAACGCCGTGCTCAGGGTATGTCGCTGCAAACAAATTCAGCAGTGAAAGGATGTCAGAGAAATGGGTTACCATAATAGCGTATACGCAGGCAGTTCTTCCTTTCACTGCTTCTGCTTTTGCCAAATTTTTTGTTTAAAAATAGATTCCCATCTGCGTTCACATATGATGGAGATTACAAGGAAGAAAGGAAATAGGAGATACAGAAATTGTATAATGGGGGGAATAAGGACATGTATTTCTCCTTCATATTCTTACTAAATAAAGTCGCAGTGGCAACTGTTTCTCTAGACTGTGGCTTCCTACTTAAGTTTTTTTCTCAGATACTGAGGTCATTTTAATTTCAGTCTAGAAATCTGATTGCAACTCTTCGCTTGGCCTTTGCAAGCTATATTTTCTGAACAATGAATCTAGTTCTTAATAGCAGGATGTGTGGGTTTTATTTACTTTCAAAAATTGTGCTTGTTAAGGACATCTGTTCTCAGTAAAAGTTGTTTCTTGGGAGAAATTTAGTTCACAATGCCAATGGGGTAAAAAGACAAGTGAGAAATATTTAAGGCATGTGCATGTCCTTTCTGATGGAAATGGGTTTATTTAAATGGCTCCTGTGTGTTGCTTTGAAAGGGTATTTCAAAAATGTTATGAGATATAATGATTTAAAGTTGAGTTGTAATAATTTGTATGTATAAACATATGAAAGTTTTGAAGAGGACTTGCTTAGTTGTTAGCAGAAGTAGAATTATAACAGCCTTGTACTCCACTCTGAAAGTATGTACACAATCTTTCCACAGGTCAAGTTTTGAAGACCCTGAAGCCCAGCAATCCTCTGGAATGAAAATACAACATCCAGCTTCCCGAGTGCTAGCTGCCAGTCAAGAAGCACACTTACAGTCACCTGACAAATCAAAACAGAAAGACCTAGAGTCCATGACTCTAGGAACAGTTTCAGAGACCATTGAAATAGTAAGTAATTTATGATAAGTGTGTGGGAATCATCTTCCTGTAGAAAATTCTTATGTCATGGAAGACAGCACAGTTAGGGCTTGTAAACAGAGTAAAAACTCAGTGTGGTGCTTAAAGATTTTAGTAGCAGCATGTTGACAGGATCCAAACAAGGGAGAAAGTTTGAGAGAACACTAATGGAATTCAGAAGAAATTTCTGAATTCTTGCCATAGCTTAAAATGTTGTGATCTCTTGCTCCAAGTAGATACTCTGAAGGGCTTTTTTCTTACAAGGCTTTTTTATGCTGTGCTTTAACCCAAAATTTTTAGAGATGTTTTGTATATAAAATAGGTATTTTTATATAAAAGTACAGAATTGGTTTGTTCTGTTACATGTGGTGTGGGTTTCAAAGGTTTGTGGTGAGGAACAGGTGCTCTTTCACATTTTTTTTTATAAACTGTTAACTGTATTGATGTCATCTGATGCTGCAGATGTAAAATTCACTTCTTTCTTGATCATTAGAACTCAGTCCTGCTTCCAATTAAATCGCCCTTTTCAGTGGCTTCTCTGGATTGGATTTGAATTAGTGGTCAGCACTTCCTTACTTCCAGCCTGTACTGCATACAGACCTCAGGGTATTGGTTCTCAAATTCATGTAGGTTCCCTTAAGGCTGTCACTTTTCCAGGCAAACTTGTTTCACAAATGCCTACAACACTAAGCATGCTCACCTGTATGACAATATATGATTTACTAAAGAGTCAAAATGAGAAGAAGCTCACTTTAATACTATGCTTAATTGTATACCTTTTTGTTGTTTAACGATGCTGTTGACGTTGTCTCGTAAGGCATTTTTATTAGACTGAAGACTTTCCTCACCAACTGGAGCCTTGGGTACTCAAATCCCAGAGGTCATGTTTTTAACATTCTAATTCTGTCCACCTTCATGTTACATATTTATCCTGATCATGTTATCATAGTGAACGTAATTGAATTTACCCCCTATAAACAGCAAAAGACTTTGCAGGGGCTGCAAGAAGAGTCTTGCTAAGGTTCTTCTCAGTTTGGGTGGTATTCAAAGCTTTTGGACTGCCTTAGAGATACCTGAACTGAGCATCAGGTATTGTTTGAACACAACTCATGGTGTTAGTCTGAAAACTGTTGTAGAAGTATCAGGAATGGCCTGTGACCCATGGTTTGAGAACCATTGCTTTGGAGGTCTTAGTATCACTTACTTCATGTTCCTATCTTGCAAAATTTATTCAGCTTTTAAATTAGGAATAATTATTCTTTATGTCTCTTACACACCTATCAATCATTTGTCTTTGAAAAGGAATCTTCAGTGTGCTGTCAAATTAGTCGGAATCAAAGATTTGCAGACAGATATGTCACTTTAGGCCTTAACTGCTTGGGCAATCTCTGTTACTTATTCTATATCCTCCTTACACTTCAGACATCTCCTGAAGACTCCTTTGTCTCTGCTGATGCTCTTCTCAATAGGATATCTAAGAAAACCTCAATATGCGATCAGCCTGAATATCTAGATCCTGACTTAGCAGAAAAGAACCCTCCAGTATTTGCTCAGAAACTTCAGGTTTGTAGCAGAAATGTAAATGTCAATTTTCCTTTCTTTCTTTCTCTACACAGGTAGGGAATGCTTTACCCTGTCTGAAAGGGGTGAGGGGGAAGGGAAGGGGGATGGAGAAGCAAAATAATAATTTGATTCTTTCCAAAGTAATTTTAGCCTTTTAGGAACTTGAGGGACATAGAGATTTTAATTTAACTATTATCATACGTAAAGTTAAACATAAAACAGTTTCAGCTATCCAATACCATGGACGTGTATGTTTTGTAAAAGTCTTTATAAAGCAAAATCTTTTAAGCTTGAACACAGGACCCAGTGTAGAGGGTTGTCTTGACACCTGGCCTTAGTGCTTCAGTATGCATAGAGTGATTTCCAGAGATTTAGGCCCTAATTCTGCTCTCTGAAGTTAAACCAATACTAGACCTGGGTGAAATGAAAATTAGGCCTGTTTTTCTGCTAAGTTGTCTAATGTAGAATTGGCATGGTGTCTTCTAGAAAAAGGAAATCTTCTGTAGAGCAATTTTGTGTCTCAGGACTTATTTTCTAGAATATTCATATTCAAATTTCAAAATGGCAGGATAAGGTTGCAGTGAGAACAGCAGCTGGCATAAATTCACATAAAGTAAAAATGAAATGAGAGAAAATGTGAAAAACAACTTTAACTTAAGAAAACATTTATTTTGCCCAAAGAGTTGTTAGTCCCTAATGAAAATTGTTTGTCTATATACCTACCTCAAAACTAACCAAAACCTGGGGTTTTGTATAGATGTTCTCATCATGAAAAGAACATGGGATGTGTGTGTGTCATCCAGGAATTGTCATCACAATGCATTAAAATATAGTCTTCCTTTTTGGAACATGTTAAACATTTTCAGTATGTTCTTAATATTTTTTTTTTTCTGTGGATTGCTCATAACCAAACACTTGACAGGAGGAGTTAGAGTTTGCCGCAATGAGGATAGAAGCACTGAAGTTAGCCAGGCAGATTACCCTGTCTTCCTTCTGCTCCTTAGATGCCGAGGTATCTGTTTTATGCCTGCTGTGTGTGTGTGCGCACAGATTAAGAAACAGAGTGCTGCATTTTCTTTAACAATAAGGTAACTAAGCCTCTCTGAGTGCAGCTTGAAGCTGTGTGCACCTGAAGTGTCTGTGACACCAAAGCGCATGCTGAAAGCAGTAGTGCACACAAAAAAGCTGTCACCTGCTCCACTCATGGAGTACCGCCACATTCATATTCACAAAAGGCAGGTTTGAAGGCAAGAAGCAGGCATGTATCTATCACAGGAGACAGTCAAATTCTGCAGTTACATGGCCATTCAGTTTTTATTTACAGCAAGATTTGTCCTAAAATGTTTGATGACAAAACAGGTACCAAACGTACTTCTTACAAAGATGATACAGATTTTGCTGTTGCGGCATTTTGCCTGGTCATTTCAGGTTGAAATCAGACCTCTTGATACTCAAAGTTAAGAAGTGGCAAGTTCAAGCAGCACCCCACTTCGGGCTCCTGAAGAATGGAACTCCAATGGTTTTGGAAGAGCTCTAGAGCTTTCGGGGAAAATGGCCTCCCCCACACAAAGTGTCTTCATTCATAAGATCTAAAGCTTTTTTAATTGCTGCTTCTATAGCATGCTGGTTAGAGCCTCATCAGTGTCAGAGGGACATTGTCAATGTGACACTGCTCTAGGATGCATGTGATCCTCACTGTGTTTGGAACTAGACTAAAATGCTAGCTCTGTGTACTGCATTTGATGGTTAGCCAGTTTATGATGCCTTTTATGGTGCTCTTAACAAAAAAGTCAAAAGCCAAAAAGCGTTAGTGACTTTCTTGGAATGTGGTATCAACAGGATGTTGACAGTGTGGCAGCATCCTGATACAATGAGACATTTTATTCCAAACGAGGAGAATGCACTTCTGATGTATCGTTCACCAGTGACCTTTCTCTTGTTATACTGGCCATTAATAAGTCAGTGGCAAACCTTTTACCTGGTCCTGTATCATCTTAATGTTCGAGTAGTAGTTCATTGCATAATAACTACATTCGGGCTGGTTATAAAGTAGAATGTCTTGGTGCTTTAAAGATCAACCATAAAGTAGCTGATTCATAAAGTTTTTTTTTAGATGAACTGTACTTTGATTTAAAAAGTGATGAATGGTTTGATTATATTTGATTTTTTGTGCTTATCTTAAATAGCCCATGAGCTAGCCATTTCCATGATGTGTGTATATTTACCAAAATGAGCTCATTCCTTACAGATTTACAGATGTTTTAAAGTATATGGCCATAATCTTCATTTTTTTAATCAAGAAAACCGTGCTGTTGTCTTCAGTGGAAACTGAGCTTATTTTTCTAATTAGGAATAGAAAGAACAAAGAGGAGGGACTGAAAAAAATAAATACCATTTTCATGTTTGAGCACTAATGTGTGCAACTATCCCGTTGCTCTGTTGTCCTGAGTGGTCTGTCTCAGAAAAGGGTGAGATGGGATCACTCAGCTGCTTTCTCCCCTCCTTGTCTTTCCAGCACTCTGCTGTAATGTGCAGCAGTCAGGCTCTCCAGCATCAGAAAACTTGAGATGAAACACATAATTATATCTAGATGCTCTTTACGGGTTATACAGAAAACTTCTGTTAGATATTTGTATTCTTGCTACTAGCCAACACAGCAGAAATTTAAGAAAATTAAAAATTCAGAAACTTGTTAGATTGTTCTATCTTAAACAGAAGACTGTAGATTTGTGTGTATGTGAATCCTTGTGTGTTACCCCGGAAAGATTCTGAGGATCCACCAGATGACTGCAGTGACTTAAATTCCCCTGCTAACTGGCAGGATTCCCTGCTGGATGGATGGCCATAGTTATTCTTAATGTGGTATAATTTTATTAAACATTTGCTAAACTATTACAGGATGGATAATAAGCATAGGATGCTAAATAAAAACAAAATAATTTGTTATGGCAAATTAAGTTACATGAAAATTGAGATTAATTGAAGTATTTTCTGCTAGTACCATGCCTAAGAATAAGAATGAAGTTTGTTCTTTTCAGATAGAGGGGAGTTGTTTGGCCGCTCCCAAACTTATTGTCATGGACTTCAACAACAGGAGGGCAGGTCTGCTATTTTTACATTGCCAAAGATTTCAGTCTTCCAGTTTTGAGATTAATTAACACTGCTGGATTGAACTGTCTGCACTAGTATATCCTGTGGCCATTTTTTTTCGATGCAACTTCAACAGGAGGCTGATTGGGTCCATGTCAGCCTTTCTGTACAGATGTTGAGAGGATGTAGAGTTGTGGTGTTGAAATTAGATCTCAGTAAAGGAGAGAAACTGAAAAGAAAGATATGGGCAAGAATGGAATTAGAATGCATCTCTTCTTTGGGGTGTTCACAGTAGTAAGGTAGGTGTATTTCCTTCAAACAGGTATACTATTTTTTTTCTAGTAAAACTTTGCATGCAGAGCTTATACCTGGATTTTATTTGCTCTTCAATATAGTTGGAAGCATAAATAGGTCTTGTTACACCTCCATTGACCTGCCTGCACACGTTAGTTAGTTAAAAGATTAGATTATTTGATTTGAACCCAAATAGTATTTGAGTGCTTGTAAAGAGCAAGCTAATTTTCAATAGGGCTAAATACTTATTCCTCTAAACAATATAAGAACTATTTTTCACTTTCATTGCAATGCTCTTGTCTATTTGTTTTTTTTTACTTTGACCTTGAAGTGAGATAACTATAGCTGGTTATTCAATATTCATTTAGTTTCATTCTGATCAGATATCTGGTTTGTGTAAAAGATTCTGGGAAGAGAAAAAGAAATGCACTGGACTTTAATATTTACACTGAGATTGCAGTGACCACATTTAGTTGTAACTCCCCTGCAGGCTCTATAATCTTTCTGTGTGAGGTTCAGTGACTTATAAATCCATATGCGTATTACTTCCGCAATTAACTGCTTACCTTCCCAGCAGTTAGGTGTTGAACTTAAAGCATTGACAGAGTTAATTGGGGCAATACCATCATTCTGTTGATCAGATTATTTTATTTTCTAATGATAGGAATATTTGGAGGCAGGAAATAAGTTACTCATTTGTACATCATCTTGGAGCTGCATAAAACTGTTTTTTGAGATAAAATCCCAAAGACTAGTATTGGTTCTTATGACAGGGCTGTCTGGGCAAGGGCAGAATCCAGGAACCCGGCTGTGATTTGTGTGAAGTGTTTCCAGAGTTAGGACCGTAATGATCAGACCGGTACTGCAAAGGTTTCTATTAAATGGTTAAATTCCAAGAGTTTTTACAATAGTTTTTGGAAATTTTAAGTTGTTTTGCATTTTATTAATACTATTCTTTTGTACAATTTACTCAAATGCAAGACAGAGCTAGAAAAATGTAGTGCTTAA
Source organism: Apteryx mantelli (assembly GCF_036417845.1). Lineage (NCBI taxonomy): Eukaryota > Metazoa > Chordata > Aves > Apterygiformes > Apterygidae > Apteryx > Apteryx mantelli. The sequence continues at coordinate 40,035,584 of NC_089984.1, forward strand.
TACCAGACTAATATAAGTATTTTTAAAAAATGCACTGTTATGTGTTAAACAGTTTAAATGTTCTTCTTTTCTTAAATATTTTCATCAGACTGGCAGTTATTTTGACACATGTTTTCGTATCAGCTTGAGAAAATTTGTGTTTCTTTTACCACAATTAATAGTTTCCAGCAATGTCTTCAGGGGAGTTCATCAAATTAAGCTCTAGGAGGCTTTTGAAATATGATACATACAGTTCAGCAGATTGATCTTCATTATAGCTTTTTTTTTGAGGGCAGCTTTGATGATATAATAGCTCTTTTTCATCTCTAGGTTTTTCTTGCTTTGTGTTTGAGGAACAAATAAAGTACTTTTTTTTTTTTTTTTTTTTTTTTTGAAGTTTTGATACTGAGTTTAGCCAGGACTAGTCTTTTTAATTGGTTACGTGTTTTACCTTCACTGAGGACAGCTCCATGTGTTTTTGTATATGTGCACATACATAGATATCTGAGCTTGTGTCCCAGATGTACTTTTTCCTGCGTAGTTGTTATATATTGGGAGATACTTTCAAGAAGGCAGGCTATGTAAATTTGATAGATCTGGTGATGCTTTTTGGTGAGGTAGGCAAATCCACTGGATTTGAGGTAGCACCTCATAATTATGTTGGAACTGATCATTATTTTGTGTGTTCACAGCCAAATGTAGAAAGGAGAAGGAATGTGCCTGCTCTGCAAATGCTAGAAGTAAGATTTAAATGACTTGCACATTTAAAAATGAACAAAAAATGCTGAGCAAATTAATGAGTCTCTTGTATAAATACACATGAAGTATGGTGTTTTGTAAGTACTGTTTAGCTCATTCTTGCCCTAATTAAATTTACTTGCCTAGTCTTTTAATGTTGCTGGTGTGGTTTCTTAATGTTGCCTACAGATGTGGAATCCTTAACATCTATCTAGTCCTGTGTTTTCCTAGAGAAAGCACTGTATATAATTCTTAAGATAGTTTCTTCAGTCAGGTGTGATGTGAGGACCCAGCAAGGACTGCAAAAAAAATTAACTGTACTTTTGGATCCTTTCTATTCTAGGATATGTGAGGAGAACTGAGAACAAGTGAATAATTTATGGCATAACATCTGACGTTTTCTTTAATTGTGTCTGTACAAAAGAATGTGCTGTTGAAATTAATGAAGTCTATTTGCGTGCCCATTGTGGAGAGAAGAACTGAGCCTTGATTCAGACGTTATCTACTCACTTTCATGAATGGACAGAATTAGAATGTTAAAAATGACCTCTGAGATCAACTCAGATTTGAAATTTGTAAGTTAGAATGCAGTTTTGAGACTGGCTCAGCAAGCAACACACACACACGTACACACACGCACACTTGAGTGTTCTGTGCTATGTGCAGTATCTTGTATCCTGTTAGGTCACAGAAATTCAAGGCATTTCAGCCATTCTCCGATACAAGTTCTCTCCTACAAAGTTCGTTTGGATGGAAGGATTTCATATCAAGACAATGAGAAAAGAAAATACATAATAAATTCAAGTACAACATAGTAGTCCACCTCTCTGCGAATCACAAATAGAATGGGCCCTGTTTCTCCATAGTCAAGCCCTCCATCTTATCTTGCACTTCCCATTAGTGCTAACCAACCATAAAATCCTGCTAAATCAGACTGGTCATTGAAGTCTGACTTTACACAATTCTCTGGATGAATGGAAAGGATTGCACAGGGCTGTGGATGACCAGGCCTCTGGAGACCAACTTCTGGGTTTTTAAGTAAGCAGTAAAATGAATGGACAAGACCTGTCACCTGGCACAGGCTGCTCTGCTTGATGCAGAGGTTGAAGCCTGGAGCACATCACCCTGCCTGGGGTTGGGTGAGGAAGAACATGTGCCTGGCCAGGGCCGAGTCAGTCTTTCTGCTGCTGTGCTCTCTGAGGGTTGTATCTTGAGAGATGGAGGAAAGGACAATTCAGTTGTCGTGGGCTTTCATCGAGACACACAAAGTCTAGATGTTTTTCAGCAATGTCAGAACAAACTTTCTAATCTGGGGCTGTCCTGGGCAAACTAGGGCAACTGGGTGACCCAAACCAGTCCCTCAGCCTCTAGTTCTGTGAAATGGAGGTAACAGCCTATGTCCAGATCATGGAAGTATCCTGAGGGTGATCTGACCTGTGTTTGTATGTTGTTGTCATGTGGATTGCAGCACTCGGCAGTCTGAGGGAATCCCGTTTCTGTTCTCTGAAACCTGGAAGCATGACAGAGCTCATAAAGGTGCCTGTTACTGTTAACCTTTTCTCCCATTTGGTTTCTATGTGAATTTTCTGTTCTTCTTTATAAAGCAATTTGTTTTAATTTTTTGTGACAATTTCATTCTCCAGCCTGTTTTAGCCTGGTATTGTAAGGAAGCACAGTTTAGGTGACTGCAATCATCTGTGTACTGTCTTCCCCTCTCCTCCTCCTCTTCCTCCTCCTCCTCCTCCTCAATAATTTTGATTCCTTTAGCCGATTTCATGCATGTTTAACAGGGGAGTCGAACATTAAATCCCAACAGTAGGGATATGGTCTCCTCAACCCCTGAAATTATTTTTTTCACTCACCAGCAGCTGAGGGAATATTTTGATACGTTTCTCAGGCAGCCAGAGACAGTACCCAGGCAGGCAGGCGGCATGCGTGCATTGGCTGGTTGATCACTACACACCATGTGTTGGTAGGGGACAGAGGGAGGTATAGCTGTGAAGGAATATATATTAAAGGAGGGTCATCTCTGAGGGGTTTGCTTTAGGGGAAAAAGTGCATGGAAGAGGCACTGTGGTATACTGTGCAGGGGAAAAAGTGTTGCTAAAGTATGAAAGCATACAAATCCAGACTGTAGTACTGCTGTGCACGGTATCAAAAAATGGTTTTTTGTTTAGCATCTTCCTAGCTGTCTTTTATAATCTCCCTAGTTTCAATGCACTTTGAATAGTGTTGTTTGTATTTGGAGTGTTATTTGCAGGGCAATGTATCTGAGTTTCACATAACTTTTTTATTTTTCTGTCTTCCTCATTTCACATGCTGCTTGCCTCTTGACTTAATCTGGACCACTGACATGAGTAAAATTGGCAGCTGCAAATAAAATCTGACTTAACTTACTAATTGCATGCTAAATACCAGAGGGCAGTAACATCACTTCGATATTCACACGTTTTATGAAATACTATTTATGATAGATACAGTATATTGACAGGTCAGAACCAAGAGGGTGAGATATCTTTTTGCTCCTGTTCATGTGGTGTCATCTATTGTTTTATGGAAGCAGAATTCCCTTTAACAAGCTCTCTGCCCTAATTCCAGTTTCCTCTCCTCAAGTGCTTTTCTTGTGCGTATTTTTATGAAATTGCTACTTCAGTTGCTAACTTTTCTAATATTGGGGACAAAGTTCTGTCTTTATTTTCTCTGCATAAGGGTAATATGACTCTCCTGATGCTTTCCTTGGATCTTAAATGTATATTTTCTGATTGTTAAATTCAAATTTTCTAATCAATGTTGTTATCGCTGTTATAATTTAGTAGTGAACAGGATTCTAGTGCTAGCTCAAAACCCTGGTGCCTAGCACTAAACCCAGAAAACATATTAGTAAAATACATATTTAATGCTTCGTTTCTTTGTATTTAAAAAACAAACACAGAGAGAACCTGCCATCCCAGCAGATGTTTCCATCTCTAAAAGTGCACTGTACTCCCGGATCGGCACCTCAGAGGCAGAAAGCACCACAAGTCTTCTCTACCCACAGCAAGACTTAGACTCTGCACTACGACTTGCCAGAGCAGAGGTAATTTTCTTCAGAATCTGGAAAAGGAAATATGTTCTCTTTGTGGTATAGTACTTTCCTGTTTTCTCCCAAATCATTCACAATTACAATCACTTGCTCTATTCTTGAAACTATTCCCGGCTATGCTAGAGTCTACCAAAGCAAAAGGTGCTATACTGTAAGTTTTATTTATTTGGTGTAAATGAAAATCAAGCATTATGTGAGAGGAATCTGTATTGTTTTTAGCCTCGTCTGTAGTCTGTGCACCTTGACATTGGTATATAATTATATAAACATTGTGAGATGCTAAAAATTGGTATTTCACAAAGGTACACACAATACTAGTCTAGTTCTTAATAATATTTGTACAATCTAGTGTTAGAGTATTTTAAACTGTGTGATAGAATGTGTTAAGGAAAGGGGCAAAAAGGAGTGCAGTCCTTTGGATATAAGATTTTGTGGATACTCAGCTCTACATATGCATGCAAAACCAGTAGATCCCTTTGCAGGACAAATCAAGAGACCTTATTCAAGAACCATGTACAAAAGAATTCTAAGATTCCTCTCCACGTCAAATCAGACAGAATGACACACCATTTATAGAGAAATACAGTATTTCTTTTAGTGTCCTGTTGTAATCGGTGATGAAAGACGAAACAAGAATAACATTTCATCTACTTTCCTCAGTTAGTTTTGGGAAACTTGAGTGTGTTTCCACATCCAAAATTATTTACTTGGTTCTTACAGTCTGAAACAGAAAAATTATTTGGGGATGCTTATATCTGCATTTAAAATCTGTATCTCTGCTGTTAGAAGTGGGTATTAAATGAGAAATTGTACACATACTTGTCTAAGTTCCTCATTAATGGAATGCTTGTTTTTACCTGTTTTTCTTTGCTTTCTTTGTTTCAGATTGTGGCCAAGGAAAGAGAAGTAGCTGAGTGGAAAGAGAAGTATGAAGAAAGCAGAAGGGAAGTGATTGAAATGAGGTAAGTTAACATGTCACTAATCACACTGACAGAGAGGCTCATTTCAGCCACATATAACAATTGTACACTCTGGTTAGCTGAAAGTTGTTATTTTTTAACTGCAGGCTTTGGATTGATCCTAAACTCATACTTTGTTATGCACGGTGGGCAAAATTCACTTTTGTTCAGAGTAATCATTGAAAACTTGTATGTTGCTAATCTTATTTTCATCCTCAAAACACTGAGATAGAGCATCTAATCTAGGTTACTGTACAGGAAGAATTCCCTCCCGTTTGTGCTGTGCTCCTCACTTGTGAATTGTCACATGGATTGTGTGTAGTATTGTTTCTGTTGTCTGACTGAATGAGTCTGCCTGCAGAGGTGGCGGCATTATGCATGTGCTAATTTAAAATTCACTTTCCACAAATAGTTTTGCCAACAGAAAAAAGCATGTGAAGGCTTGTAAATAGTGTGAATAGTACAAGCTCCCTCCAGGGGATTATTGTAAAGTTTCTTTAACACTATGAACACAACTCTAATTGTTAAATTGAAACTGAATAGCCATTCTGCATCATTCACTATGCCAGTCCATAAAGGACAAAAACCCAATTACTAGTAGGAAATTATTTATCACAGAACCACCACTCTGACCTCTCGGAATTGATCTTCAAGGAGATTCTATGTTTTCCTTAAAAGACAAGTGCAGTAACTAGAACAGTTTTGGACACCAAAACTTGTGGTCTCATGCAGATCCATTGACATTTTGTCCTATTATAATTTTATTGTTATCCCTTTGTATCACAGGGGTGCCAAAGACCTTTTTCTCTCTGCCTTCCACAGGATTTAGCTTACAGTCCCACAGTGGTTGGCTAGTCTTTCCTTTGACCTAATTTTTTTTTAATTATTAAATTTATTAAGCATGATTTTGGTTAACCATTATTTACCTTGGATTTTGCTGATTCTTTTGAGAGCTGAGCTTTTCATTTTTTTCTAGTTGTATCTGTTATTTTAATGTATTTTATTTCTCCTTGGAAACCTGTTTTTACTACATTAAATATCTATATACTGGAACATAACTGGTTTGATCTAACTTCCCAGCCCAGATTCTACCACTCTCAGGGGTGACAATGAAGGTATCTTCTAAAGTCGCTGTAGTGGATACAGTGAGAATCAATATTGCTTCCCATTTAGTTCACTCAAAGTTTCAGCTGTATCCAAAATGTCCTTCTTCTCTTAAGGTGGTAATACTATGAGAATGACATACAGATAAGCTTGACCCGCTCATTAATCTGAATCTGAGAAAGTCACCAATTATAAAAAGAGACTGTATAAAAATATTTTATGGCATCTTTAAAGTCTTTATTGTTTTCTACCTTCAGACACAAACTCATAAACAAAAGAGAACTGTCAGGTTATTTCAGAGTCCTTCCTTTAAGAAATAATTTCTACAGTAACTTCTGAGACTGAATTTTCTTCAGAATCACTTCTGTCCTGGTTCCAGCTTCTTCCTCCCAAGATTAAATATCTCAACAAGTATTTTAAAGCTAAAGCCAGTGAGCTGTATCAAGTGATGGCCTGTATATGCAGTTGCTGTATATGCATCTGGAAAAGACAGGGACAGCGAGAACCACCTTATTTCTTTGAATCACCATCTCTTAGTACCCAGCTGATTTCTCTCACCTCTCTTTTGCTGTACTTCAGAAAGGAAATAAAAACCTGGCATAGCTTTCTCAAACAAATAATGAGGGAAAATGGAAAGGAGCTGCTACGCACCTAAGAAGCAAAATAAAGAATAAAGAAATTTGAAATTGGGTAAAGAATGTCTCGGAGTCCAGCACACAGTCAAATGCAGTACTTGTTCTATTCTGCAGAAATAGATGTGTGCTTGTGTGCGCGGACAGTGACACAGGTTGCTTACTCCTCAGTGAAAGAACAGGCAGCAACACAGAGCAGCTGACGCACTATAGATAGGTACCCTCCCTTTCCTCACAGTAACTTGCCTGTGTGTCTGTATTCTTAATAAAATTTGGTTTGAAAAAGTCACCTTATCCAAGCCAAATTTCGCATGTACACATTTCCCATACATGGGAAGAAAATTGGCTAATATTGTCACAAAATAATAAAATACTCATGTGCCCACCAAGAAAGATTGCTTTTGGAAGATTAAATGTTGGACTAGACCACATATGGTAAATTAGAGTTGCAGCAGTTAGAAGTGATGTAATTATTAGAAAGAAGCTGGGGGAGAGGCAGGAGTTATCTTGAGTTGCATACATAAAAGCATCGCTTTCCACACCCAGAAGGTAAAGCAATGCTCCTTAATTTAAGTCATGCATACTATACCTGGAATATCCAGTATTCAGTTAAGTTACAAGAAAAACATCAGAGTGGAGGAAATTCAGAAAACAGCAGACAAGGTGAGGAGCCATAATAATGTAATATATGACTATTGGAGAGATAAACAGTGGTGGACAATACCATAATTTAAGGCAGGCAAGATATTTGGATGTCTATTTGATTATGCCTCAGTGTGGGAAGTTGAGCAGATGACCTCTTGAGATTCTTTGTAGCCCTGGGTTTCTGTGTTTTTATGACTTATAATATCACAGGAAGTTGAAAAATAGGCTGAATGTTTAAAATAACAAGTTAGGCCTATGTGGCACATCAAGCTAGGATTAAGAGGTGCTATCACAAAAAGGAGTGAGCATATTTTGGTTCTCCACCTATAATGAGCTATATAGGCTGTTCGAGTGATAGAGGCTTTTGACATGAATCTAGAACAAGAACCAAACTCACTTACTGATGCATGAGGAGAGCTATTATTAACTACTTTACTACCTTGCTTTCCAAATTCAGAATTGTTAAAATCAATGAGATGTTGTAACATCCATGTTTATAGAACAGCTGCCACATTATCCATATGGCTGGATAATGCAAAGAATGTGATATGGACTGAACAATGCTAAGTTGACAAAAATAAGTAATTGATAATATTATTTCACTTTCCCGCCAACTTCTATGGTGTAGCCTAGTCTGGGAAGTTCTGTAATATTAGAGCATAGTGTTTAATGTCGTGTTCATTGCTAAGAGTCCTTGGCTTCCTTTTTTAAAGTGAGAAAACTTTCTGAAGGATGACTGGTGTTATAAGGATGTAACATGGCTTTAAAATTATTGTTGCTTACAACAGGCCTTTTTTTTTTTGAGGCAATCTTTTTTGGATGTGAAACCGATCTTCTCTTTTAGTGGAAAATACTTGCAGTTATCTTTGCTTTTTCTTTTTTTTTTTTTTTTCTTTTTTTTTAAGGTAGATTTAAAACAGCAGGACTAACAGCATAGAAAACAGCAAATCCTCACCAGAGCCAGCCAGTGGAGATGCAGTGGAGCTGTATAATTTGTGCAGATCTCTGCCCTGCTTTCCAAGAGATAGCACAGCATGTGACCACATTGTCTTTGGCCCCAGTCAAATGGTTATTTCTACCTGGAGCCTTATTGAGGTCAGCAGGATACACAGATGTAAACACTCTGCTCTGCTGAGTGCTCTGGAGGATGAGGGCAAGTAAGACACCACTACTGACCTCTGTGGAAGGTGGCCTTCTCAGGCATTTCCATGGTCTGATCCAGATTCAGATTTCACATAGGAAGTGTTGGAGTTTACTGAAGTTGTTTTTGGAAGCTCCTCAGCTCTCCCTATTCATTACCGACTTTTGTTTCAGAATTTTTGCACATCCTTTCTGTAACCTTAATGATTGCAGCAGACTTATCTAAAATATGGAAAGCAAAAGCAAGCTAAGACTTCAAAAAAGACGTGTTAAAATACCAGTGGGTTATTTCAAAGATCTACTTTAGATGAAGCGTGTGGTAATTTTGTTTTTTGTAGACTGTCCTATGTGACTCACAAATCAAAGCACATATCAAGCTAGTCTCATTTCATTAGTTTTATTTGGCTCTGGAAAAGGGTGGATCATCTTTCTAAATCATTTTTAATCTGCTTATTTTGGCTAGCCTCTTTTCAAGAAGGAAATTCAAAGCCTAACATGAGTATGTGAAATAAAATAGGCTTAAAATTAACATTTTGCAGCCTCTGTTTCAAAACAGATTTGCAAAAATAGGACGTGATGGACAACTGTGCTACATAACTGGCTATTTTGGTCTTGTTCTCTTAAGTTCTAATGGATCGTTTCTTCTCATTTGGAGAATGGAAGATTCGGTAGATATTTTTTGGATGAGAGCCAGCTATATTTCTGTTACGTTTACCTTTTGCTACCAATTATAACTTTTCTTGAAGTTTATATTCAAAATAAGCAAGCACAAAACCAGTAAAAGAATAAAGAGGGGAGGGAAGAAAACAATGGAAAAATCAGGCTACAGAACTCTTAAATTAGTTCAACACAATTATGTTTATATTTAAATCATGATTGGTAATGCAGTTTGGGCATGTTTCAAATAAAAGAATTTGTTTCAAAGCATTTCCTCTTCCCTCCCCCCGCCTATGTATTAATTCATAGAGAATAAAAAATCAGAATCACCATTTAAACTGTGAGTTTTATTTGTTACTTCAGGTTATAAAAAGCATATGGAAATGGGAAGTGGATCTGTATCCCCTTTATAATGACACAGTTCAGTTATTAAGTAGCATTATTTTTTAAGTAAGCATTAGCAATTATGATGTTTGCCAAAAGCTTTTCTTTTTTTTTTCCTCTTATAGGAAAATAGTTTCAGAATATGAGAAGACGATTGCTCAGATGATAGGTAGGTGTTTCTACTATGAAAGATGCTATTCTGCACTCCAATTTTCTGAAGGGAGCATAGAAACATGGTTTAACTCTGTGGGCTTTGTTTTAATGCTAGTACACCTACTGATGCTACTGGGAATTGTGAATACATCTGAGGACACAAGTGTGTGCTACTAGGTTATGATGAAAAGCTAGTGTTTCATTTTAAAGAAGGTAGACCCAGAGGCAGTCAAGGTAATACAGAAAGGTTAGAGCTCGTTCTTTTGCAACAAAGCAAACTGTCCCATAGGCAACATGTTCAAATGCTTTGCCTCAAATTCATAGGTATCTCTGGGAGGGAAATTTAAATGACCTAAAAACCTTTTAGTCATCTGCTTGCAACTATGTTTTTAATTGGAGATACCAAATTTAGCTCTTTGTAACAACAGGGATTATCTGTGTTAAGTACATTGGTCAGGCCAAAACCTAGATTAACTCCAATCCTAGCTGAGTGATTGTGAGCAGCCAATCCACCTCCTCAGTTATTTAGTGACGTTAAGATCTCAATTACAGAATTTTTTGCCTCACAATAATTAAAAAATGCCTTTTTTAACAGAATTCCTCACAAATAAAACATGCTACTTGCAGTACTTTCCACAAACAAAGGTTGCAGGACTCCTATGCTTTCTTGGTGTTGAAGGCCTGGCCCTGGGATACAATTTTAAAGACTCCTTAGAAGGCTTCAGAAGCTCTTTTTCTTAGTCTTGCTATAGAAAGATCCCATTGCCTTGTACTGGTGTGGCCCGGAGGGACTTATGACTGAACAGTTCATTATGGCCAAATGACTGGGGAGAAGCAGGAAAAGAAACAGTAGCTGCTAAGAACAGTGGGACCAACCTCATCTAGACAAGCTTGAGTTAAGCAGTATAGAAGAACAGTGAAATAGTCTTAAAAGCTGCTAGGAGTGAAAAACGTTCTAGTTAATTCTGGGATGTGAGCTGTAGGAGAAAGGCTAGTCTAGCTAATGATATCATCCATGAGTAGGGAGTGTATGATGTATCCAGGATTTTTGTACAGTGTTTATTTAAAAAAAAAAAAAAAAAAAAAAAGGTGTTACTCCTCTGAGAGAACTGTCACAGAGAATGTAGTGTACCAGGAAGACAAATGGTGTAGGTGCATCTGTCTAAAAGATTTTATAACAAGGATTTTTATGGTATAATTTTGCCTCTTTTAAAATTCCCTCCACTCACATACAGGCAATATTGCATGACCCGCAAACGTTTGGTTGCTTTTAAAGCATTTTTTTCCTTTTAACACTTGAGTTGTGTTTACACATTTATAACAAATTCGCTTATTTTTGCCTAAAGAGAGTGAGGTGAAGTTATTCAACTGTCCGGTGCTTTTGCTGCCTTTCTGTATTTCACAGTCCCTGGGAGACATCCCAGTCTCCTTTCATGTAAAGGAAAAAAGAACTTAAAAATAGGTATTCATCTCTTGGCTTCATTCTCTACAGTGTTGTGCCTCTGTTACCTTTTGTATGCAAAGCTGAGCTAATCTGGCTACTTTCTGACATAATCTCTGTGATTCTCATCATGCAAGTGTTAAAATAGGAGCGATCAGAGCATGCAAACAACTTGATTTCTTACATTTTACACAGGCTGTTCTCTGGTATGGCTTTGTGCACTATCATGGAAATTATTGAATGTGGCAAAGAGTCAGGGTCCAAGTCTTCCAAATGTAATTTCACTCTTCTCTTACACTGGAGAAATTGTTTCCTGTTTGACAAGTTTTTTTTGTCGTCAAGTGATTTATTTCAGTAATTCAGAGTTTCATTTCAGAGTTTTCAGCATGTAGACAGAAAAACAGTGTCCCATAGTTGCCCTGCACTCAGCTTCCCGGGAACAACTTAGGGAGTTCTTCAGCTTCATCTGGCCATTCATGTGGACAAGTACAGGGCCTGTTGTTTTCTCCCAAGCATACATATATAGTTGTCAACAGAAGTTCATTTTCAATTGAAAATTCAAATTCTATTATTGAGAAACAAATTTAAAAAAAAATTAAGATTGTGACACTATAATGCAACCAGAAGGTACAGAATAGGGGTGCTAAGGCACAGGACAGCCATGCATACATAGTAAAATTCTACAAATTATCATTTCCTCTTGTTGCAAGGAAGTCAAGGATAATTAAAGCATTGGGCCTCTGACCACTGAGGAAATAGGAAGATATTTCAACTTCAAATTCAGAGTAGCAATTGGTACCTTTTCTAGTCTGTCAAATGGTCTATAGCAAGTTTTTAAGTGCAATGGCTGTAAGTAGTGTAATTTGCTGTCCATTTTGAAAAGAACTGGAACAACAACAGTCATACAGAAAGTGTGTATTAATTAGAAAAGTATGAAAATTCTACTGCACAGTAATATGTTAAATGCAGGTCAACTTTCCCAGCATTTCATAAAAGTTCTGATCTAATTATTCCACTTTCTCCTGTCCTCTGTTGTAAATTACCATCCCTTTTGATAAAAGAATTCACTCACCCAAGTGCTGCGTTGTAGAGGAAAAATGACCGGCTACATGCTATTTACATATAGCCTTTCCTGAATTATTATCACAATAATGTCTTACTGCTAAAGCAAAATATGCATTTCAGCAGAAGAAATGCCTGTACTGTTTCTATTTATGATTTAAACCTTCTGAGCTATTTATAAAGCTCTTTGTTAAAAGGTCATTATGACTGAACCTATTTCAAGAATCCTCTTAAGGAATGTTCAGTTCGGTTGATAGGTCCTACTCAGCTTTTTATAGGTTGTCATGTGTATATAAAATGAATATTGAAAATTTTACATATTAGCAATATATGATTGTGTATGTGTTTGCATGCAAAAGCATTGAAAGCATGCATTGCAAACAGTAATTTTCATTGATTTCAAGGGCTTTGGCAGGTATTTGCTGTCATATACCTATAGAATTGAGTATTACCCAACTTAGCTCATACAGTTAGTTCCATGTAGTACTCTGTACAGTCTGAGCTTGCAAGCTGCCAGTGTGTAGATTCCTATTAGTGGCTCTTTGCATATATATTTACTGATGGTTTAATTTCTTTTTCCTTTCTTCTTGCATCTGCTTCAACCCCTAACACATTCTTGTTCATACTGGGGGAGAGGGGGAAGGCCTTGCTGCTCAGGTTTTCCAGGCTAGCCTGCTCTACTCATGCTGACTGTTACCTGGGTTTTGCAGCTCACAAATGAATGGCACAGCAGCCCTGTGTAGCAGAGCCTGCATAACCCCTATGTTCACTCTACCAGGCCCAACGCACACCTCAATCATAGCCATCCACAGTTCCCTTCCAAAATCCCTGTTCTGGATTTACTTTTTATTGTTGGATTTGAAATGTTTTGGGTTTTTTTTTTTCCATTAAAAATGTATCCGTATACTTGTAAGCTTAAAGACATTATTAAATTCTCATTGTGAAGAAAAACAGGTATTATGCTTTGTGCATTACAGGTTGTTGCATTACTTATTTTCTGCTTTCCTAACGATTCCTGATTTTCTATTTTGCTTCCGTTTTGTTGCTTCTTGCTATTTGCTTGCAAAAACAAACAGGCAAGCCTGGTAAGTAAAGCTTTTCACCAACTTTCTCATCAGCATTATGCATTTTTCTTTTCTTTTGCTTTTATTCTCAGTTTGCTGCATTCCCATTAAGTAATATAATTAATACTTAGCTGAGCCTGAAAGCAGATCTGCTAGCCCTGTGGTGGTGATCTGATTCTGTCAATTTAAATAAGTGTTATTCCTGAGCATACTATTACTATTTTTGATCTGCTGTGGATAGTGTTTGCTGCAGACATGGAAGCCATTTAATTAAAATCTTTTAATTATATAACCTCATACTCATAAACTTCTTTAGAAATGAATATCTGTAACAGCTTAAATAAGATTTGAATGGCAAACATTATCACCACAGTTCTACTGAGCAGCATTTTCATTAAAGCTAAATCATAGTTTTGGAAAATATCTCATAGATCTCCTAGTCCTACTCCAGCCAGATGCCAGTTTGGTTTTTATAGTATATAACAACTTTGGTTCTAAATGTCTTTTAACTGTTGATCTGAAATCATCAGAGATGCACCTTTTCTAACACACACTGGAAACTTTCTCTTGCTCCTCCAGTATGAATTCCTCTTTTTCTTTGGAGTCTGAATAGGGCCATAGCTCACTCCACAGTCTATGGATATATATACATATACTATAAAAATACATATATATACACTACATATATATGTAGCAAGCAGTGGAAGGGAGAGGAAAAAGTGAGCATCTGATATCACTTGCCTCTAATTCCTGATGGTCGCTGAAGTGGGGCTGGGGATGAGTTTCTGAAAGCGCTGGTCCAGCTGTCTGAAGAGAGAAAAGGGTGCCATGATGCACTGAGAGGAAAAAAAACAAACTTTATAGTTGTGGGGGAGCGAGTCATGAATTACAAACTTTTCAGGCTGCCCTAGAAACAAACAAGAAGCAAGTTGCTAAAATACCATGGACAGTAATCTCTGAGGTAAAGCAAATATGGATTTCCTTGAGTTGTCACATTAAATACATTTAAATGCATTACTTGATCATGCAAATTGATCATTTCTCCTGCATGGAGTTTTGCCAAAGAATAGGATCCTGTCAGTTGAGTGCTTTGGAATTAAGCTCCTATATAGTTTATAATCTCCAGCATGCTTAAATGAATCTTTTGCTGGAAGGTAAAGTGACAACTTCTCAGATTTGGGAAAATAAATGAAGGATGATAAATCACAATGGTTTCTCTTTTTTTTTTTCTTTTTTTTTTGGGGGGGGGGGGGCCTCAAAGTCCCCAAAAGTCAAAATGGAAAAGAATGCATGGGGGTGTTTTTAAATGTTATTAAAGTGAAATGGCATTACAAGGCTCTGTGTTTCTCAGTTCTGCCATATCAGAGGTGTTTGTTTACCAGTAAAATAATGCTGCTACAACTTTCAGCACTGCAGACTCAAGTGCAGGTCCTGAGAACTTTACTAGTTCTTTCAGTCTTCCCCATGTTGTAGAGCAAGATAATCTCAGGTGCCTCAGCGCCATTTGTATCGCGCAGTGCTGCCCGTGGGTGTGCAGAGGCAGAACACCTCCAAGTTAACGCACGGCATGGAAATGCAGTGTGTCATCATCAGTGCTGTGTGGACTTAGGCTAGCAAAAAAAAAAAAGAAAATAAAAATTCATTAAAAAAATGAATGTCCAAAAGCAAGAGATTAATCTCAGTTTGGGAAGTCACAGTATTAACTCACATTTCAGAGCTGACCAATACTAGGAAATGTTTATTTCAAATGAAGGCTTCAATTCACGTGAAGAACTAAACTCTTGTCAGAATGCTTCAAAATACAGTTGAATGAAATGTCAACTTAAATGAAAAATTGCAGATTCTAAAATGTACCATACTTTTTACATACGAGAACTTCTCACCTTATTTTTAATTCCAATGTAGACATAGGAAAACAATAATTAATATAAAACTGCCAGTTTTTGTGGGTTTGTTTTCATTTAAAGAAGCCCTTAAAACATGGACACAAGAGTTATATTTTAGGAGACGAAGAATGAGCATTTTATTAGACAATGTCAGACTTTTTCTTCTAGTATTATAAAGATGTGCTAATTTATTACTAGGTCATTACCTAGGTCATTGGAAAAGAGTGTTCTTCCGTATAGATTTGGATTCCTGTTTTTTTTCTCCCCACCCTCCCTACTTCGGTTTTAATTATACAGAGGAGAAGCTCAAAAGATGTTGCATTTTCTGCAAATCAGAACTTAGAAAGTCTGTCTAATGTTAGATTTCCTTTCTGGTGCTTTCCTACAGTACTCCTAAAAAAAACCCCAGGTTTTACAAACACTATTTTTGCAAGGGGACAATTTGAGTTGAATTAAATTAAACTGACTGGTCTGTACAGGATTAGACAAGATGCTAGGAGATGACAATCGCATATAAGAATGGCAAATATATTATTTCCCATGCTAGTAATATGAAGAAATGTCGTTTCCTTCAGCTAATGTCTCTTCAGGCAAACAGGGAAAATCCCACATCTGCTTCTTTCATGGGAACAGCTGAGTTCAAAGTGAAATAATTCATCAGTATGAAGATGTTTTCACATTTTTTCCCAACATCAAAATAATTAAATACCACTAAAACTAGCAACATTTTTCCAAAACAGGACTGTGCCTTTGTATGACTTTTCCGGATCTTCTGCAAACTTACTAATACACAACATACAGCACAGTATAGTAGAAGCTATAGATGAAAATGAAATCAGTGTTCTTATCGCTATTATCCTTCTGAAAATTGCCTCTCCACCCTTTTCCTTCTAACAGAGGATGAACAGAGAGAGAAGTCCGTGTCCCATCATACTGTTCAGCAGCTTATAGTGGAGAAGGAACAAGCTTTAGCAGATCTGAACTCAGTGGAGAAATCACTGGCAGATCTTTTCAGGAGATACGAAAAAATGAAAGAAGTGTTGGAGGGGTTTCGGAAGGTGAGTCACATTAAAGTTCCCCTCCTTTAAAGAGCAAAGCACAGCAGGTTGTCATGTGGCAGTATAACAATACAAGAAGGCATGTTTCTAGTCACGAGTCTGATTTACTATGTTAGACTGTGGTGTGCGGCAGGGAGGGAGAACATCAGTGCACATTTGTGCTTTGTTTTTGGAATAGTTCTAAAAAGGTTAAGATTTTGCACAAGAGTAACTTGCTCCTGTATATGACACTGCAATTCCAATAAATGTCACGTAACTGGAGGACTTCAGCATGTATCAGGGCTGGCTTTCAGAATGAGAGTTCTGTTATAATTTAGTATGTAAATTCCTCTGGTCAGAGATCATGTCTGAAGTGCATAATGTTACGTAATCCTTAGACAAATTCCATCCAGATATCAAATGCAAAAAGAAGCATTGTAAAGCTTTTTGCATTGTATAGTATTGCTTCAGATGGCCTCTGGGTGTGGGTGTCAGTTAAGACTGCATCCCTTAAAGTAGTTGAGTGCGACTCCCACAAGCTTGTCACACACTTCAATCTCTTGAATTAAATTTAATGTAATTTTTTCATTTAAGAACGAAGAAGTGTTAAAGAAATGTGCCCAAGAGTATTTATCACGAGTAAAGAAAGAAGAACAGAGGTATCAAGCTCTCAAAATTCATGCTGAAGAAAAACTGGACAGGTAATTGATTGTATACATATCTTTTAATTTAAGAGTTCATGCTGCAGGAAAGTTCTTGTGGCTGGACCCTGCATCCCAAAACTGCTCCTTTAATATGCAGAGCAGAAACGCTCTGTGATGGAAGTAATAATAAAGAAATGCCCTAAAGAGAATTTGTGTATTGTGCTGGTGTTTCTTCCATCTCCTGACTATAATTAAAAAAAAGAAAGAATTATTGTCATACTGAAAAGGCCCTCCAAGAGGGGGCCATATAGAGTGCCTTAAATTTTTACCTTTATCAAACGTATTCGTGTTTGTTTAATTTTCCAGGGAAGATCAAGAAAGAAGCCGTTAGCTAGGTTTATGCAGCTATGGAGGGCTGTGCTCAGATATTTACATCTGCAGCTAATATTCCTGCCCCCAGTGCTTTGTTATTGCCCCTATGCTGTATTAATGTCCCTACGTCAATCAGCAGAACAGATCATGTAAGTGCTACTCAACTATTTCAGTGCAGAATCAGTCAGGTGGCCTCTGTCTGTTTATACCGGCTATCTAAGCTAGATCAGCCAACTGTGTGCTGAGGGTGGTGAGGAATAGTTGCACGAAAGATCGTGCCAGGTCTGCCTGGATAGTCACTCCTTAAGCTACCCTAAGGAGTGAACATTTGAATGTGGCTTAAGACAGGCAGCTCTGGCTGCCTCTTTTTTTTTTTTTTTTTTTTTTTTTTTTTTTAATGCTTCCGCGTAATGCCTGAGCAAGCATTTCTAGAGATTAACGTTCAGAACTCATATCACAGTCCCCTTGACCCAAGAGATGTCTCCATAATGTCACTGAGATTGATCAATGCCTAAAATGAAGTGATACTTGGATTCATGTCCCAGCTGCGGGTCTGTAAAAATTGGAAAACAGGTTTAGAAACTTCCATAAAATACCTCTGGCTAAATGATCTTTGTGACTCCAGCACAGATGTCTCAGAGAAGCGGGGGGGAACAATGCAGACATTAAGATTTTGCAGCCTCTACTGGGAAAGGCTCAAGCTTTTCAACAGGAGAAGGCTCTCCTGTAGAGAACCTGACAGGACAAAAATCTGTTTTTTGTTTTTTGTTTTTTTTTTCCTAGAGCCAACGCTGAAATTGCACAAGTGAGAGGCAAGGCTCAGCAAGAACAGGCAGCATATCAAGCCAGCCTTCGCAAAGAGCAGCTGAAGGTGGATGCATTGGAAAGAACACTGGAACAAAAGGTAAAGGGTGTCTCTCGATACCCTCGGAGAGCAAGGGCAGAGAAGGCAAGAGGCTTGGAGTCACCACTGTTGCCATTATGTTTCGCATGAGAGGATGTAGTTTGGCTGCTGGCACAGTCAGCCATTTACAGCAACTTAGACTTCAGTGAAGTCTTTCTTTTCACGTAATTCCACGTTCCATCTGGTGTTTCTAATGTTTCCAAAGGTCAGCACATGACAGCAGGATTTTTTACACATGGATAATAGGCTAGGAGCGTCCTGCCAGCTCCCTTTCAGAAATTCAGTTAACACTGAAGTCAGCAGTAGAATCCAAGTTAACTGAAACCTCCTCCCCAGCGTGGCTGCATCCGGGACTCCTCTAGAGCTCAGAGCGTGCCCGAGGTCTGCCCAAGGCCCTCTCCCGCTCCTCGTGGCCAGCTGGCCCCGCAGCTCCATAGCCCCAGGAGAGAGCAGCACCACCCAGCCCTTCACAACAATATCAGCTGCATGTTCCAGGCGGCTTGGGCAAAAACTTCCATCTGCCAAGCTTTGTTATAAGTGATCTCAGCCACCAGACCGTGTTATGGGCTAATTTGGATTCCTGCTCAGTCAAGCTCAGTGTACACCTGTGTACCCAACATGGCCCTTTGTTTCCTTTAATTAAGGAATTTTAATTTAATTTAATTTAAGATCATTCTTGCTTTAGTTCTTCTTTCAGCTTTTAGTTTTAGCTGTGATTCCAACCACTTTCATTATAGACAAAATGATCGGCTACAGATCTATACAACTTAGGACAATAGTGGTTGTAGAAAATCCCCATTTATATATCTTGTTCTGTAGCTTAGCAAAGCAACTTACCTCCGTGTATGATGCAACTGGTTCTCACTTTGAGCCCCTAGGAAACAGAATGAAAATAATGCTGTAAAAGAGCAGCCCAGAAGCATATTTACACTACATAGAATTACAGTGTGCTAAGAATGACTGCTATAAAGCAGTATGCTTTAGTGCTAAATTGCATTTATTGAAGTAGGAGGAATTCTGTGTGGAAGTAAGCATATTGTTTGAATACATTATACATAATACAGCTATGTATGCAGATAGATATATATCAATTTGAGATTTTTTTTGTCACTTCTAACTTCCTTCTTTTCTCAATATTGGTGAAAACATTGTTCTCCTGCATTTCTCCCAACGGTTGGATTTTTTTTTAAAGCACTCATCTTAATGCAGAAATATTTTTCATAACATTTAATATTTCCTTTTATTTTCCAGAATAAAGAGATAGAAGAATTAACAAAGATTTGTGATGAACTGATTGCCAAAATGGGGAAAAGCTAACTTTTAACCAAATTTCTGGACTTCGATATTGAGTGCAATATGACCATTGGCACACTGATGTCCATACATTTATGTGGACAGGTTATATTTTCACTTTTTCGTATGCACTACTGTATTTTCTTTCTAAATAAAGTTGATTTAATTGTATGCAGTACTAAGATGACTATCAGAATTTCTTGCTATTGTTTGCATTTTCATAGTATAATTCATAGCAAGTTGATCTCAAAGTTCCTGTATCAGGGAGATTGTCAAGTTCTCTAATAAATTACGAATTGCTGATCCTAGCCTTCCCTTTGTACATGAGTTCCCATGTTGGATGTCTTTTGGATTTAATATAAACATGTATTACTTGCATGGGGACTCTTGCCTTAAGGAGTGTAAACTTTATCTGTATTTGCCGATTTGTAAAATAAAACTAAAAATGAAAAAAATTAAAATGCATGTCACTTAAATGAAATTCTCTATTGTAAATAAATTTTTTCGTTGAAAGTTGGAGATAAGTATGACTTTATTTTACATACTTTACTTGATTACTTTATGTGAAACACCAGATATAGCACCTCTTATTAAGGAACTCCTTCAGAGATAGTACTTTATTTCATTCAGTAGTGTCACTGCGTGTTGATGGTACTGGGGCACTCTGCCATGACTTAGTGATAAGAATGAACTACTTATATGCACATACATATACATATATGTATATAAATATATATATGCTAGATTGGGACCATTCAACTTTCAAGCAAAGGCTTAATCCTACAAAATGTTTAATACTCTGACCCTAATCCAGCAAATCACTTGGGCAAATGCCATGAGACTCTGCATGAGCTGCAAACTGTGATATCAAATGATGGGATGGTGTTTTTTAAGCCTATCTACCATTAATATGTGAATACATTTTCTTCTTCCTGCCACTGGAAGAATCTCCCTGCTTAGTTTATGGAGGTGAAGTACATGTGGTTAGAAGTACAAACAGAATAAGCTTGTAGCATTTTTGCACACCTGTTTATCCTATAAGTCATCCTCTGCAGAGGATTAGGTTTGTAAGATAAGCGTTAAGGCTTTAATAGCAAACAAACTGCTTTCTTTGTCTAATGGTACATCTCTTGTATCTCCATGATGAGGACAGTCTTCAGCCTGGTTCTTGTCAGCTCCCTTTTAGTAATCAAAAGTAAGTGAACTTCCTTTCCTTTCCACTCCTTTTTCTTTTCTTTGTTTTTCTTTTTATTTTCCCCATGGTTTCCTACCTTAGGCATGGGCTCAGGCTCTTTGCTGTGTTCTGGGCTTTTCTCCTATGTTTGTTTGTTTTCAGATCGTGTATGTGGTTAGCAGCACAGAATTTTACCTCCACTAAGTAATGTAAAATATAAATGTTTATGCTGACAAATTTAAATGTGTCCCTGAGGACATCAGTTGTGCCTTTTGCTTTGCAACTTCTAAGTGTGATATTTTAAATATGTTTCAAATTCATGCTTGCTTTCAAAATACCACGTAGTTTGAACTAAGGATATACTCTGGGAAAAAAAGGATCAGGTTATGATTATAATGTTTAAACAAAAGCAAAACTCTTAAGATATACTGTTGTAGCCTTCCAACTGAATTGATACTCTTAAGAGAAAAGTAAACGCAGATCACACTAAGATTTTAAGTTTTTACAGTGCACTTTTTAATGGTATTTTGAACCAAAGAACATGCTGAAGAAAAAAAGAAGATAATAGTCAAACTTGTTCTAGTGTATGCTTCTCTGAAAATGTTACAAGAAGGTGTGGATGCAATTACAGAATATCAGATACTCGTAGATTATTTTAAGTGCAAGTTAAAACAACCAAGTAACATGTGACTGATTTTTATATCTTAAAATGCAGTATTTGGACTGATTCTGAAAAAGAAACATTGATAGGATTTTACATAATCTTTAGATATTTTTAATGCATTTTGTAACTTTTGCATGTTCTTCAAACAAAATTAGCTGCATAGCTGTTATTTTAAAATACTTTTACAAACTCTAAACACTACCATTGTAAGTTGTCGTCTTTCTTAATGACAGGTGAAGCACTGCAATGTTACACTTGTGTAGGTTCTAGTGATGAAGACTGTAACAGACAAGGAACTCAGCAGTGTCCAGGGCATTCAGATGCATGTGCAGTGATAAGAGGACAAGCAAGTAAGTAGCCACAAACACTTCAGACTCATTAAATATAAATAATAGAAATAAATAACCAGTGTTGGAAGGAGAAGAAGGTAGTCAGATAAGGAAGAAAAAAAAAGAAAAATGTTTCCTCTCAAAATTAATTCTGATAATAAATCTCAGTTCCTAATTTTAATGGATTAGCAGCAAATTCTCACTGAGTTTGATTTGTTAAATCACCATGATGATGAGCCATATGCAGACTATGTGAAAGCTATAAAAGAGTGTCTTAAATATTAGCCACTTCTTACTTAAATCTGTCATTTTTAAATTAAATGACTTATCTTGAAATTAAGAAAGAAAAGAACCTAATGAGACACTGTACTTGAGTAGGTTCCAAAATATTTAAGGTGCATCAGTTGTATCAAAGATAAATTACAATTATTGAAACTTAAGTGGGAGCTTGGGAGTGTGCTATAATCTGATGCAATTGTATCCACTTGCTTGTAAGAATGGACAAACCTTTGTTCTTCTTGACTATTGGATGGTCAGGTTCATGTTAA
Source organism: Apteryx mantelli (assembly GCF_036417845.1). Taxonomy (NCBI): domain Eukaryota; kingdom Metazoa; phylum Chordata; class Aves; order Apterygiformes; family Apterygidae; genus Apteryx; species Apteryx mantelli. The sequence goes on from NC_089984.1 coordinate 40,057,475, forward strand.
TAAGATGCAGATATGAGTAAGTGAAGTTGAGCATCCTGCTATGTTTGGGTTCAATGTGGCTCTGTTCCAGGTGGCATTATGAAGTCCTGTTCGTTCAGGTCATTCTGTGAGCGGGCAAAGAGAGACGGATCCAGAGCGCCTGGAGTGAGTGTTCACTGCTGTTACTCAAACAATTGCAATGCAAAAAGCCTGGGCTCAAGAATCACCACTTCCACGAGCTACTTATCTCTCCTCATTTTTACACTGTTTTGGCATCCATTGTTTAAGATGACATGAAAAAAAAATAGAACCGTAAAGCAACAAGTCTGCCTTTTTTGAGAAGATTTAATGTATTTTCTAATCATTTTACTCTGTGTACCATATTTTTCAGCAGAAAAAAAGCAGTAGGCAGACCTGACAGATGTTAAGATAAAAATTGTTGCATCTGTTAAAGAAAATGTCTTGACGTATATTTAAGCATATATGCTCTTCTTATTTATCTTAAGGGGTTTATTGTGATAATATGTAACAGTTTTCTATGACTTGGATAATGTATGTAAAGAGAAGGAGAAATCTTAGCTGCAAGTAGCAGCCTTGTAGTATGGTAGAGGGCCAATATCTTCCAAATGCTGCTTAGTGTTGGCTTACATTCAGAGGAAAGTTAAAATTTTCAAGCACAAAATGACTGAAAACTCTAGTAAGCCATGATGCAGCTAATCTTTCAAAAAACATTTGCAAACTGGGCAAAGCAAGAAAATTTTAAATAAGGATGGTTTATAATTATTAATATAAATTGCTTAAGAGATGGTCATTAAGAGAACAATGCATGAAAATGTTATGTATATTTCCTGAAAATCCTTTTCCATTCTTGTCTGATAATGTAAGAATCTTACTATGACACTGGAGGGAAGGAGAAAAAGAAAAAAAGAAGCTTGGAAGTGGTTTGGAGTTGGTAAGCTCCCCTCCAGAGTTCAACAACTTCTATCTCTACTGCTAGTTTTGAGAACAAGATGGTTAATCCTGGTGTTGTAATCAAATTACACCTTGAGTAATAACATTTTTTAATCCAAATTCTTCTTGCAGTTTCAACTATGTAGTTCATTCTTCACTGTCCTAAACCTGGTTCTTTGAGAGTAAGAGTATATAGTCTCACCCCTCTCTCGTTGACGTCAATAAGTGGGGGACTTGGTCTGTGATGATTTATATATCATTTAAGTTTTGCAAAGTAGTGAAATTACTTGGGGGTCTTTCATGATGTAAAGAACTAAATCAACATAATCAACAATCACATTCATTGCAGTCTTACCAAGTAAGCACTCAGGAACGGGACACGTCACAGAAGGCATTGTACATCACTAGCTAGCAGGTAGACATTACTTTGACGTGGTTGCATTCAAACTAGGCAAGACACAACACACTGTGACAGCAATAAGCAGGTTATTGGGTCTGTGATACTGCAAAGCAGGGCTGGGAAGGTATAGGTAGGTGGTACCTCCATTGATTCATAAGTGGGAGTATAGATACGCAGGTGATCAATACTCATAGATTTTTAATATCCAGCAGTGATGATCTGGTCTAATCTGCAGTACACACAACACACAGAACTGATGTAAAGTCCAATAGGTGTAACTCAAGTAGAGCTGGTCTTGCAGTGGAAAGTTGTAATTTTAGTTGCTCACTTAGAAAAAGATATGGTCATCAAGTTTATGGAACTCACAAAATATTAGCAATTTATTGGCAAATTGGCAAATTAGTTTTTCACTAGCCTTCTGTTGTGACTTTTTTCACTCATTCTTTGAAAAATCAATTCCAGGCAGTGTGTCTTAGGATTCTGCAGACATTTACAAAAAAATTATCAAGAAGATTGCAACCTCTACAGAGTTGCTTTAAGTGAAATCACTGAAACGTCCAAGTCCAATATATCCCTAACCTCCCTTTTAGCGGTTGCCTGTCACGCTGACCAAAATGTCCCACTGCTTTCTTGAACTGTTTCCGCTGTCTGGATCCTTTCATCATCTTTTGTAGTTTGTGAATGCTTCAGCCTGGGACTATCCTTTTGGATTTTGTTTGCATGGGATCACAAACAGTGGGGTTCTGGTCTGTGATTAGTTGCTAGGCACAACCATAAAGCTGTTAAATAAGACTGCAACAATGCAAAGAGATCTTGGTTGAGAATATAAATTTAGACTTAAATAACTCGTGTAAAAAAGACTAGCTGATAAATATTTTTCATTTATTTTCAGCTTGAATCAGTTTCTTCAAGGCATTCTGCTACACTAAACATGTATTGACTGAATCTTTTTTTCTGATTGTACTGTAATGACAAATCCATATCATATGTAGTGGCTGTATATGCTCTGTGCATTTTCTTAATGAGAAGTTGAAATATATGCAATGTCTGAGAATGTTTCTTGATAAACAAAATTGCATCTTTTATTTGGGATTTCCAGTTGCATGTTGCAGACTGTCTTCCAGCAGAAATTCAAGCTTTCTCAGTAGGATGTATTGCTTAAATTGTTAAATAAAGTAAAGCATGTTGATAGTTTTCTTACTGTGAAATTTTATGTTAAAATAAGAAGGTAATGCTCTATCCCCTTGACAAACACCATCTATCATTCCTGACTACTACTTTAGGTAACTCACAGACACCCACCCCTTCCATTTGATTCTGCTATTCAGCTCTTAAAAGGCTGTATTTTTCTTTTTGTGGTTCTGACACTTTTCCTTCCTAATTATGAACCTGAAGTGTGCATGCATGTATATATCTAGAAATGATAAACTTTATTTATGGATTGATAAGAGATATTTCACAATGATTCTTGGCATAAACATTAACAGGAAGACAAGCACAGGAACAAGATAGAACAAAATAGAACATTTTAAAAACTCGTTTTTTAAAAAAATCTCCATTCAAAATGCAGAAGGTATTTTAAGTTGCCATTAACGTGACTGTGCAGAGCTATTCCTAGTCATATGTAATTGTCTTTAGTTTCATTGTTTTGATGTCTCAAAACCCATGTAATCATTTCTGGCCCACTGTTGCAGTTTTTATCTTCCTTAACGTTGACAGACAATTGAGACAAAGGGAGCAGAAACTGGGAATGGATTGGATTCTGCTGCTACTAAAATTTTTAGAACGCCTTTCTTGCTTCTTATGTCAGTTGGAACTATTTAGTGGATCGGTTGGGTAAGTACTGGGTTCTCAGTGGGGAATAAGAAATTGTGGAGGCTTGTGAGCTTTAAAATCTAAATCAGAGAGGATTACATAAACACTGGCTGTGCAATTTAATGAAAAAAATGTACATATCTGTGTCACAGACAAGTTTCTTTTTAACTTTTTCATGTGAAATGTTAGTTTTGTGGCTCTGTTCAGTAGAGATTAAAACAAAAAACACCCTTGTACCTTCTGTTCTCATGTCCTTATGAGCAATGATGCCCTGGTTTCAAATGTTTCGTTGTGAGCACATCTGCAAAATTTCTTAAAGTTTCTGGACCTTATAGATGGTTGGGACGTAGCAAGGAGCTGTGATCTGTGCAGTTGAAGGTTATCACATTGCATACACATCTGCTTCCCCTTATCATCCAAGAACGTTAGTGTATGAGGCATTTTGTAAATTTATGACATGCCTAGCATATTTACTTCTGACAGAGTGGAAAAAAATGTTGTCCCAAGTAGATACTATGCCCAAACAGCGTAGCTAGAAATTCATCTTGTTGGTGGCATATTTACAAGTAAACTTTGTTAGTCAGTACCTGAACAAAATAAGGGAAAAGTCAATTTGAAATTCAGTTCAGAAAGAATTAAAGGATAGGAATGTAATACTAGCTAGTGTTGTTTTAATGAAGCAGGTGTTGTCAAAAAATCACACTTCAGGTTAGATTTTTGTCAACAGAGGTAAATACATAATTTTGAATTTTGCAACACATTTCAGATAAATTACAGTGATAATATACACACAGAGTTCAAGAACTAGAAGAGTGAGAGGCTGCAAGAAATATGGTTCTCAGTAGAAAGTCTTTGTCAAATTGTATCTTGGCTACAGGATGTCTTGCATCATCTTTCTGAAGCACTCATGATGTCGCAATAAGCGTCACAATAACACAGTACTAAGTTTTCTGCATGAAGATGGTCCATCCATAAACCATCAAGATGGTTTATGTAACCATAGGGACATGTTTCTAAGGGAGACAGGAGATGTACTTTTCTGGAATAAAATTAAAGCAGATGAATGAGAGCGGGAGAAGGCGCTGAGCATTTTGTAGCTAGCCAACACTCTGCTTACAACCAATAATCTGGAAAGAAGTACACTATTATTAAAATTGCTTGTCATATCATGTACACCTACTGGCTTTTCTAGTACACACATATCTCCCAATTTATCCTAGCAGACAATGTTTCTTTCAAAAACTGCTCTGTTAGCTACTAACTCAAAAGACTTGTAAGTATAAGATAATGTTTGAAAGGTGAAGAGGGATTTCTTGCTTTAAGATTTTTCTCTTTTCTAAAAGGCTTCCTGCCCTTCCTGCCTCGCAGAAGTGTTTTCCCTTGTTTATTTTAAATACTGAAGGGTGGTTTTTGAACACCAACAGAGTCCTGGCCACAAAATTAAAGCTAGTTTTCAAATGCAGTCACTAATTCCTACTGCCTTAATTAGAGACATCTGTAATCTCATTTTAAGGATGCTGGTCACTCTCAGTTTCTGACTTCAATGGCAAAAAGGTCAAAAATATCTGTAGAATTGTCCTTGCAGTTCAGACTCACTGGCTGGGATCTTTTCAACTGGTTCAGAGCCTAATTTTGACCAAAGTAACTATGAATTTTTGATATGTGGTTTTGTCCCTGTGCTCTTCCTACCTTCACAGAGCTTTTGCAATGTGTTCTTGATATGTTCAGTGTGTTATCTCCCTTAGCAACTTGTTTTCAGCCCCTTTGGCAGCTTTTGGAGGACTTTTATCTTCATTAAAGGAAAATATCTATGATATGTATGAATCTGAAGTTCTCATACGCATGCTTCTGTGGACCAAACTTCTAATAGCATAATAATCTCTAAACTGCCTTTCCTAACTCGATAGTGATTATTGATTTCAGTATTTATAAGCATCAGAGGTTTTGGTCTATTTTTCTTTGTGCTTAGTGTATGTAGATGTAATGGTCAGACCTATATAAGCGCACTCTGGAGGAAGCATCAGCAGACATACTAAAGCACAGAAACTGTGTTTAAAGCAGGATCCAGAATCCATTGCCAGGGTCCAGCCTTGTTGAGGGTGCAAGGTTTGAAGAACCAGGGATTAAGATGCACAACACAGTGAAACACAGAAATAAGCTTGAAAGCAACCCACTTTCATGTGAAAAAATAAGCATCTTTGCAGCATGAAATGGCCTTGGTGCCTCTTTCAGTCTCGTCTCTGCGATTCTGTGAAATCTGCCATCACCACTTGTAAGTGGGCAGGATGCAAACTGTTAGTGACAATTCTGTCTTCCTCTCTCCCCTCATGTAGTCCTTTTCAGAGTTAAGCTTTGCTTCTGGGAGCTGTTTTTTTGGACATCTCATTTGCACTGTAGTATTAACAGCACTTAGGACTATTTGGCAGTCTCTATCGGTTTGGTCTCTACGTTTTCCCAGACAGCTGAGTCCTAGTATCCTATTGGATAAACATATCTGTTTTTTTAAAATATTCAATTTCAATGAATATGACCCTGGAAAGAGAAATTTGGTTGCCAGGAAAATAGATGAGTGGGCCAGTTAACTGAGCCAGGAAAAATGTTCATCAGAAAGTCATCTGAACCAGGCTGCGTCTGTAGACACAGTGTTGCCAGCACAGAGCATCGGTGGTACATTTATTAGCATTCCTGTAGTCAAGTGTAGGCAGAGACTAAGGAAAGGGGAGATTTATCAGGGTGCTTTTCATTTTGCATCATTTGTGCAACAGATAAAAATGAACAGTTTACACTTGGATTCTGTTCAATTAGCTCTCCCCAAGCTTTAGGACAGGGAGGAGCTCTTACTAAAGTATCTTTCTGTTTCTGACTCATCTCTGCTCTAAGCAATTGCTAATTTTAAATAGACTTAGTCCCAACATAGATCTTCATTCTGAATTCTAACACATAGCTGTGGTGTCAAACCCCAGGCCCTGAAGTGGATGCATGCGTGACAAAAACCTGTCTTTGTTTAGGGTACATTGCTCTTGAAATGACAGCAGTTTCGCAGTCAAGCTGCCTTCAACAATCGCTGGCAATTTCCTTATGGTTTCAGCTGTGATATTTTAGGAACTGTGCAAGCCAGTAAGGCTTTCAGAGTTGGCCTCAGTGAGACTGTTATGAGGATAATGGCAGGTAGGAAAAAAGAGAACTCATTTCACACTTCCTGTCAATGTTGCAGAGAACATCCTTTTAAAGCTCATCTTCTCAGTACTCAAAAATCAGGATCCCGCTTGGAAATGGAAAATAATACTTTGCTCATCAATGACCTGTCTAGTTATCTAGTCCAACCTTTACTTTAACATGGCTTATGGAAAACTTTTTATGTTTATCCAAACGTTGGCTACAGACCACACTGACAGCTAGAGCTATTTGGGGCAAATCCTGGTGGCTTTTCTTTCAGCTTGCTATTCAGAAGGATGAATAGTGGATTACTAGCCCATGGACTAGGTGTCTGGAGCCAGCAAACAGAACATCCTCCCGTTTTGGAGCTGATCTCTAAGGCATGGTGTGCTTGAGGCACCAGCAAGGATCTTTGTGCCCACTCTCCAAGCACAGCAGACAGATGGCCCGTGTGCTGTTTTTCTTCTAGAAACGCAGAGTGAATCCCAGCTCTTAAAATATTTTTTTGCCCTTTTTTTTTTCCGTTTTGCAAATGTGATCTAGATTTGCCCAGAAACTACAGAAGCATAATGTTATTTTAATTTCCTAAGTGGGAAACGGAGGTCAAGACAGACACAAACCCCAGTTCGGCAGAGGAAACGGGATTTGAGTAGAGGGCTGAAATTAGGACAGGGTTTAGATATTTTGCTGCCTTTTGTCCTGGCTCAACCAAGATGCCTGCAGACACTGAATGTCAAATATCTCTTAGCTCTGGTCCCTGTCTTAGCTTCAGTTCCTCTCAAAGCTGGAATCTTGATGTCAGCTTTTTCCTGCTTTACTGGAGGTTGTTGCTCATAATTTGGGTCTATTGTTCTAGCTCTGCCTGAAATGAAAAATCTGAACAGTCTGTAGTGCCAAATTGGGAACTCATTTATGTATTCCTTGTTAAGCGTCAGTGTGCTTCATCTTAACTCTTCTTTCTGTGGTAAAATTACCTTTAGAGCTTTGCCACAGAATTAACAAGAAAAACTCCTTAGGGTTTAACCTAATCAATGTACTTTCACTCAGTCAGCAGTAAGCCTGTCTTTAACCCTTTTTACACATTGGTGTATCCACACAGTAAAGCAGATCTGTCACCTGGGTTTGGATATATAGGACAAGCTCATCAGATGTATTTACCACCACAGCCTCTAAAAAAGGGTGGCAAGCTGGACAGATAACACAAATGTAACTTATGTTTTATCTATTCATGTAAACAGAAAAAAAAAAGGAAGAACTAGTATAAATACATTTTAGTTTTGGATAATGCTCTTGTAGCTGTGATTGATAGATGAAAGATGTAAAGTGAGAGGTTTCTGGGTAGGGAAAGCATCTTTAATGAGACCAGCTAAGAAAGTTTAAGAAAGAAGTAGGCATGCTTTCAGACACAGAGATCCTTCTGCAGATCTGGAATCTCTTTCTCTAAAATACACCCATCAACCCAATCCAAAGGTCCATTCCTAGGGTGGTTTTCATGGAGTTTTGACTGTGCGATGTATGTTTTCCTGGAATATTTGCTGCAATTCTGATGCTTCAAATCTCATACAAATCTTTTTGCATGTTTGCATTCATTTCCTTCCAGGAAGAAAATAAAATAAATGTTCTGTTTGGAAAGATATTGTCAAAGAAAAGCTAATAATGAAAACAATCACTGTTTCCCTGAAGACAGAGGACCCAGAAGTCACAAGAACTGCTAAAGTGCATGTGTCATGTTATCTAATAGATAGCAATCATCTCCACCGTAAATGCCCCTGGGACTTTTTTCTTTCAATGATAGTTCTACATCAAATCTACAACCACTTTTGAAATGCTAATACAAATATCAATTTAATATGTTTCTTGCAGGATTTGCTGGGTTTTAGCAACATAGTTAATAACTGATGCTGAAATTTTGCATTTTGATCAGGGTAGTGACACAGAAGTAAGTATTACAGTACTAGGCCAAATCTTTTAACAAGAACAACAAGCCAGAAGATCAGCCAGGAATTATCACCTTCCTGAATACATTTTGTTTATTATGGTCTCATAACAAGTCACCAGTATTGAAGGTGGCTCCTTTTCTGCCTAATCTATGGAATCCAGCCTGTTACTGAATCTTCTTGGTTTACTTCTCCAGAAGGGCCCACATGAATGAGTTCAGTATAAAAAGGCTTAAGCTCTCACTTCCTTTTTTGTTAAAACTCCAGTTTAATGAGCACTGTAAATTACTCCACATTCTGTCGTTCTTGTTTACATTTAGGACTTAGCTTGTTTGGTTTCTCAACATTTTAGAAACTAGCTGCAGGTACAAAATCAGTAAATCTACTTCTACATGTACACCTTTTAAATTCTAATCCTCATTCTTCAGGAACCCGCAAAGGGTCTCTGGAAAGCTATAAAAAAACCAAAAGCCTACCAACAACCTTTCCACTCTTGGCCTGATCTCTTCCCTTCACTAAAGTCTCATTAAAAAGGAGAAAAAAGGAAAAGAGGAGAATGGTGCAGCCATAGAGTGGAGTTGCTCTGCAGACTTCAGAATATGGACTGCTAAAAATGATGGGCTTTCTACCACAGTCTGAACACAGATGACAGGGAGAGGTTGTTAGGTGTATGCTGACCCCCTACCTCAATCCCTTTCCTTTGCAGGGAAACCGAAATCCCGCTGTCATGTACTGCAAGCCTCAGGGAGCCCCTCCCTTCCTCCATTTCCCTGGATACTCTGACCTGGCTGCCCCAAAACACTTGTTTATAGGAACTTCTTGCCATACTGGTGTTGTCATGTTGCGCACTGGCAAGTTTTAGGACCTTGGCTGTTAGTCAGGGTAGGTCAGTCTGAGTAGAGGCGGAGAGTGTAATGCAGTGCTACATGCAGGTGCCACCCCAGCACCCCTGGCCAGTGGGGTGGTGGCCAGGCAGCGTGGCACACTAAAGGGGCAGTATTGCTTCCAGGCAGAAGAGGCACTGCAGTTTGCCAGGGCTAACGCCTCACTGTAACAGTAAAGCCTGAAGCTGACAATGAGGCTTGTCTCCACCATCACTTCTCCCACCATGGCGTATCAGACAGAAATCTAGCATCACAATCAAAAAGCTGTGATGTGTGGTTTAAATGTATGTTTTACAACAGCATGCATCTTCTAAATGGAAAGCAAATCCTTTTCTTCTTTCTTTTTTATGTTGCTTTGTGAAGCTTTTGGTACTGTGCTCAAGGACTTATACAACAGTGACGCAGAGGTAGAAGAAGCTAATGTTTTGGGAGCCTTGGCAGCTGCCTCAGCACCACAGTCCCATAAGCTCTTCCTGAAATAGGTAGATCTTGTTTTAATCTAAAGTCCTGTACAGACCTGTGATGACTCCCACGGCTTGACCTACCCTTCACAGCTAAGGGATTTTTCTTTTCTGACGGCTGGTAGGGACCTCTGCATTTGAAACTGTAGAACAGAAAGTCTAATTCTGCTTTCTTAGTTAGTACTGGTATATTTGCTGTCTCCAATGTGTGGCTAGACTGCAAGATGTTATTCCCATCAATCTGCTATCAGTGTGCACAAAATCCATGCCATAAACCATATAATCGTGAGAGAAACAGAGAGGCAAACAGCTAAAGCATAAATAGTAATATTATAAAGAGAAAATAAATATCCAGTTTTGTATTTTTTTTAAAGGATAGATTTATGCAGATGCCTGTGAAGCATTGGGCTAGAATATCTGAATCTATCTTAGCTGAAACTGTCAACACTGAAATGTTTTATGTGTAGGAGGACCGGATTTTTCTCAGCCCAGTAGCAACTACAGATTCTTCACAGCATCTCATGAAGTATTGCACTAGTACACCAATACCCCAGGGCCATCTTGATGGTCAGACTTGTCTGCCATGCAGTTTGTGTGGCCCTGCAAGCGTGGCTGCAGGAACAGCTGGAATATGGGAAGTGGCATTTGCGGCTGTGTGATGAAGCATGTCTGGCAGGGAAGGTGGACAGGCTGCTGGATACTGCTGCCCCGACAGCAGGGCCATTGGGCAATGGAGCTGTTCAGAGTGATACACGTGGAGCCAACATGTCCTGGATCCCTTACGCAGCCAGTAACTCTTGCAGGGAGGTCAGGTAATTCTGTCACTCCTCTTCCTTTTCATACGTCAAGAAAATTAGGAATTGCTATCATTTATACTTCTACATATAAATATTATATGCTACATCTATTTATCCTGCACTAAAAGCCAAAACAAAAGCCCAAAGCCAAACAACCATCCCCAGCTATTAGCATAGTGTAAATCTCTTGTTCATCTGAGTATTTCATCCTGAATCCTGTCAGTACCAACGGACCTTGGACATCCTTAAAATGCTTGCTGAGTTACTTGTGTTGTTTCTGCTTATCACACCTAGTAGATATTGTGCTAAGGAGACCTGGGACACAGAGTCTGAATTCTCCCTGAAAGCGGAATGAAAATGACATTAAAAACATTAGATTTCAAAGGCCCTGTGTTGTCCACTTTACTGCATTATCTTAAAGTGAAATGTGAGCCAGACAGCAGTACTTTTTAAAATTCAAGAAGGACAGAGTACATTAGAAAATTTCCGGAGGCCTTAACTTCATGTTTTATTTGCTAATCCTCAACACTGTGCTATGATAAAAACCATAACAAGTAAGGCTGGGAAAGAGGGGGTTGGTACAGAAGCTGAAGCCCTAACAGATTGTAGTCAGTGCCTCAAGAAAGGACAAAAGGAAAACAACTTTCAGTTCAAATAAACTTACTTGAACTAGAATTGCATATCTCAGCGGAACCAGAAATGTTCCAGTTAGCTTAAGGTAACTATCTTGATTAGTAGAGAGACTCATGAGAGTGTGCTGTGCAGTATCGCTCAGATTTTTAATTGCTTTTAAAAATAGTAATATATACAAAGCAATATGTTAACCTCTGCCTTCCCACAGAAAAGTCAAATGATCTCACTGAAGGCAAGGAAACAGCATACAAAAGATGACACAGGACATTTGTGCCAGGAATAATCAGTTTTCACTTATCAATATCACTGTGACTAGGCTTGGAGTCAACAGTAGCTGTGGTATCCATTCATTTGCTGCTCAGCACCCAGGAAACACTTTTTGCTGGACCTGTTCCCTAGCAATAGTTCTAATTCCGCAGCCAAGCTGTTGCTCTCAAGAGGCATATTATTTCATATATGCAATGATATAGTATAAATCTATTATATTGGCAAAGCTAGTATATTAATGAAAGTGATCTATAGAGCTCTATCCCAGACAGGAAAAGTAATCCATGTAATAATGTGTCTTCTTCTCAGTGTCTCATATCCTCAATAATATGCATGCAATAGTTTTGTTTTTGAAAACTGGGGAGCTTCCTGTACAGTGAGAACATTTTTTTGAATAAGAAATAATAATAAGCAGTAGCAGTGACATCTACATATCCTTAAACTTTCAATCTACAGTAGTTATCTTGCTATAAAAAAGAGGATGATGTGATCCAAAGTGTACAGATATAAGTGAAAGTACTCCTGTGTGCTCTGAATCCAATGATTTAATTCAGGTAAAGCTTCGGTGTTTCAGTTTATTGTAATGCCTGAATTCATTTGAGATGTAGCTGGTTTTGCATAGCTTATCATTAAGACTATCTGCAAAATTTCTGGTCTGGCTGAAACACTGTTAAGCCATTTTATACTATTGTTATCTAGGAAGGAAGTGTCTATTACAGTTATGTTGGCATTCTTATTCCTGTGAGTGCTCTTCAATATAACCACGCTAAATCCAAGTTAGCATGAACAGTATTTATATAATGTTTGAGTTAACATGGTTCTTTCAATAGAAATGCAGTCAGGACCAAATTTAGTTGCCATCATGCACACATGGTTTTTAGCCATTGCTTTTCTGAAGACACGTATTAGACTGCTACTTGAATTGTGCTAGCACCTCTGTATTGCTATTTTCTCACAACAGTAAACTTGGTAATACAATGGTATTTTGAAGTGTAACTCAGATTTCATGCATGGTTTACTTACTTTTCAGGGGCTTGTTTTCTGTCTCTTGGCAGGAGAGCCTCACTGTGAGCATTTCTAGAGTGAGAGAATGGCAAAAAGAAATTGTTGAAGCACAAGAAAACAAATACCAATCACAGGCATGAAACAAGTCCTTTTAGTTTGATATTTTAACTAGAAAATATTGCATATATTTTTAATTTTTTAATATTTTTCTTGTATTATCAGAGTGTGAGACCCTCTTGGCAAGCAGTAACCAGGTAAACTTGTTTTACAGACAAGGATAATTGCTGTCTCTCTTTCATATTCCTGTGTTTGCCATATTTGATTCACTGATCTGTCTGATGTGGAGACCTTATTTTAGCACATCCAAAATAATGACAGCAATGACAATGATTGACAGGAATTTTGAAAAATCAGAATCAGAGCCACTATGATTTCATCCACAACCCCATTCTGTGAATATTTAAGCATCTTTAAATCCCACTTAATTTGCACATTCAGGATTTTTTCCTTTGATGGGGCAAGATATCAAATAGCAATAGAGAAATGACTGATTAAGATCATCAGCAACCAGTTCTTGTAGGTTCATTAAATTACCTCACAGCTGTCTGATGTTCTCCAAACAGTTAGGAGAAGTAGTAGAGGAACTTTCATGCTGAAGTGAAGTAAAAAGAAATTACTCCTTCTGGAGGAAAATATACTCATACGTGGCAAAAAATATCTATACAAATATAGATATCCACTGACACCACCCAACAGATTGAAGAACTCAAGTGTACATTACCTTTTCACCCAGCATAAATTCTAATTATATGGAAGTCAGACAGAATTTTATAATGGATCACGAATTTGGCCCTGGGAATGTAACGCTATTTTTTAGAAATAAGAATACACAACAATTATAGCACCTTTCAACTGAGGATTTCAAAACCCTTCAGACACACACCTTGTTTCCAACTCAGTCCTTCTCGAACAACCTCCTCAGCCCTCTTTCTCTGCTTTTCCCAGAATTAGGGAGGGCGTTAGCAGTCGTCTTGTACTGGAGCCTTTTGTCTCTTCCCTCGCTCCTCAACTTGTTTCTTGTTACCTCTTGTCACTTCATTCTCTTCAAAATCACTTTTTTTTCCCTTTTCTTTTCCTCCATGTACTAAAATAATCAGATCATCTACATATTCATGGTGTGGTCACCCCATATCACTTTCAAATTCCTTCTGAAAAATTCTTTTTCTCAGAAATTCTTCTTTCATTTTACAACAACTTTTCATAACCTTTAGTTTCTGAAATATTGCTGGTGCTTGGCCTGACATCTCACTCTCACACAGATTATTAAGCATGCTTCCCATGCTTTTCTAACAGTTATAAGAAACATAATACTCATTCTGAAGACCCTTACACTGTGAAAAGATCTTTTGAGTTTTCCTCAAAGAAAATGCCAGAGAAAGTCTTATTGGCAAACAGTTGCTAGAAACTAGAGCCTCACTCCACTCTATTATTTTTAACTCATATCTCTTGATGTTTTGTGACAAAAAAGATGCGCTCCTTTTTATCTGATGGTTTTAAAATAATTTTTTCCTCTGTGTCACAGGTGGCTGTCCATAATGGAGCATGAAATTTGCTCAGCCAATGTCTGTAGCTATTACTCTGCTGCTCGTAAGGTGAGTTAGGGACACTGCTCTGGGTTGGGAATGTCCTGTTGCTTGAGTAGCTCCTTACTTCAGAGTAACTACCTGCTAAATCTCAAGCTAACAAAACTGGGAAATGGCTCAGGAACCTTCTAACTGCTCTTACAAACAAGCTCTCAGGCAAATTCTTTCACTTGCATTAATTTATATATAACATCACTGCTCCGTGTCTTTGTATTATGTTACTTGACAAAAATTGCATGCAGAATCTGTTAACTATGACATGTATCCAAACTTAAGATGTTAAATAATTCACCAATCAATTTATATCTATCTAGGGTGTGATATTTTCAGTCATTGATTTTTTTTTTCTGTGGAGTTTGAGTTTTAGGATCATGAACAATATAATTAAATTAATATGAAAATAAAATTCTGTTTTGTTCTGTTTAGCAACAGCTTTATACTTGAAACCTTATCAGGCTAGCAGAAAGCCATGCATTGGATTTTACTTCTTCGGTTAGATGTCTGTAAGCAGCTGAATACTACCAGCTTCCACCAGCAGATGGTGCTCGGGATTTACAAATGTCTTTGTAGGTGCTTATCCTCTCTGTTATTTATTTAATCAGTATAAACAGGAATCCCTAATGACAGACTGTGAAAGATGGCTAGCAGTGAACCTTGCTCCTCAGCTTAGCAGTCAGATCCATCTACAGAAACTGTCCCAAGATTTATTGCATAAAGTGCTCAGATTCTCCAGGTCAGACTGACATGTAGTTTCTTGTTTTCTAGGTGTGGAATTATTTTATTGTTCTCAAAAGTAATGCTTCCCATTAAACACATAGCAGACTCGCCATTTCTACAGTATTCTGTAAAAGCAACCACCTACTGAACACACATCTCATCCTTGCTATAATTTTTATTTAGACATTGCTAGAATCTAAGACAAATCAGTTGCAGCCAAGCCCCTGTTGTGCTAGCTGCTATACAAATGCAATAAAAAGGTATGAGTCTCCAGTACAAACCTGAGCTGAGTAATACCTATGATTACTTGGGAGTTATTTCCCCATAGGAGTTTAATTTCTACACAAAAATCTTTAAATATTCTTTGTAGATGTTCATATTTTGTAGGAAGATACTCCAAATAGCAATGCACTACATCACAAATCGACAATTTCTGTCTGTTGGATGACCTGCTTGTAAGCACTGTCATAAAAGTTATATCTGAAGAAGGCCTGTTTTGCAAACCATATGCCTTCAGGTTTGTTATTTATTGCACATTTCTTGCCAGATCTCCTGTGTGCAAATACTAGACCTGCTACACAGTCATTGCCATTTCACTTAATCCTGATTAGTTCTCCTTTATAGGTCTCCTTTATATTAGGTCTTCTTTATATAAAGTGCAATAAAGTCGAATCAGGCAGAATACAGTGTTAAATAATGAAAAAAAAGAGGATCAATGTGTATGTTAGGTCTGATGGACTGTGCTCAAAGTATCAGCTCTTAATACTGCACCCATCGTAATATCTTAACTAAAAAACTTACTGAAAAGTTCTTGCTGTTCAGCTATTTCTACTGATAACTACGTCAATCTCCTTCAGCTATTCTATGCGCTTTTGGCATTATTAGGAGAAGTCTTGGAGTTAGACTTGTTATGAAGGCTCTGAAATTCATGCTCGTGTCTTCCAGCTCCAGGGACAAGCATAAAAAAAAAAAGTCTATCCTGTAAACATGACCGCAGTGACCCAGAGCAGAGGGAAGGCTGATGGGATAAGGCTCTGAACTGCACATCAGTCTTTTACACCCAGATACATAAATATTCTATTTTTGAAAAATAGCTAAAACTTTCCCCACAGATGTATAAACATTCTACCATGTCTGGAAACACTATGTTGTAACATAGCATAACATGTCCACTAGTGAAGTGGAGCATTTTAAAACAAACAAAAAATGATGATGGGCATAAAAACATGAAGACAAGTTTTCTTAAGATTTGTTGTTGTTGCTGCCTTTTTCAAAATGAAGCAGTCTGTAGATTTGTAAGAAGGTTCAAAATATTGACTGTCTTTCTTCCTCAGCTTTTGTTTCTAAGCTCTTCCACCTTCAACTAAAGTGGTGTTTTTTGTTATTAAGTGTAGTTTATCTGTAACAAAGTCCCATTTGGTTAATTCTGTTCTAATAAGAAAGAAACTAGAATTTAGGGAAAGTTAGAAATGGTTACAGTGCCATAACCTACTCATCAGAAAGACTAGATTGGGATGAAGGTGATAAAGGGCTTTTTTCCTCTAAGTTCCTGGTTTTAAAGCCATGACAAAAAATCTAATCAGAATTTGAAATTCAGTGAAATGAGAATATTATTGATAGATAAATATAGGTGTGATACCAACTGACATTCTTGTAAACAAGAATGACCCCCTAATCAATATAAAATTCTTATTATTCAAAAAAATGTCAACCGTTTTATTTATTTAATGTGTTCTGAAATGTCCATATTGGTCCAGAATTGAAATAAAAGAATATGATGTAAAACTTTATCAAAAACATAATACAGCATCCTCATTTATCTCTCAGTGATATCTGGATCATAATATATTTCCTTCTACAATCTCAGAAAAATATTAGCCAGTCCTGCAGTTTAAATGCTGTTTCATTTCCCAGGTTGCTGGGATAATTTCCACCTTTGAGATGTTAGCCCTTGCTAACTCTGTATGCACTGGATACCAGGTCTGGGAGTAGAATTCCTATTACATTCCCAAAGTGAAGACTGATGCTAAAGTGAAGTTAGCTGCTTTACTCATTCTCATTTGTCATTTACTGGCCACTGGGTTTCTTCATTGTAATTAAGAGTATAGGTCTCCCACAGTCTTGTGCTGCACCTGAAGCATCAAGTCTAGATTACTGTAATTGCAGGCAAACACACTGTGTCCATATTGTTATCTATAACTTGCAGTGGACTAACAGATCTTTCCTATATAGTTTGTAACCAAAAGTAATCATTTAATTCAGACCATAAGGTCTTAGTTACCAGCTATACTAATTGTCTATTCCTTCCTAAACCAAACTTTCCAATGTTAATGTCAAGTGTCAAGCAAAACCAGAAATACATGGCTGTTTCTGTTAGACTTCTCCACTATAAAGTATGCTTTTCCTAGTTCTGATGCAACTCATACTGACGTCTCTTTTTCCACTGGAAAATCAGTACTTTTTCCTTTACACCAGCTGTCATCAACAAACAACTGTGGTCACTGGATTCCTCAACACATTCACTCACCTTTTGAGCAGTCTCCTTGGCACGTACATTTTCATTGGCAAAACTTGGTACCCTTATGCTCAGCCAGAGATACTTTTTTTCTTCTAATTTGAAACTGTCCATTCAGAAGGTCTGCTCACTCAGGCTCAAATGAGTTCCCCTGCTTCTACCTCTCAAGTTAATGCTGCATATGGAATACAGGGATTTTAGCCTGTATGTCTTCTGCAAGCATACAGCAATCTGAGCTTGTTTCAGAACGTCTCTTCTGTAGTTCCTTGTATTTCTGGTGCCAAAACATACCACAGTCACTTCTCATATTCTGCACTCTTCTTTCAGGCTGTCAGCATTCTCCAGTAGATCTGAAATCCTCATGGCCTTCCTCATGGAAGTCATAGTGTAGTTCTCACACTATGATTCCTCACTCTGACTATTTTCCTTTGCCATCCAATACTTAAATCAACTGCCATCACACTCTTCATTTCCCTACTTTTCAGGCAACCAGTATATAAAACTGAAATGATTCCATACATTGAAGGAAAGCATGATTTAATAACCTAGGAAGACCAATACTTTTCCAGTAGTTACAAAGCTACAGTTGTGAACAGAAATACATTGTATTTATGATTTTGATATGGAAATTTTAGGAAACAGGCTTCTGGACTCAAGACTCAAGGATTTTATACTCATATAAGCTCTAATGTGGGAGAACAAACAGTAAGCTACCAGTGCCAACGTTGGCACCAAAGGGGATGCAGGCCGTTATGAATGACACTGTGCTGCAGTGCTTTCTAAAATGAAAGGCTCCTTATCCTTGGTCTTTCAGTGCCTTTTAGAAAGCATTTTCATTCCTCAAGTCAAATTAAAACAAGACAGGAAAGAATCTGGCTCTCACTTGAGGTCTGTCAAGAGTGAAATTCTCTATCCTTTGTATGGGGCAACTACACTCTGGATTGTGGGAGCTAAAGGGCTGAAATCTCTTCCCTTAAACAGGAAAATCTGGAACAGACTGGAAGACCAAGTGCTCCTGAGCCCCTGCCATTCATTGAGCCTAGCCTCCACTGTCTTTTGCTGCCGTCTCAGAAACCAGAGAAGGGTTATTTCAGAAACAGACAAAATATGAGAAGCTCCTCCAGGTTACAGAGTCCCAGGTAGCTTTTTGTCCAATAGCAAGTCAATTTTAGATATTTTAGACCTTACCCTGGAGACTCTAGAGTAAACTGTTGTCCAGCTTGTGGTGAGAGAGATCAGTTGGTTGATCCGTATTGCATCTTTCATTGCAAGTCACTTTGGGTATAGTGTCTTACTGTTTCCCAAATACTCCTAGAAGTCTAGTCTATGACACCTCTCCTAATGCTTTTGAATGCATCATGGTTTTAAACAATGACTTAAAGATGATATCATTAGATCTCATTTGATCTCATCTGATTAGATGATAATATGGAATAAATAATTTATGCCAATCTATTATTAACAGATTTTTTTCTTCCTGCAGGTTATTTACATTCAGTAAATTTGACCTACTGAAAACTACTCTCTGTTGGATCTTCCTACAGTTAAATCCAAATGTCCAGATAATTCCATCTCATGAAACAATTCTACTATACTTGAGGAGGTAATGAAGTGAATTTGAGTGGAAAGAAATGAATTCTCTGAACTCTTTTTGAAATATGAATTTTAATTTGTAATATGGTTTCCTACATTGTCAGGAATTAACCCTTAAATAAGAAACTATTCCAAAGTGCATATTTTTATTGCATCTTTGAAGTGTTCATGGAGAATCAGAGAAAGATGTTTTCTTTATTATAGTAATTATAATATGTCAGGGGATAGTTCATTTGCTATAACATCTTTTAAGGGGAAGGTACTGAATGGAAAATTACCTTAAGGTCCCTAATTATATCACATGGTGACCTGAGTCACATTTTCCTGATAGCTCCTAAAAGGTGTAGGAGACAATAACGATCTGTAGCCAGATTATACAAATAATTTTCTTATGTACACAGACAGAAATGTACTGATCCTCAACACAGCTTTAAGTATGTGACATTATAGAAGTATGTGATTACTATACAAGAAGAAGCTACTTTATTTTTTAACATTGCATCATTGCCTAGTTTCGTATTCCTTGTCAGGTGATATTCAGACTGGAACACAAGGTAAGATATTTTAATTGCCCGTAAACAATTATGTAAATATACATAGTGTTGCTTGTTGAAATTAATCATCCATTAGCACTCTGGGGGAAAAAAGGTGGAAATCAGATGAACTATATTGCTGCTGAAAGCTACATTGAAATTCTGTTTAATTTCACAATCTGTTTCCATAAATTATACTTGATGTGTTTAGATTTGCCCCAGTTAGTAAATATGCCCAAGGGAGGAGTCATTTTGAAGAGAGGGCAGGTAAAATTTATAATAATTATAGGGCCATCAAGAGATCTCAAAGCAGCTTATGGAGGGTAAACTGCTTTAATTCACATTTGTGAATAAGGAAACAGTAATACAAAACAGAGACTTATGTAAAGTTACTAACAAGACCTTGGACATGGAAAAATAGATGGTATTGCCTGACTCTGTCCTGTACCTCACATGATAGACTGCTTGCATACAGTTTGCAGGGGTCAGCTTGCAGGATAGGGAAAGCAAAGACTTCATTTATATCCAAGGCAATCTACGGGGATTCATTGAAGAGAAAGTATTATCCATTCCTGGTGTCCTGTAAGAGGGGGTGAAATTAAATTCTTAATTCTGACTTGGGCATCTTTAACCAATTAATCACATCATCTTACCTTGGTCCTTGAGCCAGAACCAGACCATGGTGCATCCTAGCCGCATGCATTTCCTCTCTTGGGCACTGGCCCCTCTGATATGCATCCAATATTGGCAGCTGCCTGTGGTGGTCATATGAAACAGTCACAGCATTTCAAGGCAGAGGAACTCAAATATACTGTGAACACCACAAGAGTAATGCAAAAACTGCTGAAGACCTTCTCTGACCTTTTGCCCTTTACTTGCTTGCCTGTTTCTTTAAAACGGATTTACTTATGTTTTTTTTATTTAGTTTTTTCTACTGTTATCCTCATGAGGCATTCTTTCCTATGAGTCATGCACACCATAAAGAAATTACTGTTTGGCTCAAAGTTACGCTCCCATGCCTGGAATCAACATTTTTTCAGTGAGAGATAGGAAATGAGCTGAATTTGTGGGTGATTCATTATTTACTATTTTGACCTGAAATATGTTTTTACCACTAGCTTTAAAAGAAAAGAAAATAATACAACAAAATCCCCAAAATACAAAAACAAAGCTATACGTGACTTGAGACACTAAGCATGTTCTTTAACGGTTTTGTTACATCACATACAGTAATAAAACCTTTTATCATTTAATGTTGACTTTACATTTTATCAGGATTATTAATGTGATTAATTTCATTCCCGAATTGTGAGTTATTTAAAATACCCCTCAAGAGTATATTTTCTCATATGGCTCAGAAGTATGGCATTGTTTTTGCATTTATATTCTTTTCTGCTAGTATGATATGACATAATATGCTGAGATAAGGCATTTTTAAATGTCTGTATTTATCCTGGATATAAAATAAAATATACACATACAGAGCATTTCTAGACACTAATGCCCATCTAAGATCAGAAACCCAAATTCTGAATAAAATAGAATTCTGGATGTCAAAAGACCAAATCAGATCAAAATCTGGCAACCAAAATCAGATGCAATAGTCAGAGGCAGAGCCCCAGAAGTGATTTGAGTCAGGGGACAGTTGAAAGGAATTGTGGAAAAATATGCAGGGACCCACCTCAATGGCTAAGACTTGGAGGAACATGCAGAGGTCTTCTTATTAGCAGGATTTTTAAGAATATTTTAGTATTATTTCCAGGTGGATTATAATAGTTTTCAGCAGTCAGAAAATTCCAGCAATGCTATTTGCTTAAGCTCCAGCCTAACAAGCAGATCCTAGAGGCAGTCCAGTCCATCTGGGTTGTCCAAGTCTGAGAGGTCACCACAGCTGATTCTTGTGCCTCTCTGTAGAAGTAGAGCAGTAATTTTAACAAATTCTGCCCATGCTGTTTTCAAGGCAATGGCACTGACCTCTGACTCTGAACTCTTAAATATTACAAGGCTGTGATCAAAGCTGATTATGGAAAAATAAAAGATGGCTCTCAGGAACTGTTTATGTATTCAGATCAAGAGGCACCATCCCAATACCATCACTTTCCTCTGCAATTAATTCATCAGAAGGTCTGTGACCTTATGGACACCATTCTAAAACTGAAGTTGATTTTTAAACAAGGCCTGTAAAACTACCCTGAAAAAATTGTCACCAAATTTTATTTCAGCATAACTTCTCTTAAACACACATGATTGAAGAAGAATACTCTTTCATTCACAACCCACTTGCAGCTTTCAAGTGACCCCACAATCTCACAAAAGTCACTTTCAGAAGTGAGCTTCCAAGACACCAAATACAAAATGCAGCTGGATTTTACCAGCACTGCCCACCCCAGACCCACCTTCCCACCTCTCCTCTCATTTGCTGTAGGCATTTCCTCAAAAATGAAGCATCACTTACCCACTAAGCCCATTGTGGCACAGTCCATTCAAGTTACCAAAGTTCCCCTGGAAACAAGGAAAGAGAAACCCTGCTACTGCTATCACATGGAGAACATTTCATAAGATAATTATTCCATCTTATTGTACAGTAGAGATATTTACAATATACCCTGAAAAGTCAGTCCTGGGAACAAAAGCAATGGTAGTGGGTAGTAGCAATCATAGACTGTACAGGGACAGTATTTTTTGACCCATTCAAATTTGTTGCTGATTTTTCTCTGTTGTATAGCTAATGGCTTGGTAACTCTTCCCAGGCTGACATCCTGCCTGCTCCACAGCACCTGACTACCCCTTTTTCTTTCAAGTGGTCTGCCTGGTTAACATATTTACATAATACCAAGAGCAATTATGTCAAACATGAATATGGGTTTACTTTTCTGCTTCTTGTCACACCTGCTAAAGTTTTGCTAAACACCAGGACTCGCCCATTTTTCTCCAACTCTGTCAGATGGGATACTAAAAGATACTCTGTCTTCCTACAAACTTGCCTCTCTCTATGTCAAGCATTTGAGGCTTTGAGGGCTAGACCCTCCTCCATCTCCATTATGATCAGCACCGATATGCTGATCTGAAAATGTGAGGGTCTTGTTCCATACATTACTGTGTATGGGTCATGACTATGTTAGACTTAGGACCTCCTATGGATCTATAAATCAACAGTAACTACATAAATGTCATGAATCAGCTCTTCACTTAAAGGAGTGAAAATAATCAGAACCAAGCTCTAAATGCCTTGGTTGAATCTTTTACAAGTCACTTTCTAAAATTAGATTTAGACATTTAGGTCATTATAAAGCAGATGCTGCCACAAAACTTGTTTGGATGTAACTAACTGCAGCACTTCTGCCAGTAGAAACAAATTAGAAAATGCTGGATAGCTCATCAAATCCTACTGATTTATTCATTTAGAACTAAACCAGTTGCAGACAGTTTAAGTAGTGTATCTCCATCCTTGGCAGATATTTATGAAAAAGGCAGTGACTTGATTTTTACTGCAGGAAGCAGAACACATCTGGAGCCAAGAAGTCTCTTTTATGGTAGCCATCACTTTGGTGGGAAGGGGAGGAGACAGAAGAAGGCATGGGGAAATGAATTTCACAGAAATATGCCACATTGTGCTAAAAACAAAATTGAAACTAAACTATTATTCAGAATGCTTTCTCCTGATTAAAGTGAACATTGTAATACCATTCCCAGTTCAGTTCTCCCAGGATAGCTTCTGAATTTGAAGATGGGTTTTTAAAGTGTGGGTAGCACTTCTGATTTGACTAATATTCTTGCAACCATATAGTGGTGAGATTGCATGGCAATGCTCCATGCAAGTAGATGGACGAAAGTAGAAGTTAGAAATGGTCTTCCCTCCCTTACTAGCCAACCAGGATAAGGCAGTATATGCACAAGTGTTGTCAACTCTTGCAATTTTTTCACAAGTCATGTGATGTTTGGCTAGGAGGAATAGAGTGTTTGAAAGCCCTATATCCTGGAAGCTGCTAAATCAGAATGCACTTGTTTAAAAAATCAGAACTGTCTTTCTAGTTCCAGAGAGCCAGAGAAGAGCCTGAATCAATCATCCCAAAATATTTTGAATCTCAGAAAGCCAAAGTTAAACAAGTCCCAAAACTATAACTTACAAACAGCAATGATATTTTAAGCCATCCCTTGATTTCTGGAGTCCAGTTAATCTGTTTGAATGGTGGTGAGAACAACTGGCACAAGAATGCTGTCTGACATTTTCATATTTTTGCTTGGCTGCAAGTACTTTGAACGATTACTTCTGAAAGGTTTAACTTCCAATTGGGCTTCGGCTTGTAGAGAAGAGACCAGGGCCCTGTCGTCCATCATTAGACGTGTTAGGGATGATCTTTTAATTACAAGATACTTTGAGGCTCTTAGAGCTGCACAAGCTAGAGAAGTCCTGAGACTCCCTTCCCACTCTTCATCAGGAGCAGAGATACAGGTAAATGATCTCTGCTCCCCCTTCAAAGGGATAGTCTTTGGCTCTGCCAGTTGAGTAATCTGTTCTAGCTGCTATGGTTCTTTGGCTAATTAAAAACAGGCCATTTTAAGTCTTTTTAATCTTGAATGAGTGGTTTCAAAAAGATCTAGCAGATATTACAAAATGAAACGCTGCTCAAAACCTGCTATAGGACTGTAGTGAATATAGCCTTTGCAAGCTATTTTACAGGAAATGAAATCTCAATGGCATTTCTGTCTCATTTCTGAACAAGCCCAACCACGTTCCTCTTCCTTTTCAGAACATGAACAATGCATTGAAAAAGTATATACATTGCTGCTGTGAGCTGTGTTTTTGTTCATTGTTAATGCAGTGAAAAATACAGAATTTTCACACAGTTTCCTTGGTAAAGTGAACTGTTAATTATAAGTAAATATTCTGTAAATACAGGATGCACACATTACATGAAAGAATGTTATTAAATTTGCAAACTCAAGTCTTCAAAAGTAATGAAATGACATGATGAAAACTTCTCATGCAATAGTAATCCAGGAGCCTTTTGTATAGGCCTTATAAAAAGCATTTACTTACACAATTAAAGACTCATTTTTGTCATTCGCTCCCTGTTTCCGAGTGAAGAATCATACAAAAAATGAGGTGTTTGCATGTTCTGTTTTATCCTTGCAGCCTATGGCTTTATCTTGCTGCATGCTGTTTAAACCCCTCTTTGAAATCATCATAATTAATGCTACTGTTAGGTTTTCTATGGTTCTCATCTCAACCTTGCTCATCAAACCTCACAGACATTTATTAATGATGTACTTTTTTTACCATTTTGGGATGTGAAGATTGAACTCCTCCATATTCACCCATGGGGACCCAGGGACAGAAGGAGATGAACATCAGAAGTGTCTGCCTTTGGCGCTCCATTGATGCCTAAGGCTTTTTATTTTTTCAGAAGATTTATAAATGTGTAGCATTTCATTTATTTGACACTCAGTCTTACCTGGTTTCAGTTACAGCTGTGAGTTATTGACAGTTCTGGGACTCAGATCTATGGTTTCCAGAAAACAAACAATGAATATCTGGTGACCATGTGGGGAACTGAGATCGAGTCAAGCTATCTAGGCACCAGGCATTACAGGCAGCCCAGTCTCTTCTCCTAACCAGACCCAGCTCATGCCAAGAACAGGTCCAGCCTGTGCAGTGACACAGATCAGTGTCACACAGAAAAAAAATGTAGTATGTGATCATGGAATTGCTCGTTCATAGTGCTTGTTCATGTGAATAAGTCTCCTTTTGGGGTATTTCTTAAATTAATTTTGTTTTAATGCATTTTGTGTATAACTTCCTTTATGTCTAATCGTGGTAATTACATGAAGAAAGTTAATGTTAGACTTACTGGACTGGGTGCTCTTTAACACATATTCTATTATCTACTGTCACAGGTATGAGAATGCAAGTTCTGGGTTGAATGAATACTGTAAATGTAGGAAAGACTAACCAAAACTGTTAACAGCTATTAATGGAATTTCATGTTAAGGGGACAGAATGGATTTGTGTTAGAACACGAGACCTGGAATGAAAGCAGTGTGTTTTGGAGGTAATGGTTCAGAACAAAAGAGAAAGAGGATCCAGGGCTTCTTCAGCCACATTTTTGCTGTTGCAACATTTCAAAAAGTCACAGTATAAAATATGTTTGCTGGATACTAGTCTGGGTTTTCAACACAACTCACTGGATGAACTGGCCTGCTTAATGTAATAATAATTTGTGGCTTGGAATTCTTGTCTGCTTAGGTGACTGAATTTCAAAGCATTTCAGTGCATTTCTTGCTTATTTTTATTAGGCTGAGATTTTCCAGTGTAGCTGCATCTTTCAGGTGTGGCACATTATTTGTATTAGACCTGAGGGAGGATTCAATAAAAATCAGCCAAGTCAAAGGCACACTGGATCTCAAAGAGAAAAGGCACTATGAAGCATGAATGCTTATTTACCCTAGAAAGGAGCAATTCGAACAACATGTTTTCTTCCAGAGTTCCAGTTTCCAGAGTTGTTATTTAACTCCTTTATTTCCAAAAGCTGCTGTATTCCCAGGCAATACCATAGCTGAGACAAATCACCATTTCCTCTTCAGAAAATGGAAGTGGTGTGCAATTGTTCTTTTTTTTTGTGGGAAAAATAACTTCTAAGTTCCTTTACCACTTTCTGAGTTGAGATACAATGACACAGATGCCCAGCCAACTGTGACCTTTCACAATGTGGGGGAGGAGATATGTTGGAATTATAGCTTATTTCTAATTTGTAATGATCCCTTTTAAAAAAAGTACCCAGTGGCTCAAAGTGAGCAGAACCTATGAATGCACAGCAACTCTGAGAAACAAATGACTAATATTTCTCTTTCATTTCCTTTAGAAGTTGTTGCAGTTGCAGTGTTCAGCTGACCTGCATATATGTATTCTTTGCAATAAGAACATTTATAACACTTTAAAATGCATCAACAAAAGGCAGCACATGGAAAATTTTGACTGAAAACAACTGGGAAGTTATACCAGAAACAGAGACTTTTTCTCTTGCCTTCTGCGGATGTTGATTTGCTTCACTAACAACTATTTGGGGAAAAAGTAGGGAAAATAAATTTCCTTTTTTGTTCAATGCCACCTAAGCCCTGTGGATCGATAACTATAACATTACTGTTTAGTCTACCACCAGCAGCATGTTCTTCCAGCTAAGAGACTTCTTTATCTTGAATCACTTATTTCTTATTAATAATTACTCAACAAAAGTTGCTAGTTATATATAGTTGTTTTGAACAGTCTTTCACACCACCTGCACTTAACTCTGAAAAATAGTCCTGAATAATCAGATTTGGCTATCATTAGATGTAAAATATGACTATTACAGTAAAACAATTTATTACTTTTTTCCCTCCTAGAGTTATTGGTTTTAATTATTTACCACTTAGTTTACTACTAGTAACCAGCTGCTTATTCTTGTTCTGCTTGTGATTGTGTTATTTGTTAATGCCAGTGACAGAAAGAGAAGTTACTACTATTAAGAGTGGAAACAATCTTAAATCAAATTCAGTCCTGACTTGCATCTCACACGGTCTTATTAATCTAAAAGAAGCTATATTGGTTTCTGAATTAGCAAGGGCTTAGCTCTGAATTCTTACTCCAACAAAAAATCAAAAAGTGAACCAACTACACAGACTTAGTAAAGAGTGTTAATGATTACAAAAGGTTAAATTGCTGGCATTACATGGAGTACAGCTTTCTTTTAATTTACCTCTGAGGTTGCTATAATTCATAAATGTGAAGAGCAAAATGTTAACTGTACCTTTCAGTTCATGAAGAAAATAATGGTTCAATTTAACAAGTGAGTTTTATGCAACTTAACTTGAGGTGATGTAATTGATATACCTTTTTTCCCCCAAACGGGTAATATATAATGGAACACCTTACTGAATATTTACAAACAATCCAGTAAAAAGAGGGAATAATTCCTGGTTGACATTTCTGCCCAAACAAGAAAAATCTACTGATCTGACAAGAATAGGATGTCCGATATCATACCAAATGTGCCTGTGTCAGATGGTATTTCTTCCCGCACAACAGAAAAAGATGACTGCAGCCTGTGCTGGATTCATAAACACACAAAATTTTTAATTTCATTACAGGAGTTCAAATTTTGGTATTCATAGGTACTGCACCAAGCTGTCGTAACTGCAGTCAGTCCATCAATGTATTTGCCATTCCATTTTGATTGTTTTACTTGCATGGGATCCAAGGATCAATCTACAGTGTTTGTTCTAACATTAACATTCAGCCTTATGAAAGTAATGACATTATTTTTTACATGTACAAACTGCTGTGATTTTTAAAAAATTCTCTTGCTTAAAAATTGCTTCTTTTCTTCCTCTTCCTCCTCCTATTTTACTGGACTGACGGGAAAAGCACTATGACTTAGTCATAGTTTCAGTGATAGATTGGTAATCTGATACGTCATTACCCTGGAAGAAGACTCATACCATTCAGAAGGTGAAATTCTCAGGTAAGAGATGAAACACTTTGTTGTGGTTCTCCAGTTTCCCAAATCCTTACATCCAGAAGAATACTCACTGTCATTTCTAGAGAATTTTAAATGTGCTTGTTACTCTCTTATTTTCCTCAGATTTTTTACAACTTGAATTGATGACAGTAAAAATAATTCCTGACTTTAAAATGAAAGATTTTAAAAGGACAGAATGAATAAAGGTTTAAAAACTTTCCAAACCATTTGTCAGATCATTTTTTTTCTGCAGCAGGAGGCTGGCAACAGTGACCTGTGCTGGGAAACGTGTGCATGAGCATAGCCTTGGTGTTTGTAGGGTAATTTTTGTTTTGAGTATAACTCTTGACTCATGGAAAAACAATCCAAGTGTTTTGATCTTCCTTGAATTAAAGACTGTCTGTTTCAAAATATATGTGGAGAAACTTGTATGATAATGTTTTTATCCTTTCTCCCCCCTCTTTTGCCTACTCTTTGAGAGGCTGAAGTCATTTGAAGTGAGTTCTTATAAGCTGTTTACAAAGTGGGTGGTTGGACTTTTTCAGTGTGTGAAATTTGACAATCAGCTTTATCAGAATCCTGCTGCAACTCCACTACTGCAGCTTCCAAAAATAAGGAGAAAGTTCATGTCAAAAATTAACATTAAGATATGAAATTAAATCAGACAATCTGAACCAGAATGTCATAACAGTTGCCTTAGACAAATGTCAAACATCCCTCTGAAATGTAGTATGCTGGGAGGCACATACACAAAACAAAATCTAAACAGCTAAATTTAGTCTGGATAGGAAATTAGCTTGAGGTTAAGTAAAGTTTTCTGCTACTTTGTTTTGTTTTTAGATTACCCAAGAGATATTCCTTCCTGGAAAGGGAAATAGGACAGAGATACATAGCTATTTTTTAATCCCTTCATTTACATGGAATTATTTCAAGTAAGTATTATAGTGTGTTTTGTGATTTAAACCTTACTGGCTCATATTTTCAAATGCAAGGGTTTGAAATTTCAATAACAGTTCTGCAGGCACCACAGCACCATTTCAGGATCTATCTCCCTTACAGTGGTGCACATTTCTTCTAAACTCTTACCTGCTGTGAACGTACATGGACAATGTAAAAGTTTATTTAAAAAATATTGTTTCCACCTAATAGTTAGAATCAGTATTTATACTAGTGATTAAAAAGTGACATCCCAGAATAGATAAAAAACAGTGAGCTCTGATATGTAACCTCTAAGCCAGAGAAGTCAGAGCTCCATAGAATCCAGCAGTTCCAGCCAAACCAAAGGAAAATCTAATATACAGAGTTTCTGAATTCATATTTTATCATCTACCCTAATGTTTTTGCTTTGGCACCATTTTGCTGAGAGATGCTCTAAACTAAAATCCTGGATCTTAGCAGTCACAAGTGGCTGTGTATCTGTTTGTATACAGCAAACCAAATCTAAAATTCCAGGTCTTTTTGATTAAAGATGCCAGTTAACGTACTATAGCTCTCCCTTTGCATATCTGTAATTCAGGGTAGAAGTAACTGTAGCAAAGCATACAGTAACAGGTTTATTTACTGATCCAGGATATAAATGTAGTTGCTTAAGCAAACGTGAACTGTTTAAGCAAAAATGAAGCATGAGATACACTGGAAAGGATTCCGTTTTGAAAGTTGGGGGTGTTTTTTTTTTTTAAGAAGGGTATACTGTCATTTCTTGTAACAGCTGGAGAAGTGATTGGAAAGGAAGAGGTCTCCTCAGTATTTGTATAATAAAGATTTCTTATTTGCTTTAATGACAAACCACCTTAATATTTCGATAACCATGCACCATATTACAACTACTCATATAGACCAGAACGGATTTGGTAACCAAAAAGCCACTGACAAATGACAGTGCTCTCCACTGCAAAGCCCATACAAGTCCCAATTTTTAGATTCAGCAGAAGAAGATGAAATCCTGCTCCAGGGTGCGACTGTCTCCCAGAGGAGTACACAGCCACCATGTTACATGTGCTGACTGGAAAATTCTCACAGAAAAGAGTTGTTCCTAAAGCCTCATGCAGACCAGTCCAGTCCCATCGGAATAGGAACATGAGCAAAATGTGCACAAACAGAATGCAGCAATGTTACTGGCACATCCACCATGCCCCTGACCAGGAGCTAACCTGGTACCCCTCCCTTAGACCCTGTTGTGGAAGTTTATTTTGGTGGGTAGCTGAGGGATCCTTAGCCAAAACTAGTGAGACTGCTTAGATGGCATTCAATACGCAGGGACTTTCATAGTTGCTGCAATTCAGGCTAAACTATAGTGCTGTGGAATCTCCCTTTGAAGGCTGCTGTTTACTTATGCCAAGGTTATTCTTTCAGAGGAAGTGATAGGAAAGTACAATTTTAGAGGAGGAAATACCACTGTCTCAATAACTCAATGTGTATGAACACAGGGCATTACAACGGCATTCCCTTGGACAGGCAGCTGTTAAAACCAAACTCTCCCCTTCTTGCAGGTAAACATCTGGAGGGTTTGCAGGAGATTAACTTCTGTGCAGCGCCTTGGCTGACACGGATCCTATCCAAGCATTACTATGCACTGAGCTGGAACAATCCTTTGCCGAACAAAAATGAAAAATGAGTGTATTTATTTTTGAAACTTAGATTATTGTACTATAGTAATTATATTATATACTAACAAGGTACCTTGAAGTCCTGGTAAGATTTGAGCTGTGTTATGTCAGAAGTTGTACAGAAGGGTGTCAAAAGCAACCTCTGGACTGAAAAGCTTTTTCTTCCCTGTTAAATGTATAAAACAGCTTTGGTAATACTCCTTGGGATATTAGGTACAACAGTAAATGATGGAGGGTACTGATGCAAAAAGGTAGATGAGAACAGAAAGGAATATATTTTTAGCCTGGTGGCTAGACTAATGTTATCCTTACATGCACTTTATAAATAATTTTTTGACTTTCTGCAGGTTTCTGAAGAGTGCACTATACTCAGAACATCCACTTTCTTTCTGAAACAGTGTGTTCACTACCAACTTGTGAGACACTCCTAGTATTTAATTATTAATATTTTTCAAGTATATATGAGTTTGTTCCTCTCCGCACAATGTTGTAGGTTCTTGGGAATTTTAAGGAGAATCTGATAAAGTCTAGGGGAACTTTTAGGTAAAGCTTTCCCTTGCAGCTTAGCCCACTGCAAAAGCTTAGCCCCCTGAAACAGGGCAGCAGCACTCACATGCTTTTCCACTGGCCCTGCTTGGAGTGCAGTCATTTCTAATGGCAGGGTGGCAAACAGCTGTGACTATCATAACAATTTCTGTGGCAAAATCTCAGCCTTGCCGTCCTTGTCTCTGCTCTCTCACTAAACATTAAGGTGCCTCGTCTTTCTTAGGCAATTGGGATAGTCAGCCCTACAGCAGAGACAGAGACAGTGACAGGGATGGCTTTCCCCTTCATCACTGTCAGTGCTCTTTGGGGCCATTCAGTTTTACCTCCTTCACAGTGGGGATGGTGAGTGTTTGCTGTAAGATGCTTGCCAGTTTGGAACTGGACTCACCTCATTTGCTGTAGACACATTAATCTACAGTAGGCTTAATCCAGCGCTCACAGGAAGAAAGTCAACAGGAAGTTGTATTAATCATATTGCATATTAAAGAAGCCCACATACTTCTTAAAATCCCCTTTCAGTCACCATCAGAATGAACTGGATTTGAACCAGGGACTGATAAGTGAATTAGTTTTTGTTGCTACGCATCACTCCCATGCATGAACCGTATTATCCATGCAGTTCTTCCTTGGAACCAGCTCCTCTTCTCTTCGCAAATACAGATACATTGCAAAATGAGATTCAATCTGCTCTGCTTCCCATTCTCCCTACAAGTTTAGCTAGTCATAGTTAATTTGTTTTGCTACTTGAAAGGGCTTACAGATTTGACATTCTAGAAAACAGCTGTAATTTTTACAGGAAAAAAGTATGTGATTCATAATTTTCCAGAAATATGCACATTACATACATAACATATTGGTATCTTCTGGAAAATATGCTGAATCTTGAGAGTTTTACCATATTGTTTATGTTTCTCTGCTTGCATACCTGTTCAAGCACCACACCAAATGTTGTCGCTTGCAAGGAAGAACCACTGTGGTCTATCGTGTCACCACCGTTCTCCAGCCGAAAGGAAAAGAGAGTGAGTTACAACTTGCAGCACATGTTGGTTATATAGTCTGTAAAAACTATGCAAGGGGAGTGCTGGCAACACATGATTAGTATCTGCTGCTTTCCCAGTGAGGCCACTTTACCAGCAATTACTTGAGCACTTTGCCACAGTCACTCTTCAGTAGTTTTGATCAGCTAAGCAACTAGTGACACAGGTCCAGTTCTCCAGTGAATTTTACCGTGTTGTAGTTTACAGTTCCAAAAAGTGATTTCAAAATGGTGTAGTTTTGTAACAGTATTTTCCTGTGGCACAGAGGAATATGTACTCATTGTGGTCTCAATAGAATGATCATTATCTCCATTTTATATTCGAAGTGTTTCACTGTAGACCTTACTTTCTAGTGTGGTATTATTTTAAAACTATTTCTTTGATTTTATGTTACAAGAAAATTTTTCTTTTTAGATTCTTTGTGACATTTGATCCCATTTATTGAGATGATCTGGTACCCGTGTTTTATTTCTTTAATCGTCTTTTAGAAGTCATGATACCATGAGGAAAAAATTTCCATTTATGAATTCTTCTTTGAGATAAAAGCAGTCAAACATGAAGGTTCACCATACAGCTTTTACACTGAAGTAAGAATTCCCATAGCACAAGTCTGTTTATGAAATAACTTTAAAGTAGTAATTTGATGTTGAGAAGAAAGGAAACAACTACAACAATCTCTCACTGTGGTACAAGTATACTCATGCTTTTTCTGCCTCTGACTGCAAAGACAATATTTACATATGCATACACATCATATCATGTAATTAGCTAGTGCTAGAACTGCAAATATTAAATGTATAATGCGCAAGGATATTTTGTTGATATTTTAAACTTGATGATCCAGAAATACCAAGCTATACATAAAAAAGTGGGTTGTCAGATGTTTTGCAGGGCTCATTTTCAGGAAGCTGGTTTCTGAATGTCTGCAAACTTTAAGTGTCAGGAAATTTATTCCATTATCTCCTTTCTAATGAAGCCCCATATCATCAAGTGGACATGACAGAATAGGCCAGTTCTGGTATGTAATGAATTTTCTAATTCTTTTCTCCCTAAAGAGCAGGTAATGCTCAGGGAACGTAGAGAACACCATTAAAAGTATCTCTACCTTCAGTAGTAAATCGCATGTTGAGATGCTGACTGAGATTATCATAGTACACATGTTGTTGCCATTTAATTATTCCCTTTCCTGTACAGAGTCTGGCTTTAATTAAATGGCAAAACAAAGTGAGAACTTCTCTCCAAGCCATTTTAAAGTGCTCACTTCCTTTTCTGTGTTCTGTGGTTTATTAGATTTGAATGAGTAATGGGGTGGTTTCATTTGTTTAGTTAAATTAAAGTGGTCAGTAACAATTTCCTGTCTGAATAAACTGTGGACCTATTAATAATATTGGTGATGTCTGTAAACATGTTTTTTTGTAATACATAGGTTCTACTGCCGGTCTGCTGTATAGGGAGTTTCCATAGCTTCTGGTACTTACCAGGTTCAGTATTGCAATCAAAACACCCGCCAAGACAAACTTTATGCTTACAGGGCTAAGCTGACAAATTAATAGTTAGAAAGGTACATTCAGAATTGAAAAGATTAAAGCACTGTAGTTTATCTTCATGCCTGTATGCCAGGAGGTACTGGTAGAGAGAGTAGAAAATACGCTTAGGGTTGCCCTTAAAAAAATGGCTTTAGCTGGCATTAACTTTCAACTGCTATTAACACAGCAGCATGGAGGAGATGCATTAAATACAAAATGTGAACCAAAGTTTATCTTTCTTCTCATACAACCATTTAAGTAATTTACGTTTGCAGGGCCAAGTTCAAAAGTGGAAAAGCAGTTGAAACACCAACAAAGTCTTGCCAATGTCTAGGTTTGGCACTTGCAACTTTCATTTGGGGTGGCAGAGTGCTTCAGAAATTGTTTCCCCAGTCCTTTACTGACATCTGTTTCCCAGTGATTCTGGAAGGAATGGCAATACTTACTAGGGAATCTCTTTACTTTTCATGGAAATGCATTCTTGTTTAACTACATGCAGCAATCTTGCAGAACCCTGTGATTCTGGATGAAAAGTCCAGGGTGACTCATCCATTTGAAACAACAGAAAAAAATTTAGGGAGATCAGATAGATACACTCATGCAAGCCTTGCCATGGGATTTAGTATTTTCACCCCTGCTGAAAACGCCACAGAGGATTTTATCAACTATGCAGAGCACACAGCTTCCTCAGAAACCTTCAATACACTTTCTCCTCTTAGCACAATGGTAGACCATCTTTAGCATAAAATTAGGGAGAAGAATATCATCTGAGAGTACACTTATTGCTCAAATCCAAGCAATATGGTCTCAAATCCAAGCAATATGACATCAAGTCCTATTTAAATCGTGCTTCCTGAGGCCTTTGTCACACACTGAATAGCAATGCTACTTAACCTAGCACTGTCTCTGATAGATGGGAAGTGGAGACAGTTCAGTATTGATCAACTCATCCAGAAGTCTGGAGTCACACAATCCTCTTGCAAAAGTCAAGTACGCATTTAGAAAAGGATGAATTCTACCAGTTATTCTTGCTATGTCTAAACACCGATGTGATATTCACGGCAAGTAAATGCTTACTGTATGTAGAAGAGCTCGGACTTTGATATGATGTGTAAAAAATTTGAAAAAACATGGCATAGTCTATGAATTTTAAAATGTGATTGCAGACACATGACACCACAGAAACATCAGGCTTGCAGCAACACCTATTGCATCAATGACCAAACTGCCGTCTCTGGATTTTTATTGTTCAGTGTTGATGACAAATATAATGACTTTGCCATTAGTAGACGTACACAAGGGCCTGTCAGCATATAACACTTTAAAAATCTACATCAACATCAGTAGTTTGTTCAAAGATCTGATTCAAACAAACTGCTGATGTGTTTTTGGTATCTTTACTTCTTCAGTCTTTGCCCATTTATCCTTACATCTACATATGACCATTAACTAACTTAGCTCTTTCTAGAAGTGGCAGAGTGTTTAAAGTGTCACAGTTAGCTAGGTGATCAATAATCATCAGTTCTCTAAATAAAATAATTTGTGCATCAATGACAATATTTTTTATAATTAATACCTGAGCATGAACAACCTCCATGCAAATGGCTTCATCCAAAGTTCAATTTTGGAGTTTTTGAGTTCCCTTAATTTTTACTGAAATTGATGACAAAAGCAGATGCTTAGCATTTCAAAGAAAATTTTCTTGTCATGTAGAATGAAGCCCTCATGGAAAATATTTATTGGCTATCTCAGCCAAGTAACTCACTAAAGCAAGGTTTTCAAATTTGTTTCAGCTTAGAAAAAAGTAACATTACTTCTGCGGAAGGAAAGACATATGCTAAACATACATTTAAAACACTTAAAAAAAAGAAGCATATTTCTTCCCTTAATCATACTTCCTAATGTAGATAACGCCAAACCCTTGCAGAGAAAGGAAGTCACAGAAATTATGCTGTTACACATGAACAAGCAGGTTGCGTGGGTGTAACAGAAATCAGAACTTACATTAATAAATGCTAGTTATATAAATGTCTCTCATCTGAGAATCCCAAAGTTGAGCAATAGAGAAGAGCAAGTGTTTTGTAGTTTTATAGATGAAGATACAGGGAAATTTAATGATTTAAGTGTCTTGGTTGAGGTCAGACATGAGGCTAATGAAGAGCATGAATGGTACCTTTGTGCTGCGACTTGCAGACCTGGGGTCTAACCACTAGACAAAAAGGGCATATTAAAATTTACAAAGGTATTAGAAAGGATTATGCTTACCAGCAAAATACCAAGTTCCTGTGAAAACATATGAATAGACTGTGTGGGTTTAGTTTTATGGGCTCTCTTTTGCAAAAAGTTATTTAAGAGACTTTGTGGTTCATCTACGTGCATGTATGTCATGACTTTTGAATAGTTACTCAGAAGTCAAATGTGTTTCTTTTCACCTTGTCTGCAAAACTCAGATTTCAAGTATAGATTACACATTGTCTGCTTCATGTCAGGAAAACAAAGTGCCCAGAGTTACCCCTTCCTCATTTAAAAAGAAACTGTCTTTTTGCTGCGAGTTCAAAGAAATGAGATTGCAGCTATTTTCCCAAACCAAAAACTTAGACAGAAGTTGTTTTAGAATTTTCAATTACTAATAAATTAGATCAAGTCCTCCAATATTAATTCTAGTTTTGGTTTTGGGTGTAGGTTCTGAGAGCATGGATACCATCAATTCCAATCTATGTGACATATGCTCTTCTTCTTCCATCTTCTTGGGTACATAAGGACTAGTGTTTCCTCAGCTGAAGATCTGATTTTAGTACCTGATAGGATTGGGAGAGTGGGAACAATCAGTTTAGCCAACTAATCATGTTTGTCACAGTGTGAAAATAAACAACTGCAGCCTTTCCTCATGTCATGCTCTTTTCAAGATTAAATTTGATCAACAGCCTGTTTCCATTACCCATAGGTTCTTGCTGAAAATTAGCAATTTCCTCTTTATTAGACATGGGCTCGGATGACAAAATCCAGCTCTAGATTATAGGAAAAGAAAGTTTGGGGGTGTCCACATCTCAGCTTTCCCACAGTTCCACATATATTTTCTAATTTTTATTAATTGAATAATATTTTCCAAATGGGCTATAACTTTATGAAAACCATGAATAAGCATACTCTAGATAACTTGTGGAACTGTTTTTGTAAATCTTTGAGTTTTACATGCCATTCTGTGCCCTCTCTGACCCTCCATCCTCCATCCCTTCCTCCTATCATACTTCTACACTTTGTGTTTTAGTACGCAACATTTGTCAGCCTCTGTTATCTACACATATGAGTTCTTCTGCAGCCACCCAGGTAACTCTGCCTCCCCCAGAATGGACAAAACACAGTGTGTTTGAGAGCTCTGTCACTGATGAGAGTAGATCAGAACTTCTCTTCAGGGCATGGGACCCTCGTTTGGGTGCCCCTTTGCACCACATAAAGCATCTAGCTGGACCAGCACTAGGCTTCCTATCTCTCTGAGGAAGGATTGAACTCACAGGATCATGGGTGATGAGCAAGAATCCTTGCCAGCAGGAGCTGTAGTATGGCTGCCTTCTGAGCAACCCTTTGCAAAATCCAAGGATGGGGGCACTGAAGGATATGTCACAACAATGTTTTGCCCTGCCTAAAAACCAGGCAAGTGTGGCAAACACCGCTGTGCCAGCCTTCACACGGGTCCCCAAGGCTGCTTTTGTTAGGCACTGGGCATACCTCACGTGAATATAGATCAGGAATGTTTTAAGAATGGATTTAACTTTACTTTAACTTTAGTTTCCCACTTCGTGAAGGGTATCTCTCCAAGATCTCACTGTACACTCCAGCAATCCCATCACCAAAGGGTGTTTATTGCAATGGTTAGAGTTAAAAGGGAGTATGTATCAGAATGAAACCATATCACTGGGGAATAAAGTCACTTAGCTATGGGAAAAACGTGTCTGTGAAGACTTCCCTTGACTTTAGCACACACATTCTGCTTGTTAAAAAAATCTCTTGTTATGCAACTTGACCTAACAACATCTGCAAAGTTCTTGCCTTTTTGAAACAGCTATGAATAGGTTGCTGTTTATTTCTTATTAAGTCCCATTGGTTTATCATTCTGGTCAGCCTTTCATTCCTGTAAATACATTTGCTCTAAAGATTCTCAGTATTTAAAATACATACTTCTTAGTAATGTTGAGATCAGGAGAACATTATTCCAAAGACCATGTGCATGATTCTACAGCATAAAGTTTATTTTTTGTTTGCTAGAAAAAGGTAGTGTGCTTGCACTAATTCAGAAGTTTGAAAGAAAATGCAAGATTGCTAATGTATTTTGCAATCATTTCTGTAAAACTATTAACAGCTAACAATTGGCTGAGTATTTAAATCTGAGTTTTTCCTAGAAACAGTTCAATAAAATGCTTTTTCAGTTATTAAATTTTGTAATTGAAACATTGACATATTTTAGGAAGTCCAAAAGATTTGGGGACATGTGTTAGCAGATAAATGCTATAGGTAGTATGCTGCCAAGTTCACACACATTATTCTTCACATATTCTAACACAGAAACCAATATTAAAGCAAAACTAAGACTAAAAAGATGTTTCAGCAGAATTCAGAACCCATTTGATTGGCTAATTGCAATCAAATTTTCAAGAGCCTAAAAAGTCCTAAATCTTACCCGTATCAAAAATTGGCAGGGGGTAGACTTCTGTTAGGACTCTGACTGAGGGAAAGATGCACAGAGCTTGGCTGAGGTCCTGTCCCTTTGGGCCAGCTGGCCGTCAGCATGTGCACAGCTCCAGACCCGCCTCAGTGCTCCTCTCTGGCCCAGGGGACTGCTAAGAGGACATGGGAAGGAGCTGGGATTCCTGCAGTGGGTGGACATAAGGGTCAGACACAAGTCCATAAGCTTGATAATTTTGCTGCTCAGAGAACAACTTGTGTCTTTGCAAAATTTTCACTTAAGGCTTTCATCTAGTAATTTCCCTCCCTCCCCCCCATTAATTTTGAGTTCTGCAGTGGCATCAGGTAACCCTAAAAATTGCATTACAAGGTGAACTGAAGATTGTACCTGAGGTGGGATACATGCTGGGATCAGCAGGTAGCTGTTCCAAGGGCTCAAGGGATTAGTTAACACAACATACTTTCTCAGCCCCCAGCTTGTGGGCCATTCCACAGGTTTTTGTTCCAGCTGCTATAAAGCAGAGCAACCACATCACTTCTCCAGCTGGTATTCGACCAATTTTGGCTTGACAACCTACGATCTGAAGACGTGAAAAAAGGGTTGCCTCCTCTCTGCACAGCTGCACTCTGATCTTATTATGATTGTATCTGTATTTCTAGAAATCTATACGTTTCCAGAAATAACCTACTATGTAATCTGTTCATTGCTCTTTACCAACCTCACTAGTTTATACCACTCAACCTGTTTGTTAAAATTAGTAAAATATTATGTAAAGGCTAAAATAGTTTTCATCAGTTGTAACTTTTATCATTTAGTTGTTGTGTTAAGTGAGTTAAGTTAAAGGGTGTTTTAACAAACACAAACTCAATTAACCTTCCAATAAAGGTCAGTGTGCAAGTGTCGGAAATTGCAAGAAACATGATATAGCTGCTAAGAGAATGCAGACAGATCTCAGAGACATTTCTGTCTTTGTAAACAAACAAACAGCAGAACATCCAAATCAGGCCAGTCTCGTGGAAAAAAATCTATGTCATAAACTCCATCAAATGAAAGGAAAGTCAGAATACATAGCAGCAGTACTTGTAGTTTTATCTTTGGGTCACCAGCCGTGCTGGTGTTGCAAGGCTATGTGGAGGAGCTGAACTAAGATGACTGCTTTAAGTTCCAGTAAGACTTTTTTATTTTAGCATTACCATCTCAAGGAAACTACCCAATCTCCTTTTTTTTCTGTTTTCTTCTGGATTATCTCCTCTGTTTTTATGTCTGTTCCATAATTTCACTTCCTTTTTCACTTCTTCCACATACAACCCTGTTCCCTTCCTTTGCTCTTTTATTTTCCTATTTCCATTTACTTTTTTCCTGCCAGCTCTCTAACTTTCTTAGTGCTCAACATTTTTTCTCCTGAAAACTAAGTCCTTAATCCACCCCTGGTATTTGCACACACATTCATTCAAGCAGTTGAGCTTACTATGCCACTTTTCATTCACTGAATTATATTCCCTGGCTGCAAGCAGGCCCATAGCCTATTGCAAACAGAAAATAAAATGAAGATATTTTAAGCTAGACTTTCATGTGGCTGAGTTAACTTATTAGACACAATAACCTGATCAGTTGCAATTGTCTAGCCATACCTTTAGTTCTGCTGAGTAATAGTCCCCTTACAGGACAGCCCCATTCATTTCAGTCAGTTGTAGACTGTAAGTGCCATATGGTTTGGCTCTATGTTGATTTTATGGTATTGAGGAAATAAACATTTATGATAACATCTTAAAATTTGATGCCTTGTTTTATTCATAGCGATGGTGTTTGGATGTGAGCTTCAGGAGTGAAATATTTTCAAATTTGGCAAACAGAAATCTTTTTTGCACATCTGACCTTTTGTCGATCTGGATTTTCTGTGATGATTTAATAATGCCAGTGTATTTATGAACAAGTATGCAGCCAGGGCATTTGCGTTTACCTTGCATGCCTAAAAGCGGTGACTTGGAATCATATCATCGTATCATATTTCTTTCATGGAGTCTCACGATGGCCCCAGATCTTCCTGTGTACCTGACTGGTGCACCGTTGCTGGAACAGCAATGTAGATTGCCAGTAACTGGTGAGTTACCAGTCACATTCTCCAGCTGCCTCCCAGATGCCCTGCCTCTGGGTTAGTGCCACTGACTTGTACCCAGTTGCCTCACAGTTTTCCCTTCCAGTAATTCATCCCCCTCCCTGCTTGCAGTGATTCATAACTGTCCACAGCAGAAAAGTATGAGCAGCACTGAATCACAATCATCAACAGTAACTTCTGTTGACCCCATTTACAGCTTGCAATATAAACATATGTGGCAGACCAAAGTGGACTTGGAAAGCCCAACTTTTCTTTAAACAAGTATATCATAGGACCCTGGAATGGAAGATTTGTTTGTGTGCTGTTCACTCCAACATGTCTCTGCGTGTTGTGCTGCATTCCAGAAGGAACCTGGTTTTCTGCAGAGAAAGAAGACAGAGCAGGAGCTGGAGCTGTGTGGGAAGTCTGGCTGTTAAGTTTGTAGTTGCAGTTCCTTTACTTGATAAAGTGGTATTTGAGTTCCCCTATGACAGAACAATTTTTTCAGTCTCTATTTTGGCAAAGTTGCTTTGTAATTGTAAATTCAGTTCTTTACCTTGCAATCTGAGATGATTTTAAATCTCCTTCTGTTTTTTGAAGTAAGTCAGAAAAATTAAAGTTGTACTGATGAACAGGGGAGGCAGTAAGTAACAAAAACCAAATTTCAGGCTTCAGGCAACCTGCATGAGCCTAAGGTCTGCCTGATGAATAAAATGAAGCCAGAGGGAGGCAAGTTGAATGGGTTTTAATAGCCAAGGACATATAACCCCAAATTATTCCTTTACAAAGAAAAAAAATAAAAAAAGAGGTACTGTTTTGTCTCTTTGGGCTAGAAACCATCCAGGGAAGGTGGAGCCCCTTGCTCTACAAAGGAGTGACTGAGCCCCAGCCTCCTCTTAAAGGCTTCTGCAGGGACTGTATGTGAGCTATAAGTACAATGCACTATGCTTACTGTAGGCTGCTCAGCACCACAAGCAGAGGCCGGGCCAGCCCTGCCAGATGTTCCTAGAGACACCCCCATTAGAGACAGCAACTGCCAGGGCAGAGAGGAGCTGGGCAAAAGATGCTGCTGCACTCTTCCCTCGAGATAAACCTTGCTATTAAGACAAAGCCTTTGGGGAATTTTGGAGGGTATTTTTTTTGTTTACTTAGCTTGTGGGAGTTTAATGTTTAATCATTGCAGAGGAGTTAGCTGGTTAGTCATATAATTGTTAGCCACGGTTTTTGCTTTCTTTCCCTTTGTCCTTTGTTCTTCCTGATCTTAGCTGTTTCATTTTGTAGAATAAATTGGCTGTCTATCACAGCCTGCTGGTCCTTGATTTCTCAGTAAACTGGCAGTTATATAGCGTTCATAAGAGTCTCTTAATTTAAACATCTCACATTAAGGGCATAGGACCCAGGGGCAGTTGACACAAAGATGACTCCCTAATCTCAAAGGATATGAGGAGGATCATATTTTTGCCAGGCACCGGTCTATTCTGGTACCCATCACTATGAATATTGCCTCTCTTGCCAATCAAAGCACTATCTCAATACTGTTTTAAAGGTTCATTGAGGCAAAGAAATGTTGAAATTTCTCAGTCTCATGCAGTGATGCTTGCTGATTTCTCAAATGAAAGAGGAGCAAGAGAAATAAATGAAAGTGTAATTTGAAAAAAAGGAACCATTTGCAGTTAAGTGAATATGGAACTTCCTTCTATCCACTAGCCTCAAACTGTAAAATATTTTAAGAACTCTGTTTTAGAGAAGCAGGCTGGTAGATAAAGGCACCACTACTTGCAACTACATATAGCATTCCAAGAGGGGATGTTCCTTAATGGCCAGGGTTGTGCATCAGGGCAGCTCCTCTGGGCTGCACTGTACACAGGAAAAGAAAGAAGTTTCCAACTTCCACCTTCTCCTTCCCCCCACTTGGAGGAGGCTGCCAAGGCACCATCTGCTATACAAACTATCTGTTCTATTTTGCCTGCCATCCTTTCTTCAGAAATGTCAGAGTTGGCTGTGATCTGCCACTCTGAACCACACTGTTACACTTTTAACTGAGAGTCAATTTTTTAAAAGATTTTGATTACTTTCGCTGGTTAATAATTAATCCAAAACAGTACCATGAGATGCTTCTCTCAGGTTCTTATTTTCGAGCACGAAAGATCCTTTTCTAACAAAGGTGTAACTAAATAATTGCTACAAAAAGAAAGATATGCATCTTAATTGCCATCAAATGTTTATTTTATCCCTTTTGCCTGCATCATATCTATCTTACTGCATTCAAACCTTAATTCATCTTTGTGTGTAGTTGTTCATATGACATTATTTAAAATCTAGAGAGGTATTTTCATAGCATTAAGGTCATTCCCAATCAGACAAATGGCCCATGCCATTACATTTGCTTTTTAATCTTTCTAAGAGTGTGATAAGCCTACCAAATGATTGAAAGAATGTCATTTGTTTTATTTCCCCAAGACAAAACAGGATTGATAGAATCAGTCATCTTTTCGTTATTCATAGAATTGCACTCAGTTATAAAAAAAAATATATTGAAGCATTTCATAGCCTAGCTGTCTACAAAATGATAACCAAAAAAACTCTAAAATGTCACAGTGTAGCCCAATGCACCTTTTCAAAAAATTGTCATTCCAGATACCACGGAAAATAAAAAAACAATTCAGTTACCACAGAAATAGGGTTTCTACCTGTGGAATATAAAAAACCCGGCTAACTTACATAAGTTATTGTTGGATGAGCAGAGTAGCTTGATGGTAAAGGTAGCATTCAGTTTGAGAAGAGTTGTCAACATCTGTCTACTTACTTCAAGATGACAGATTGTATGGAAAACAGAACCCAATATTGCCATTGGCTTAGTAGAGATGAAGATGACCTAGCAATACATTTGTTTATTCAACCCCTTGAAGCTACTGCTACAACCAGTGGAGCTGGTTTTAGCAAGAGTGGAAAAATCTGTGGGGAAGAGAGCAAATGCTGAAAAGCCAGACAAGCTAGAGCAATCCAGTAACTGTGTATTTTCAGTCAAATAATTTTCAGCAGTAGTTCAATTTCATCCATTTTCATCCATGAATGTATTCCTTGATGGCAACAAGATGGCACTGGAAAAAAATTATCTCCTAATCCTACCTTGGGAGCCAATAAGGAGATGCCACTATTGCCACTGTACCATGTGGTAGGTACTGTCTGTACCCCTACCTATTGTGGTGCAAAACCTCATCTCCCGCACTCACTGGGGATGTATCTGGGCCTGATTCTGTCCTCAGTCAGCAGTTATAAGTTCAGAGTGACTTTTGGATTTATACTGTTGGCAACAGGTGATTCTATAGAGCAAATGGGGTCATAAATGCATTGGTTACCATAAGAACATACTAAAAAGGCTTACTGTTACACTGATTTTAATAAAAGTGTAAATTCAAGAGAGGATGGAATAAAGACATAAGTATTTTAAGTCAGTATGATCTGAGCTGAGCAGCTTTTGATGACAAAATATTTACAATCAAATTACAAATGTAACCCATTACATAATGTGGGTCCAGTGTGCTTCCTCATGGCTTGGCCCTTATTACATGTAGTGGCAGTCTGTGCTGAACCCTTGAGAGCACTAAGTGTCATTAACTGTTTTGCAGGAAACCCATAGACTTGGTCTGTAAACTACTCTGGCTTCCTATATTAAAAATTAGAGCAGTTAGAAGTTATAAATAATTAAATGTGGTCAAGTTCTAGAATTCTGTGCCAGTTGCTCTAATCCTGATAGTTAATGTCAATCTTTCTTACAGTGTAAATAAACATACTGTTTATGCAGTGACATTACTGAAGCCAGCAGGATTAGCATGATGACAAAAAGAGAAGTACAAAAAGCAAATCATGCTGGAAGATACTGGAAGCTCCTCAGAAGCAATGAGGTAGGAAAAATTGGGATTGTCGTAGAAGGATGACAGCCATTTCAGACGAACAGATTACAGCAGTGATTAAGCCTGAAGGGAGCTCTGTTCTTCTGCTCAGAAAGCAACCTGAGACTTTAAAAAAGGATTTCTCTTAAGGAGATGTAATAGAGCGCTCAAGGAACAACCTGGGAAGGGGACACCAACAGGCTAAGAAGTTGGAATTTGGGAATATGTCACCAGAACTTCAGTGGATATATACTG
The DNA here is from genome assembly GCF_036417845.1 of Apteryx mantelli. Taxonomy (NCBI): domain Eukaryota; kingdom Metazoa; phylum Chordata; class Aves; order Apterygiformes; family Apterygidae; genus Apteryx; species Apteryx mantelli. The sequence goes on from NC_089984.1 coordinate 40,101,898, forward strand.
AATATAGTAAATATAGAAGGGGATTCAAATCTTACTAGTCATTGCTGCCACATAAACAAAAAGCTAACTAAAGTTCTGTGAACAATTCCAGCATAATCAACATTCAGGTTGGTTTCTTCAGGAACTTGCAGAGTATATTATTCTCTCTCTAGTGAATAGTCTCCTCCATATATTACATGAGAATTATCTACACTATTTTATGGCTTACAGATATTTATAGCAATGACATATAATGTCTTATAGAACTATTTGCTAAATCTGGAAATTCAAAAATTTTTCCATTTCCCCTAGATACTTTAAAAATGCATTTCAATGGTAAACATTGCTTATATTTCTCTTTTTTAAATGTAGGCTCAGAATTGATATTTTTGTTATCTGCTTGAAGTTGGGTAACTGAATATGGTGGATTTTATAGATGCATATGTATCCTTTATTAAAGGATAAAGGATACCTTTAATAAAGTAAAACATGCTTTGAAGGATATATATCCTTAAGGCTTAATAAACTTCTTGGGGGCACACATCAGTCTTGAATGAGAAAGAACTGTTTCCTCCACACTGAAGGAAATGCTGAATTTTGCTACCGAAGGAGTACTGTTCCTGCAGTGCCTTGATCTGCCCCAGTCAGGGAAGCCAGGCTAGGATTTCTCTTGCAAACATGTCACTTCCTGAGCTGTGCTAACATTTGGGTGAGTGCAAAGAAAGCCTAAGTGCCCAGGCCTCCCCCAAGAAGTCAGGAGAGGGGCTCCTCTCCAGCTGCCCCGTGAACGGGACTGAGCCCTGAGTGGTGCTCCTCGAGCCGTGGTTACATCAGACCGGCACATCACCACATCACTCATGGGTACAAATTTGATCAGGATTAGCTGTGGGCGCACAACCACACTGCAGTTGAATGATCCACAGTATGTGCTCTGGAGCTTATGCCAGCTTTATGCTTTTACACTGTCTCTGTGCCAGCTGCAGAAGGACAGATGATACCTGATCTGGCATAAAGCCTGCCAGTGCCAAAGTAATCTGTGAAAAATGTTGAACCCATCCGAAACTACCAAATGAGCTTATGCTGGTTTTGTGCTCTGTATCGTAGAGCTGAAGCGCTTTTGAACTTGTACCAGGAACCCTAGTAGTCTAGATCCACTATGTTGAATCTTGCCTTCGCATTATTCAGAACCATGAGGCTTACTCCTCTAATGTTAAATATTAAATTTTTAGATGCTATTGCTCAGATTTACATCTGCAGAGCTATTCTTCTTTATTAAAAGTTTTGTCTACTCAGGAAAAAGAAGACAGACCATGATTTGAATTATTTGTTATGTATCAGAGATGAGATCTTTATCATTCTAAGACAGATACCATTCTGTTTTAATTTTCAGTAAAAGCATCACCAATGTTTACATTGAGTAACCAAGGTGAGTAAAGCTGAAAAGGGGAGAAAGGACTAGAACTGGGATTTTTGCTGCTTGTCTGCACAGCCCCCTTATGCTGGTTGACAGGGCCACAAGGAGAAATCCAGAGTGCCCATTACAGAGGTACTCCTCAGTACAGGAAGTTTTAGACACAGATATGCTGGAAGGTTTGCCAAGGGTAGGGCTTTGCAAAATACTTTGTGATCTTGCTGTAACTGTATGAAAGCCTCTCGTGGGCTGTACCTTAGATTGTTGCTCTGGCACTTTGAGTTGTTACAGTGAAGTATAATCTTAAGACTCCAGGTAAAAGTACAAATGAGAACAATTCCAAATATCTGCTTTGCTATGCACTACACTATCTAATAAAAATGTAAATGATCTCTGTAATATAGTGCACAGTGAAAAATTAAATAGTTTATCTCATTACATCTGTCTTGCGTTCTATGTGCTCCAGTAGAGTATCACTTTTTCTAGCAGTAGATTGTTTTTACACTACTGTATACTTTCATATGTAAATCTCAAACCCTTCACAAGGTAGGTATATATTATTAAACAGTATTTGGTAAAGGAAAGGCACAGTGAAGCTGTGAGCAGCCCAATATCAAAAGGTGTCTATAACAGTGCCAGAAAGTGAATTCACGTGTCCTGACCATGTACCATAATCACAAGACCATTAAAGCATTACATGCTGACTTTCTCTCAGGTATTCTACTGCTAAGTGTAATAACAATAAGATGCAAAGCAATATTCTGAGTTGAGCAAGTGAATGTAACAACAATAAAAGCTGAAAGCCCTCCAGGCAATTTGCATACATTTCAGTGTGGAATACGCCCTTTTCTGAAGAAGATTAAGCTTTCATCTTTTAAGCTTTGGAAAGAAAGAAATAGTCCTCAACTGAAAAAAACGTTTTCAAACTTTCTATTACAGGGACATTGCATTTTAAGGAAAACTATCACATTTGTTAATCACACTGACTCTTGGCTAAAATAGAAAAAGAGAAAAAAAGGGCTTTTTGGTTTTCAGTAATAAACATGATATCTAAAAAGTGATGGAAGAAAATTAGAAAGGCACCATTTGATAGAAACTGAAGAATCCCCATATATTTAATCTAGTATCATGCACATAGGAATGAGGAAAATAACTGCGACATAAAAATATTAAACCCCTAGTGCTAATGAACTCAAAGTGTTTAACATATGACTTTCGGGGAAATAGATAACTTAATTCAGAAAACTGAGAAATTACTTGATTATTGTGTATCAGTACTTAGATATAGCAGCTACATCAGGGAGCTTTTCTACCTCAGTAACAAATGAATAACAAGATCCAATGACTGGCAGCTGAAACAGAATGAATTCAGTCTCTATATGAGATTCAATTTCCAAGCTTTGTGGATATAATTTCACCAGAAGAGACGAAGTTTTCACTATTGCTTAGAGGCTTTAAAATGCATATTTTAAATATGCTTTAAAGCACCCTCTGAATTAAACTCTCTGCTTATATGTGCAAAGTATAGGGGTTTATAGTCAGGGTGGATAGTCAGGGTGGTCTCTTTCAGCCTTGCTCTCTGTGAACTGATTAAGGCTTCTGTTCATTTTCTTCCTTAGGGAGCCATGGAGGTAAAAAGCTTTTCTGCATTTCCCTCAAGGTGCTCATAACACATACAGTTTTGCTGTAAGGCAATGATTATAATAAAACCTCACTCTTTAGAGTTTTAGCTGGTTGCCTGAAGGGATCAAGAGGGAATTTTTTCTTCACTATCCATTAGCTAGTGATAGACTTGGGGATTATTTTTTGTTATCTTCTCAAGCTTCAGAAATTGTCCATAACTGGAGATGAGTGATAGTGTATTCTGAGGCGGAAAAAAAAATCTTGTTTCTTAGATAGTGTCTTGCTCACATGTTTGAGGTCACAGTGACTAACAAATCTGAGATACAAAGGGTGGTTTTTCCCAAGGTCATTTTGACAGGAACCTTGGGGAACTTTTGTCTATTTCAAAATTATGGAGAATAATTTAATTGTTGTAATAATCTAGAAATTTATTACTTAATCAATCCCATGCCATTGAAGAAAACTCAGACATTGGTCCTTTATGATAAAATCTAATGACTGAAAAGCTTTCCTTGGTTACTAATATTGAGTTGGTTAGGTGAAAGGTGATAGGCTGTGACATGCAAGGAGGGCTCAGCAGAGTAACAACCTCAGCTGATAATAACCTCTAAGAAAAGTAGTCCGATTGATTTCAATAACACTACTCTTAAAATAGTGCACAGGAGGCCTACTGAATGTGGATGGAATTTGCAATATTGAACCCATAAAAAAAGAAATAGTGAGAGCATTTTGCTGTGCGCTTAGTAATTCACTGGCCAGGCTTTTTCCTGTTTTCCACTGTAACATAACTGTTAGTTTTAACAAAACCGTTTTGTCTAAGGCAGAATAATTTCTTTATAGCAATGAAGTGAGGTTTTGTTCGTAGTTCTTTATTTCTGTGTATGTATAAATTTGCTGAACTTCCGCTGCTGGATAAAATTATCCCTCATGAAAATACAATTAGAAAAGTTAAGAATCATGATATTTTGGCATTGTTGAACATTTCCGTTTCATTGCCAGGACATGTGATACGTGTATATATATATATATATATTTATGTATATATGTAAATATATCACTCCTTTTAGTATTAATAACTGTGTGCTCTGCTAGAAGTTTTCATGCCTTCTGAAATAAACACTTCAAACTCAAAGAATAGTACATTGCATTACAGTTAAATGAATGGATGTGTGGTATATGTGTAAATTAAATATGAGGAAAATATAGGAAATTATATTAATATAATAGATTATTATTTTTTTAAATACAGAAGCACTGTACAGATCAGTGGGCACATTAAACCATTATTTTACCATTCCGACTGCAGGTTGATCCAAAGGAAGTGGCAGAATTTATGCAGCTCTTCAGTCGTCATGACTTGGGTGGAGACTCACTCAGGTGAATATGGGGGTTTAATGGCTTTTAATGGTACAAGCAGCCTGGAGCATTCACTCCTACTGTCTGACTGATCTCACTTGTAAGTCAAGAACAACATGACTTGAACTAAATGGAATGGCACTGCTGTAAAAAGACTGTAACATCAGAATGAGATGTTCCAGCAAACTTCCCTTGAGAGTCGTAATTTCTTTACTCCTGTCAAAAATAGCCTTGTGTAAAAGTGGAAAGTAATATTTAGATCAGTCTTACTACTTTGATTTCTACGAGAATGACATATTTCTGGACTTCAATGAATTTGCCTCACCCAAGTATAGTGTTTGAATCTATTTACTAAGCATCAGAGCTTTAACCATAAAGCTCTTTGTTTAAGGCTCTGTATTCTCCTTTGCCCAAAGAGTGGAAGTGACAGAGCTAACAAACTTTCTTTACGTAGAATAAATGCCCGCAAGCCAGATGTATTGACGTAATAATGGTGGAGTGACTCAAAGACACGTAATTGTTTAAAAGAATGGAATGGGCAGACCTTTACCTGCTATTACATGGCAATTCTCCTTCCAAGTGAAACAAAAGTCTGTTCTAAGCAAAGATGACAGTTAAAACTGGGGTTTTAGAGAATAACACAATCCTGAAAAACAGGAAAGGAGCACTGAAAATCTACAGATGGAATAAAGAAACTTCAAAGAAAGAAAAACTGTGAGCTTAGAGAACAAAAGTACATATGGTTCTATTTCTGTCAATCCATGTGCTTGTTTTTACAGGTACATAATAACTTAGGCCACTATTTATTATTGACTTTATTTTGAGTAACTGGAATCCCAGTAAGATTTTACATCCAAACTCTCTTTCCATTTCAATGACAAGAATTGCAAACCACTTCTGAGTAAAGATCAGTACAAAAGGAGTCTGTCAATATTTTTTCACAAGCATGAAGACTGCTGTTAAAGTACCTGCCAGCTTTTGAAGACTATGAATAGAGACAGCTGGAGAGGAAATAAGTGCCTGTCTTACAATTGTACTGGAATATACTGGGCTCCGAGCCAATTTCTAAACTGAAGTCAATAGCATTGCATGTGGCATAAGCCAGTGCAGACTTTACTCTTGAAAATTTCTAGAAGTTTCAGGGCAGTTAAAAAAAATAGATTCTATCCTTTCTAATCTTTGCATGTATACTTGATGTTGCAAAAGAACTGGAAAATATCCATGTGTGATATAATCACTTCATATCCGAAGTTTACCTCTTTACTTTGACACTACAATTTCTTTTAGTCATTAAATTTGCATACTTCATAGAAAAGAGCCATGAAAATATTGAATGGCCTCTAAGTCAGTAAGGTCAGCTGAGCGCTAAGTAATCTGTATACCAGTAGTGTACTGTACAATACCATAACACTGGCACAATCAGGAGCCTCCTACTGAAAGGAAGTCTTGCTTTAAATAGAGGAATTAGAGATTACTATATTTAGGTTTCTATACACATGGGGTGGTCTTTGACATCAAAGATTGATATTTAAATGGTTTAGTGCAGAGATACACCCTGTTGCGACCACCTGCACAATGTGTGTAATTCATTGGGGGAAAAGAATCTTTGCCTTCATTCTTCTTGATCTCTTCTGATCCTTTACAATTACAATGTGAAAACAGAGGGAAAAGTTAAAAGGACTTATTAAAAACTGTGAGCTTGGGCTCAGTCCCACTGCACTTCAAACAGCTAAGTTCAGCGCCTCTGCACTTCAGGGATCAGCTGCTGCATGAGTACTTTTTCTCATGGCCAAAATTCCAAACAAGAATCATTAGATATAACTTTTGTATCTAGTCCTGAAGGGCACCAAGTAGCTTTTACTACTCTGAATCTGAGTACAAGCAGAAGTGAACCAAGCAATTATTTTCAAAGTGTTCACTATACAACATTACCCTCACGCCCAAATGAAGTCACTGCAAGTTGTTGGTGATCATCACCATGGCAAAATACTGTGACCTCCACCTGTCTAGCCAAAAGCAGAGCTTCCGTAAATTGGAAAATGTTTTAAAGTAGGCTTTGTTATCTCAGAAAGCCATCATCAGTACCTGGAAGAACTATGGCAGAGGTTCCCCACTAACAAAGTGAGCCTGAGCAATGTAGTACGTTATAGATGGGGTGAAGCCACTCTGCTAGACCTGTACTAGCCCTGTGCAGGATCAGTCCGGTGTATCTGAACAATACTCTCAGAAGCTGAGAAGGACATGTTATCAGCCTTGTGGTATGTAGGGAGGAAGGAATAAGCAGCAGTCCCAATGCAATGTGGAGAGAAAAAAATAAACTCAGTGATTATGTCAACAAGAGCAATGATTACTCAATGAGGTCTGAGTTATTATTATAATAGTTCATGTTTATTTTACAGTAGGACATAGAGACTCCCAATGGGTACTTTGCATTTGTACCCATTGGATTAAATGTTCACAAACAAGAAAATGCTGAGCAAGGTATGAGCTTCTTTTAAATCAGCATAATGATATTGACTTCAAGGATCTGACGCTAGTCGCTGACTTGAAGGCTTTTTATTATTGACCAGATGTTACCAAATTTATGGTAAGCATAGAGATCAATATACACACATTCTAGACACAACTGCAAAATGATGCATTTCAGTAAAGCAATTAGCCATAGCTACAAAAATATTTTCTTAAATGTTACAGAGATATAACACAAACAGTTTACAGTCAATTTTAAAAGCATTCAGAAGTCTACATGTCTGGGGAGAGGATATGTGCAAACAGAACTATATGCTGGGTACAGAGGGATGGGTGTAGGTGACAACTGGCTTTTCCATCTTACACTCATCCACAGATGAGCTCTTTATCTCTTGATTCCCCAAAACAGAATGTCCATATGCATATTCTGGTACTTTTGTGGACAGTGCAACTGATAGAAGGCATTTGGCTATTTTTGAAAGTTTATATCTCAGCTTAAGCAAAGACATATCTTTATATACATGATTTTCTCCTCACTAGATTGTAAACATCAGAAGAGATAGGCCTTCTGAAAAGGAAGACTACAATAGTCTTCCACCATGGAAAATACGCTATCCTAAATACGAGGTTTCCTAACAGATTCCAATACAATATATATCTCCCTTTTAAATGTAATCTTTTTTTTTTTCCTTTCCTAAATCTCATTATCACAATATGTTCTGTTATTCAAAACTTCCTTGGGAGGTTGGAGAAAGTACTTGAAAGTTAAGACATATCAAACTGTAGATTTCTATGCAGTTTTCATTCTGCACGTGTGTTATGAAACGGCTTTTGATTGCACGGCCTCGTATCGTTTTTGCAAAGGCCCTTTCCATGCACAGTGCAACGGCAGGCCACATCCTGTAGTCCTTTTATGAACTACCACAATCATGATAGTTCTGTGAGTACCAGAAATGTCAAATCAGATCTTAAGCGGGGGAGGGACAGCATCAGGCTGGCTACTGTCTATTGTCTTACATTAACTCCAGTAAACCACTGTTAAGTAAAAATCATCAAAAATGTATGAATAATTGTGAATGGAGTACAGATTGAAAAGCTTCTGGCTCACACAGCTGCAGAGCGTGTGACCTATCAAGGATTTGATAGGAAAAAGTTACCATGGGAATTGTAAAGCATTGTTCGTAGCTGACTCCAACTTTGATTGTTGTACTCTCATTACAGCTTTTGTTTCACTGTAAAGTACAGTTATTAAATGCCAGCTTGGAACACAGATGTATTTACATTCAAGGACTGAGTTCAAATAAATTCTATTTTTAGAAATGTCACTGCTTTAAGCTAGGTAAAGGATTTTCTCCATTACTATTTTGAAAAACACTAAATATTTTAGTATAAATTTACTATGTGCATAGAACATAAGTAGTTTGCCATTAAAATGGTTAAATACCATTCCTGGACATTTTTATAGGCCACCATGAGCATAGTAGCTGATGGCTGCAAAAAGCTGTCTGAACTGATAAGCCTTCTGTAAGAAGATGAGTGTAGAGGAATAGCTCCATACTTCCAAGATGTTCATTCCTTTTTTCAGATCTCTCTCCATTAAATTTAACACAAAAATCAAATTAACTGCATGTTCAAAAAAATCCACAGAAAATTGTTATAAGCATTATAACAAGTATTTGTGTAATTTCTGGTAGCTGATGCTTTACCCTGTGTATGGCTTGTATATTAATCTGAAAATAGCATAAATTTTAGATCCATGAACTCTTGGACTCTTACAGACTCTGGTACAAAGCACTTGGAAGTCAGTAACCTGTACACCTTTGCATCTGAAGTCTTGCATATTGCTTGCCTCAATTCCCCCCTCACAAAATGGTGTCAATATTATTTATAGCATTTTTAAGCACAGGAGCCAGTGACTGCTGATTTCTGTCATGTAAAAGGAATGTCTCTCTCGTGATTCTAATCAATATGTGTTGCTGGCCACAAAACTAAACATATGTAGTGTATCACCTTCCTGTATGCTCCATAATTATTTTAAAGGGGTGCTTCTTTATTTAGACGATGAAGGATTGTATTCACTGCCCTTTAAAAGACTAAAAAAAATGTATTTATGGTACTAAGTAGTGTAACTACTGGTTGCTGCTAACTACGCTCCAAAAGAGCTTGTAGTAAAGTCTCCATATGAATTAAGCTGAAGAGCATGAAAAAAAAAAATCCAGGAAACTAAATCTCTTACTGTTTGCTAAATTACACAATCCATTTCTTAAATTGAACTTGATTATCATTTATTAAATATTTGGACAGTTCCTTCTACAGAGGGATCTCATCTAGCTGAGCCTTCTAGGTGCTAGAGCTACATAAATGTTATCATTAAATCACAGGAGAGAAGAATATTGTTTATCAATATTGCAAACTCTAATGATTTTGTAGTAGGTGTGATCGTATTACATATTTTTTTAAAGGCTTAGGATCAGTAACTAGCATCTCAGGTACAAGGAGTACCTAACCACTTACTTTGCTCTCATGAATTTTGGGAGTTTGATTTTTGAACTCTTGCAATTGGCAGCACTGAATCTGTTAGCACACTACATGGTATTATATTGCTATACTGGCTGAGGTGTTCGCACACGAATGGTCATCTGACTCCAGTGACAGCAACACTGACATTTTTTGTCCCAGTAGGACATCATTTTATTTAACGAGGAAATCGTCACCAGATTCTTAATTGTACTATAGCTAAGTGGATATAAATAATTCGTATCTTTTCACAGTATTAGATTTAGGGAATGGGTACCAAATGTTGAAAATTACTCTAGAAGCAAGTCAGACTCGATTTGTGGGAGTACTAAAAGGTCGAGTGAATGAACTGAGGGGATATTGCACATGACAGAAAATGTCCGTACCTTATTCCATCTGGCAGCCTACGTTTCTGATCCTTACCGGGGCCAAAGGGACATCCTCCAGATGACACAACACACCAACAGTCCCACATTTGAGTGTCGATGTCTCACTTCTGCAGCACCCATGCAGAGGATGTCGTCTGCTCTGGCGTGCTGCGTGGCCAGCGTCCCGCGGCGCCAGGCCCGGGCCATGGCACCCTGCGTGTGGAGACGGGCGCGCGGCGGCGCCACAGTCGGGCCAACGCCCGCGGCCCCGCGCGCGGGGACTACACCTCCCGCCATGCATTGCGCCGCAGGGCCGCGCCTCGCCGCCCCCGCCCCCGCCGTACTACGTATCCCAGGAGGCTCTGCGCGGGCCGCATGGTGCCGCCGGGGAGGCGGGGCTGTGGCGCATGCGCGCGGCGGGGCGGGGGGGGTTTCGGCGGTGTCGCCGCGGTCGGTGGTGGGGGGAGGCGGTAAAGTTTCTTCAGAGGGGGAAGGGGGGATAGGGCCGCTCGCCGCGCCGCGTTGCGCAGTGCCGCGCCGCGCCGCGCACTGCCGCTGGCCGGGAGCGCGGCGGGAGGCGGCGGCGCCGCGCGGCCCGGCTCTCCTCGCGGGGGCTCCCCGGACCTGCCCTGGACTCCAGTAAGTGCCTCGGCCCGGGCCGGGGGCGGCGGCGCTGAGGCCGGGGGGGCGGGGCGGACCCGACCCGCCCGGTCCGGGCCGGTACGGTCCGGGCCGGTCCGGTGCAGTCCGGCCCGGGGGGGAAGTACCTCGTTTATTTTCCTTCTTCCTGTCTTCCTCGATGTTTGACCAAGCAAGGCACTATCCTTTCCCTCCGACGCCTCTGCCTTTGTGTGGCTCCCCGTGTCATAGTCGTTTCGTGCCTCCTTTTCTGTCCCTTCTCCTTTCCCCCCCCCCTTCTTGTTTTCTCCCGAAATCGCTGCCTGAGTGTGGGGGCTCTCCAAGGGGTTTCGCCTCCGAGGAGGTTGCGGTGTAGTTACCCCGGTGAGCATTTAGGGCTCTGTCACATCCCCAGGGGTAAGAGGATGATCTCATTGCCCCCCCCCCCCTTTTTTTCCTTTTTTTTTTTTCTTCTTCTTCTTAACTTCGGTGTTTGAACATGATGGGAAGGAGCGATCTTATCTGGGCAGAGCCCTGCAGTGATGGTGCCGGGGAGGGTGTGGGCTCCCGGAGCACCCTGGCTGCCAGCTTGTGCTGCTGCCCGTCCTGCCCGCGCTTGGTGCTGGCGGCTCAAGCTGCAGCTCGAGGCTGTGACAGCTAACGCCTAGGCTACTTGGAGCCTTCTCTTTAGAAGGCACTAGCTCTGAGGAGGGCCTGCTTTAGAAAGCTGCTCTCTAATGTGCTTGCAATACAAATCTGCACTTCCGAGTTGGTTTCCCAGCTTGGTTGTAACCTAGGCTGCTTACTTAATGAAGCAGTGTGTCTTTAAATGGGTAACTTGACTATAAATGAATGCTAAGCTGTAACCAGTTTTGTCATATTTACAGTTTTTAGAACATGTGAAATTCCAAACATGCTTTTGATAGATTATTAGCTTATCAGGCAGACTTAAATACTGTATGTACTCTGCAGTTCCCAAAGGTGTAATTAATGCATAACCTTAATAAAAGGCATTATATTATTACATAAAATAATTGCCTAGTAACATTAAGAGGACAGCATTTTCTCTTTGGAGACAGGCTGCTATTTTTGAGGCCTCTGTTTCTTAAAAATTTTATGCCTAACTTTCACTGGTCACCTCACTAGTGAAATCAATAGAACAGAACAGTTTATCACCAAGTGGGGAAAAAGTTTAGTTATTAATTTGTTAGGCTGAGCATTATGGAGATAAGGCTATTGCTTATCTGAGAGTAAAGTTGAGAGAGTAATTTTCTTAGCTTCTTAAGATCTAGATTTCTTCATGGTTCACCTTCTTACAAAAGCACAGTACTTTGAAAGAGATTGTGAGGTTCCTCTGCATATAGTAATCTGAGCTGCATCTGCTTTTTTGTTGCCTACAAATTGCATATGTTATGCTGGAAGATGGAGCCATATTTGATCACAAAGTTTGGGCCTATGAGATGTCAGGAATAACTTTGCACTGTTGAATCCAGCAGGGTGGTGGGTTTTTGTTTTGTTTTGTTTTGTTGCTTTATCCTCTTCCTTTTTATACACTTAAGCTATGTCCACTATGAAGCAACACAAACACAGTCTTTACTGAGAGGGAGCTGTGCCTGGCAACGTTTTTTCTTTTATGCCTGAGTTTTGAAAATTATTATGGAAATAATGAAATCTTGCATCAGTTTTTCAAAACTGAGTTGCAGGTACAACTTTTAAATGAATTCCTTAGTCCTTGAGAATGTCTTACTATAAATCCCATTATGTATAGGAAGAATTCTTTCTTTAGGTTATATCACTTGTTGTCATGAAGTTCCATGCAGGATAAATTCACAAGGCACCCACTGCAATCTAGTAAGTCTTAACAGTGGGTTTTGAACAGTGGATTTGCCTTTTAAGTCCCTGCAATTCATAGCTTTTCACTAAGTCCTACTATTTCCTACTTCTGGATATATTTTTTTTCTTGTTGATAGATTTGCACAAGTAACAGTATGTAAAATTCTGTCAAGTCTATAAAGTAATGAAATATAGAAGTCCTTTTTTTTTTTTTCTTGCTTGTCATACCAGTAAGTGTTAAAAGGTTAACACTTTAGGTGGGTTACAAGTGGACAGAAATCTCTCTTGATAAATGCCTCTCTTAACCTGATTGATATTTGGAGGGGAGCCTTATAATTCAAGGATAAATAAGCATTGGTGCTGCAGAAAGTGATAATTCAATAGATGGTACTATTCTTTGTGTTACATAATTGGGTTAATACCCAGCATGATATCAGCGAGTACTGGACTGCTGGAGACAGCTTTGCATAAAATATAAAACTTGTGAATCCCTTGTGTTCTGCTTGCAGTTATTAAAGATTGCTATTTTACTTTGTTAGCGTAGAAATGTTAATTCCTGATTAAAAATAGTTTTAAAATATTCCTCATCTTTACAATTTAATATATTATATAACCATGGTTAATATTCCATCCTATAGGTATGCATTTCAAAAGTGGAAGAAAACGATATGCAGTAGGTGACTAACTAGTATATTACAGTGTTTAAATGTTTCAGAAGAGTAGATGCTTTTATATAAATTAAAGCAAAAAAGTCTGTAGATGGTTTCTTTTTATCTAGAGTTTTTTCTTTCTAAAAAAGAAGGTAATTGTAATTGGGGAAAGAATCAGTGTATGAAGAAAATCAGAAGTATCTTAATGCTTTTTCCTCTTCCTTCTCCTCTCTCCTTGTATTTGTTCTTTCTCGGGAGTAGGAACTGAGAGAGAGTAGGCAGAAAGAGACCTGTGAATAGGGAAGAGTGTATATTAGGAAAATACCTGAATGCAAGAAAAAGCTTTGTTTTTTCCTGGTGGTTGTGACTTATTTCAAAAGGCAAGGAGTCTAATCAGCAGGACTAATAAAGACTGACTGTATGTCAGAATGTTAGTATAAAAGAAAGGAAGTGCAAAAGTCAGTTTTTATTGACTGTAACAAATTAAAACTTTAGGACATTACTGAAATGTGAACAGATATGCACTTATAATACAGTCTCCAGTGGAGTGTTGGACATAGCCCAAACTGCCAGGCCTGTGAAATTCTTAATCTATTTTAGTAGTTTTAGAATTCCATCAGTGTCTTTACTGATAAATGTCCTTGGTTATTAGAACTGACATCTATCATAGTAAACGTAGTACCTCCAAAATGCAGCAAACCAGAAGCATTGGAGTGAGCGCATCATAAAACTGAGAAGTTTCCTAGCATGTGGAGGTGTGCTTTCCTATAGCCAGCTGTATGTCAGTGTTTGACTTAACAATAGCTTGTGAAGCAAGAGAATGTGTCTTTTCTGCAAAATGTTTTCTTCTTGATAATTAAGAACGATATAAAATGTTCTTAGAAAATATTCACTGGTACTTGGAGCCGAATAAATCTTCAGGCAGTTGTATGATTGCATGAAAATAGAGGATAATAACTTATGGATCTTTAGTGCCAGAATATGGGAATTTAGGTAACTGGCTTTAGCATAAGAAATATTTTATGAAGTGAAGGAAATAGATGTCACTAGGAAACAAATTATGCAAGAAATACAGCAGTCAGTACTCTCTTGCTCTCTCTTTTTTTTGCTTTTTTGCCTAAATACAGCATGACATGTCTGAATGTTGCTTTCAGTGCTTTATAAAATTTTATTAGGAACATGAATATCAATTCTGGTGAATTTATCAGATATGTAGAAATGTAGTTTATTTTTAAAAAGCTGTCTGCTGGAGAGATCAGAGAAACAAGTATTAATTGCTCAAGTTATGCTTTCATGAGTAAAATGACTGAAATAAATTGGAGTGAAAGATATGGGTGAGCTATTTCAAAGAATTTTCTACTCTTATACTGATCTTTGAGGTTTTAAAAATCTGTTAGTAATTTTTTATAAGTCTAAGGTCATCGTAGCATTACTTTGTGAAATGTTTGGATACATATTTGTATATTGGCAATTTTATAAATAACACCTTCCTGTTAGTGCTAGGTAAAGCAACAGGATTTTGTTACTGTAAAGGAAGGAAGCTTGGTTCATTGTCTCAATGCTAAGCAGTGTTTTCTCCCTCCAGGATCTTGCAGAAGCATCTAGAATGTGTAGGTGTTTCTTTAATCTTGGAGAAGGAACTTATTAGACTTTCTGGTGCAGAACTATGAGAGCCACGTACTTTCAACAGATGTTATCTGCATGAGGAGGGAGTTGTAGGTCTGGTAGACATTTGTGGCATTCAACAGTTTAAACAGTTTTCAGGTTTGAACATATGCCTTTGCCTTGAAAATCTGAATAGTTTCAGGTATTTTATGTAGAAGAAAGGTGGTTCAGTGGTGAGGTTGCTGCTCTGGGACTTGGGAAACAGGTTCAGCTCACTGCCTTGCCAAAAGCCGCCTGTGTGGCCTGGGACAAGTTGCTTCTCTGTCCCTCAGTTCTCATACTGAAACTGCAGAACAGTAGTAGCTCTCTACATCACAGAACTGTTACAAGGACAAGTCGGAGCTTTTGATATGTTCAGATATGGTAGTAATGTGCGGCGTATAAGTTACCTCATGTTATGAGGGAGAGGTTGAAGTGACTGCACAAGTTAAGAGCTAAGGTAAATTCTATGCTGAAGGAATAAAGTCAGAAAAAGCACATAAGAGTTTTGACTGAAAACATCTTGAATCGGTTGAAAGAGAGAGAAAAAAAATTGTTTAAAATTTTAAGGAGTACTGCACTGTTTACTTTAAAAAATATATATATTAAAATGTTTAAAAAAACTTAACCCAGGCAAAATCTTTCATTGTATCAAGATCCTGTCACACAAGGAACAATAGCAAAGCTGTGTTTGTTCCTGTTCTTTTCTTTGTTTTCAATTTGAGCTAAGCATTACATCTGAATGTTTTAGCTGTCAATTTTGTTTGTTGGTTCTATTGGAATGATTGTCAAAATCTCTTAAACTCCATCAGATTTATTGACCTTTCATTTGAAAGAATATAAGGAAAAATCAACTTCCCCCACCCCCGAAGGGAAAGAGAAAAAGAATTTGAAGACACTGCTTAGAAGTGGTTGCAGTAATTTTATATAGCTAAAAGTATTTGGGATTAAGAATCCTTCTGTTGGAAATGTAAGATGGTATTGCCATTGCTGTAAACTGAAAGTATAGACTAGAAAACAATAATCGGGCTTTGCAAACACGAGTTTCCACTGTTGAGAGTCTACGCCCCCAGGAACAGTGTCTATACTGAACAAGATGTGTGATAAACTTACTGGTTTAATATGTAATTATTTTGATGTCTGTGCTCTCCGCAGTTGCTTTGGTCCCCTATACATTTACATCCCATGTCCAAGAAAATATGTCTTGTTCAAACTTGTTCAGACTAGTGACTTAATTAAATGTTCCTCTTCTAAGCACTAGAACAGTTACATGTCAAGTTTGTTGTAAGAGTGAGCAGTCCTCTTAAAACTGCACTTGAAAGGATGTTGTTAAATATATTGGTTAACTCTTTAAGGAGGTTTATAATAACAAATACAAACTTATGCTGTACTAACAATTCATTTGGCAAATTATTTTTCATAGCTGCTAGCGTCTGTGCCTGTCTGCAAAGTTAAGTGGGGAATGCTTCAAGGATGTTCTATTACTTCAGAAACATTCCTGCTTAGTAATGACTTCAAGCTTTGGTTATACCTTTTTTCCTCCTGTGTGTGTGTGTGTTAAATCTAGTTCACCTTAAGCGTTAAGAAACTTCTTTATTTATACTGTATTCATACTGGAATATTGGTGCCCTGATTTTGGGGTGGATGGAAAGGATTCGTTTGGTTGATCCATTTGTTGCCTTCTTGGGGGAAGACTGCAGTATAGTATGTTGAAAATTTGCCTGTTGCATGTTCATGGTAGTTCAGGATTTCCAGGCATGTTGTTACACATACACAGGACTTCTGATACTTCTCGAGTGTTTGTGTCTTGCTGTGCATGGATCAGACATCAGTCCTGTTAAGTACCAGGAGCCTGATTGTTTCCTGGTAGTATTGGGATTACTTTGTAGGTGGAGTACTGTTATTCTCCATACACATGGTAATTCACTCTTTGAGAAATACCATCTTTGTACAGAATAATTACTGTGCAGTAAACCTGGTGTTTGTGTCATTGCACGTACAGAGGATAAGGAGGAAGATCAAACAATGTATTCACCTGAGACTGTTCTTTTCATTATTTGATACTTCAAATGAACTGAAAAATTGGTTATTTATACTTTTCTAGTTAAAATCTGCGGTTGGTTACAAGCGTTTAAAATATACCATATGCTGAGGTCACTGTAGACAAAATTTTTAAATGTTGTCTTAATCTTGTGTTCAGATGGCTTGTAATATGCTGTGCTGCTAATAAATATATATGCATGCTGCTATATTTTTAACAATGTAAGAGTATACTATGAGGCTATTTTCAACTTGTAAACTTCCTAACTAGTAAGCCTTTTGATTGTTGCGTGCTGCATAGGAAAAAGGTGCATGTTTATTTGCGCTGGTGACTTTGTGTCCAGGATTTGCTGTATGACTGGAAATGGGCAACACTGGCTCAGAAATGGCTGGCAAACACTTTACTGTATTTTTAACCAGCATAACCCTTTTTGCATGTTGAACTTCCTTGGGTCAGATAAGCTCCATCAGGATTTGCAGTTTGATGGAAATAGGTTTGGTCCTTCAAAGTCATTGGGATGCTTTTGAGAATCTTGCCTTTTCATATTTGAATATAAGTTTTGGTTGAATTTGAAATTACTGGCAGTGTATGTAATCAGAATTCTCAAAGTGATTGGTCTAAATGAAACAGTTACTAGTAACTGCATGTTTAAATAACATTTTATCAATAATGATACTTTATTTTGAAATGAAAAAGGTTTTGTTTGACTAATAAGTAACAAAATAATATCAAAAATAAAATCAAATCCAAACCTGCATTATTAAACACTTTTACTGGTCTGTAAATTTAAATGAACAAGCTTTTAAAAACTTATTTTAAAATAAGTCAAAGTGAGTTGGTGTAACTATCTTTTGTTTTTCTTTAACAGTTGTACTCATGCTCTCTTTGGTTTTATCTCATTTTTAGTAACTTGGTATGGCCTAGACTTAATATGGAGTGGTGACAACTGTACCACTGACTTCTGTAAAAACAAACAAAACAAACAACAAAAAAAAGTTTGTGATCCTATTCTTCCATTGTCTTTTGACTTTGTTTTACTCTGTTGCTTTCTGGGCTAGCTCATCCACCATAGGTTACTGATATCTAAGTTTAAAGAGTGCCTCTCATTATGACTTTGTTTCACAGGATGCTGTTTTTATTGAATTTACTCAATTGCATATAGAAGGAAAATTAAAGTACTTGTTTTACATAGGCAGAATAGGCAGAAACCATCAGTAGGTGAAGCAGGGTTGCTCTTTTGTTTTGGCTCTCTTAAGAGATAAGTTTTCTCTCTTGTGCATTGCATTTTCTCACTTCTTGGTATTCCATAGCCTCGAGCCTGCTATTGCCAATAATTTAACTTGGAAGAAAGGAGTTAATTTAAGAGCATGAAACTTCACTTGCATAAGTTTCTGTATAAACTTTTGAGCAAATTTTAGTCCATTCCATTATGGAACTTGCAGATCAGTATTTGAAATAGGCTAGCAAATGAAAGGTTTAGGTAAGTTGAGAACATTTTGCTTAGAACTCTGATCCTTCCCTAAAATGTACTGAAATTTTCATCTAGACTACAGAAGTGTCACCTCTGTCCAATCTAAAGGTGTAGAGCACATGCATTAATATCATTGTCCATGGTGAGTTACTGCAGCTTTCTAGCAAGCAATGTGGAAAATCTTAACTACAAGAGTAGTAGGAAGTGAGGAGGTGGTCTGTGTTAATTAACTGCATGCATCTTTTTCACAGTTAGTTTTCTCTCGGATGTTTCTTGATTCAGTGTCAGTCAACTCTTTTTCATTGGTATATTATTATACCAGGGGCCTCAGGGCAGTTAGAGATTTTGCTGAATTCAATTTGTACTGAAAGAAGGTATATCAAACTGTATACTGTGAAGGTATTTCTGTTTTAAAATGTGTTTTATATTATAATAGATGTTGGTTATATGTGGGTGTTAAAAGCGCCCATGATTAATACTCGAGGTTTTAAGAGGTAGGTTGTATGGGATAAAATGATAGAAATTTGACTCATTGAGGTATACTGGAAAAGAGAGGAATAGCTGGCTATCCTGTTTTCAAAAATTCTTCCCAGAAAACATAACAGATCAGATGTGTTTTGAAGACAGAATGAAGACTGAGTAAGACCTGAGTGTAGACCACTGTAATTGTTAGATGATTAGTGCGCATGATGCTTCCATACTGTGGCTTGGTTTGGTTTGAAGTTGGATTAGATGTTGGGAAGGGGTGTATTGTTTGACATGCCTCCTAGCCGCCTTGAACAGGGATAAGAGAGGTCGCTACTACTGATACTTATAGGGCTTTATTATTATTATTATTTTTTTTTTGAAGAGCAGTTTCTTATACTTAGGAATTCTTTCTCAGATGAGTACTGGCCTGTTATAGTTATTTTTTTTCCTTATTCTTGACCACTTTGGAGAAGGAATTTAGTTTTAGTGGTCAGTGTTTTCTGGAGGTTTCTAGTTCTCATCTGTAGATACAGTTAAAATATTAAGGATAACTTTGCTTTGTTTGATGCATATGCAAGTTATGTCTTCTGTTTAATGGACACCTACAATATCTGTTGTGTCCTGTAGACCAGAAACTAAACCATGAAGGGTGATTGGGAAATGCTCAACATGCTATTTTAAAATAGTTAATCCCAAAATATCTTGGGCATTTGTGAGGATCTGGTGGATGAGAGAGATCAGTAAAAAATGAGCAAGGCTGTTGTTTCTGGACCTAAATTATGTATACAGTGTTCTGCCTCTCTACTGGGAAGTTTTCAAGGGGTTGAAAATGAAGAAACTTGTAAAGAACTATCTCAGAAGACTTACGTAGCTTATTTTCAGAGGGTTTTCTGTGCCGTTTGCCTCAGTCTTTTCCCCCTCCCTCCCCATCTGTTTTGTCCTGGAAATGTGTAAGGAAGAAAGCCTTCATTGCTGTGTTTTTCAACGTACAAGCAGGGCAGTCTTGACTCGTCCCTTACCCTTGGGAGTCAGTAAATGGAGCCTACAGTAAAAGAGAGAACCAACTGGAGAGCTGCTGATTTACAGCAGGAAGCTGACACTAATTGCACAGGCAAAAGCCGAGAGTACTTAACAATTAAACTGTCCCTGGAGCTGCAGGAAAGAGTGGAGGAGATTGCTGGGGATACTACTTGCCTTTGCTGTGTAGTGAGGGAGCTAGTTTAAATAGCAGAGCCTGAAGGGGAAGAGGGGAGTGTGGGTGAGCATGGCTCATAGCATTATTTTATATTTATTAAATGTAGTTTTATAAATATTCATCATTTCACAGAGGTAAGTGAGTAGGTAGTAATGTATGTTTCTTAATCATCTTAGGTAATTCAAAAGAAAGTCTATTCTTGAGATAAGTTAAGTCCAAAGTTCAAAATACTCATAATCAGAGCAGGAAGTACAAGTGTCAGCCTAAATTACAAAAATGAAACTAGTAATAAATATACACAGATTTTTGAGGAAAATGCATGTAAAATAAAACTAAAAAGCATTAAGTAGCAGTGACTGTCTCACTTTATTTCTTAGTTAAGCTTTCCTATAGAAAGTGCAAAGTCTGTTTTGGACCCAAGAACTGCACGATCTTTTTATTTATATGAAGTTCCACTGACTCTTAACAGGCCTATGCAGCCGATCAGTGGTCTCTGCCTGCTTTGTGTAAAATGAAGTATTAGCTCTCGAAGGAGAGATTGGGCTATAGAACTGTTAGCATTGCGTACTACTTTAATACTCTTGCATAGACTTTGTACTTAAAGATATGGAGGAAGCAATGAAACCGTAAAGGAGGAACGGAGGTGAACTCAAGAGCAGATGCTGGTGTGAAACTAAAAATAGAAATTAACGTAGGAGACTTGAAACAGTCTGTGTTGTAAGGGGTGAAACTGGATGCTTGCATGCCTCTTCAGGTTCTACTTGCAGAATCATGCATTTACCGTTATAAACTGGGCAAAGGTGCTCTGTGCTTTTTATTTATAGTCATGTCCAGGGGGTCAGCCTTCTGTTTGTGAGGTGGTCCCTAAATGTTGAGGCATGTTAATATATGGTATACCCTCCAGGAAAAACAGTGGTGAGGGGAAATGTGAGAGAAGCTGGGCTGAGGTATGTATCTACTTAAATTAGTACATTGCCACTGGAAAGAGGGATGTAAAATTTCTAAAATAAGTGACGTGTCCTGTTTGGATTATAACACAACCCTCAGAAGGAATTTGAAGGAGGTGAAAATTTTTTGAGTTCTTATGTGCGAATGTTGATAGACACTACAAAATGGGATTTCAAAAATATTTTAGCTTCTGGTTGATTATGACAAGAACCAAGGAGGAATGTGTTACGGAGATTTTTTTCTGAAACAGCGCTGTATCATTGACCCCTGTCTCTTCCGCCACACTGAGGTGGGGGAAGGCAAAATGAAATGACGTGTGTGTAACTGATTCTAGGCTTGGTACCTTTTGTCTCTATTTTTTTGCTGGAACTACTGAGTTAGGGAAGATCTGGGAGGAAGCACAGCTTTTCCTTTCTAAGAACTCATAATCTTTTTTTAGTATCAGACTCAAAAAGTGGGCAAAGGATTTCTTATATTGCTCTGTGGTTTTAGTTTCTGCTGCAGCAAAATAACTAAATATGTGTGTAATTAAATGCTGTAGAACACGTTTCAGACTTGGAGATTTTTGTATTGGAATTCCCTGAAATAATATTTTCATGAGCATTAAAGTGTACCTATGTAAAATAGCATCCATATTCTGAAGCACACTTCAAGGCAAAATTCTGGTGAATAGTTAGATTGGTGGTCTTCCAGCCAAACTTCCTACATTAGCTGAGGGATTAACACTGAAGTTTTGTAATTCTTTCAACAAAAATCTTATAAGTAACAGGCTAATAATTCTGTCTGTTGCTTTTTTGGTCTGACTAGAGTTGCCAGGAAGGGTGTCATAGTGGTGGTTTTGTCATATGTGTTGAGTTTCTTTAGCAACTGGAAGAAAGTAAAAAATCGGTCTTATGTGCATCACTAAATTATGGTTTGTTAATGAAAGCTGAATAGAATTGGTAATAATTTACAACAGATTCTCGCTAATGTGTAATATGATGAAAGCAGTTTTTCAAAACTGAAATGATTGCATGATTTCACATTTGATTTTGATTTTATGATGTTTGAGTTCTTTTTCTTTAAAGAGCATCACTAGTAGATCTTAGTAATTCTATGAGGAATTTTGAACTAATCTGGAGAAAAAAATCAGTTATGAAGCTTTTTTTAATTAACCTCTAGTTCATCCTGTATTTTCATCAAAGGAAAAAGGAGCTGAAAGTAATATTTTATAGGCTAAAAATTAGCTGATAGTACTTTGAAGTAGAATATCTATATGGATTTTCTTTTTTCTGTGAAAATTGGTTTGACAAATAAGAGAAAGCTTTGTAATCTTGGGGTTTTGCCCTGAAAAAATTAAAGCACCTGAGTAGCTTGACTTCAGTGAAGTTATATGCTCAAAATGGATTGTTATGTGGTGTGTTTGGTTTTTTTGTTTTGTTTTTAAGATAGGTGCTCCTGTAGGGAAAAGTACTTTGAAAAATTTTATTGGTTTTATTCAGCAATTCTTAATGGGCTTTTATTTTGTTCAGAAACAAGTTTTCCTTGTTTCGCTTTCTTCACATTTGCAGAGAACTCGGTTTAAGCCTGCTTAAACAGGAAACCAACCACCAATATTTGCTTTTTATAGGCACAGGATTTTTCTAGGCTTTATATACTCTTAATGTCAAGCTGTAATTGTATCCAGGAAGTGCTGTATATTCTGTTGAGGGACCACATGGGACAATCTAGGACAATACTGGTGAATGGTGTTTATTTTTTTTCATTTAAATAAATTAGAAGCATGTGTGATGCCAAGTTTTGCCAGTTTAGAGGTATAATTTAGGGAACAAACACCCTTTAGCTACATGTGTATTTAGAGATGTTACTATAGTGTAAAGTGATCCCATGAACCAGAGCATGAATTACTAATGAACGTTAGTAACAGTTATGACGTTGTCTTAATGCTCAAGTGTGTGTTTTTACTGTTAGTTATAACCATAACTCAGTTATAACTTCTCAGACTTGTGATAATTAAGTTGAGGAACACAGCAAGAAAATTTAGATTACCTTAATAAATTTGGTTACTTTATTGAAGATCAAACCTATGCCTTCGAAGTTTAAACCACCATTGCATACCTTAAATATGCAGGCTCCTTTGCCTTCTGTGGCTGAAAAGAACAGATTGGTCACCTGTTTAATGGACAGCTTATACCCATTCAGTGTCCTTTCAGCTGTATGGAAAATCTTGTATCTCAAACAAAAGTGTGTTAACTTTGTTAAAGAATATAAATTAAAATTTTTTGATTAAAAACTATATATGCATTAAAATGCATTAAAAATGCATATATATTTAGAATTTAACTCTTTTATATTTAAAAAGACCTGAATTTTTGTAACAATCTCTCATCAGTTTGATATTGCAGTCTCTTCAGCTTTCTGTAAATAATTATTGCTGAATTAAATTTATTAGATGTAACCCTGATGCCAAACTCAGGATACCAGAGACTTGAATTGGCATCAGTAAATTAATTGGTGTTGGGCACCTAAAAGGTTAGTAATTACAGGCTGGATTAATTGACTCAAAATTGGTTGCTAGAATTTTTTCTAGTATGGTGTTGGAATGATGCTAATCAACAAAAAACTGTTTCTCAAAGTGGTTGAAGCTAGATTTGAACAGTAGTCTTGAGGAATTAGTGGTAAAAAAAAAACACGTGGTTTTAGATATATGCCTACGTCTACATATATGTATATCTGATCCCCTCCCCCCAATAAACACTTTAAAATGTATTTAGCAGTATATCATCTTTTGTTATGTTGCTTCAATATGTAGATACAGCTAGTCATCAGGTATCTGCCTATTATATGTATATATAACTGTATTCACACCAGATAACATGAAGCAAGAAAATAGTGAAGGCAAAGAAAATTTCAATAAATTTTAAAATGAAATTTTGATATTACATAGTGCAAGCTGGAAACTTATGATAAAAGAGTCTGAAGTGCTTAAACCTTTTATGTCTGATGTTAATATTTTGGGGTATGTACTATTTCTGAGTTTTGTAACAAAATGTAAAGAAGACTGAATTGTTTCTGTCCTGCTCCGGTAAAGATTGGCATCAGTCTACTTTTATCACTTTAAATGTTGGTTTATTGGCATTTTTAAATTAATGTGGAAATCTACTTTTGGTCTTATGAAGCTGGCTTTTAAGGTAAAATAACTGTCCCTTAAGATAAAAGGAAGCAAAAAATAATGCAATAACCAGCAGTAAAATGGAGCAGGAAAAGGTGAAGCAGGCAATATGGGAACCAGGTGGTCAGCAGTACAATTTTCTTAAAACAAACAAAAAACTTAGTAGTGCACATCAACATGAAAGATTTCAATTTTAGACTAACAGGTGCATTCAAAGTTGTCACTTGCGCATACATTAAATAGTAAAGATCAAATTGTATAAGGATGAAAAAAAAGTGTGATTTTACCATTGTTAGACTTGAAGTTCTTTTCGTAGCAGAATTAATGTAAACATTGTTTCTAAAAGCCTTTCTGTTGAATTTGCTTAAGCAAAATATGAAAAATCATGTCAGACGGAGCTGCTGACAAAGATCCTTTCTTGACCATGAAAGGCAACGTTCAAAATAAGAAGTGTAAGCCTAGCGTTATCTAGATTTTGTGCAAGTTGTGAAAGAGAATATTTGGTTATTCTCTGCTGATCTTGTTAAAACTAATAGTCTTGGTTTTCTACTAATATTTACTGCTTTTATCATTGCATTTAGGATATTAGGTATCCTAAACATATTTCAAAGAAATAATTCTAAAGTATCTAAAAATTTAGTGGTGATGGGGAAAACATTCGGCTTCATTTACTCTTCTGAATGTAGCATGCAGTATAGGTACAGAACAGTCTTAAAATCAGTAGCAGGAAATTTTGGTTAACTTTCATGCTTTTTGTTCTGCAGTGTAATGTTCAGGGTCAGAAATGCCTTATGTGGATCGTCAGAATCGCATTTGTGGTTTCCTAGATATTGAAGAAAATGAGAATAGTGGGAAGTTTCTGCGGCGGTACTTCATTCTGGACACACGAGAAGATAGTCTGGTGTGGTACATGGATAACCCACAGGTGAGATGTTCTTGGCGGTTAGTTATTTGGCTTCTAACAACTTCAACTTTTTTCTTAAGTAAATCTGTTAAATACCTGGAAATGGGTTTTCATATTAGTTTTATGGATCAAGAAGCTTTAAGAAAATATTATAGTCACATAAGTGAAATCACTGTAAATCATTCTCTCTCCTTTACTAATATGTGCAGTCCTTTACAGAAAAAATATAATTTGTATTTCTGCTTAATACTTTTCCAGTTGCAGTTAGTAGTAAAACACTTAAAAACAACTTTCTGGCATCAATAAATTGCCAGTATATGAACCCAAGTATTGACATAAAGGAACTGGGGGTCAGATGAGAGTTTAAATACAATCCCACATGTAAATCCGTCATTAGTTTTGAAGCCTGATGTGCCATGTTTATTTTGTTTTCCATTTAGTACCTTGAACCTGTGTTGCAGGTTCTTGCAAACACTAGGTAGTACTATATCATATATAACCAGATGAGCCTGAATCAAGAGCTAGTTTCACTACACAGATCTGTTAATTCAGCTTTAACCTTATGTGGAAGTATGTAGTTTCCTTTACATCGCTTGGGTCAGTTGATTGTTTCATGTTACTTTACCTCAACAGAATCAATCATCGAAAAACAATTCTAATGATTCTTGCAATTTTGATACAGCCTGAATGGTATATGAATGAGGAAAGCTTATATCCATCATGCTGGAGAGCATCCTTATATCAAAGTTACTTTTACAATATACACAGTATCAATATGTTTTCTAGTTCAGGGGAAAATAAATAATTGCTTAAGGTGTGGATACTGAGACAGTGAAAGCATAGGATCAAGGTCATCTGACTACTATATGCCAGAAGACTATTATGCCAGGAAAACTAGATTTAAAATGCAGTAGAAGTCTACCTTTCAAAGGAACAAATAAAAATTACAAAATGATGTGTAGATCAATGAATGTGACTTATGACTAAAGCATTCAAAAGTTCCTACTGGGGAGAAAAAAGAAGCAGTTTCTGAAAATAAGAGATTTCAAATGTGTGATCTCAGTGAGTGAAGTATTCTTTTTCCTTTCTTCTTGTGATATGTCCAGACCATGTGGGCAAAAAGCTTGAAATGTTGTAAAAATCGCAGTTCTTCAGAAGCTTTTTAAGACTAGTGGTACTTTCAGTTCACAGTTTTAGAGTTTTTATTTCAGGGCTTTTTTATTTTATTTTTCATTAATGTTAGTTCATGCACAAATGAAAGGGTGCCTTGCAAAGGACGGAGAGTTGAAGCCTGTTGTTTTTCTTTCACTGTGTATTTTTTAAGAACTACAGAGCTCTATAGAGCCCCTGTGTGGAGGCCACACTTAGTCCTTGGAGTGATGCAACTTTTGATATAGGTTGAGTTTGTGGGGTGTTGCCCTTCTGCTGCAGAACTTCATTGTGTTCTTTGTCATGGATAGATGTGCTGTATTTGTGTGTGTGAAAATAAGTTCAGATGTTCAAAGGAATGATGTTTTTAAGTCCACCATTAACCATGTGTAATTATTACCCTAAAATATGGATTAAAAACTGGTATATGCTGAGATCAAAATCATTCTAATAAACTGAAGCTTAAATTTATTTTTTTGGACAGAATAGGAGGACTTTTTCTTTCTTTTCAACTTCAGTGTCACCAGCCTATAGCAAATCTAACACTACTTACCTTTCAAATACAAATGGAATATAACCAATTTATTGTCTTTCTTTCTGACACTGTGGATAGAATTAGGTTCCTCTTTGCAATGTAGAAGTCATAATGCTGTACAAATATGCTGTATGAATAGATTGTCACATAAACTTAATTTTTTTTATGTTGGAAAAGAACCCTGTTAAAAAGGTTACTGAAGACTTGGGGTTGGGGGGAGAAGAGGAGAGAGCAACATAACAAAGAACACTTTAGCTGAGAAAAGGATCAGCAACCAGATGCAATATCATCCTTATGGCCTCCAGGAAGGTCTGCTGTGGGAGGAAGGAGAAGAAAGCACTGTTTCCTACTTTCTCCTCTGAAGGAGAAATATAGAGAAAAATGTTACTTAGTTTGTCTCCTAGATGAATAGCAAGCTCCAAGAGTATCGTGTAGTAAGAGCTCGGAAGTTGCTGGAGTTACCTATATGGGCATAGCTTAGGATATTTGTCATGATTAAGATTTGTTCTAAGTATAGACTTAATTATCTAACTATGAGGTATGTAGGAGAAGAAAGAATGATGCTATAACTCGAAGGGCCACTTTGAAAGGAAAAGCTGTAACAGAAAAAAGTGCATGGAAAACAATGCTCTATTTAAAGGAGTAAGATTATGAAGACTATTTCATCTGAAACAGTTCATAAAATGTTGACCATGTTTTATTGTGCTATATAGTACACAGTTACTAAATTGTTGTATTTCCAGCTGATTATGAATAGTAATGCAAATGTTAGCAGACTTGTGTGCTACACATGGATGTAAAAGTAACGGATGGCTCCTGTTTGGATTGTAAGGGTATTTAGGCTTAACTGCAGCTTTAGGAAGCATCATGGTCTTTCCCTGCGATAACTTGGCTATTAAATTAGAAGTCTATGATTTTTTTTTCAGTATGTTTTGGAAAATAAGTGAGACAGCCTTAGAAGTATCTGACCAATGGATGAATGTCACTTCTTGTCCCTTCTGCCTGCCCTGGCCAAAATACCTAAGAAGCCAACATCTGTTAAGGAAAAAGTATTCTTTCCAGATTTCCTGGATGCAGACCTGCAAGAATCAGTCTTCCTCTAGTAAAATACATAAACCTCTGAAACAATTACTATTGGTATTGTTTCTAGCAGTCTTTCTGGTTTTAATTGATTAACAGATGTGTGTCTAATAAACAAGTAGTTTACATCCTGTTACAAACACACATTGTGTATTGTCTATAAAAGCATGTAGGATTTTTTTCTCTGTTTGTGGAGTTGACTTATTTGTTTTTGACACATGTACATTGATATTGAGGATAACCTAGTTTTACTTTGTAATATTATGATTTGTTTTAGAATCTTCCCTCTGGATCTCCACCTGTTGGAGTCATTAAACTTACTTATATTTCAAAGGTAAGCTAATATATAAGGCTCTTGTTGCTAAAATGTGGTAATAATGACCAAAGGCCGCTTGAGAAGACCACAACTTTAGGTAACAATTTTTAAAGCCTCTTATTATATAATGTATGGGAAGTTTGTTGCCTGTCTGCTACTCCTAAATTTTGGAGGAACATTAAAAACATTTCACTAGTACCAGGTTAAAATAAAAACAGACTATTTACTATGTTGTCTAGATTTGTTTTGTGAGGTGAAATGGCAGCTCTTTTTACTTGCGTGCAATAGAACTAATATTTCTGAACTTGGTTTCACTTCTTTGCAATTTATTTTACGATATGACTATTTGATATTCCAGATAGCCTTGGAGAAAAGACGGGCCAGTTAGAAAGTGGAGACTAAGTCACTGGGTATAGTAGTTTGCAGATAATAATAACCTTTAATAGATTGCACAAAGAAATTAGCAAATACTTAGTTCACTGCACCCTGTGTGCATTTATTTCCAGTTAAGTTTGAAAGAAAATAGAGAGTTAAGAATTTAATCATCTTTATGGTTAAATTGGTAGCAGATATTGCATTAACAAATAAAGAGGAGAAAAGCAACTGACCTCTTGTCTTTCTGCTCTTTTCTCATCCTTTATTGTACACTTTTTCTTGTTACCATACTCCATCTCCTACCTTCCATTCCATCTATGTATGTATCTATTTATATGGGTTTTTCTCTTGTAAGAGGTATCAGTGATACTGATTATATCATGAGAGTACAGAGATATCTGTGGAGACCAGCTTATATGCTTTCTGTTTTCTCTCTCCTACTGCTTAATTTGCCCCGAATCTTAATCATCTCCTTAAGAAATCTGAAGCCTTGTATCTCACTTTTAATGGGAGCAGGGGTGGCTTCCTGTGCGTGTGCACCTGGATGCCCCTTGCAGGCAGCTCAAATGTGCCTCCTGTACTGTGGCTCCATCAGACAGTGACAGTGTGGTTGTGCTGATATTTAGGCCATTGAGTAAACTGAACTTTCAGTTGTGGGATGAAGCAAGACTGCGGGATTGCTAGCTGTGCTGGACAATGTATTCATGCCCAGCCCTGTCCCATGTAAAGCAGGAGGATTCATGAGTCGCCTCTGTCATTTCCCACATATTTACTGCTTGTCTAACTTTCCATAGTTGAACTACTACTGCTGCTACTAGTAACATAATATGTATCTTTGGTTTCTGCCCCAAGAAAGGTTGTGAGATGAGAGAGACTGCTTTTCTGTCTCCCCCAACCTTGGTAGAGGTGCTTTATAATGTAAAGATAGCAGTGCCTCCCACAGAACAAGACCCAGCTCCCCATCCCCCAAATTGGCAACATTTTAGAAAATGTGTGAAGTACACTTCAGAAAAATGGCTATTATTCTTTTTATGCAAATAACCAAAATAAAGCTGAGGTCTGAAAGTGCAAAGTGTCCTTGGTTGTGTGGTGTGTTTTTTTTTTTTTTTTTTTTTTAATTCCATTGGGACTTGAGTCTTCAAAGTGCAAGTAGAATAACTAAGTTTTCTGGTTTTAGCATTTCACATGAGATTTTCCCATACTGGGACGGTAATGAATCCTTAAATTTAAGGAATAGAAGCATATGGCTTAGATTGTCATCTTATTATAGATCATAAATCTTGAACTGAACTTTATATAGTACTTTTCTTTCTTCTTTTTTTTTTTTACACCCCCTCCCCCCAAGTTTGCTATGCTGCTAATCTTCAAATTCAAGCCACTTGAAAGAGAAAGAAAATTATGATGTATGGTGTATATCTTGTATACATAGCAATACTTATAAATCTTAATTTTTCTGTTAGGTTAGCGATGCAACTAAGCTAAGACCAAAGGCAGAATTCTGTTTTGGTAAGTTGTTGTATGCAGTATGCGTGTGAAGTAAGTCCTTCAGAAATTTGAAGCAAAGATATGTTCTTCAATTCTATCACTACATAGAGCTGGTAGTATATTTTTTTAAAACAGTTTTTATTCTCTATTTCCTGCCTAATAAGAGAGAGATGTTGGCTTCTCATAAGGTGTTGTTGTGTTTTTTTATATTGCAGTTTATTGAAGAGTAGTTGAGAGCTTTTTTTAGATATTTGATATTTTTGAGGCAATAATAAGCTAATTAAAAGTGATTGGTATTGTCAGAGACCTGGCATGCCTGTGAGCTATGCAGACAAGTAATTAACTGCTTTAATCTGTATTGTTGATAAAGGAGTTGATTTACTTGATCTAAAAATACAGTCATGCCTGCCAGTGATCTTTTTAAAATTTTAGCCTAGTGCTGCAATGAAGAAAAATAATTTCCTTAGGGTACTTTCTAGTTATTGGTATTTAAACATATTGTAATAATAAAAGGGCTTTTATGAACACCCAAAGCTTTAAATTCATTGAGTCATTTGTCCAGAACTTATCATAATCCTAGAATTTTGTAGTAAGCCATTGGCATTCGCAAAAGTGTATGTAAAGACTAGAACCAGCCACAGTTCTGTTTATGAATAATCAACCTTTATGACTGCATTCATGTAAGAGTTTTATCTCAGTTGAAGTTGCCAAAAACACCTGAAGGGTTTGACAGTGGCTCCCTATTGACTGAGGTACACTTGCCAGGCATAGTGTAATACAGGCCCAGAGAAGGCAGCTCTACCACGCTTTGCAGATCCACGTGAGACTAACTTATGTGCCTGTGAACCGTGCAATTCATGATTTTGGCCCTGTGCAAAGTAGTCTGCTTTGCGCTGGATTTCTCTAAGTCTCTGTATTGGGGCTAGTGAAACATTTGGTAATCACACCTGCATGCGAGATTTCAGAGATTCTGGACTAGTACCTTGTGTGTCAATTCAGTGTTATCTACAGATTCCTCTGCTCTGTGGACATCTCCAGATGTTTGCCCACATCAGCTATAAGGTTGCTTTGTGTCACTGGGTCAGGTCTAAGAAGCCTTACTGGTCCCAGATGCTGGCTTAAAGGTTATAATATTTCTGATTTATTAAAGCATATTCAGTACTTTTTGGAATGTCTTTTTATTTAAATACCTGGATTTCTTGTAACTTTGTCAACTCATTATATAGCTCTCTGTATTGTGAATTAATACGTGTATCTAATAATGTTTGTTTCAATCCATCTGCTTAGTGGAGAAAAGTGATGGAAGAGTAAAGTATCAGTTGCTGGCATATATTTGCTATTAACAATGTTCTTAACTGTTATAGGCAGAGCAGCAAAATCTGTTCAGTCTTTGCTTGTAATGCTTCAAAATTCTGGAGAAGCTTTAGTCACTGTTTACCTTAAAACTAATTTCAAGATAAGTTCTTAGAATTTATGTGAGAAACCTAGATGTTATTTTTACTCTGGTGTAGAAATATGTTTGTCTTTTTTTTGGGTGAAGGTATTCTAGATGTTGCCAGAAGAAAAAATAAACTTACTAAAAATGTGCTTTCTTTGCAAGCCTGTCAAGGTGTATATCTTAAGATGACTTTCCAAAAATAAATGCAGCATAGAGCTGCACTGAATTTTCTAGCTATCTGAAATAAACTCTTATGATGGTGTTAAGTTTGTTGTTAAATTTCAGTGTTGTTAACTTCTTTTATATATATATATATATATATATATATATATATTTTAACAGTTATGAATGCAGGGATGAGAAAATATTTTCTACAAGCCAATGATCAGCAAGACCTAGTGGAATGGGTAAATGTTCTGAACAAAGCTACCAAAATCACAGTAAGTAGTTTAGACCATATTTAGCAATGCTTTCAAAGTATCACTAAAATAATGAAGAAACTAATGGTGCCATGTCCCAAAGGCTCTCACTTGATTTAATTTAAAGTAACATCCAGACAAAGAAGCATTAAACTAATGAATGCATTCTTCTGTGTTAAATTACTTTTTTTGTTTTGTACCAGAACAGGTTGCTATCACATGATAGAAAACACCCACATATTATCACAGTCTTTTCATGAGGCAGAAGCTATGGTTTTGTTTTCTCTGCAATTTCAGGGAAGTGATGACATGAGCTGTTTTGAAAGTATGCTCTTGCAAAGGGCGGGGGGGACTGAGCACTGTGCATGTCTCAAATGTAATAGTTAATGATAGTTAAAATAAGTAGTTGGAATCATTTTGCACAGAATTTAGCAATATATATTGCATCAGTGGCAGGTGGATGCTTAACATTTTTGAGGGTTCTTTGCTTTACTGCTTGCTGATAAATTTTTGAAAAGTCCTACATCTCCCTTTTTTTCTTTGCTGCTATGATAATCAGAGTATTCAAAGTAAATGAAGAGGTAAGTTTTGCTGCTCATCATAATGTGGGTTTTGTGTAGCTCCCATGACTCCTCACCTTTACACCTCAATGATACAATAAAAGGTGCTAATTTTTTTTTCTTGAGTGAACTACTTTTATAGTGTGAACATGAGAACAGAAGATCAGCAGCTTTTGTGATAGATGACATTACACTGTGTAATTGTCATAAGCTGTGTACGTTTTGTCAAATGTATTTCACTGCAACTTGAAATGTTAACCTTTGGATTTTAATTGCCAAATGAAAAATATGAGCATTTCAAAACTTAGCAATCTAATTAATATTTACTGTTTCACTTTTAGCAACAGACTACATGTACTGAAATGCATACCTATGTCTTGTCCTTCAAAGCAGCCTGAATAGAACTCTTCCCCCCTTTTCAGTTATTAATCTTAATTTAAGCTTGCATCATTTCATAGTACACATGGTCTTCATGCCAAGTGTTGGAATGTGAGTGAAAATGTCATACTAATCAGACATAGTTTTTGCAAAAAAGTTTTTATACTGTAGCATTGAGTTTATGGCCGTATTATGCTAGTTCTTGTACAGGCAGTGGGGAATTCCCATTCTAAGGCACTTTATTACTGGTGTAAGTAAAACTGAAAGGAAGTGAGAAATGACCAGTTCTTCTACAAATTAGAAATGCTTCTTAAAGATCAAGTATAGTGCTTATGACAGAACTGGGAACTGATCTTAGATTTCAGGTCACCTGGTGAAATACTTTAATCAGAACTAGTTTTGTTCTGAAAACTAGAACAGATATTGCCACAAATTTTCATGTAAGCTATTTCTAAAGTTTTACAAATAAAGAACACGTGTTAAGTTCCCCAAAGATAAATAAAGAATGCTTGAACAATGATTTTTTTTGTGTGTGTATATTTTATTTATTTTTATTTTGGTTTTCATAAAACTTTTTGTTAACTATCGTATCTGACCTTCAGGTACCAAAGCAACCTGATCCTCTGTGTCAAATGGATAATGCTAATCGTCAAGCTGAAAGCCCAGGTGCAAAGAAGCAAGTGTCTTACAGGACAGAAATTGTTGGTGGTGTTCCTATCATTACGCCTACTCAGGTAATACCTTCAAAACAATTGGGTATTTTTTTGATACAGGAAGCTTTATTGTTTGACAGATCAGTGTAAGTTACATATCATAATATAGCTGTCAGCTTCATGCATGGTTCAGAGGGCTTGTACTCTGATGTGCACCTTTTATAGTTGCTGGATGTTCTTTGAGGATTTTTGTCTCCTTTATGCAAGACTATAAAGCATTACTTAAGTATCTGACTTTTGTTCACAGTAATTGGTTAGTATGCTAAAAACTTTGTTTTTCTGTGAAACGAATTGCTGGTGTGAATAACGCCAGTGTTGTCTATTTGACTGCCAAGGAACAGGGGGAAGAAAATGAGGTGATGAAGTTAGCTGATTATCCTATGTCATTAGTGGTATTAAGGATGACAGCAGATTAAACTATTGAGGAAGAGCCATATTAAATGGAGAGATTGGACAGATCGGATAGCAAGTGAAATTCAGTGAAGTAAATGTGAAGTAAGGCCTGCTGGGGAAAAGCAATCCTAGTTTTGCATAGAAAATACTAGGTTCTGAGATGACCGTTCTTCCCTGAGTGAGAAGTAAGGGTTATGGTAGTGTTATGAAAACATCAACTCAATGTTCAGTAACAGTAAAAACCCCAAATCAAGTATTAGAAGTCATTAGGAAAAGAAGAGGGAGCAAAACAGAAAATTTAGTTGGTGTATACTGTGTCCAGTTTTGATCTCATCTTAAAAAGGATATACTAAAATTGGGAAGGATTACACAGATGATTGATTAATGTGGAATAGTCTCCATAATGAGGAATAACAGAGTGGGCTAGTACTCTTCAGTGCAGATAAGAAATAAGTAAAGGAGAACGTAATAGAGATCTATAAAAATGATTGTCACAAAGAGAAGTGGATGGGATAAACTGATAAACCTTCTCTTCCAGTACAAGAACTATGGACTATTAAAGCTAGTGGTAACCAGGTGAAACAGGGATGGAGTTCCTCATTCAGGGAGTAGTAAATGTGAGGAACTCCTTCCCAAAAGATGGCATGGATACAAAAAATTTTCCTGAGTTCAGGAGGCTTGACATGCTCATGGAAGAAGAATCCATGCAGTGTTGATAAATACATAAAATTATCTGGCTCAGGAAGTTCTCTGAACTGAAGATAGTTGGAGGGTGAATAAATACGAGGAGAAAATGTCATGTTTGCTGTGTTTCTTCTTCTCGAGATGTATGCTTATGGTTACTGTTGGTGACAAAGCGGTTAGATGGACCTTAGATTTGAGACAGTATGACTGGTCTTGTTTTGGTAAAATTGATGGAAATTGTCTGGTGCTACTTATTCTTGTTTTGCAGCAGGTAGAAGAAAAATAAGTCTTTCAGCAGCCCATGGTAGTTAAAAATGGCATACCAAATTCAGTGTATGCATTTGCTTTCAAAGGAAAGAAATGCTCAAAGCTTCAGTAATACTAGATTACAGGAAGATACGTAGTTCTGTGTGACATAGTGGCATGTGTGAACATGAATTGCATTAGAAAGACTAGTGACTTCTGTTGTGTTGTATGGCCCTAGAAATTGTTTTTTACTGCCATAACCACCTCTAATATTTTGCCTTTAAGTCCTGTTATCGGTTTGAAATAAAAACACGCAAGTACTCTGTTTCTAGGTCTGTAAAGTTCTTCAGTTTGAGTGTCTGTTTGTTAGTATTATTCTAGAATATTCAGTGTTTTTTCTTACCATAATTTTAAGATGGACCTTGCATATACTCAGCCAGAGCCCTTGCAGAGAATCTCATTAGTTGCCTCTAAAAATCAATTGAAATATTTTATCCTTTTAAACAAGTTAGAAATGGGATTTGTGGGCATGGGATAATGAATTTATTTCCTGAATAGCAGTATGGTTATTCTTTAACCTTTAGAAAAACTTGAGAATTTTCTGAACTTTCCTGCTTTTATCTAGAAAGAAGAAGTCAATGAGTGCAGTGAAGGGGGTGATAGAAATTATTTGAAACGGTCACAAAGTCACCTTCCTTATTTTACTGCTAAACATCCCCCAGATAATGCTATTATCAAAGCTGGCTACTGTGTTAAACAAGGAGCAGTGGTAAGTATTTGAGATCAATGAGTTTCATTCATCAAGATCAAAGGTCCTAAAATGGTATTTGTACTAACCAAGTAGATGCTTTAAAAAACAAAACAAAACATAATTACCAGGAGCTTTAACACAATTGAAAATGTTAAGGGTGGCTAAAGATAAAACTAAAAACTGTAAGTCATAAAGCGCAGTAATACGGACATACATACATATTACTGGAGGATAAGCTTTATGTTGCTGAAGATTTTTTGGAGAAGAATGTTATCTGCACATGGATTTTTAGATTATGATTAGTGCATGCAGCTAAGGAGTCTGCTCTTCTACAGTTATGTAGAAATCCTTACTTTTGTCGTAAGCCATCTGAATTAAAACAGAAGTTCAATGTCTGCGTGCTGCTTAAATCTTTGAAATATTTAGAAAAAGCTAATTTTTGTGTGGGTAGGAGGAGGAATTGTATAACTTGTGAGACCAGCTAACACAAGTAGAACGACTTACGGCATACCTTACTAAATAAACTAAAAGAAGGAGCAGACAGTTCAGATTAAGCAAGATATGCATGCTTTGAGTTTTCAGATCCATTTAATCTGAGATTATGAAGCTTATTTTTGTAATGTTCCATGTCTTCATTTAAAAACAAGATCCAGAGACATTTAATATGCTGTCTGACATTTTGTAAAGGATACTTGTGTTCGTCAGTTGCTACAATTTCAGTAGAGGTTGATGGAAAAATATAGTAAAATAGAAAACAGTAGCTTCCAGAAGTTAAAATTGTTGCATTTTTCTTAAATAAATAAATAAAATAATAATAATTATGCAGTCTTGTGTGATTTATCTATCCATCTATAAAATCTTCCCCCCCCCTTCCTCCTCTCCTTTAACAGATGAAGAACTGGAAGAGAAGATACTTTCAGTTAGATGAAAACACAATAGGCTATTTCAAGTCTGAACTGGTATGTTTCCAAATATGTGTTGCTTTCAAAAGATACTTGGAAGTAAATGTGAAGAAGTATACTTACTTGTCTTTTTAAAAATGTGCTGTGCTGCTCCTGAAACTCTGTTAATTCTGTGCTACTATATTTTTTCATGATAGGGAAGAACAAAAAGTTAATAAGGATGGATGTTAGCTCTCTGATTTCAGTCTTCACTCTGGGAATCTGTTAGTAGGGCACTGAAGAATAACAATGGAATATATTCTATAATCATTCTGATTTTATATTAGTATCTTATATTAGTTAGTACTCACATATAATTAGTTATGTTCTAGGAAGAGCTGATCATTATGTGGAGAGACATAACTGTAACCTGAGTGTTTTTGCAATTTTTAATGCTAGGATTATGGTGTGTGGCTGTGTTTTGGGGGGTTTTTGTTTGTTTGTTTGTTTTTCCTGTGGGGTCTTTCCCCACACTGCCTTCACTTCACCAGGACCAACAAGGGAGGTGAAGAGCTCTGCTGTTCAGAAGTGAGGTTTATACAGTTTGTTTCTCTGTTTCAACTTCTTTCTTCCCCATTCATCACTTTTGAACCTTTTGACCAATTTTGACTAAATGTTAAGGGTCTTCAAGCTTAATTTAAAACTAAGTGGCTGGTACTGGAGGCAGTCTGTTTTCTCCAAGAAGGTATCTAACACTTACTAAACCAGAAAATCTGTACATAAAGAAAGAAGTCTGAGTTAATGTTGACAGCAGGGAAGTAGATCCTGCTTCACAAATTTGTCTGAAATCAGTTTTTTTTTTTTTTTTTCTTCCTCAGTGTGTGTGTTTGTGTGTGTGGGGGGGGGGGAGGGGGTTATTTAATTTTTTTTTTTTTATTTAAGAGAGTCATCCCTCTTCTCTTCAGGGAAGTAAGTACTGAAGAGATAACATGTTGTCTTTTTGGACCGTAATGGTTAACTGAGGAATTCCATGGTTAGCAAACATAATTACAATCATGGAGTTTCACGTAGTTCTTGTGAAAAATTAGGATCTGCCCTGTCTCAAACACATATTGGAGAAACATTTAATCTATCCTAGAAAGAGTAAAACTTTCACTGAGTGTGGCACACCAAGAAGAAGAAAACATCAGGCAACAACTTAAGTGAAAGTGTGATGGACAGATGGTTATCCCCTACAAATACAAAAAGGGTAAAGTGCTCTCTTCTGAAGATTTAAGGTGGTGAATGATCTCTTTCAGCGATGTGTGGGGTCTCTGTTTCCCTAATATTCTCCTGTTCCTAATAAGAATAATACAAAGATAAGATCAAAGTTCAGTAGCAATTGTTTGTTATGCCTTTCTGGCTAAGAAGGCTATTGTGCAGAGGCCTTATTCACCTAGTGTAGCATCAGATTTCTTCCAGTTCTGGAAGGTTTCTTTCCATTAGAGTTCAGTTCCCAAGAGTTACGATCTTCAGTCAAGTATGGCTTTTGCTTGAAGTTAGTTTGTTGTCTTGAGAGGAGAGCCAACCTGGGCACTGGTAGTTCAAATGAGTCTTACTGAATATCTTCAGATGTTACTAATTTGCATCTGTGGAAATACATCATGTTTTCTGTTCTTCCAATTAAAAATCCATAGATTCTGATTTTTCTCTCAAGGATCCTCTCCCTTCAATTTGAGGAAGAGTGTGTCTCTATCTTCAGATGGAACGTAGTGAAGTGCAGGCAACATCTGACCAGGAAAACTAACTTCTGAGCTGAGGTCTGCTAGACAAGCCTGTGACTTTCCCAGAATGTTCAGTTTTGTTGCCTTCCCTGTATTGCGTGCTTGTATTCCAAGAAAGATTACTGTTTACTGTTACTTTGAAAATTTACTGTAATGGATCTGTGAACCTAAGAAAAGGGGAATAATAACTGAAAATGTTGAGTTTTAAAATCTGCACCTTCAATCAACTATAGAGACAAATTACCAAATGAAAATTGATATTTGAGGATTGTTATATTTGAGTGACATTCACTATTTGCTCTAATAGCAAAAATTTCTTAGGTACATTAATGCAAATTTTAATTTAGGGAAGGTGGTTATTCCAGAGCTGACAAATTTGCTTTTGTCTACAAACTGAAGCAAACTGAAGTACTCCATAATAACACTGCTTAAAGAGAACATATTTGGGGGTAAAATAAGACTTTTTCATGCAACAGCCACATGAAAATGGTAGTGCAAAGACTTTTAGTGGTTGTTTAAAAAAAACCAAACTATATATGACATTATTTTGTCGTGGCAAAAATAAAAGCACTTCTGCTTGAATATCTACCCCCAGTGTGAATCTGACATAATTCTAACAACATTGTGTGAAACTGACAGAATTATAACATTTATCTCATTTTTGTAACAGTAACAGAATATTCAGATGCTTTAAGAATACTTACTCTTTTACAGGTTTTGGTACAATTGTGTGGGTGTGTGTGTATTTCT
The DNA here is from genome assembly GCF_036417845.1 of Apteryx mantelli. Lineage (NCBI taxonomy): Eukaryota > Metazoa > Chordata > Aves > Apterygiformes > Apterygidae > Apteryx > Apteryx mantelli. The sequence continues at coordinate 40,140,460 of NC_089984.1, forward strand.
TTTTTTTCTTGTACTGAATATAGGATACAATTCATCTTCTTGTTTAAAGTTGTGTCATGCAGTACAATTAACAAAGCATCTTGTATTGTAGCATTTCATTGTAAATGAACGTAATGACAGTCCTACTGAAATTAGTTGCTAGGGGCCAGATTCGGTTTTCTGATCTGGTTAGGGGAAGAGGTCAGGGGTTGTCTCCATTATGATAAGATGAAATACTTGTGCAAGAAAAGCAAACCTTGGTTGACATCACCTTCTGTATAAGTGACTGCCTTGAAAGTGTCATTTATATAGTGCTGCTACTATCATTGGTCCTGACCTTTGACTTTCTGACTGTGCTCTACTTGTTAGATACACTCTGCTGAAGTAATTTTACTCTTTTTCTTTTTTTTTTTTTCCTTTTTTCTTTTCTCTCTTCTTCCTCCCCACCAGGAGAAGGAACCTCTCAGGGTTATACCACTTAAAGAGGTCCATAAAGTTCAGGAATGTAAACAAAGGTGAGGAGAAAGAAATACTGGTGCAATTACATGGGAGTGTTGTGTGCATGGCTTTGTCATGGCTAGACTGCTCTTTGGAAACAGTGGAGAGCTTTTTAATAACTTTAGTTGACTTATGCATATTATTTACAGGGCAACAGGTAATCTTGTGCATAAACTGATCTGAGTGTTCTGCGTTACTGTGTGTTCCAAACTTACAACATGCAGTAACCCTTTTGTAGAGTGTAAATATATTAGACGAGGGGTGGAACAAAGAAGTGTCCTGAAGTCCTTAATTGCAGAGAGAAGCACAGGCACTGCCTGATTTGAGGCAGCAATTTTAGGAGTCTGTGTACTCCTAATAAATATTCTGTAAGCCTTTAGATGACATTATCTTCCTCAAGCACTTCTGTTAGATGTCTTAAGTTGAGATGAGTATGTTCTTCCTTCTGTTTCCCTTTGACTAAGTGGCAATATACTGAGTGAATTCGTAACTTTAATTTTATCTGTGAAGTGCTTTATTAGTTCATTTTTTTAAAAAAATCAAGCACTTGCCATCCATATTATGTTAAAATTTATCTTTGGAGGCTGCTTTGTATGACGACCATTTTCTGCGACCTTCCTATTGACAGATGCTCAGATTTGAACAGGCATATCAAATGGTATCTTGTATGTATTTTTGTGCTTTTTGATTGGTAGAGTGTGGTAGAGAATGCAAAGGTAACAAATGCTCTAGTTTTCTACACTTCCTAGAATATTTTTTTAAATACAGTGGGAAAGTTGAATTTGCTATTTAAGTATTATTGATGTGTTTCATTTACAGTGATATAATGATGAGAGACAATCTCTTTGAAATTGTAACAACTTCTCGAACCTTTTATGTACAGGTAATGCTTTTCCTTTTTAAACTTTGGGCAAAACCAAGAGATTACCATATCCAAAGCAAAGCAGCACAACCATTTTGCTTTTAAAATTGTATTTAAATATACAGTGGTTTTTGGAGAGAATGCAATTTCATTATATTTCAGAAAAAGATGATGCATGTAAGAAATTTTCCACATAACAGCAAGGAAGTTATGTTGGTAGTGTATGAATGTAATAAATCCTAATACTTACTAGTATTTTGTTGGCATTCATTTCAAATTTTGTAGTAATAGCTCAATATATAAAAAAATTTTGAACTACTAAATTTTTATTTACAGTTAGTTCTCAGATTCAAATTAGCAACTGCCTTTTTAAAATGTCTACTAAAAAGCACAGCAGCACTCTGGATTTCAGTTGCCATCTAAAAATGTGTTGGTGATATGTATCCATATGCACCTTTATTCAGTGCATCCATTCAGTGTTGCCTTCTAAATGTTCTGTTATAATGCCAATCACAAAAAAGGCTTGCTTTTTAGGTGTGTGGGAATGTGATGCTTGTAGTATTGTTTCTCATATTTCTGGAGGAAGAAATAATTGCTGAGTTTCTCTTGTAGGATCAAAAAGGCTTACACCATTTACTACAGGCAGTGAGACCAGATGCTGAGTTATGAGCTGTCTTATGGCAGCTCTTCTACTGCTGAATAGAATTAAGTGACGTGTTATACAACTAATTAAGACACAACTTTAGCTTTTTATCCGTCTGTCACAGATATGTACACCCTTGGTGTTCACTTTTAATCTGTTGTATCTTTGTTATTGTTGTTTTAAGTAAATGTACAGCTAACCCCCTGACATAAACTTATTTTAATTTTACCGTAACTCTTCAGTAATTATCTCATAGAAGTAAAGAGCAACACTGGATGTGAAAACTACAGAAGTTACATCATTGGCCAAAATTTGTTAAGAGGTGTCAGCAAACCTTCTGTCAAAATAAGCAAAATTTGAGTTTTATGGAGTATATAAATAGTATAAATGTTATTTTATAGAAGTATATGCATATAAAACAATAGAAAATTCAGGGTAAGCATTTAAGAAATGTCTGCATTTAAAAAATACAAGTCCTGATAGCTTTAAATAATGGACTCCTTACATAGGGTAAGGCTTTCATCATGTTTTTATGCAGATGGTCAGGATACTGGTAAAAAAAAAAAAAAAAAAAAAGTTGAGTTATACAATGATCTTGAATATAATAATTCATATTGTTTGATCCAGGCGGACAGTCCAGAAGACATGCACAGTTGGATAAAAGCAATCTCTGGTGCCATTGTAGCACAGCGGGGACCTGGAAGATCAGCAGCTTCTGTATGTTATTCTGAGCCTTAGAGAAAATGTGATTAGTGGACATTTGTTTATGCACATAAAATTCCAGTGTTTTTTTTATGTTCATCTGTCCTCCATCCTGTCCTGTAGTAACCTGTCATCTTTGCATGGACTTTCATACAGATTGGATGGGCATAGAATATTTTGCATTTTAAAATGAGTACTTAATCTTATCTGTGCGTATACTGTATTTTCTTAAATATACAGATAATGCAAATGCTAACTGAGAAATTCTTCCTAGTTCAGTATGATCTTTGTCACTAAGCTGCTACTAGTTTTAGAAGTAAAATTTAACCTAATTCTTGCGAGGTGTTTTTGCTAATTGCTGAGTTTTACACTAAAATGACAGTTTCTTGACTCTTTTTTTTTTTAAGAGCTCTTGCTACTAAATTGCCATTCTCTACTATTGATAGTTCATTATACATACAGATACAGATTCAAATTTAAAATAGATTATTTCTGAAGGGATTATCTGCTCGCATGAATTAGTTCTTGCTGTTGGAAACTGTGTGAACACCATCTAGCATTACTGAACTGAAGTGCTGTGTCTGTGACAGATCATAGTATTTGTGAAGCATGTGGATGCCAGCATTTCATATATATAGTTGTATTAAAGCCACATTAGACATTCATTGCTCTTCACAAATTATTCTATTTTTGTGCTGAAGGTTACTGTAGTGTCACAGTGGCTCTAAGTATGTGCAGATTTAACAACTGGAATACTTTTCAGTTCAGATGCTGCAAGGTCTGGTTTTCACTTTCTGGCTAATGGAATGTTTTATAATAGCTGGATATATCACTACCCCCCATAATCTGAAATCCAGTAACTTGAATCTGGCTTTTTAATACAGACATACATTGATGTTGTGTTTCTGTTAGTTTGATCTAAACTTTCAGTTCTATTTTGCAGCTGAGAGCTGCTTCATGCTTTTAAATAAAACTTCCTATCATAAATTTTATTTCTTTTGGGGGTAGGAAAATATACAGGTAATTATTTTCTCTGTGTGTGTGTGTGTTTTTTTGTTTGTTTTTGTTTTTTTTGGTGGGGCTAACTGAGCAATCTAGCTATTACTGTCTGCATCACTTCTTTCTTTTTTCCTCTTCTTTCTTCTTTCCCCAAGTATAGGTTACTCTAATCTTAGCTTTGCACTGTGTTCCAGATGCGGCAGGCCAGAAGGCTGTCGAATCCTTGTATACAGAGGTATACATCAAGAACTGGTGAATGCAGCACGTATGTGGGCTCTCATGTAATCTTGCCTTCTTAACAGAGGGCTAGGACTAGAGACTAATTTGCACTCTAAAAAACTAAATATTGCTACCTGTTGCCATTACCATTATTGAAAACTAACTCATAAATTATATCATCTATTTATAGGCTTGCACTGTTGGTTCTTACTCTTAAAATAATTGGAATTTAAAAATGGCAAAAAGATGTATTTGTACTTCTTTATAATGTTTAAATATAGATTATGCTTTAAAGTAATATCATTTAAAAAGGAAAATATTAAAACTTTAATTTGCATGAGAGTTCATATTTCCATTTACTTTACATTTTTTTGAAACTGTGCAAAAGCAAAATTAAGCTACCCACAAACTAATACAGATGCGTGCACACAAAAATGCACGTTGTAACTCTAATAATTGGAAGGATAATATTGTAGCCTGATTTGCATGGCTTATAAGTCTCTGCATGAAATTTTTAGTCCAAATGTAGAAGCATTATAATATATGATCAGTACGCTGTTCAAAGCAATACACCTAGGAGTAATAAAGCAGCATAGTGTCTTAACTGTGAAATTAGTCAGTGTAGGTGGTAAAATATGAGTATCCTTTGGTTGGATTTAGCAAGAAGTTTATTACAGAAATCTTTTCGAAACTTCCCTTTTGTCCTATTTGTTCAAATAAAATTATTAATAAGATAAGAACAGTAGGAAAATCACTGTATCATGTAAGCTCTTAAAGTAAACTTTTTTCCTAAAGTGGAGTATCAAGCCAGGAATGAAATGCAGAACTATAAATAATATAAAATACTTCATGGAATTTGAACCTGAACACAAAATTGAAGTCCAAGTAAAGATGCTTAACTACTTCACCAATAATATTAGTTCAAAAAAAGAAATGTAAGATTATTTGGTAGAATCCATTATGATTTAACTTATAAATTGATGTCATAGCATGCTAAAAGAGACCTGGGAAACTGCTATGAAAAAAAATTATATATATTCCATGTAGGATGCATATTTGCATCTTGGACACATCTGTGATGGTGGTTTTGCTAATACATTTATTTGAAATTTGACTTGATTTGTGTACACACATGGCTTCACAGATTCCTTTAGTTCATGTACTAACACTGGTGATGGCAGGAGTGGCAGCAGCTGCAGCTCCTAATGCACGTGGAGTGAAGTATGCAGTGTATCATTGCACTTCATTTTGATCAGATCACTTAACAGAAGGCTCCTATGCTGTTTTACATGTCTCTAGGTATTTGAGACATCCTCACAGAACTGATGGATGTGATGCAGAATCTGAGAGACATTTTCTGTTCTGGAGATACAGCTGTAGGCCAGGAAGGATATCCCAGGATTATCTAAAATGGTACTCTGTGCCTGTGTTTTAAACATCTGAATCACACTGAGGTAGTCTGATAACTTGTTTCTGTCAATAAGTAAATGACGGAAGAATATTTTCACAGTTCCAAGTTAACAAAAAAAATTATGTAAAGGTCAATAGAATGTTATTTACCAACAATAAACGTTTATAAGAAATTAACTTGACAAATAGAAGGAATAGCTTTAAATTTGAAAGATCAATTTCTTTTGAGTGTCCGTTAATTTTGGAAACTGTTATATAGTCTTGATAGCACAAAATAATTCCTATGTTTATTCCGTCTTTGGAATAAATTAAAGCAGATAGTTTTCCAAGAAGAGGCAAGAGTAAAATGCATTACTTCAGCATTTAAGATGTGAGTGCCTATTGTATGCAAATAGGTTCAAATACCTTTTTCTCTTAAAGATGTCATTTTCAATAGACTTTAAAGTACATATCTTCAAAAGGTTACTTAACACAGTAAAATGAAAAGATTCAGTCTGCTAGACTATATTTGAAAGTCTAAAGAGCTGCTGAGCTTGATTTGAGAAACTTGATTTCTTCAAATGAAGAAATTCTTGCTGTCGCATACTGCTGTGAGCTCACTTTTAATAATACACTGCCTTGGGAAAGCACCTGCTTCCTACTGCTGTGGCTGACACTTTGCTTTGTGTATTTTCTGTCTTTGATTTATTTTTTTCCTTCTCCGGGAGCAAAATCTGAAATTGCATCTTTCTCATGGGACGCTAAAGATTTCATCTGATGCGTGCTCTTCTTTTCCAGGAGCATTCCGAGTCTTCTTCAGAATCCAACCATGCTTTCCGTTCTGCCAGCCCAGCAGCAGCCACCTCACATTCCACAGCCTCTCACAGCAGCCCTCTGGTCCCAAACCTTAACTCCAAATACCCTGCCTTGGAGAAGCGAGGATTTCACGAATCTTTTACCAAGGCCAAGCCAGGGAACTACAAGATCCAGGTTGTCGCTCCAAGAGAACCAGCTTCCAAAGTGACTGAACAGGGCTTATCAGAAGCCCAAAGTAAAAATGGCACTCAGGAACAGGATCCTGGCCTTGTGGATCTGGATGATGCAAGCCTTCCAGTTAGTGATGTGTAAGAATGGAAGTGTTTGGAGAATGATCCATTTGTTCGGTCCTCTAATTTCCTTGCTCGGACATTTAACCAAAGAAAATTATAGGAAAAAAGAACAAAGAAAACAGAACACTGATTTTTATATATATGTATGTGTGTGTGTGTGTATGTACACACGTGTATATATATGTGTGTGTGTGTGTGTGTAATGTTTGTATATTGCCTTTCAGCTGAGGGTCAGAAATGGACCTTATGCATTTTCTCAAAGCCTGATAGTAAGTCACTTACTAGAGAGGGGCCAAGCTGCACGATTTAAAAGAAAAAAGCAAAGACAAAAAAGAAAAATACTTCTGCAAATAAGTAAGGTACCAGCAACTTTTCATCCCTAATTTGGCAAACTAAATTTACAGTTATTGCTATATTGTGGAAAACTTATTGCCAACAAATGTTGCTGTTTTTATTATGAACTACAGTAAGGTTTTAGGCATATATGAGAATTGTTTCTCTCCATGATTTTCAGATGCCAGGAAATGCACAAAAAAAGTTTCTTCTGTTCTTTAGGATCAACAATGTCAACTGAATTGTTAACGAGAACAAGAATTCTGAACTCCCTTGGAATTCTAAGTATATGGTGCTGTAAAATTTCCACTAAAATAATATTTTGAATAGTCAGCCTATTTTTGATGTGCTCCTGAAGGTGGTTTATAACTTTTTGCACATTTAGATTTTAATGGACTGCATGTAATGGTGTTTTGGAGGGGGGAGAAGAGAAATTTGGGCTTTTGAATTTGGACACTTTACACCTTTTGAATGAAATAGGATTTGTATTGTGTTACATTAGGCTTTGCAGCAATTATTTTTATGAAATGTCTAAACATACCCTTTGATTACTGTTTTGAGATTGGTTTTCTTATCAGTGCTTTGCGAGCAGTTCTTGTTTCTATATTTGATCAGTGGAAGACCTTCTTGTTTAGTTTGTCGTTATTGGTACTGAACTGTTCATAGTCATGCAATTGTGGCCTATAACTTCTGGTGCACTAATAATCTTAAGTGCCTGTGTTTTTTCTCACATTGTTGAAACACTTTCAGACCAGTTATGTACACAGACGATGGTTTTGAACCTTCGGTTGGAGTTATTCTGAATAGCATAGTCCAAAACAGCTATTTAAAATAGAAAACTTATGCTAGGGGTACCAGCATTCTGGTATTGCATCTACTAGCTGTGCAATATATGTTTTTGAAAAAAATGAATATTTGTTGTTTGTGTACAGTGTCTTCTGGGGCTTCAGTGATGCAAATAAAAAGAACCTTTACATTTCAAGCATTGGATTAGATTGAGTCTGTACTTTTCATCGTTCTTGAAAAATGTTTGCTTTAATCAAAACCCCACAAATATCTCATGCTGCTGCTTATTGTGATTCAGATTGTTCAGCTTTGACATTTTTTTCATCTACTGGAACTTAAGTTACATATCATACAAGTTCATCTTCTCTCCAGCTTCCAGACTGACTTCTTTCTTGAGAGATATGGGTGGCTTTACCATAATAACTTGTTGATCCAAGGATAGAATAATTGCTGTTATATAAGAATGAAATATGATCTAATTTCAAAATCTTAAATTATATCAGCACCTTCAATATTTTTATCCATAAGCTAACCATTGTCATAAGGCAGTGGTATTTGTAAATTACTGTTTTTGTTTGACTCCTTAGCTACATGTGAAAACTAGCACAAAATTGGAAGTTACTGTAAATGTCTAAACTAGTATTGTAAGTTTTAACTTCTATTAAAAACATGACAATAGCTCTTTGAAGGCTTATTTTTTCACAAGTACATTCTGTGTGGAAGACACTTTGCATTGAAATATTTTTACTGTAGTCTGACATTTGAAATCACTTGCTCTGGTACAGCTTTCACACTGCATGTTCATTTTATTGTATTTTGGTATTGGCGATTTTACACATTGGGTGGAGGTAAAGCAGCTCCATTATGGGACTCCTTAAGAAGGAGGGGGGGGACAAACAAGCAAACCCCTACTACTTTTGTAGTTTGGTAGCATAGGGAAATATATGTGGTTGGTAATCGTCAGGGTCTCCTATTTATCAGTACTTTTAAAAATCTATGGAAATTGTTAAATTACTTTAGAATGAGTACTGTAAATATGTTACATTTAAATTGTCAATAAATCAGTTTGGGTAACTTAAAATAATAGCTGGCTCTTTTTCCTTGTACCATGTTAAATATTTTGTCAGAACAGTTTTCCTTTTTAGCATATAACAGGTCAAATTATCTTTTACTCCAGCTATAAATGTTTTTTTAATCCTTCAAATTGATTAGGTTGTGCAGCATAAGAAAGAAATTGAATAGAATGAGCTGGTTTTTTTTCCTTTTACTCTTCTGTTTCCTCTGTGCATCTCTGCTGTTTAGCTTTCAGCTTTTTTTTATCCTCTAATTCATTTCTTAAACTTTTTTTCACAGCCCTTAGAGACCTGAACTGTGGTCATGAAAATGACTTGGATACTTTTGTTTTACTGTATGTTGTCTTGCTTGTTTTCATTTGTTATGTATTTGCTGTTGCCCCTTTACTGAAGAAAGGATTGAATTATTATTTATGGTGTTATAATGCTGTAAATTACTCTATAATATCATGGGTTTAAATCTAACTGTTAAATCTGCAGTTCGAGTACCTGAAGGTAACTGCTAAACACAGTGGTGCATATATAGTTTAATCCACTGGCATATCAACCACATGGAATGGTGGGAGGTTAGCACCACCTAGAGGTTATACAATAGCTTTAAAAAAATCTGACTTGGGCATTTACTTTGAAGTATACTTCTGAATGTTTAAAAAAACAAACAAAACCCTTCTTGAAACTATCCACTATTGTTAAGTCACTGGACTGCTCCAGAAAAGTGTTAAAACTTTTACTCCTTGCAAACTTTGAATAGCAATGGTGGAAAATCAATCGAAGACAAAACATAACAGCTCTTTCTCCCTGCAGGTGTCGTTTACAAGATCAGTTTACTCCTGATGAAGCTGTAATGCTATAGGAAAAAGGTGAATAATCTGTTAACTTTTCCAGTGAATAATACAAGTATGAGGCTTCTTTTGATGCTGCTAACTGTGGAAGGCAATTACAAGCAGTTGAATTAACCATTTATAATCTGAAAAAGCAAATTCCCCAATGTAGCAATGCTGTTTCTAAAACACAAAACACAACATTAATGAAATATCAGTCTTAAACAACTGACACTTTCATATGATAAACCAGTGCAAGAAAAATCTATTGCAAATAGCTAGGTAGTAATTCAGTCTGGAAAGAGCATCCTGCATCCTTTTTTGAGGATGTTAGACTAATGTATAAAATGTGCACTCTCAATTACTGCTTGAAGGACATGCATATGTGTCTTAGTATAAGGCAATAACTTTCTATACTAAGAGATCTTAATTTGAGCTAGCTGACATTCAGTTACTGAAGTTTAAAACTCTGGAACATAGCTGGGAAACAGGTTATCTAAAATAATGCAGCTGGTCAGCAGGACCTGCAAAATGTCACATCTGAGAACCACCTCTTAAACTTTTGGAGTATAAAGGAAAAAAAAAATCTCTGCTGGTTATGGGAGGAGAAATAATGCTACACAAAGATATGAGAGTGTGTGATGGAGGTGGACCAGAGCAATTAGGGCTACAGATTGTAAGGGGGAAACTAATCAATTTGAAACTTACTTCTTCCTCCTAACTGAGCTGCTGTTTTACTCTTTTTTTCTTTTCTTGGCCTTTTAAACTTTCAGTTGTTGCAACTGTAAGGCGAGATGTATTCAAAAGTCAAAATTCTATATAGAAATGAGTTAAAAATGGACACTGCATCACAGAGCACTTCCTGTCATAGTAGCAGTATCATCTGGTAAGTGAAGTGGAAATGTTAATGTATTAGAAAGTGTTAATATTCAAAGGCTATTTTTTTAAGCTTTGTAGGAACTTCATATTGTAATGGAAGGAGAAATTAGTTAAGGCCCCCCCAAAAGTTCACTCTGAAGGTGTGTGGGACAGAAATTGCTGTTCTTAGCCAGATTGCATATTATTTATTTGAGGCAGAAGGGGGGGGGGGAATGAAAGAAAGGGATACTGGGACAGCTTATTTTTAGTCTAAAAGTTAAAATGGAATTAAAAAAAATCAGTTTGAAACACTCTGTGCTATGTATAGTTTTACCCTTGTATCCATTATGTTTAGTGTTTTAATACTCATCTCTATTTTGGAGCACAATCTATACAACTATTTGAGGCTCCAAGCCAATAAGCTCCTGAAGTACATGGTACTTCTGATAGGTTCCATGGAAGTAATGGAGGCTACTCTCTGAAATGTTAAGCATGAATCCTACTACTTAACTGAATCGTGTCACATATGTTTGGCTTGGTTTCTCATTTCAAATTTTCTGTGCAACCTTTTGGGGCGGGGTGGGGGGGGAAGAAGCTGGTGTTCATTGTAAAGGCACTAGGTAATGGTATAGTGGTAGTAACAGCATAATATTCCTTTTCAAATGACTCTTTAATTAGGACTTTGCATTTAAAATTTGTCAGCACTGTAATTTTGCATATCTATACACACAGTGAACACATCTTCTAAGAATTTAAACCACTCTGCTGCACTACATTCCTAACACTACCATTCTCATAATGGTAACTGAGCACATTATAGAACAGACATTACTTAGATTTTTTTATAGGTGTGAGTGTTAACTGCATGTTGTCATACCAGTGCATTCTATCTAGCTAAGTTAGATTTTACTTCATATTTTACTGAATCTTCAGTGTGTGTTTTATAATCTGTCTGAAGTATAATACTTGCACTTTTCATTGCAGCAATGCCCTCTGACACCAAGGAAAAACCACATGTACACTAATATATATATTTAATCTGTTCAAATTAGCAATTTTGTTTCTTGGGGCAAGTGGTTTGGTTTCCTGTGAGGCTTTCAAAAAGAAACCGTGATTGTTTGTTTATTTTGTAAATCATGCCAACACCGTGCTTGTCAAACACCGGTGGCTGAATTCATCTCTGGAAAGGAGTAGGTAGTTTTAAAAATTCTGTCTAATAGCCTTTCTATTCCAAAATAATGCCATTTTTCTATATGTGACAATGAATCCAGCATATGCTTGATTTTTTTTTTGTAAACAAGAAGTATACATATATGATTTGAGGCATAAGGCACTTCTACACAGATGGGTCCTTAGCAAATATACATTTGTCAGTAAACTAGGATATCAAACCTAAAAAACTTACATCTCACTTTCCAGAATAACTGAGATGTTCCTTTGTTTTGTCTACACAAAAAAGTAGTGAAGCCTATAAAACTAATATAATAAAATTGGATTTTTAATACTCAATATAAAATTCACATCTTTACCTGGTGAAGAAAACATGACAGTAGAGGGTCATCACACCTTGGAAATGCTACTGTACTTATTTGAAAGTGGACTGCTAATTGTGATTTTTAGGTAAGACTTTGGGTTATATTCTGTACTTGTGGTGCAGTGTTCATCTTTGATCTCTGTTAGAAAATGAGAAAGTATATTTATTGTACTATTAATATAAAAAAAGGCTAATGTATTATATAGGTTTTTAGCTAGTCTGTAAAGAAGGTTGGAACTGATGGTGCTGAGAGATGAAGTGTGGAAAAAAAAAACATAGATAATGGGAAAAATAAATGTATACAACTGGTGTTTCAAACTTTTTTTTATGCAAGAACACTACTAACCTGCAGTAGTTCTTGAAGTAGTTAAATGTATAGCTCAAGATTTTTAAACGCTATAAGCCAAACAGCTAAGTGAACATTTGACACTTTCGTTTTTGAGTTCATCCTTAATTGATGTAAGGATGTGTTCATTCAGTTTAGTTCTTTAACTACATATTGACTTACTAAATTATTACTATTCCAAATAGGCTTCTGTCAACAGGGCTCTTGTTAACATATTTTGAACGTCTGTTCGTGTCTTGCCTTTGCCCCCTAGAATGACCAATATCAAAGGATACTAAACTACAAAGGTAGAAAACGTCCATGGAGAGAGAATGCCTGAACAAGGAGCTTTCCCACTGCATGCATTTTTTTCCTACCTGCAGAGATAAGTCCTGTGGTTTCAAAAACCTATTGTAAGTAAGCAAACAAAGGCAATTTGACGGAAAAGCCAATAGCCTTTTGGGTGTGGGGGAAGACTAAACCCCACAGTAATTCTTTGGTCTGAGTATTTTGCTCCTGTTTCCAAATAGGAGCTTCAGCAGTCTTTTCTGAACCTCTGTTTCTTACTTTTATGCTGAAAGATGTCATCTTTCCTTGAAGACTTGGCTTTATTTCAAAGTAAAAAAAAACCCTGAAGCTTATCAAAAGTAGCCAGATAAGCAATGGATACACAATAAGTAATTTGGAAACATTTTACCTTAGCATATATAAATGCACATCAGATTATTTAAACTTGTAAATGTTTTCAGACTTTTTCTTAGACTTTTAAAAATCACAAGAATTATAATAATCTAAGTTAATTGTTAATTGTTGCTGTTAATTGTTCCAGATGACTACTTTAGTATTTTGGTCACTTTTGAAATCGGGTAATTCTCCTGAAATATCTCCTCTTGCACAGCGTAGAAGTGATTGGAAAAGAGCAAATTTAAGGGGTTCTTATTTAGGGCTTCTAAATGGAATGTTGGATTCTACATGCTCGCTACCTTCAATTATCAACCAAGCATTTCAGTAAGCTTGGACACTTGTGTTTTTGTGGGGACAGTTTGATAACGTTTCATAATGTTCTCTGGAACAATTAAGCTTGAATTCTGACACCTGGTGTGTGCTTCCACCTTCTTAGGTGGTTGGTAGTTTAAGATTATTACATTTTTCATAGGAGAAAAGATGTCTAGCCTGTAACAGATCTGATTTTCCAGATGTTTGTCCAGTGATGATGGATTGGTTTGGGGAGGGAAAGATGTCTCTTATCGGTATCCTATCAAAACCCATTTTTTATATCTGAAGGATGCAATTTTGCACAAGGTTTAATCTGTCCCGGTTGTCAAAGAGGCAGTTTCTTGGCAGCCTCTGTTCCACAGGTTCTGGCAGTTGCACAACTGCAAGATGAATTGGATCAACCCGCTGACGGGATGGAAAACTACTTTTCTTTTTTGGTTGGTTAACCTGTTAATTGTGAGTATCCACCTCCCCCCAAAGCTGTGAGAACCTAGATAAAGTGAGGTGGCAGGAATGTGCAGGGAGAAAGGGGAAGAGCAGAACTGTCTTGGGAGCATCCGCCTTTTCAATCCGATTAAGCCTAGAATGGGACTGCACCCTCCGATAACAGAAATGCGGTTAATCACCAGTGATCAACTCAACTTTCAGTGACGACTTTCCCAGACCTCTCCTCTGCAGGAATACCTTGCATTCTTGCTGGGTGGATGGCCTGGCATTTGCATACGTTAACACGTGTTTGAATGAAAGCACCTTCCTGATTCCTTCAGGTTACTGTCTGACTGCCCTGGCCTTCGTATCTACTCATCTTTCTCTCGGAAAGAAATGCCCTCAGCGCTAATTTTAGATTGCCTTTCCGGTACATCCTTAAAGGGGGGAAGAATGTAGAACTTTACACCCTCTTTGTTGTCAGAAGCCTCTTATGAGCGTTTTCGGCCGATTAACAGCTGCTTCACCCGGTGCTCTGGAGCAGCATTGCCTTTGGACGGCAACAAGGAGAACCCGCCCGGCTGTGTTCTCACTGCAAGGACGTGCTAAGAAACGTGGTCGCCGTCTTAAGTGCTTCCCCTTTATTTCCCGTCCAGCGCAGAATCCTATTCGTAAACTGAGCGTGAGACACGTGCGGTGCATTAAAAAACAAAAACACCCTAAATAGGTGTTTTTTAAAAAAAAAGAGATAAGGCCGGGCCGGGCCGGGCCGGGCCGGGCTGGGGGTGGGGGCCCTGGCAGCGCTGACCTGCGGCGGGGCCGGCGTGAGCGGCGGCGCTCGGCGCCTCCCCGCCCCGCGCCGCGCCGCCCCCCGCGCCCGCCGCTTAAAGCCGCCGCCCGCCCCGCGCCGCTCCGCGCCTCGCCTCGCCTCGCCTCCCGCCGCCGCGATGCCGCTGTGGGGCTGGAGCCTGCTGCTGGCGGCGCTGCTGCCCGCCGCCGCCGCCGCGCCGCCGCCGGCCTGCCCCGAGCGCTGCGAGCGGGAGCGCTGCCCGCCGCTGCCCGCCGCCTGCCCCGGCGGCGCCGTGCTGGACGCCTGCGGCTGCTGCCGCGTCTGCGGGGCGGAGGAGGGCGAGCCCTGCGGCGGGCCCGGCGACGGCGGCCCCCCCTGCGGCGAGGGGCTCCAGTGCGTCGTGCCCCCCGGCGCCGTGCCCGCCTCGGGCACCGTGCGCAAGCGGGCGGCCGCCGGCCGCTGCCTCTGCGCCAGCAGCGAGCCCGTCTGCGGCAGCGACGCCGTCACCTACGCCAGCCCCTGCCAGCTGCGGGCTGCCAGCCGCCGCGCCGAGAGCCTCCGCCAGCCGCCCGTCATCGCCATCCAGCGCGGCGCCTGCGGGCAGGGTAAGGGCGCGCCGGGGCGGCGGCGGCGGCGGCGGTGCCGAGCGGGGGGCGCGGGGCCCCGCGGGCCGGTGCCGAGCGGGGGGCGCGGGGCCGCCACGGGCGGCGGGGATGCGGCGGCTGAGCCGGCCCTCGCGCGCTTCCTGGGAGCTCGGGCGAATCGAGTCCTGCTTCCCAGGCGCCTACCGAAAACGTAGCGTAAGCAGCGAAGCAGCACTTGAGTCGTGGTCATCGCGCACCTATCAGAATTCTGGGATGAGCAGGAAAGCAGCGATTATGCCGTGATTCTCATGCACTTGTTGAAAATGTGGGATAAGCAGGGAAACGGCACTTAAACCATGGTTCTCATGCACTTGCTGGAAACTTGGGTTAAGCAGAGAAATAGCACTTAAACCCTGATTCTCGCTGTGCTTCCCTACTTACAAGTGTAAGTCTTCTGGCCGTGAGGTGAGTTCCTTTTCCAGCTGCAGTGTGCAGAGCTGGATGGGGAGGAACGAGAGGTACGGCCCTAGTCTGGAGGTGCTCGGTGCTGGGGAGCTGGGGCTTTGCAAGGACTGAGATTTGGCCACTGCACCGTTGTCTGGAATGAGCTAACCCAGGGCGAGGACTTTCATCCTCAGGGCTCTGTTGCTTAAGGTGATGCACGCCTTCTAGGGAGGGATCGCACTGCTGAAATGCAAACAGCTCTGCAGCAGTCCGGCATCCTAGTTTATGGCTGGCATTGTTAGGAGAGCACCAAAGGAAAGGGCTGTCCTTGGCTGAAGTGTGGCATTCAAGTTCAGTGAGAAACTAGAGCAAGAATGCAGTGTTTTTAGTCTGCCAAACGTCAGGGGAAAAGAATCCTATATCCAACTTTAAAACTAAACATCTCCTTCCCTCCCTCTCTCCACTCAGAAAAGTAACCCTTGAGGAGGATGCAAGACTTGGAATTGGGGGAAATTAGTTTTAGAACTTGGAAGGTCTGTACTGTTAAGGGTCTGAGCCCGACCGTGCAACCATTTGGGACCTCTTTATGAGGGCACTTACAGCCAGGCTCTTTATCACAAAGAAATGGCCAGGGAAATAAAATCAGGAATGTAGAAGCTGTTGAAATCTGATTATAGTATGTCCATGCAGCAGAGCAGGCAGTTGGCTGCCTTTGCCCATTTTATCAGATGAACTCTGATTATTACTAATAGCTTTTCTGGAGAGGGGGAAACTTGAAACTGAGCAGCATATTCGTCTGACTTGCAGTATTTTTTTTTGGAGGAGGAGGAGAAGAAGGGAATGGTCATCAAGAAGTAACAGTATAGCTAGTACTAAGGAAGCATAGTAATTTCCCTTTAGCATTATTATTTAGTTGTAGTTATTTTGGTTGAATTGGATGTAACTGAATTCTCAGTGCTACAGGACAGATTACTAATGCCAATTATTTGTAAACCATGTAAAGACAAATTACTGGGTTATGAAGCTGTTGCTCTGCACATGAAATAGTTGTACTGGACAGCCCTCTGGAGTGTCCAGTCTTATGTCTAGTGATGGTTAGTGCAGGACATGACACAGCAATACAAAAGCAGACTGGTAGGCAAAGGTCGTGTGATCTGTTCCCTTCTGTTGTGTTTGCAAGATGCATTCTTGCAACTCCTGATGCAGCTTGGTTTAATTTTTTATGGACTAAGATTATATATTCATTCCTAATCACTCAGTACTGTTAGGGGCCAATATGTAAAAATTAGTGTGAATTAAGGCTTTATTTCTGCACCAGTAGTTGTATTTTAGTAAGTTAATGCTATTTTCTTAAAAATCGATCCTTCTGTTGTAGGTCGTACTGTATTTGCACACTTCTTTCTTTAAAAGCTTCTGTGCTTTTTCCCCAGTATTTATCCCTCATCCGTCCAGCAGAAGAATGTTGTGAATTATAATGACTGTGCTCTGCTCTGGCAGAATCCAGATCTTGAAGTCTTAGAGATCCAATTCGTAACTCTTGTATCACACAATCGGTTTTTTTGTGCCTGTGGTTTTCCCCTCAGTTTAAAGGCTATGTTGTGTTCCAGTGGAACATCGCTGGCATTTAGTGGTGAAGACAAACAATTAAAGCTTTCACACCATAGTTTCCTGATCTACCGTACAATATAATGCTTTGTGATTTTATTCTTAATTTATAAAACCAATATTGTTGTCTCACAGTCTTTTCTGCTGAACGTTCACAGAAAATCCTGGGCTGTCTGAGCTGGTGAGTAATGCATATCTCCTGTAGGTTGTAATGAAAATGCATAGGATGGAATTGGCTCATTTTACAGCTTGGCACTTAGCAGATGTCCTGAACAGTGACTTTTTTTGTTACAGGAAAACTAAGCTCCAGGAGATGCATCACATCACGTGTATGTTCAGACAACCACTTTGCCCCTGTTGCACCTCTGGTTGGAGCTCTGTTTAATATCTGTATCAGTAGGGACAAAAGGAAGATACTAGAAAAGCAGACCAGTAGTAGTATTGTCCCGCATTGTCCCTCGTACAGAGCAAACATTGCTGCAAGCAAAACTTTATTCAAATGTAAAGAACCTAAAATAAAAAGAAACGGAGAGTGGGCTATAAAGCTGCATTCCCTACAGGCAGATTGAACCACTCTATTTAGAAAAGGCATTGCCTAATATGTGACTCCTTGGAGAGTTCTTACTTTTTTATTTTATTTTGGCTTCATTTTCAGCAGTGCTTTTTCTACTTCCTGATGGAATTATCTTTGATAAAATATTTTTGTACATTCACAGTAACATATCTTTATAAATAATTTAGTGAATATATTACAATGGTCCAGGGAAACAAGGGAATGGGGATGTGGAGAAAGTGTTTGGAAAACACTTTAAGTTTCACATCATTTTAGTAGTTGGTCAAGTACGCTATTGTGCCTTTGCTTGTAATACTCTGAAAATATTCAGGCCATTACTGTGCAGAATAACTTCATCAATAGTTTGTCTCCTGGTTCCGTCTTTTGCCTTTGAATAAAATGATCATTTTTGTCTTGTTATCCAAAGCCCCGTATCAGGAGTTTATTCTCCTTTTCATCTAAATTCAGGAGCCAGCATCAGAAAGAAAACAGAATAAAACCAAAGAAACTCCAAGCTCTTCTCTTCTTGGTTATCTCTGCAATTCTTTGCTTTATCTTCTGTTTTTAAGTATTCTTACCAGAAGAATCCAATGGTTGGCCATTTCTAGGATTAATAGCCCTATTTCAAATAATAGGGCTGCCAGGAGACCCTGAAGATGCAAATGTGATGTGGCATCTAGTTTAAAATAATTACTTATTCAGTGGGTGTGTATATCACATAAAGTATAGCCTTTTGTCTGTTGCAGTTTTCATCTATCACAGTTCATTCTGGGGTGCTTCTTTTGTCTTTCCTTTAATGTTTCTCAATGCATCTGTTCAAATACAGCGTGTGCTTATGAGGGGATGAGAGAGAAGTAGGGGATGAGGTTGCTCTGGGTCTGTGTGTATACGAGGGTAATGTTTTCCTATGCAAAATAGGAATATGAGTCTTAAAGCTTAAAATTTCACAAGCCTTCCCAACCTTGCTCCAGCCTTGGGCCTAAACACTGGTAAGATGATGGGTCCTGGCGAGGTGCAAATGTGTCACACTGAGGTGCTGAGGGGTCCGCCACAATTTAGTGATGTGGTCTGGGGATGCAGGATCGTTCTGCAGCCTGCTCTGCAAGCCAGGCGCTCAGAGAAAATACATGGGGACTCCTGAAACAGAAGGGGTGAGAGCTAAACTGGCCATGTCTGGAGAAACTCCAGGAACAGGCAGGAAGTAAGTATGTTTGACTGATGTTTGCTGAACGCATGGGATGGGAGCAGGGTGGAAGGCGCCCTGTATAGACTCACCTGTGTTAAAACAGGGTGAGTTAGGTGATGAGCAGGGTTATGCGCTGTGTGAGGCATACATGCTGACTGCTTGACCCTTTTCATTAGTGCCTGTGCTCATGCCTGGTGTGGTGCCCTCTTTCCATCCCTCTTTTCCACCCTCCCTCCTTTTGGTGTTGCCCCAGGCTGCGTTACCTATCCTTCCTGTGCGTTAGCTGTCCTTCCTGTGCGGCTGCAGTGGGCAGCAGCACGCGGGCGTTGGTTTCAGACGGGTGCCCTGGGCAGATGTTCTCCTGCCTCTGGCAGATGATGTGACCCTGCTTTTCATATCAAAAATGAGCCCTCATAACATTGGCAAGCTGTGTGCCGTTTGTGTGCCAGTCTGGGCAGGACTCCTGAGCTGAAGCTTTAACAAAAGCAATCTTCGTGTTTCTTAAGGCATGCGAGTGATGTTGGTAGAGAGTGTTTAGGCCTGTCAAAGCATGTGCAGGGAGAGGCTCAGCGCTTGCTGGGCAACATGGGATGGCTTAACATATGTGACACAAAAAGATGACACAAAAAAGACACAGAAAGGTTAAGGTCCTCTGAATGGAAACTGTAACCACGTAGATGGTGTCCTGCTCTCTAGAATGAGATCAGTGCAATGAAACCTCCAGTGTTTTGTGTTTCATACCTACCTAATGGGTGCTTTAAGGGTGTCTAATGTTCAGCAGGTCAGGAGTATGTTTTCTTTTTCTTTTGCAAATGTGTTCTCTGTGCTTTGAACTCCACCTGTTGGCATCTTGAACAGCTGGTATATCAGAGGGAAGAAGGCTCAGGACCAGCTACATAGAACTTAAATAGCAATCTTCCCTTCCTGACTTCTCCCAGCAGGCATTTTGGGACAGTGTGCCATTCTTTCCATGTTGTGCTCTGGAGAACTATACTACAAAATACAAATTAACTGAGATTTATCTTTTAATCTTTAAACAGAGTAAGAGGAAGAAAGTTCCTTGTGAATGCTCTCGGTTCTTTCCTCTGGCCCTTTTTGGGCTGGATTTTTAGGTCTTCATATCTGTATTAGTCTTCTATGTCTTCTATGGTGTCCCAGTATCCTCAGCAGTCCTCAGCATGCTATCATCTTGTCACACATGGTTCATGCTTTTCTGTCACAGGAGAGTTTGTACCATGGCATCATATTTGGAGTTTGTTAGATGTGCATGCTGTTCTGTTTTAGATTAAACAGGTCGGTTACTTCTTGCATGGGGGGCAGGAGGAGGTGAGTTTAGGAGAAACTCTCAGTTCCAGAACAGTTTGTATCATCAACAGATCCAGGTTTTATTATTTCTTTTCCTCATATTATCATTTCATACTTCCAGAGGTGAAAAAAAAAAATCCATCACTGAAACTCATTTTCTTGCAAAATGGCTGATGTAGTATTTTGAAATGCACCAGACATAAAGTGACTCTCCATAATTAATCTGGCAAAAGAAAATGACCTCAGCGGTCAATAAACCATTTGTCATTATTTCTGAGTCTTTTGTAAACAACGTAAAAATGAAAACCATGCATCAAATGATGGGAAAGAACAGTAGATGCAACTGTTTAAATTTCTTTGCTTATAGTACTGATAGGGCTAAATGGTTTGGCAATGGTAAGCGTTGCAGAAATGAATAATCAGGACAGGAAGAGAAACTCAACTGAGAAATCTGGGAAGGTCAGGAACTAAGCCAAATATTTATCAAGAGGAAAGTTG
This sequence comes from Apteryx mantelli, assembly GCF_036417845.1. Taxonomy (NCBI): domain Eukaryota; kingdom Metazoa; phylum Chordata; class Aves; order Apterygiformes; family Apterygidae; genus Apteryx; species Apteryx mantelli. Next base: position 40,160,977 of record NC_089984.1, read on the forward strand.
ATATTGTTTTTGTGAACCAAGCTTTCAGCTGTTTCCCTAAAGATAATAATAGATATTTCATGGTTAGTGTACTGAAGAAATGTTAAGAGAAATTCACAGGTTACTTGCCACGTGTTGAGTCTATAAAAATGACCTGTGTGGGACTGGGTGTTGAAAACATTCGATGCATAAATTAATGCTCCAGTGCCATGGGGTTAATTTTTTTTAGCCTACTTCATCTCCCCCAGTTACTGTGTTTGGGTGGTCTGAGAGTCATTTTCTTCTGACTTTCATCAGTCTTTCTTGCAGCAGAGGGAGAATGGGAGGGAGGGAAGAGGCAGCTGAACACAGTAGAAATAAATAGTAAAATATTTCCAGAAGAGAACCAATTCCCAAGTGTGGGATTAAAAAGCTTTTCCAAAGCCAAGTATTCAGCTCTAAGGAGAGACAACTGTAAGAAGTGGTTTGTCTAAAGAAGTTCACCTTTTCCCTGCTCCACATCTAGATTTCCTTCTTGGGGAGTTGGCAGTAATTCTGTAGTCTCTAGACATCAAACAGTAAAATCAGTAAATAAAGATTTGAAACAAGAAAAGATTCAACCCTTTCATCTTCTGGGCTTTGAAATTTAAAGGTATGCGTGGACTGAACAGGAATACATAAAAGCCATGAGTAAGCAGTAGGAGTCATAGTAAGTTGAGTTTGGATGTGATGGAAGCAGTATATCCTTAGCAGTTAAAGGAAAGTATCTGCTGTCCAAGAAATTTGAGAAGCTGGAAAATATTTTTCAAATGTGAATTTACGTGCACTTGGAGTGAAAGAAAGCAATGCTAGAAATAAAACTGGAGTAGTGTGGAACTGAACTTTTATTGTAAATAAAATCATTGCTCCCGTAAATTGCTGGGGCTTCTAGAATCCCTGACTGGACTTGGTGGTATTGTAAGTTCTGCCATATTTGTGATTGGGCCCAGGTGGATATATAATATTATTTCAGATACTGTGTTCAGGATGTAGGAAAAAAGACTTTATTTTGGTACGTGGATACAGGTCATAGTGCTTCCTGGACTGATTTGTATGCCTCAAGGAGAAGAATATAACTGAGAAAGAAATCTGAACTCCCCTATATTGAAGTGCTGTAAAAATGCATTAATTTATTCTAGCTGAAGATTTGGGCCTTGTATCTGTAGTAGCAGGAGACATAATGTTTTAAATATGCAATACAGGACACAGGTCATTAATCGTGTTATTTTAAAGTTTAGTGAATTGAGAAGATCTTGTCTACCATGTTTTAGTAACTGCAGATGAATTAGGCGGCCCAACAAGGTAGGTCTTGAATTTCTGGGTGAATATCACGCCCCCTGGTGCGCTGATAAGGAGCATAGGGCTGGAGGCCAGCTGGGTCGTGCAGTTCACCGAGTGCTCGGCCAGGAGTTCTGCTTCTGGGGGGCAGAGGTACGTTTGTGCGTGTGTGTACGCCCACAGGTGTGCACACACCCGCCAGAAAAAATGTATGTATGTAATGCTCACAGACAGAAATAGAACCATTAGCCTGTGCATTTATTATGCTCCAATTCTGCAAGCAGTCGCGGGGACTATAAGTGGCCCTGTTAGTATGAGCAGCAGCGTGTTAATGGAAGCAGTGCTAAAGATAGGCTAGTTTGTTTGCAGGATTGAGGTTGTACTGAATATCACAGCAGAGTTATGCTATACCCTGTTTAAAATTTTCTGTGTTACTAGTTACAAACCCTTTTCTTGTCCGTCATTTTTTCCTATCGAATTCCATTACAGTTTCTCATTCTGTCTTGTATTTCCCTCCTATTTTAAAATTTTGGAGTCTTTTCTAGTGAGGTGGGAGAGAGGGATATGCAACAAATAGTTCTGATATCTGGTTTTGCAGGCTTGTTGCTAGAAATATTGATGATATGGAGGTAAGGTGGTTAGAATTAAGAACCGCTTTGCATTTCCAATAGTAATTAGATTTTCACATATTTTACTGACAAATAACTGAAGAACAAAATAATGCATGTTAAATCTATTAAATTTAGCAGCAGGTCGAGGGAGGTGATCCTCCCCCTCTACTCAGCCCTGGTGAGGCCACATCTGCAGTACTGTGTCCAGTTCTGGGCTCCCCAGTACAAGAGGGATGTGGCACTACTGGAGCAAGTCCAGCGAAGGGCTACAAAGATGATTAGGGGACTGGAGCATCTCTCTTATGAGGAAAGGCTGAGAGAGCTGGGCCTGTTTAGCCTGGAGAAGAGAAGGCTGAGAGGAGATCTTATCAACGTGTACAAGTATCTGAAGGGAGGGTGTCAAGAGGATGGGACGAGACTCTTTTCAGTGGTGCCCAGCGACAGGATGTGAGGCAACAGGCACAAACTGAAACACAGGAAGTTTCATCTGAACATGAGGAAAAACTTCTTCACTGTGAGGGTGACAGCGCCCTGGAACAGGTTGCCCAGAGAGGTTGTGGAGTCTCCTTCTCTGGAGCTATTCAAAACCTGCCTGGACGCGATCCTGTGCAGCGTGCTCTAGGTGACCCTGCTTGAGCAGGGGGGTTGGACTAGATGATCTCCTGAGGTCCCTTCCAACCTCAACCATTCTGTGATTCTGTGAAATAACTGTGCCTAGTGGTTTTTTGATGGTCCAAGGTTTGCAATCATTTGCAGTATGTGGCACAACAGAGCATTAAGAGAGCTCACAGTATTTTTAGAGGCTGATGTCGTTACCCTGTTCTACAGATAGCGAATCTAGGGCAGAAGAAGATAAAGAGCTTTAGTCAAGGTCAGCCAGTAAGCCAGTAGCAGAGCTGAGTGCAAACTGAGGTTTTAAGAGTCCCCATTCATTTTCCTCCCCCTTGCCAACATTGCTGCTCCATTTTTCCATTACTTTTCTTTTCCATTACTTTATTTCTTAAACTTGCAGGCTGCAATTTTGGCTGAGAAGTTCTGCAAACAGAATCGATGACCTGTCAATCTGCTTCTGCAGAAAGTAATACTGGAAAAGGAAAGAAGTGGGTTGACTGAGCACTAATACGGAAAAGAAATCCAAATGACTTTCTCCCCGCAATCCCTCTCCCAGAAAATAAACACAGAACCCCAAGAATCTTGTACTTTGACATTTGTGTTAGTGAAGATGTGATTCCTTCCTTTTTGCAAGACAGCATATACACTGTTGGCATGTCTGCACACTACCTGCAGATCTCCTGGTACAGAGATTTTTGCCTATAAAAGTAAAGCTTGGCTAGCTTTTGTTTTCTTTTGTATTCAGAGAGAAAATTGGAAAAGACAAAACCATTTATAAGAAAAATCTTCAGATGATCCATGGAATAAATTGGGATAGATGTGTGGATCAAAATGTAAATTGCAAATGGCTAATGTTGATAGGATTAATACAATAATTAGCAATCTGCAAATGATAAAAATATGTATATCAGAGAGAAAGAGAGTCTTTTCATATAGTGAAATAGAAATCTATCCTTTTTTTAAACTTTAGGAAGAAACTATATGTAACCTGGAATAGGGCACTCTGAAGACGTGCTGTCTCGCCAATGACAATGCCACCTCCTTTCTGTAGCTCTCGAAATGAGATAGCAGAAGTATAGTCTCCATTAATCCAGTTTCATTTCTGAGACATTCATTGATTTCTGATGTGTACATTAAAAAAATCTGAAACTTCTGTAGCATGATTCCTAAGACACATACAGACAATATTGACAGAAACTGTAGGTTTTATTCAATGTACAGATCTTTGTATCTTTTGTGATTAATTATGCTAAACTTACGTATTCTACCATTATGAAGCCCTAGGGAGGAGGAGTATGTGTGTTTTATTATTGTTTTCATTTTATGTGTTTCATCTTCTATCAGTTTGGTCCTTCTGTGCGTTTTCTTTCTCTGTGTCACTGTAAGAAGACTCCAGGCACAGCCAGGTGGTGAAATTAATGCCTTCTCTCTTTCTGGAGGGGATGTATCTTAGGAGGCTTCTTTCATGTTTTCCATTAGAGAAAAGTTTGTTTAAAAAACAAAAGCAAAACTTTCTTGTAGGTTCTTTGGTGTCTACAGGAGGGTTCCTTGAAACTGAAGCTAAGTCTCTCCTAAACAGGGATATCTGCTAAATATTCAATGCAAAAGTTTCTTGCTTATTTAAATGTGACTTTACTGTTTTTATAATGCAAGGAGGGTTGTTCATGATCAGACAGCTCTTGGTTATGCATGGAATATAGGTGTTACGACATCAGTGTTACCTAGCAGACATTTTAGTGGATGTTTTATTCACTCTTCTGAGATGCATGGAACTGGGAAGCAGAAACAGAGTGACAACCTGAATTGAAAGCTTGAGGGTTGTAAACTGAACAGGGGTGGAAAAAGGAGAGGAGAACTTATTCCTGACTCATCTGTTATATTTTCAGAGTTCTGCAAAGAAGAGAATACCATGTCTGCCATAACCTGTTGACTGAAATACTCTTTTAATCTGTCTGCAGGAAATAAGGCAGACTCTTTTCCGTAACTACCTGACTTAAATTTCTTAATGTTTCCAGTTCAGACAGGACTACAGTTAATGATGTTTTCGAGTTCTGCACTCTTCGCCCTTGTCCTAAATTGCTCTTCACTTTTTTTGTCTCCAGTGCTGTGTCTGCATGAGCTTTTGGTATGAGGAAGCTTTGAGCATGCAGCGCCTGCTCTGCACCCTGCTTTCCCTCGTTGTCCTCCGGACATGCTGGTATGTCCGTGCAGCACACTGCAACGCACAGAGGGCTGCTGGCATGACTGCCAGAAGCAGAGCATCTTTGTCAGTGGGCTGCTGAGTGAAGTTAATTTGTCATCTCTGATTAGCCTGGCCTCGGCACTGTATTAATATGGCAGCGTTGCTTCCCATTCCCGAGCGAGCTCAGAGAACAGTGTGTTCTGCACAGGGCTGCGTTCTCCCTGGGCTGGGGCCTGAGCCTTGCTGTTTATACAGAAGTTGGGTTTCCTCCCACCTCACCGCTGGTGTTTACAGAAGGAATCGTAGTTTCCTGTTGTGTCACTCCTCTGTAGCTTCTTTTCCTTTCTGTTTATGCAGAAATGTTTTTTATCCTCATCAATTTGAAAGTCTATTGCTTTTCCTCACACATTTCTATTACCATAATCAGTTTATAAAAGAATTTCTGAAAATTTGTAGAGTTCTTTTATTCGTTTTCTCCATGTGAAGTTCTGCAGACATTATTAAGGCCTGAGACTAATCCTGTGGGGTAAAATACAATTATACCCATTTTAAAGATAAAGCTGAAACACTGGATTTAAATTCCTTTTTTGGAAGTTGCATAGAGACCGAGTAGTACAGCTTAGACTAAGATACACAGATTCTGGATGTTATTCCTTCCACAAAACGTTCTACAAAACTTGACATTTACCTAGTAATTCAGTAGTTGATTTGCAATGGAAAACAACCTGTATCCAATTCATACATTACTTCTGCCTTTTGGAGAAGTGTTAGGAAAAGTTCCTGTTGAAAAAGGAAATGCTAAAATTTTAAGTTTATATATATAAAGTTATATGTGAATTTTCAACAAGAAAGCTGTAGGCACATTGCACAAGGGCATTGACCACTTACTTTCAGTGAGAAGAAAATCCAGCATTACATTGGAAATGGATGTGAAAGAGGCCTATTTCATATTAAGAACCTAGAACACATGCTGGACCAAAGTCCTCTGAAGACACTGTGCTTGAAAATTTAATTTTCTTCAAATACTTTTTTTCTGCCACGTTTTCTTGTCTTATAAATGCACAAGAGCACTGTATGTATCATTCTCTTTATGTAATCTGATCATTAATGCGTTACCAGTATCTTATTTTACTTATTCATACATTTACATTTTCAAATAACTTACCCTCTCAAGCTCTCTTAGAGGCAGGTAAGCATGAATTTCTTCTTGATAGTTGGGGACAGGGAGAATTGGTGCCCGAAGGAACCAAGTCCCAGCAGTTCTTTGCACTAGCTGAAACCTCCTGATTGCCAATGGGTATGCTGTTTCTTTCAGGCTCTTCTGCCTGCAAATCAGCAAAGTCAATTTTTCTTTGTGAAGATGCTAATTAAAACTTGTGCAATTTATTCATCTTCATTTTTCTACTCAAAGGTGCTATTTTATATGAATGGCCAACGCTGGTCTAAACACTGTTCTGTTATCATTAATTTGAGAGCCGTTTATTTCTATGAACTCTGTGTGGGTTCCCTGTCTTGTTGAACAAGGCAGATTTTTTGTTTGTTTAAATGAGTTAAAATTAATGGTTTAAGGCCTTTGCATTAGCAGGGAAAGTAGAAGTTTGAAGCCTGTTCCTTGCAAGGTCTCTGGTCTGTGTGATACTTTCCTTGTTAAAGGTTGCTGAGAAAGAGTTGATCGTCTAAATATTATGAAGATGAAAATGGACTTCATTGTACCTTTTTAAGTTTGTATTCATGCCAAAAAGGATCTTTACTTTAAATCTTTGTTTTAATCTTGTAGTGGTTCTTGCTGCAGGAGATGTTCTAAGTGAAGATGAGATTTGTGCAGTTTATTATTCAGTAGAATAAGATGTTTGAAATCTTCCCAGCATTTAGTGCTGTGAAAATATTTTTGTTGTTGTTAGGGATGTCGTAGTAATGTAGATTTTATTCTTGGAAATCTGTGAAGTTTCTTTAGTTTGTCTTTGGATGATACAGAAAAAAGTACCGGTATAACAGTAGTTTATATATAGCATAGTACTGCTTCTGTGGTTTAGACCTTTCACAGTTCCCTCCCTTGAACTAAAAATTGTTCCTAAGCAAATTGTCTACAATATGTAGAATGTTGTGTCTTATTTTCTTAGTATTTTCATTGCGTAATATCCTTTTTTGGTGTATTACACAGTTTATCCTTGAATAGGAAATGGAATATTTAGGCTTGCAGTTTTACGTAATTTAGAAAAAAAAAAAGTGGCAGAAGATTCCCAGACATCATTTTTTCCTCGCCTCTTTCCAGTGGAGCTTGCTGATACCACTGTTTTCAATGTGAGCTAAGCACATTTGCTCTAGTTTTTGTTTCCACAGTAGCATCAGAGGTTTAATGTTTATCTATATGACATGAATGGAAGTTTGCACAAACACCGAACGGTGGAGAGTGGAAGTTCTCCAAGTAAAACTTTACAGTCCTGTGGTTTATATTAGTAGTCCACTGATTCTGCCAGCCCAGAAGTTTTGTGAGTGCTTAAACCCTGCTGGCTCCAGCCCTGCAGGGAGTTTGGCAACCTCAGAGGAACCTAAGCTTTTCTTTCAGACCATAGTTTGTATGGGTGGTACTGGGGATACCTTAAAGGGAATGAAAGTCTCTTGCTGTTTTTAAAGAAATTGAAGTGACCATTTCCAGACAGAATCCAAGCTCTTTGATTTAGAAGGGACTTGAGGATATCTGGTGTGGCCACGTTAAGGGGGAGTGGGAGGGAGAGCCTTGCTGGTGGTTGCCTGCTGGTTAGATGCTCACCTGTGATGTGCAAGTGTCAAATTAGAGTCCCTGTCGCGTCTTTTAGAGAGTGGTGGCTCCTGAGCCAGCCACTCTGACAAGCAGCAGGAGCTTGAATCGAACAGTCTCCCATCTCCTGTTACTACCCAAGCTGGAGAGTACCCTTGGTTATTCCTGAAAGCACTAACATGTGGTTGTTTGTGTCTCACTGTGTTCCTAGAGACATTATCTGGGTGTGCCTTCTTTTTTCTGCACATAACATAAAAGTACACATTGAATGGAACATTAGTGTTGGTTTTACTTTCATAGAGTGGAAAGGAGATGTTGAAGGGTTGAGGGTGCTGTAGCACAGACTAGCTGCAGAGCTTACGTGAAGAGCTGTTCTCATGAAACATGGGCCTATACTGAGGACCTTCACAGACAGCAGATACACTTCTCACAACTGAAGGGGGGAATTTACTTTCATGAGATTTCTATCTCCAAAGCATCCTTTCAGTTTAGTTCAAAATATTATCAAAAGCAGCATATACAGGATAGGTTCTGTAAGCATTAAAGCATTAATGCCACTTTGAGTCATGACCTAATCAAAACCTAGGTTTAAGTATGCTTTTTGGCTCATCTTTATAAAACCATATTATCACAGTTGTTGTTTACAGTCACTTGCACTTTTTTCATGGTTCAGTATTCTGCCCGTATCTAATTGCCTTGCCTTCTAGCAGTTTGTTTACTGATAATAGCCCTATTAATGTCTTGGCAGTGATTTTTTTTTTTCTTTTCATTCAAGGCCTGACAGCCAGCACACCTTTGAAATCCCTGAAGAATTAGTTGCCTTGGGATTTTTTCATGTTGCAACCTAGTCATGTTTTCTTAATTAGCTTTCGGTAATTGTAATTGAATACACAACAGTCATCTTCATAATGTCATTAATAAAGTTTCTTAACCATGCTCTTGGGCATTTGGGGCATTTTGCAGTAAGTCAATAAAAACATTACAAAACACAAATAATAGTGGCATAGAAAGAGGAACAATCTTAGAAGACCTAAACATCAAAGCCTTAAAGGTATTTAGGAACTAGAGTTTTTTTCAAGCCCACCTCTAAATGTTTTTTTAAAAAAGACAAAAAACAATGAAATACCAAAAAGAAAGAACCAACTAGGAACAAAACTCCAAAATGATGTGGTTTTAAGAAAGCAAAACAAAAAAAAGGCAGAAGACTGTGGAAACTAATTCACGTGGATTCAGCAACACTGATTATACTAAAGAAGCAATTTTTAACTGAGAAATTTACATTTTTAGGCAAATTTAAATGTGGAATTAAAGAAAGAAATATTCTCCTGCTTGTGGGATCCTTGTATGTCAGGATGCGCATTGTGGTTTGAGATATGTGTAAAGATACACAGGGAGTGGGAATTGAATAGTCAAAACTATATCATTAGGGGCCTGATAGTTTTTGTTTCTGTCATTCAAAAGTGGTGAGAATAATTACATAAGATATTTGCATGCTGTGTCATCCTTTAGACTGATAATGTCTTTAGTCAAAACTTCAGACTTTTTTTTTTTTTTTTTTTAATAGTCATGGCATGGTCCATTAAACTAGTACAATGTCTTCAGCTCTTTTAATCTGAAAATGTGGAGAACATTGCCTGCTACTCTTTCCACTCTCATAACTTTCTTTTCTCCTAAAACTCTAAACTGTCAGTAGAGCTGGAAAATACCTGTTTTAGAAGGGGAGAATATCTCCTGCTGAAGTTCTGAATTTCACTGCTGTCTTCTACAGCAGCTAATGATGGCTGGAATCTACCATACAATTGTTGAGTAATGGACACCTGTTCTTACCAGTTTTGTGTTACTGGAGTTTGTATTGCCATTTAGACTTCCACATAGTAGCCTGTGCCTACTGGTGATTCAAATCATAAAATAAAATTCCGCTTGGTGGTTGTTGCTTATAGGAAAGGTGAATACACCACTCAACTCCTGCATACATTGCTACTTAATCCCAAAGAGTAATTTGCGATGGTGAGCATTAAGTGTGCACAAAATAGGCAAATGCTGTACATGTATGTGTGTCCATTTTGGTCTGTTTTCTGTCCCTGGTACTCCTTCTGAGTGATTGCAGAAAGTGTTCTTCTCTTCTCTAACATTACTAATTCTTTTGCTCTTGCCTTTAAATTTCATGTTTTAATATGATGGTAAAGTTGTTATGGATTTTTTTTCTTGTTAGTATTCACCGATAAATTCATTTGAGTAGTACTTTGACTTCTGTTTACTTGCTTAAAAAAGGTATGTTTTCCATTTAAGTGGGCAGTTGTTCAAGAGTGTTGCAAAACTGTGTTACACAATGCAAGAATTCCTAATACATAAACAATAAACAGGCGTGGTAAGCTGTTGTCAGCTATTTAGGTCAGTATGCCATGAATCAGTATTTATTATCTAACATTTTCAGAGTATGAAATTCTGACATTTTAACTGTGTACCTCAGTTTGACTGCACAAGGATGCAGTTTATATATACACAAAGCAACAGTGTCACTTCTGAAATCTTGGCATTCATAGCTTGATATTCAAAGTGAAGGCAGCTTTCTGAGATGGAGTATTAGTATTCTCACCATGTACAGCTTCAGCAACCTTTCTCTTCTTTAACAAGCAAATGCAAAAAAGATCGGAAGGCAAAAAAAAAGCTATGTGTTTCTTGTGCAGTTTCCCTCATCGTCCTTGGGAGCTTTCTTTTTCAAGGCCAGGATGTGACCTTTAAATGCCTATGGAATAGTAACTAATATGAAGTCATTTTATAAGCAGTGATCAAAAAGCATATTGATGGATACAGCCATGCCCTGTGGCTTTTTATCCCAACATAATCTTCATCTAATCTGGTAATCTGTCAAGGCTCCTATTTAATATGAATGAATACTTCCAAATCGCAGCTCTTGTTCTCCAACCAGTTTTCCCAAACACCCCCATTATAGTTGTCAACAGAACTTTATGTATAATGATGATGTGGTTCAGTTGCACTGGATATTTCTAATAAAGACAACATAAGTCCTTTGGACAGGATGCTTGTTAAAGAGCAAGCTCTTTAGCCTTTCTGGCATAGAAGTCCAAGGATAATGGTTTAAGTCAGACAAAGCACAGAATACTTTTCAGGAAAATCATAGGTGAGAACACGAGTTCTTTAGTCAACATTCCCATTTCATAAATTAGGTTAACATGTCCAAACTTTGATCTGAAACTGCATAGTGGTTCCTGTAGTTATTGCTGTTGCTGCTGTTCATGACTGCATTTAAAAATACTTGAGATGCTACATGGGGGAGAAATGGGAAAAAATCAGGTTCAAAAAAGTGATCAGATAGTGTTTGGGTTGATCACCCAGCTCATAAGGGGAATATATGCTAGTTGGTAAGTCATCTAAAACCCATTGTCTATCCCTGAATTAAACCAGTATCTAGTCAGTTTAAGAGCTGCAATGATTTGTGTCCAAGCTTCCTTCTGAATCTCCTGCAATGAGTTTTTCCCTCCAGTAGATACTTGGAAATTCGCAAACTTTTCCACTCTGGTTTTCAGATAATGAAGCTTGTCCAGTAATAGATAGTGGGATGGCTTCATAGAACAGTCCTGTATCTCCTCCTAGGATTCTAAAACTAAATTATTCTGTTATACCATTACAAGTACTTGCAGCACATCCAAAAGCTGTGTACTGTTTTGATTGCTTGGACAGTTGAGATGATTACAGCATGAAGGGATTTGGACTAGGTGCTTGTCTATCTGCCTTTCAACAGAGAACACTTCTAATTCCTATGTTTCAGTTCATTGCAGCAGAAAATGTCTCATGTTCTTAGCAAATCCAAAAAGTGAGGGTTTGTGTGACTGTTATGGCAATCAAGAAGGTGGCTTTCACAACTTCTTACATCGCTAGCATTATATCAAAATCTTTCGTAAGTTTGAATCACATATAGAACAATTTTTCAGACTTCTGCATTTGTGGACATAGCGATTTTCTGTAGAAGTGTTTATTTTTACAGATTGTATAAAAAATGTTCTAAAAGCCAAATAGTAAGGATAGATGAGAGAAGGACATCACGTAATAGTAATCTAAAAGTCAATTACAGATTTTGTTTATGCCTTTATAACATTGAGATCCATGTATCAGATAAAATAGGAACACTAATGAATACAAACAATGTTTCTTGTCTCTACGGAAATACAAAGTAATCCGCTGGGGTTCCAATTTAAAAGAAGTTTAGTTACTGAGAAAACTGAGAAAGGGAAGTTGAGTCAGGATTGAGATTTTTTTCAGAGTATTTTAGGCATCTAATGGTGTAAACGGACTTTCCATTGGCCACAACAGGAATTTGGTGTCCAGCTGCTTTTTAAAATCCTACTGACCTCTTTTGAATACTCATTGACCATGAGCCTGTGTACTGCAATACTTCGTAGGAATGCTAAGCCTTATGGTTCCGTTGCTTCCATGAGTGTATCTATTTTATAGCTTTAGGGGTGGTTCAGTAACTCCAATCAGGCCAAAATAAATGACATCTGCTCCTGCTGTGGAGCCTGCAACCGACCCACAGCCAGCTGCAGTGGAAAAGATGCCTTGAGTATAGTTGTGTAGTGTGTAAGTAACACTCATCCACCTTTAGGTCCTGAGCAGAGCCAGGTGGTTAAAGTCGTGACAGGGACACCACAGGCAGGACTGTGGGAAGCTGTCAGAGGACTGAGGTGGTTCAAACCTCATAACTGAGTTAAACTTTGACGGCAGCTACTTATAGGCTTAAACTGGGTTTAGGGCCTTATTGTCCTAGGCTCTCTACAAATGCAGCAGCATGAGACTTCAAAAATCAGTAAGCAGACATTTAGGCAGAAGAAGGGAGCCTGTTTGTTTAGCCTCTTCCCTCCCAAAGACCATAAAAGCTAAATAGATGATCTGGAAAAGAGAAGAGGTGAGAGCAGAAAAACAGGCATACGAGTACAAACTGCTCTTCCTGCAGGGATAGCGGCTGGGCTCGGGGTGAGGCTGGCGCGGGCTCCAGGGGCAGGCAGAGAACTGCCCAAGGTGATGGATGTGCTGCTCCGCGACCCAGTTTTGTGTGCTGCAAACAGGGAGGTTTCATGGACCTGTTTCTCATGATAATAAAGCATACTGCCACTTCTGTGCAAAAAACTATAAGGGAAATTTTGGGTGAGAGTCACACTGCAGACTGCTTTTAGGGAGGGGAAAGATATCCACTTAGTGTTTTTAATTCAGATGTTTTGCAATGATCCTTCTCCTGGCATTTGAAGAACTCATGACATGTTTTCTGTTTCTATTTCAGGCCAAGAACATCCTAATAGCCTGCGGCACAAATACAACTTTATTGCAGATGTGGTGGAGAAGATAGCTCCTGCTGTGGTTCACATTGAATTATTTCGCAAGTAAACAAGATGCCCAGTTTTGATTTTGTATTCCTGAAAACAGTACTGACTGTGTGCCAGAAATGTTTTTTTTTTTTTAAATGTAATGATACATAATAGCAAAGAGGCTTTTGAGATGATAAATATTTGTCATGCTTAAGAATTAAGGATATTTTAAGAGTCCTGACCAAAGGTAAATTAGTTCATGTGCATTATCTTATACCGAATAATAGCAAATATTTTACAGCATTAAAAAATACTAAATTCTGGTTGGCTGTGTATTTGGAAGGATTTGTGATTTTTCAATGCTTTGAGCTTTTTGCAGAGATAAACATTTATTTCCCATGTCTTTTAGACTTCCTTATTCAAAGAGGGAGATTCCTGTTGCCAGTGGCTCAGGGTTCATTGTCTCAGAAGACGGCCTGATAGTGACAAATGCCCATGTAGTCACCAACAAAAACAGGGTAAAGGTGGAGCTGAAGAATGGTGAAACATATGAAGCTAAAATTAAAGATGTTGATGAAAAAGCTGACATTGCACTAATTAAAATAGATTCTCAGGTGAGTTATTAAAACAAGACACTTATTCCTCTTAATTTGCTATCCTTCTTTCTAAAAGTTATTGCTAATATTAAAGTTTAAAGGAAGGCCTAGGAGTTTAGTGGTCTGAGTTTTAGAAGATCTTTGAGTTGACAAGGTAGATACATTTTTTTTAAAAGCCAAGTAATAATGTGTATTGGTGGTTAATTTTATCAGTGTAATGCAAGCAAGTACATATCAACCTTTATGCATCCCAAAAAAGTAAAACCACCACCAAGAACATAGTTTACTAGCTGATTAACACACACACTGGCTAATATAACTCTCTTGTTTTGAGAAGAAGTGTTGGGGTGGGGGTCACCTTGTGGTTGGTAAAGGGATGAATGTGTCTTTCTCATATGCCTATAGTGAAGTTGACAGACTGCTTTTAGAAAATAATATTTCACCTCTGCACTATGCCAGACTAATATAGATATTAAAATGGGAAAATATCTTAGGAAGCATCTTCAATATTGAAATTAAAGCCAGCTTGGAAAGATACTCTTCCTCTGCAAGTAGTTTTCTGAACAAATGAGAATACAACACTACATGCAGAATCTTCAACCACATCAAACATAATTAGTCTATCTTGTTATTCTAGTACCTGCAAGAGCAGAAAAATTCTTTCATGCGATTCTGCGCACATCGACAGTGTAGTGCAAATGGTATATCATGCTGAAATAGTTTGTGTAGTGTAGATGCTATTAGATGTATGTGATTTCTTGAGGTACTGCTCATATTCGTTTCTCTTGTTTGGACTTTTAGTTAATGACCTCCAAATTTAACAGGCAAGAATGCTTCATTTAAAACTCATGACTCAAAAATGTGTAGATCTTGCAGTGTTGTTTTAGTTCAGACCTATTCCCCAGCGAGGTCAAAGTGTTTGTGCCAGAGTTCATGACTAAATCAGACATCTAATGCAGACCTTTGGATGACCGAAGATATGTAGCGCTCCTGCTGCTCCCTTGCCACCTTTGTCATTTAAAGGCTCTTTCTTTCATCATTTTTGTTATTTAAAAGCTTCTTACCAGCAACACGGCAAAAAAACCTTCATAATTTCAAAAATGTTTCTCCTCTGTTTTCCTGAGCAAGTAACCATATGAACAAAAGTTAACTCTGCTTCACCACATACAAATGAGCATTCTGTTTCATCTTATTTACACATCCACCAGTTGTTTATTTGCTCTTTTGTATGCTAAAATAAGAAAAAGCAGATGTGAAAACAGTGGCAAAGCAAGGGGAAAGATCCCCCAGGATAAGAACTGGCAGCATTAAACTGAGTGGGGCATGGCAGGGAGCGAAGGGTAGCTGGAAAAGCAATATAAAACTTGGAAGCACAATAAGGTGGCAAAAGTAGAGCAGAAAATGGTGGTGAGAAGGACAGGTCTTAGAGGGTGATAGGAAAGCTAGCTTGAGAGGAGAGAGAAGGTAGCAAGTCGAAGAGAGATATGAGACACCGCACTGATGTGGCAGACTGCTTTGAGGACTCAGGGAGGGAGCAGTTTGTTGTTATATGGTACCCTAAATAAATGGTTCCTAAATTTCCCTGGCACTGGAAGGCCTAATGAGTGAGCATGAGGATGTTTAAAAAACAGACCTCACTTGTGCAGACGGAGAAGACCCTGGAAGCTTCTGCAGAGCACCGGTCAGAACATTTCTTTCTAGCTTTTCCAGCTTTGTGAGCTGCCTGTGGGAAGGGAGAACCTGAAGGACTGTGGAAGCAGCTTGGTAAAAAAGAAGATGCACCCAGTTTAGTTGCCTATAGCAGAGGCCACTGTTAAACAGAGCTTGAACTGATGATTCACTGATGTCAGTAATCAGGGAAATGCCAGATTAACATATATGCTAGTCTGTGTTACCTGAGAGGTAAAATAATTTTGGAAAAGTGAAAAGAAATATATGGCATAAAATAGTTCCATAGCACATGAAACAGTAATTCTTGTTATATATTGCAAGATGACAGATATTGTTCTTTTTAAAAATCATAGCTGTGTAATTAAATGTTTGTCATCATCTTCTTCCATCACTTTAATTTTTTTAACATATTTGTGACCCCCTTTCACAAGTGGCTTGCCAGCTGGTCATTTGCAAGTGTTTGTCATTCCAAGTTATTATCATCTTACATTGTTCAATTGGGGAACAAAGTATATGATTTGTTGATCTAACATGAAGCAGCTTTTACCTCTTTAAAATCAATTATTCAGACATTCATAATTCTTTGTGTACCACTTATTGACACAGGATACAAGAAGGTGTTTTGGCTTGAGATGTCTTGATTGCTGAAACTGGCCAATATAGTGCATGTTTCAAATTGAGCATTGCAACAGAGTTGATTGTAGTTGCAAATTCTAGGTACAGATAGACAGAACTATAGATAGTTGCAAATTCTTTAAAGCAGGCAACATTCTCTGTCTTACAGCTATCTGAGCTATATATATATATCTGAGCTATATATATAGCTTTCAGCTATGTTTTTCATGTGCGCGAGGGGGAATTGATTCCTAAAACTCAGTTGCCTATGAGAAAAAAGGCCTGTTTTTAATGAAACTTTAGGGAAGTGTCTTAGTGCCTAGAGGCTGAGCTCTTCGCCAGGATGAAGCGAGGAAGTGCCGCTTTCTTCCTCATGGAATGTCAGCTTTGCACGTCCATCTGTAGGATTTCTCCTTTTCTCCTGTTGTAGGAGATTGTTTCATATCTCTGCTCTAAATTAGGTAGACTATGGATATAAACTTGGGTCTTACATATCTTTGTTAAGTGTCCTGTTGGTTGTACAACTTACTACATCATGTGTATTCCCCATCAACCCCTGCCCTTTGCATTTCAGGAAAACTTTGAGACTTAGGGAGAACTTTTTTGTGTTGCTTTTTGTGAGTTTTTTGTTTGTTTTTCTGCAATGGCAGCATGCTTTCCCAGCTAACTATTAAGTACTGCGTGTTCAAGTAACACATAGCACTTGAAAATCCCCATCCAGAATGAGGCCTGAAGCATGGCTCTGCACAATATACATGATGCTTTGCACTTGGAGAATTAGAAAGATAAAACTTGCACATTAGCAAAAAGTGGAAATGGAAGTGTGAAACGCAGTCAACTGAGAAGTTGATTTTCAGTTTGAACTTTCATGGAACATTTTCATATATCCAGCCAGGTTCAGTGTTTGAACTTGCTTTTTGTACTGAAATGCCTTTCAACCATTCATATTCGTAAAAGGCTTTTTGAAATTACAGAGGTAATGATTTGTTTAAATTTAAACTTTTTTAATGACTAAAGAAGTTGATGGGGCAGTACAGATGACCCTTTAAAAATCTAGGTCTGGCATGCAAACCATCCCTAAGAATTTTGTCAAAAGTAAGAGGTGAAGTTCTTCCTTTTAAATAAGTTACTTGTAGATGACATCAAAGATGTAGAACGCTTTTTTTCTTTCCTTCTATTTTGCTGTGGCCTGTTAAGGCAGGATCTGAAGGACAAAAAATATGTCTGTGGTTAGGAACAGACAGAGGAGGGTTTGAAGTACGAGTTTAGGCTGTCAGCTGGTATCCTTAAAACACTTAAGATTTCACAGCAGCATGCATGCTATTTTTCTTTAAATTGTACACATCTGGCCAAAGACATTACTTGAACTAATTTGGCTTTGCTGAGTGGAATAGGAAATGAAATAGGATGGTAAACTCTAGGCACCAGTAGAGATGAATTGCTTTCCCTGATTAAATTCTTCTCAGAGGAAAAACATATTAAAGTCAATGAGAAACAGAAATTTTGGGGAGGGATTGTTCTAAAAGTATGGTATGACCTTAAAGTATGGTCATTTTTACAGTCTAGAAAAGAGAAAAACTGTATTTCTTGCATTCGTATTTAAATACTACAGAATGCTGAAGTTTTAAAAGTGAGCAGTAAAATTGGATTCAGCCCTCAGAAACTCAAAGGCTATATAATCCTAGAGGACTGAGGAAGATGGTTCTAAATGTAAACAGCTTCAAGGAAACAGCAATAATAGAAGGAAACAGCACAGTTGCAGACAATTTGGATATGAACATCCAAAATCTGTAAAACTTTCCTAGAAAAATTTGGACTCTGGCAGCATAGGCAGAGGCTGGTGAACTAATCCATCCTGTATTGCACACACGATACTGCAATGAGAATAAAACCCATCAAAAAATGTTATATGACACTCCAAAGCAAGCAGATGATTTTGAGCTAGCAGAGCTTGGTTATAAAATGCATCTTAAGACAAATGTTGTTAAAGGAGAACTAAGTGTGATGCAGCTGTTTATAAACACCAGAAGGGGGAAGGAAACTTTGAAGATGGTCTAATGTACAGTGGGAGGCTTAATGGAGCGCAGACAAAATCAGATTCTCATAAAGCATTCTCTGAGTATAAGACTTGCCACACTGAGCTGAGGTGAAATAGCTATGAGTTACAAAAGAGCCTCGGGCCCTCACCCAGATCCAAGCTGGAAGCCAGAAGCAGTGGCAGTGGAGGTGGTTTTTACCTAGAGACCCTTTTCGTCCTTCAGAATTTGACTCTGCGCTGCCAAAATGATCTCTGTAGCAGTTGCCTATGGTTTGGCAGCCAGTGCGGAAGGGAGTGCTGTGAACGGGTCCCTGGGTGTTTTTTCTGAGGTGCATCTTCTTCCTCCACTGCTTACAAACCAACCACGAGACGCTTGCCGCGGACTCTGAAATAGCACCTGTGTTATGGGAAGCATGCCAAGGAAATGCAGGAGGTTTGTGCTCCTTCGTATGGTGGGTTACTTGCTCCTGTATCCCAGGTGGGCTATGGCCTCAGGGATGAAGAGGTAGTGAGTTCGTGATAGATCTTGAGTTCGTGGTGATACTTCAACTCTTCCCCTCCCGCCTGGCGTCTAACTAATGGCCACTTAGTCTGACACTTTAAAATCCACAGGGCCTTCTGCCCTCCTTCCCCTGGTGGTTTTGTGAGGCAATGCCGTGTCTGTATCTCTGCGGTCAGAGGGGATTTGCTTTTTTTTCCCCTGTGTGTACAAACCGGAGGAAGCAGGAAAGCAAACGTTCCTGTTTATGTATCAATATTTTAGTAGCCAGTATGTTGAAAAAACAAACTACTTGCATTCCAGATGTAAGTGGCTTTTCTAAAATGCTGATTTGCTTTGAAATCTAACGCTGGGTATTACGTTGCTTCCTCTCAGGAGTCTACCACGAGGAAGCCCTCATGTTAGCTCCAGAAGCCGTCAGGGCTCCCGGAAATGAAACGGCCGGTCAAAAGGTTGCGTGTAAACTCCCGTTCGCTGGCCCGTTCAGGCAGCAGTGGTCTCCTGCCGTCATGAGCTCCCGGCGGCCTGTGCTGCGGCGGGGCGGGAGGGTGCGAGGGCCCCGCGCTGCTCCCGCTGCGAGCCAACGCTCCCTGGCCCCGGGGGCTCTGCCGGCATCGGGGCTCCGGGCATTGCAGCCCTGTTCCTGAGGTTGTCCGAGCTGTGCCCCTCTCTCGCCTTGACGGGAGCTTGATTTCTTTGTCGTAGCTCATGGTTCGGTTCTGCGAGGGGAAAACAGGAATCCCTTCGGCTGGACGTGCCAATGTCCCAGTGCCCGTCGTGAGTGCAGAGCGCGTTACCGTGTTCGTGACCCACGGTAGGGCTTTTCCCCCTGAACGGTGAAACCAGAAGTTTGTGCAGCGTGGTTTGCTTGCTTTACAGAGGAGACTGAAGAAACATAGCTGGATACATTTATATTGTTACTGCATTTTCTAAATCTTTTATTTTGAGGGAGAATACCAGTATTTTGCCAGGCAATTTAAATCCCAGTGACATAGTGAAACAACATTTCTACTTTTTTTTTCTCCCGCAAGCTTCCCATGCTCTATGTTTGGATATGGAGACTCAGTTTTGTTTTTCTAACTATAGATGAAATTCTTTCGCAGACTCGTAATACATTCAGTTTGGTTTTGTTTTTTTTTTTCATTTTCTTTGGCATTTTGTCAAACAGTTTCTAGATTGTAGATGATACTATACATTTTTTATGCTTTTGGACTATGTTTTCATTTTGCCATAACATTCTGAAAGTTAAACAGGTTCATTAATGAGAATAGAAATGCAGTTCCCAAGAAAGTTATGTATTTTGCCAGAATTACTTACAGCTGAATTAGCATAGCATACAAACATCTGTTTCTTTTCCACCTAAAAATAGAAGAGCACAAAGGAAATGTGGCCCTATTTAACACAAATTGAATTCAAAACATTCGTCTCCTCTTCTTCAGTTTGCTGAACTCCAAACTGCTTTCTGCAAATTCATGATCTTCCTTCCACCAGTTAAGCAGGTTATGGAGCGGAGAAGGGATTTACTTGCTTTCAATGCCAACATAACAGACAGATGCATGTATTTCATGGATGAAAAAATTCCAGCTGAAATACCTACTGTTCGTGTTTGTCTGTCACTTCACATTACTAATTTCACTCTGTCACCAGCCGTACTCTGACTATGGTGATTACATTCTGCCTCTTCCCTTAGTTTCAGAGCTGATGCCATTTGTCAAGGCTCTGCTGAGTATGTTGTTCTTCAGTACTTGTCCTGAACTCCCATGCTGAGCTGCCGCGCTCCATCCACGTGATAGCTGCGTTTTATTGTTGGATAAGGCCGTTTCATGTTGTGGTGTGCTGCTCTCCATTTTGTGGGAGTTGTGTTTGCCCAGGGTTTGTTGAGTCAAATCCATATATAAAAATGTGTGAAGCGCTTTGGGATGAGAAACGCTTAAAATATTAACACTAATTAATGGCTCCTTCTCTGACGGAGTGTAAACAGTGAGTCATGTGCCACTTATGGTTTGCGTGTTTAGTTGTATTTCAGTATACTTGCAGAATGCATGCTTGCAGATTTGTTTTATTGAGTAAACACGGATCCCGGCAGAAGCGTGAGAGTTAATAAAAGGAGAAATGGAGGGGAAAAAAGTTGTGTTGCTCAAGGTCATACAGTGAGTCATTGGGAAAGCTGGGCTTACATGTTGGGTGTTTCTGGCTGCCTGTTCATTATGCTGCCAGGCATATTAGTATGCCTGGGATTTTAATTAACTGTTGGGGCAAATCTATAGTTAAGAGAATCACGAGTTCTAACAGTTGTTACAGCACCCTTATGACCATCAGAGGTTATGTAAAAATTGAGGGGAAAAAAATGTCTATTAAGTGTAGTTAAGGGTCCTAGACTCAGACATTTAACCTTGGTTTACGATGACTGTCTTAAAATTCCAGGCAAGAGCTCGCTAGTGGAAGTGTGAGAGGGCACTGGTAACGGTTTGGTTACAGCCACCGCTATAAATACATGCCTTGTATTCCCAGCACTCCTCTTGCGACTTGCAAAAGGACATGCTTATCACTTGATTCTCATGATGCCAAAGGATTTTGATTGTTTTTGCCATAATTGCACTTTAAACCTCCCCCTACAATTTAAATAAATACTTGTTGAAGTTTTTGATAATAGAAAGTTTAGTTGTGGGTGAGACAGAGTTTTTTTAAGGTTTTATTTCCTTTTGTTTTAGAAAAAAACAAAAGGTAAAGCCACTACAATGCATATATTCATCATAACCAACTCTTCGTGGCATTTACTTTTAGAGGCATTAATGAGAGTGTTTATATTTATTACTGTTAGTGTGTTCTGCAACACACTGAGAAATTTTGAATAAGAAATAACATTTTAAAAAGTTCACAAATCTCATTGCTTTTCACTTACAACACAAGCTCCTAAGGCCTGTGGCTCTCTGAAGTTTGCTCAGTATCCTTCTTGTTCTTGAAGTGTGCAAAGATACCTGTGTGGGTCATCTGCTCTATAACAGGTAAAAATTTATTATCTGGGTAAACAGAATACAGCAAATCAAATGCATTAGTTACATTTGTAGTTATCTTGAGCTAGTGTATTTTTAGATAAGGCTATATCTCTTCTAGAAACATACTGCATAGAGAACACGTTTTCCAAAGCTATGTTTCATAATATGTGCTGAGCGAGGAGATTTTTTGCAATTGATTTTTGTTCCGAGCGAACGAAAGGTTAGCCTCTTTCCAGAAGGCATGTTGAATCACACAGATGACCCACAGCCAATCCGTACAGTGTCAGACTTTGAACTGAAGTCGAACTAGTATAGGCACAGGCTTGAACACTCAGCACAATCAAAAATAATTGTATTAGTCAGATTTTGTTCATGTTTTTTCTTTCTGCTGCCAAATGCAATTTTGGCTTTGTGACTGTTTTTGCATCTCAGTAACATTGTATAAATCTTGCTAACTTTGTATTCAGCCAGTCTTTTTTCTCTATTTACAACAGAAAAGATAGCCTATTCTGTGTGGTTTTTATTTTTTTATTGTTACTGTAATCTGTTTCATTTACTGATAAAATGTCCTCTTTCTCTATAAAGTATCTGTCTGCAGTGGACTGGTATACAAATAAAAGCTATCTTTTTTCTTTGGAAGGGGAAAAACAGTGCCAGAAAGGGGGATGCTTCTTGAGCAACCATGTCTTGAAAACATGTGCTCCTACGTAAACTTAATAGCATCTGGAGGGAGGAGGAAGAGCCAGGGTCCTCCCTCTATCCAAACAGCACCCATATGGAGTTGTTTGTGTTGCATATACTGTGTGCTTCCCAGCATAGCTCATCATAACTGCCTCTTTCCTGGTGTACTGAAGCTCCCTTGGCTTTGAGGCTGTTCAACAAACTCCTCAGCAATATCGACTTGGGCTGTTGCTGCTTATTTGCTGCATTGCAAACAAGACGGGCAGCACTGGTATTGCTGTTGAGCTCCCACCCCCAATAGAGTTCAGCTACAGCCTTAGTCAGATTTATCTAAGTTTGTGGCACCGATACAGACCACAGATAATCATTGTTAATAACAGGCTATTGCTGCTTCTGAAAGCTTTCCTCTGAAAGATAATTAGGGACAAGTTTTTCTTTTTACTGTATTGCCTATTTTGTTG
This sequence comes from Apteryx mantelli, assembly GCF_036417845.1. Lineage (NCBI taxonomy): Eukaryota > Metazoa > Chordata > Aves > Apterygiformes > Apterygidae > Apteryx > Apteryx mantelli. Next base: position 40,183,293 of record NC_089984.1, read on the forward strand.
CTCATCCAACTGATTATGTTTAGCCAGCATTTGGTTAATTTTCTTGCCGTCCTGAGATGGAGAGATGATATTTCCATAGAGCATCTTATCCTGTCTGAAGGGTTTGGCAATCAGTTTTATTGAAACAGTATGTGAAGCTGAGTAAAATATTGCTGGTAGAACAGAGTTGGATAAAAGGGTACGCTGGAATCAGGCTTGTTAAATATTAGAACTGTAACTTCTGTCTTTACTACAGCGTGTAGTGACAGCACTGCTGTCTTCTATTTTCTACTTAAAGGCATTGAATATTTCCTAGGATGTGTGAAATAAAACTGTAGGTGAAAAATACTAAGTGATACACATTTAGCTTAGTTTATATTAGTGGATTTCTGTCCCTAAGGGTGATTTATCAATACAGGCTTTCAAGTTGCTGATGACAAAATACCAGTAAAGAGCTAGCTCTTGATTTCCAGTTTAAGCACATGTAATATTTTCTCTTTTTGCCAAAATTTAATAATCATTCAGCTTTCACTGATACCCAAGCAGAATTATCAGTAAATTGGGAACATGTACAAATAATCAATGTATACTAAATACTATGTTGTTTCTTATATACACAAGTATCCAGTATTTCTTTATGATCCCATCAAGTATAGACATATAAATCTTCATGTGTTTTGGGACAGATATGTTATGAAGAAGTCATCTTTACAAATTTCCGGAGAGGAATAAATTGCAAGAGGGGGTGTTAAACTAATCTGTACTGCTGTTTTTAGGCACATGGCTCAAGGATGCCTTGAAGGAACTCTGTGTTTTAAGAAAGTGTTTATGTTACCCAGTCCTTGAAAATCGGTTTAAGTTATCCATAGGTCTATAATCACTGGTCTGTTTGGAAAGTTTAGACTAATGCATTTTTCCTTTGGGGCCATGTTTGCTGAGCAAAGGAAAGAATTTTGAAGTGGAGTGAGCCTGGAGGAAACCTATCTTAAAGTTAGGATTACCAAGCAAGTTATATACCTTGTGCGACTTCTGTTTTGATTTAGGTTTCAGTAACTTAGTTTCTTATCCTGCAAATGCTTATGTTGAAGCCTGACTTCATACATGTCCTACTCCATTGATAGTAATGGAGACAGTTGAGTGACCTGATTAAATACCTGTAAAGTGTCGGGATCACGCAGGAACCATGTTAAACTTAGAAGGATTAAAAAATGTGTAATGTCACTGAAAGGGTAGACATTTTTCTTAAAAACGTGAAGCAAAGAAAAAATGAAACCCAGTAAATATTTTACAGGCAGATGCTAAATAAAGGCAAAGTATTAATTTGAAATAATGTCTGTTTCAGAATGCCCTTCTTAATTACTTTGCTGAGCAGGAGACCTTGAGGACTTCCCTGCCATTTTTTTTGATTGCTCTGTGGGGTTGCTGGTGCTCTTTGATTCATCAGTTATCCATCCAGTTCAGTTCCTCTCCAGATCTAAGGTGTCTGGGAAGGACCATACTCATTTTCCTTGATCCATTACATTGGTACAGGAGTGCAATTCCGACTTTCACTGTTTTTTTTTTTTCCAATTTAATTACCAGGAATTCCAGTGATCTTCACAGATGTTGGATTTTAGGAATGTTTTCTGACTTAGTGGGAGTATCTTCAGCAGTGTGCTAGTTAACACTGCTTAGAGATACGATCTTGAGGGAGACTATAATGGTATTCCCTACTGTCATAATAGAAAAATACCATAAACTCCTTAAAGCCTAACATCTTCAGAAAAAGACATCAGTGGGTATAAGAGACAATATAGTTATTTAAAAGATATATTCCATTGAAGAGTATGTAAGATGAAACATGTTAACTGGTGTCTTATGAGAATATGAAATGCTTTTAACTATGCATATGTTTGTTTGATACACTTTGGTTGTTTTCATGACTCTTTAGTGTTCACTGTTAAGCAGTGCATTATTTTTACATCAACAGCTGTTGGCCAATTATTTCAAGAAACTGTTGGAAACAACTCAATCCTGGTATCATGTCATGTTTGCTTTGTACAGCAGTGCATAAATATTCTTTTAGTCTTTAATTGTTTTTGATTTAATGGGTACCTGTTGTGGAAAAAGCACTGTTACAGTCTTAAAAAGCACACTCCCTAGATCAGAAGTGCACTGAGATGCTGTTTCTGTACATAGCCACACGAAATACCCAAAGAAAAAAGAGCAAGCAAAATCCCCAAGGGAAAAAAGCTTTTCTTTTTTTTCTTCTCTGCTCTATTAATGAAATCATGCTTGTGTAGAATTCATTCTACTTGTACAGTAATGTCTTTATAACACTTGTTTGGTTTTTTTCTTTTTGCTTTGTTTTGTTTATAGGGTAAATTGCCAGTCCTTCTGCTTGGTCAGTCTGCAGACTTGAGGCCAGGAGAATTTGTGGTTGCGATTGGAAGTCCATTTTCGCTTCAAAACACAGTGACCACTGGGATTGTTAGTACCACTCAGCGTGGAGGAAAGGAGCTGGGGCTCCGCAACTCTGACATGGACTATATTCAGACAGATGCCATCATCAATGTAGGTCCCGCTCTGAGCCTTGTCCTGTTAAGCTCTTAGATTTCATGACTAGTTGCTTCAAAAATGTCACCAATAATATCGTTCTAAAGAACAGGGAACATAGTTGGCTTTTCTTTCATCCATATGAAGATGGACATCTGCAGTGCAGCAGTGCTTGATTGTTATTAAAAAGTCCCCAAAGGAACCACGCCAATATCTGCCTTCACTTGAAAATCCTTATAAATTACAAGGGAGGAGGCAGTATTCTCTGGTGACTACATATCTTTTCAGAATCCGTTATGCTTTCTAAAAAGAAGAAAAACTTAGTTAAAAAATACAAGTTTGTTCCTTTATTAAGGCAAAACAATAGCTTTTGTACTTATACTTATTTTGTACTTATACCCCGTAAGAAATTTTCACTAACAACTCCCAGAGCTGTCCTAAAATCTTTTAAGAGTCTAGTGTGGTACTGTTAAAACAAAATAAAAAATCTTGGCTTTCTTAAGTTACTCTGGCAAGAGAAGAGAACTAAAAGTTTGCAAAGCTCAGCTAAAAAGAGCTGATGTTAAGAGGGGAATAGCTCTGGATTTTTAAAGGGCATTCTATTGCACATATTTAATAAACAATGAAAAATTACAACAACTGTTTCAAAATTTTCTTTTAAGTTTTGCTTGCCATGAATTAAAGGAGGTAGATATTAAAACATGTTCTTGCCATATGTTTATTTTCAGTATGGGAACTCTGGAGGACCCTTAGTAAATCTGGTAAGAGTTTCTTTGTTTGCTTAGTGTAAACCTTATTACTTATTTTTCTTGTTAGTAAAAAAATTGCCAAAAATGTGAATCAGAGCTTTCGATATTTGGCTGATTACACAAAATTCACGTGGTTCTTACTAATCACTTGTCTATATTTGTGCTGGCTAATCACAGGATATGCTTGGATTTCAGTATTTAAAGTGTTTACAGTTTGCATAGTTTTGAGCAAGTGTAATGCCCAAATTGTTCACCCGTGCCTTGCAAAATGTAAAAGGTACATTTTAAATTTGAGGCAGATTTTAAGTTATATTCACTGTATACTGTGTAGCTGCAAATTTTTTTGCATCCTGAAGCTCAGTTTAGGATTCAGAATTTGATATATCCCTTTATTTTGATCCACTCTGGTGGGGTAGGAAAACCCACACTTTTATCAGGATATTAGAGTTCATTTGCTGGCACTGTAGATAGTAGATGACCTTAGAACAGTTGTGAATAAGCTCAAGAGAGAACAACTGAAGGAGGTTTTGAGACTGGACTGTAGTGTAAGACCCCTTGGATAGGGGCTTATGGGATCTTGTAGACGAGAGGCAGTCTTCCTCAACAAGGGACAATACAAACTGGAAGAAAGAGCTAAGCAAAGTTCCTGCCTTGCAGATTTAGCAATTTTTTTCGCTCAATTCACTGTAGAATTTCAGCACAAATAACCTGCATTTTAAAATTTATAGTTGGGACCAAAGTCCAGTAAGTTTTGTATCTTGGATAGATCAGGGAAGGAAACTATTTCCTCTTGAGATTTCAGAAATGTTCTAATGCCACATCAGGCAATACCAGAGGACTTTTATCAGTGGAAAAAAAACACATTTAATATTCTTGCTTGCTGCCCTTTCCCACTTGTCCACACACTGGAGTAGTCATAACAAGCTCCAGTGGCTGTTCTTTGGGATATAGGAGACTGATTTATTTCTTATCTTCTTTCTTGGTCCTGCCATAGACATTTTTCAGTACAAAGTTATTTTGAAATTCATAAATATTTCAATATTTAATGAAACAGAGTCAGTGATATAATGGTAAGGCTCATCTGGGTGAGATGTATGGGAGCTGTAAACCCTGCATGCTAAATTAGCAGTAGTAAGCTGTTTGCTTGTGCATACCCTCCAGTGTCCCAGCAGTCAGTTCCTGTAGGAGAGCAAGAGAGAAGTTTTGCTCCTACCTTGCGAAGATCTGTCTGTCTTAGACCAAGTGTTTCAGTCTTCTCTAACTGCAGACCCGTCTGCTGTCCTGGTGTGTGTCTGTCTGAAGGGAAATTCTGTCTTGGCACGAGACATTCTTCCCTGAGAGAGCTTTGTCAGGAGACACATTACTGGGAAAAGCTCTTGGTTTTGGTGAACTGATGTTTCCTTTATATTATTATTCAATATTTGCTGAGAACCTCAAATGCTAATTGGTACCATACTTCACAAGATGCCTTGCTGAAATAAACAGACTGAAATTCACTGTGGAATATGCTGCTATACTGTTACAAGCTGAAGAGCTGCCAAATTCTGACTTTGGTTATCTTGGTGTGAATATGAGTATCCACATCAGTTTTCCAAAACTGTGGAGTACTTTTTATACCGTAGATGATCCAGACAATTTAGACTATTGACAAATCATTTTGGTTTAACCTCATAGTAATGAATTGAATTTAGAAAATTGAAAACCAGCTACAAAATGTGTTGTGTGAATTTGTCTTTGTGATTGTGTGGTAGAAATCATCCTTTTTTCTTCAAGACATTTCACATTTGCTATTAAAAATTTCCTGTTTCTCCAGGATGGTGAAGTCATTGGAATTAACACATTAAAAGTCACAGCTGGGATCTCATTTGCTATTCCATCTGACAAAATCAAAAAGTTCTTAACTGAATCTCATGACAGACAAGCTAAAGGTACTGTACTTCACTGTTTTGAAAGATAAATCTAAAAATAATAATACAACAAAGTCAATAGTCTGAGGCTCTGTCTTTTTGGTAAGAGCACTTGGTCAAGACTTTTTTCCCCCTTTTTATAGGAAAAGCTATAACCAAAAAGAAATACATTGGCATACGAATGATGTCTCTTACTCCTAGGTAAGTAGAAGTGGTAATTCTTCTAAATCTTAAGTGTGATCACATCGCGCGTTTGGATCAAATTAATGATCTTTGTAAATGACTAAAAAGATGAACCAACAGTATGTGCCTCACTGTAGGTTCTGGTGACAACTTTCAGCCAATTTGTGCCACCTTTTGCTCTGTATCTGTTACATGGTTGAACTCTTCTGCAAGCTCTTGTCTGACTTATTTTTTAAACAATTCCATGGCTCCCCCCCCACCTTAAGACTTCATAAGAGAATATTGAGTAGTTGTTAATTTTTCTTGGGGCTACACTGCTGTTGTCGCCATCTGTTCTGTGCTGTCATGAAGGTCAGAGAGGAAACAGGACAGTCATGCCTTCAAGAATGACAGCAGCTACATACATTTTTTCATTTATACCTAATTCTTTTGATTTAAAATTTACTTAATGTAAAATAAAGCTTTTTTGTGGGCTTGGTTACTCAAACTCCAGCCAGATAGAACTCGTCTGAGCAGGTAATATTTAGTCCTTTAGAAATAACTAGAAGTTTGTACATGTGCAGATGTTTCTAGATGCCCTGTTACTTTACTAAGAGTGGTCCAAATATGTTCTGTCTGTGTTGGGCCATAATAGATGCGAGTTTACTACTTTGCCTTTGTCACCCAGCAAATGGGTGGTTGTGCTGTGCTTGACAGTTGACTATTCCTTAACATCAGAAATGAAACAAGGCATTCAAAACTTGAGATACTATTTAAGATGTTGAGAATCTTCTAGTTCTAAACTAATGACCAAATTTTTAAATGTTTTGTTTTACTTCTGATCTTCTGTATGTATTGAAATGACTGTCATTACAAGAAAAAGGTGTTTAAAAAGTTGTATGGCTACAAAAAGTGTAGTAATTCTTGAAATACTTTTAATGGTTAATCTGAAATTTGAGGTGTCATATCAACATGACTAAAATACCTCAGCAAGTAAATGTTAACTAAGTTAAGTAAAAATGTGGTTTTACTTCCCTTGACAAAATGTTTTTTATTAATGTTACTTTATTTTCCAGTAAAGCTAAAGAGCTGAAGGATCGCCATAAAGACTTCCCTGATGTTGTCTCTGGGGCCTACGTTATTGAAGTAATTCCAGAAACACCAGCTGAAGTGTAAGTTAAAGTGCTTTTTTCTTAAAACCACTGCCTCTGACTTGAACAAGTAATAATAGAGAACATTTCATGCTTAATTGATTATCTTGATTTTGCTAAATTAACCTAATTATGACCATCTGATAGCTATTAGGTCATCTGCTTGAAATCAGTCTGTGGTTTTAGTTCAGTCCCTGATGGGCAATATTACAAACGTATCAGAGTATTGCAGTGAAACCCTGTCAGAGTTCCTGATTAAGAGGGCAAGCATTCAGTGGGTGTGTAAACTCAATTTTCATTTTCTCGCTGATTGCTTCCTAGACATCCATTGTACTTCTACCAATGCTAGCGCTAAATTAGCGGTAGTAAGCCAAGACCAAGTGTTTCAGTCTTCTCTAACTGCAGACCCATCAGCTGTCCTGGTGTGTGTCTGTCTGAAGGGAAATTCTGTCTTGGCACGAGACATTCTTCCCTGAGAGAGCTTTATCAGGAGACACATTACTGGGAAAAGCTCTTGGTTTTGGTGAACTGATGTTTCCTTTATATTATTATTCAATATTTGCTGAGAACCTCAAATGCTAATTGGTACCATACTTCACAAGATGCCTTGCTGAAATAAGGCATCTGATCTTTGGTCACTGGAACTGGTCTGTCTAGTTCTTGCTGGTGACACTTTCAGAATTTGGTTAATATGAAATCACTCAGTAATCCAGGGTAGGAAATAGGAAACTCTACTCATTTTCTGAAACTAGGCATTATATAAGAAAAGAGTAAATCTTTGTGGCAACAAAGAAGCATATGTAGTATCAAAGGCATGTACGCAGGAAACAGCTTGGATTTCTGGAGCTGCATTTTTATCATCTCCTAGAGAGAAAGGGAGAGGATGGTTCGGTGAGTCCTTTGTGTTGCAGTTTGGATGACGCTGTAAAATATACAGCATTAACTGTCAAGTTTGTTTTCTAAAATATTGCTGCCTTTTGTAGATAACTCTTGTTAGCAACATTGTTCATCTAGAATACTGGTGTATGTCTGTGATGGGGAATTACTTTTCAGTTAGTGCAGGAATAACATAGTTTGCTCTGTTGTGAAGCACGTGTGGGCCTGAACTTACTGCCTTCGCATGTTGAAATCACAGAAAAAAACATTACTATATTGCGGTAATGACAATACTTAACAGAGAGAAAGAAGAAATTAGAGAGAAGAAATGTGAGGTAACGTTTCTATAACTTGAAAGCAAACTCAAATCAGAATAGTTAGTTTGATGGCTGACCTGGCAATTCAAATGCCATTCACATTTGCTCCATCTCCCTGACTCTTAGTCCTGTTATATAGATTTCCTCGGTCTGCTACCAAGGAAACACAGTATGTTTTGTGTAGATGTGCTGGATGGACAGTCAGAGGAGTTCTGCTGCAGCAGCTTGTGCTAGATTTGAGTTGACAGGAGATCTCTGTTAAGCTGCCTTTGTATGAGACTGAGATAATCCAAAATGGTTTCTCTCATGAACATGTTGAAAATCAAGACTTAGGTAGACAACCAGATTTGTTAGCTGGCTAAAAACATTGGCCGAGTCATCCTGGTTGAGATAGGTACTCACATAAGGCATTTTCTGTGGGCAGAAGAGGCCTATGACTACTCTGTGGTTTTGTAAAAAGGGTTATGCTGAAGAGCTGAATCATGTCTGATTTGGTTACTTGGTTAATATTTCCATAACTTGGAGCCAGATCGTTGTGCAAGGCTGGGCAAGACGTTATGGTCGACGGTATCCCTCAACACCCCTTTTCTCAGTCTCGGTGGCAGTCTCACCTAGTTCTCTGTGAGGGACCCACAGCCTGGGGCAGAGCAGAGCCTCCGTCTGGCCGTGTCAAGCTGCAGTGCCTTGCTGTGCTCCGCTCCCTTTCTGTGGTGTCCTGTTTTGGGGTGCAAAAACGTTTGCAACGGGAGGGTTTGGTTTGGAGTTTGCATATGGCACTCAGGTTACAACAAGGGATTTGAAGTGCTATAGGCAGCTGGAAGAGGGGAAAGGGGACACCTGCATTTCTGGTGGCTGAGCTAGATTGTCATTTTGCTTAACTTTCAAATATGTAGGCAAGGCGAAGAGGCTGCCAATAAGGAGAGCAGTAAGGCATATTAAATATATATCAGCACAGATCCGGGACTGAAATTCCTGATGTATTAACGCATAGTGCTTCTCAAATTGCTTTACTACGTATACATGAATAAAGGCTTGGAAGTTTTCTTCTCTGAAATAGAAGTACCTTGTCTCAGTTATTCTAAAAGGAAAATATGCCTCCATCTCTTATACTGAATTAGCATCTAGGATCCTTACTGCAAAAGTAGCAAATTCCTTTGCAGACAGTGTAATATGAGATTCATCATCCTTGTACCTCAGTCTGATTTCTGAGATTTTGTGTTGTATTCTAATGTGCCCTGGTACATAAATTGTAATTGCTGTTTGCATGCCTGCTGTGTCTCTGTGCCGATGCCGTTGAATGGGGAAAAAGGAAAAATTCAGTGATCTCTCTAGTAATATTGTAAAGATGATAAAGTGGCAATTATAATAATACATTGCTTCTTTGTATTTTCAGTGGTGGCCTGAAGGACAATGATGTGATTATAAGCATCAATGGACAGTCGATAACTTCAGCCAGTGATGTCAGTGACATTATTAAAAAGGACAGTACTTTGAACTTGGTTGTACGCAGGGGCAACGAAGATGTTATGTTAACAGTAGTTCCTGAAGAAATTGATCCCTAACCAGAAACATGAGCTGGATTTCATGTTTTCTTTTAACAGCATTGGACTGCTTACATTCTCTCTGTGCTGGTACAGGAAATGTTAGACTTCTGACCAACGTTCTGCTTGTTCAGTGGATTAGTATTGGCCAACAGAGTAACTTCTAATAGGTTTAAGGTGCAAAATTAGTGTAATTTCACATACTCCAGATGATAATTTTTCCTTCTGTATTATGTATGCAATGTATTCTTTACTGGCTATTACATCTTTCCCCGCTTAACAAGTCAACATTTGCTTCCCTGCGTTGGATAGATTTACCATTATTTCAGCTGAGATTTAAACAAAACCCACACACACAATGTGTGTTGTGGTATTCAGGTATTTATAGGTTAGCTGTGTTTTAACTGGAAATACCATTGTAAAGGAGTAGTTGGTTTAAAAGAAAAAAAAAGGTTTATAAACACAAATCCCAAACAAAAATAATCCTTTCAAAATCCCATGCAGAATTTTAATACTATGATATTTTCCTAGTGTTATTAAAAGAATTCAACAGTACTTCTTGTGAGTGATTTATTTTGCCTCTTCTTACAAAATGTTTTGTCTCTGAATGGCACATCTGCTTGAAGGGGTGTCTTGATGTGCTCATTTTTATCATCATAAACCAAACCACTTCCACTTCATAGTATATGCTGGTATTTGTGCTCTTGTGCATCTGCTTTTTCTAGCATGGCTGGCTCTAATATGTCATATAGGCAATCCAAGATTGTCTGTCTTCCCTGTTATTATGTTTTCCTTATCATTTTGTTTTGATTATGACTTAACCAATGCCTGAAATTCTGTTTGCCTACTGCAGAAGTTCTCAAACTGTGGATCACAGATTGTATACTGTTATATTTCAGATATCTGTAACTTTTGCAGTGCTGGCCTTAAGCTTTTTAAAACAGGCTCTGTTTTATTCGCAGCTTGAATGCTGGTGAACATAAGATAGGAACTGATTTTTGACTAGGATATTGGGTATTACTGTAACATGAATATTGACACTTACATATTCCGATTATAGGAATAATTAAGCATAGGTAGGGAATTTTTTTTTTTTTTTTTTACTGTCAAGGTGAAAACAATCAACAAAATTATAAATTACTGCATAATACTCATGAACACCCAAGAGGCTAAGCAGCTCTTGCTTTGTCCTTGTTCAAATACATATCTCAGAGAATTAATTCAAGGTTTACAAGTAGTTTCAGTGATTCTCGTTCCTGAACATGCTCTTTTTTTGGGTGCTGTCTAATTTTATTGCTTCTTCATGCAACTCGTCAACTGGGTAACTGGCAGTGTATTATTTTTAAAAGAGAAAGTTGTATTCTTTGCAATTACAGCAAGAAGTCTTCTAAATTCAGATCCCTGACAGTGTTTCTTCTCCTGCCAGTGTATTTCAGTGCTGTTTCAGGCAGCTTATGACAAGCTGGGGAGTCCCTGTATCCGCTGACTCCAGTACCTGCCTTGACTCGCCTGGGATCACTTGCACAACAGGTGCTAGCACAGTCAGACCATGTGTGTACTGACACTTTACATGACTGAACACCCAACTATTATGTTTTATTTCTTCAGTCACTATGGTAAATCACAAATACCTGAGAGCCTCCCAAGATATGTTGGTGCCAAGCACTTAAGGGCTGCAACACTTTCTAACATGAAAGGTGCAAGCTAGTGTAATCTTGCTGAATTGCTTTTTACTATGTTTCCATTGAATGCTCATCATATGGATGTCGATTAGTGTTCCAGCTTCCTGTTGAAATAGTAATATATTTTGCAGATCATCCATGGCCTGTACAGTGCATAGCACAGCAACATGCAGATCTCAGCAAAAATGAACTAAAAAAAAAAATCCACCTAGCTTCTCCACTCCTGCACCTCACCCCACTAGTCATTCAAGAATAAGGCTCAAGCTCCAACATCAGGAAATTGTACTTAAGAGATGTTCTTTTTCATCTACCTTTCTATTTCAAAACAAGTAGTTGCATAATGTATGAAACTGGTTGATGCTCTTTGTTCCTATTTTGTTTGTTATTTCATTTTCCTGATATGCAATAACATTACATTTTAGTTTGATTTCTACCTAGCTAATTTTGTCTTTCTGATGTCCTTTCAGTGGCAGTGAGCACAATATATCTTTAGGGGTGCGCTTTGCGTAGATACTACTGTGAAGCATAAAAGCCTCAGGACAATGGGTCATTTTTGCCTGTAGAACAGGAAGGAGGCAAATGAACTTCCATAAATGTTTTTTGTGTACCGCTGAAATTAGTGAAATGTTTGTCCATACTGCTTTACTGGGTAGATGCATCCCCTAGCTCCACCTAGTGGGAGGTAAGAGCTTTTATGCTATTGGCATCTTTTGTCATACATCTGAGAGCAGTTTTCTGATTAATTTTCTTCATGAGCACAATTGAGTTCTTTGCCTCAGATATCCAGAAATACATGGATATCCCTAAGAACTCTCGATTTCCCTCTTGAATTATTTAACTATGTTTGCAGTTACCCAGATGGTTTCTTATCACCAAAATTGTCTATAAATATTTGTGCTTAAAATAAGATTACTGATCTGCAGAGACAAATAAGTCATGTTTGTCTTTAATACAGTTAATTAGCATGAATTTCAGATGTATTCTTGGGAACAGTTACAGATTTAGAATAGTTTTTATTTGCTTGGACACAAAGTTTTTCCAAAGTGCAATTGAAAATACTTCATATGGAATAGTTTTGGCACAGTCTGTATAAATATGAGTTTCCTGGACATTTTAGTTAGCGTTGAATGCCAAATCAAGGAAATCGGACATCCTGGCATGATTTTCAGTATTTTGAAATGTCTGGAATGGAAATTAAAGTTTCTGCGTATGTGATGCTGAGTAGATTGCTATGTGTGGTTGCACTCAGATATAGTTTTGAAAAGCTAATTCACTTATTCCATGAGGGGAAAGTCTCCAGAGCTGTAAAAGAAATGATCATGACTAACAATTGTCTGGTTTCTGTGGCTTATACCCCAAACAGTAAAGTCCTGTGGCTTGAATGCCAAAGAGGACTTTTTTTTTTTTCCCCTCCCTCTCCATAATTACTTTGCCTTTGTGTTAAGCTGAGAATGTTTCTAAAGCTACATCTTTCCATATTACTCACAGCTGGAGAGTCTTCTAGGAGGGCATTAGACCATATATGTGTTCTTATTACGTATCAGGAAAAATACTGTAGAAGTGATTAAAACTGCAGTTGTAGACATCTAGGAGAAATAATGGTGGTCAAGAAGGTAGTGTTTACCAATCCAAAGCAGTATTGATTTGTGCCATAAGTATTTATATGCTATTGTATGTAATTGCAGGAGTCCTGTCCATCCTTAGAATGAGAAAAAAGAATGGAAAAGTTCATTTGAGGTACCAGGGATTTCCTTGATTAAATTATATTTGAGATGATTCCAGCTATACCTAAGTTCTCATAGTATTTCCCACAGTTTCCTCTTCCACCCAGAAAATAAGGATGTGGCTTGGCATTCTTCATGCAGAGAAGAACGCATGCTCCTTCTCTATTAGTACTGCTGATTGTCAGAAAACGGAAACTGAAATTTTACCCTGGGCTGCTGATTAATCACACTTTGAAGTTTAATGTCAACAAGCTGATGTGTGTCTTTCTCCATACAGAGATGCAGAAACATCCGTGTGAGGCAGGAAGGAGCCAAACAGAGAAGTGATAACTGCAGGGCTGCTTATCTTGCCATACTCTTCAAAGTTAGGATGAAAACCTCAACTTGGCAACCTGCCATCTAGAATAGAGAGTACAACTAGCATCAGGTAAAGTTGATCTGAGGAGGAGGGTTGGTAATGTTACTCATAATGTGACATCTATCAACATTCTCAGCTTTACAGAAATTGGTAGCAGACAGCTTAGTTTATTTTACATTCTTTGTGTGTATACTCTGTACATATCTACATTGTGTGCACATCTGTACAGTGCAGTTAGTGCAAATGACTAATGAACTCTTCCATCTCTTTTCTTCTCTTGCTCCCAAACTTAGTTTTCTTGTGAAAGATGCCAGGAAGTCAGAGCTGGACCCCCCGGGCCTCCAGGAATTAATTACGTTTCAGCTTGTTTGTGCTGTTACTCTATAGATGTGCAATAGCTTGATTCATTAAGTGCTCTTTATTGCACAGAATTGCTACTAAAACCCAGCAAATATATAATCCAGCTAATTGGAAATAAAAAGTTTAGGAAGGAAGCTGTCATGTGCTAGGCCATGTTTGGGTACCAGAGCAGCTCTTCAACTTAATCTACCTGAGCTTTTTGGAATGTTTTCCTCCAAGTTTCATAATCTTGTTTAGCAGCCATGGTACAGTAATATCTGGACTCTGTTGTTCCCTGTAAACTCTCTAAGGAAGTGGATAATAAACAGGAAATGATTAAGGAGAAAATGGGGCCGGAGCTAAAGAATGGGAGTCTCTGATTTACTGAGTTTGGTAAGGAGTTTAGTAGCTTGGAAATAGTGCCTAGCTTTCTGGAGAATAAAATATAATCTATTTGTTTTGTTCATTCCTTTCCTGTTCTGTTTGGTGTTTATGCACTGAGAGTGCAACGATTCTCAGAAAATTATTAATAAGGGTATCTGTGGAAAGCAGACTGTGTTACACGAGCACACTAGTACTGGAAGGTGCTTGGTCAGGTATCTGTATCTGACAGTCTAAGCAGTTGCAATTTACTGATCTCTCTGAATCTGCTAAAAAACCCCTCTGCTGCTTATGTACGTTTTCATCTTGCCATGGATTCGGCTACAAAGCTATCTGCATCAGAAAGGGAATGTGCCTACTTCAGTCCAGGGGATTAGGGCACTGTGCAATGGCAACTGCTTAGTTTATCTGTACCCTATTGTTGCTTGACTCATTGTGTAGATATGGCTCAAATATTCTAGCTCTTCCATGCAGTAACTTCCCATGAGTCACTACAATCAACAGAAGTTTTTTTTCAAAGCAGGTCAAGATGAAAAACCATTAGAAAAGCAGTTATGGAAAAGCCTAGTTTATTCCGTGTCTGTAAAGCATTGTGGGTTTTTTTATTTTCTTTTGTTTTTGTACTAAAATGATTTCAATTCCAATATTCAAAGACTGATCTACAAATATATAAAACTACTTGTCCTGAATAATTAAAGCAAGATGAATATTTGGTCCATGTTACTAATAAAACCAGACCAATCTCTTCTCTTCCTCCATTCCATTCCTTTTATCACTTTAATTCACATTCACTACTACTTTTCTTAGGTACATTCTTTTGGAAACTATTTAAAACGAACAATCAGGATTATCATAGCAGAGAATCTGATCCTGTACTTGAGGTTTTTGTTAGGGTCTTCCTTGCTTTCATCTGGAGCCCCATTGTGTGCAGGGTTTAAGCACCATTACTTAGGTCTAAGTCATTCTGTCTTCTTTTGAACTCCAAGGTAACCTTGCAAACACTGAGTGTTTCCAGCTGACCACTCTCTTGCAACACTTGTGAAGTTTTGCATCATGCTGCTTGCCTCCCTCGTTGAGTTTCTGGGGCAGTTTTCACACACAGGGTTGCTGCATTTCTTCTGTCATCTGTTTATGAACTGTGGCTGCTTCTAGTGGAAGCATGGTCTACATTTTCCCACCTGCAAAATTGAGATAAAGGTGCTGATCACCTCTCTGCAGAGGAAAATAATGGTGTGAGCAATACGGACAAAAAATAATGGTGGGAAACAATAGTTCATAGTCCTTGTTATGTCTGCCTTCTTTGTGAATACTGTGATTTAGCCTGTGTCTGCCTGGCTGCTCCCGTTTTTGAAAGCCCACTGAGAGCTGAGAGAGAAGCTGCAGCCCATGGGGTTGAGCCTACAGCTGCAGGGCCTTCAAAGAAATATGTATTTATCAGGAACAGTGGTCAGATAAGTCCACGAGGGGGCGAATTGAAACCGAGTGTTCAACATGGTAGTTTGCTTTCTGGCTGTAGTTGAGAGGCTTCTTGTTCCATGATACTGGGATATCGGTAAAGGGGAGAAGAGGCAGCATGAGGAGAAACTGCCAATATGTTCCTCATTGCATGGGTGAGGATGGGGGGCTCAGCGTGTTTGCCTGTGTTGCGCAGAGCACTGTTGTGTGGCTTTTCTAGGGGGGCGATGAGATCCAGTGGTCTGTGTTCACACCTTCCTTACAGGGGAGACTTTTGAGTTGTTTATTATATTAAGTTTTATATAACTTTAAAGTATCAAGATATAAAATATATTTTTTAAAAAAAGTATATTTCCACATTCCTGCAGATAGCATGTTTTCTGGATGTATAGTTTTAAGTCTTGGAAGTCTCTATCAGCTCTTGGGTACTTCCACAGCCCTTCCATGCTGACTAGACTACTTTCTTGTAGCTCTGACTTGCTTTTCCTTCAGCTGTTCCCCTCACAAGTTAGGGCATCACACAGTTTCCCAGTAGAAAATCTTTATACATAAAGGTCCTATCCCTCCAGCTGCAGGTATTTCAGAAGTCAGTTGTTGGCTATCTGATAAACTCAAGATTAAACAAGGCCAAATGTACTTTCTTATCTTTATTACAGAAGTGCTAGGCTTGCTTAAACAGAAATGAAATGGTAGAGCTTTATTTAATGTTAGCTTTAATACTAACATTATAAGGGTTTTTTTAACCTTTGTTTACCATAACACAGTCTGGATATCATGATATCCAGATGTTACTGCAGGGAAGTCTTTAAATAACTATCATATAACTCTCAAGTGACAATAACATGCCATTAATCCCTTATTTTATATAACAGTAAAACCTTCTCTAGAATCCAGCTGGATTATTATATTCAAATATAATAATTGGTTGTGCAAACCCCTTTGGTCAAAATTACATCAACATGTTATATTATGTTCATTATGCTGCTACTACTACTACAACTTGAAACCTTGCACTCATTAAAGAAAACACAATTTCAACAACCCACCCAAACATTCACATTTAACAAAACTGTTATCCTTTTGAACAAGAATAATCCCTTTGGGAAGAGATGACCTTCTGGATATCAAGATAACTACAATAAAATTCATTTTATGGCATGTAAGTAAGTTGATTAAGTTTACATTTTATCTGCCTGCATTTCTGCCAGGCAACAACTCAGAAGGGTTAATCCTGATGTGCAAGTCAAGCATACATGGATTCCTGTATAGAACTGTGCATTGCTCACAAAGGCAACAGGACGCACAGTCTGGGATGGGCTTTGCAGGGCTGTGACGTGCCAATAGAGGGGTGTCTGGGATTCTTTTGGATTCTGGAGTTAGTCGCACTGAACTCGCGAGATCATATTTTGTCATGTATAAGAATTTATTAGAGCTAAGCAGTTCTACACATATGATGAATGCTGGACAACACTAAACAATTAACACCAGACAATCTACAAGTATAACAAAGCTAAAAAGTATATTAAAGCTAGAAATGTAACAGAACTAAAAATAGAATACACATATCAAAGCTCTATGGTTAAGCCATGGATGCACGGTACAATGACCGTTCTTGGATGCACGGAATAATGACCTTTCCTTGTGCTTATGGGCCACTCCTCCAATATAGTTTTCCCTGGATTGTTCTCACCACGCTTGAGCTGCACCAAGATGATTCAGGTTCTCCCCAGCAGTTGGTACCAGGGATGTCCCCACTGATGGGTGGGTTGTCAGGTCCGCAGGCCAGTTGACGGTAACAAGTCCACACAGAGGAATGTGGCTTACTTTCTTTTATCCTTCCCAGGTATAGTTTATTATCCAGCTAAACAATGCCAGACCATAGTTACACAATAGAACAGATGGCCTCAGTCAATAACAGAATGGATATGTCCACAATATGGTCAACAGATAACAGTACGAATGTTCAACATGTAACCCAGCGCAAAGTTCAACAGTACCTAGATGCTTACAGCGTGAGTCTGCAGTGTCACTTCCCCTTGCTCTCTAGGTTTGTTCAGCAATCATGGGGTCATTGGAGAGCTATGGCAACCCCACAGTTTGGTAACTCCAGCCGTGTTACACCTGGTGTTCCTTAACTCTTGGGGAGCACTGTAAAGCAAACCCCTCTTCTATGGGCTGCACCATCCTGAGTCCCATACTTGCTTGTGTGGCACCTATCAAGGGCTTTTGTAATTGTATGGACCAAGATGTTTAATACATTAGGACATTTTGTTTTTTCCTTATTATGTTGTTTGAAACAAGCCATTCTATGAGAGAGAGGAGGGAGGAGTGGCCGATACACCAGAGGGCTGTGCTGCCATTCAGAGAGACCTGGACAGGCTGGAGAGGTGGGTGGAGAGGAACCTCCTGAAGTTCAACAAAGGCAAGTGCAGGGTCCTGCACCTGGGGAGGAATAACCCCATGCACCAGTACAGGTTGGGGGTTGACCTGCTGGAAAGCAGCTCTGCAGAGAAGGACCTGGGAGTGCTGGTGGACACGAAGTTAAGCATGAGGCAGCAATGTGCCCTTGTGGCCAAGAAGGCCAATGGTATGCTGGGGTGCATCAGGAAGAGTGTTGCCAGCAGGTCGAGGGAGGTGATCCTCCCCCTCTCCTCAGCCCTGGTGAGGCCCCATCTGGAGTACTGCGTCCAGTTCTGGGCTCCCCAGTACAAGAGAGACATGGCACTACTGGAGAGAGTCCAGCAAAAGGCTATGAAGATGATTAGGGGACTGAAGCATCTCTCTTATGAGGAAAGGCTGAGAGAGCTGGGCCTGTTTAGCCTGGAGAAGAGGAGGCTGAGAGGAGATCTTATCAACGTGTACAAGTATCTGAAGGGAGGGTGTCAAGAGGATGGAGCCAGACTCCTTTCAGTGGTGCCCAGTGACAGGACGCGAGGCAACGGGCACAAACTGAAACACAGACACTTCCATCTGAACATGAGGAAAAACTTCTTCACTGTGAGGGTGACAGAGCCCTGGAACAGGTTGCCCAGAGAGGTTGTGGAGTCTCCTTCTCTGGAGCTATTCAAAACCCGCCTGGATTCGATCCTGTGCAGCGTGCTCTAGGTGACCCTGCTTGAGCAGGGGGGTTGGACTAGATGATCTCCTGAGGTCCCTTCCAACCTCAACCATTCTGTGATTCTGTGATCTTGAACAAGCACCTGGAGAAGGTTCCCTGATGTTGCAGGTGTCACTGAAAGTACAGTAGCTCTGTATGATACTGGGAAGATGGCTGGTGCCATGGGTGGGGTGGGATGGCCCAGGTGCTCCCCTGCAACTTGGCCTTGTTCGAAGGGTGCAGTGGGGGTGGGTGTTGGTAAGCAGCATGGTTCCCCAGAGGGATTTGGCCTGGTGCTTCATTATTGAGGCAGCACGTTGCCTGTATGGTCTTTTTATAAAATGGTGGTTGTAAGTCTCACAGCTGCTGCCCTACAGAGAGTCTGGTTGAGATCTGCTCTGGGGAATTTTCTGTTTCAGGATCAGACCCTGGCTAGCCCTCAGTCACAGTAGGGAAATTGTGCTTGCAGGAGAGACTGCTTCAGTAGAGAAATATAATCAATGTTTTTAAAACAATGTCTGTAGAAAATTATTCCTAGACACCATGCAATGACTGTGAGGAACAGAGAATGGGAAGTGCCACAGAAACCTGTGGCAGAGAAAAGGGGGGTCCTGAGTCACTGCAGAGAGCACCAAGGCCAAGTCCTCAGGTGATGAAAGTCCCCTCTTACCTTTACCTCCTCAGTAGCTCACAAATGCATTTATCTTCAGTGTCTGGCATGTTGTATGATATGGGGGAAATCCTAGTTCCTGTAGGCAAGCAGGGGCAAAGAGAAAGAAAATCTGCACCCTTAGAAAGGGCGGTGCTGCAGTAAGGAGAGCTGGGAGCCGTCTCCACTGGGAGAGTTGGGACCAGGCTGGAGCCCTGGTTGGGAGATGTGGCCTGGTCCCTCAGAGCGGGGGGAACTTGCGTTTGGACGTTGTTGATCATTCATGGTTTTGGTGGCCTTACTAACCCCTGGATGCAGTCTTAAGTGTCAGAATTTCTAGAGACTGGTGTTAGAAGTCGGTTTTGCCTCTGAATATTGCTTTGAATACTCAGTAGGCTGGAAAACACTTAGCAAAGTACCATGTGGTATCTTGGAAAACATGTTGCAAGAAGGAAGTAGGATACAGAACCGCAAAATCCAGTCCTGTGTTTGTGCTGGTCAAACATTTGTTCCCCTGATGAAGCGTAACTTTGTGTTTTTCCTTTTATCCTTCAAATATCTTTAAAGACACAGTCTTCCCTCTTTTGAATAGAAATGCTCTTGGTTTTGCCTTTTTGAGTGGCTATGGACTTATTTATTTTGTCAGGATGGCAGAAGTATTTGATATAGTTACTAATCACATTTGGAAAAAGAGGCATAGCTGCTAAGTTTAGAACTAGCAGCAACCAGCCCAGCTGAATTCATGAAGCTGTTACCCTAAGTTCAGAACTAGATGGGATGAACTGTTCAGAAACTTAGTCGAACTGTGTACATTAAAGTACGCATTAATAATATGTAGCACTGTTAGTTTCTTTCCCACTACATAAGCATTGTGGAACACTGTCAATATTTGTGCAAAAATGATGTTAAACGTGACATCACTCAGAATGAAGCATTTCATGACAGGTGTGAACTTTATCCCAACTTATGTTTTGTTTTTTTGTGTTACTGGTTGCAAAAAGCTGTAAATTTTCAAGCCTTCTTATAATAGCTTAAGAGTTAGACTGTTTGACAAGGAAATCCCCAGGGTTAGATCCTTAAGAACAGGCAATAAGGAGTCCTAGCTCCTGCTGTAGGTCCGTTTATTTTTTTCCCCAATAACTATTTATGTAAGCCAACTGACTTAGAAGGAAGTATTTAGATTTCACAGTGTTAAAGATATTTTCTGAGATGATTGATTGTTTTTTTCATTTGCTTGTTCTTTGCTATTGAGTTGTTATTTATCTTTCTCTACTAGCTGGGGTCTGGGAGTGTATTTTCCTATAAGGTGTAACTCGTGCTCTGACATGAAGGGTAGTATGTCAGGGTGTTTGTTATCAGAAAGTAAACAGGGACCCAAACTGTTTCTACTGTGTAAGAAACTGTTTCTGCTCTGTAATCAAGCACCTATACCCCCCACTTCAGGGTATAGGTGCTTGATTTCCATTTTCTTGTACAGACCTTTGATAAACAGATCCTTTGATAAACAGATCCTGTTGGGTGTAAGTGTCATGGAGGGAATGAGCTTGTGCCTCTGACTCCGATGTGGAGAACAGGCTGGTGTTTGTTAACTTGGGTGGGTTGTAGTCGGCAGCGATTCCTCTCTTCCTTGAAGAGCTTGAAGCAGGTGAGGGACAACTAGCAGGAACACAACACGGAGACTCTAAAACCTACACACGCGTTTCACATCTCTCATCACCATCTGCCTGTCGCCTTCCCCCAGACATCTCGAGTTCTCTCTCCTCCCCGAGCGATCAACACAACACCTCTTTCGGGAGCGGTCAAGCAGTTCAATGATAGCGGCACTGGGTGAATAACAGATTTTTCAATTTATACTTTTTCATCTTATACTGCCTTAAAGGAGCTGTTTAGTTTTGCTCTCAGGTTCTTCAAGCTTTTAAAAACAAGATTAGGTCAGTTTCAAACAACTTTAATTTAAAATATTTTATTATGACTGATACAGAACAGAAATTTTTTTTTATACTCTAGCATATGAAGTTATTTGCTGAATTTGACCTGAATTTGTGAAGAGCTTTCTTTTTCCCTTTTTTCAAAAATGTTCGCTCCACCCAAGTTTCTAATTATTGCTCAGGAACGTGTGTCATAAATCCTGAGTATTATAAGATCAGTAAAACATGTTTTGCAAATGATTTTCCTTATGCAGCTCCTGAGAACAGCTCTTCGTGTGTCACTTAATCTACCTGGGTACTCACAGCTGCAACGCAGCAGGCACCGCGGTCCTGCACTGGGCCACCCGGTGAGCTGCCGGTGTTGATTTAAACACCGCTTCTCTTCAGGAAGAAGGAATTAGCAATAGAGATCAGAGGAAAGGGTTGGGAGAGGAAAGCGAGCCAAGAGAAGGTAAACATGAGGAGCAAACAGGCGAGATCGGCACATAGCCGTGCTGTGGGGACTGCAGCATTTACACAGGTCTCCACAGCTGTGACTTCTCTGGTCGTGATACACTGTGATCAAGAAAGACAGTAAATTAGTTTTGTCATATCTGTGCATGGGCTTTCACACATCCACAGTGAACATAGCCAGAGATGTGTCACAGGAAAACTCAGGGATGAAATGAAGAGCATGTTTGCGAAAGTGGTGTTGAGTAGGATATGAGCTGCAAGCGAAGCAAGCTTGAGGTGTCACGTGGCTGAGCAAAGCAGCAGGAGAGGATGGGGACTGGAGAAGCGCAAGCAAGTCTTCTGTAAGGAAAGTAAATTTGGCTCCTTTTTCTCTTTTAAGACATGCTGCTGTCGCTTGTACGCATTTATTCCTTAATGGCCATTCAGCAATGAACGTTACTGTGAGCAAGTGCAGCCCAGGAGGTTGCACGAGGCCTCTGCATGAGGGGGGAGCCCGGTATTCCTGAGCCCAAGCTGCGTGGCAGTCTCTAGTTGCTGACTGAATTGCTTCATCCTCTGTTCCAAGTGAATATAATTTAATCATAACTCTTGATTTCATTATGTAATGAAACCACTCCAGCCTTGAAATTTGTTTTGGGAACATGCATGTAAACAAAGCTTGGCACAGAGGTGCTAGGAGAGTGAACAAAGAAAGGGAGGAGAGGATGGGGACCAGGGGAAGGCATGTGCCAAAGAGGCTAACTGAGCTGTGCTTTCTGCCCTTGGCTTTAACCCAGTCTAGGGAAGGCCTTGCACCGTTGGTGTTGTAATAGGAAGAAAAGGACTAGAAATTCTGATATCAGTAGAACTAAAGGAGTTGGCAAGTGGTAGGAACTGAATGATAACAATAACAAAAAACAGCTCGAACAGGTTGTGTCCTTTTCCCCCACCCAAAAGATAAATGTTTCATGCCATAGTTGACCTTTAGGGTGAGTATGGATCCAGACTGACAATCATATCTGTAAGCAGCCTCCAGATCTGGGGAAATGAGCCAAGAGACAAGAAACCTCCCCATAGGCCATCCAACCTGGTGTGAAGAAAGTTTTGCGCAAAAGTCAGGGCAATGTTAGAGGACTATTTTGGATTTTTTTTCTGCAGTATCAGAGATCATGTAAACATTATTGGAAATGAAGCAAATAGAATCCAGTACAGGACAGATGCTGTCATTGATTGTAATTCCACATGCTGGAAAATGTTTGCATTACCTCAGGAAGATATGCAAATTTTTGCTTTAGGATAGATATTCCTTATATGTAAGCATCTCTGTCCTTTTCTGACCCGTTTGTACTCCCTCTGAATCAGGGAGCAGTTCCAGTCAAAGAGAATGGACTCTGATATGATCTTTTTCAAGCTCGATTTCCTTTTCTTCTGATACCCACATCTTGAAATAATGCTAAAATATTCATAAATTTATAACAGATACAATACGTGTAGAACTGAAAAGGTATGGAAACAAAAGAAGTAGTTTCATCTTATGTGAGTTAGTATTTCAATAGCTCACCTAATGTTTTTGGCCACTGGACATATTTAAAATGGATCAGTTGTTCTGTGAGGGAATGGTCATTGGAATGTGGGGCCAAGCTAGAAGTGGGGTGGAAGCCTGAGCTGGATGCTGAAGGCAAAGCAAGCTGAATTACGGGCCGAGAGTTGTGCCAGGCTGTGCCTGTGCAGAACTACGGGTGAAGTCTGTTGGAAAAGCACCCGGCGCTGTGGAGCGCGAGTCCTGTGAATAGCACTGCCTTGGGGGTAGCGCTACCGATACTGCTCTGATTTCTCCGCAATTCATTCTGTCTACTCGTCTGCCCATAAGCAGCGCTGGTGCAGCCTGACAGTCCTTCGGTGTGTGAGGTAGCTGCACTGGCCCCTGGGCAGCGGCACCGGTGGGGAGCCAGGCGGGGCAAACGGTCTGGCGGGCGTAGCGCGGCGGCTCAGGCTGCCTCGAAGAAGCGGGCTCACCTAATTGTGAAGAAGAGGTGCTCTGGCCGGGGCATGCCACCCGGAGACGAAGTGTCCAAATTCCCAGTGCCCCCAGTATCCCGGGTGGCCGACTCCTGGCCCCGACAAAAGGGGCAGACGACTCAGCCTGTAGCTTGGTGGGAAGGACACGCTCCTAGTATTGGATTTAAGCAACCTCTTGGTGCCTTTGGGGTCAGCCACCTCAAATTTGACTTAAAGGTCTCAGATTCAGTCTTTGGAGTTGTCTCGCATGTTGTCTTTTTCCATTTCAATGTTAACAGCTTTTGTCAACTCTTTTTGACGCTGCTTTTGTCTGTTTTTTTTTCTTTTTCTTTTTTTTCCCTCCAGCTCTCAAGGTGCATAATAGCTGCCTCAACCCATTTATCAAGCCTCCTCCCTTATTTCCTTCAGTCTCTCTGAAATTCTCACATCTTCCATCTGGCTTGCAAAACCATGATAATATTTATATTTACATAGTCAATGTAATATATTTACAGTTATTTACAGAGTCAATGAGCTGTTAACATGTCTCACAAAGTAACCCTTCTTCTAGAGGGCTAGAGCTTCCTTTCTCCCTTTGATCTCCTAGCTCTCCTTTGCAGTGTCCTGTTGAGTTCAGGTGCTGGCTGTCTGGAGTCAGGACGGTTACTCTGTGTGTTTTGTGTGTTTCATGAGGCACGTGAGAAATATTTGAATCCCCAGAAATTGTTACCAAACAATAAGGACACCAAACCCATCTAAAACCAGCAGCAGGAATCACCACAATGTCAAATCTTTATCTACAAAAAGTGTTTGCACAATTCATGTAGGAAAAAAATGCAGAATTTTTTATTCTGCAACAACAGTAATTAAAGCCCTGAGCCACCTGATCTGACTTTGGAGATAGCCCTGTTTTAACTTGGGGGTTTGACTAGAAGGCCCCGAGAGGCCCCTGCCAGGCTAAATCATTCTAGGATTTTATAAACTGTTCAGACATTGCCAAATTTAGCTGTGCTGTTGCAAGTGCAATTTTTTTGACAAGCACTCAGATCCACTGAAGATCTAATCCATGATTTGAAACAATTTCTCTTCGTAAAGATCCCTTGTAAGGTTCAGCTGGATCCAGTATCTTAAATACATTGTAAATACCAGGGTGAGGACTGTGTAAAAGAATATGTAAAGTTCTTTTAAGAGCTTCAGAAATAGAGAATTTGGGAAGTGAGGCTATGACTCTTTTCCTTCATTTTCTGTTCTTCCCCCTATCCCCTGACTTAAGCTCCTGGTTCTCTGGAAAGGTTCATGCAGTTTAACAATAATCAGTGTATGACCTCTGAATTTTGACTTGAGTTTGCAATGAAACCCGAAAGATGACTTTGCTGGTTTCAAATTTGCAGTAGATGGTTTGCAGAGCTCAAACTTATTGTGCAAGTCTTATTACCCTGGTGAAGCATGAAAAGAGAAGGTCAGAAAAAGTGTAACATACTCACTTTCTAGTGAATTTGTATGTGACATCTATCAGGACAAAAGTACTCATAAAAGTAGTCAAGGGAACGGGGAACTAAAGGCAGCTCAGTATCCTAATTCCAAACTCTTCTACTTCCTGAAAGTTAACTAATGTATGACTAATGTTTGAGAAATACTTGGTGGTAATTACGTGTGAAGTTTGACTCGGTCCCTTAAAACTGTAGCTTCACAACAATTTTAAAGGACTGGAGACATGACCATTGTATCTGGTGGTGTCCTTCCAACACCTGGTGGGGATCTCTGCCCAAGGGAAGTCAGGTCAGTCACAAGGGTCTCCTTGAGCCCCTCCACTGCTTCCTCGCAGACTCTTCCCCTTCCAAGTCTTCAGTAACAAAAAAGAAGGAAAACCGTCCAGAGACTACATAGACTTTAAAAGTAACTTTGGGTTCAAATATGACTCAAACCCAAGACTGGGATAAATATGACTCAAACCTAAGACTGGGATATTTTACATTAATAATAGCAAAAGAAATGTTTTCCCAGAGGAATCCCTGTTATCTTCTTGTAGAATCAGGAAGCTATAAAAAGCTGGGTAACAAATCAAGCATATCTTCATGTGCAGGTGAAGTAAGAGCAGTGTGGGCATGTGTTCAGTATTGACTCACCGAGGGCCAGGTGGACCTACTGAGCTACACCCCTTTAGCTTCTGTGCCTATAAATTCCGATGGCCTCTTCCGTCAGGAGCTCTGTTGAGATGGGTCCTACCATGGTCTTTTCTTGGATGGTAATGATAAGTCTTGGAATTCAGGTAGATACAGGTAAAGAGTCTTGCTTCTGATCAGCTTCACAGATATATCTCACATTCAAGCTAATATTGAGTTTTAAAAGTAAAAGAGGATTAAACTTGCCAGCACAGCTTGGCTCTGTTGAAAAATGAGCTGATCTAACCTATGAGCTGAGCAAATCAATAATTATATCTATTATTTAAACAGTTTATTTAGATGTATTTAGATTGTTGTTCTTACCCATTTTTTGTTACAGAGGCTAGTAAAGTAAATTTAAAATAAATATACTGTAAGCCAGTGATATGATTTTTCCAAATCTTTGTATTGAGGTAATGATTTTAAAGGCAAGTATTTTCTTGATGAAATGCACATTTATTTTAGAGTGTCAGGTGCTCTTTGAACCATGCAGTTTATATTTGATTAGGTAATTGTAATGAATAACATGGTGGTGGTGTTTGATGACAGAGCGCTTGAGATAAAAACAAGTATGATGTTCCTGTTTCTATTGTTATTGTAATCATTAGAATACAACAGGAATTACTCTAATTTCATATTATTATAATTTCCTACAGTCTAATTCCTATTATGAATCTAATCTGAACTGGTTGCTGAGTGATCTGCACAGATGTTTTTATACCTTTGGGGATTAATACAAATATCAGTGGGTTTGATGGAAGGGAGGATGCTTCTTATGAAAAGTTGAAACAAGCTAAAGTGGTCTTCCTGCATCCAAAAAGACCCTCCCCTCCTTTTTTAGGTGAGGTTTCCCTGTGTCAGCAGAGTGCCATGATGGTGCTGTGAGAAACAAAGCATTTATTTTTAAGCGACAGCTCTTGCCTTCTTTTTGCTGGAGGGCGGAACAGAAAAAGATCAAAAGAGTTTGTGACAGCTGCTGTCTTTCCATCCCTTTCTCTTTCACTGTGAAGTTCTGTCATTAATTTGACTTGGACTAATGAACTGGGAGAAAAAACCCACTTCCCCTTTCTTTGTTTCCACGCACGCTCTTGCACACAATGGAAGGAAATAGCAATTTAGTGTTGTTTCTCGGTTTGGGTTTTTTAATGCTCTTGTTATTTGCTCCCTCTATAAATATTTGAGGTGAGGATGAATATTGAAAATTGAGCTGCGTTATTGATATTGAACTGGAAAATATTGAGTTGCTGTTTAACCGTTGAATCCATTTATGTTTAATGCCTTGCACATGTGAGGGGCAAACTGGGAAGGGTCAGAACTCATCAGAATTCCCTACTCACTGAGTAAACAATGTAACTCCCCCTTAGGATCTTCCTTTACA
This sequence comes from Apteryx mantelli, assembly GCF_036417845.1. NCBI lineage: Eukaryota > Metazoa > Chordata > Aves > Apterygiformes > Apterygidae > Apteryx > Apteryx mantelli. The sequence continues at coordinate 40,210,093 of NC_089984.1, forward strand.
TCTTGAAATCACTTTAAATGTACAAACTTGCCATACATTACATTAGTCAGTGATGGAATATTTCCAACTGCCAGGTTGCCCACCGAGTGGGCTTTCTATATCCAGGGGTAGCTGAACCTCATCTACCCCCTTATAAGTCAGCAGACATCCCTCTGTCAGTGTCACTAGGAGATCCCATGCATGTAAACTTTCCTTGTACAATCATTATTGTAACTCATACAATGTTTTTGCAAGTACTAAGTTTCAAACTTTTTTTTTTTGGTTGCATGTGATGATGTCTGCAGTTTGGGCATATACAATTTTTAGTCCAACGGATCATCCATCAACAGGTAACTTAAAAATTATATAGAAATGTACATTGTTTGAGTTGTTCTTAATAAATATTGTCTCCAGGCTGATGCTTACATTTCAAAACTTGGCTAGTCTATTTGTAGCCAATGTAGTCAAATTACTAATATAGTCAGGTATTCAGTGCCAATCAGACTGGGCTCCCAGATGCTGAAATGTGCTTCTATAGAATCTAAATGGCAGCATATGCATGCACTTAAAATCCAGCATAAAATTGCATATACATGTCACTCCTCTCCAAGAAAAAAAAAAAGTGAATCATTGCTGCAATGAAAAACTTAAATAAATCTATGCTTCATCTAAAACCTTAAAGTAATACTGCTGTGTGAGAAACTGAGGCAGTGTAAGTGCAGCAGTTTTCGAGCATCTGAAACTGCAGAGTAAAATTATCCATGGTTTGGGCAGAGAGAAATTTTAACTGAGTACAGGTTTGCAGATTGTGTTTTCCTGGGAACTGTAGACAGACCAAATGGAACCACCCCTGTGAAATGATCATTTCGTTTTGATTGTAGACTCAGTGCTGTTGCATGATCCTAGTCTAATTTCTCCATGCTCTATTGAGATGTGCACCCTGAGAGCAGAAGCCTTCGTGACCTGCGCTCTAGGGGTGCAGAGATGACCGGGAAAGGCTCTGAGGTGCAGCAGCCTGGGGAGCAGGCACACGCCCGGGAGGGAATTTTTGTGTGGGAGCATGGCAGAGCCTCTTTGCCCGGGGTCTTGCTGTTCTCCAAAGACTTGTGGTGAGGTGGATGTTGACAGTGGGACGGACAGTATTTTGGGGAAGCTTCCCTTTCTCTGTGCCCTTTGCATCCCCTTTTCCCTAAGCACGTGCCAGTGGCCAAGGCTGGAGGCCGCTGGGGGCGATGGGAAGGTGGCTCTCCCGGGCAGCTGCGTGGGATGGGAAATCGGACTTTGCTAATGAGCGGCACTCGAGTTAGCGGATTTTATCCCTTGAGTTTGCTAACTACCTGTTCTGAGGGACCCTGTATCCCACATCTAGATGGGCCTCAGTTAACTCAGTTGGCTGTTTTTCACTGATTTGTTCCAATTGCTTCTGTTTTCTGCTAGACTCTTCTTTCTCCTCAGCCTCATCCTCCTGAGAATGCTAGTCTTCTTCCTTTCTGGTAACTCTTGTCTTGGTGACAGGCTATCGTTGCCTCAGTCCGGCCTTGGGGATCTCTTTCATTATGTTTCCGGGCTGTGTTCATGTTTTCAAAAACGGGGTTTCACTGTGCGTCTTTATTTTTCTCTAGAATTGACAAGTACACCTTCCTTGACCACAACGACTGAGACCACTACTGGTAAGACTGACTTATCAGGGCTTTTTAATCTCATTTTACATGCTAGGCCTAATGAGAGTGTGAAAGGTAGCTTTATATTTTTATCCTCCTACCTGCTGCTGGGAAATCATGCATATGAGATGCACACGATACCCTGACAGAGGAGAAGCCTGCTGGGGTCTGATAAAACAGAAAGAAACCTCTTGACTTCAAACTTTGCAGTCTTAGGCCATGTAGACTTTATCTTTCATACTCTGGAACACAGATTAACTAGTATGCAGTTGATCACTGCTTGATTTTTTTTTTTTTTTTTTCCCAAGCTTAACAGCATCCAGGTGAAGATAAGCAACATGTGTTTAGACATTGCTAGCACTCAGAGACCTGTGTTATGTGAAGGAGTATTTTCCCGTTAGGGCCAAGTTGTTTCTTATCAGTAGGTGTGCTCCCTGAGAGCAGAAGCCTTTGTGTCTGTGAAATACACCATTAGCTATTCCACGATATAAAGCTGCGGCTCAGGCCGGCTGAACCCTCCGGGTGAGGCTAAGGGAAACAGTAGGAAGGAGATGACCCCTTTTGGCATGCCAGAGCCCTTTTCCGTGAGGTGCCGCTGATCTGTTGGTGCCACCTGGAGGACTTTGCATCCTGTGTGCCGTGCAGGAGCCTTCCCGGGGTGCCCAGAGCCAGGATTTAGGCTGCTCGCTGTGGGCCGAGACCAGGAGTGGGGTTTGGGAGGGGCAGGGAGCAAGAGTAAGCAACTTAAGTGTGGTGGGACCAAGCCAAACCTGCCATCCGCCAGCAGTTTTCAAGGGTGCCATTTTGCATGGGGCTGTGCAGACCGAAGGATGAGGAAGGGACGTGCAACCTCCCTCCGTCACTTGCCTTGGTTTGACCCTCTCCCCAGGTGGCTTCCTGTCCCCTTCCTTTCTGTTAAGCTGCTTTGGGTTGCTTTCTTGCTCTTGGTGTGGAGAAAGGGAGGAGGAGGAGACAATTGTTCACAGCCTCTTCTTGTACAAGAGGTCAAGCCACTAAGTGAAACCAGCAGATACATTCAAAACAAACAAGAAGAGACACCTTTTACACCGGGGGGCTGTGGGAGCCCCTGGGCCAGGTGGATGTGAGAAGTTTAGGTGGGTTCACAAAGCAGGTTGATATGCTAAAAGAGGAGAAGCCTGGTGAGGTCTGGTAAAACGGAAAGAAACCTCTTGACTCCAGACTGTCTCAGCCACACATTGCCACCAGGGGCTGGGACAGTAACCCGGGGAGGTTTCACATTATATTGGCCTGCTCGATCGCCTTGCAGTGTGTCACGTATCTTTTTTTTTCCTTTTCCTTTTCCTCTGGAAGAAACAACCAGTACACCTCCCCCAACAACTACTGAGTCCACTACCTGTAAGTCTGACTTATTAGGTTTTTCATTTAAAAGATGTGCATGAACCATAGTTTTATATTTTGAGCATCCTGCCCACTGCGGGGAAATCATTTGTATGGAATACTTGTATTCAGAAGTATTGATGTGATGCTATTCAGAACCTAAATTGTGTGATGGATAACTGTTCCTCCTGTGAGTTTATGGAGAACTCCTCGTGGAAGAAAGTTATTGGTGGCTGTTTCTGGTGAGCCCAGGAATGCATAAAGTGTAATGAAATCTCTGAAATTTCTGATCCATTTTGTTTGTTTGTTTGTTTTTGCAAACGAGCTGCTTCTCATGCGTGGGGTATATTTTTTGGCAAGCGGGTTTTGAGAGCAGCAGGGTGCTTGGGGAAAGGATTGCCAGGGCCCCCCATTCCCAGAAAGCCCTTTTGCCCCTCTTTGCCTGGGCCAAGGGGACTCCGATGGAGCCTCCCCATCAAAGCGGTGGTGTCTCAGCTTTCTGTTGGGAGCGGGTGTATGTGCGAGAGCCTGGTTATTTCCTCCCAAGGGGTTTGCGCTGCTGCGGTTTTCATGGGTGTGCGTGTGTGTGTTTGTGTTTCCCCACAGATGCTGTCATAGCTGATGGTGAGTCTGTCTGCCGGGGCGTCCTCCCCTGGGCACCATGATGTGTGCGTGAGCTGCTGCCTCCGCATCTCTCTGTGCATCTGCTCGGGAGCCCGAGGTGGGGCTGCGGCCAAAGTTGTGCCGGAGGCTTTTCCCACGGGGATGATGGGGGCAGTCATGCCTGGGCAGGATGTGAGAGCCCACGGCCTCCTGTTTCTCTGCAGAAGAGCAGGGTGCCCAAAGCGGAGAGCGCAGGCCCCCTTGCTGGGAAGGTTCTGGCCCTCATGGGTCTCCTGGGGTGCACGCGACCCCGTTGGTCTCCAGGAGCTCGGGGCCCTCTTTGGCTTCTCCGCTTTCTTGCACAGCAGGAAGCGAATGTCACCACGTGCAAGCAGACCACGCTTTGCCTAACAAAGTGTTTTATATCTTTCCAAGAGCTGTTGCTGCAGCTGACGGATGGGCCAAACCGCTGTGCCGGCAACGTAGAAATCTTCTATTTTGGAGGCTGGTTAAAAGTGTGTGGTCACCAGTGGGACATGCGAGATGCTGAAGTTGTGTGCAGGCAGCTTGGCTGCGGCCAGCCTCTGGGTGTGACGGGCTATTTCCCTTCCGATGGCTGGTCCTCATATTTGATGACTGCAGTGGATTGCCAGGGCTCTGAAGAGTATTTGTGGACTTGTCCCTATGAGCACTCCTCTTTGTGTTATGACCGAGATGCTTCTGTCATATGCTCAGGTAGGCTTTTACCTCCTGGTGGTGTCTTCCTGGAGTAAAGCTCATGTTACGCTAGACACAGGTTTGCAAGCCCTTGCTTCCCTTCCTGCACAGTGGCAGCTTGTCCAGGGTCTGTGTCCCTAAAGTAAGGGCCTTATGCTGCAGAAGTGAGCAGCGTAGCGGCTCTCATGGCTTGTGCTCAGGAGAGACGGGACCCGGGTGCCACCCCGCAGGTGGAGCAGGGTCCGATGAGCGGGGTCAGGCCTGGCCCAGGCCACCCTCCTGTGGGCTCCCCCGTGCCTCTTGGGGAGGCTCACAGCAAGCGCGTGTGCCCAAAAAGCAGAGCGCACCTCGGTTTGCCCAGCCCTGTGCTCCTGGGCGCAGCACGGTGGGGTTGGTGCCAGCATGCCGCGGAGCGAGCCATGGGGCCAGGGTGCCTAATGCCTGTTCCTCTCTCCTTCCAGACTCGGGACTAACAGCACCTCCGCCAACAGGTAACTAGATATTTTGGTTGAGATGCATGTTATTTCCAGAGCTTGGTCTCTGGCACACTCTGTCTTTGCGGCAGTGAAAGGCTTAAAGACCCATGTTTCAGTTAAAGCCGCTGGGTGATTTCACTGAATCTTGTGATGATGCTGTTTTCTTTTTGGTTCCCTTGGGGTGCAAAGGCACTGATTTACCTGGGGTAGAAACTTGGAGCCAGTCTCTGCAGTAATCTAGTGGTGCTCCAGGTGAGCAAGTGCTGGAGCGTTGAGCGTTGCACCCATCACGCTCCATTGAGCCAGGTTGCAGTACGAACTGTGTTTTGGGGTTTTAGTGACCCTGGAGACCCTTCAGGGAAGGTGTGACTCCCAACAGGGTATTCCTCTTAGGGAAGAGGCTCCTCATTCACCTTCTGTTGTCTCTCTGCATTGCCAGGTAGCCTCTACGGCTGAGACCAGGAGTGGGGGTTGGGAGGGGCAGGGAGCAAGAGTAAGCAACTTAAGTGTGGTGGGACCAAGCCAAACCTGCCATCCGCCAGCAGTTTTCAAGGGTGCCATTTTGCATGGGGCTGTGCAGACCGAAGGATGAGGAAGGGACGTGCAACCTCCCTCCGTCACTTGCCTTGGTTTGACCCTCTCCCCAGGTGGCTTCCTGTCCCCTTCCTTTCTGTTAAGCTGCTTTGGGTTGCTTTCTTGCTCTTGGTGTGGAGAAAGGGAGGAGGAGGAGACAATTGTTCACAGCCTCTTCTTGTACAAGAGGTCAAGCCACTAAGTGAAACCAGCAGATACATTCAAAACAAACAAGAAGAGACACCTTTTACACCGGGGGGCTGTGGGAGCCCCTGGGCCAGGTGGATGTGAGAAGTTTAGGTGGGTTCACAAAGCAGGTTGATATGCTAAAAGAGGAGAAGCCTGGTGAGGTCTGGTAAAACGGAAAGAAACCTCTTGACTCCAGACTGTCTCAGCCACACATTGCCACCAGGGGCTGGGACAGTAACCCGGGGAGGTTTCACATTATATTGGCCTGCTCGATCGCCTTGCAGTGTGTCACGTATCTTTTTTTTTCCTTTTCCTTTTCCTCTGGAAGAAACAACCAGTACACCTCCCCCAACAACAACCACTGAGCCCGCTACCTGTAAGTCTGACTTATTAGGTTTTCATTTAAAAGATGTGCATGAACCATAGTTTTATATTTTGAGCATCCTGCCCACTGCGGGGAAATCATTTGTGTGGAATACTTGTATTCAGAAGTATTGATGTGACGCTATTCAGAACCTAAATTGTGTGATGGATAACTGTTCCTCCTGTGAGTTTATGGAGAACTCCTCGTGGAAGAAAGTTATTGGTGGCTGTTTCTGGTGAGCCCAGGAATGCATAAAGTGTAATGAAATCTCTGAAATTTCTGATCCATTTTGTTTGTTTGTTTGTTTTTGCAAATGAGCTGCTTCTTACGTGTTGGGTATATTTTTTGGCAAGTGGGTTTTGAGAGCGGAGATGACCAGGAAAGGCTCCGAGGTGCAGCAGCCCGGGGAGCAGGCACACGCCCGGGAGGGAATTTTTGTGTGGGAGCATGGCAAAGCCTCTTTGCCCGGGGTCTTGCTGTTCTCCAAGGACTTGTGGCGAGGCGAATGTCAGGGGCTCTCTGCCTGTTCTGTGTTTTGGTCCATTCTGTAGGTGTTTCCTCCTGTGGTGGCTTGCTCCGGGATTCATCTGGCTCATTTCAAAGCCCCAACTATCCTAGCCCCTATCCCAACAACGCGTACTGCGTGTGGCGTATACAGTTGCTGCAGGAGAACTACAGAGTGAGCCTGGCCTTTGTGGACGTTGAGTAAGTACAGCACATGGGCCGTGCGGGGCTCTGGTCTCGGCTCCAGGCAGGGCAGGTGCTGGCTCCGGCTCGAGGCAGCTTTCCTGCACGCCACGGTGCTTGGCCATCTCTGCCTGGCACCTGGTCCTCGTCCAAGTGCTCCTCTCCCCGTGCTCAGGCCTCCTGGGGATCTGCTGGCATCCTGCCGGGCTGTCCCAGCCACGGAAAGGGCATGTCCCCGTAGGCCTGTGCGAGTCGTAGTCCCTCGCCAGTGCCCCGGGCCTGGAGGTAGACACAGCCAGCCCGGCTGGGCAGGGAAGGACGTGGGGCCTGGGAGGGTTGGCTGGCCTGGCCCTTTGGCGCCGCTGTCCCCCTCCAGTGGGGTTGGAGCTCCTGCCCGTCTGCTCCCTGCGTGGGCCGTTGTCCTCCAGGGAGGTGGCCCCATCCTGAGCCATCCCTTGGAGCAGCCAAAACATGCAACTTCTGGCTGGAAATGGCACATCCTGGAAACGTCCAAGTCCTAAAGCAGAGCAAACGTTTGTTTCCACTCTGCAGGCTGGAAGGAAGCTCCTGCCAGTTCGACGTCATCGAGGTGTACGACGGCAGGCTCTTTGAGGGCCGTCTCCTAGGGACAGTTTGCAGTAACAACCATCGCGTATTTATATCATCTGGAAATGAACTGACTGTCCTGTTTCGCAGTGACAGCAGTGTCACCCGGAAAGGTTTTTGGGCCTCCTACTACTCAGTTCCCGACTACAGCAGCACTCCAGGTAGGACCAGAGCGGTCTTTTATTATTTGCCAGGAGAGAAATGCAAACCTTTCCTAAAGGGTTTCTGTCTGCTCCTGCCAACTCTGTGAATCCAGCCCCTTCTTGCCCAACTGCCAGGTGTTGAGGCTCCAGGGCATCATCTTAGGACAAGACCTCCTCCCAGTTGCTTTGAGAATGCTGTTTCTTTGGCTGATCAGGGCAAGCACCAAGCTTTACCTACCTCTGCCCAGTGCTGCCACCAAACCATCACTGATTTTTGCTGCCTTTACTGCAGACAGAGCAGGTGCTCGCTTGTGCAAACCATAGCAGTTGAGGGGGAAGTTAGCGTTCATAATTTTGAGGCACGTTGCTACTTGTTTCCCCAGAATACCAGTGCAGGCGAGTTCACGCTCAATGTGGTGCATTGTTTTTTGCAGTTAAGGAGTAGTTGAGGAGAGAGAGCACCTGCTGCTCCCTCTCTGCAGTGCCAGGTAGCCTCAGCTCGACTGCCTCAATGCTGCCAACCTCAGGTAGGTGCAGGCGGTGTTTAGTGGTCTGATGAGTTCATGTTCCTGCCTCCCCGCTGGCAGGTGAGGAGCAGCCGATGGGAGTTTCTTGCACATGCCCAGTGTGACCTGCGCTCTAGGGGTGCAGAGATGACCGGGAAAGGCTCTGAGGTGCAGCAGCCTGGGGAGCAGGCACACGCCCGGGAGGGAATTTTTGTGTGGGAGCATGGCAGAGCCTCTTTGCCCGGGGTCTTGCTGTTCTCCAAAGACTTGTGGTGAGGTGGATGTTGACAGTGGGACGGACAGTATTTTGGGGAAGCTTCCCTTTCTCTGTGCCCTTTGCATCCCCTTTTCCCTAAGCACGTGCCAGTGGCCAAGGCTGGAGGCCGCTGGGGGCGATGGGAAGGTGGCTCTCCCGGGCAGCTGCGTGGGATGGGAAATCGGACTTTGCTAATGAGCGGCACTCGAGTTAGCGGATTTTATCCCTTGAGTTTGCTAACTACCTGTTCTGAGGGACCCTGTATCCCACATCTAGATGGGCCTCAGTTAACTCAGTTGGCTGTTTTTCACTGATTTGTTCCAATTGCTTCTGTTTTCTGCTAGACTCTTCTTTCTCCTCAGCCTCATCCTCCTGAGAATGCTAGTCTTCTTCCTTTCTGGTAACTCTTGTCTTGGTGACAGGCTATCGTTGCCTCAGTCCGGCCTTGGGGATCTCTTTCATTATGTTTCCGGGCTGTGTTCATGTTTTCAAAAACGGGGTTTCACTGTGCGTCTTTATTTTTCTCTAGAATTGACAAGTACACCTTCCTTGACCACAACGACTGAGACCACTACTGGTAAGACTGACTTATCAGGGCTTTTTAATCTCATTTTACATGCTAGGCCTAATGAGAGTGTGAAAGGTAGCTTTATATTTTTATCCTCCTACCTGCTGCTGGGAAATCATGCATATGAGATGCACACGATACCCTGACAGAGGAGAAGCCTGCTGGGGTCTGATAAAACAGAAAGAAACCTCTTGACTTCAAACTTTGCAGTCTTAGGCCATGTAGACTTTATCTTTCATACTCTGGAACACAGATTAACTAGTATGCAGTTGATCACTGCTTGATTTTTTTTTTTTTTTTTTCCCAAGCTTAACAGCATCCAGGTGAAGATAAGCAACATGTGTTTAGACATTGCTAGCACTCAGAGACCTGTGTTATGTGAAGGAGTATTTTCCCGTTAGGGCCAAGTTGTTTCTTATCAGTAGGTGTGCTCCCTGAGAGCAGAAGCCTTTGTGTCTGTGAAATACACCATTAGCTATTCCACGATATAAAGCTGCGGCTCAGGCCGGCTGAACCCTCCGGGTGAGGCTAAGGGAAACAGTAGGAAGGAGATGACCCCTTTTGGCATGCCAGAGCCCTTTTCCGTGAGGTGCCGCTGATCTGTTGGTGCCACCTGGAGGACTTTGCATCCTGTGTGCCGTGCAGGAGCCTTCCCGGGGTGCCCAGAGCCAGGATTTAGGCTGCTCGCTGTGGGCCGAGACCAGGAGTGGGGTTTGGGAGGGGCAGGGAGCAAGAGTAAGCAACTTAAGTGTGGTGGGACCAAGCCAAACCTGCCATCCGCCAGCAGTTTTCAAGGGTGCCATTTTGCATGGGGCTGTGCAGACCGAAGGATGAGGAAGGGACGTGCAACCTCCCTCCGTCACTTGCCTTGGTTTGACCCTCTCCCCAGGTGGCTTCCTGTCCCCTTCCTTTCTGTTAAGCTGCTTTGGGTTGCTTTCTTGCTCTTGGTGTGGAGAAAGGGAGGAGGAGGAGACAATTGTTCACAGCCTCTTCTTGTACAAGAGGTCAAGCCACTAAGTGAAACCAGCAGATACATTCAAAACAAACAAGAAGAGACACCTTTTACACCGGGGGGCTGTGGGAGCCCCTGGGCCAGGTGGATGTGAGAAGTTTAGGTGGGTTCACAAAGCAGGTTGATATGCTAAAAGAGGAGAAGCCTGGTGAGGTCTGGTAAAACGGAAAGAAACCTCTTGACTCCAGACTGTCTCAGCCACACATTGCCACCAGGGGCTGGGACAGTAACCCGGGGAGGTTTCACATTATATTGGCCTGCTCGATCGCCTTGCAGTGTGTCACGTATCTTTTTTTTTCCTTTTCCTTTTCCTCTGGAAGAAACAACCAGTACACCTCCCCCAACAACAACCACTGAGCCCGCTACCTGTAAGTCTGACTTATTAGGTTTTCATTTAAAAGATGTGCATGAACCATAGTTTTATATTTTGAGCATCCTGCCCACTGCGGGGAAATCATTTGTGTGGAATACTTGTATTCAGAAGTATTGATGTGATGCTATTCAGAACCTAAATTGTGTGATGGATAACTGTTCCTCCTGTGAGTTTATGGAGAACTCCTCGTGGAAGAAAGTTATTGGTGGCTGTTTCTGGTGAGCCCAGGAATGCATAAAGTGTAATGAAATCTCTGAAATTTCTGATCCATTTTGTTTGTTTGTTTGTTTTTGCAAATGAGCTGCTTCTTACGTGTTGGGTATATTTTTTGGCAAGTGGGTTTTGAGAGCGGAGATGACCAGGAAAGGCTCCGAGGTGCAGCAGCCCGGGGAGCAGGCACACGCCCGGGAGGGAATTTTTGTGTGGGAGCATGGCAAAGCCTCTTTGCCCGGGGTCTTGCTGTTCTCCAAGGACTTGTGGCGAGGCGAATGTCAGGGGCTCTCTGCCTGTTCTGTGTTTTGGTCCATTCTGTAGGTGTTTCCTCCTGTGGTGGCTTGCTCCGGGATTCATCTGGCTCATTTCAAAGCCCCAACTATCCTAGCCCCTATCCCAACAACGCGTACTGCGTGTGGCGTATACAGTTGCTGCAGGAGAACTACAGAGTGAGCCTGGCCTTTGTGGACGTTGAGTAAGTACAGCACATGGGCCGTGCGGGGCTCTGGTCTCGGCTCCAGGCAGGGCAGGTGCTGGCTCCGGCTCGAGGCAGCTTTCCTGCACGCCACGGTGCTTGGCCATCTCTGCCTGGCACCTGGTCCTCGTCCAAGTGCTCCTCTCCCCGTGCTCAGGCCTCCTGGGGATCTGCTGGCATCCTGCCGGGCTGTCCCAGCCACGGAAAGGGCATGTCCCCGTAGGCCTGTGCGAGTCGTAGTCCCTCGCCAGTGCCCCGGGCCTGGAGGTAGACACAGCCAGCCCGGCTGGGCAGGGAAGGACGTGGGGCCTGGGAGGGTTGGCTGGCCTGGCCCTTTGGCGCCGCTGTCCCCCTCCAGTGGGGTTGGAGCTCCTGCCCGTCTGCTCCCTGCGTGGGCCGTTGTCCTCCAGGGAGGTGGCCCCATCCTGAGCCATCCCTTGGAGCAGCCAAAACATGCAACTTCTGGCTGGAAATGGCACATCCTGGAAACGTCCAAGTCCTAAAGCAGAGCAAACGTTTGTTTCCACTCTGCAGGCTGGAAGGAAGCTCCTGCCAGTTCGACGTCATCGAGGTGTACGACGGCAGGCTCTTTGAGGGCCGTCTCCTAGGGACAGTTTGCAGTAACAACCATCGCGTATTTATATCATCTGGAAATGAACTGACTGTCCTGTTTCGCAGTGACAGCAGTGTCACCCGGAAAGGTTTTTGGGCCTCCTACTACTCAGTTCCCGACTACAGCAGCACTCCAGGTAGGACCAGAGCGGTCTTTTATTATTTGCCAGGAGAGAAATGCAAACCTTTCCTAAAGGGTTTCTGTCTGCTCCTGCCAACTCTGTGAATCCAGCCCCTTCTTGCCCAACTGCCAGGTGTTGAGGCTCCAGGGCATCATCTTAGGACAAGACCTCCTCCCAGTTGCTTTGAGAATGCTGTTTCTTTGGCTGATCAGGGCAAGCACCAAGCTTTACCTACCTCTGCCCAGTGCTGCCACCAAACCATCACTGATTTTTGCTGCCTTTACTGCAGACAGAGCAGGTGCTCGCTTGTGCAAACCATAGCAGTTGAGGGGGAAGTTAGCGTTCATAATTTTGAGGCACGTTGCTACTTGTTTCCCCAGAATACCAGTGCAGGCGAGTTCACGCTCAATGTGGTGCATTGTTTTTTGCAGTTAAGGAGTAGTTGAGGAGAGAGAGCACCTGCTGCTCCCTCTCTGCAGTGCCAGGTAGCCTCAGCTCGACTGCCTCAATGCTGCCAACCTCAGGTAGGTGCAGGCGGTGTTTAGTGGTCTGATGAGTTCATGTTCCTGCCTCCCCGCTGGCAGGTGAGGAGCAGCCGATGGGAGTTTCTTGCACATGCCCAGTGTGACCTGCGCTCTAGGGGTGCAGAGATGACCGGGAAAGGCTCTGAGGTGCAGCAGCCTGGGGAGCAGGCACACGCCCGGGAGGGAATTTTTGTGTGGGAGCATGGCAGAGCCTCTTTGCCCGGGGTCTTGCTGTTCTCCAAAGACTTGTGGTGAGGTGGATGTTGACAGTGGGACGGACAGTATTTTGGGGAAGCTTCCCTTTCTCTGTGCCCTTTGCATCCCCTTTTCCCTAAGCACGTGCCAGTGGCCAAGGCTGGAGGCCGCTGGGGGCGATGGGAAGGTGGCTCTCCCGGGCAGCTGCGTGGGATGGGAAATCGGACTTTGCTAATGAGCGGCACTCGAGTTAGCGGATTTTATCCCTTGAGTTTGCTAACTACCTGTTCTGAGGGACCCTGTATCCCACATCTAGATGGGCCTCAGTTAACTCAGTTGGCTGTTTTTCACTGATTTGTTCCAATTGCTTCTGTTTTCTGCTAGACTCTTCTTTCTCCTCAGCCTCATCCTCCTGAGAATGCTAGTCTTCTTCCTTTCTGGTAACTCTTGTCTTGGTGACAGGCTATCGTTGCCTCAGTCCGGCCTTGGGGATCTCTTTCATTATGTTTCCGGGCTGTGTTCATGTTTTCAAAAACGGGGTTTCACTGTGCGTCTTTATTTTTCTCTAGAATTGACAAGTACACCTTCCTTGACCACAACGACTGAGACCACTACTGGTAAGACTGACTTATCAGGGCTTTTTAATCTCATTTTACATGCTAGGCCTAATGAGAGTGTGAAAGGTAGCTTTATATTTTTATCCTCCTACCTGCTGCTGGGAAATCATGCATATGAGATGCACACGATACCCTGACAGAGGAGAAGCCTGCTGGGGTCTGATAAAACAGAAAGAAACCTCTTGACTTCAAACTTTGCAGTCTTAGGCCATGTAGACTTTATCTTTCATACTCTGGAACACAGATTAACTAGTATGCAGTTGATCACTGCTTGATTTTTTTTTTTTTTTTTTCCCAAGCTTAACAGCATCCAGGTGAAGATAAGCAACATGTGTTTAGACATTGCTAGCACTCAGAGACCTGTGTTATGTGAAGGAGTATTTTCCCGTTAGGGCCAAGTTGTTTCTTATCAGTAGGTGTGCTCCCTGAGAGCAGAAGCCTTTGTGTCTGTGAAATACACCATTAGCTATTCCACGATATAAAGCTGCGGCTCAGGCCGGCTGAACCCTCCGGGTGAGGCTAAGGGAAACAGTAGGAAGGAGATGACCCCTTTTGGCATGCCAGAGCCCTTTTCCGTGAGGTGCCGCTGATCTGTTGGTGCCACCTGGAGGACTTTGCATCCTGTGTGCCGTGCAGGAGCCTTCCCGGGGTGCCCAGAGCCAGGATTTAGGCTGCTCGCTGTGGGCCGAGACCAGGAGTGGGGTTTGCATAAAGTGTAATGAAATCTCTGAAATTTCTGATCCATTTTGTTTGTTTGTTTGTTTTTGCAAACGAGCTGCTTCTTGTGCGTTGGGTATATTTTTTGGCCAGTGGGCTTTGAGAGCAGCAGGGTGCTTGGGGAAAGGATTGCCAGGGCCCCCCGTGCCCAGAAAGCCCTTTTGCCCCTCTTTGCCTGGGCCAAGGAGACTCCGATGGAGCCTCCCCATCAAAGCGGTGGTGTCTCAGCTTTCTGTTGGGAGCGGGTGTATGTGTGAGAGCCTGGTTATTTCCTCCCAAGGGGTTTGCGCTGCTGCGGTTTTCATGGGTGTGCATGTGTGTGTTTGTGTTTCCCCACAGATGCTGTCATAGCTGATGGTGAGTCTGTCTGCCGGGGCGTCCTCCCCTGGGCACCATGATGTGTGCGTGAGCTGCTGCCTCCGCATCTCTCTGTGCATCTGCTCGGGAGCCCGAGGTGGGGCTGCGGCCAAAGTTGTGCCGGAGGCTTTTCCCACGGGGATGATGGGGGCAGTCATGCCTGGGCAGGATGTGAGAGCCCACGGCCTCCTGTTTCTCTGCAGAAGAGCAGGGTGCCCAAAGCGGAGAGCGCAGGCCCCCTTGCTGGGAAGGTTCTGGCCCTCATGGGTCTCCTGGGGTGCACGCGACCCCGTTGGTCTCCAGGAGCTCGGGGCCCTCTTTGGCTTCTCCGCTTTCTTGCACAGCAGGAAGCGAATGTCACCACGTGCAAGCAGACCACGCTTTGCCTAACAAAGTGTTTTATATCTTTCCAAGAGCTGTTGCTGCAGCTGACGGATGGGCCAAACCGCTGTGCCGGCAACGTAGAAATCTTCTATTTTGGAGGCTGGTTAAAAGTGTGTGGTCACCAGTGGGACATGCGAGATGCTGAAGTTGTGTGCAGGCAGCTTGGCTGCGGCCAGCCTCTGGGTGTGACGGGCTATTTCCCTTCCGATGGCTGGTCCTCATATTTGATGACTGCAGTGGATTGCCAGGGCTCTGAAGAGTATTTGTGGACTTGTCCCTATGAGCACTCCTCTTTGTGTTATGACCGAGATGCTTCTGTCATATGCTCAGGTAGGCTTTTACCTCCTGGTGGTGTCTTCCTGGAGTAAAGCTCATGTTACGCTAGACACAGGTTTGCAAGCCCTTGCTTCCCTTCCTGCACAGTGGCAGCTTGTCCAGGGTCTGTGTCCCTAAAGTAAGGGCCTTATGCTGCAGAAGTGAGCAGCGTAGCGGCTCTCATGGCTTGTGCTCAGGAGAGACGGGACCCGGGTGCCACCCCGCAGGTGGAGCAGGGTCCGATGAGCGGGGTCAGGCCTGGCCCAGGCCACCCTCCTGTGGGCTCCCCCGTGCCTCTCGGGGAGGCTCACAGCAAGCGCGTGTGCCCAAAAAGCAGAGCGCACCTCGGTTTGCCCAGCCCTGTGCTCCTGGGCGCAGCACGGTGGGGTTGGTGCCAGCATGCCGCGGAGCGAGCCATGGGGCCAGGGTGCCTAATGCCTGTTCCTCTCTCCTTCCAGACTCGGGACTAACAGCACCTCCGCCAACAGGTAACTAGATATTTTGGTTGAGATGCATGTTATTTCCAGAGCTTGGTCTCTGGCACACTCTGTCTTTGCGGCAGTGAAAGGCTTAAAGACCCATGTTTCAGTTAAAGCCGCTGGGTGATTTCACTGAATCTTGTGATGATACTGTTTTCTTTTTGGTTCCCTTGGGGTGCAAAGGCACTGATTTACCTGGGGTAGAAACTTGGAGCCAGTCTCTGCAGTAATCTAGTGGTGCTCCAGGTGAGCAAGTGCTGGAGCGTTGAGCGTTGCACCCATCACGCTCCGTTGAGCCAGGTTGCAGTACGAACTGTGTTTTGGGGTTTTAGTGACCCTGGAGACCCTTCAGGGAAGGTGTGACTCCCAACAGGGTATTCCTCTTAGGGAAGAGGCTCCTCATTCACCTTCTGTTGTCTCTCTGCATTGCCAGGTAGCCTCTACGGCTGAGACCAGGAGTGGGGGTTGGGAGGGGCAGGGAGCAAGAGTAAGCAACTTAAGTGTGGTGGGACCAAGCCAAACCTGCCATCCGCCAGCAGTTTTCAAGGGTGCCATTTTGCATGGGGCTGTGCAGACCGAAGGATGAGGAAGGGACGTGCAACCTCCCTCCGTCACTTGCCTTGGTTTGACCCTCTCCCCAGGTGGCTTCATTATGTTTCTGGGCTGTGTTCACATTTTAAAAATCTGATTTCACTGTGTGTCTGTATTTTTCTCTAGAATTGACAAGCACACCTTCCCTGACAACAGCGACTGAGGCTACTATGGGTAAGCCTGACTGTTGTTGTCCAAAGAGCTTGTGGTCTTTCTGGCCTGTCGGCTTTCTTCTTTGGCTTGGTCAAGGAGACCCTGATCATGTTTCAAGCCTACTGTGACTCATCTCCCAGCTGTGATAGTGGAAGTAACTTCACAGCCAGAGCAGTCTTTTATTATTTGCCAGGGCAAAAATGCAAACCCTTTCATAAAGGGTTTCTGGCTGTTCCTGCCAGCTTTGTGAATCCAGCCCCTTCTTGCCCACCTGGCAGGTGTTTAGGCTCTGTGCCATCCTTTTTAGGACAGGACCTCCTTCAAGTTGCTGTGAGAACACTGTTTCTTTGGCTGATCAGGGCAAGGACTGGATTGTATCCATCTCTGCCCAGTATTGTCACCAAAATAGATAGGCATTAATATTTTTTCCTGCCTTTACTGTAGACAGAGGAGTTGCTTTTTTTGTCATCCCCAGCTGTAGTAATTGAGGGGAATGTTACTGCTCATAATTTTCATGCATATTCCTCTTCATCTACTACCAAGTAAACTATTGCCTCAAATTGCTACCCCAAAGTAACAGTGCAGATGAGCTTGCACCCAGTATAGTCAGTTACGTTTTGGCAGTTGAGCAGTAATTTCACAACTGCTAAGCAAGCAGGTATCATTGTCCACTACTTTGTAAGTATGACTAATTCCTATCTCAGCTGTGCATTCAAGCATATCATTTCTGGATAGCATGTATTTCAAATTTTTATTTGTTCACATAATTATGTTTAGATCCATTAGTGAGAGAAGGTTTTTGGCATGTTTGCTAGAAGTTGGAATTAAAATTTGAAAATCTCATAGTCCTCCGTAGGCCTTCCTATGTAGATAGCTTCTCATTCTTTAGATTAAAAGATATGTAAATATATGTTTTTCACATCTATAGCATAGATATTTATTATATCTTCATGAATATTTGTGTGTGTATGCATATACACACTGGATGTATGTTACAGAATTATTTATGGCCAATGCAAAGTTGTCATTCCCCTAGATCACCATGTCTGCCTTGCTGTTCAGATCCTTTCTCTTTTCTTTTTACTACAATCAGTAGGATTTTTTTTTTCCTTACAGTCCATATCCTTATGTTTCTTTGCTCTTTTGTACTCTCTTCTCTGATGGTTTTACTTTTTTACTGGAAGACTTTTTAATTTGGAATATAGTTCAGGTGATTGTGTCTATTTGCACATTTTTCTTTTCTGTGAATACCTTGTGCTTGTACTGAAAAGTATCCTGGAAATTCATGATGTTTATTTTACTTCTAAACTTTTAGACTGAAGCCCACAAACTTGATTCCTCTGATATTCCATTAGGTTGCAAACTCATACAAATTCCGTCCAATTTTTGATTATGACATAACGTCTTCACATTTAAATACGGGATATTTGTCAATACCCTGCAGTTTGAAAACAACAGAATTTTGACTGATTTTCCTTTTCCCTTTGGTCATTAGTATTTGTAATAGAGGTGAACCAGATTTGATTGTGAGTGATGAAATGAAGGAAATGAATGACTTTTAATGAAAGACATGAAATGAAAGACCATCTAACAAAAAGACCATTAAAGCCAGAAGTTACTGCCTCTAACTTTTAGACTATAAACTCTGCCTAGACGTATTCCAAAAGCAACCTTAAATGATATGTATGTATTGCTCTTCTCATATTTTTCTCTGCAGCAAATTATTCTTGCGGTGGCTTGCTTTCATATATATCTGGGACATTACAGAGTCCATTTTACCCTGGAAATTACCCAGACAATGCTGATTGTGTTTGGGAAATACAAGTAACGAGCAATTTTCGTGTCACACTCACATTTAGAGATATTCAGTAAGTAAAAATTTACTTCTTGAGAAAAATACAGGATCAACATCTTGGACTTATTAGGTTGCTAACTTCTTGATTTCAAGGATGTTATTCAAAGGTTTCAGTACATCTAAGATGAAAAATTAGTTCATTTTTGTTTAATTAGTCTTAACAATGTGTATGGCATCTAATAAAACAGAAATTGAAGGTTGTACTTTCTGTTCCAAAGATTTGATAGTCATCTCAGTATAATATTCTCTTTTGCTATCATCAGTTAATCTGAGTTTAAAAAAAAAAGGTATTTAACTAAATGGTTATATTTACTCCCCAGGATGCAAGGTGGCAGATGCCTGTCTGACTATGTGGAAATCTACGATGGGCCACTCCGTACCTCTCCTCTCCTTGGGAAAATCTGTTCTGGGTCTCTTCACACATACACTTCTTCCTCAAACCTGATGACAGTCCACTTTCACAGTAACTCTCGATACACGTACAGAGGGTTTCAGGCTGACTACTACTCCGTTCCAGCAGATCAGAGCACTAGTTAGTGCATGTTTAATACAGAAGCCTGCTTCTCAATTAGTTGCTAATTTGTTGATTGTTAATCTTGTTGTATCACTTCAATGAATAACTCGTTTGTTGTTATCTGTAATACTGTTTAACTCTTGATCTATCACTGTTAGACTATAACTAAGTTTACCTGAAAAAGTGCTTTTTTTAATTAAATAAATAATTTCAGATGTTTTCTGTGAGGTTCAAACTAAACTTGTATTCTTATGTCATCTTCATATTCTCTATTTCCCTCCCATGAGAGAGGTCTATGTTCCTTCCCAGCATACTGGCTATAGTTTTCTGGAGTGATATTGCAAAATGCAACATATGTCATATATGCCAATACTCTAGACTGGTATACATGACTTTTGTCAATGGCTAAAATAGTTTCTCCCTTCTCATTGTATAAAGCTTTTTACATTCCCTGCCGTTTGGCAACATCTCTGAAGTGTTTAAGACCTTCTACTTTGAATGCAACAACTTTTCAGACCCTTAACCCTTCATTTTAATTCAAGACAACTTTTGATGTTTTCAAAGTTGTTTTTATCCCAGCAGTGTTTAAGGGATCCAGTCCAAGATGAAGGCCTCAGACCCTGGGTTTACAGACACCGAATTTGCATCTTATCTGCAAGCCTTCGTGTCTGTTAGGACTTAAGGGAGGTCATGCAAACCACCTCTTGGTGATGATAAATAGTATCATGAAGAGCTCCCTTGGCCAGTTGATGTAATGAAAGCTTGCAGAACCTGAACCATAATACATTTTCCACCTTACTGTTTCCTTCTCATGGTTTAGTGTTACTTCCCACTGTGGCTAAGACCACTGTCTATCAGAATATTAAAAACATTTTGTTTGTTGTTCTTAACAGTGGGCCTTAATCTTACTTAGAAAAAAAAATCAAAATAGTGTGAAAAGCATCTTCACTGAGTTAAAAATTTTGGTGTTTTGTGTGGTATGTTAAAGGTATTTTTGTATAATCTTTAACACCAATGAACTCAAGGTTGCAGGAAGGAAAAAGCCAGTACCTATTTTGAAATTAGCCAGTACCTCACTACATAGTAGATTGATAGCATTTAATAGAGATGCAAGCATATGGTTTGGTTTCGGAACTCTTCCTGCAATACCAACTGCTTTTGCAAAAGAAGAACTGCTTATTTAGGTCACAACATATAACTGTTCTTGGTTGCTTCGATGAGCTTGTAACATGTGTTCTTCCCCATCCGTTAGCACTTCTGTGTTTGCCAGACTATATGCACATAGTTGTGAGCAGAGCCTTTCTTCAGTCAGAGGGCTACTCAGCTTCGAATCTCACCTTGAGTGACTCATATTGCAAACCCAACATCACCTCCCAGTATGTTATATTCAACATACCATATGATAGCTGTGGCACAGTGAGAAAGGTATGACTTTAAGTGTTTCAGCAAAATGTGTAAATATTTTGTGTAAATGTGTAAAAATTCAAGCTGAAGAATTCAAACTTTGAAAAACACAAGGAACTGAAGGCTATACTGTGGTTTGCAGGGCCTGGCAGTGTCCCTGTGACTGTGGGCTTCTTCCCCCTCTGCTGAGGGATAAAGTTTATTAACATTCACATTTCCTTCGCTGACTGTCAGGGCATTCACTACAGCTTATTGATTGACCTTCTAAGGAAAAAAAGTGTGAGAGGAGGCAAATAATTGGTAATTACAAGGTCCCAAGCTGAGTGTGATAATTAAGCGAGTCTTGAAAGCCTTGACTTAATAAGACCAAGGTGTTTTAAGTCAGATTTTGGCTAAATACTGTGCTGGACCAGAACATTCATGCATTGTTCAAAGCGTTGTACAAGTGCTATTTAATTCAGTTACGTCTGGGTTTAATGTGAGTAGTTTCCTAGATCACATTACAGTCACTGAACTTTGTATGAAGATAAGATTCCTGTCTAGAGAATAGAAATTACTAGATTTATACTTCTCCACATCAGACTAACATGGAAATGACACATTTACTGTGCACATTACTATAAGGATATAGCAAAGTTTAGAATGCATAATAGGAAACCTGACTGTGCAAGTTAATTTTGCATTTTATATGCCAAACAGGGAAACAACAACACAATCATCTATTCCAACCTTATTAGAGGATCCTCTTCTGGTTCTGTAATCACAAGACATAAAAGGCTTCACTTGCATGTCAACTGCAAAATGCTCCAGAACACATGGGCACAAATAATGTATGTTGCTGAGGATAATTTTGAAGTCAATGAAACTCAGTATAGCAGATACGACGTGAACCTTACGTTTTATCACACAGCATCTTTCTCATGGCCAGTGTATGACTCGCCATACTATGTTGATATCAACCAGAATTTATTTCTTGAAGCTTACCTGCACAGCTCTGATTCAAATCTGATGTTGTTTGTGGACACTTGTGTGGCATCTCCTGACCCCTATGATTTTACAACAGTGACCTATGATATAATCAGGAATGGGTAAGCTCTTCTGCAAAACAATTAAAGACAGAACTAACTTTGAAGTCTACATTTCTTTATGGAAGTTATAGTATGAACACAGTATAAACTGATACCAGCTTGTTATTAATTATTGTAACTTGAGTGGAGAGGGAATTGTTCATTGGGGAGAGGAGAGATTGACCCAGAATCTAAAAAAGCTTAAAGTGACATAGGTTAGATGATCAAAGACCAGTTAACTTGCAGGGAGGTAACGTAGTGACACGTCTCGGGCAAGGATGATTCACTTTCAGAAAAATGTGCATACACTAGATATCTTGATGCATGACAGCTTGAGGGGGCATAACAGCTCTGCGCTGCCAAAGAAGGGCATTTTGCTCTTCCTAATGCAGGTTCCTGGACCATGAGGTAGCTTCGGTGCTCATCTGATAGCACAATAAATCAGTTCAACTCGCTTGAATGGCAGGAAACTAACCCAGTTTAGAAAAACAGAACCACCACCACCAACAGCAAAGGGGAATATTTGTATTGGCTGAACTCTTAGTGGAAGGTTTTTTGCCAAATACAGGGGTGCTTCCTTGAATAGCTAATCGGATCTGTAGGAAGTTGGCACGCTTGTCAGTATGACTACAAACCTCTAGCAATGGGGTAAGGCTGAGCTGCATAGGGTGGAAAAAATATGAAAGGAGTTTAGAAATGGGGTCCTTATCTTCATCACATTTAAAATCTCTTTCCATGTTATATGTTATATTCCATGTAAATAACTGACTGATTGCTGTGTGCATTCATGAGAGTTGATTTTTTTGTTTGTTTCTTTCTTTCTTTTCAGGTGTGTTAAAGATTCTACCTATACTAAATATTATTCACCATACACGCACGTGGCCCGGTTTAAATTCAATGCCTTCCAGTTTGTTCATAACTATCCATCTGTTTATCTGCGGTGTGAATTTGTGGTGTGCAGGGTCTATGACTATTCTTCCAGATGCTACCAAGGTTGTATTACTAGGTCCAAGAGAGAGGCAAGCTCTGCCCAAGAAAGAGTGAATGCTGTTGCTGGCCCTATTCAGCTTCGGGAAGCTGGTGCTGAGAATAGGAATGCTGGTAATTTAAAATAAGATTTTATGTCTCATTTTGCAGATAATATCTTTGAATGCCAGTTTAAATCTGAGCAAAACTATGCTGCTGCTGGATTACTAGCAGCTCTGCAAAACATATTAGGAATGTGCTTACTGTCTAATGACTGTTAATCATATTTCACATCCGTAAGCTTCACCAGAACATAATAAAATTACTAATTCAGCAGTTCTGCAGGGAGTCTGATGAGACATGGCACAGGCAGCTCTGTGGAATTCATCTCTTCCCAAACTGCCTGTCACTTTACCTGCCATGTCTGCTCAAAAAAAAAAAAAAAAAAAAAAAGTCATTCTGAAAGCTTCCTTGACAAATTTGCTCTCTCTAAGTTTTTTGTTTGTTGTTTGGTTTCTTAATGTTAAAATTAGAATGTTTAATTTGCAGTTTAACTTCTACAAATAAGCTCTGCTAGTATAAAGCTTGTTTGCATCTAGAGCACCCCAGATGAAACAGAGTTAAAAAATCAGTTAAACTCTAAATCTGATCTAGAATGCAATTTTTTCATTCTCTATCTTGAAAATAACAAGATGAGAGATCACATGTAACCAGATTGCTGTCTCTTCATTCCAGAGCTGGACACTTTTGGCATCCAGGAGGACACAAATTCAGTTCCTGCTCCAGCTGATATTTCTCATGCCCCATTTATTATTGCTGTCACAGCCCTGGCAGTTGCTGTTTTTGCTCTTGTTGGGTTTCTTTTGAAGCATAAACCGAAGAAACCAATTCCATACCAGATAATGTGAGACCTGATAACACCTGCAGCTGGTCACATTGGTTGAGTAATTTGATGGAAAAAACTTGCATTGAGTTATTTCCTTGACAACTCAAGATTCAAATTCAAGCTTGAAAGGTCTTTTGTGGTTATGGATCATCTCATGAAAAGAGATGGTCTTGAGCATAAGAACCCCAAAGAAGCCAGAAGACTAGGGAAAGTTTGCAGCCCAGTAACAACCCTCTAATCAGTTAGTTGTCACCTACAATATTAGGCTCGCAAATATCAGTGCCATGTCTGAATCATCAGCTTCCTCTTCTCAAACTGAATATTTTGACTTTGCTAGTTAAAAACACAGCCTGGGTTGCTGGGAGCCCAGATTCCCAGTTCTTGCTCTGCACCAAACCTGAGTTTGTTTCCAGATTCCTCAGATGTAAATTAAGATTAACAGTCCTTCCTTTCCATAGGGGAACTATGAGTACATCACACAATGTGTGCTGCATGATACTCAGTACTAGAGGCCATCTAAATACCTCTGAAAGACATTTTGTTGCATCTCTATAGGGAATCTCAATGTGATGAAATATATGTATTTCAATTCACAATTCATGCAGAGCTAGCACCTTTTAAAATGCTTGATAATGGTTTCTGTTTCCACTGCAGTTGGTGTTAATAGACAAAATATTTGAATGCAAGTACCACTGTTGTATCTCCTAAGCCTTCTTTTAAGTCCTGTTTTCTATCACTTCAAATATTCTGAGATGGAGATTAAATATTGCATGGCATAATGAGATGTTTCGTGTGGAGGGGGTTTTATGCAGCCAAAAATACCTGAACAATCATGCACTACTGGAACAAATACAAAAATGCTTCTTTCAATTGCATATGGATCCTCATGCATAATGTTTGAATATTCCATAACTAGTTCCTTAAGGAGGTCTTTCTTATTGAAGAAAATGTATTAGATTTGAACTATTTCCAATTATGACTGATTTCCGATACAAATTTACCTATATAATTACAAGATCAGGAAGCAAATGTTTCTAGTGTGATATTTCTGCTTTAATTCCTGCAAGTGTCTCTGCATTTGAACTCAAAGTCTTGCTGTCTTGAAGAGCATCATGTGTAATAAAGATATTTTTCAAAGCAACATGTTGTGTATATATGGAATTTCTTGTGAGAACACAGGAACATCATATATTTGGTGTCTGTAAATATCCAGGCAGATCTTATCTGTGGTCCAGATCTGCTGTTAGATCAGCCCTGTCTTATGTCTATGACTTACTGGCTAAGTCACTCACCTCTGAAAAATTTATACAAATCCTTATTATCCTATTACCGTGATAGTATAATTATTGTTACAGCCTAGCCTGGCACTTCACTCCCAAACAAAAGCAATTTCAGAAAACAGCTTCAAAGTTCCATGTCTGTTTTTCTTTATGGCCAATGAATAAGGTCAATGAAGTCACTATAGTTTTTTTTTAAGGAAGTGGCATAGCTCTGCCTCATATCAAGCAAAGGTGTAAATTCATCTAGCTGCATTTTCTGCAGGAGGAAGGACAGCTAGCAACAGCGACAAGAGAACCTCATTAGAGCTAATGGTGCCTTCCAAAGCAATATCTGCAAGCCCTAGGATAGAAAAGCAGGGAAGTCAGTTCAAAAGTGCCTGGCTACATTGCCCAGCTCCGGGCTGCAAAATCCCAGGCTCCTCCTCAGTGCACAGCATAGCACAGCACCTCTGGGTCAGGGCCCTGGGGGTTGCAGAGGTGGCCTGGCAGCTAACCATTACACAAAACACCTGCAGTCATCAGAGGGCTAAGGGCAGAACAAATCTCTCTTTGAACTTCTGAGGCAGCACCAGTCTTGACTGCCTGAGTGTAGCCTCCAGAAGCCAAAAGCTGTCACAGCCATTGGCCTACTTCAAGTCCTTTGCCCTTGTTCGCCCCAACAGTAATGAATACTGTGGGTGGTGCGTGCTGGACCAAGATACTGGGAGATCCTTGACTGCTGGGCCATCAGCAAGCCGCTGCCAGAAATGTCTTTGGAGAGCTGGCTGCCTTGAGGAAGCGCTGCTTCCTTCCACAGTCTGTGGCTGCCTGTGTGAGCCAGGCTGCTCTCCAGCTGCACCTCTTGGTGACCATGCGAGATGGGGCAAACCAAAGGCAGAGTGCAAGGCAGGTAGCAACGGCGAGCACCTCATCGCAGAGGTGCTTTGCCGTGATGTTTCTGGAACCTGTGTTAATGTCCTTTAGTCCTGGGTTGCACATGATTAAGGCTGGCTCTGGACTGTGGCCAAGGCAAAGGAGGGTAGATTTCAACGGCTGCTTTCAGGGCAACCTCACCTGAATCAATAGACCTTTGGTACCTTTATTGCAACATTCAGAAGCTTAGAAAAGTGAAGTAAACAAAGCCATGACTTTCATTATTCTTAAGGTTGATTGCTTAGATATAATATGATGCAGAAGCTGTAAATGGGCAAACAAAGCTACTGTTGCAGCCCTCCTGCCTTTGGAGCGTGCTCAAAGCTTCCAAAAGGAAGAAGCATAGGTCAGACTTCACTGCCTTTCCACTTACTACCTTGATAAGAGAATTGCACAGAGCTGTGGAAATTGTTCTGTGGCATATTTCTGACAGGGAGGAGGACGATAAGGGTGAAATCTAGATGGTAAACTGGACTGGGTGAAAGTTTAATGATTCACAAATGTATTTAGTGTCTAAGACCAAAGTATGTAGAGCAGCTAAAGGGTTGTAACAAATTTGTTATGAAATCACACCTATGTAATTGCAGTAAAACCCTAAATCAAAGACCTTACGTTTACAATTCCAACAAAACTATTACATAGCAGGACTCAATATGCCCATAATTTTCCCCTCTCTTAAATTCTGGTGAGTGAATAGAAAAGATATGAGCATCACTACAGCCATACTGTCCTGCTGAGATCTCACCCTTCTTTATCTATGTGAGCTGAGTCTCCTCCACCTGTATCAAATCTTGAATTTTAGGTCAAATAGTATAGTCATTAAAGCGCACTTAGTAAATACAAATAATGGTTGTTAATAACCAACTCTTACGTGTCATTGCCTCATCTTATTTTTATCATTCCTTCCTTATGAGTTCTGATAATTCTCCTTTGAAAAGACTTGTGTTAGTATTTATTGCTCTTTCGAGGCTTTTTGTCAGCTCAGTAAAAGCCTCTATCATTATTATTCTTAGCTCAGGTTCTTGGTTCAAAACTACACCAATCTTCCTACACAGTGGGGTGACAGCTACAAAGTGCACACTGGAACAAGTCAATGGCTATTGTCTTTTTTTAGGGGATGACTCACACATCCTTATGACAAGACAGAGTAGCTTCATTGTACTCATATGAACCAGGGAGTCCTTTCTCTCAGACACCCTAAAGAAAGACAAAGTAAAAGGCAGCTGCAGCGCAGTGAACTCCTCAGGACAAAAACATAGATCTTAGAGAGGATGTATGAGACGCTTGTTAAGAGATAACTTGCAAAAACAAACCAGAATCTTTTTAGAATATTTTAAATACTTCTAGAGACTTGCACTGCTCTTGGATCGTATTTGTTGAGTTTAAAATTAATCTAACAAAACAGCATCAGTGAAAAACATAAGAAGATATTTCATGTCATTTCACTTTGTTAAAGACCCCTAAGGTGTCTCCATCACTTCTTTTTGTGTTTTGAGAGAAAAATAGAACAATACAAAATACTTACATAACAAGGAAAATGCTCACAAAGTCCAAGTGACTGCTTGAGGCAGCTAAGCCTTACCTAGCCTTTTCAGCAGGCTGCAAGCACATGGGCAGCCAGTTAATGTGACTCATCTGATAAGCTGTTCCTGGACAGTGCTTGGCCATACATTATGGTACAGCCAGCTGCTAGGCTCTCTTCTTTATGCTAATGCTTGGCTGGGCTGTTATTTATGTTATGGTAGGGCATGGTCTGGACAGCTGAGCAGACCTTATTGCTTGCTGGGACTATCCAAGAGCATTTCTGTGTTTTCTTTTCACACCAATGCATAAGAACAAAACCTTCTACTGCCTGGCACTGATATGGCTGTGCCCGAGTTGTGCTGGGCTCTATAGAAAGGCATAGCATAGTCTGGTTTGGCATTTGGAAGTTTTCTCTCTCATCTTGAGGCATGTTACCCTCAGCGCGCACCTTTGTTGTGAAATGTATGAATTGAGGGCATCAGCTGAGCAGTAAGCATTTCAGCAAATATCTTCATAATGGGTTTGAGAAATGTAATTGGAGGCCTGATCTTGCAGAGATATAGGCAAACACTTAACTACTCTGAATGTTTCCAAAGATTTCAGGAGACTATTCATAATAGAAAAGTTATGCACATATTTTTTAAACATTTGCAAAGTTTTGTTGTTTAATAATGACTCAACTTGGCTCCCAGTTAAGCATACAAATATAACACAACAATAAATGTGTAAAGTTGACTCCGTTAATGATGTGGCAAAAATCACTAACTTCTTTTCCCTGTCTACAAATTGCTAGACAATGCCTAGTAATTATGCAGGAGTGGCTGGGTGGGAAGGGTTGGGTAGCTGCATTTATCATTGCTTGTCCATTTAGCAAAGATAATGCTTCTGTTGTCTTACAGAGTATCATATATAAAACATCCCTCAAATTTTTAATAAGCAATTTTAATAAGAAATGATGTGCCCAGTTGGATGGAAAAAAAAAAGAAAGAGAAGGAGCATTCTGCACTCTGTGCACTCTGTCTTGCTGCATTGATGTTTCAGGGACAATAAAAAGTACAGCTCATAAAACTAAGCCATGTTGGGCTGGATATTGGGACAAAGATAGGAAAAAAAATTGGGAGGGGGGTGAAAAATTTTGCTGTAGATTTGACTACTAAAAATACACATTCTTAAGTCAACTGACACAGGAAAGAAAACTGGAAATGTGCTCTAGGTGACCCTGCTTGAGCAGGGGACCAGATGATCTCCAGAGATCCCTTCCAACCTCAACCCTTCGATGATTTTTTGGATGATGAAAGCTGCTATAAGGTATTTAGGGTGAAGAAGAAGTCCTTGACAAAGATATCATAGTTGTGGTGAAGGAACTGATTTTTAAATACTTTTCTGAAGTTCACAAGGTCATCAAAAGGAGGGAGGCTTCAGAAATACACTATTGTTGTCATGTTGTGAGAGCAAAGAGAAAAATATTGAGGCCAGTGGTGACCAGACCTAGAAAAGCAGTCTCCAAAGGAGCTGGAATGGTTAAAAGCATTTAGACAGGATAACTGTAACTTTCTGTAGGAGGACTTGTCATGTACAAGTTTGTATCAACTGTAAAGGAGCATAAAAGTTAAGTAATACATTATGAGCAGAGTGGTGCTGGGCAGTAATCACTGTAAAACTGCTGAATGAATGATTTCTTATCTGTATGTCACATTGAAATACTCTTTCACACAGAAAGAAGTTTGTATTATTTCCCTTTGCACCTTCCTCACATTTATAGTTAAATCACATAGCACACAGCTGTGGTGCAACACCTTGACGGACTTTCTCCATTTTAAGAGCGGGTGGCTTTTCATGCATCTAGGTGTTCTGCACATGGAATGATTATTTTCCTTGAGCAATTCCCCTTGGCAACTCGCAGCATCAGTTTTCTTCCTGTTATTCCTTCTGCTTTGAAGGCAAGATGAAGGTCAGAGAATGAAGGAGAACAGACAGTAACACAGAAGAGAGTTGTGAGTCTTGGAGCCAAGTTACCTTCTCTGCTCACACCACCTCTTTCTGTTGCCAGCTGACTCATCCACCACACATCTGATCAATTTGGTCTCTGCAATGCTAAGAAAGGAAAGTACTGGAGTTACTTGAAGACTGTTATGCTTCCTTCTAAGAATTAAGGGTGATTTGAGTAAAGGAGTAGAAAAAAAGGCTGAAGAGGGAGAGTCAGGTTTGAGGATCAGATACAAAGCAGTGGGGAAGGATACAGCTGAAGTATCATGTAAGACCGAAGCTAATATGGCCCATAAGAAGCATTCACCTGGGTTGTACTCACGCTTTTTTCCAAAGACCCTTCAAACATAGGCTCTTCTGACCCTTCAGGACCTTCATTCATTATGTGACTAAAATGCACATGTATCATGTCACGAGAGGAGTGCAGGTCTGGTCATATGATGGAAGTGTGCAAGGGCTGGCTTGGATCCCTGAAGACTGCTTTTTTATCCTGCATCCCAGGCATATCACTGGAAGGGAGCTGTGCTACTTGTTCCCAGAATGTCTCTGTTGGAGATGGTGACCCATCCTGGCAAAAAAAATGGGAACTACAAATGTAAGAAGTTCCTTAAAGTTGCCATGAATTTAACCTGGTTTTTGGGTTGATTCACACATTGCCCTCAGATACACTTCACTCTTTAAAAATGGCATTGCTAATTGCCATTGCACAAAGATCTCTTTTCATGAGCCTTTTTTCAGTCTGGGGATTGCTAAAGAATTGTTCAGTATGACTAGTGGCTACTTCTGTGTCTCATTGAGGTAGGTTATCAAAGCAGCATGTCATTTATTTCCGTTTCCTGACACAAGTCCAATTTCATTTTGTGTCAAAGCTGGCTGAGCCAGGAGGTTTGGAACTGGTTCAGCAGATATTGCAGGAAGCCTCACAGAACGCACGTATCCAAGAATACATGAATTAAGTACGAGCACCGTGAAATTCTGCTTAGCCATTGGCTAGGTGTTGCCAGTCACCTCTTCCATGCTTTGTCCTGCTTTTGCAGGAGATCTTGCAGTCTTACCTGATACCGTCAGGCCCAATGGGGGAGGCGCAAGCTGAGCAGTGCACAGAAATTAGAGATCAGTGGAACAGAGATCTTAAAAGAATTCAAAGCCTGACGCAGGGAACAAAAAACACTCTAAAGTACCCAATATGGCTGTGCACAGATTTCAAATGCAAATGTACATCTGTGGTGTTAGGGAGAACTGAAAGTCACCAACCAC
Source organism: Apteryx mantelli (assembly GCF_036417845.1). Taxonomy (NCBI): domain Eukaryota; kingdom Metazoa; phylum Chordata; class Aves; order Apterygiformes; family Apterygidae; genus Apteryx; species Apteryx mantelli. The sequence continues at coordinate 40,239,570 of NC_089984.1, forward strand.
TGGAGGTAAAATGAAGTTATATACAGTCCAAAACTAGGTCATTGATTTTTCTGATTCAGACAGAAAGAATAGGTTCAGAATGGAGAACAGCATTCAAGAAATGGGATGTTGCTGTAAACTCTGGATTTGGAACTTTTTTAGCTTTTCCAAACTTGTTTTAATAAACACCTGAAATCCAACAGAAGATACCCTGAGTTAACTGACATTGATTTTCTTAGACCTTCTTTTGGTTCCAAATACCTGACAGTTTTTGTATTATGGTAACATATATACAATTTCATGTATTCTGGTTTAATGATGCATGGTCAAGAGCCAAGGCATTACTTTCATTTCCTGACTTGTGTCAGAACTGCAACAGACTCCTGATATGCTATCAAGAATGCAGCTTCTTACACTTGGTGATTTACAGGTTTTATGGTACTGTACTTTGCGGCAAACTTCCTGCTGCTGTGATTTCAGTATAGGTATGCAGTAAAAAGGAGAGGTAAACTAAGGGGGACTTTGTATAGAGGATGCTGGCGTTTTAGCAGCTTCAGATCAAAGGTATATGTTATCAAACCTGAAGACATGAGTGCTTATGTAAGTTAAAAAATGCTGACTAGAAATGTCAAAATGCACAGGGAAACTGGAATAGGGTGAGGTAAAAGGACCCAAGAATTCTGACAACCAAGTTTGTATTGAAGAACCATGCTAGCAGAATTCATTACTGTGGATAAACTTACCACAGAGTATTTAGTCCTCTTCCATTTTTGAGTTGTTATCCATAAATTTTCTATTCATCGAACCAAATAGTTGAGGCTGGAAGGAACGTCTGGAGATCATCTAGTCCAATCTCCCCTGCCAGCTGGACATTACTGAGAAAAGTGGCTCCATTTTCTTTACACCCTCCCATCAGGTATTATACATGTTGATAAGACCCCACCCAGACCCTTCTTACTGATGCTAAACATGTATGCCACATGCTCCAGTCCTTTAATCATCTTTCTGAACCTTCACTGGACTTGCTCCAGTGTGTCCATGTCTCTTGTACTGGGAAGCCCAGCACTGGATCCAGCACTCCAAATGTGGCCTCACCAGTGCTGAGTGAAGGGATAGGATCATCTCCCTCCACCTGCTGGCAATGCAACCCTAATGCAGCCCGGGTTGCCGCTGGCCTTCTTTGCTGCAAGGGTGTGTTGCTGGCTCACATTCAGCTTGTTGTCCATCAGGACCCCAGGTCCTTTTCCACCAAGTTGCTTTCCAGCTGATTGGCCGCCTTGGTCTGTACAAAATTCTTATTTTTCAAGAAATTAGAGGAAGGAATATGATCCCATAGCCCCTTCTCACTTAATTAGTCACAATGTGTGATTGCTCTACTGAGCACATGGATTGGTTTTGCTCTTGCCAGGAAGTTAGAAACAGTAGAATTGTGAATGGCAACATTCATGCTTACATTTCTTCATTAACATATGAATACAATCGGTTGTATTTACCATTGTCCTTCTATTTTTCCTCTTCTCAGTGACTGCTTTCACAGCTTCTGATTCTGTCTCTGTACTTGTGTCTTTTGCCTCTCCTTCCTCTACTTTAATGCTGTCTTTGCAGAAAGAGGACTGCCTATTCCCTTTGTCTCCAGACAGAAACTGTACTTTGCTGCAGCAGGAAGTGGGAATGTGCCAGTGGGAATCATAAGTTATTGCAGTTTAATTGCTGCCTGGATCATCCTAGTCAAAATAGAAAGAGTGGTGGGGCCTGGATGAAATGTAGTCAACCGAAAATTAGGGCAACAGTTGTCTTGTTTCTAGTTGTCCTCTATTTTCCTCGTCGCATGAGGAGAAACAATAGAAGTGCAATATAGTGGTTCCAGCAAACAGAATAGCAGGACAGGATAATGGGCTGTAGTGCCCTAAGCAATCTAAAATGACATTAAGACTTCACATAAACCAGCTGAGGAGTTCATTTCAGCATGACTTTTGATTTTACTTCAGCTCATACTTCTTTCCCCTTCTCTAAGCTTTGTGATTCAAAGTATTGAAGAAGCTTTATAGGCAATTTCTCTTGAGGAACATAGCCAGTATAATGAGGAAAGTGATTACTCCCCTTTACTTGGTATTTGTTGGACATCATCTACATCTACATCTACAATACTGTTTTGGGCCCCACAGTACAAAGAAGACACTGCCAAAGTGAAGCAAGTTCAGCGGAGGATAGTTATGAGGGTAGTTAAGCACAGGAATGGGTTGCCCAGAGAGACTATGGAGGTTTTGAAGACTGGACTGGACAAAGCTATGTGCAACCTGTTCTGAATTCAGTGTTGGCCCAGTGTTAAATGGAAAGTTGGATTAGAGATGTCCAAAGGTCCCTTCCAATTAAGACTGCAGGAAACCACTGATTGCTCTGATGTGCTATTGACAAGCAATAGGGAAACATGCTTGTAATTGCAAAAGGACACTATCAGAAATTTAAACATTTATGAGACACGGTTGTCTGCTGAAGGGTCTCTTGGGAAGCTTATTATGAGTTTAGTGCCTCACCTTGCAACACCTTTCAGAATCTCTGTCTAATAAGTCACTAGGTACAAGCAGCAAATAAAAAAACAAACAGACATGGTTGGGGCGCAGAAGCATTTAGGTCCATCAGTCTGATAGCAAAGGTAATAACAGGCCTGCTCACAAGTCAAAGCTGCAGTTGAGATAATTTGCAGTAACAGGGGTAGCACAAGTTTTCCAGGAAACTGAAACTTACTGTTCATGTATTATCTTTCTGTAAAGATTGAGTTCTCATAAAAATGTTGGATAAGAAATCAAATGTAACTTGAGTCATGACTGTAAAAACGCCTTTTATAACGATTGATTTTTCAGACAGACTGACCTTGGGAGCTGCACTCCTTTGGAGGTGTGGAGTATAAATTCCAATGCTCTGCTTTGTTGGCAGCTCTGGACAACATGGGTACCACCGAGCTCTTGATGTGGCTATTCCTCTTAAGTTCAGCACTCGTGGATGCCAGCTCAGGTAAACCACTTAAAATCTTTAAAAAACGTTCTTATTAAAAAAAAGGCAGGAAAAAAGAAACATATTATTCCTCTTCATTGATTCCATACCTGTAACTGACTTGCTAGCATAATCAACTTTGTACAAAGCTTACAAGTAAAACAGACTGAAATTAAATAGCATAACATGGTCTTATTAAAAATATGAACCAGTTAACCCCATGATTAACTATTATTTACATTGCTGAGGTAAATTGTTTAGTGTAATGAAACTGATATTGCTCCAACTGCATACTATTTTACAATACCATCTTGTATCAAATTAAATAAATTACGACAAAAATAGTACTGGATGATTAATTTGTGCAAATTGGTATTTTTCAGTTTGTGAATTTAGAGGGAATATAGTTTATGTGGCTACAATGAATATTTGCTTTAAAACACTTCAAAGTGAACCATCCAGATGCATGTGGAACAACCCAATCCACATTTAACTATATGAAATTTCATGGAAGCTCAGTTGTAAGACCCAGCTGCTGTCATGTATAGCATCACAAGTGCCAGGGGAGTGCATAGTGCTCCCCATCGCGCCTTGAGACAGTCGTACACAACTGCAGACCTAGAGACTATAAAAATCCCGTCTGTGCCTTTTCACATGCTGCAGCACCTGATGCAAACATGGTATTTTGAGCGCCTTGAGAAGGGAAAGGGGCTGTCTTGCACTTCCTCGCGCAGCATTCCTGCTTTCTTTCTATTCCCTCCTTCTGGAGCTTGCTCTGCTGCTTTGCATTTTCTGTTTCTGCCCCTAAATGAGCTGTGTAGTCTTCCAAAAGATGCATCTCCCTGTATACATCACAGATACCCAAAGGGGAGCATTGCGGCCCTTTTGGAGAGTGGGTCCTGCAAGGGCAGCAGTGAGAGAGGTCTGAATTGTTATGCTGCCTTTTATACCTGTCTGTTCACTGTTTTTTGCAGTGGTAAATAAGAAAACAATGCCCTTTGTATTCTGCCAGTATTTTGCATATCAGTGGGCAAAACGTGCAACGTAATTCTTTTCTTAAAATTCCCATTTCAGCCCATCTCCACCAGACCTCTCTCATCTGTCATGTTCTTAAGATGCAAGAATCAAGTCTGCTACTGCCATAGTAATGGAGGGGAACAAGTATGTTTCCTTGAAAAAAATAGCTCCTCACTACTGCTTTGTTTCCTTTTTGTATAACAGGTAGCACTGATTTCAGTCATGTAATGAGTACAGCTAATCATCATAATTCTATTTATTTAATTTAAATAATTTACAAACTGTATTTTTCTCCGTTTCTACATTAAACTCTACCATGAAATCTCTCCTCAAGTAGCAAACTGAGGAACAGAAATATAAAAATGGAGAAATTCTGGAAAAATGTTCTGTTTTGGAGAATATCGCATGTCAAAAACAGTATCACTTGCCTAAGAAGCAGGGATAGCAGAGGCCAGAGTAAGGCCTTCAAGACGTTTCTGAGCTGCTCCTGAAGCCTGTGCTTTGCTCTGCGCCCACCGTGGCACCCCCAGCTGGGACCGCCGGCGCTGCGGAGCCCGAGCGGCCGGGCGCCGGGACAAAAGCTGCCCGGGCCCCTTGGTCCAAAGGCTCCTCACCGGCTCCTTTCTCCTCCTCCCTTGACAGGTGCCGCCAACACTACCGCTGCTACCCCTTCGGTTCCTCCAGGTACATCCGCTCGCACGGTGCTTTCTGCGCGTCGCTCGGGGCTGTACTGCTGGCTAGCGCAGAGGGGGGCGATTTGCCTCTTCCTCATCAGAGCAGAGGCAGGACATGCGCGGTCTTGGCCGACGGGCCGGCAGTGCTGCTGCCCGGAAGGGCACAGCGGTACCAAAGGCCCCGGCGAGAGCAGCTGCCCGCCTGCAGGAGGGTTTCCCCACGTTTTTCCCCTCTCCTCCTTGCCCAGGTGCCTTCCTGCGGCTGGTGAACGGCAGCAACGGGTGCGAGGGCCGCGTCGAGGTTTACACCTACGGGAGCCAGGGCACCGTCTGTGACGACAGCTGGGACCTGAGCGATGCCCAGGTCGTGTGCAGGCAGCTGGGCTGTGGCGACGCCGTCTCTGCGCCTGGCAGCGCCCGCTTTGGGCAAGGCAGTGGCAACATTTACCTGGACGATGTGCAGTGCACGGGCAGCGAGGCCTCCCTCTTCCAGTGCCGCAGCGCGGGCTGGGGCGTCCACAACTGCGGCCACGCTGAAGACGCCGGTGTTGTCTGCTCAGGTGCCGTTGCTTCCCCTTGCTAACTAGGCGCACGCTTCCCCGGAGTGCCGATGGAGGCCTGCCGCCGGACGCGGCGGTCGCGGTCGTGGCGCGGGTGCAGGCGCCCCGTGCGGCTGCCCGCCCGCCCGCCCGCAGCGCCCGCCTGGCTCTGGGGTGCCGGCGCGTGTGCCGCGGCACCTGCCGGCTCGGGCCGCCGGAGCCGCTGTGCGGCCCACCGAGGTGCCGATCGAGGTGCTTTGGGCAGCGCCCTGCTGCCAGCGCCCCGGCCCCGAGGCTGCCGCCGCTCCGGGCCCAGCCCCCAAGGTGGGCAGCCGGCGCCGAGCCCGACCGCGCTCTGCCGGCGCCCAGGGCCTGCCAGGAAGGGCAGGAGCCGGCTGCTGCGAACCGCAAGTGCCGGGGGCGAGCGCTTCGCTCCCCGCCGCGCCGTGGGGCTGCCGTGCACGTGGCGAGCGCGCCTGGAGAGTGTGAGAATCCCACCTGTGCCTCTTCACGCGCGGCAGCACCTGATGCTGCAGACGTGCTGGCTGGAGCGCCTCGAGGAGGGCAAGGGGCCGTCCTGCGCTTCCTCGCGCAGCACTCCTGCTTGCTTTCCATTCGCCTCCTTCCGGAGCTTGCTCTGCTGCTTGCGCGCTCCTTTCTCATGCCTCCGGGGGAACTGCACGGCCTCCCAAAGAATGCATCTCTCTGGGGAGAGCTTTCCGCGCTAGGGTTTCTTTTTCCTCCGCACCATCGCATTTCCTCACTTGCAGAGCAGCCAACTGCAGCAAGTCTTCCGTACGTTTTGCCCCATTTGAAGACGATTTTCAGCTATTCCTCCGAAGCAGGGATAGCAGAGGCCAGAGTAAGGCCTTCAAGACGTTTCTGAGCTGCTCCTGAAGCCTGTGCTTTGCTCTGCGCCCACCGTGGCACCCCCAGCTGGGACCGCCGGCGCTGCGGAGCCCGAGCGGCCGGGCGCCGGGACAAAAGCTGCCCGGGCCCCTTGGTCCAAAGGCTCCTCACCGGCTCCTTTCTCCTCCTCCCTTGACAGGTGCCGCCAACACTACCGCTGCTACCCCTTCGGTTCCTCCAGGTACGTCCGCTCGCACGGTGCTTTCTGCGCGTCGCTTGGGGCTGTACTGCTGGCTAGCGCAGAGGGGGGCGATTTGCCTCTTCCTCATCAGAGCAGAGGCAGGACATGCGCGGTCTTGGCCGACGGGCCGGCAGTGCTGCTGCCCGGAAGGGCACAGCGGTACCAAAGGCCCCGGCGAGAGCAGCTGCCCGCCTGCAGGAGGGTTTCGCCACGTTTTTCCCCTCTCCTCCTTGCCCAGGTGCCTTCCTGCGGCTGGTGAACGGCAGCAACGGGTGCGAGGGCCGCGTCGAGATTTACACCTACGGGAGCCAGGGCACCGTCTGTGACGACAGCTGGGACCTGAGCGATGCCCAGGTCGTGTGCAGGCAGCTGGGCTGTGGCGACGCCGTCTCTGCGCCTGGCAGCGCCCGCTTTGGGCAAGGCAGTGGCAACATTTACCTGGACGATGTGCAGTGCACGGGCAGCGAGGCCTCCCTCTTCCAGTGCCGCAGCGCGGGCTGGGGCGTCCACAACTGCGGCCACGCTGAAGACGCCGGTGTTGTCTGCTCAGGTGCCGTTGCTTCCCCTTGCTAACTAGGCGCACGCTTCCCCGGAGTGCCGATGGAGGCCTGCCGCCGGACGCGGCGGTCGCGGTCGTGGCGCGGGTGCAGGCGCCCCGTGCGGCTGCCCGCCCGCCCGCCCGCAGCGCCCGCCTGGCTCTGGGGTGCCGGCGCGTGTGCCGCGGCACCTGCCGGCTCGGGCCGCCGGAGCCGCTGTGCGGCCCACCGAGGTGCCGATCGAGGTGCTTTGGGCAGCGCCCTGCTGCCAGCGCCCCGGCCCCGAGGCTGCCGCCGCTCCGGGCCCAGCCCCCAAGGTGGGCAGCCGGCGCCGAGCCCGACCGCGCTCTGCCGGCGCCCAGGGCCTGCCAGGAAGGGCAGGAGCCGGCTGCTGCGAACCGCAAGTGCCGGGGGCGAGCGCTTCGCTCCCCGCCGCGCCGTGGGGCTGCCGTGCACGTGGCGAGCGCGCCTGGAGAGTGTGAGAATCCCACCTGTGCCTCTTCACGCGCGGCAGCACCTGATGCTGCAGATGTGCTGGCTGGAGCGCCTCGAGGAGGGCAAGGGGCCGTCCTGCGCTTCCTCGCGCAGCACTCCTGCTTGCTTTCCATTCGCCTCCTTCCGGAGCTTGCTCTGCTGCTTGCGCGCTCCTTTCTCGTGCCTCCGGGGGAACTGCACGGCCTCCCAAAGGATGCATCTCTCTGGGGAGAGCTTTCCGCGCTAGGGTTTCTTTTTCCTCCGCACCATCGCATTTCCTCACTTGCAGAGCAGCCAACTGCAGCAAGTCTTCCGTACGTTTTGCCCCATTTGAAGACGATTTTCAGCTATTCCTCCGAAGCAGGGATAGCAGAGGCCAGAGTAAGGCCTTCAAGACGTTTCTGAGCTGCTCCTGAAGCCTGTGCTTTGCTCTGCGCCCACCGTGGCACCCCCAGCTGGGACCGCCGGCGCTGCGGAGCCCGAGCGGCCGGGCGCCGGGACAAAAGCTGCCCGGGCCCCTTGGTCCAAAGGCTCCTCACCGGCTCCTTTCTCCTCCTCCCTTGACAGGTGCCGCCAACACTACCGCTGCTACCCCTTCGGTTCCTCCAGGTACGTCCGCTCGCACGGTGCTTTCTGCGCGTCGCTCGGGGCTGTACTGCTGGCTAGCGCAGAGGGGGGCGATTTGCCTCTTCCTCATCAGAGCAGAGGCAGGACATGCGCGGTCTTGGCCGACGGGCCGGCAGTGCTGCTGCCCGGAAGGGCACAGCGGTACCAAAGGCCCCGGCGAGAGCAGCTGCCCGCCTGCAGGAGGGTTTCCCCACGTTTTTCCCCTCTCCTCCTTGCCCAGGTGCCTTCCTGCGGCTGGTGAACGGCAGCAACGGGTGCGAGGGCCGCGTCGAGGTTTACACCTACGGGAGCCAGGGCACCGTCTGTGACGACAGCTGGGACCTGAGCGATGCCCAGGTCGTGTGCAGGCAGCTGGGCTGTGGCGACGCCGTCTCTGCGCCTGGCAGCGCCCGCTTTGGGCAAGGCAGTGGCAACATTTACCTGGACGATGTGCAGTGCACGGGCAGCGAGGCCTCCCTCTTCCAGTGCCGCAGCGCGGGCTGGGGCGTCCACAACTGCGGCCACGCTGAAGACGCCGGTGTTGTCTGCTCAGGTGCCGTTGCTTCCCCTTGCTAACTAGGCGCACGCTTCCCCGGAGTGCCGATGGAGGCCTGCCGCCGGACGCGGCGGTCGCGGTCGTGGCGCGGGTGCAGGCGCCCCGTGCGGCTGCCCGCCCGCCCGCCCGCAGCGCCCGCCTGGCTCTGGGGTGCCGGCGCGTGTGCCGCGGCACCTGCCGGCTCGGGCCGCCGGAGCCGCTGTGCGGCCCACCGAGGTGCCGATCGAGGTGCTTTGGGCAGCGCCCTGCTGCCAGCGCCCCGGCCCCGAGGCTGCCGCCGCTCCGGGCCCAGCCCCCAAGGTGGGCAGCCGGCGCCGAGCCCGACCGCGCTCTGCCGGCGCCCAGGGCCTGCCAGGAAGGGCAGGAGCCGGCTGCTGCGAACCGCAAGTGCCGGGGGCGAGCGCTTCGCTCCCCGCCGCGCCGTGGGGCTGCCGTGCACGTGGCGAGCGCGCCTGGAGAGTGTGAGAATCCCACCTGTGCCTCTTCACGCGCGGCAGCACCTGATGCTGCAGACGTGCTGGCTGGAGCGCCTCGAGGAGGGCAAGGGGCCGTCCTGCGCTTCCTCGCGCAGCACTCCTGCTTGCTTTCCATTCGCCTCCTTCCGGAGCTTGCTCTGCTGCTTGCGCGCTCCTTTCTCGTGCCTCCGGGGGAACTGCACGGCCTCCCAAAGGATGCATCTCTCTGGGGAGAGCTTTCCGCGCTAGGGTTTCTTTTTCCTCCGCACCATCGCATTTCCTCACTTGCAGAGCAGCCAACTGCAGCAAGTCTTCCGTACGTTTTGCCCCATTTGAAGACGATTTTCAGCTATTCCTCCGAAGCAGGGATAGCAGAGGCCAGAGTAAGGCCTTCAAGACGTTTCTGAGCTGCTCCTGAAGCCTGTGCTTTGCTCTGCGCCCACCGTGGCACCCCCAGCTGGGACCGCCGGCGCTGCGGAGCCCGAGCGGCCGGGCGCCGGGACAAAAGCTGCCCGGGCCCCTTGGTCCAAAGGCTCCTCACCGGCTCCTTTCTCCTCCTCCCTTGACAGGTGCCGCCAACACTACCGCTGCTACCCCTTCGGTTCCTCCAGGTACGTCCGCTCGCACGGTGCTTTCTGCGCGTCGCTCGGGGCTGTACTGCTGGCTAGCGCAGAGGGGGGCGATTTGCCTCTTCCTCATCAGAGCAGAGGCAGGACATGCGCGGTCTTGGCCGACGGGCCGGCAGTGCTGCTGCCCGGAAGGGCACAGCGGTACCAAAGGCCCCGGCGAGAGCAGCTGCCCGCCTGCAGGAGGGTTTCCCCACGTTTTTCCCCTCTCCTCCTTGCCCAGGTGCCTTCCTGCGGCTGGTGAACGGCAGCAACGGGTGCGAGGGCCGCGTCGAGATTTACACCTACGGGAGCCAGGGCACCGTCTGTGACGACAGCTGGGACCTGAGCGATGCCCAGGTCGTGTGCAGGCAGCTGGGCTGTGGCGACGCCGTCTCTGCGCCTGGCAGCGCCCGCTTTGGGCAAGGCAGTGGCAACATTTACCTGGACGATGTGCAGTGCACGGGCAGCGAGGCCTCCCTCTTCCAGTGCCGCAGCGCGGGCTGGGGCGTCCACAACTGCGGCCACGCTGAAGACGCCGGTGTTGTCTGCTCAGGTGCCGTTGCTTCCCCTTGCTAACTAGGCGCACGCTTCCCCGGAGTGCCGATGGAGGCCTGCCGCCGGACGCGGCGGTCGCGGTCGTGGCGCGGGTGCAGGCGCCCCGTGCGGCTGCCCGCCCGCCCGCCCGCAGCGCCCGCCTGGCTCTGGGGTGCCGGCGCGTGTGCCGCGGCACCTGCCGGCTCGGGCCGCCGGAGCCGCTGTGCGGCCCACCGAGGTGCCGATCGAGGTGCTTTGGGCAGCGCCCTGCTGCCAGCGCCCCGGCCCCGAGGCTGCCGCCGCTCCGGGCCCAGCCCCCAAGGTGGGCAGCCGGCGCCGAGCCCGACCGCGCTCTGCCGGCGCCCAGGGCCTGCCAGGAAGGGCAGGAGCCGGCTGCTGCGAACCGCAAGTGCCGGGGGCGAGCGCTTCGCTCCCCGCCGCGCCGTGGGGCTGCCGTGCACGTGGCGAGCGCGCCTGGAGAGTGTGAGAATCCCACCTGTGCCTCTTCACGCGCGGCAGCACCTGATGCTGCAGACGTGCTGGCTGGAGCGCCTCGAGGAGGGCAAGGGGCCGTCCTGCGCTTCCTCGCGCAGCACTCCTGCTTGCTTTCCATTCGCCTCCTTCCGGAGCTTGCTCTGCTGCTTGCGCGCTCCTTTCTCGTGCCTCCGGGGGAACTGCACGGCCTCCCAAAGGATGCATCTCTCTGGGGAGAGCTTTCCGCGCTAGGGTTTCTTTTTCCTCCGCACCATCGCATTTCCTCACTTGCAGAGCAGCCAACTGCAGCAAGTCTTCCGTACGTTTTGCCCCATTTGAAGACGATTTTCAGCTATTCCTCCGAAGCAGGGATAGCAGAGGCCAGAGTAAGGCCTTCAAGACGTTTCTGAGCTGCTCCTGAAGCCTGTGCTTTGCTCTGCGCCCACCGTGGCACCCCCAGCTGGGACCGCCGGCGCTGCGGAGCCCGAGCGGCCGGGCGCCGGGACAAAAGCTGCCCGGGCCCCTTGGTCCAAAGGCTCCTCACCGGCTCCTTTCTCCTCCTCCCTTGACAGGTGCCGCCAACACTACCGCTGCTACCCCTTCGGTTCCTCCAGGTACGTCCGCTCGCACGGTGCTTTCTGCGCGTCGCTCGGGGCTGTACTGCTGGCTAGCGCAGAGGGGGGCGATTTGCCTCTTCCTCATCAGAGCAGAGGCAGGACATGCGCGGTCTTGGCCGACGGGCCGGCAGTGCTGCTGCCCGGAAGGGCACAGCGGTACCAAAGGCCCCGGCGAGAGCAGCTGCCCGCCTGCAGGAGGGTTTCCCCACGTTTTTCCCCTCTCCTCCTTGCCCAGGTGCCTTCCTGCGGCTGGTGAACGGCAGCAACGGGTGCGAGGGCCGCGTCGAGGTTTACACCTACGGGAGCCAGGGCACCGTCTGTGACGACAGCTGGGACCTGAGCGATGCCCAGGTCGTGTGCAGGCAGCTGGGCTGTGGCGACGCCGTCTCTGCGCCTGGCAGCGCCCGCTTTGGGCAAGGCAGTGGCAACATTTACCTGGACGATGTGCAGTGCACGGGCAGCGAGGCCTCCCTCTTCCAGTGCCGCAGCGCGGGCTGGGGCGTCCACAACTGCGGCCACGCTGAAGACGCCGGTGTTGTCTGCTCAGGTGCCGTTGCTTCCCCTTGCTAACTAGGCGCACGCTTCCCCGGAGTGCCGATGGAGGCCTGCCGCCGGACGCGGCGGTCGCGGTCGTGGCGCGGGTGCAGGCGCCCCGTGCGGCTGCCCGCCCGCCCGCCCGCAGCGCCCGCCTGGCTCTGGGGTGCCGGCGCGTGTGCCGCGGCACCTGCCGGCTCGGGCCGCCGGAGCCGCTGTGCGGCCCACCGAGGTGCCGATCGAGGTGCTTTGGGCAGCGCCCTGCTGCCAGCGCCCCGGCCCCGAGGCTGCCGCCGCTCCGGGCCCAGCCCCCAAGGTGGGCAGCCGGCGCCGAGCCCGACCGCGCTCTGCCGGCGCCCAGGGCCTGCCAGGAAGGGCAGGAGCCGGCTGCTGCGAACCGCAAGTGCCGGGGGCGAGCGCTTCGCTCCCCGCCGCGCCGTGGGGCTGCCGTGCACGTGGCGAGCGCGCCTGGAGAGTGTGAGAATCCCACCTGTGCCTCTTCACGCGCGGCAGCACCTGATGCTGCAGACGTGCTGGCTGGAGCGCCTCGAGGAGGGCAAGGGGCCGTCCTGCGCTTCCTCGCGCAGCACTCCTGCTTGCTTTCCATTCGCCTCCTTCCGGAGCTTGCTCTGCTGCTTGCGCGCTCCTTTCTCGTGCCTCCGGGGGAACTGCACGGCCTCCCAAAGGATGCATCTCTCTGGGGAGAGCTTTCCGCGCTAGGGTTTCTTTTTCCTCCGCACCATCGCATTTCCTCACTTGCAGAGCAGCCAACTGCAGCAAGTCTTCCGTACGTTTTGCCCCATTTGAAGACGATTTTCAGCTATTCCTCCGAAGCAGGGATAGCAGAGGCCAGAGTAAGGCCTTCAAGACGTTTCTGAGCTGCTCCTGAAGCCTGTGCTTTGCTCTGCGCCCACCGTGGCACCCCCAGCTGGGACCGCCGGCGCTGCGGAGCCCGAGCGGCCGGGCGCCGGGACAAAAGCTGCCCGGGCCCCTTGGTCCGAAGGCTCCTCACCGGCTCCTTTCTCCTCCTCCCTTGACAGGTGCCGCCAACACTACCGCTGCTACCCCTTCGGTTCCTCCAGGTACGTCCGCTCGCACGGTGCTTTCTGCGCGTCGCTCGGGGCTGTACTGCTGGCTAGCGCAGAGGGGGGCGATTTGCCTCTTCCTCATCAGAGCAGAGGCAGGACATGCGCGGTCTTGGCCGACGGGCCGGCAGTGCTGCTGCCCGGAAGGGCACAGCGGTACCAAAGGCCCCGGCGAGAGCAGCTGCCCGCCTGCAGGAGGGTTTCCCCACGTTTTTCCCCTCTCCTCCTTGCCCAGGTGCCTTCCTGCGGCTGGTGAACGGCAGCAACGGGTGCGAGGGCCGCGTCGAGATTTACACCTACGGGAGCCAGGGCACCGTCTGTGACGACAGCTGGGACCTGAGCGATGCCCAGGTCGTGTGCAGGCAGCTGGGCTGTGGCGACGCCGTCTCTGCGCCTGGCAGCGCCCGCTTTGGGCAAGGCAGTGGCAACATTTACCTGGACGATGTGCAGTGCACGGGCAGCGAGGCCTCCCTCTTCCAGTGCCGCAGCGCGGGCTGGGGCGTCCACAACTGCGGCCACGCTGAAGACGCCGGTGTTGTCTGCTCAGGTGCCGTTGCTTCCCCTTGCTAACTAGGCGCACGCTTCCCCGGAGTGCCGATGGAGGCCTGCCGCCGGACGCGGCGGTCGCGGTCGTGGCGCGGGTGCAGGCGCCCCGTGCGGCTGCCCGCCCGCCCGCAGCGCCCGCCTGGCTCTGGGGTGCCGGCGCGTGTGCCGCGGCACCTGCCGGCTCGGGCCGCCGGAGCCGCTGTGCGGCCCACCGAGGTGCCGATCGAGGTGCTTTGGGCAGCGCCCTGCTGCCAGCGCCCCGGCCCCGAGGCTGCCGCCGCTCCGGGCCCAGCCCCCAAGGTGGGCAGCCGGCGCCGAGCCCGACCGCACTCTGCCGGCGCCCAGGGCCTGCCAGGAAGGGCAGGAGCCGGCTGCTGCGAACCGCAAGTGCCGGGGGCGAGCGCTTCGCTCCCCGCCGCGCCGTGGGGCTGCCGTGCACGTGGCGAGCGCGCCTGGAGAGTGTGAGAATCCCACCTGTGCCTCTTCACGCGCGGCAGCACCTGATGCTGCAGACGTGCTGGCTGGAGCGCCTCGAGGAGGGCAAGGGGCCGTCCTGCGCTTCCTCGCGCAGCACTCCTGCTTGCTTTCCATTCGCCTCCTTCCGGAGCTTGCTCTGCTGCTTGCGCGCTCCTTTCTCGTGCCTCCGGGGGAACTGCACGGCCTCCCAAAGGATGCATCTCTCTGGGGAGAGCTTTCCGCGCTAGGGTTTCTTTTTCCTCCGCACCATCGCATTTCCTCACTTGCAGAGCAGCCAACTGCAGCAAGTCTTCCGTACGTTTTGCCCCATTTGAAGACGATTTTCAGCTATTCCTCCGAAGCAGGGATAGCAGAGGCCAGAGTAAGGCCTTCAAGACGTTTCTGAGCTGCTCCTGAAGCCTGTGCTTTGCTCTGCGCCCACCGTGGCACCCCCAGCTGGGACCGCCGGCGCTGCGGAGCCCGAGCGGCCGGGCGCCGGGACAAAAGCTGCCCGGGCCCCTTGGTCCAAAGGCTCCTCACCGGCTCCTTTCTCCTCCTCCCTTGACAGGTGCCGCCAACACTACCGCTGCTACCCCTTCGGTTCCTCCAGGTACGTCCGCTCGCACGGTGCTTTCTGCGCGTCGCTCGGGGCTGTACTGCTGGCTAGCGCAGAGGGGGGCGATTTGCCTCTTCCTCATCAGAGCAGAGGCAGGACATGCGCGGTCTTGGCCGACGGGCCGGCAGTGCTGCTGCCCGGAAGGGCACAGCGGTACCAAAGGCCCCGGCGAGAGCAGCTGCCCGCCTGCAGGAGGGTTTCCCCACGTTTTTCCCCTCTCCTCCTTGCCCAGGTGCCTTCCTGCGGCTGGTGAACGGCAGCAACGGGTGCGAGGGCCGCGTCGAGATTTACACCTACGGGAGCCAGGGCACCGTCTGTGACGACAGCTGGGACCTGAGCGATGCCCAGGTCGTGTGCAGGCAGCTGGGCTGTGGCGACGCCGTCTCTGCGCCTGGCAGCGCCCGCTTTGGGCAAGGCAGTGGCAACATTTACCTGGACGATGTGCAGTGCACGGGCAGCGAGGCCTCCCTCTTCCAGTGCCGCAGCGCGGGCTGGGGCGTCCACAACTGCGGCCACGCTGAAGACGCCGGTGTTGTCTGCTCAGGTGCCGTTGCTTCCCCTTGCTAACTAGGCGCACGCTTCCCCGGAGTGCCGATGGAGGCCTGCCGCCGGACGCGGCGGTCGCGGTCGTGGCGCGGGTGCAGGCGCCCCGTGCGGCTGCCCGCCCGCCCGCAGCGCCCGCCTGGCTCTGGGGTGCCGGCGCGTGTGCCGCGGCACCTGCCGGCTCGGGCCGCCGGAGCCGCTGTGCGGCCCACCGAGGTGCCGATCGAGGTGCTTTGGGCAGCGCCCTGCTGCCAGCGCCCCGGCCCCGAGGCTGCCGCCGCTCCGGGCCCAGCCCCCAAGGTGGGCAGCCGGCGCCGAGCCCGACCGCACTCTGCCGGCGCCCAGGGCCTGCCAGGAAGGGCAGGAGCCGGCTGCTGCGAATCGCAAGTGCCGGGGGCGAGCGCTTCGCTCCCCGCCGCGCCGTGGGGCTGCCGTGCACGTGGCGAGCGCGCCTGGAGAGTGTGAGAATCCCACCTGTGCCTCTTCACGCGCGGCAGCACCTGATGCTGCAGACGTGCTGGCTGGAGCGCCTCGAGGAGGGCAAGGGGCCGTCCTGCGCTTCCTCGCGCAGCACTCCTGCTTGCTTTCCATTCGCCTCCTTCCGGAGCTTGCTCTGCTGCTTGCGCGCTCCTTTCTCGTGCCTCCGGGGGAACTGCACGGCCTCCCAAAGGATGCATCTCTCTGGGGAGAGCTTTCCGCGCTAGGGTTTCTTTTTCCTCCGCACCATCGCATTTCCTCACTTGCAGAGCAGCCAACTGCAGCAAGTCTTCCGTACGTTTTGCCCCATTTGAAGACGATTTTCAGCTATTCCTCCGAAGCAGGGATAGCAGAGGCCAGAGTAAGGCCTTCAAGACGTTTCTGAGCTGCTCCTGAAGCCTGTGCTTTGCTCTGCGCCCACCGTGGCACCCCCAGCTGGGACCGCCGGCGCTGCGGAGCCCGAGCGGCCGGGCGCCGGGACAAAAGCTGCCCGGGCCCCTTGGTCCGAAGGCTCCTCACCGGCTCCTTTCTCCTCCTCCCTTGACAGGTGCCGCCAACACTACCGCTGCTACCCCTTCGGTTCCTCCAGGTACGTCCGCTCGCACGGTGCTTTCTGCGCGTCGCTCGGGGCTGTACTGCTGGCTAGCGCAGAGGGGGGCGATTTGCCTCTTCCTCATCAGAGCAGAGGCAGGACATGCGCGGTCTTGGCCGACGGGCCGGCAGTGCTGCTGCCCGGAAGGGCACAGCGGTACCAAAGGCCCCGGCGAGAGCAGCTGCCCGCCTGCAGGAGGGTTTCCCCACGTTTTTCCCCTCTCCTCCTTGCCCAGGTGCCTTCCTGCGGCTGGTGAACGGCAGCAACGGGTGCGAGGGCCGCGTCGAGATTTACACCTACGGGAGCCAGGGCACCGTCTGTGACGACAGCTGGGACCTGAGCGATGCCCAGGTCGTGTGCAGGCAGCTGGGCTGTGGCGACGCCGTCTCTGCGCCTGGCAGCGCCCGCTTTGGGCAAGGCAGTGGCAACATTTACCTGGACGATGTGCAGTGCACGGGCAGCGAGGCCTCCCTCTTCCAGTGCCGCAGCGCGGGCTGGGGCGTCCACAACTGCGGCCACGCTGAAGACGCCGGTGTTGTCTGCTCAGGTGCCGTTGCTTCCCCTTGCTAACTAGGCGCACGCTTCCCCGGAGTGCCGATGGAGGCCTGCCGCCGGACGCGGCGGTCGCGGTCGTGGCGCGGGTGCAGGCGCCCCGTGCGGCTGCCCGCCCGCCCGCCCGCAGCGCCCGCCTGGCTCTGGGGTGCCGGCGCGTGTGCCGCGGCACCTGCCGGCTCGGGCCGCCGGAGCCGCTGTGCGGCCCACCGAGGTGCCGATCGAGGTGCTTTGGGCAGCGCCCTGCTGCCAGCGCCCCGGCCCCGAGGCTGCCGCCGCTCCGGGCCCAGCCCCCAAGGTGGGCAGCCGGCGCCGAGCCCGACCGCGCTCTGCCGGCGCCCAGGGCCTGCCAGGAAGGGCAGGAGCCGGCTGCTGCGAACCGCAAGTGCCGGGGGCGAGCGCTTCGCTCCCCGCCGCGCCGTGGGGCTGCCGTGCACGTGGCGAGCGCGCCTGGAGAGTGTGAGAATCCCACCTGTGCCTCTTCACGCGCGGCAGCACCTGATGCTGCAGACGTGCTGGCTGGAGCGCCTCGAGGAGGGCAAGGGGCCGTCCTGCGCTTCCTCGCGCAGCACTCCTGCTTGCTTTCCATTCGCCTCCTTCCGGAGCTTGCTCTGCTGCTTGCGCGCTCCTTTCTCGTGCCTCCGGGGGAACTGCACGGCCTCCCAAAGGATGCATCTCTCTGGGGAGAGCTTTCCGCGCTAGGGTTTCTTTTTCCTCCGCACCATCGCATTTCCTCACTTGCAGAGCAGCCAACTGCAGCAAGTCTTCCGTACGTTTTGCCCCATTTGAAGACGATTTTCAGCTATTCCTCCGAAGCAGGGATAGCAGAGGCCAGAGTAAGGCCTTCAAGACGTTTCTGAGCTGCTCCTGAAGCCTGTGCTTTGCTCTGCGCCCACCGTGGCACCCCCAGCTGGGACCGCCGGCGCTGCGGAGCCCGAGCGGCCGGGCGCCGGGACAAAAGCTGCCCGGGCCCCTTGGTCCAAAGGCTCCTCACCGGCTCCTTTCTCCTCCTCCCTTGACAGGTGCCGCCAACACTACCGCTGCTACCCCTTCGGTTCCTCCAGGTACGTCCGCTCGCACGGTGCTTTCTGCGCGTCGCTCGGGGCTGTACTGCTGGCTAGCGCAGAGGGGGGCGATTTGCCTCTTCCTCATCAGAGCAGAGGCAGGACATGCGCGGTCTTGGCCGACGGGCCGGCAGTGCTGCTGCCCGGAAGGGCACAGCGGTACCAAAGGCCCCGGCGAGAGCAGCTGCCCGCCTGCAGGAGGGTTTCCCCACGTTTTTCCCCTCTCCTCCTTGCCCAGGTGCCTTCCTGCGGCTGGTGAACGGCAGCAACGGGTGCGAGGGCCGCGTCGAGATTTACACCTACGGGAGCCAGGGCACCGTCTGTGACGACAGCTGGGACCTGAGCGATGCCCAGGTCGTGTGCAGGCAGCTGGGCTGTGGCGACGCCGTCTCTGCGCCTGGCAGCGCCCGCTTTGGGCAAGGCAGTGGCAACATTTACCTGGACGATGTGCAGTGCACGGGCAGCGAGGCCTCCCTCTTCCAGTGCCGCAGCGCGGGCTGGGGCGTCCACAACTGCGGCCACGGTGAAGACGCCGGTGTTGTCTGCTCAGGTGCCGTTGCTTCCCCTTGCTAACTAGGCGCACGCTTCCCCGGAGTGCCGATGGAGGCCTGCCGCCGGACGCGGCGGTCGCGGTCGTGGCGCGGGTGCAGGCGCCCCGTGCGGCTGCCCGCCCGCCCGCAGCGCCCGCCTGGCTCTGGGGTGCCGGCGCGTGTGCCGCGGCACCTGCCGGCTCGGGCCGCCGGAGCCGCTGTGCGGCCCACCGAGGTGCCGATCGAGGTGCTTTGGGCAGCGCCCTGCTGCCAGCGCCCCGGCCCCGAGGCTGCCGCCGCTCCGGGCCCAGCCCCCAAGGTGGGCAGCCGGCGCCGAGCCCGACCGCGCTCTGCCGGCGCCCAGGGCCTGCCAGGAAGGGCAGGAGCCGGCTGCTGCGAACCGCAAGTGCCGGGGGCGAGCGCTTCGCTCCCCGCCGCGCCGTGGGGCTGCCGTGCACGTGGCGAGCGCGCCTGGAGAGTGTGAGAATCCCACCTGTGCCTCTTCACGCGCGGCAGCACCTGATGCTGCAGACGTGCTGGCTGGAGCGCCTCGAGGAGGGCAAGGGGCCGTCCTGCGCTTCCTCGCGCAGCACTCCTGCTTGCTTTCCATTCGCCTCCTTCCGGAGCTTGCTCTGCTGCTTGCGCGCTCCTTTCTCGTGCCTCCGGGGGAACTGCACGGCCTCCCAAAGGATGCATCTCTCTGGGGAGAGCTTTCCGCGCTAGGGTTTCTTTTTCCTCCGCACCATCGCATTTCCTCACTTGCAGAGCAGCCAACTGCAGCAAGTCTTCCGTACGTTTTGCCCCATTTGAAGACGATTTTCAGCTATTCCTCCGAAGCAGGGATAGCAGAGGCCAGAGTAAGGCCTTCAAGACGTTTCTGAGCTGCTCCTGAAGCCTGTGCTTTGCTCTGCGCCCACCGTGGCACCCCCAGCTGGGACCGCCGGCGCTGCGGAGCCCGAGCGGCCGGGCGCCGGGACAAAAGCTGCCCGGGCCCCTTGGTCCAAAGGCTCCTCACCGGCTCCTTTCTCCTCCTCCCTTGACAGGTGCCGCCAACACTACCGCTGCTACCCCTTCGGTTCCTCCAGGTACGTCCGCTCGCACGGTGCTTTCTGCGCGTCGCTCGGGGCTGTACTGCTGGCTAGCGCAGAGGGGGGCGATTTGCCTCTTCCTCATCAGAGCAGAGGCAGGACATGCGCGGTCTTGGCCGACGGGCCGGCAGTGCTGCTGCCCGGAAGGGCACAGCGGTACCAAAGGCCCCGGCGAGAGCAGCTGCCCGCCTGCAGGAGGGTTTCCCCACGTTTTTCCCCTCTCCTCCTTGCCCAGGTGCCTTCCTGCGGCTGGTGAACGGCAGCAACGGGTGCGAGGGCCGCGTCGAGATTTACACCTACGGGAGCCAGGGCACCGTCTGTGACGACAGCTGGGACCTGAGCGATGCCCAGGTCGTGTGCAGGCAGCTGGGCTGTGGCGACGCCGTCTCTGCGCCTGGCAGCGCCCGCTTTGGGCAAGGCAGTGGCAACATTTACCTGGACGATGTGCAGTGCACGGGCAGCGAGGCCTCCCTCTTCCAGTGCCGCAGCGCGGGCTGGGGCGTCCACAACTGCGGCCACGGTGAAGACGCCGGTGTTGTCTGCTCAGGTGCCGTTGCTTCCCCTTGCTAACTAGGCGCACGCTTCCCCGGAGTGCCGATGGAGGCCTGCCGCCGGACGCGGCGGTCGCGGTCGTGGCGCGGGTGCAGGCGCCCCGTGCGGCTGCCCGCCCGCCCGCCCGCAGCGCCCGCCTGGCTCTGGGGTGCCGGCGCGTGTGCCGCGGCACCTGCCGGCTCGGGCCGCCGGAGCCGCTGTGCGGCCCACCGAGGTGCCGATCGAGGTGCTTTGGGCAGCGCCCTGCTGCCAGCGCCCCGGCCCCGAGGCTGCCGCCGCTCCGGGCCCAGCCCCCAAGGTGGGCAGCCGGCGCCGAGCCCGACCGCGCTCTGCCGGCGCCCAGGGCCTGCCAGGAAGGGCAGGAGCCGGCTGCTGCGAACCGCAAGTGCCGGGGGCGAGCGCTTCGCTCCCCGCCGCGCCGTGGGGCTGCCGTGCACGTGGCGAGCGCGCCTGGAGAGTGTGAGAATCCCACCTGTGCCTCTTCACGCGCGGCAGCACCTGATGCTGCAGACGTGCTGGCTGGAGCGCCTCGAGGAGGGCAAGGGGCCGTCCTGCGCTTCCTCGCGCAGCACTCCTGCTTGCTTTCCATTCGCCTCCTTCCGGAGCTTGCTCTGCTGCTTGCGCGCTCCTTTCTCGTGCCTCCGGGGGAACTGCACGGCCTCCCAAAGGATGCATCTCTCTGGGGAGAGCTTTCCGCGCTAGGGTTTCTTTTTCCTCCGCACCATCGCATTTCCTCACTTGCAGAGCAGCCAACTGCAGCAAGTCTTCCGTACGTTTTGCCCCATTTGAAGACGATTTTCAGCTATTCCTCCGAAGCAGGGATAGCAGAGGCCAGAGTAAGGCCTTCAAGACGTTTCTGAGCTGCTCCTGAAGCCTGTGCTTTGCTCTGCGCCCACCGTGGCACCCCCAGCTGGGACCGCCGGCGCTGCGGAGCCCGAGCGGCCGGGCGCCGGGACAAAAGCTGCCCGGGCCCCTTGGTCCAAAGGCTCCTCACCGGCTCCTTTCTCCTCCTCCCTTGACAGGTGCCGCCAACACTACCGCTGCTACCCCTTCGGTTCCTCCAGGTACGTCCGCTCGCACGGTGCTTTCTGCGCGTCGCTCGGGGCTGTACTGCTGGCTAGCGCAGAGGGGGGCGATTTGCCTCTTCCTCATCAGAGCAGAGGCAGGACATGCGCGGTCTTGGCCGACGGGCCGGCAGTGCTGCTGCCCGGAAGGGCACAGCGGTACCAAAGGCCCCGGCGAGAGCAGCTGCCCGCCTGCAGGAGGGTTTCCCCACGTTTTTCCCCTCTCCTCCTTGCCCAGGTGCCTTCCTGCGGCTGGTGAACGGCAGCAACGGGTGCGAGGGCCGCGTCGAGGTTTACACCTACGGGAGCCAGGGCACCGTCTGTGACGACAGCTGGGACCTGAGCGATGCCCAGGTCGTGTGCAGGCAGCTGGGCTGTGGCGACGCCGTCTCTGCGCCTGGCAGCGCCCGCTTTGGGCAAGGCAGTGGCAACATTTACCTGGACGATGTGCAGTGCACGGGCAGCGAGGCCTCCCTCTTCCAGTGCCGCAGCGCGGGCTGGGGCGTCCACAACTGCGGCCACGCTGAAGACGCCGGTGTTGTCTGCTCAGGTGCCGTTGCTTCCCCTTGCTAACTAGGCGCACGCTTCCCCGGAGTGCCGATGGAGGCCTGCCGCCGGACGCGGCGGTCGCGGTCGTGGCGCGGGTGCAGGCGCCCCGTGCGGCTGCCCGCCCGCCCGCCCGCAGCGCCCGCCTGGCTCTGGGGTGCCGGCGCGTGTGCCGCGGCACCTGCCGGCTCGGGCCGCCGGAGCCGCTGTGCGGCCCACCGAGGTGCCGATCGAGGTGCTTTGGGCAGCGCCCTGCTGCCAGCGCCCCGGCCCCGAGGCTGCCGCCGCTCCGGGCCCAGCCCCCAAGGTGGGCAGCCGGCGCCGAGCCCGACCGCGCTCTGCCGGCGCCCAGGGCCTGCCAGGAAGGGCAGGAGCCGGCTGCTGCGAACCGCAAGTGCCGGGGGCGAGCGCTTCGCTCCCCGCCGCGCCGTGGGGCTGCCGTGCACGTGGCGAGCGCGCCTGGAGAGTGTGAGAATCCCACCTGTGCCTCTTCACGCGCGGCAGCACCTGATGCTGCAGACGTGCTGGCTGGAGCGCCTCGAGGAGGGCAAGGGGCCGTCCTGCGCTTCCTCGCGCAGCACTCCTGCTTGCTTTCCATTCGCCTCCTTCCGGAGCTTGCTCTGCTGCTTGCGCGCTCCTTTCTCGTGCCTCCGGGGGAACTGCACGGCCTCCCAAAGGATGCATCTCTCTGGGGAGAGCTTTCCGCGCTAGGGTTTCTTTTTCCTCCGCACCATCGCATTTCCTCACTTGCAGAGCAGCCAACTGCAGCAAGTCTTCCGTACGTTTTGCCCCATTTGAAGACGATTTTCAGCTATTCCTCCGAAGCAGGGATAGCAGAGGCCAGAGTAAGGCCTTCAAGACGTTTCTGAGCTGCTCCTGAAGCCTGTGCTTTGCTCTGCGCCCACCGTGGCACCCCCAGCTGGGACCGCCGGCGCTGCGGAGCCCGAGCGGCCGGGCGCCGGGACAAAAGCTGCCCGGGCCCCTTGGTCCAAAGGCTCCTCACCGGCTCCTTTCTCCTCCTCCCTTGACAGGTGCCGCCAACACTACCGCTGCTACCCCTTCGGTTCCTCCAGGTACGTCCGCTCGCACGGTGCTTTCTGCGCGTCGCTCGGGGCTGTACTGCTGGCTAGCGCAGAGGGGGGCGATTTGCCTCTTCCTCATCAGAGCAGAGGCAGGACATGCGCGGTCTTGGCCGACGGGCCGGCAGTGCTGCTGCCCGGAAGGGCACAGCGGTACCAAAGGCCCCGGCGAGAGCAGCTGCCCGCCTGCAGGAGGGTTTCCCCACGTTTTTCCCCTCTCCTCCTTGCCCAGGTGCCTTCCTGCGGCTGCACAGTGTTTGATAGATTTGTCACTGATTTTTCTGATTTTAAGGCATCTTGGAAGTTTTGGTTTTGCTGTGCCCTCACCTTGGCACTGCCTGCTGAGACCAGCAAATGCTTCACCCCTGCAGTGACAGGGCAGCACGGCAGTCCGTAGTGCTGGGATAAAGCCTTTGAATGTTGCTAGTATCCAGAAGTTCCTCATTTGCTTTTTTTATTACTCCCTTAACAGATGCAATTTCCACTACCTATGTTCCCTCTCCACCCTTGACTACTCCATATTTTCTTTGCATTACTTTTGAGCTGTATTAATTACTAGTTTTTAGTTTGGAGTTTTTCATTTCCACATTAAAACAGAGTCAAAAATATTCATCATCCATACTAACAGGCTAAACCCTCCATATTGCTTCTTTATGACTGTGATTCTCCTGCTGGAGATCTATTTTAGATTGTGTGGATGAAACAGTTTTTGTCAAAAATCTTTTTTTTCTTCTTTGGACTTTATGCTATTTGGGCAGACCTTCTAGCTTTTTCACATACATATATATGCCTGAAGCCCACCAAATGCAAAGGAGCAAGCAAGAGTTGGAGTTGTCTAATGAGAATGTATATTCATTTGTTCAGAAGAAAAACCTAAATTTTGCATGTCTATATCTTTTCTTCTTTCATTTTTTTCAGGCAGAAAATATTTTTGTGGTGGCTTACTTTCGAATTCTTTTGGAACACTTCAGAGTCCTTTTTACCCTTCGAATTACCCAGATAATGCAGACTGTCTGTGGGAAATACAAGTAGCGAGCAATTTCCTTGTTGTGCTCACATTTAGAAGTATTCAGTAAGTAAAGTTCTTGCTGCTAGGGCAATAAATGGGACCAAAATCTCAACTGCAAGCACATTTCCCAAGCACATTTCTAATACTTAGAAATTGATTAGAAATATTACCTGGGAATTGTGTGAGTGCGGTATCTTAGTTTATTGCTTTTTCAGCACTTACAAACTGGACTTTACAAAACATGTTTTATTGTATATTCATGTTAATCTCTCAGGTTGCAAGGTGGATGCCAGAACGACTCTGTTGAAATCTATGATGGGCCACCCAATACTTCTCCCCTGCTTGGAAGAATTTGTTCTGGTTCTGGTTTCACATATACATCATCCTCAAACCTCATGACTGTTAGATTTCGCAGTGACTCCAGATATTCAAGTAGAGGGTTTTATGCTGACTATCACTCCATTCGAGCAGACGAGAATACCAGTAAGTTCCCATTCAGTTTGTAATGTTTTCCTGTGTTAAGTATTTGTTAATGTTGGTGAACTGTTTCACACAGATGACATTCCTACTTGAATTTCATAACTGATTATTGACCAGTAACTTTCAGACAATAATTTCTTTTGCATTTTAAGAAGACCTTCAGGTACCAAACTAATTGACTTTAGACATTTTCCGTGATGGTCAGTCTAAATTCACCTTTCTTCTTATCACCTCATTATTCTTATTTTTCCACCCTTGTGGCCAGATTTTCATAAAATCATATCAATGTTGTTGAGAAAGACATCTGGAGGTCTCCTAGTCCACCCACTCAAAGCAGGACTACTGCCAAAACTAGATTCAGTTTGCCATGGGTTTGTCTAGAAATCTTCCAAGAGTGGAAAAACTGCAACTTCTCTGGGTGACCTATTCCAGTACTGCCCTGCAATCCTAGTAGAAAGGTTTATCTGTGGTGCACTCAGGACTTTTCAAGGCACAATTTGTGGCCATCAGTCTGTGGTATATCTTCTGCTGTCACATTTGGCTCTGTTGTCTTTGTAATTGCCCTTCAAGAGCCTGTGTGTTGCCAGTAGCTGCTGTCACCAGACGCTTATCTCTACTAAAGGACAAACTCTCCCTGGAGTCTTTGCTCTTCATGTCACGGCACTCAGTGAACCATCACAGAGATGTTTCCAGATCCCCTCCTGCAGAAGTAGTGCTTATCTCTATAACTTCCACAATCGTTTTTTGATTAGTATTCAGGAAAAACTCTCACTTCTTAGCATTTTTTACATGAGTGGTGATGCAGGGTTGAGGTCTCAGCAAAGGCCTGTTGTAATCTACCTAATTTTGTCAGAAGAGTAACTGAAGGTCAGTTGAAGTGTGTCAGAGCCTAGTGCTTATTCATGCCTAAGCATAAGGCGTGGAAATAAGTGTTTTGGCTTGTGAATTCTGCCCCCTAAATGGTAGTAGCTGTTGCATTTGGTGATGTTGTAACATCTAAGCATTATCAAGTACCTGAATCCACTAATAATTCATATTTTCTTCACTAGCCCTTGAGTGCTTTCCAAGCTACATGCACGTAGTTGTAAACAGAAACTATCTCCAGTCACAAGGCTACTCTGTGGAGAACATCATCTTATCTGATGGTTCTTGCAGACCAACAATTACGTCGACCCAGATTAAATTCATCATTCCATACAATGGCTGTGGCACACAAAGACAGGTTGGTGTCATGTACTTTGGAGTTCTGTCCAAGTAGGGCATGGAAACTTAATAGACATTTGGAAAATTGTTGTGCATCGCAAGTGGCATTGTGGTCCACCGGAATTCAAAACACAGAAAAGAAGGATGTGTTTCTGAAGGCTAAATTCTTTAAACATTTCTACTTCCCCTTCTCAACCTTGAAGGTAATCTCCATGTGTATTTCAGAGTGATGTTCTAGAGAACAAAGTGTAGGATAGAGTTGAGTGAACAACTCCATCCAGGATGCTTGAGTTTAAATTTGGCATATTCTTTCTAACTAGTACCAGGACCTGGTACATACATAGTTTATAGTGCACAGTATGAACAAGACTACATGCAGTAATTCTGCCTTCATCTGATGTGTCAAACAGGGTGACAGTGAAACAATCACCTATTCCAATGTGATAAAAGTGGCCACTTCTGGTTACATAATCAAGAGGCAAAAGGACCTTAATTTGCACATCAACTGCAAAATACTTCAAAACACCTGGGTGCAAGTAATGTATATCGCCGATGACAATATTAATGATGTCAATGAAACTCAGTATGGCAGATATGATGTGAACATTTCATTCTACAATTCCTCATCTTTCCTGTGGCCGGTGTATGACTCTCCATACTATGTTGATCTGAATCAGAATTTGTTCCTTCAAGCTTCCCTTCAAAGCTCTGACCCAAATCTGGTGTTGTTTCTGGACACATGTGTGGCATCACCTAATCCTAATGATTTTACGACTCTGACCTATGATTTAATCAGAAGTGGGTAAGAAATTTATTAATAATGGTTTAAAAATTATTTTTATGCACAGTTCTCAGAGTGTTTCATTTATGAAAGAGATAAATTAGGGCCAGTGTACATTTTCAATACATATGTAGTTCTGAGAAAGGTGATTGGGGGAAAAAACTTGATTAAAATTGACTGTGACAATAGAAATGTCATTCAGAACTTGCAGTCAAGCACTGAGATTTCATCCAAGGAGGCAGCGTAAAAACTGAGGAATAAATTAATTTCTGACATAGATGGATGAAGCTCTGAACTGTAGGGACATCAATGACTCTACTTTTCCATACCTCAGGATTAGAATTTTGCAAATATTTTCATGCAGCACCATAACTAGAGTACAAAATATTCCATTCAAAAGAAGGTAAATTTCTTAGCCTTTTCTTGCTATTCTGAAAGCATAAAATATTTTGATTGATTTGATACAAAATATGCCATTTGATTTGAAATGAAACAGTTGTGGGTTCTTGTAAGGCCTGCAAAAGTGACAAGGAACTAGAAGTGCAAACATGTGGCTATAGGTTTCCCTTTTTTTTCCAGGAATGGAAGGTCCATTTTAATTTATGTTCTGACTGTGCTTGGTGAGATTTGAAGCTCTCTGCCTCCTGGGAGGGAGTTCACATCATTAATATTAGCAAGTTAGGAGTGTAGGTACCTCACCACTAGGCTGGAGGGTTATTGCTTGTGTCAGACTAAAGAATTGAACCAATGTCGCCTGCTTGCCAGGCGAATGTCCTCCCAGAACTACTAGTCATCTACAGTTAATCCTGCTTACAAGTACTTTGCTGAGTTATGGACTTTCAGTGCTGTACACTTTACTTTGGTACAAATTGCTACCACTATTTCTTATTTTTGTCTCTTATTTTCTCTTCTTACTAAAAACACACAGTTTTATATCCTTTAGAGTTCTTGCATATTCTTACTTTCTCGTTTTATGTTTGAGCCTAAGGCATACTGCACATAGATAGTGTAATAGTGTTTCTATTCATGAGAGCTAATTTATAAATTTTATATCTTTCCAGGTGTGTTAAAGATCCCACCTACTACTCTTACTATTCACCATACAGATATGTCACTCGGTTTGCATTTAATGCCTTTGAGTTTGTAAGTCGACATCCATCAGTTTACCTGCAGTGTGAACTGGTGGTATGCAGGTACAATGACTATTCTTCCCGATGCTATCAAGGCTGTGTTAGTAGGTTCAAGAGGAATGCAGAAACTCCCGAGGAAAAAGTGAATGTTGTTATTGGACCTATTCAGCTTCAGGAAGCTCATGCTGAGAACAGGAATGCTAGTAAGTTTAAATAACTTCCTCTTGGGTTTAATGTAAGATATGGTCTATTACTGTAATGTAAGATCTGTATATTACTGGGTGTTTGCATGACAGTTTAGACATGAAATCTAGCTCTGATACATGTCTTTGCTGGTTTATTCACATTTCCACTACAATCCTTAAAGGGAGTTGGTTTTTAAGTAAAGATGTTTACAAGCTATTTCCTTTCTGTCATATCTTAGAACCATTATTTTCATCTGCACATGTCATATGGCAATTGATTCAGTTCTGCAGGAGAAGAGATGAGATGTAACTCATCTCCCTACAGGAACTAGAATAATTTTTCAAAACTGTCTGTGCATGATTTGTGTGTCTTCTATCTATAAATGACCAATCTATCTGTAGGTCCTCTTGAGAATATTTCCCAGTGTCCTATAGCTGGTGTTACTATTATCAGAAAACATCATCAAATGGTCTTGGTGTGTAATCATTACAAATTATTAGTTGCTGTTTATTTTCTTGCTTTCTTGGTTGTTTTCTTTACTTGTTTCATATGGCTACAGAGTTGTTTGTAAAACAATGTCCAATAGAGCAGTTTATTCTCTGATCAGATCTACATTGCAACATTTTAATTCAAATTCTCTCTGCCTAATTATTTTTGAGAATAACTAGATGGAGAAACAAATGTAAACAACTCTCTCCCTCTCTTTGTGTGCAGAGCTGGCCTCTGACATCCAGGAGAACAGGGAGTCTCTGAGCTCAGCTCCCGCGTCTGCTGCCGGGTCTCACGCTCCACTTGCTGTGGCCGCTGTGGCGCTGGTGGTAGCTGCTGTCCTCACCGTGGGCGGGTTTCTGCTGAAGCGTAAGCTGCAGGAACCCATTCCCTACCAGATCATGTGAGAGGTGGTAAAACCCCTGCAGCTGTTTGGGGCTGATGTTTTTGCCAGTCATCTGTGGCTGTACCACTTCAGGATTTGGTTTTATAATCTGTGCAGAGGGTAGCTCTTATGTGACAATTGCAGCACTTAGTTGCTGTTTGAAGAACGCACTGCAGTGAAATAACACCCCCTGTTAGAATGAACTGAACTTATAAAGAGTCTGGCTTTAAAATCTTTCAGTCCAAATACACATACAGGCTAAGGAAAGTTTGATTCTCACATCCCAGCATCCAAATAAGCTGCCATCTTCAATGCTGGACATTTCAAAGCATCTCGGTTAAGTTCCTACTTTGAGTGTCCATCTGAGGAGACTGACTGACTTCATTGACTTAAGAAAGAAGAACTGATTTCTTTTGCAATTGTTGATATGCAGATAAAACATCTATGTGGCACCATGAACTGTTCCAGAGAGTAGTCTAAGAAAAATATTTTGTTTGGGTGAAATTAATCTCAATAATCAGCTGCAAGCAAAAATACACAGGGGTTGCACATAAGGAATTACTCCTGTACAACGTTTCTTTTTTTGGTGGGCATGGTTTTTCATATTTTGTGTTTTTATGAGAAAATGTAGGCCATTTATGAGCTTTTGTATAAAGGATGAAATTTTGAATTTAATCAAATCTGTTACATAAATGTACAGAGTGGTAGCTCTTTTTGTGTACTTGCAAATGTACTGCCTATACATCTGAACTCTGAGCTAGCTCTTTATCACGTTGGAGAATATGGTTTGTGACAAAGAGACTTTGCCAAGCAATGATTTGTGCTCTTGCTTTTACGCATTTCTAAACCTGTAATGTGAAAAAACAGGAAATGTATGGAGATTGCCATAATGAAGCATGACCTCTCTCTTACTTCCATGCGAAAAATAAAATAAAATAAAATAAAATAAAATAAAATAAAATAAAACAAAACAAAACAAAACAAAACAAAACAAAACTTGTTTGGAAGAACCCACCTACTACAGGAGGAAAGGTCACTGGTGTTTGATTGAGAAATTCTCCTCTTTAGACTTTCCTGTTTTCTTGCCAGCTGTGAAAGAGGAGAGCTTGGGGGAACAATAGAATGTACTGTGTGTGAAGTGAGCTGGACATAAAGCGGTGCCCTCTATGGAATGTGAGCTGTACTTTAGGGCTACATCCTGACCTGACAAGGAGGATGCAGGCAGCTCTGACAGGAATAAGCATGACCAGCCTGCACTCTCTCTTCCTGCAAGCTGCCATTTCCAGGGGACCCCAGGCAGGCCTCTTCTCACCTCTGCAGGCTGTGGAGAAGGGGCCATATGAGGAGGGACTGATATTGCTCTCAGAGGACGGTAATGAAGTTTACCGCCCACAGCTGGAGGAGCAAAGTTTGAGGAGGGTCCTCGGCTCCCTTCTGGCTAGGATGCATTTGAAGCGCACACCGGCACAGGAGGCTCACCTGTCTCTCATCTAGTCCTCTTGTGTGGGCCTGAGGTTGTCCAGGCTTGGAGGAGTCCAGCTACTTGCTTAGCACAGTGGAGACCTCCCGAGACCTGGCTCTCCAGAACAGGTTCTTCCCCTGTGGTCTTTCAGGATTGAAAACCTGCTGTTTTCACTCCTGTCCCCATTGCTGCAGTGGCCTTGTCCCTGCAGGTGTGCTGCCCCACCATTTTCCAGGCAATAGTGTGATAGTACTCTTTCTACTTGTCCTGGTCCCACGGTATCTTTGTGATCAGACTAGCAGGAAGATCCCAGGCCTAGGACATTGATGCCTCTGATCTGCAAAGAGCTTGTACTGCTCAGAGCTGAGCATTCCCATGCTATTTCTGTGCCAGGGTCTCACATGGGGATATACCAAGGTTATATCAGAATGCAAGGCAGAAATACCAAGTTCAGTGGTTTCCACATTAAATGTTGCTATAGAAAACACTGCTAAACTGCCCACGTATTTGGCACCTCAGAGTCATCCTCCTTATTCCCACCCCCATCCCCCACCTTCCTTGATCCACAAGTATTCCACAAGTGCAGGGTTCAAGAAAACTGGATTTGATGAAGAAAGGGCTATGCTTTAAAGCAAGTGTGCTGGGTGAATGGCCCCTCTGCCACAAATCATCCTTCCCACCTCCTGCCTCACCACATTCAGGAAAACTGCTAGGGTAAATCCAGTGGATTTGACTCTTGGCTGTAGATAGTTCTGATTCACTTGCTTTCGCACTATTAAACAAATGCAAATTGATTTGAAATGGTATGTTTCACATGGTATAGGCAACAGAGCCCATAAGGCTGTCAAGGAACTCAATAAATTAGACTAAGCTGCCTCACATCACTTTAACACAGGCATTCAAACTATCGTTCCTTTATACAGAAGTTTGTGGGCAGCCACACTCCAGTGTAGATATTTTCTTATAGTCAGGGATAAAAGCTGATTAATCTTCTGTGTGCTTTTAATGATTTTCCTTTGGACCTCACAAAAGCCAGCATGTCTGCAGAAGTCTCCTAACAATAATCAGCAGAACAGAAATTGTTTGCAAAGCTCTGTGGAGCTTCTTTCATAGTGTAATGTGTTGAGAAACACTTCAAGCTGCCAGAAAAAGTCCTAGAGAGCAGAAATGCATGATCACAAGAGATCTAGCCACTGGGAAGGATGAAAACATGTTCTGTATGGTAATTGCGTTAATTAATTAATGCAAAATAATCTGAATATAACATTAATATCTGGTCTTACTGTGCAGAGATTGTCTGATAATCACAATCTCTGAAAATGTGGATCTCTGAAGTGTGTAGTGAAGAACAGAATTAATCAGTGTTATTAAGTCACCTAGACAGCTTAGTGGCATTTTTTTTTTCCACTTCAATAGTTTGTGAGTCACTTTTGTGTCCCATCCCGTCCCGTCCCATCCCATCTCCTCCCACACCCTCTTTTTTCAGTTATTACAAGAGTTTG
This sequence comes from Apteryx mantelli, assembly GCF_036417845.1. Taxonomy (NCBI): domain Eukaryota; kingdom Metazoa; phylum Chordata; class Aves; order Apterygiformes; family Apterygidae; genus Apteryx; species Apteryx mantelli. Next base: position 40,270,671 of record NC_089984.1, read on the forward strand.
GAAAAGAATTGTTATCCGTCACTTATTCTTGCTTCATTGATTACAGTGTGTGATTGATCAGTCAGATATACTGGATTTTTGCTGCTTCTTGCCAAGATGTCAAAACCAGCAGAATATGAATAGTGAATACCAGGTATTTTTGTTCACACATAAATTTCCTTGTTCATGTGCGAATGTAATTGTTTGTATAAAGAAGAAACATATTTACCCTTCTCAGTTCTTGCTTTCAAGTCTTCCAACTCTGTCTTTGGCCTCTTGTGTTTTGCACTTCCTTCTTCCACTCCCATAATGCTGGCCTTTGTAGAAAGAAGTTCCAAGTCATTCTCTTTCTCCCTTGGGTTCCTGAACTTTAATCTTCATCCTTGAGAACTGCCCCTATATGCCATAAATTTGTATATGGAAAGAATTGTGCAACAAATTTTAACTCCTGATAAGGCCCTCAAACCCACAATGCCTGGAGGGATAGGAATCAGATGGATAGCAATACTCCGGCTCTTCAGTTTTAGGATGAAGTGATGGTCATCAGCCTTATCTCATGAAATGGTTACAGCACAGAAACACAGGAAAGTAGACATGCTGACAAGAGTGTGATGAATGAGAATTAAGCATTATTTCATGCTGAGGAAAAGCTTCAGATTTGGTTTTCAAGTTACACAGCTATAATTGTCACTGTACGAAATTAAACAATGAATACATTAGGAGAGATTCTAAATGGAAAGGCGACCCTTTTTTTTTCATTTGATGGTTCAAAGGATAAAAGAAAATTTTAGAACAACATTAAGCTGTAACCCATGTGATTTACTTAACTATGCATAAAATCCACAGAATTTTCTGCACTGTTTTCACAAAAGGTTATAGGCCTTGATTCTCTTGACAGTGTCTTGCAATTTAAGTCTCTCAGTAAATATGATATGAGATTTGACTTGAAGTTAAAAATACCAAAAAGGGATGAATTTTTTTTTGGGGGGGGGGGGGGGCTGGAAGATGTTCACATGAGCTGCAATATCCTTCAAATGTCTCTTAGCGACTCACTTGTAATGCTTGACTCAATCTCACACGTTAATTCTTTGGAGCGAGTTGCCCAAACAGGAAGGAAAATTTATTTATAGACTGTGGCAGAGATTCCTCCCTGCTTATGACGGTGGCTCCCAAGCAAGAGAATTAGGAAGCAAAGTTTCATGCCTCTCTGGGGTCAGCTCCCCTTGACACCACTCCAACTCTTTCTCCTCACTCTGGTGGCTCAGCCCAGGACCATCAATGCCTCCTCTCCTTTCCTCACATCTCTACCATGTGCCTCTTCACTGGCTCCTATGGCCACCAAGAGGCTGCAGCCACCTCCTACCTTAGCCTTGCTGTTGTTAGCTCTGCTTCTGATGGTAGAAACATTAATGTTGATGTGAAAGTAGCAATTCTGGCAGAACCCAGCTGTCTCCACTAAGTACCTCTTGGTTATCTTTGCATTAAATTCAGCATTGCCACACTTCTAGTGGCATAGGTACAGAGACTCCCAGTCATGCTTGAACAGGGGCACCAGGGCTTATTTTATTTTATTTGAAGTATGCCAAAGCTGTAAGATATTCATGGCTCCCCAGGGAGATTTGTCTCACTATTTCAGACCAAGTTATGAAGCTTTTTAACAACTTTGTTGGAGGAAGCCTCTTTAAATTTCAACATCCCACTATCTTCCCTGAACCTGCCAAAGATTGTCCCCATGCTATAACTTTAAGCCATGAGAGAAAATATTGAGATTCATCAGCCAGAATTGAAAGGTAGCTTTCACATTCTACATACAATGAGATGATTGTGACACCTATGGTAGCATAAATATTTCCTTCCAGGCAGTGGAAAATGTTACTCTTGAGATACTATCTTTTTGCAGAGACTAGGAAGTTACAAAATCTTGAATAACAAATCAAATACATTTTTGTTTCAGACCATGGGATTGTGGTTATTTTACTGTTCACCTGTAGAGAGAGAGAGAGACCTATACAGCCACTCCCCTTCAGAAATAGAGACTATAAATTCACATGGTCCTTTCTGTCAAGAGCTCTTGATGAGATGGGTACCAATATGATTTTGATGTGGCTACTCTTGTTAGGTCCAGCAATTCTGGAGGCAAGATCAGGTAAATCACTTCATTTGTTCCAGGGCATATAAGAATATAAAGACACTTTGGGGTCCTCTCTGTTGATTCCATGAATAGAAATCACATTCATGCTAGCATCATTTTGGACAAATGATTAAAGGTGAAACTGGGTGAAATGAGATAGCACAGCTTTGTTCTACTGAAACTGTGAACTAATTGACATAGTGAATGATAAGAATGATTTAAACCAGTGAATGAAGTTCATTTTGCTTTCACAGGGTGGTATTTTTTCTTAGTGCTTTGTATCATGGCTAAAATGGTGTCTGTGAATATGTTATGAATGAATGACTCCTCTATTTCCAGAAATTTGGGAATTAAGAATTAATTATGAATTATGGAAGAATTGATATTTTTTACTAAAATGTATATTTATTCCAGAGCATACGTACACATACTTAGACTACGTATATAATACGCTTGTATTGTTTGACCTTCCTTGTATACCTGATCTTACGCACACTTTAATGAAATATAATAAGTTAGCCTTCAAAATCTATCAATGTGGATAAAGGAGGGACATCTAAAAATGATGAAAGACATGAGACATTGTTAGTTCAACTTTTCTTTCGTCATTGCCTTTTCCCTTACATGATTGGTTTCTCTCTCCTAAGTGATTTAAGTGACTTTGCACTAAAAAGTTCCGTGTACATCCTAGAATAATTGCAGATGATCTTTTTAACTAGCTATTCAAGTATCATTAAAATAACCTATATTGCCATCATTCACCTCATCCAATTTTATCCATCTATCCTCTTCTTGCCTCGTGATAACCTTCCTCTTGTTGCTCCAGTTCTTCTCTTCACTTGCAGCTTCATTTCCCAATCTCTGCCTTTGTTTCCTGGGTCAGAGTAAGTGCTGTATTTATAACATCGCTGACTGCTTTTGTCTTTTTGACACCTTTAACATGGGAGGCAGAAAGAAGCCTATCTAATTACATGCCCCAGTTGATGGTTTTGATCTCACAGTGATGACAGACCTTGAATGAGGGCAATAAAATTATTCTAGACCAGCTTTAATTTCCCGATCTCACTCTGACTTTTCACCAGGTTTGCTGTTTCAGTTCTTAGAGATCATACAAGTATGGTTTAAAAATGTCCATCTCCAAATAGATATTTGAAGAAACAAATCAGATACAAGTCAAGGGACAGTTTTGTAGCTTCTCCCTTGAACTGGCAGTTAAATACATTTAAAGAGGAACAAATTTAGTTTGGACACTCTCTTGATTCCTCTTGTGCAACTACCAGGAATTAGATGCAGTGAAGAGATTCTGGAGCTGGTAACGTTTCAGAAATTTTTTGCTTTGGTTGAATTATTCAGTGTTTAGTAACAAGCTAAATATATAGTTGGCAAACATACAGAGTTTGACAAATGCAGCATGCATTTCCCATGTGCAAACACTGTAGATCCTAAAAGTTACAATGTTTATTTGGTCATTTGCTCTTTGTGGTAACATATTCCTCCCCCAAAATGGATCTCTAAAATTGAGATTTTTCACACTGCTCACTAAAGAATGTCTAACTTAAGAATAAGTTAAGTCAAACTGAAAAGTGGATTTTTTTTTTAACTGAATGAATGCACTGTAACAGCAGTTGTCAGGCATATGTACGATAGGTTATTAAGTATTTCTTTATTTCAAACTCTAATAATATTTTACAGGGGCATAGGAAATTAAAGGTCAGTGGATTCCCATTCAAATTACTTAAATCCCATTGAGTGTATTTTCCATTTTGTTGAACACTTAGTGCAATTCTTCCACTAAAATTACCCTTAAAAACTTGGTTGCAATGTGTGGACTCCAGGTCCTTAAAATTTTCTTCAAAATTTTTCAGGAAGCAGAGAAATTCTAGTGAAATTGCATAAACCAGGGGGGAAAAAAGGTAGAATGGCTATTGCTGTCTCCAAAATTTGGTAGTTTTTCTGAAGGTAGGATTTCTGAAGGATTCATTTGACCTAATTCTGTCCTCATTTTAAGCAAAGGAAGCCCACTGGTAGGTGTCCTTACTGGTATGCTTCAGTAGTGGTTTACAATTTACCTGCTTAGTAATTTTTGAATGTCAGAGCTGCAGCAACCCCATGAGCACAGGTTTAGGAAAAAGCCACTGTCTTGGCCGTCCAGGCTGCATCTTGTTTTGTCCCCAAAGCCTCAGGGATCTGCTTGAGCCTTCACACTGCTTTCCTCCCTGCAGTACCTTTTGTAGGCAGCTGTTGCACCGCAGGTCAGCAGAAGCTTTGTGTGTCATGTAGGAGTGCTACACATACACATTTCTAGTAAGACAAGGTTGGGGGGCAGAAAAGCTGTGTTGTACTTCTTAAATTCCAGTATGATTCAGTGCAAATTGCTACACTTCTTTGTTCTTTAGCATCAAACATTTTGACAGCAATGAATAAAGAAATATATAAACTTGAAGTACATTACTAAAACGTGCTATTTTCTTCCTGTCAACAATGTGAACAATTTTTAGTTCCAGTCTCCTGGATTCTACCTAGGTTTCATTCAGATATTGAAATTCATTTTCTCTCCTTTGCTTTCCAACGGCTTTTCCTATTATCAAAGATTTTCCTTTCTTTGTGAAATGGTCTGTGCTTAGCTTACTGCCTAAATTTTCTGTAGCAATCTTGCATAAATTCTGTGCAGCTAATTTTGAGGTCTGTGACGGTAGAAGAAAAATGTGTTCTGTCTCTCTACCATGTCTTCCTTACAGGCATTTAATCCTAGGCTAAACAAATACCTCCTGGGAAGATGATGGTATCCTGGGGTAGTAGGCTGGAATAGATGACTTCTCAGGATCATTTCCAGCTTATTTTTCTGACTCTGTTTGTGCTCAATTTCCTGTCTCCCAAAGGGACCACTCTCAGACTAGTGAATGGAAGGCACAGCTGTGAAGGCCGAATTGAGATTTATTACAAGGGACACTGGGGGACAGTTTGTGATGATTTCTGGGACCTTCCTGATGTCCAAGTTGTGTGCAGGCAGCTGGGATGTGGCCAGGCCATTTCAGCGCTAGGAAGTGCTTACTTTGGCCAAGGCTCAGGAAAAATTCTCCTGGACGATGTGCAGTGCAGAGGATATGAATCCTCCTTGTGGCATTGTAATCACCGTGGATGGAAGAAACACAACTGTGGCCACCAGGAAGATGCTGGTGTTGTCTGTTCAGGTGTTGTCAGATTTTTCTCTTCTAAATACTTTTCCTATGAATTGCACCAAGTATACATGTATCAGGTTCTGGGTATGCAGACATTGTCCTCTTCAGATAACATTTCACTGAATCAAGATATATGGCATAAAGTTGAACCTGATATATGTCTAATCCCACACATTTTTGTGCTAGTGCTTGCTGTTTCTATTTTACTTTATTTTTATGTTTCGTATGAAGAATTTTCTGTCTGTGAAAAGGAACATTCTCGCTAAACAGACCTGTTCTCAGAAAGCAGAGTTAGATCTTCTAACAGCACTGTCTTTTCACTCCACTGACCCTGCAGAGCCCACATGGACTCACTAGCATACCAGTTCTGATTGCTCACACTGTGCAAAGCAATTAAAGAAATAAGGATCACAGATGTGTCACAGTATGCAGAACTTTTATTCTGTCTAATCACCCATCAGAGACAGAGAGAGAAAGGAAACAAATCTAAATTACAGTAGCAAAGCTATGTTGCTTGGCTGGTGTCTGGCAGGGAGGAGTGGGGATAGGTGAAACTCATCTTCAAAATGTAAGTCTGAACATATTCATTATAATAATAATTTTGCAATCACAACCCAAACTTCCATAGCTGACAATTCATTTTGCTTTGTTTCTGTACTTTTCAGGTATTCCTTAAAGTTTAGACCCATTAATTTTCTGTCCCTACACAAATTTCAATCTACTTTGAGTATAATGTCACCATGCTGTTTTCTAATTTTACTTTATCCTTATTATTTAAGAAAAGCTGCTTCATTTGTATGTTCATTGTATGTTCTCCTGTATTAATAACAGATCTTTATGGAAGTGAGACATGGTCACATACAACAGGTAATTCAGGTGTTTTATATTTCTATAGTAGATTAGATATTGCAGTTTTCCACATTTTGTCAAAGATTAAGAGTGTAGAGAGATGAACTCAAGCTGAAAAACAAGGCCCTGGGGCTAGGCCAGTGATTGGCATTTAAAAAAACACCAAGGCTTGCTGTCATATCTCTATTAACTTACAAGCGTGCTGTGTTCAGTGTCTTTTTAATTGACATTTATTTTTTACTTGGGTTCATAGCTACACTGACTACTACAGGACAGCCAAATGCAACAGGTAATTCAGGCCCACCTGATTCACTCCCGGCCCTGCACCAAGCACCAGCCCAAGAGCACCACCTGGGCTACTCTGAGAAAGAGCTGAGTGCATCGAGGATGGCGGTGTGTCCACGTCCTGCTCCTGCCAGGGACCTCGCAGCTCCCAGGACCAGGGCAGGGGCTCGCAGAGGGAAGGCTCTGGCCTCCCCTGGAGCCACGAGGTCCTGTGCCTGGGAGCAGGCAGCACCTTGTGCACTAGTCCCTTTCCCTCCTGACACTGTTTATAAATAGCACTCCCAAGGGTAATTTTCAGCCTCCCTGCTCTCTGGTGACCTCTGTCTGGGTGGTGTCGGCAGACAGAGTCAGTTCTCCGGGTCCCATTTGCCTCTTGAGGAACTAGGCTCGTAGCTGGCACACAGGTGCGCCCGATGCACGGGCACGTGCCTCACCTAGGAGCTGTTTTATTCATATTCACAATGTGAACTCCAGCAGAGACGACTGTAACAGAGACAGCTGTCCCAGAGGTGACCACAGTGGAGACGACCACAACGGAGACAAGCGCAGTCGCCACGTCCACAGCAGGTAGCTCTGCCCCGTGTCACTCACGGCCCCCTTAGCGCAGCCTGCTCTCCTCCCTTCCCCTCCGCGCTGCGCTGGAAGGAGTCTCTCCTCTCTCGGAAGCTCCCGTGATGCCCCTCCTGTCACCCAAGTCCTCAGCGACAGCGAGTTGCGACGGGCCCCCGCTTGCCCCCAAGGGGCATCCCCGCGGGGCCGCGAGGTGCTGCCCGCCTGCAGCCGCCCCACGGCAGCGCCGCAGCGGCACGGGCTGGCAGGGCCGTGACCCGGCACCGCGTCTCTGTGTCCCAGGCGCCCGCCTGCGCCTGGCCAACGGCAGGAACGAGTGCGAAGGCCGCGTGGAGGTGTCCGACGGCAGCGGCTGGGGCACGGTGTGCGACGACGCCTGGGGCCTGAGCGACGCCCAGGTGGTGTGCAGGCAGCTGGGCTGCGGCCAGGCCACGGCAGCCCTGGGAAACGCTCGTTTCGGGCCCGGCTCCGGGCGAATCCTCCTGGATGATGTGCAGTGCAGCGGCCACGAGTCCTCCCTGCAGGAGTGCCGGCACAACGGCTGGGGCATGCACAACTGTGTCCACGGGGAAGACGCCAGCGTCGTCTGTGCAGGTAGGTGGGCGACGGAGGTGTCCCCGCTCTGCCGCGCGTCCCACCAGGCGTTTCGAGTCGCTCCCCGGAGCGGGAGCCAGGCTGCCTCCGTTGGCAGGGCTGGGGGCGAGCGGCGTGGTTAGGGGCCGTTGCTGCCTGCCGCTTGAAGCTGCCATGTCTGCTGGGGGCTTTCCTTCCCTGCTGTCCTGGCCTCTGCAGGGGCTCGGGCTTTGCCTGCGTCCCCCTCGAGCACCGCCGGGTGCAAGCACACAGAAGCATGCCGATACGCCTCCCCGTGCAGCGTGCCTCACGCTTCATTCAGCGTGCCCATTTGGGGCATACATGGAGGGAAGAGCAAGGAGGGAAGAGCAAGTACTTCCCCGGCGTCGTAGCTGCTGAGAGTGGTGGCAAAGAGCGGCAGCACGAGGAGGTGCAGGCGATGTCCTGGGGACTCGCCTGGCTGCGTGCAAAAGGGAGAGAGCAGGATGTGTCGTCGTGCTCTCTTCTCCTCATTGGTGGCCCAGCCTCACTTTCCATCTCTTTTGCAGTGTGCGTGCTGTGCTTGGTGGTGGCGTGCTGTTTCTGAGTAACAGAGCACTGGAACAGGTAGCCCAGAGAGGCTGTGGAGTCTCTATCCTTGGAGATATTCACACCTGTCTGAAGAGGGTCCTGGGCAACATGCTCTAGGTGACCCTGCTTGAGCAGGGGGTTGAACTAGATGATCTCCAGAGGTCCCTTCCAACCTCAACCGTTGTGTGATTCTTCGGCAATTCCATTTCCTGCTTTTTCTTCCATGCAGCCAGTGATCCAACTTCTCCTCCAGCATGGCCATACTCAACAGGTAAGTGGCGCCTGAGGCGTCAGGGCTTTGCGGGAAGCACCAGCCCAACAGGAGAGCAGAGCAGAGCAGAGCAGAGCAGAGGGAGGTGTGGTGGCTGGCGCCTGCCTGGTGCAGGGCTCGTGCTCCTCCCTGCCCTCTGTGGGAGGCCGTGAGGCTCCCCGGGGCTGCTCCGGGGCAGAGGCGAGCAGCTGTAAAGGGCACTGGGAATGGTGGTGTGTCCACGTCCTGCTCCTGCCAGGGACCTCGCAGCTCCCAGGACCAGGGCAGGGGCTCGCAGAGGGAAGGCTCTGGCCTCCCCTGGAGCCACGAGGTCCTGTGCCTGGGAGCAGGCAGCACCTTGTGCACTAGTCCCTTTCCCTCCTGACACTGTTTATAAATAGCACTCCCAAGGGTAATTTTCAGCCTCCCTGCTCTCTGGTGACCTCTGTCTGGGTGGTGTCGGCAGACAGAGTCAGTTCTCCGGGTCCCATTTGCCTCTTGAGGAACTAGGCTCGTAGCTGGCACACAGGTGCGCCCGATGCACGGGCACGTGCCTCACCTAGGAGCTGTTTTATTCATATTCACAATGTGAACTCCAGCAGAGACGACTGTAACAGAGACAGCTGTCCCAGAGGTGACCACAGTGGAGACGACCACAACGGAGACAAGCGCAGTCGCCACGTCCACAGCAGGTAGCTCTGCCCCGTGTCACTCACGGCCCCCTTAGCGCAGCCTGCTCTCCTCCCTTCCCCTCCGCGCTGCGCTGGAAGGAGTCTCTCCTCTCTCGGAAGCTCCCGTGATGCCCCTCCTGTCACCCAAGTCCTCAGCGACAGCGAGTTGCGACGGGCCCCCGCTTGCCCCCAAGGGGCATCCCCGCGGGGCCGCGAGGTGCTGCCCGCCTGCAGCCGCCCCACGGCAGCGCCGCGGCGGCACGGGCTGGCAGGGCCGTGACCCGGCACCGCGTCTCTGTGTCCCAGGCGCCCGCCTGCGCCTGGCCAACGGCAGGAACGAGTGCGAAGGCCGCGTGGAGGTGTCCGACGGCAGCGGCTGGGGCACGGTGTGCGACGACGCCTGGGGCCTGAGCGACGCCCAGGTGGTGTGCAGGCAGCTGGGCTGCGGCCAGGCCACGGCAGCCCTGGGAAACGCTCGTTTCGGGCCCGGCTCCGGGCGAATCCTCCTGGATGATGTGCAGTGCAGCGGCCACGAGTCCTCCCTGCAGGAGTGCCGGCACAACGGCTGGGGCATGCACAACTGTGTCCACGGGGAAGACGCCAGCGTCGTCTGTGCAGGTAGGTGGGCGACGGAGGTGTCCCCGCTCTGCCGCGCGTCCCACCAGGCGTTTCGAGTCGCTCCCCGGAGCGGGAGCCAGGCTGCCTCCGTTGGCAGGGCTGGGGGCGAGCGGCGTGGTTAGGGGCCGTTGCTGCCTGCCGCTTGAAGCTGCCATGTCTGCTGGGGGCTTTCCTTCCCTGCTGTCCTGGCCTCTGCAGGGGCTCGGGCTTTGCCTGCGTCCCCCTCGAGCACCGCCGGGTGCAAGCACACAGAAGCATGCCGATACGCCTCCCCGTGCAGCGTGCCTCACGCTTCATTCAGCGTGCCCATTTGGGGCATACATGGAGGGAAGAGCAAGGAGGGAAGAGCAAGTACTTCCCCGGCGTCGTAGCTGCTGAGAGTGGTGGCAAAGAGCGGCAGCACGAGGAGGTGCAGGCGATGTCCTGGGGACTCGCCTGGCTGCGTGCAAAAGGGAGAGAGCAGGATGTGTCGTCGTGCTCTCTTCTCCTCATTGGTGGCCCAGCCTCACTTTCCATCTCTTTTGCAGTGTGCGTGCTGTGCTTGGTGGTGGCGTGCTGTTTCTGAGTAACAGAGCACTGGAACAGGTAGCCCAGAGAGGCTGTGGAGTCTCTATCCTTGGAGATATTCACACCTGTCTGAAGAGGGTCCTGGGCAACATGCTCTAGGTGACCCTGCTTGAGCAGGGGGTTGAACTAGATGATCTCCAGAGGTCCCTTCCAACCTCAACCGTTGTGTGATTCTTCGGCAATTCCATTTCCTGCTTTTTCTTCCATGCAGCCAGTGATCCAACTTCTCCTCCAGCATGGCCATACTCAACAGGTAAGTGGCGCCTGAGGCGTCAGGGCTTTGCGGGAAGCACCAGCCCAACAGGAGAGCAGAGCAGAGCAGAGCAGAGCAGAGGGAGGTGTGGTGGCTGGCGCCTGCCTGGTGCAGGGCTCGTGCTCCTCCCTGCCCTCTGTGGGAGGCCGTGAGGCTCCCCGGGGCTGCTCCGGGGCAGAGGCGAGCAGCTGTAAAGGGCACTGGGAATGGTGGTGTGTCCACGTCCTGCTCCTGCCAGGGACCTCGCAGCTCCCAGGACCAGGGCAGGGGCTCGCAGAGGGAAGGCTCTGGCCTCCCCTGGAGCCACGAGGTCCTGTGCCTGGGAGCAGGCAGCACCTTGTGCACTAGTCCCTTTCCCTCCTGACACTGTTTATAAATAGCACTCCCAAGGGTAATTTTCAGCCTCCCTGCTCTCTGGTGACCTCTGTCTGGGTGGTGTCGGCAGACAGAGTCAGTTCTCCGGGTCCCATTTGCCTCTTGAGGAACTAGGCTCGTAGCTGGCACACAGGTGCGCCCGATGCACGGGCACGTGCCTCACCTAGGAGCTGTTTTATTCATATTCACAATGTGAACTCCAGCAGAGACGACTGTAACAGAGACAGCTGTCCCAGAGGTGACCACAGTGGAGACGACCACAACGGAGACAAGCGCAGTCGCCATGTCCACAGCAGGTAGCTCTGCCCCGTGTCACTCACGGCCCCCTTAGCGCAGCCTGCTCTCCTCCCTTCCCCTCCGCGCTGCGCTGGAAGGAGTCTCTCCTCTCTCGGAAGCTCCCGTGATGCCCCTCCTGTCACCCAAGTCCTCAGCGACAGCGAGTTGCGACGGGCCCCCGCTTGCCCCCAAGGGGCATCCCCGCGGGGCCGCGAGGTGCTGCCCGCCTGCAGCCGCCCCACGGCAGCGCCGCAGCGGCACGGGCTGGCAGGGCCGTGACCCGGCACCGCGTCTCTGTGTCCCAGGCGCCCGCCTGCGCCTGGCCAACGGCAGGAACGAGTGCGAAGGCCGCGTGGAGGTGTCCGACGGCAGCGGCTGGGGCACGGTGTGCGACGACGCCTGGGGCCTGAGCGACGCCCAGGTGGTGTGCAGGCAGCTGGGCTGCGGCCAGGCCACGGCAGCCCTGGGAAACGCTCGTTTCGGGCCCGGCTCCGGGCGAATCCTCCTGGATGATGTGCAGTGCAGCGGCCACGAGTCCTCCCTGCAGGAGTGCCGGCACAACGGCTGGGGCATGCACAACTGTGTCCACGGGGAAGACGCCAGCGTCGTCTGTGCAGGTAGGTGGGCGACGGAGGTGTCCCCGCTCTGCCGCGCGTCCCACCAGGCGTTTCGAGTCGCTCCCCGGAGCGGGAGCCAGGCTGCCTCCGTTGGCAGGGCTGGGGGCGAGCGGCGTGGTTAGGGGCCGTTGCTGCCTGCCGCTTGAAGCTGCCATGTCTGCTGGGGGCTTTCCTTCCCTGCTGTCCTGGCCTCTGCAGGGGCTCGGGCTTTGCCTGCGTCCCCCTCGAGCACCGCCGGGTGCAAGCACACAGAAGCATGCCGATACGCCTCCCCGTGCAGCGTGCCTCACGCTTCATTCAGCGTGCCCATTTGGGGCATACATGGAGGGAAGAGCAAGGAGGGAAGAGCAAGTACTTCCCCGGCGTCGTAGCTGCTGAGAGTGGTGGCAAAGAGCGGCAGCACGAGGAGGTGCAGGCGATGTCCTGGGGACTCGCCTGGCTGCGTGCAAAAGGGAGAGAGCAGGATGTGTCGTCGTGCTCTCTTCTCCTCATTGGTGGCCCAGCCTCACTTTCCATCTCTTTTGCAGTGTGCGTGCTGTGCTTGGTGGTGGCGTGCTGTTTCTGAGTAACAGAGCACTGGAACAGGTAGCCCAGAGAGGCTGTGGAGTCTCTATCCTTGGAGATATTCACACCTGTCTGAAGAGGGTCCTGGGCAACATGCTCTAGGTGACCCTGCTTGAGCAGGGGGTTGAACTAGATGATCTCCAGAGGTCCCTTCCAACCTCAACCGTTGTGTGATTCTTCGGCAATTCCATTTCCTGCTTTTTCTTCCATGCAGCCAGTGATCCAACTTCTCCTCCAGCATGGCCATACTCAACAGGTAAGTGGCGCCTGAGGCGTCAGGGCTTTGCGGGAAGCACCAGCCCAACAGGAGAGCAGAGCAGAGCAGAGCAGAGCAGAGGGAGGTGTGGTGGCTGGCGCCTGCCTGGTGCAGGGCTCGTGCTCCTCCCTGCCCTCTGTGGGAGGCCGTGAGGCTCCCCGGGGCTGCTCCGGGGCAGAGGCGAGCAGCTGTAAAGGGCACTGGGAATGGTGGTGTGTCCACGTCCTGCTCCTGCCAGGGACCTCGCAGCTCCCAGGACCAGGGCAGGGGCTCGCAGAGGGAAGGCTCTGGCCTCCCCTGGAGCCACGAGGTCCTGTGCCTGGGAGCAGGCAGCACCTTGTGCACTAGTCCCTTTCCCTCCTGACACTGTTTATAAATAGCACTCCCAAGGGTAATTTTCAGCCTCCCTGCTCTCTGGTGACCTCTGTCTGGGTGGTGTCGGCAGACAGAGTCAGTTCTCCGGGTCCCATTTGCCTCTTGAGGAACTAGGCTCGTAGCTGGCACACAGGTGCGCCCGATGCACGGGCACGTGCCTCACCTAGGAGCTGTTTTATTCATATTCACAATGTGAACTCCAGCAGAGACGACTGTAACAGAGACAGCTGTCCCAGAGGTGACCACAGTGGAGACGACCACAACGGAGACAAGCGCAGTCGCCACGTCCACAGCAGGTAGCTCTGCCCGGTGTCACTCACGGCCCCCTTAGTGCAGCCTGCTCTCCTCCCTTCCCCTCCGCGCTGCGCTGGAAGGAGTCTCTCCTCTCTCGGAAGCTCCCGTGATGCCCCTCCTGTCACCCAAGTCCTCAGCGACAGCGAGTTGCGACGGGCCCCCGCTTGCCCCCAAGGGGCATCCCCGCGGGGCCGCGAGGTGCTGCCCGCCTGCAGCCGCCCCACGGCAGCGCCGCAGCGGCACGGGCTGGCAGGGCCGTGACCCGGCACCGCGTCTCTGTGTCCCAGGCGCCCGTCTGCGCCTGGCCAACGGCAGGAACGAGTGCGAAGGCCGCGTGGAGGTGTCCGACGGCAGCGGCTGGGGCACGGTGTGCGACGACGCCTGGGGCCTGAGCGACGCCCAGGTGGTGTGCAGGCAGCTGGGCTGCGGCCAGGCCACGGCAGCCCTGGGAAACGCTCGTTTCGGGCCCGGCTCCGGGCGAATCCTCCTGGATGATGTGCAGTGCAGCGGCCACGAGTCCTCCCTGCAGGAGTGCCGGCACAACGGCTGGGGCATGCACAACTGTGTCCACGGGGAAGACGCCAGCGTCGTCTGTGCAGGTAGGTGGGCGACGGAGGTGTCCCCGCTCTGCCGCGCGTCCATCCCGTACCATCCTGATCTCTTCTCCCCGTTGGTGACCCAGCCTCGCTATCCATTTCTTTTGCAATGTGCGTGCTGAGTTTGCTGGCAATTTCATTTATGCTTTTTCTTCCTTGCAGCCGTTCATCAAACTTCTCCTCCATCATGGCCCCACTCAAGAGGTGAGTGGTGCCCATCTGAGGCATTAGAGGCGTTGCAGCAAGCAATGGATTAAGAATAACAATGCTTTTACTGTAAGAGTTTATTCATTCCTCTGCGTAGAAACATGAAATCCTTTTGTAGCTGTCCTAATAGGAGAAGCAATATATATATATTTAAGGCCTCAGCCAGCTGCAGGAACATTTATGTTTGAGATCAGTAACAATTTATGAAGATTCCTGAAAGACCTGCAGCTTATTTATCCTCCGAGATCCTTAGGGATATAAGGAGACCCAGCAGAGGAACTGAAGGAGAGCTGTGTGTTCAGGAAGGTATTTCCATTTGGACCTCCATGGTACCCGCCAGAACCAGGCGCTGACTGTACAAAGCAGAGACCAGGCCAGGCAGGGTCTGGATGTTACCAGCCAAGCCTGCAGATGGTGTTCTGGCACCATGGATGTGAGGAGGAATCCAGAACAACACATGGAAGTACACCTAAGGCAAATATAAATGTTTGTAGTACGTACTCCATACTCTGCATGCTAAGAGAAACAGTTTCAAAATTAGACAGTAATCATGTAACTTATGATCCGAGGTGAAAAACAAACTAAGAGTTATAACCATTCAAATTCCCTATAAAAGCATTACTTTCACACATCCTGTAGATGTGAGCTTATGATTTACACAATATATTTATATGTGTAGTCCAAAATGCATTAACATTATTAACAATTCTCACTGATCGTTACTGATTTTGTTAAATATACTGAATATCTTCCCATACATATAAAATCTAAGCCCGAGAGCTACTGAGAATGAGTGTATTTAGTTTTGATTTGGGTCATATAGAATATGATCTGAAGTTATCAGATCTTTTTAATTTCAGTGGCTGTGGACTGGAATATTCAAGTACAATTTTGTAGAGGTTAATATATGTAAATCCTTTTCCATTTCTTTCTGCAGGAACTTTTTTTTGTGGTGGTTTAATTTCAAATTCCTCTGGGACGCTGGAGAGTCCATTCTACCCTGGACATTATCCAAGCAATGCTGACTGTGTGTGGGAAATACATGTAGAGAACAATTTCCGTGTTGTGCTCACATTTAGAGATATTGTGTAAGTGATGATTCCCTGGGCAAATAGCAAAGTCAGAACCTATTTGAAACAGGCAAACTTCCCAATCTTAAGGGTATTTTCAAGAATATTGAGCCTTTTCAAGGCAGTTAGAAGATTAAAACAAAAACTGGATTAGTGTGGTATTTTGTGGTCACAATAATATATTTGCTACCGCTCCATACAAAATGAATAAAATGTCTGCCATGAAAACTTTAAATTCTGAATGATTTTATAATGTGACAAACAAATCAGAATTTATGAAACACGTTTGACGAGATGTTGACGTTTGTTCCCTAGGATGCAAAGCAGCACTCAAAGCAACAGATGCCAGCATGACTATGTCGAAGTCTATGACGGGCCTCTACATTCTTCTCCTCTTCTTGGAAAAATTTGTGCTGGTTCCCTCCACACATTCACGTCATCTTCAAACCTGATGACTGTTCGGTTTCACAGTGATTCTAGATACACATTTAGAGGGTTTCAGGCTCACTACTCCTCCATTCCAGCAGATCACAACACCAGTAAGTTCCTGTTCAGAGCAGAACTCTATTTCTCAACAGACAAGCCTGTTTATTGGTTTTGTTTGCAAAATAAATATTTTTTAATGCTGTTGAACTATCTCTATCCTATTTTTGGAGCTTCACATGCATGTGAAAGTTGAAGTTGATCTGAGACACATGTGAACTTAATCAACATTTATGCTTTTGCAATCCTTGCTATGAATAGTACTCACAGGATTGGTATCACTGGATAAACACATATTGGAGAAAATGGCCCAATGCATGGACTATGATCCAATATCCTACTCTATTTAACAAGACATTATGTTCTTAAGCAAACTCACAAGTAACTTCAACTAGATTTTCACCAAGTCAGGTGTCTGTATTACATCAGCTGGGCCTCATATGATTTTTATCACTGACACATTCTGATTACAAAGAGAATAATCAGAATTTGAAGCTTTTTATTGCAATAGTAACCTAAAGCATGCTGGAAATTTTCAAGGCTCTAGTGTGTATTGAATGTTAAAGATGTAATGGAAATGAAATGTTGTATGTGAAACATGATGTGCTGGTGTGTGAGCTGCCTACCTTCTAAATTAAGAAAACAACATCTGGTTAAATTACAATTTGTAATCATTAAGAAAATCCGGAATTCACAAATATATTGTATCCTCTAGCCCTCTTGTGCTTGCCGGACTACATGCGTGCAGTGGTTAGCAAAGACTATCTCCAGTCACAAGGCTACTCTGTGCAGAGTGTCACCATGAGTAATAGTCACTGTAGACCAACAGTCACGTCACAGGAGGTTATATTCAACGTTCCCTACAACGGCTGTGGGACAGTACGAGAGGTATGTTTAAAGCTGTGTGAATTGCAGGACCCCTTCTGAAATGAGTTGTGAAAGGTGCACTGTGGTCCACAGTGACTAGAAGACACCAATGAGAACCAGAAGTTTTTAATGCTTAATCTTTCAGCACCTTAGGGAATCCCCATGTTTATAAGAAATGAGCTTCTAGGGAGGAAAGCATGGGAGAAAGTTACATGAACTTTCCATACTGTTATTTGACATTTTTCTCATTTCATGTTATTTGATTTTTTTTCTGAGCCTGATGTGCTTTACCTGACTAATGACATTTTATACTTATACATGCCTCAGTTCATCAAAGCATTTAAGTCTCCAAGAAATACTTTCACTCCAATAAAACTAGCTATATGCTTTAAAGCAGATATAGTCTTTTAAGTACCGTGCTGATTTAGGATGTTTGTCTCTTACATGATCAGTGTTTTGTACAGATGTTAAATGAGTTGGTCTGCCTTGGGTTTAGTGAAGATTTTTTTCCCACTGATTTCTATTGAATTATATACTCTCTATATAGTCAGGCAATTTATTTGCAATGATGTTGTGTGATCAGAAAAGACCATAATCAAACTTCTTTGTCCAAAGAGTTTAAGAGGAATCTGCATTTTTAAATTCTATATTACTCTATCAAAGCTTAGAATATGGAATGTGACAGAAATGCCGTTGCTCATTTTAAATTACACCTTAAACAGGAAAACAATGATACGATCAACTATTCCAACATAATCAAAGCTACCTCTTCTGGTTACATAATCAAGAGGAAAAAGGATCTTCATTTACACATCAGTTGCAAAATGCTCCAGAACACATGGATGCAAATAATGTATGTTGCTGAGGATATTGCAGATGTGAATGAAAATCAGTTTGGAAGATATGATGTGAACATCACATTTTATGATTCAGCATCATTCTCACAGCCACTGTATGACTTTCCATACTACATTGACTTGAACCAAAATTTGTTCCTTCAAGCTTATCTTCACAGCGCTGACAAAGATCTTGTGTTGTTTGTGGACACATGTGTGGCATCACCGGATCCTCATGATTTTAACACTCTGGCCTATGATATAATCAAGAGTGGGTAAGAGCTTTCTCAAAAGTCATTAGAAGCATAGCTGTGATCATCTTTCTGCATTTATTATAAAAGAAAAATAGAGCCAATGTGAATTGGTTTAGATCTCATTATCAAAAGACTGTTAAAGAGTTTTTGAAGTTTTCTTTTTTATAATATCAGACTGGAAATAAGAAATGACATTTAGACCTTACTAAAATTTTGTTACATTGACTTGCTCCTTGCCTTATTTGCAAAACCCAAAGTAGTGGGAGTGAGATAAATGAGCTAGTGAAAACTGGAGGCAGAAGTCTATTGTCATAGGTGTTTAATATTTTAGTAAATCCTGGAAATCCCAGTCAAGCATTAGGCCCATCTTCTATGCCTGGTAAAGCACAGACATTTAGCAAAGAGGAGTCCATTGTCCACTCTTCACCAATTATATTCTCCTTCCTTTGGAAAAAAAGAGCTGCCAGTGCTCTAACTGCTTCATAGGACTTCAGTACACTTAGACATACTATAAAAGTTGCATTTCTATCTCTTTTGGGGCACATGGTTATTATTTCATTTTGTTCTAATTTATTGCATTATAGCAGGAACGTACATACTTTAGCACTATGTGAATCGATGTAAACTAATTCTCTTTTTCATTTCTTTCTAGATGTGTTAGAGATTCTTCCTTTGCCACATTCTACTCCCCCTACAGCCACCTTGCTCGTTTCAAATTTAATGCCTTTGAGTTTATTAACCGCCACACATCAGTCTATCTGAAGTGTGAACTGGATGTGTGTAGGCTAAGAGACTATTCCTCTCGCTGCTACCAAGGCTGTATTAGTAGGTCCAAGAGAGACACAAGTTCTGCCCAGGAAAAAGTGGATGTGCTTGTTGGACCAATTCAACTTCGAGAAGGTGGTGCTGAGAGTAGGAGTACTGGTAATGTCAAATAAGCTTTTCTCATATTTAGTCTAAGACTGCTTAAAGTCTTCATGAAAAGCCATAGCTCTGTATGTCTGTTTCCGACTTCCGTCCCTGAAATTTGCTTTTGCTAGCTTCACCATAAACATGAAGGGCTTGTTTGATGGCTCAAATATCTACAAAATCCTTTTTCTTTCAACACCTTGCAAACCCTCTGTTTTCACCTGCTTATATGAAAAATGGTAACTGCCACAGCTGTCCTGAAGGAGAGCAAGCCCGTAACCTGCTTTAGTGCTGTAACTTCATTGAACTAATTAGCTCCAACGTGATTGTGTAACATAACTGCCAGGTCTACTCTTGTAAAGCAAGCTCCTGGCCTTCATTAGAAACATTTAATTCCCTCAGCCTTCTTCTAGTTATGAAGTTTACTTAGTTAAGTTGTAATCACTACCAGTATAAAGTCTGTTCAAAAGGTTTAAAGCAATGAAACTGTAAGAAGTTAGTTTATTTCTGGCTCTGATCTAGAAAGCAACCTTTTTAATTTAGCAGTTCTTTGTCCCCTCGTCTTTGGTATAACTAGACCAAATACTCTCTGCCTTCACTCACAGGGCTGGACTCTTCTGTCGCTCCTCTTCAGGCAGTTCCTGCTGTTGCTGATAATCCACTTATTGCTGCTGTTGCAGTCCTGGCAGCTGTCGTTTTCATTCTTGCCGGTTTTCTTTTGAGACCTGCATTGAAGAAACCGCTTTCATATAGGATAATGTGAGATCAAAAGTCAGCATCTTCTGCTACACGATTACAGGACAAACCACAAATTCTGAGCTGCCCAAATATTTCACTGACAACAGGCACATATGTGCCATTTGTAAGAAGCTGTGATATCTTTATCTACAGTAAATCCTAATCTATAACAATGTTTTAAAATAACTTTGTGATCCTAACACCTCTTAGACGATTATGAAATCATTTCAACATTCATTTCGCAAGTTGTTTGGTACAATCACTTTTCTCCTTCTTAATTCTCTTCTCATCCTTCTAGGACCATTTATTTAATACCTCAAAATTTTGTGAGATGGAGGAAAAATATGCGTAAGGCATCAATAAATATTTCAAGGTTTATTAGAAGGGAGAAAGATTGAATTTGGGGAGAAGTAATAAGTCATGACTGGAAAGGAATATAAAAAAGGATCTTACCATGACATCTGGAATTGTGGCTACATAATATTTCTATTTATTTTGAGCGTGGTTTTTAATGCTAAATTTCTTATTGAAACAATAATAGGTCTGTGATTATTTATAAAATGCAGAGATTTCCAAGCTAAAGTTATCTGTTACATGAGCAATGTAATTTAAAATCGAAGGAAGGAATGTTTACAAACCAATATTTCTATTCTGTGTTTCAAATTAATGTCCTTGTGATTAAAATCCAAATGAATGCTTTGCTGTGTTGAAGAGTGTGATCTGTCAGAAGGAAACTTTGCCAAGCAACACACTGAGCTCCTGCTTTTAAATTACTAAAAAGGGAATATGAAAAAATCTTATGCAGTCTTCATAAGGAATGAGCTAATTCTTTTTCTTTTGCACATACAAATTTATAGAAAATGCTTGGGTTTAGGAAGCCATCTGTCATGGGAGATTAGCTCGCTGACACTTGATTCAGAAATGCCTTTTTTTTTTGGTTTCTGTTACTTTCTCCCGGGGATCACACACAAAAGCTCAATGATGCGGGTTGTTCTGGGGACTTCAGAGGAATCACCTATCGGCATTTCCCCTGTCCCCGTGTTCCCTCCAAAACGGATGGCTCATTTTGTCCCCGGCTGTCTCCCACCATCCACTGCTATTGCCAAAGTATCACTAAAGGTGTAGGCTTCAGGAGAGGTAACAGGAGCTTCCTAACTACTCCACACCAAGAAAATCAGCACCTTAGGACATTTAGCAGCTTTCCCTTCTCTGTGCAAGGAAGCTCCAGAGACTGGCACAGGGTGAGAGGTGGGAGGAGGATGGGACATGGGGCCAATGTCTAAAACAAGCACCTTCAAGAAAAGCAGGATTTATGAAGACAAGTTTCTTGTGTTTCTGTATCACACGGCTGGATTCTCCAGTAAATTATGAACTCTGCCAAATCTCATTGAAAGTTTTCAACAGGTATAAAGTTCTTAGAGTGGAAGGGACAGGAACAGACAGGCAGATGGCCTCCCTTAAAAAAAAAAAAAAAAGGTGAAATTGTAATGAGTTATAGAATAGCTAGTCTGTGTTCATGCAGACATGCTTCAGGATCCCAAGTGTGTCTTTAAGCAATCCAGGATCTTGCAATTCTTTTCCCAAACAGACATCTCAGACTTTGTTTATATATACACAGGAAGAAGTCCACTACATGTCAGTGAGGAACTGTACTCTACAGCCAGGGTATTTCTCTGCATTATTGCAGAAAATACTTTCTCTCCAATATGTGGCTTTCTTGATCATGTTTTGAAATACTTCTACATGCTGCTGTAAAAAGTTGTGAAGTATCCATTTCATATGAGTTTTGGGCATACCTCTATGTGTGTGGTTACAAGAAATATTTTATAGAGTTAAACTGTAAAGGATGGATTAAAAAAAAAAGAGAATAAATCCCAACAGCAAAAGTAAAACAAGTGTCCAAACCTCACAGGAAAGGCTCCCTGTCACTCTGCACTGTGACACTTGTCCCCACAAATGCCACAGCCTGCTGCCTGAGCAGCTGTTAGGTCCCTGCTGCTGCCACCTTCCCCTGTGCCAGCTGCCCCCATGCCACCTCCTCCCAGGCTCCGCTACCCTCGTCCCCCACCACCAGTCAACTCTAACGTAGCCCAGGGATGTTTCCCTAACTTCTTAAAAACCTCCCCTGAAGGCTAGGCAATCTCTTCTGGTGCCTGACTGGACTCACCATCAAGCCTGGTGTCACT
This sequence comes from Apteryx mantelli, assembly GCF_036417845.1. NCBI lineage: Eukaryota > Metazoa > Chordata > Aves > Apterygiformes > Apterygidae > Apteryx > Apteryx mantelli. The sequence goes on from NC_089984.1 coordinate 40,292,069, forward strand.
GTTGCAAAGGCTGTCTGCAATGCCTACCCTAAATTTGTGTGGTTGCAGTTCAAGCCCATTAGTTCCTGCCCTGTCCCTCCTGGTCACAGAGACTGATTTTATCTCCTTTCTCTTTAAGTAATTTTTGCATATTTGAAGATTGATGTTCTTCCATTAAATTTTCACTTCTCTAGACTAAATGAGTCAAACTTCAAAAGATACTGAGCTGTTAAAGATGTTTTGTTTGCAGTATTTAAGGCTGAACTACACAATCTGATCTAAAGGCTCGTCAGATCAATTGGAAATCTTCCCATTGACTTCAGTGGCCTTTTTGAATACAACCCTAAACTGGGCAAAACTTTAAATCTCATTCAAGAAACTTGAATCTTATTCAGGAGATTTTTCAGGTCTCAGTGAAATGTCAAAATGTCAAAAGACACTTCATATCTGCTTACCTGAAGGAAGAGTTATGTTCAATCATCTTTAACGTTTTGGTTGCTGATCGCAATAAAATTCCTCAAAGTCTTTTTTTTCTTTTTTCTCTCCCACAATTTGAATGGTTTGTGCTGTGAGGAGCTCAGCTTCTCAGGACAGAGCCAGCATCTCGAAGTGGGCTGCACACATTCATGAATCAGGCTGAAATATGCTGGAAATGCAAACAGCCAAATCCCACATAAACATTCACCACTGGTGGTACTCAAATGGAAAGCAAGGTCTAGGATTTTTGCCTTTCATGTCCTTGTTGACAACACAGGGACTTAAACCAAAATGTAAACTGAAATAGTTTATTCAGACCCCCCCCCCCTTTTTTTGGTTGATTCCTTTTATGTGGGATCATTGTTATGGGTCAAAGTTTTACGTGTAACTCTCTGCCCCATATTGTAATAGAAATGGACTCCTGGATTCAATAAATGTGACTCATCTCCTTAGACCACTTCCAGTTAGGTGGTTAGTCATTGCTGCTTTGTCACTGGTGGTGAATAACTCGGCAAATAGTAAATTCACCTCCAAAATCAAGGTTCAAGCTGCGGAGCAAGAAAAAATATATTTGACTAACAGCATCAGCCTCATTGGCATGGATCCGGCAGAAGTGACCTTGGCAGAGTACCTGGCACAGGAAGCTGCAGTGGAAGCCCCTGCGGGTGGTAAGGCCAGCACTCCTGCCCATGCCTGGTCCCTGGCACGTGGGAATCGCTGGGGCGCCCCCGCCACGCAGGGAAGCTACTCCACCAACTCTCCTGAAGCATCGCCTGAGAAGGCTTCTCATGGGGAGAGGATGGACCCAGAGCAATCTGCCTTCAGATACCTATACGTTTTTTTGTCAAAAAAATTGTACAGATTCTATGCGTTCCTGCCAGTGTGCTGTTCCCGGCACAATCATGTAGTTTATTTGGCTGGCACTAGGTTTAAAGCAAAGCTCGAAACCAAAATTCTTGTTTGCCTGTTTATATGCTGAATTTCCTGTGCTTTGGTGTCCTGTTTATATTTCTATTCTAATTTCGGAGTATGAAGCAGATAATTTGACTCTGTAGTCCTTCTTCCCAGGAACATAGTATAAAAATATTTATAGTTGGGTATAAATAAACATTGTTTTGTTTCTGGATCCCACAGCTAACCAATAGACTCATTTTTGAGCAGTTAATAATGTATGCCCATGTTTTGCAGATTGAGACTAAAAAGAGAGAGCTAATTTGGTTTTGCAGGGAATGGGTAAGAAATGCTATTTTTCATAACATCATAGAAGAAGGCTGGAAACTGGTCACTGCTCGTGGGAGGAGAAAGGCTCCTACTCCTCCTGAAGACCTGAAGCTGAAGAACAGGTTTAGTGCCCTCCAGGATGAGGAGGAGATGGGCATGGCTGCCAGGGAAGTAACCGGGACAACAGACCCTGTGCCCTACCGGAACACCCGGAAAAAGCGGCGGGTGATTGTTGTGGGGGACTCCCTGCTACAGGGGACGGAGGCATCTATCTGCCAACCTGACCTCTTGTCTAGAGAGGTTTGTGGCCTGCCGGGGGCTCGTGTGAGAGATGTCATGCAAAGACTGCCAAGGCTCGTCCATGCTTCGGACTATTACCCACTGCTGCTCTTCCATGTGGGCGCCAATGACACCAAGGGCAAACTGCAGACCATCAAGCAGGATTTCAGAGCTCTGGGGATGGTGGTCAAGGGTCTGGGAGCCCAGGTCATCTTCTCCTCAATCCTGCCAGTGAGGGGGATGGATGAGAGGAGGAGGAGACGGACTTTCCAGGTTAACGACTGGCTGCGCCGCTGGTGTTGGCAACAGGGTTTTGGTTTCTACGACCATGGGACCCTGTTTGAAGATCAACAACTGATGGCGAGAGATGGGATCCACCTCACGAGGCGGGGCACGCGGGTCTTTGCCAACAGGTTGGCCAACCTGGTAAGGAGGGCTTTAAACTAGGAAAGATGGGGGAAGGGGAGAGTTATAGTGACAGGGTAGTTGGCAAAAGACTGCTCAAGTCAGGATGCCTCCAACAGGTGAATGCAGCCAGGGAAGTGCGCATGGGATGTGGCTATGGAGGACCCTCTTGTATCCCTCCTGGGAAACCTGCATGCTCGATCACCTCCCTGAAATGCCTGTACACCAATGCACGCAGCTTGGGGAACAAACAGGAAGAACTAGAGATGTGTGTGCGGTCGCAGGGCCATGATCTCATTGCCATTACAGAGACATGGTGGGATAGCTCGCATGACTGGAGTGCTGTCATGGATGGCTACGTACTTTTTAGGAAAGACAGGCCAGGAAAGCGAGGTGGTGGAGTTGCTCTTTATGTGAGAGAGCAACTGGAATGTATTGAGCTGTGCCTAGGGGTGGATGAAGAGCGAGTCGAGAGCTTATGGGTAAGGATCAAAGGGCAGGCTAATAGAGGTGACACTGTTGTGGGTGTTTACTACAGGCCACCTGATCAGGAAGAGGAAGTGGATGAGGCCTTCTACAGACAGCTGGAAGTAGCCTCACAATCCCAGGCCCTGGTTCTCATGGGGGACTTCAACCACCCCGATATCTGCTGGAAAGACAACACAGCTAGGCACAGGCAGTCCTGGAGATTCCTGCAGAGCATTGGTGACAACTTCTTGACCCAGGTGGTGGAGGAGCCAACAAGGAGAGGTGTGCTGCTGGACCTCGTACTAACAAACAAAGAAGGACTGGTGGAAGATGTGAAGGTTGGGGGCTGCCTTGGCTGCAGTGACCATGAGATGGTGGAGTTCAGGATCCTGCGAGGAGGCAGCAGGGCACCAAGTAGGATCGCAACCCTGGACTTCAGGAGAGCAAACTTTGTCCTCTTCAGGGATCTACTTGGAGGAATCCCATGGGTGAGGGCCCTGGAAGGAAGGAGTGTTCAAGAGAGTTGGTTAATATTCAAACATCACTTCCTCCAGGCTCAAGAGCGGTGCATCCCTATGAGTAGGAAGTCAAGCAAAGGAGGTAGGAGACCTGCATGGATGAGCAAGGAGCTCCTGGCAAAACTCAACCAGAAGAAGGAAGTATACAGAAAGTGGAAAGGGGGACAGGCCACTTGGGAGGAATATAGGAATGTTGTCAGAGTATGCAGGGATGCGACGAGGAAGGCTAAGGCCCGTTTGGAATTAAATCTGGTGAGAGATGTCAAGGACAACAAGAAGGGCTTCTTCAAATACATCAGCAGCAAGAGGAAGACTAGGGAAAATGTGGGCCCTTTGCTGAATGGAGTGGGTGCCCTGGTGACGAAGGATGCAGAGAAGGCAGAGTTACTGAATGCCTTCTTTGCTTCAGTCTTTACTGGTCAGGCCAGCCCTCAGGAGCCCCAGACCCTGGAGGCAAGAGAGAAAGTCTGGAGAGAGGAAGACTTTCCCTTGGTGGAGGAGGAGTGGGTTAGAGATCATTTAAGCAAACTTGACACCCACAAATCCATGGGCCCCAATGGGATGCACCCACAAGTGCTGAGGGAGCTGGCGGATGTTATTGCTAAGCCACTCTCCATCATCTTTGAAAGGTCATGGAGGACAGGAGAGGTGCCCGAGGACTGGAAGAAAGCCAATGTCACCCCAGTCTTCAAAAAGGGCAAGAAGGAGGACCCAGGGAACTACAGGCCAGTCAGCCTCACCTCCATCCCTGGAAAGGTGATGGAGCGGCTCATCCTGGAAGCCATCTCCAAGCATGTGGAGGAAAAGAAGGTGATCAGGAGTAGTCAGCATGGCTTCACCAAGGGGAAATCATGCCTAACCAATCTGATAGCCTTCTATGATGGAATGACTGGCTGGGTAGATGAGGGGAGAGCAGTGGATGTTGTCTACCTAGACTTCAGCAAGGCTTTTGACACTGTCTCCCATAGCATCCTCATAGACAAGCTCAGGAAGTGTGGGTTAGATGAGTGGACAGTGAGGTGGATTGAGACCTGGCTGAATGGCAGAGCTCAGAGAGTTGTGATCAGTGGTGCAGAGTCTAGTTGGAGGCCTGTAGCTAGTGGTGTCCCCCAGGGGTCAGTACTGGGTCCAGTCTTGTTCAACTTCTTCATCAATGACCTGGATGAAGGCACAGAGTGCACACTCAGCAAGTTTGCAGACGATACAAAACTGGGAGGAGTGGCCGATACGCCAGAGGGCTGTGCTGCCATTCAAAGAGACTTGGACAGGCTGGAGAGGTGGGCAGAGAGGAACCTCATGAAATTCAACAAAGGGAAGTGCAGGGTCCTGCACCTGGGGAGGAATAACCCCATGCAGCAGTACAGGTTGGGGGTTGACCTGCTGGAAAGCAGCTCTGCTGAGAAGGACCTGGGAGTGCTGGTGGACACCAAGTTAAGTATGAGGCAGCAATGTGCACTTGTGGCCAAGAAGGCCAATGGTATCCTGGGCTGCATGAGGAAGAGTGTTGCCAGCAGGTCGAGGGAGGTGATTCTCCCCCTCTACTCAGCCCTGGTGAGGCCCCATCTGGAGTACTGCGTCCAGTTCTGGGCTCCCCAGTACAAGAGGGATGTGGCACTACTGGAGCAAGTCCAGCGAAGGGCCACAAAGATGATTAGGGGACTGGAGCATCTCTCTTATGAGGAAAGGCTGAGAGAGCTTGGCCTGTTTAGCTTGGAGAAGAGAAGGCTGAGAGGAGATCTTATCAATGTGTATAAGTATCTGAAGGGAGGGTGTCGAGAGGATGGGACCAGACTCCTTTCAGTGGTGCCGAGCGACAGGACGCGAGGCAATGGGCACAAACTGAAACACAGACACTTCCATCTTAACATGAGGAAAAACTTTTTCACTGTGAGGGTGACAGAGCACTGGAACAGGTTGCCCCGAGAGGTGGTGGAGTCTACTTCTCTGGAGATATTCAAAAGCCGCCTGGATGCAATCCTGTGCAATGTGCTCTAGGTGACCCTGGTGGAGCAGGGGGGTTGGACTAGATGATCTCCAGAGGTCCCTTCCAACCTCAGTGATTCTGTGATTCTGTGATTCATGTTTTCATTACTTTCTCCCCATGCTTTGCCGTAGAAGCCCACAGATATTCACTGACATCAAGCCTCTGAGTTAAGTAGTTAAGCACAACCTGCTGCTCACTGTTCTAGCTTAGGTGTATTTAATGTCTAAGACTGAACACTTGTATCAAACTCTGAATAAATAGCTAAATGAATGAAATTCAGAGATCATTTTCATTTGACTGATCATTATTACTTTTTTCTAAAATAACTCCATCAGATGCACCAGGGCAATGAAGGGCAAGCTTTTTTTTTACAGGATTGTATGAGAATCTACCTTAAATGGTAAGTCAGGCAGAGAGCAACCAGTTCTGGGCTGCTGATTTGTCTAACAGGCTTAATAAATCTCCTTTCCCCCACGAAAAGATCACTTCCCCTTATTTGTGACAAGTTCAAGAAGAAAAGAATCTGTAGTTTGTACAATTTCAATTAAATCCCCTATATTACAAAGAGAACAGATTTTCCTTGTTTATTTGTTTTTTATTCTGTTTGCTTTTATTTTCATGTTTATTTTTAATTTAATTTTTATCTGTTCTAGCAGTTTGTTTCTATCTGGAAGAAGACTAAGGAGGTATTAGAATTCTCACAACAGATTTTGATTTTAGGAAGTTTTCTATCTCAGGTTCAAGAACTGTGACACAAAAACCAAGTCATGCCCAGCTGAGGAAACTGGTCAGTGGCCCAGCTGTTTTACTCGTGGGAATGAGATCTGTTTTCATTGCCTCAAATAACACTTGGATCACCTCTTTTGCCCTGAATCGCCTGGTACACATCCAGGCAGATTTTTGCCTGTTCCTTCTGAAATAAGTGAATTCGTCATAGGCTGTAACGTAGAAACGAATTGCACTGCCACTGTTCTAAAGAACGTGCAAAGTTGGAATGACCGTGGTCTTCCTTCCGTACTTTTTGCTCTGTTTTCAGAAACTGCACTTTCAGAGGGGTGGCCTCTCTCGTTTCTCTTTTTTTCTGTATTCAGACCGTGAGGGCTGTGTTTTGTCCCAGGCTGCAGCATGCAAACCTATCGCACACCTACTGAGAAAACCTCCCGTGGCTGTGTGCGTGGCTCAACAGACTGGGTAAAGCGCGGTTTTCAAACAGCGGCCGTCAGATGAGCGCTCCCTGGCAGCCTCAGAGCCGCGAAGGAGCCGGGCTCCCGGGAGGGGGATGAAGTCCAGTATGTCCCCAGCAGGGATCCCTATGAATTTTTTGTTGCAGCACCCCACTTGCAGGAGGGAGGCCAAAACCTGCTGCTCCGGCTGCTTTTCGAGCTCCCGGGAAGCGCAGGCAGCGGGCGTTCGGGAGCCGCTTGCCGCGCGTGCCAAGCAAGCACCCGCTCTGGGGCTGGCCAGCGCTGAACAAGCGCTCCTTGTTCCGCCGAGCTTGCTGCGTTTCTCTAAGGAAGCTACTGTTGAGGAAGACAAGCGAACTCCTCCCTGCCAGCGCTGCCAGGATAATCCAGACGTCAGGTGAAACGCTTTCCGAAGGTCGAGAAGCATGAAGGCCGTGAAGAAACCTGCGGAGCAAGCTGAAAATTAACTATTTAAAATGCCCAGCTTATATTAAAATACAGATCCAAATTTGCACAGTCTTAAGGGGTTTCTTGCATTCTGTTTTGGAAGAAAGAGTTTTATGTCCTAGCAGATAAGACGGTCGCTCGCCCCCGTAGCTCTGCGCCCACGGGGCCGGCTGCGAGCTATGGCCGTGCCCCTTCCCGCGCGGGGCTGGCCGCAGAGCTGCGAAACCCTCTCAGCCTAGCCCGCCGCGCTGCTGCGCCCGGCAGGGCAAGCCGCCGAGCAGGGGGGCTTGGCAGTGCGGGAGGGGACGCGGCAACTGCCCGGCACCACTTTGGGACAGTGGGAAAATTGCGCCGTGAAAAAAAAATCTGCCATCATTTTTCACCTGGGCTCATTAATTTTCTCCCTGACTGCGTGTGTCTTATTCCTCTTGAAGCCAGTGGCCGCTATTGGCTATGCTAAGGGGAGGGTTTAACCTCCATTTCTATAGAAGAGAAGGGCTTAAAGCAAAAATTAAGGTAATCGAAAAATCAAGCTATTATAAACAAACTCTTGCCAAAAAAAATTAAGAGGCTGTTTTTAAAAGTTAGAAGCACCTCTGTTGCATGAAATTGCTAACTTAAAATAAATAAGGCTGGTCGAACTGCAGAACACACCCCTTGAAAGCCGCATGCTTATAAATTCGGAAGGGTGTTTTCTCAGCACCATCCAGAGCACAGGTAAAATGAGGCCCGCGCTGCCCTTTGCCTGGATGCTGCTGCTGCACGGAGGATGCCTGCGGGGCTCAGGTACGGTGCCTGGCGCTGCTCAGCGCTGCTGCCTCTCTCTTTCATTTCCCTGTAAAATCAACAGTGGCAAATTTTGTACCCTGACTCCAAGCCCACTGAAACCAGCAGACATCTTTGGGGTTTAGTGGGCTTGAAAGACTGAAGATGCCATCAAATATTTATATGACTTCGCTTAATGTATTATAGGAAACACTCTTCTAAGTACAAATGAGTGTGATAAGTAATTAATTTTATGTAGTGCACTGGAGGGGCTTAGACAAAAATATAATGGCAGATGGAAAGGGGATGCCAGTGAGCAGGTAAGAAAGAGCAATGTTATTTTTCAGCCCTGCTACGTTCTCACTCCAGGCTGTTCCAGAACCCTCTTAAAAACTGAGGGTGGCTCCTTCTCTTCTGGATTCTCAGTTTTACTGATTTAATTTCCTAGTGTTTCATAAAGTATTTAGAAATAAGGGCAAGACAGCTCTTCGAAACTGTAAGAGCACCTTCCAAGCATTTTTTTCTGTGACAAATATACACAAAGCTCTTTTTTAGTAAGCTGGATCTTAGAGATCCAATGTACCTGGAAAAAACTTTTTTTTCTCTCTTCAACACCTTCTATAGCAGTTTAGATTTGGTAAATTTTATTACTGAAGGAGAAATTCAGTCAGAGTCCTGTAGTTTTTATATGTATATATAGGTATGTACATAGGTAGGTATGCACGATGCTGCTGCATGAGTGATGCTGCATAAGGGGAGTGCTCAGTGTTCTGTGACACTGTGACTACAAATAATAACGGAGAAATGTGGTTTGATTACAGAGATTTGTTTCTGAGCTCGATCACGGAGAGGCAGAATTTAAGCAGGCCTCCCCAGGGCTGTGCGGCCCTGCTCCGCTCCCATCCTTGCTCCCCGCCGCCGCGGTGCCCAGCTTGGTGCTGCACGACGCCTGCCCTTCCTGTGCTGGGGCGCTTGGCGCTTACCCCAAACCGGCCAATTCTAGGATCAGACTAGTGTTCGAAGCGGCAAACGGGGGCATCTGCACATTCAGGCACGTTTGCGGGGAGGTGTGGGCTCAAACCATGAGTGATGCAGGTGGCAGTCTGGGCGTGATCCAGCCCCGAGGCGCAGCCCAGTGGTCTCCACTGTGCCGCTCTCCGGCTGGAAGCCTTGCGGTCTACACGCACCCCGGGCCAAAGGCATCACCACGGGGCCCCAGGCACGCAGGTTTCCCCCCACAACCCGAATGCTGAGGGCAGTGGCCTGCTATGTTATTCTGAGCACCAGCTTCCTTGTTTAGTCCAACACCGGCCAGAAAAAACGCAGCACGGCGTGCTGGAGCCCCCAGGAGACGGTGGTGTTTTTACGTCAGGGTAACGCTAAATCCGTGGACCTGCCATACGGGCGCACAAATCCTTCACTCTCGGAAGACGAAAGGCTCTGAAGCCAGGCCTGTAAACACAGGAGCTCAAGTGCGGTAAGCGGGGCAAGCGAGAGCACCCTTTCCTTGCTGCCGTGCTCCTCAGAAAGCTGCTGGAAAGCGTTTCCTCAGGTAGCCTGAGCTACAGGTGTCGCTGAAAACACGACAGTCCCTCTAGTAATTGCTACCGTTTGCCTCTTCCTTCCAAAGAACCGTCGCTGAGGCTGGCGAAGGGGCAGAACAGATGCCAGGGCCGCGTCGAATGCTTCACGGCGGAGCCTGGGCGACCATCTGCGATGACTCCTGGGGCACGGCCGACGGCGACGTGGTTTGCGGCCAGCTCGGAGGTGGCAGAGCCGCCTCAGCGCCGGGGCAAGCTCATTTCGGTGCCGGCACAGGAGAAATTCTCCTGGACAAAGTTCAGTGCCGCGGGAATGAAGGCTCCCCCCGGCAGCGCTCCCGCGGCAGCTGGGCCGTCAGCAGCTGCCTGCACCAGGAGGATGCCGGCGTCATGAGCACAGGTGACTTCTGAGTCACGAGTGTCAGCGAGCCATAGCAGGCTATGAAGATGTGCCAGACTACGGTTCTGGTGCTCCGCAAAAGGCAACTGAACTGCCAAAGTTGCTGTCAAGCTCATCAGGACATCCCACAACTATTCCCCTATGCTTCAGCAAAAACTTCTTAAGCAAGTACTGTACACCACACATTAGCCTTCTCATTTAAAATCTTTAACTAAAGAAACTCTAAGAAGTGAGACACTTACATTTACTTTTTTTGTAGAGTATAATGCCATTCAGAGGATTATTGACCTTGCCATTCGCATTGCTTTCTAGCTAAAGGATGAATTTAATTGATTGTTCATAGCGTCACTGAGAAAAAAAAAACAGAAATTTCTTCATGGAATGTAGAAAAATCTTTCATGACACTTATTTTTCTATGTTCAACACATATACCACTATACATTTAAAAAAAAGCTAATAAGAACAAAATTCCAGTGTACTGAGGGTTGGTTTTGTGTTGTTTTTCTAGCAGCACAGGTAAACTAATAATGTTTGTTCTCATTTTGTTTAGTGCAAGTTGTTAAAAATGTGATATTTCTCACTCTGTTCTCTCTTCTTTTTCAGCTCCCATGATGTCTGAAATTCCTGGTAATTTTTATTTAGATACTTTTTATTTTACTGATCAAATAATTTTGCCTAATATAGTTAATAGTAGGCTAGAGCTTATAAAGAGGAGTATTTGTAAATCTTTTGTCAGCTTCCTCCTCCATATACAGTTTTAGTTTATATATCTCAAACTTTCTGAATATGCATCACTATGAGATTTTAACAATACCATACATGAATCCTAACTTGTTGTGTTAGGAATATGCTGTATCTTCAAGTTTTTACTGAATTCACATCAGTCATGATTCCACAATTTTGCATCCAAGAAAAAAGATAGTAAGCATTTTAGGTCAGTCTCCTGCCTTTGATTTGATTATCAGATCCAGAGCAAAACTAAATCATGGTTAATGTCATCTGTCATTGGGAAGTTCTTATTCTTGCCTCGGATTTGCAGCAGCCACCTGAAAACCTGATGATATGGAAGTGTCCCTGATAAATAACATTCTCTTTTTTTGCCTTCCAAAGGGTTGTCCCTGAGACTGGTGAACAGCCGGAACCGATGCAAGGGCCATGTCGAAGTCTACTACCAGGACAGCTGGGGAACCGTCTGCAATGACTCCTGGGACCTGATGGACGCCTGCAGCCAGCTGGGGTGCAGCCAGGCTGTTTCTGCCCCCGGAAATGCCAGTTTTAGCCAAGGCTCAGGAAACATCCTGCTTGACGATGTGCACTGCAGAGGGAACGAGGCTCACATCTGGGAGTGCCCCAGCAGAGGGTGGTTGGTGCATAACTGCGTGCACGTGGAAGACGCCGGCGCCGTTTGCTCAGGTGCGTTTTACCTAACAGTCCTGCTAAGCAGGATAGACCTCAAGCTAAATGTCAGCATAAAAAACACCTTGCAAAAGCCTTCTGCTTTATTCCTCGTGCGCTAAACCTGTGTTCACCCTACGCCTAATGTCACATCTCATGTTGGCAGTGGAGCGCTGCCAAGGCAGGGCGCTGGCGATGGCGCGGGGGGGTCCGGCTCCCCGCAGCCTCGGCAGGAGGGCGGCCCCCAGGCACCCGCGCCGCCTGCTCCCTGGGAAACACTCGCTTCTCCTCAGCCCACGAGAACTACCGGGTGCTGAAGCAAAACCATGTGGTCAACTGCTTTCATATATCACCTGACATTTCCTGCTGTCCCTGAGGTGGGGAGGCTCCTTGTCTGCTGGGGAAGGTTAACTTATAACTGGTAAGTCAACAAATGGAGCCATCCCAAGGGAGGAACGCCAGCGCGGATGCAGAGGGCAGGTCCGAACGATCTCTGCATCACCTGGCACGGCCTATCTTCGGAAATTGTAGCACAAAGGCATCATTGTGCTAGAGGCAAAATAAATAACGTTCTGTGCAAGCACAGGGAGAAACTGCCTGTTGGACATCGATAAACTGAAATCTCTGTGTAACAGTCTGTCCTCTTCCTTTTCTAGTTAATAGGATTAGTATAACCTGCTGTTCTGCTCTAACTGTGTATATTAGCAACAGGGCTACAAGAAAATTAGTACCCTGAATTTATACATTATGATCCACTGATGGTCTTGAAATGGGAGTTACTGATGCACTTCAGAGGATATTGTAGACCTTTAACTTTTCTCTTTTCACTGCAGTATATCTGAGTTTCTTCATTGATCTGAGTCTTCTAAAAGTCAGCAAGAAATCATTAAAAGAGAAACATTGGCCATAACTGCTCTTTCAGTTTCTCAGTATACTTCTATCTTTCACTAACATTTCCCCTGTAGTCCTCAGACCTTAGCCAATCATACCCCTTGTTTTTATTTTGAGGACCTTTTTCTTTTTCTTTTTTTTTTTTTTGCTGGTGATCATACTATCTTGGTTATAACACTTTTTTTTTATCACTAACACTTAGAAAATTCGTATTTTCCCCTTGAGTCATAAGTTGATATATTTCAGAAATGATCTGACTTCTGCTGTAGACCTGTGTAATAGTTCTGAAACAAGGTGCTTTATTCTGCTTTCAGTAATATTTTCAGCATGATGTGCAATATGACCTTTCATCAATAGATTTAATTGTTTCTGCAGTGACTGAGAATTCTACCTAAAAGTGAACTTTGTTTCAATCACAGCTTCTACAAGATCTGAAGAGTCTAGTAAATATCTTATATTTGTATCATTGCTTTTAATATCAGCAGTTTTATGTTTAAAAATATATTTGTATCGTTAAGTTCATTTGATAGATTTAATTGAAAAGGCTGGACATTGCTGTCTTCCTATTGGATGTGACTTCCATTTAAAATAATACAGCAGCATAGTCCAGGTACTAAATAAATGCCTGTCTTTTTATTCTATTAGTTTTTAACAGCAAATAAAGCCAAGAGCTTCTCCAAATTACTTCCATCTAAATGTTAAGTCTGAATAAATGAGGCTTGGCTTTGCGTATACAGAGTCACATGAATGTCGCCATGTAAAGCTCACTCCCAGCAGTACTGCTGTGGACCCTGTGCTGCAGAGCTTGAATTATTCAGGAATATTATTGGCTTCAGATAAAATAGGCAGGTGCTTTGGGAGCATGGCCTTGCCCCAGAGACTCTGAAAAACAGGAGTTTCTAGGTAGACAGAAAATGCATGTTCATGCCTAACTAGTGAAATGAGCAATGCTTTGCTGAAATGACCTGCTTTGCACCACCTTCATTCATCCTTAGCAGAACAATCTCTTTGACAGTACGTGTCAGGTAAGATTATGAAGCATAGCACAGGAGTACAGGCAGAGAGCCAGCGGGGTAGACTGCAGCTTTGCAGAGAAGGACCTGGGGATCCTGGTGGAAAACAAGCTGAACGTGAGCCAGCAACGTGCTCTCGCGGCAAAGGTGGCCAGTGGTATCCTGGGGTACGTTAGGCAGAGCACTGCCAGCAGGTGGAGGGAGGTGGTCCTTCCCCTCCACTCAGCCCTGGTGAGGCCACACATGGAGTGCTGGGCTCCCCAGTACAGGAGAGACACAGACATACTGGAGTGAGTCCAGAGAAGGCTAACCAAGATGGCCAGAGGGCTGGAGCACTAAATGTACAGAGAGAGACTGAGGGACCTGGACTTGTTCAGCCTTCAGAAGAGAGGGTGAAAGGGAGGTCTTATTGCTGATTACAATTACCTATTGGGAGGGTGCAGAGAAGGTAGAGCCAGGCTCTTCTCAGAGGTGCACAGCAAATGGACAAAAGGCAACAGGTACAAGCTGGCCCTTAGGAAATTCCACCTTGAAATAAGGAAAAAAAAATTATCATGAGGTGGTCAGATTCTGGAACAGCGACCCAGAAAGGCTGTGGTATCTTGATCCTTGGAGACAGTCAAAACTCACCTGGACAAGGCCCTGAGCAACCTCCTCTAACTGAACTTGCTAGGAGCAGGGGGCTTGACCAGAGACCTCTGGAGGTCCCTTCCAACCCACATGCGTCTCTGATTCTGCCTTTCCATGAAGTGCCCAGGTTCAGTGAAATTCTCTTCTCTCTTTCAAAGTAATGTCAGTGAGGTTGGTGAATGGATGGAACCAATGTGAAGGGCGCGTTGAAGTATTTTACAAAGGAGCCTGGGGAACTGTTTGTGATGATTCCTGGGATATAAGTGATGCAGAAGGTGTCTGTAACCAGCTGGCTTGTGGACATGCTGTATCATCTTCAGGAAGTGTGACCTTTACTCACAGCCCAAGAAATACTGTCATGGATGATGTGCAGTGCAGAGGGAATGAGAACTACCTGTGGGAATGTTCTCACAGGGGGTGGTATAGACAGAGCCGTGACAGCCGGTGAGATGCCAGTGTCGTTTGCTCAGGTACACTCTGACCTCTTTGTTTTATCAAGAAGCGTCATGATAAGAAATACTTTGTTTAATATTTAATTTTGTCAAATTGAAAATTGCTCCCCTGAATTAGAATTGTCAGTAACAAGGCTCTTTTCCACACAGAGAATTTCCCTGATTTTTTTAGTTTGATCGACATTTGTCATTGCAAACTTCCATCTGATTGTGCTTCAGAGAAATTTTAGAGTATTTTAAACAGTGTCATTCAGAGTTCATCCAATATGTTTATCCTAAAATCACACTATTTTTACCCACCTGTAACCTAGCAGTCAGTTTTAACCACCTCTGTTTGCTTACTGCCTGACTAGCAATTGCAAAAAGCAATCCTCAGGCACATTCTGCCCTTACAGAACTAACAAGCTTTCACACAGGAGACTTTTCATGAGTTTAAGGTCCTAATCCCCCACGCCTTACCTTGACAAAGCTTCCATTGAATTTCTGTAGATTGTTTATTTGAGTGAGATGATCAGGGACCAAATCCAAAGGTTTAAAGTCACAACTCTTTTGCAGCACAGGGGCAGGAAACAAGAAAAAGGAACCATGACTCTCTCAGGTCCCTTTGAAGAAGGAAGTACTACGCTCAGACTTTTGGGTCCTTACCCAGATTTAACCCTGACAGCTTTTCCTATATCTGTCAGATGGTAAAAGAAGTTGCAGTGTCCTCCTGTTCTCCATTGATTTTCAAGCTGCTAGCAAGGAAAGTCAGTTCTTAATCTCATGTCTCATCATTTTTACACTCTTCAGAACACATATCACAAAGAGTTTAATTACCCTCTTGTTGAACACTTTCTGAAACAAAAACAGGTTTTGTAAAGAAGGGTGAAGTATTATGTTAGTAAATGTGTATTTTGTCTATTTCCTCCTTTCACAGCTTCTACAGGAACTGAAATACCTGGTAATTTCAATTTCATGTTTATTTGATCATTTCTATCTTGAAAGAAGTTTACCTAAAACATAAAGGTACTTCTTGTTCAAAAGACTGCCAATTTACATCTTATTTAGTTTCCTTAATAGTTCATGCATGAGAAGGGCTTCTTAAACGTAGTCTATTCTGACCACAGTGAAAGTGGTTATTTACATAGTTTTCATGAAGCTAACCACGTATTCTTAATCTTTAAGGAGGCTTAACAATTGACACTGAAATGTATATATGTTTGGGCAGAGTGCTGAAAGGATGGGATCCTTTATGTGTGAAAAATCTTCACTGGATCAGGTTCCTAAAAGTCCAAAGTCTTAAAAAAAGGCACTGCATTAATTAGTAAATTAATGATTTTATCTGTTGGATGGAGTTACCTCAAACACAAAAAAAATCTAAGATGGACTTTTTCCACATTCTAGTAAAACTCAAAAGCTCTTAAGTGATATTAAAACATAAGGAGAAAAGATTATTTAGCTTTGAGAAAATTATGGTCTCTATTTTGTGGCTTAGATGAGATTAATTTCATCTCTTCATCACACCTGTCTCCATAAGTAAAACCTTGATCCTGCTTCTACTAAATTTAATATTTCATTGTTAATATATCAATAGATAAATGCCCACTAGTGGTTATCTAACATACATCATTTCTTTCATTCTTATTAACCTCATGATCAGAATTAAGCTGGGAATGAAAAACTGATTTAGGTAAATGTGAACATCTGCTGAGCCCAAGCAGAAGAGCTTTGGTTCAAACAATGAGCCAAAGTGATTGCAAATTGCCGTATGATGACACTAGATCTGCTGGCACTAATCGTATTGCTCTCTTCACTTTTCCTAGAGAGTCGTATTAAGCACCAGGAGAGAATCAAATAGTCAGTGTCATATACTGAATCAATTCCAGAATTAATCCAGAATTTTAATTCATCAGTTTGGCAGTCTACAAAGTCTTATCCCTTTCTCTCCTCTCTTTCAAAGAAATGTCACTGAGACTGATAAATGGTAGGACCAGATGTGAAGGTCGTATTGAAGTCTATTACCAGGGAAGCTGGGGAACAGTCTGTGATGATTCCTGGGACATAAATGATGCGCAGGTCATGTGCCAACAGCTGGGATGTGGAAATGTTCTCTCTGCCCCGGGAAATGCACATTTCTCTCCAGGATCAGGGAACATTTTTCTGGATGATGTGCAGTGCCATGGAAATGAATCCTATCTGTGGGAATGCTCTCACAGTGGATGGTCAGTACATAACTGTGGGCACAAAGAAGATGCCAGTGTGCTTTGCTCAGGTACGTTTGGAGTGAATTTATTTATGTAAATCTGTAAATTGTGTAAGCTGTAAATCTAACCATGAGCCTGAGACAAGGGCTATGGCAGTAAGAGTAGCCCAGCTGTAAGGGTGTAACGTAAGAGAAGCGCAGTGAAGGCAGAAGTGAACCGAGAGCCTGAGTATTTCTTTCTGTTCTCCTCAGCAGTCCTTCAGAGGTGGTCACTGCCAGTGAGAGGGGGTGATGCACCCCAGCAAAGGCTGCAGGTCTTCTGGTCCCGCATGCTCAGAAGGTGCAATTAGTGGACAGTCAGCCACACTGATGGGAGTGTAGAAAGTGGAGGCATTATGTTTTATACAGGATTCTGGAGGAGGAAGCATTTGGCAGCATGGTAAATCCCCTGAGTATTCAAAGGTAGTCAGATACCACCAAATACAGCACAGGTATCTAGATTTCTGAGAGTATATTCCAGCTGAACCCACCCAAAGTACTCTCACCAGAACATTATTTTTAACCGATGTGGGTTTTTTTGACTTAGAAGTCATTCCTAAAGAATAAACTCTTGCTTTGGCATTTCAACACAAGTTAAAATGTTTGTCTTGAATAATGTAGATAAAGATAGGTTATAAAAAAGTAACTTAGCTTTAGAACAAATTAGGCAATCAAAGAGAGAGGATCCTAATGAATTACAGAGAGCAGACTGAGGTACAAAGTTCTCACCCATTACCACCAGGTACCACAGATTTCTGTTACAGTATTTGTTCTGTTACGGGCAACTAATTATTTCTTCTGAAATACAACTGAAGTTGCTAAGGTTAAAATGTTTGTATTTCTTTCTAATCCACAGCTTCTAGGGGAGTAAAAACACCTGGTAAGTCTTATCATTTCTTTAACTGATCATTTTAAGAATTGGGTATTGTACTGAAAAATACATTTTGCTTTTGTTGATGCAAAGTCTTAGGGAAAAAAGATAATGTTTATTCAAGGAAGATGGACAACTTCCAAGCTATAGTTTTTCAAAAGATGTAGGTGATTATGGAAGTCTCAAATTTTGAGAAACCACCTTGAAAAAGAGTGTAAAGTGCATAATTCGTAACTTATCACTGACCTGAAAATCAGGTATCCTCAGCCTATCTCGCCACTCAGCAAACCACATTGCAAAGAGTTGAAAATCTTGGACATGCTTTCAGAAATTAATCACAGCAGAAGTTCAAAGTGTCACACATAGATGCCTGCTTAGCATTCCCTAGGAGTCAAGTTTTGTGCTACTCTAAAGGTTCATTGAAACTACAAAGAGAAAATGACCACTTATGTGATTCTTACACAAAATGCAGTCTCTGTATCTCACTGTTTAGTTACGGTGTAAGTACCACATAGCATCAGAGAGACGTTTGCCTGCTCCAAACACAGTAGGCAGGCTGCGTGAATGGCCCTGTTCTGCAGAATATCTTTTTCTTGAGTCATGTCCATTTTGTAATACAGATCTTCATCAGGCACAAGTGCAAGGTTAGAATCCGGGCTACGTTCAGTTTTCTGCTTAAGTGAGAGTTGCAATTGCTCTGTCTTTGCTAGAAATATCACTGCGACTGGAGAATGGAGGCAATAGATGTGAGGGACGTGTTGAAATTTTTTACAAAGGACTCTGGGGAACGGTGTGTGATGACCTCTGGGATATCAGCGATGCTCAGGTCATTTGCAGACAGCTTGGGTGTGGGCAGCCCACCTCAGCACCAGGCGCAGCCCATTTTGGGGAAGGCTCTGGAGTCATTTTCCTAGATGATGTGCAGCGCAGAGGAAATGAGCCTTAGGTATAGCAGTGCTCCTACAGTGGATGGTCGAGACATAATTGTGGCCACAATGAAGATGCCAGTGTTGTCTGTTCAGGTACTTCCTGCTTTATTTTCTTCATTTCAAGAATTTCCCATAAGCCGCAGTTTGAAATATAGCTGAGATATCACTAGGAATTGACCCTATCATGCAGAATATGTTTTTGTTTCACTTCTGTGGGCTGAGACTTATCAAATACGAATATCATACCTATTTGCCAGCTCAACCCACCACTTTTCTCTTTGGTCATTCTTACAGGGTCTGCAGAATAAGGAGAAGGAGGAAGATGTATGTTATCTTTTAAGACTTGTAAATTGTTGAGGCATCTATGAGAAATCTTAGCAGGCACCTTCATCTTACAGACCCCCAGTCCCTGTGAGAATTGGGTTTTGTAATGAGGAATAATGAAGAAAACCTTTTTCCAATGAATTTTATCTATAATGAACTCAAAATATCAGTGATTTCTCCTGTAGATTACCTGAGATTCACAAGGCTGAGTATTTTGTGACTCAAGTTTTTGAACTTTAGTTCCAGTAACAAGGTATAAACTGTTTCTATTCTTTTCTCTTTATAGAATCTACTAGCGTTGATGTACCTGGTAAGAAAACTCTGAGACAAACTTCATTAACTTGATTGATGTAAGGTATTTGTTGAGTCTGGAGTGAAAAAAGAGAAGCTAGGCCTCCTCCAATGCAGAAATATACTTGGTCCATTTTACATCCCAAACGGTCTCCTCCCCTGAAGAGTGCAGCTCCTCAGAGAAGTGGTGTTTGTGGTTTTCTCCCTCCTCTCCGTACCTCTGATTCCTGAACCTGAAGAGAGAACTCTTCAGCCATAGATCCACAACAATTTCATGCTGGGACCGAGGATCCTCCAGAGACTCCAATCCGAACTCGAACTGCTACCCTTATACGTCTTTTACATTAGCCAATGGTGTTGTTTTCTCAAGTAAAAACAGCCTTTAGAAAATAATATATTTACATGCTCTGTCTAATGATAAGTCATTCCTCCAGTATTCTCCCTTATACTCATTCTGTTGGAAATCTCGTAATCTTGTGCTTTAATTCTCTCTGCATTCTTGGAAATAATCAGGTATTCATATAAACTGAAATTAAACCTGATTACAATCATATCTGTCTAGTAGAAACATTTTCATGAATATAAATTAAGCACAATTCACTCTAATACATGGATTTAGGATAGTCAGCAATGTTTTCTATACATGCCTAAGGCACAAGCTTTATATCATGCATTAAATGCTGTGATTATAAGATATTATAAATGAGTAATAAAGATTTTCCATTGCATGACATTGTTTACTGCTCACCCCTCTTTTTTCTGCACAAAGACTCTGACTGCTTTAGCTGCCCACGGTGTCCCTATTAAGTCAGATATCTTTTTCACAGAAACCTCACTGAGACTGGTGAATGGAAGGAATAACTGCAAGGGCTGTGTCAAAGTCTATCACCAGGAAAACGGGGGAACAGCCTGCGATGACTCCTGGGGCATAAACGAGGCACAAGTTGTGTAGAGACAGCATGGATGTGGATCCACCACTTCAGCACTGGGGAATGCCCGTTTTGGGAAAGGCTCTGGGAATATTCTCTTGGATGATGTCCAATAGGAAGGGCATGAACGCAGTCTCCAGCAGTGTTTTCACAGCAACTGAGGCACACGTAACTGTGTCCACCATGAAGATGCCAGTGCTGTCTGTGCAGGTATCTTCAGCCACATGTCATTTATGCTACGTGCTGCACATGAAATACGGTAAAATATCAGTCTGAAAACATATCAGATGCAAACTGCTCCTCTGTGGTACTTGTCTGAGTTGTTGAGGCCAGGGGCCACCTGGAGTCTGAATTCTGTGTCCATGCCTCAGATGTATGCCCAGAGGAACAACTGCACAACTGGGTGTACAAGCACTGTACATCAGCTGTGCAGCAGTTTAGTGACTTGAGTTTCCCAGGCACCCACTAAAATAGCCACAACAGAAAATGAAAACGTGTTATCATGAATTCCCCTTTGGGAGCCTTTGTATTTCCCTGTTAATTTTGCAGGGTTTTTGCTACTGTAGAGGATGAAATGGGCCTAGACACGGTCAATAGTTACACATGTTGCTGTCACAAGAAATTCAACCCTTTATCTCTTGGCCCTTATTACTTGTAAATAAAAATTCAATTATGTCCAAAACAGAAGATTCTAGTTTTGCCTGCCAGGTACTTTCTTTATTTTAGCTGAAGAGCTGCAATGATTTATGTATGATTTGTGACTAAAATATCAATAGGAAAATATTATAGGAAGGAAAAGTTCCTTCTAGATCACTTAAAGGATAGGTGCTACTTATTACTAGGTACTACCAGAGCCATGAAAAATGAATCCTGTACCTTTGCATGGGCGTTTGCATAGCCTTACACGTGCAAGCCTATGCTGTGAAAAAAATCAGTGTACAGACAAAAAAGATCTGCACATCTCTTTTACATGCACTTTTTCCCTCTTATACCCAAGTCAACAAGGACTCACGCAGGGAAGAAAGCCTTACTAATGAAGCGATGTAGTTAGCCTAATTGATTCTTACTGCTCATTTTCTCTACTAATTGCCGTTACAATACTGCATAAAGCCAAAGTGAGATTTGACTGGCTTTGTTCTCCAAATGCAGCTGGCATTGTGGGGTGTGGATTATTATTTGTATTTTCTTTCTGCAGAGTCTGCTGCCACGGGCACACTGGGTGTCAGTACCATCACACTTATTCCACTGACAAAAATATACTTTCTGAAGCTGGAAAGTGAAAAGGTATCCCGGCTTCGACCCGGTAGTCCTGCTCCATTTGCTCCCCAGTTTTCCTCTTACAGAAGCAGACTAATCCTTGGTTTTCCCCAGCTGCTTTCTCTATAGCACATAACTCACAACAGAGGAATCTCTCTTTGGAGCGGCATACATTTATAACTCCTTTCTCTGGCAGGCATTTAGCACGTGTTAAAGCATATTGTTTTCCAGTTTAATCCTGTTATTTTCCTTCATGGTAATCAGATATCACAATGAAATTTTGTCTTCCCTATGTTGTTAATTATTCATGTCATCATTTTTCATTAGTAACTAATGAAACAAAGATAGTACTATTTATCATTTCCAATAAACATATATCAAAATCTGATGCAGCTTTGTATCTATATCTTCCACATGCAATGACAGCGACGTGATGAACCAAGCCGCAGGGCAATGCCGCCTGAATTTCCCAAGGAAAATCAAAGCGCCGGCCCCGTTCTCTTTCTGCCGCTGAGGCTGACGAAGGCAGGGCCAAGCACGGGGGCCGTGTGGAGGTCTACGACCCCGCAGCGTGGGGGACGGTCCACGAGGGCTCCTGGGGCCTGGCTGACGCCCAGGCAGCGCCGGCCGGGGGCTGCGGCCCCGCGAAGTGCTGGGTACGGCCCCTGCTCGGGCCCGTGCTCCTCGGCAGGGCGCAATGCGAGGGGGCGAACCAGCCCGTGGTGGTGCCCCATTGAAGATGTTGGTGTCCCCTGTTCTGCTCCTGTCTGGTCATTTGTGTAAAGGAAAGGGCTGTTTACAACCAATTCTTAGTATCTTTGAAAGAACTTGGGTTCTGGTCACTAGAGTAACCACTCAGTAGGGATTATTTTGTCTCTAATATTGCACAAAAAATCCTTGGATTAGGCTCCCACCGGGTATTTTCTCCAGAGAGGTATTTGTGAGTTTCCCTCATCTGTTTTTTTCCTTTACCGAATACTATGGACTATTCCTGAGAAGGAATATCAGAAGGGGTAAACGAATTAAGTCTACGGAAAGGTTGGCTCATGGTACTCATCTCTCTTCTTCAGTGATTTGAGCTTTGATGACTTTAATTTGGGAGTTAATTGGGTTGGGGTTTGGCCATTTATGTTCTGTCTTTTGTGTTGTCTCGGTGTATCTTTTAAATCAGTGATGTATTCGTTATTCATACTCAGAGAGACTCTGAATCAAAATCCGCAGAAATCATTCATCTTCAGGTCTCCCCAAACCCTCAGGAGGTAAAGCTCTAAATAGAAATCCAGCTTTCATAGCTGGACCTTATCACTAGACTGAACCAAACTTTGATTAAGTCAGCATTTGGCTAGGCTGTGTGCTTCAGTCACTAATCCATATATCTTATTGCATTGATTTTACTCACTATCAAATTCTAAATAAAAGAAGTTTAAAGGCAGCGTTAGTCACACCTCACTCTCTGGCACTCCCAGTGGGCATACCACACTAGAAGACCACTTCTGTTTTCTTAATAACAAAAGCTTAAAGGGCACTGGAGGCAGTCACTGGAACCGATGATGCCTTGCATGACCCCTGAGGAGACCAAAAGGATTTGCTAGAAGCCGAGAAAAACCTCTTTATTAAGAGAACACTATTGTCCATGTAAATGTTAAAGCAGGATAATCTGCAAGAATATAGCACATGCCAAGATAAGCAACCTGTGTTGACCTAAATTCTTAGTCAATTAAGTTAGCTGGGTAACAGCTAACAGAAGTGACCTGTTGTACTGTGTGCAGAGCCAAGTCCACTGATACCATTTACATTGGGATAGCCATCATCTCTGACAAGGATTTTCCCCCACAGGGGTGGGATTGGGCTTTCAGAGGCTAGGTGATGACAACCTTATACCAAGGCAATACACCTCTGGGATTAGGGAGCAGTACTCAATACTCAATATTCAGTTTTGTCCACAGAAGATGACTTCATATGCAAGGTTTCCACTCTGTTTTACCTGTAAATTGACCATAAATGCAGGAAACCTGTTTGAAAGTCACGTTATCGTGTAGGTTTGTTTTGGTTTGTTTTTAAGTGCACAAAAATACCTTTCACTTCAGAACTCATGGGACTGAATTTGGTAGAATGGCTGGCAGAGAGAAAGAACTGAAAAAAGAAAGAATTGAAAGAATATATATTCTAATTATAAGTGAGAATAAGTCTGGACAGCTAAGTGATAAACATGAGGGTACCACATGCTACCGTGTGGTAGTTGCATGTAGCTAGCATGGGTAACAGCAGCAGTGAAAATATGGCATCATGGGCCTTAACAGGAGCTAGCAACCAGACAGAGCACATACCCAGGGTCTCCAAACCTCAACAGATTATTGCATTTAGAAATGCAAAGCATACCACAAAGCTGTACAACACCTAGTCATCATCCTTTGTCACACACACAGTGAAGCCATTCAGCCCCTTGCTAAGCTCACACGTACACAGGAACAGGCACTGTTGTTATCAGGCAACGTCTGTTACTCCTGAGGGAAGTGGGGACAGGGACTGAAGCTGGGAAAAGTGGAAAAAAGACAGTCTTTGGCTCCCCTGCTTGCCCAGTTTTCCTATTGCATCTATTTCCCCTTTGTTTTTATAAGCCCATAAATCCCCCCAGAGCAGGCAGGATTCCCAGAAATGTTCCCAGAGCATTCACAAATGTTCCCAGAAATGTTCAGAAGTGCATAAAAATTGTAAACACTGAGGAGTGAGAAATGCTATTTTAGGTAAAGGGCAATGTTAGTTCAAGAGTGGATAGGCATACATAACAGGAGTAAGTTTAGGCTGGAAGATAAAAGTAGGTCCTTTATTCTCAGCACAGTGAGACTGTGGAAGAGCTTTTCAATGAGATTAAGGGTGCAAAAACTGTTTTTGGTTTAACATGCAGCTGAAAACAGATATGAAAAGATTTGTGCAGTTGATAGCAGCTGATATTACAAATGGTGACTTAGGAAGTCTATTGCAGGCCCATGCTTCTATCATAAGCACAGTGAAAATTGCTTGACTCATCCTTACTAGTCCCCAGAGCCTCCTTTCACTGATGCCCAGTTTGCAACCACACCACCTCTTGAAGGACAGGAGAAAGGGCCTTGCTGCACACCAGGAATGCTGGCAGACTGGGACCCTGGCAAGCAGTGTGCCCTAGCAGAGCACGCCTCCTCCTCCTCCTCCTCCTCTTCCTCCTCCTCTCTGGCCTCCTGACTGCGGTCCTGATGCTACCATGTGCACAGGCGGCTAGTGCACGCTGGCTCCCTCCTGCTGCATGGAGGAGGCAGTCTGGTCCCTCCCAGACAGACCCGTGTGGCTTGGGCCAGCACGGCATGGGAGGAGAAGAGGAAACTGGGAGTAGGAGTGAAGTGAGCCGGAATTTCCATAAAACCCAAATCTTCTAATCAATGGCATCTCCAGTTGTTATATTTAACTAAATCACTTTACTTTAAACTTTGAAAGGCTCTTTTTTCTTAAGTAGCGAAGCAATTCCTTACCAATGGTATTTCATGACCTGAGAGCAATATTTCTGTTCACTCCCCCAGTCAGCTCTGAAAGGCCGGGTAAGCTAGCTTGCACAGGGCTTCAAGGTTTGGCACACTGCTCCGCCACCAGAACCTCGCCTGGCTGGCTGAGAGCTGCCTTGGGTGTTCCTGTATTGCACTGTGAACATCTCTGCTACGGCAGGGTAGCAGACGTGGCTACTACCACGTTGCTGGGAATGGGATTTGACATAGGTCAGCATAAAACCAGGATTTGTTACGTAGGAAACGTTCTCAAAAGAGTAGTAAGTATATTTACAGGCAGTGGGAATCTTTCATTACGTCTCTCCTCAGAGCAATATGCAATGAAACATGAACCAAACTCTGCACACTTAGCTGTAATCTATTTTCTTGTTCACATATAGCTAGGAGCAACACTGGGTCATGAGCTTACACATTTGTCAAGTCCCCAAGCTGACTCAAATCAAGGCCCAGTACATGACAATATTATGGTAGTATTAGAATTTGCCTTTTGGTGAATTTGGCTGGTTTCACTGTTGTTAGGTTGTGCGTAATCTGCAATAGTTGAGTGAACTCAAAGTTACTAATATGACCAAAACAAGAATCAGACCTGTGTTTTTCTAAGGTTGAGAATTGACATTTTTGAGAAGGACTGATGTTTGCATCAAGAAATATCAACAAATACATTACTGTAGCGTGAAACAAAAGTGCACCATTTTGTGCATTCACACACTGGCATTTTGTTCTGTTTTCAAGGAAGAAGAAGTACAAAGAAGTGTTTGCAGAAGAAATAAATGTACAGAAGAAATGCAGTTAGTGCATAGTTTATAGTTCATTCCTTCGAAGACATTTTAATAAAATTCTTTACAAAATCAGTTATGAGGTTTAACAGGTGTCATGGATTATATCCTTACTAAGTGATAACAAATGAAGAGCTGGAAGGGAAGCTGAAACAGGTGGATGCCTCAGATGGGCCACAGTTTCCCATGAGCTCTGTGTGTCACTATTGAGCAGAGAAGTATCTTGAAGCTTGGCAGGAGACAGGTGGAATGGAAACGGCTGGCCTGCTGTTTGTTTGTCTGTTATGCATATATGTTTATTTGATCTCCGCTTACTTTTTAAGGTATTTATCTAAAATGGAGGCCTCTTTATGGACCCTGCAAAAGTACTATGTTGTTAGACCATCTTACCCAGTAATGTGCTCACTCCTCAAGGACAGTGCCTCGCTGCCCTCCAGTGGTAGTAGCCTCCAGGACAGCTCTGCTTCTTCTGACTGCTTTAGCCACTTAAACTGTTAAATCCAGATCCTTAGGGAGATTACAACACTATTGCTTTCCATGAAAATTTTATATTTAAATGTATTTGGCAAGCTCCACCTTACCTTTGTTTGAAAATGTTGCCAGTGGGGAAGTTGCCCCATCAGAGCTGCAGAACAGCATAACTTCACAGAGGAATTGCGCTGTAGCACAACATATCCTATGTGTCCCATATACAAACGTATATACCTCTGTGCATGTATGCACACATGTAGCTCATACTATACATATGCTAGTCCCCCCAATATCCAGATGCTAGATTTCACAATATGGAATACACACTGGAATTCGTACGTAGTTTGAATAGTTGGGAAAAGCTTGAGAGGGAGGGGTAGTTTTATCAGGGCAGAACAAACAAACTCCAGCACTCTGTGAGGAAAGCCTAACAAACACCCAAACTATAGCATAAAGCTATTTCAGTCCAGACAAATGCTGTTTGTTTTCTAAGAGCAAATTTTGATAGATTTCTCTAAGGAGATGTTCTAGGAAACAAGAACATTGTTATTCCAAGACTGCAAAGGTCAGCCCTACTGTCATCATTTCCTTCTACACAGGATTAATATGCTTGATTAGCTTTGGACTGATGCCTTACCATCTCCTTTTTAATGGTGCCTTGGATGTCTGTGACAGCAGTTGCAATGTTTGCTGTGGAGCCTGCTCATTCTTTGTCACCTATCATTAAGAATTAGCTGTACAAATCTTCTGCCCTTGCTATAACATTCACGGAGCCTACAGTGAGCTGCAGCCTCAATAGGGAAGAGCTGGGTAGTGGAGTCTTCAGCCCTCTGTATGTCTGTTGAGACTAATGGCTTCTTCAGGATATTTCTTATAAGAGAGACCACGGAATGCTGGGAAAGCAAACCCTGACCTTATTCGTATTCAAGATTATTTGCATTCAGCCGTATATCTAACATAGGATAGATACATGTTAGTTAGGGGCCTGTGCTCCCTGTATCCTCCTATCCCTATATCTGGGCTCCAGATAGAGATGTTCTACAATGCCATTGCTTAGTTTATAAATAGATGAGAGTCCTGCAAAACGACAATGTGAATTCCACCCCCCTCTCCATGACCATGCTACAGCTGCAGGGGATTTCTTAGACAAGTACTTCTGCTGCTAAGCACATTGCTTGGCCTGAGTCACCTGACTGAAGTATCAGCTGTATCTACAGGCCTAATTCACATGCTCTATGCTTCCTAGACAGAATATTATTGAAAGTCCAGTGTCAGCCAAAGATGCAATTTGACATTTGTTGATTATAACACGGGTGTGGCATGCACTGAAGTAGCACATAGATATCAGCTTCTGTGTCTTGCATGTGACTATGTTCAGATCCAAATCTTTAAATCAGAGCTCTTAGATTTGGGTCAAACTGCAAGATAGAAAGAATGTATTTCTCTATATTTTGAGAACACAACCTTCATGATATTTCAGTTAGAGTTTTGGACTGGTTCTGAAATTTCTTCTTCACTCAAAAGTAAAAATAATTGTATAAAATAGCTTAATTACTGACAGGAAAGAAATCTGATACATACTGTACTTTTCAGGCCTAGCTTAGAGCTATTTGGATAGAAATATCAATAATGATATATCATAAAGCTATTTAGTCACTTCAGGAAATGACATTGAATTCAAATAACCCATGCACGGAGAATTAGTAGTTTAAATACTTGGCATGACTGTTTTGCTCAAGAAGGTATTGGGAAGGTAAGAACATGGAAATCTAGATAGTTATCATACGTCATAGTGTGTTGAGAAAATATGAAAAGCATTTATGGAAAGAAGGAATTGACGTCCATTTTTAAATCAATAATACCAGAGGCAACCTCATGCCAGGGAGAAAACCAAGTGGATGGAAGAATCCTTCTGGATTCATGGCTTCATTAGAGGCAGTTCTTTTCAGTATAGACATGGCTTTTCTAGGTGGGATTCCCTGTTTCAATGCACACCACCTAATCTGAAAAAATACCATGAAAACAGGTGGCAGAGGATAGTCTCCAGCACGATGTGTTATATATTTCTTCTTCATGGTGATTTTTGTGGTTTCTCCTACTCCTTTACTAATTTGTATTTATACTGGCAACACAATAATTTTTGCCTCTCATCCCACGATAGCCCAAACCTCTTGTCAATAGAATAGAAACCTGTTCCAGTTTCTCCCCTTCACCTAAAAAATACTTTTGCCTCAATTCTTTTCTGTAATATCTCACAAGTCCAAAAGTACATGTCTCACAGGTCTTAACACCCTGAGGCTCTGCACTCTTTAGGCTCCGTGCAATCTTAGTTTATGGGGGATGTGCCACATAGGGTTGTCAAGTAGCACATGTGCTTGTCTTTTGAAGACAAGGGGAAAATCTCAGACTAGTTTGACCAGAAACATGCCAGCTGTGAAACTGGGAGATGGAGAATGGGGGATAAATGGCCAGTGAAGTCTTCCTCTTGCCTCAGGCTTATGGTGACTGTAAAGTAAAGAAGGCAACTATTTCTTTTGAGCAACCTCAGGCTCATAAGGAACATCTGGCCTTTCCCTGCAGTGCTTCACCAGTGCTCAACATTTTCTTGGGGATAACAGCAAATCAGTGTAGATCCCTGCATAGGGTCCCATGACTCCAGTCTACACTGACCTTTCCCAGGTTCAGGGCAGAGCAGCTGGTCCTGCCCTTCTGTCCTTATATACACATGGCAGGGGCCCAATGACTTGCACGTTTTTAGGTTAATTTAGCACCATCCGGTCCTATCCTGCCTCCACTTCTTTGGTTGCTGTAGTTCAGCAGTTTTTGCTGCTTATTTATCCCCCAAAGCAGTTCTTCCTTCCATGCCTTTACCATGATTTTTTTATATTTCTTATAGCTATTTCATTGCTCTAGAGGCTGAAAGTGAGAATGAACTAATTGCAGATCAGGAGCATGCTGGAGGGATCTAGTCGCAGGTTAAACATGAGTCAGAGAAATCTGAAAAAGCTTAGAAACTGCTTTCTACAGGAATAGTCTCTGGTAGACAGAGAGAGCTTGGTTGAGACCTTCTTGAAATTTTTAGGATGCTGGTCTTCTTTTGATACCGTTCTTATGCTAATTTCATCTGTTTTAGCACAATGGTAATTTGGGAACAGACTTACCTGATGGTATGAGAATCCTTAACAAACAGCCTAATCTCCAAAAGTAAATCACTGCTTCCTGGAACAACCACATCATCACACACGGCTACAAAAGTGTCTGGGGGGTGTTTTGGAAGACTTCGGTAGCCAGTCCGGAACAGTGGTATGATCTGGATCTACTTATCCGGATGTATGGATGTACACTGTGAAATGAAAACACGCAGTAAATCACTTCTTTGGCATTGATCTGGAAGTTCAGCAAGAAAGATCAAATTGCACATCTCACAGCAGAACTCATCTAATATAAATTCTGAAACTGCATTTGTTTCGCAGAACCAACAACCCCATGGAAAATGGACCTTCAAGTGAGTCTCACTTGGATGCTTCTGTTAAGTACTACTCTTCTATATGAACCAGGTACAGTGTTAAAATCTGATAATTTTTCGTGCTTGCAGGGAAATGTTACAGACAGAATTATATAGAGTGGTTTGCTGGGAACTGGCAACAAAGAGTATCTTAAAATATGGCTGATCAGCTTTGTACAACAAAACAGTTGGTTTAATTTGTCTTCTGAAGCAAAGATTCAGATTCAAATCAAATCTACAGGTTACATTTTAAAACTGGAGATGCTGAAGAATGGTATTTTCTTTGTTGCTCTTCTACGAGGGGAAGCTGTTTTCCAAATATTCTTCTTCTAATATTGTAGTTTGGAATTTCATTTTTTCTATACTGTCCATTTAAAGATAAAAAGAGAGAGTAAAAAAGAAAGAAAGAACAGCCTGACAGACCCAGACAGAAAATGTACATTACAAACTCTAGTCTCTGCAGAGACTTGGGATTGCTGCAGAGCCATGTTCAAACTTCAGACAAAAAACAACCCCAAACCTTCCCTATAATCTTGCTGGTTTACATAGAGATACTTTGATCTCTAATAATCAGCATGGGCATTACTAATAAAGGTTTGCCAATTCCCTTACAAGAAGAGAGAGATTCAAAGAATTTAGATTAAAGGGCTGGTTATATTGAATTATTTATAAAATGAGCAAAGGCAACCCAGAAGCAAATTTAGTATCAAAGACGATTAAACTGCATTTCAAGAAGGTGGTCAAATCCCAACACCACAGCAACCTTATAATCTTTGTTCTTATTCAATAGGTTCATTTTTGTCTTTGATTTGACTTGATGTAGGTTGGATTAATTTTGACTGGGAAAATCACTTAGGATCCTGTCTTGCAAACCCAACACTTTAGTATCACTGATTTATTCACAGTAATAAAAATCTATGGAAGTGAGTGCCTGACAAGCAAATGTTGATTAAAATAAAGAAAATATTGTAGATCTCAAATTTATGATGATTTCAACTTCTGAAGTCAACTGCGGGCCAGATCCAGAGCCAACAAAACAATTTCCTCTGATTCTAGTGATTGAATTAGACATAGCTCTTCAGAACATGGTATTTCCAAAAAAATAAGGAAAACATTTTTAAAAGCTGCCATTTGAAAACATTGCTTTGACTCCTAGCAGTCTAAATTCTATTTCTTTTCATTGAATCTGTGTAAGGCCAGATTTTCAAAGGTATTTATTTGACTAAAGTTGCAGCCTATCAAAACCACCCCGATCAGACCACATGTTTGTATTCTGTCTTTGGAAGTCTGTTTCATCCTCTTGTATCTGTGAAGTTCTCCTAGTGATTTTAAAAAGCTTATACCATGCCCTACAGTGCCTGGTTCATATTTCTGTATGCTCACAACGGCACCTGGAGAAGCAGTGGAAATAGAGGTTTGGGGTTCCTTTCCTCAGGATGGGAAGTATTAGAGCTCTTCTGATTTTTGTGGGAATGACGAAGGTCACTGCATATTCTCAGTGGTTTCACTGTAAATAAGGAAGCAAAGGATTCCCTGTGAGGATACAGCAGTTTATCTGTGATCCCCTAAACTTGGCAGAACTAGCGGGAAATACATAGACTGTAAAAGGAAGAGCTGCCCTGCAGATATAGACAGAATTAAAGTAATGCCAGGGGTTGGTTTAATCTCACTTACGTTCTGGAATACCTTAAGCAGTGTATAAGGTGTGGGCTGTCTCTAAGTGAGTTGGTAAACATAGACGGTGCTTAGACATATTCAAACACAGACACATACAAATGGCATCTCTTCACTGCAGAGCCAGCCAAAGGCTGGGCTCCCCGTGCAGACCTGAGCAGGTGCTTGCAAAGACAGTGGTTTAAGCCAATATGCTGGGCTGTCAGCCAACACAGCTGTTGCAGCCTGGGCAGACTAACGGTCCTTGGCCACCTCTGCTACTGTAGTAATAACACCTGGCAAAGGTAAGTAAGCTTTCCTAGTGCCACAGCAAAAATTGTCCGAGCTCAGGTCATAGAGGCCCACATCTTCACTGGAGATGAAGGATGTACATGAGGATTTCTGGGGTCATAACTCTTTGTTCTTGGTGCTGCCATGAAATGGATTCCTCCACACTCTTCTTCCACTGAATTATGAGAGAATAAGCCTGTTCCTCCAGGCACAGGGAGGAACTGTGGGATGGCTTTGAAAACACATCACATATCAACAAACACTCTAAAAAAACCCTGTATTAACCCATACAGGGTATTATCTCACAGCAAAACCATAAAGCATACCTAGAATTGTGATGTGTCACATCAGTGCTAACATACTTTCTTATCTGCCACAGTAAGTGGTGTGTGGTGGCAGTCAACAGGGGACACAGCAGGTGGAGCCACATTGGACCTAAACTCAGCATGGAAGAAATTTTCAGAATGGTTTAAAAGCCAGTTTCAACTCACAGGTGAGAGGGTAAAACATGTGCCTGAGTGTGAACATATCCATCCCTTTGTCAGAGGTACATGGGAAAAGCTCTGGATGAGCTGGTTATCTCACCAGTGCAGCCAACGGTAGGCTAACGTGATAGATGAGGTCAGGCAAGCAGTAGAGCCGTGTGAGCAAGGCACTGCGTACGAGCTGAATTAATCACACTCATCTGGCTTTCTTAATTCCGGTTACCGAGCTCTGCAGGCAGGGGCAGTCGGAGGCTCTGTGCCCAGTACTGCCACGCGTGCAGCAGCGTAGAGACAAGCCCCAGGGCCGGCAGCACCTGGGGGCACAGAAATGCTGTACGGCCATCCCTGCACCGACGGGGATGCAGCCTTAGCTGTCAGGAGTTTAGATATCCTGGGAATAAACAAACCAGATCTTTACCTGCCAATTTGTGCTTTGGTTTCAGGAAATCAGCCACAATTGCAACTGGTACATGGAGGGGACAGATGTGCTGGAAGGATTAAAGTTTACTACAGAGGAGAATGGGGGACAGTCTGTGATGATTCCTTTGATTTGAACAATGCCAATGTTGTATGCAGGCAACTGGATTGTGGACAAGCTGTTTCTGTCCTGGGGTGGTCTTACTTTGGCCCTGGTGAAGGAAACATCCTCCTGGATGATGTTCAGTGTACAGGAAATGAATCTTACCTGTGGGACTGCCAGCACCGTCCCTGGCATGAACACAACTGTGAACACAATGAAGATGTCAGTGTCATCTGTTCAGGTTAAAAAAAAAAATCTCTGCCCTCTTAAATATCTCTTCAGATTTTCCTATTGACCATAGATATGAGAAAATCAGCATGGAACTTGCAAATCTTGGACTAGGGCTGAACTGTGTACATGCAGAGGCCCCTAGTGCTCAGACTGGACCTAGTGCTGAAGGAGAAAAAGGATGTCCAGTACAAAATACCAGGCCTGGTAGTAGCAAGCACTGAGTATGAAAAGGGTGAGAAGAACGTAATCCAGGACTATTCTAGTCAACAGCTGGTCAGAGGCTGTTTCTAACATGAGAAAGGCAATCAGTTAAGAGTGCATCCAGAAGAGGTGAGACAGGTTGAAAATAAAGATTAATACACTTGTGAAAAACATAATTGAAATCAAAGATCACATAGTTAGAAGTAGCCTATTTTGAAGCAATATTAATAACTGCAGAGTAAAAGTCAATGTTTGTCTTTTTCCACATTCACAGATGCGGCACTCTCCACAACTGCACCACCAAGTAAGTCAAGACCTTTGAGAGATCATTTCATTAGCACTTCACAGTCTCCCCAGATGCTCAGAGACTAATTTTTAACTCAGAAATTATGTGATTTCTGCTTTGGCAGATAGTATTCTAGAAAGGTGCATCTTCCTAATTTTTCCTCATTACTAGTTATTCATCCATTGTAACGTTATTTCTGTTGTTTCGATTGCTCGTAGAACCTATATTTGATATTCACCTACTAATAATTAGGGAAAACATAAGATGGTCTTAACAGTCCAGGTATAAGTGATTGACTCCTGCTTTTTTCACCACTGTGTTCCTGAAATAATGATAGCACCACTGGAAACCTTAAAGTAGAGACATTACTTGTGTTTCCTGGAATTTAAGAGTGTTGAATTAATGACTAATATTCTTCATGATACACAATCACAAAGGAGTGGGCAGTAAAATGCCGTTTTCACTCACATGTAACCCGGAAGTGAAAGACCAGTTCTCTAAATCATTTTTACTCAAGACTGGAATCAGCAAACACACTTTAGTAGCTCTGACCTGTTGCCTTTCAGTTTTAATGACTTTTTTCTCATGTCTCTGCCAGTTTGGACCTCAGCCTTCACCCCAGCAAACATTGAAGAAATACCTACCACGCTTGCTGTTACTGAAGGTAAATAAAACTGAGAGAGACAGAGTGATAAACTGAAGCTCTTTCAGCCCCCTCCTTAAGACATTAGCTTGGTCCCTGTTACTTTACACCTTGGTCTACTTAGAATGGAGAGCATAAAATCTCCAGGCCTGTGCTGTTCCCTGACGTTAGATGGTAGGGAACCTAAATACCGAAGCACAGACCTCACTTCCACTTCAGGTGATTATGTCCCTGGTTCTGCACCAAAATCCACCAATTTAACTTAAAGTGTTAGTTATTAATGGGGGGAAACAATTTTGACCCAGATCAGTACAAGACAGGGTATTACTCTACCTTTCTGCAAAATCTAAAGTATTATTTTCTAACCAAAACCTCAGTTTGGGGGAAACATCTATTTTAAGATAACTGACTACAGTGCATGAAGGTAAATGGCAATCTAAAATTATAAGCATCATCTAAGAAAATGTAAGAAGTATTTATATAATTTTGTTAGAAGAAAAAATTGGCATTCAGACAAATTTTTAAATAGGCGATGCTAAATGAGAATGATCTTCAAAGAAAGAGTCACTGAGTTATGTCAGATTCATCTTCATTTTCAAAATGTCAGGCTCTAAGAATCTGAAAGGAAAATGTGTTTGTAGCTATACTGTCACTTGGGCTTAGGGTTGGATATGCAAACAGGTATCTTTTCTGCGAAATTTACTGGCAAATAAACCAAGATTAATGTATCACAAGGAATAAAGCAAAGTAAGAGGCATGACACTGAACAGTTTGGGACTCTTAACCTGTGGACACAGCATTCTTCATGTAAACTTTTAATTTTCTTCATATCTGTTAGTTTATGCTGTTCTGAAAGTACTGAATACATCATATAGTGCCAAGAAATTATGCTATTCATTCTTCCACATCCTAAATGTGGGGTGCAACACATCCATCTGTTAGATCATAATTTTGAATGATTATAGAAATGCAGTTCATAATAGCTATGCTGTAGAGTTTTGCTAAATCCGATTATTCTAATGATGGTTTAGAACATCCCTCATTAGACATCTGCATGACGTCTTAGCCATCTCCTCTGTAAGCACGTGGAATAGCACCAAAAGCAAAACAGGTAGATATTATGCTTACTTTCCCACTCAGATTCACCAGGCCTCTTTATCCCCTCCACACTTTTCTGGATTGCAAAGTATTAAACAAGCCAGTTTATGTTGATTTGTGAAGTTAGGTTGGATCCATCTTTTGTGACCACTGTCATCACAGAAGAAAATGGCATATCTATTTCTGAAAGCCCAACCACAGTTTATGAAAGTAAGAACAGCCATTTTACAAGTGCTATCTATTAAAAATATTCTGTTAATGTTGGTTTTCCAGCTCAATTAAGTAGATGTGACCATGTGAATCTGTAAAATATTCATGGAAGGTAACTACAAATTAAACATTATGGGAAAGAACAACCCCTTCTTCAACCTAACAACACCTTCACTTTTGAAATATCAGACTGTCATGACAGATCAGGAATATATGCATTTAATGACTGATTAATGAGCTGCAGATGTTATACACAAAGCTTGGTTCAAGTGAAGTTGGATAGTGCAAAATTTAAACCAGCGAGTCTGAAGAGAATTATGTTTTGTTTTTTTAAATAACCATAATCCAGGAAAAAGCCACTCAGCCTACACTCAGCCTATTTTTAGCATTATTTATCTGAATTCTTAACAACATATAAGCCTGCAGGCTTGGGCTATCTAATCAAGGCAATCCAGGACGAGCGGTGAAGCCCTCACTCAGATCTGCGCTCCCTCTTGAGGGTTTCTCAGCTGAGATTCACCCTCTCCCAGCCTGCGGCCCAGCGAGCCGCGGGGGAGAGAGCGGGCTCTCCCCCGTGCCTCCCAGCCTCAGCACGGCTCCCACCCAGTAATGGTGCTGCTCTGCAGGGCAAGAACATCCTGGCAAAGGCAAACCTGCAGAGAACTGTGGAAAAAACAGATACTGTATTTCAGGGTCTGTCCCCCACAGTTCTCTCCCTCCCTTCCTGAATGAGTACTGCACCTCTGGGAGAAAGACTTTCAGTCAGATAAATTGTGAATGGCTGTAAAAACCATTTCCCTCTCAAGAAACAGAATATCCTTTGCTATTTCACTTTTTGGTCCTCTTA
Organism: Apteryx mantelli; assembly: GCF_036417845.1. Classification (NCBI taxonomy): domain Eukaryota; kingdom Metazoa; phylum Chordata; class Aves; order Apterygiformes; family Apterygidae; genus Apteryx; species Apteryx mantelli. The sequence continues at coordinate 40,327,690 of NC_089984.1, forward strand.
ATAAAGATGGTAAAACATGCTAAGTTGCAGTGCTGGGAAGCTAGATATCAATAAATGTTACTACCAAGTTACAACACTCGTTTCTATTTTTGCTTTTTACACTCTCAGTGAGTGAAGCCTGAAAATTGTCTGACACTTGTAAGGCGAAGCATTAACATGGAGATCCGTTTCTGAGCCACGTCCATGGATGTGGATGGCCGCTAATACACTGGCTCATTTTTCCACAAAGCCTGAAGCCAGTTAAATTCATCAAGACCTGAGTTCAGTTGTTCACCTGCTCTCTTTCTCTCCCTCCCATTTCCTTATTTCTTCCATCTTTTCACATCCTCTGGAAACACTGCAGGATCACTGGTTTCCCCCACCCCACTCGCAGGAGATGGTGGTACATCAGTTCCAGAAATCCCTTCCACAGCTGCTCGAAGTAAGAACGGTCATGACAAAATACTATCTGATAGAAATATGATTAAAGTAAAGAAGGGTAAAAAACACTGCTTCAGTCCAATATTCTCACGTAGCTAACATGCTTAAAAATCCAAGACTTAAGTATTTATTTATCATGGTATTTCGTACTATTATGTGGTGATAGAGACTGAGATAAATTTACAAGTGATTCCCATTTGTTCTCTGAAACGAAACTTCTATTTTCTCGCTGTTCCGCCAAAATGACAAAACTAATCATTTTAACCAACTCTTTAATTCTGGTTCTTATTCACACTTGGTCATTTATTGTTCATTGTTCCTATTGCTTTTTTCCTCCCAGCTGTCGCAGATTATTTTACCACAGAAGTGGACTACTTGATCACATCCCTGGTCCTTCTGTGCCAGCTACAAGGATGATTTTGCATTTGTGAATTGGTTCTCTCCTTCCTAAGAGCAGTGCATTGCAGCTGTCTTACTGAATTTCAACTTGCCGATTTTTGACATTTATTCAGTTTATGAAAGTAATTTTGAATTCTCATCCTGTCCTCCAGAGAGCGTGCAAATCTTGTGTTTCCTTCTGTCACTCTATCTGTACTCTTCCAAAGTTTCAGTGGTAAAGGCTGAGGAGCTCATTATGGCATGGTAACCGTGGCTGGCTATTTAACACCCATACCATCTGTTAATCCAAGATGCTGCATAACATGATGAACAATTACCAAGGCAACTGGAAATTTCTTTTCTAAAATTGCTTTTCTTCTATAGCCTTATCTATGCTGCTATAAGTTCAGAGCTGTGATTCAATACCAGTGGCAGCAGCATTAGAAAATGTAGTACAAATGCACTTAAATTTGTTTACTGCTCCACCCATTAACCTTATTTTGAACAATATATTCACATTCAAGGTCTAGGACCCAGCCACCCTAATTTCTACCAGTGTTAATTGCCCTAGAAACTAACTGATAAGTCTTCAGCACTGTGAAAAAACTTAAGTCACTGTTTTTCTACGTTTTTGGTGCCTTGTTTTTAATGAAAACTTTCCTACCTTAAAAGAAAAAAGAATATTTTACAGAGCTTTGACCAGATTTTGCTGCCTGCCTTGCTTGTTCAGACTGGGATCAATTCCAACCAAATGAAAAGGAGTTCATACTCTTTAGCACACACCAGTGAAAATGAGAAATGAACCTGGTCCCTCAAGATTATTTTTATTTTCTTGGCTTTCAGAAGTTGAATGTGAATTTCTTCTTAAATGCATAACCAGTTTAATAGGCAGGCTTAAGGAACCTAATACATAGTGTATATATGGTTTCCTAAAGATATCTCATTACTACAGGCAACTACACGTCTATAACTATTAATAAGTGCTTTTTCTACATCTACTCATCAAAATATTTATGCAAATGCTTAGTTTTATCTTATATATGCATACTGTGTGTGACAGGGATGCTGTTCAATGGTTAAAGGAAAAAAAGGCTTTTCTATACCTGTCACAAATAATTTCATTACTTTGACTTGCACAAACTGAAGGTAAACCACTCTTTGGGTTAAAGGCTCAGGAAAAGCAAGTGCTCTATAATTTCTTCAATTATATTCTGCACTTAACTAAGATACAAAGCCCCAACTTTGAAGAGACACAAAATATCTATTGTTTTCTTTTATTCACTTGCTGAACATAGAATGTTGCCTTTCAACTGCCTGTAAACACCCCCAGAAGAATAAATTAAAGATTCTTGGGACTGCTATTTAATCAGTCCTTTATTTCTGAAAAAATGTCTAAAACATTTTCAGATTTATGTTCCTATTTCAGATTGTTGAAATACTTTTAGTAAGCGTAACAGAGAGGACATCTCCCTCTGAATATAGCCATTTTTAATATCAGCTGAATCACAACAAATTTATTCCTGTGTTAGTTTAAGTGAAAATCTGGATCCACCTATAGAATTTTTGATCTGCTTCTTTCTCACTGTTCCCACCTGAATTTAGATAGCTAAAGTCCTGTTACTAAACTTCTTTTTATTTAACACCTTTCACCATCTCTCGTGACTACTCAATACCTGGATCAACAGGTTAATTAGTTATCTTTTGTCAGTGCTATTTTTTTCTCTCTGAAATCATATTTGTTAGTCTTGTAATAGTTTAGACCTTGATCAAGGGAAATGAGCCAAGCACACTGCTGCTGACATTTCTTTACAGCCAACTTTTGCAGAACCAAATGGTAAGCATTGTACTCAGATGGAAAGAGCTTTGATCATGATCAGCAAAAAGGAATTAAAGGGAAAGAGACCACTAGGAAACATTGCCCTCCTTCTGAATGGATGTGCATTAGTTGGCTTCAGATGGCTGCCAGGCGACAGCAAAATGTCCCAAAATGAAAATATTGTAATCACAGACCTACCAAGGAGTAACACAGGCATGTGTCCTTGATGCAGTTTAATGGTAGCAACAAACTTGGAATAACTGAATTATGGTGTCATCAATGTCCGTGATTTCTTTCTCTGAAAGAAAAATATACTCCAGACCCATAACACTAATTTGGATCTTCAGATCTCTAAAGGCTTTTCCTTCTGAAAGTGAGATAAATGTGTGGAATATTCCGCAAGTACTCAGTCCTCAGAAATAAGCCTGATGTGTAGAAATATAAGTGCTACTATTCTGGGGAAATGATGCTGTGCCAGCCATCTGCTATGCCAGAGTGCAAGCAAGGAAGGGACAAGAAGCTGATCAGCCGTTTTTTAAACAAGAAACAAACATACCTCTTAGGCTGTAAGGTACTGCAGGAAGAGGTGGGCTCTGGGTATTTGTGGTCATCCTTTAGACAACACTGCAATACAGATGACGATGGTTAAAAAAGTAGAAATCCTTCCCTACATTGCACACGCTTGGGGTGGAGGGCACAACTATCTGTATGAATGAGGATCATTTTCTGCAGAGGTCAGCATGTCATGGAAAAAGACCATATTTATGCCCATTGGTATGGCGTCTATCATCAACTGATAGGAAGGTAGGCTCAAGCCTTTATAATATCTGTCCTAAAACAGCACTCGAATTCAGGGATGGGTTCTGTGCTATAGCCGACTACATTGCAGCCTACCTGCTCCAGTATTCATTGTGGTGGTAATTGGCCTGAAGAAAGGATTTGGCAGTGTCTCCAGGTAAATAACTATGATGTATGGAGGCAGCTCTTGCCATGAATTGCAGGCCTGCCCCCACAACTCGCGGACGGTGAGAGCAGGTGCTGCGGTCACGCTGGAGTCTATTGCAATGGCAGCTGGGGAACGGTCTGCCACTAATGCCGGTGCAGATCTATGAATTACTATTTGAATCGTAATTTCACGTTGTTCTAGTAGTGATATCCCCATAAAATATGAGCTATGACTAATAGTAAATCAAATTTACTTTCCTTGTATTTGACAGGAAATTATTTTTAGTAACGTTCTTTAAGATGCTTCCAATAGAATTTCCAGTTTTCCAGCAATTCTGTATTCTGACTGGGCACATAGACGTCATGTGCAGTTAGAGAGCCTAGAAAGAGCACTGGGGGCTTGGGGAAAATAACTCGGCATTAGGAGGAAGAGAGAAGAATGGGGAAAAACAGAAAATGAAGAATTTACTGCAGATTCCCTTCAAAAGAAATGACTGCCAGTTTGTGCTATTGATTACGTGGCAACAAAGAGTCAGGCTTTAAAAAAACATTTCCAGTGGTGTTAAACACATGACCCGAGCACACACGTCTCTCTTGGTGAGGACGCCCCGCAGCTGCAATAAGTGGAGATTGCACCTGCAGGGTGAACGCCACCACTGGCCATCGCAGGGCTTGGGTGCTGACATGTGAAAAAGGCTTTGCGACCTGCTCCCTTTTGGTCATGCTGCTGCTGTTCCTGCACAGCTTGTGCTTGGTCACCACCACTTTCACTTATTTAATCCAGTAACTGAAGAACCCTATGCAGCTTTCTCAGTAGTGCAACTAGCACTATTCACTTCTCCGTTTCTTATCCTTTTGCAGAGGCAGCAACTCCCTTGGCCACAGCAGATCCCGTTCCAGCTGGTGAGTTCTCCCTAGCCAGGTCTGGCCAAGTTAAACCACTGACACATTTTACCTAGCGACTTAAATTATCACCTTCCTGTCGTTGCTGAATAGGCAGAAATTTCAACGGAAATGTATGCACGTAAGATGAGCTTCCGAGACCCCTGTGGCTCATCCCAGGGTTTTGCTGTTTCAGAAGAGCGTCACTAGGGCGGGGGGGGTGTTTGCAAGGTGCAGAAGTGTCAGAGCCTGAAAGAGGAGAGATTGTTGCGGCCTGTCCTCCCAGGCGTAGGCGGCCCCACGGCAGAGCCGGGACAGCAGGGCCCAGCCAAGCAGAGCTCCCTTGGGACAGCTGGTGAGCGGGCACAGCAAGGCTAGTCCCCGTCAGGGAGAATTCGCGCTTCAGCCGCTGTCTTCACAACGCTGGGAAACCGGCTTTTACTGTTTGAGGACGCCGGTGTCCTGCGAGAGGTCGCATTTTGGCCTCTGTGCAGATACACACGCTCGTACGTGCCGTTGCCACCCCCCCTCAAGGGCACCAAAAAGACCACCGGCTGCTCTACCAGAATGCCAAAAGACGGGGTGCTGCAAAACGCACTAACTGAAGAGCGGGTTCATCAAGCCCTAACTTCAATGGGAGCCTCATTACACCCTCGTGTTCCTTTTGCTTTGGTCTGCCAGTCTTTGCTTAGCTTACTCAAAAATGCCAAAAATCACTGAAGCGTGGCTTTTGCTTTCTCTTGGGACAGTGCCTACAGAGCAGGCGGCGACGGAAATACCAGGTATTGGAGCTCTCGCAGATATTCCTGACGGGCTCATGGTGGCGTTGCATGCTCCAAACAGAGGTGGAGAGAAACTCTTGCAAGCAAAAGCTGCTTGAAACCGGTGCCTGCTTGGGGAAGGCGGTGAGGCTTTCTCCTGCAGGGCAGGGGGCTGCTCTTCCTCAGAGCAGTGCCCCGCAGCGCCGGGGCACACGCAGAACTGTCCTCCCTGGGCAGATGCTGGTGTCAGGACTTCCGGACCAGCCTTTAGAAAGGGGTAATTCCAAATCCTCCGCACAAAAACGCATCACCAAAGGGAGTCTCAGCTCTAAACAAAGCTGTAAAGCAAGAAGGGCATGGCAGTAGGCCTCGGTTATGTTCACGGTCATGGCTTTAAGGACCGGTGTGTGGCTTTTCCTTTCTCTTGGGACAGCGTCTGCTGAGCACACTACAGCTGCAACAGCAGGTATTTATTACTTGGAGTGTGAATAGCTGGTTATACTAACTAGCTGTCAGCACCAGGAAGATGCTGCTGTTGTCTGGTGAGACCCTCACCGTTTTGCTTTCAATTCAGGATTTAGCAGACTATTGAATTTCCAGTTTTCCAGCAATTCTGTATTCTGACTGGGCACATAGACGTCATGTGCAGTTAGAGAGCCTAGAAAGAGCACTGGGGGCTTGGGGAAAATAACTCGGCATTAGGAGGAAGAGAGAAGAATGGGGAAAAACAGAAAATGAAGAATTTACTGCAGATTCCCTTCAAAAGAAATGACTGCCAGTTTGTGCTATTGATTACGTGGCAACAAAGAGTCAGGCTTTAAAAAAACATTTCCAGTGGTGTTAAACACATGACCCGAGCACACACGTCTCTCTTGGTGAGGACGCCCCGCAGCTGCAATAAGTGGAGATTGCACCTGCAGGGTGAACGCCACCACTGGCCATCGCAGGGCTTGGGTGCTGACATGTGAAAAAGGCTTTGCGACCTGCTCCCTTTTGGTCATGCTGCTGCTGTTCCTGCACAGCTTGTGCTTGGTCACCACCACTTTCACTTATTTAATCCAGTAACTGAAGAACCCTATGCAGCTTTCTCAGTAGTGCAACTAGCACTATTCACTTCTCCGTTTCTTATCCTTTTGCAGAGGCAGCAACTCCCTTGGCCACAGCAGATCCCGTTCCAGCTGGTGAGTTCTCCCTAGCCAGGTCTGGCCAAGTTAAACCACTGACACATTTTACCTAGCGACTTAAATTATCACCTTCCTGTCGTTGCTGAATAGGCAGAAATTTCAACGGAAATGTATGCACGTAAGATGAGCTTCCGAGACCCCTGTGGCTCATCCCAGGGTTTTGCTGTTTCAGAAGAGCGTCACTAGGGCGGGGGGGGTGTTTGCAAGGTGCAGAAGTGTCAGAGCCTGAAAGAGGAGAGATTGTTGCGGCCTGTCCTCCCAGGCGTAGGCGGCCCCACGGCAGAGCCGGGACAGCAGGGCCCAGCCAAGCAGAGCTCCCTTGGGACAGCTGGTGAGCGGGCACAGCAAGGCTAGTCCCCGTCAGGGAGAATTCGCGCTTCAGCCGCTGTCTTCACAACGCTGGGAAACCGGCTTTTACTGTTTGAGGACGCCGGTGTCCTGCGAGAGGTCGCATTTTGGCCTCTGTGCAGATACACACGCTCGTACGTGCCGTTGCCACCCCCCCTCAAGGGCACCAAAAAGACCACCGGCTGCTCTACCAGAATGCCAAAAGACGGGGTGCTGCAAAACGCACTAACTGAAGAGCGGGTTCATCAAGCCCTAACTTCAATGGGAGCCTCATTACACCCTCGTGTTCCTTTTGCTTTGGTCTGCCAGTCTTTGCTTAGCTTACTCAAAAATGCCCAAATCACTGAAGCGTGGCTTTTGCTTTCTCTTGGGACAGTGCCTACAGAGCAGGCGGCGACGGAAATACCAGGTATTGGAGCTCTCGCAGATATTCCTGACGGGCTCATGGTGGCGTTGCATGCTCCAAACAGAGGTGGAGAGAAACTCTTGCAAGCAAAAGCTGCTTGAAACCAGTGCCTGCTTGGGGAAGGCGGTGAGGCTTTCTCCTGCAGGGCAGGGGGCTGCTCTTCCTCAGAGCAGTGCCCCGCAGCGCCGGGGCACACGCAGAACTGTCCTCCCTGGGCAGATGCTGGTGTCAGGACTTCCGGACCAGCCTTTAGAAAGGGGTAATTCCAAATCCTCCGCACAAAAACGCATCACCAAAGGGAGTCTCAGCTCTAAACAAAGCTGTAAAGCAAGAAGGGCATGGCAGTAGGCCTCGGTTATGTTCACGGTCATGGCTTTAAGGACCGGTGTGTGGCTTTTCCTTTCTCTTGGGACAGCGTCTGCTGAGCACACTACAGCTGCAACAGCAGGTATTTATTACTTGGAGTGTGAATAGCTGGTTATACTAACTAGCTGTCAGCACCAGGAAGATGCTGCTGTTGTCTGGTGAGACCCTCACCGTTTTGCTTTCAATTCAGGATTTAGCAGACTATTGAATTTCCAGTTTTCCAGCAATTCTGTATTCTGACTGGGCACATAGACGTCATGTGCAGTTAGAGAGCCTAGAAAGAGCACTGGGGGCTTGGGGAAAATAACTCGGCATTAGGAGGAAGAGAGAAGAATGGGGAAAAACAGAAAATGAAGAATTTACTGCAGATTCCCTTCAAAAGAAATGACTGCCAGTTTGTGCTATTGATTACGTGGCAACAAAGAGTCAGGCTTTAAAAAAACATTTCCAGTGGTGTTAAACACATGACCCGAGCACACACGTCTCTCTTGGTGAGGACGCCCCGCAGCTGCAATAAGTGGAGATTGCACCTGCAGGGTGAACGCCACCACTGGCCATCGCAGGGCTTGGGTGCTGACATGTGAAAAAGGCTTTGCGACCTGCTCCCTTTTGGTCATGCTGCTGCTGTTCCTGCACAGCTTGTGCTTGGTCACCACCACTTTCACTTATTTAATCCAGTAACTGAAGAACCCTATGCAGCTTTCTCAGTAGTGCAACTAGCACTATTCACTTCTCCGTTTCTTATCCTTTTGCAGAGGCAGCAACTCCCTTGGCCACAGCAGATCCCGTTCCAGCTGGTGAGTTCTCCCTAGCCAGGTCTGGCCAAGTTAAACCACTGACACATTTTACCTAGCGACTTAAATTATCACCTTCCTGTCGTTGCTGAATAGGCAGAAATTTCAACGGAAATGTATGCACGTAAGATGAGCTTCCGAGACCCCTGTGGCTCATCCCAGGGTTTTGCTGTTTCAGAAGAGCGTCACTAGGGCGGGGGGGGTGTTTGCAAGGTGCAGAAGTGTCAGAGCCTGAAAGAGGAGAGATTGTTGCGGCCTGTCCTCCCAGGCGTAGGCGGCCCCACGGCAGAGCCGGGACAGCAGGGCCCAGCCAAGCAGAGCTCCCTTGGGACAGCTGGTGAGCGGGCACAGCAAGGCTAGTCCCCGTCAGGGAGAATTCGCGCTTCAGCCGCTGTCTTCACAACGCTGGGAAACCGGCTTTTACTGTTTGAGGACGCCGGTGTCCTGCGAGAGGTCGCATTTTGGCCTCTGTGCAGATACACACGCTCGTACGTGCCGTTGCCACCCCCCCTCAAGGGCACCAAAAAGACCACCGGCTGCTCTACCAGAATGCCAAAAGACGGGGTGCTGCAAAACGCACTAACTGAAGAGCGGGTTCATCAAGCCCTAACTTCAATGGGAGCCTCATTACACCCTCGTGTTCCTTTTGCTTTGGTCTGCCAGTCTTTGCTTAGCTTACTCAAAAATGCCCAAATCACTGAAGCGTGGCTTTTGCTTTCTCTTGGGACAGTGCCTACAGAGCAGGCGGCGACGGAAATACCAGGTATTGGAGCTCTCGCAGATATTCCTGACGGGCTCATGGTGGCGTTGCATGCTCCAAACAGAGGTGGAGAGAAACTCTTGCAAGCAAAAGCTGCTTGAAACCGGTGCCTGCTTGGGGAAGGCGGTGAGGCTTTCTCCTGCAGGGCAGGGGGCTGCTCTTCCTCAGAGCAGTGCCCCGCAGCGCCGGGGCACACGCAGAACTGTCCTCCCTGGGCAGATGCTGGTGTCAGGACTTCCGGACCAGCCTTTAGAAAGGGGTAATTCCAAATCCTCCGCACAAAAACGCATCACCAAAGGGAGTCTCAGCTCTAAACAAAGCTGTAAAGCAAGAAGGGCATGGCAGTAGGCCTCGGTTATGTTCACGGTCATGGCTTTAAGGACCGGTGTGTGGCTTTTCCTTTCTCTTGGGACAGCGTCTGCTGAGCACACTACAGCTGCAACAGCAGGTATTTATTACTTGGAGTGTGAATAGCTGGTTATACTAACTAGCTGTCAGCACCAGGAAGATGCTGCTGTTGTCTGGTGAGACCCTCACCGTTTTGCTTTCAATTCAGGATTTAGCAGACTATTGAATTTCCAGTTTTCCAGCAATTCTGTATTCTGACTGGGCACATAGACGTCATGTGCAGTTAGAGAGCCTAGAAAGAGCACTGGGGGCTTGGGGAAAATAACTCGGCATTAGGAGGAAGAGAGAAGAATGGGGAAAAACAGAAAATGAAGAATTTACTGCAGATTCCCTTCAAAAGAAATGACTGCCAGTTTGTGCTATTGATTACGTGGCAACAAAGAGTCAGGCTTTAAAAAAACATTTCCAGTGGTGTTAAACACATGACCCGAGCACACACGTCTCTCTTGGTGAGGACGCCCCGCAGCTGCAATAAGTGGAGATTGCACCTGCAGGGTGAACGCCACCACTGGCCATCGCAGGGCTTGGGTGCTGACATGTGAAAAAGGCTTTGCGACCTGCTCCCTTTTGGTCATGCTGCTGCTGTTCCTGCACAGCTTGTGCTTGGTCACCACCACTTTCACTTATTTAATCCAGTAACTGAAGAACCCTATGCAGCTTTCTCAGTAGTGCAACTAGCACTATTCACTTCTCCGTTTCTTATCCTTTTGCAGAGGCAGCAACTCCCTTGGCCACAGCAGATCCCGTTCCAGCTGGTGAGTTCTCCCTAGCCAGGTCTGGCCAAGTTAAACCACTGACACATTTTACCTAGCGACTTAAATTATCACCTTCCTGTCGTTGCTGAATAGGCAGAAATTTCAACGGAAATGTATGCACGTAAGATGAGCTTCCGAGACCCCTGTGGCTCATCCCAGGGTTTTGCTGTTTCAGAAGAGCGTCACTAGGGCGGGGGGGGTGTTTGCAAGGTGCAGAAGTGTCAGAGCCTGAAAGAGGAGAGATTGTTGCGGCCTGTCCTCCCAGGCGTAGGCGGCCCCACGGCAGAGCCGGGACAGCAGGGCCCAGCCAAGCAGAGCTCCCTTGGGACAGCTGGTGAGCGGGCACAGCAAGGCTAGTCCCCGTCAGGGAGAATTCGCGCTTCAGCCGCTGTCTTCACAACGCTGGGAAACCGGCTTTTACTGTTTGAGGACGCCGGTGTCCTGCGAGAGGTCGCATTTTGGCCTCTGTGCAGATACACACGCTCGTACGTGCCGTTGCCACCCCCCCTCAAGGGCACCAAAAAGACCACCGGCTGCTCTACCAGAATGCCAAAAGACGGGGTGCTGCAAAACGCACTAACTGAAGAGCGGGTTCATCAAGCCCTAACTTCAATGGGAGCCTCATTACACCCTCGTGTTCCTTTTGCTTTGGTCTGCCAGTCTTTGCTTAGCTTACTCAAAAATGCCCAAATCACTGAAGCGTGGCTTTTGCTTTCTCTTGGGACAGTGCCTACAGAGCAGGCGGCGACGGAAATACCAGGTATTGGAGCTCTCGCAGATATTCCTGACGGGCTCATGGTGGCGTTGCATGCTCCAAACAGAGGTGGAGAGAAACTCTTGCAAGCAAAAGCTGCTTGAAACCGGTGCCTGCTTGGGGAAGGCGGTGAGGCTTTCTCCTGCAGGGCAGGGGGCTGCTCTTCCTCAGAGCAGTGCCCCGCAGCGCCGGGGCACACGCAGAACTGTCCTCCCTGGGCAGATGCTGGTGTCAGGACTTCCGGACCAGCCTTTAGAAAGGGGTAATTCCAAATCCTCCGCACAAAAACGCATCACCAAAGGGAGTCTCAGCTCTAAACAAAGCTGTAAAGCAAGAAGGGCATGGCAGTAGGCCTCGGTTATGTTCACGGTCATGGCTTTAAGGACCGGTGTGTGGCTTTTCCTTTCTCTTGGGACAGCGTCTGCTGAGCACACTACAGCTGCAACAGCAGGTATTTATTACTTGGAGTGTGAATAGCTGGTTATACTAACTAGCTGTCAGCACCAGGAAGATGCTGCTGTTGTCTGGTGAGACCCTCACCGTTTTGCTTTCAATTCAGGATTTAGCAGACTATTGAATTTCCAGTTTTCCAGCAATTCTGTATTCTGACTGGGCACATAGACGTCATGTGCAGTTAGAGAGCCTAGAAAGAGCACTGGGGGCTTGGGGAAAATAACTCGGCATTAGGAGGAAGAGAGAAGAATGGGGAAAAACAGAAAATGAAGAATTTACTGCAGATTCCCTTCAAAAGAAATGACTGCCAGTTTGTGCTATTGATTACGTGGCAACAAAGAGTCAGGCTTTAAAAAAACATTTCCAGTGGTGTTAAACACATGACCCGAGCACACACGTCTCTCTTGGTGAGGACGCCCCGCAGCTGCAATAAGTGGAGATTGCACCTGCAGGGTGAACGCCACCACTGGCCATCGCAGGGCTTGGGTGCTGACATGTGAAAAAGGCTTTGCGACCTGCTCCCTTTTGGTCATGCTGCTGCTGTTCCTGCACAGCTTGTGCTTGGTCACCACCACTTTCACTTATTTAATCCAGTAACTGAAGAACCCTATGCAGCTTTCTCAGTAGTGCAACTAGCACTATTCACTTCTCCGTTTCTTATCCTTTTGCAGAGGCAGCAACTCCCTTGGCCACAGCAGATCCCGTTCCAGCTGGTGAGTTCTCCCTAGCCAGGTCTGGCCAAGTTAAACCACTGACACATTTTACCTAGCGACTTAAATTATCACCTTCCTGTCGTTGCTGAATAGGCAGAAATTTCAACGGAAATGTATGCACGTAAGATGAGCTTCCGAGACCCCTGTGGCTCATCCCAGGGTTTTGCTGTTTCAGAAGAGCGTCACTAGGGCGGGGGGGGTGTTTGCAAGGTGCAGAAGTGTCAGAGCCTGAAAGAGGAGAGATTGTTGCGGCCTGTCCTCCCAGGCGTAGGCGGCCCCACGGCAGAGCCGGGACAGCAGGGCCCAGCCAAGCAGAGCTCCCTTGGGACAGCTGGTGAGCGGGCACAGCAAGGCTAGTCCCCGTCAGGGAGAATTCGCGCTTCAGCCGCTGTCTTCACAACGCTGGGAAACCGGCTTTTACTGTTTGAGGACGCCGGTGTCCTGCGAGAGGTCGCATTTTGGCCTCTGTGCAGATACACACGCTCGTACGTGCCGTTGCCACCCCCCCTCAAGGGCACCAAAAAGACCACCGGCTGCTCTACCAGAATGCCAAAAGACGGGGTGCTGCAAAACGCACTAACTGAAGAGCGGGTTCATCAAGCCCTAACTTCAATGGGAGCCTCATTACACCCTCGTGTTCCTTTTGCTTTGGTCTGCCAGTCTTTGCTTAGCTTACTCAAAAATGCCCAAATCACTGAAGCGTGGCTTTTGCTTTCTCTTGGGACAGTGCCTACAGAGCAGGCGGCGACGGAAATACCAGGTATTGGAGCTCTCGCAGATATTCCTGACGGGCTCATGGTGGCGTTGCATGCTCCAAACAGAGGTGGAGAGAAACTCTTGCAAGCAAAAGCTGCTTGAAACCGGTGCCTGCTTGGGGAAGGCGGTGAGGCTTTCTCCTGCAGGGCAGGGGGCTGCTCTTCCTCAGAGCAGTGCCCCGCAGCGCCGGGGCACACGCAGAACTGTCCTCCCTGGGCAGATGCTGGTGTCAGGACTTCCGGACCAGCCTTTAGAAAGGGGTAATTCCAAATCCTCCGCACAAAAACGCATCACCAAAGGGAGTCTCAGCTCTAAACAAAGCTGTAAAGCAAGAAGGGCATGGCAGTAGGCCTCGGTTATGTTCACGGTCATGGCTTTAAGGACCGGTGTGTGGCTTTTCCTTTCTCTTGGGACAGCGTCTGCTGAGCACACTACAGCTGCAACAGCAGGTATTTATTACTTGGAGTGTGAATAGCTGGTTATACTAATTAGCTGTCAGCACCAGGAAGATGCTGCTGTTGTCTGGTGAGACCCTCACCGTTTTGCTTTCAATTCAGGATTTAGCAGACCGGTCTTACTGACAAGGGGCTGCTCTCTGTCAAAGGCGGTCCCCTGGCAGCAGGACTTTGTTCTGTCCATCCGTGCGCCAGCAGCCTTTGCTTTCCTAACTCCATTTGTGCCATTTGTTTCCCTGCCAAAGCAAATGAACTCGCAAGAGGTTCTTCCAGAGGCGATACGGGCCATCACACAGGGAGTTACAGAATGCTGTCCATGCTCATAGCTATACTTAGCTATATTCTAGCTATCTTCAGCCAGGCAGCCAAACGCCTCCTAGTTACTCACACGGCTTCACGTGATACGGGAAGCCGCTGAGGCTACTGCTGTGGTCCCAGCAACGATGCCCACGCCAAATGATTTTAAAAATCCTTGGCCTAGCACGTATGAGATACAATTTTAGTATTTTCCCTGTAACTCATCAATGTATTCAAAATTCAGACAGTATTTAATTTCATCTTTCTTTTCTCACACTATCAGCCTCTTCAACTCCACGAGTCTCTACGAGTCTTAAACCAGCAGCCGCTACCACTTGTAAGTAATGCAGTGTTATTCTGGTTTACACGCTTAGTTATGTAGCAGAGCTGCAATGTGACAGTGTAGTAACTGGCTTCCGGTCTCCCCTGTTTGTATAATCTCATGGATTTAGCAATTAATTTCAAGGTTAATTCCATAGGCCTCTCCTTTGGCTTCGGTACTAATGTGCCTGCACATGGGATGCGTTTTCCTCCCGCTGAGGCTTCTCCTGCATTACTGGCAGCAAGGCGCCTTGCATGACTTTCCCCGTGCTCCTGGTAGATTTTTCTAAGGCCTGTCCCGTGCTGTAGGATCTGCAGTGGCAGGATCTTCCAAATGTAGCATGACTGCTCATCATTTGAATGGGAGCCTGCAGTTCTGTTACGTTTCAGACACGCCAAGTTTATACAGTATTGTGACAATGACTGAATTGCGGCTTTATTTTCTTTCATGTCTCTGATCAGCCCCTGCAAAAGGCACTACAGCCAAAACATCAGGAATTTATTACTTTAGTTTTAGTATAATTGGTTTCGTGTTTAAGCTTGGGAGTAAACTACTGATTCTCTCAACAGTAACCATGATGAGCAGAGGTAGTATGCAATCATGAAAAACAGCAGGATCCCCAGCTTACACAATTATTCGTGACTGCCTCCTGGTGGGGGTTGCATGCTGTAAGCGCAGCAGGATCTTTTTGACAGTTTTTGTTTTCTCTCCTGACAGCCCTCGCGAAGACGACTACACCTAAAACAACAGGTATTTACTACTTCGCTGGCCGTGTATTTACCTCGGGGTTAGTCAAATATATCTCCTCCCAGTGAGGACTACGGATTCGCCCTGCCCTGAGCGGTGCTGAGCTGAATTTCGTGCTCTCGCCGAACTGAAAGGCCCCTTCCCACACCACCAGCCCCCAGGCGCCCCAGCTCCTGGCGCCCATTTCATGGGGGTGATTTGGGGGACGCTGGTGTCCTGCGAGAGGTCGCATTTTGGCCTGTGTGTAGATACACACACCCGTACGTGCCATTGCCACCCCCCCTCAAGGGCACCAAAAAGACCACCAGCTGCTCTGTAAGAATCACAGAATCACAGAATCGCTGAGGTTGGAAGGGACCTCTGGAGATCATCTAGTCCAACCCCCCTGCTCAAGCAGGGTCACCTAGAGCACATTGCACAGGATCGCATCCAGGCGTGTTTTGAATAGCTCCAGAGAAGGAGACTCCACAACCTCTCTGGGCAACCTGTTCCAGGGCTCTGTCACCCTCACAGTGAAAAAGTTTTTCCTCATGTTCAGATGGAATTGTCTGTGTTTCAGTTTGTGCCCGTTGCCTCGCGTCCTGTCGCTCGGCACCACTGAAAGGAGTCTGGTCCCATCCTCTCGACACCCTCCCTTCAGATACTTGTACACGTTGATAAGATCTCCTCTCAGCCTCCTCTTCTCCAGGCTGAACAGGCCCAGCTCTCTCAGCCTTTCCTCATAAGAGAGATGCTCCAGTCCCCTAATCATCTTTGTGGCCCTTCGCTGGACTTGCTCCAGTAGTGCCACATCCCTCTTGTACTGGGGAGCCCAGAACTGGACGCAGTACTCCAGATGGGGCCTCACCAGGGCTGAGGAGAGGGGGAGAATCACCTCCCTCGACCTGCTGGCAACACTCTTCCTCATGCAGCCCAGCATACCATTGGCCTTCTTGGCCACAAGGGCACATTGCTGCCTCATGCTTAACTTGGTGTCCACCAGCACTCCCAGGTCCTTCTCCGCAGAGCTGCTTTCCAGCAGGTCAGCCCCCAACCTGTACTGGTGCATGGGGTTATTCCTCCCCAGGTGCAGGACCCTGCACTTGCCTTTGTTGAACTTCAGGAGGTTCCTCTCCGCCCACCTCTCCAGCCTGTCCAGGTCTCTCTGAATGGCAGCACAGCCCTCTGGTGTATCGGCCACTCCTCCCAGTTTTGTATCGTCTGCAAACTTGCTGAGGGTGCACTCTGTGCCTTCATCCAGGTCATTGATGAAGAAGTTGAACAAGACTGGACCCAGGACTGACCCCTGGGGGACACCGCTAGCTACAGGCCTCCAACTAGACTCTGCACCGCTGATCGCAACTCTCTGAGCTCTGCCATTCAGCCAGTTCTCAAGCCACCTCACTGTCCACTCATCTAGCCCACACTTCCTGAGCTTGTCTATGAGGATGTTATGGGAGACAGTGTCAAAAGCCTTGCTGAAGTCAAGGTAGACAACATCCACTGCTCTCCCCTCAGCTACCCAGCCAGTCATTCCATCAGAGAAGGCTATTAGATTGGTTAAGCATGATTTCCCCTTGGTGAAGCCATGCTGACTACTCCTGATCACCTTCTTGTCCTCCACATGCTTGGAGATGGCCTCCAGGATGAGCTGCCCCATCACCTTTCCAGGGATGCAGGTGAGGCTGACTGGCCTGTAGTTCCCTGGGTCCTCCTTCTTGTCCTTTTTGAAGACTGGGGTGACATTGGCTTTCTTCCAGTCTCCAGGCACCTCTCCTGTTCTCCATGACCTTTCAAAGATGATGGAGAGCGGCTTAGCAATAACATCCGCCAGCTCCCTCAGCACTTGTGGGTGCATCCCATTGGGGCCCATGGATTTGTGGGTGTCACGTTTGCTTAAATGATCTCTAACCCAATCCTCCTCCACCAAGGGAAAGTCTTCCTTTCTCCAGACTTTCTCTCTTGTCGCCAGGGTCTGGGGTTCCTGAGGGCTGGCCTGAGCAGAAAAGACTGACGCAAAGGCGGCATTCAGTAACTCTGCCTTCTCTGCATCCTTCGTCACCAGGGCACCCGCCCCAGTCAGCAGCAGGCCCACATTTTCCCTAGTCTTCCTCTTGCTACTGATGTATTTGAAGAAGTCCTTCTTGCTGTCCTTGACATCTCTCGCCAGATTTAATTCCAAACGGGCCTTAGCCTTCCTCGTCACAACCCTGCATACTCTGACAGCATTCCTATATTCCTCCCAAGTGGCCTGCCCCCCTTTCCACTTTCTGTATACTTCCCTCTTCTGGTTGAGTTTTGCCAGGAGCTCCTTGCTCATCCATGCAGGTCTCCTACCTCCTTTGCTTGACTTCCTACTCATAGGGATGCACCGCTCTTGAGCCTGGAGGAGGTGATGTTTGAATATTAACCAGCTCTCTTGAACACCCCTTCCTTTTAGGGCCCTAACCCATGGGATTCCTCCAAGTAGGTCCCTGAAGAGGCCAAAGTTTGCTCTCCTGAAGTCCAGGGTTGCGATCCTACTTAGTGCCCTGCTGCCTCCTCCTTGCAGGATCCTGAACTCCACCATCTCACGGTCACTGCAGCCAAGGCTGCCCCCGACCTTCACATCTTCAACCAGTCCTTCTTTGTTCGTTAGTACAAGGTCCAGCAGAATGCCAAAAGACGGGGTGCTGCAAAACGCACTAACTGAAGAGCAGGTTCATCAAGCCCTAATTTCAATGGGAGCCTCATTACACCCTCGTGTTCATTTTGCTTTGGTCTGCCAGTCTTTGCTTAGCTTACTCAAAAATGCCCAAATCACTGGAGCGTGGCTTTTGCTTTCTCTTGGGACCGTGTCTACAGAGCACGCAGCAACGGGAATACCAGCTATTGGAGGAGTGGTTATTTATTTAACTGTGATGAGCAGGGGTACTATATAGATACAAATACAACAGGATCCCCAGCCCACACAAGTACTCCTGACATCAAAGGGAGTCTCAGCTCTAAACAAAGCTGTAAAGCAAGAAGGGCATGGCAGTAGGCCTCGGTTATGTTCACGGTCATGGCTTTAAAGACTGGTGTGTGGCTTTTCCTTTCTCTTGGGACAGCGTCTACTGAGCACACTACAGCGCAACAGCAGGTATTTATTACTTGGAGTGTGAATAGCTGGTTATACTAATTAGCTGTCAGCACCAGGAAGATGCTGCTGTTGTCTGGTGAGACCCTCACCGTTTTGCTTTCAATTCAGGATTTAGCAGACCGGTCTTACTGACAAGGGGCTGCTCTCTGTCAAAGGCGGTCCCCTGGCAGCGGGACTTTGTTCTGTCCATCCGTGCGCCAGCAGCCTTTGCTTTCCTAACTCCATTTGTGCCATTTGTTTCCCTGCCAAAGCAAATGAACTCGCAAGAGGGTCTTCCAGAGGCGATACGGGCCATCACACAGGGAGTTACAGAATGCTGTCCATGCTCATAGCTATACTTAGCTATATTCTAGCTATCTTCAGCCAGGCAGCCAAACGCCTCCTAGTTACTCACACGGCTTCACGTGATACGGGAAGCCGCTGAGGCTACTGCTATGGTCCCAGCAACGATGCCCACGCCAAATGATTTTAAAAATCCTTGGCCTAGCACGTATGAGATACAATTTTAGTATTTTCCCTGTAACTCATCAATGTATTCAAAATTCAGACAGTATTTAATTTCATCTTTCTTTTCTCACACTATCAGCCTCTTCAACTCCACGAGTCTCTACGAGTCTTAAACCAGCAGCCGCTACCACTTGTAAGTAATGCAGTGTTATTCTGGTTTACACGCTTAGTTATGTAGCAGAGCTGCAATGTGACAGTGTAGTAACTGGCTTCCGGTCTCCCCTGTTTGTATAATCTCATGGATTTAGCAATTAATTTCAAGGTTAATTCCATAGGCCTCTCCTTTGGCTTCGGTACTAATGTGCCTGCACATGGGATGCGTTTTCCTCCCGCTGAGGCTTCTCCTGCATTACTGGCAGCAAGGCGCCTTGCATGACTTTCCCCGTGCTCCTGGTAGATTTTTCTAAGGCCTGTCCCGTGCTGTAGGATCTGCAGTGGCAGGATCTTCCAAATGTAGCATGACTGCTCATCATTTGAATGGGAGCCTGCAGTTCTGTTACGTTTCAGACACGCCAAGTTTATACAGTATTGTGACAATGACTGAATTGCGGCTTTATTTTCTTTCATGTCTCTGATCAGCCCCTGCAAAAGGCACTACAGCCAAAACATCAGGAATTTATTACTTTAGTTTTAGTATAATTGGTTTCGTGTTTAAGCTTGGGAGTAAACTACTGATTCTCTCAACAGTAACCATGATGAGCAGAGGTAGTATGCAATCATGAAAAACAGCAGGATCCCCAGCTTACACAATTATTCGTGACTGCCTCCTGGTGGGGGTTGCATGCTGTAAGCGCAGCAGGATCTTTTTGACAGTTTTTGTTTTCTCTCCTGACAGCCCTCGCGAAGACGACTACACCTAAAACAACAGGTATTTACTACTTCGCTGGCCGTGTATTTACCTCGGGGTTAGTCAAATATATCTCCTCCCAGTGAGGACTACGGATTCGCCCTGCCCTGAGCGGTGCTGAGCTGAATTTCGTGCTCTCGCCGAACTGAAAGGCCCCTTCCCACACCACCAGCCCCCAGGCGCCCCAGCTCCTGGCGCCCATTTCATGGGGGTGATTTGGGGGACGCTGGTGTCCTGCGAGAGGTCGCATTTTGGCCTGTGTGTAGATACACACGCCCGTACGTGCCATTGCCACCCCCCCTCAAGGGCACCAAAAAGACCACCGGCTGCTCTGTAAGAATCACAGAATCGCTGAGGTTGGAAGGGACCTCTGGAGATCATCTAGTCCAACCCCCCTGCTCAAGCAGGGTCACCTAGAGCACATTGCACAGGATCGCATCCAGGCGCGTTTTGAATAGCTCCAGAGAAGGAGACTCCACAACCTCTCTGGGCAACCTCTTCCAGGGCTCTGTCACCCTCACAGTGAAAAAGTTTTTCCTCATGTTCAGATGGAATTGTCTGTGTTTCAGTTTGTGCCCGTTGCCTCGCGTCCTGTCGCTCGGCACCACTGAAAGGAGTCTGGTCCCATCCTCTCGACACCCTCCCTTCAGATACTTGTACACGTTGATAAGATCTCCTCTCAGCCTCCTCTTCTCCAGGCTGAACAGGCCCAGCTCTCTCAGCCTTTCCTCATAAGAGAGATGCTCCAGTCCCCTAATCATCTTTGTGGCCCTTCGCTGGACTTGCTCCAGTAGTGCCACATCCCTCTTGTACTGGGGAGCCCAGAACTGGACGCAGTACTCCAGATGGGGCCTCACCAGGGCTGAGGAGAGGGGGAGAATCACCTCCCTCGACCTGCTGGCAACACTCTTCCTCATGCAGCCCAGCATACCATTGGCCTTCTTGGCCACAAGGGCACATTGCTGCCTCATGCTTAACTTCATGTCCACCAGCACTCCCAGGTCCTTCTCCGCAGAGCTGCTTTCCAGCAGGTCAACCCCCAACCTGTACTGGTGCATGGGGTTATTCCTCCCCAGGTGCAGGACCCTGCACTTGCCTTTGTTGAACTTCAGGAGGTTCCTCTCTGCCCACCTCTCCAGCCTGTCCAGGTCTCTCTGAATGGCAGCACAGCCCTCTGGTGTATCGGCCACTCCTCCCAGTTTTGTATCGTCTGCAAACTTGCTGAGGGTGCACTCTGTGCCTTCATCCAGGTCATTGATGAAGAAGTTGAACAAGACTGGACCCAGGACTGACCCCTGGGGGACACCGCTAGCTACAGGCCTCCAACTAGACTCTGCACCGCTGATCGCAACTCTCTGAGCTCTGCCATTCAGCCAGTTCTCAAGCCACCTCACTGTCCACTCATCTAGCCCACACTCCCTGAGCTTGTCTATGAGGATGTTATGGGAGACAGTGTCAAAAGCCTTGCTGAAGTCAAGGTAGACAACATCCACTGCTCTCCCCTCAGCTACCCAGCCAGTCATTCCATCAGAGAAGGCTATTAGATTGGTTAAGCATGATTTCCCCTTGGTGAAGCCATGCTGACTACTCCTGATCACCTTCTTGTCCTCCACATGCTTGGAGATGGCCTCCAGGATGAGCTGCCCCATCACCTTTCCAGGGATGCAGGTGAGGCTGACTGGCCTGTAGTTCCCTGGGTCCTCCTTCTTGTCCTTTTTGAAGACTGGGGTGACATTGGCTTTCTTCCAGTCTCCAGGCACCTCTCCTGTTCTCCATGACCTTTCAAAGATGATGGAGAGCGGCTTAGCAATAACATCCGCCAGCTCCCTCAGCACTTGTGGGTGCATCCCATTGGGGCCCATGGATTTGTGGGTGTCACGTTTGCTTAAATGATCTCTAACCCAATCCTCCTCCACCAAGGGAAAGTCTTCCTTTCTCCAGACTTTCTCTCTTGTCTCCAGGGTCTGGGGTTCCTGAGGGCTGGCCTGAGCAGAAAAGACTGACGCAAAGGCAGCATTCAGTAACTCTGCCTTCTCTGCATCCTTCGTCACCAGGGCACCCGCCCCAGTCAGCAGCAGGCCCACATTTTCCCTAGTCTTCCTCTTGCTACTGATGTATTTGAAGAAGTCCTTCTTGCTGTCCTTGACATCTCTCGCCAGATTTAATTCCAAACGGGCCTTAGCCTTCCTCGTCACAACCCTGCATACTCTGACAGCATTCCTATATTCCTCCCAAGTGGCCTGCCCCCCTTTCCACTTTCTGTATACTTCCCTCTTCTGGTTGAGTTTTGCCAGGAGCTCCTTGCTCATCCATGCAGGTCTCCTACCTCCTTTGCTTGACTTCCTACTCATAGGGATGCACCGCTCTTGAGCCTGGAGGAGGTGATGTTTGAATATTAACCAGCTCTCTTGAACACCCCTTCCTTTTAGGGCCCTAACCCATGGGATTCCTCCAAGTAGGTCCCTGAAGAGGCCAAAGTTTGCTCTCCTGAAGTCCAGGGTTGCGATCCTACTTAGTGCCCTGCTGCCTCCTCCTTGCAGGATCCTGAACTCCACCATCTCACGGTCACTGCAGCCAAGGCTGCCCCCGACCTTCACATCTTCAACCAGTCCTTCTTTGTTCGTTAGTACAAGGTCCAGCAGAATGCCAAAAGACGGGGTGCTGCAAAACGCACTAACTGAAGAGCAGGTTCATCAAGCCCTAATTTCAATGGGAGCCTCATTACACCCTCGTGTTCATTTTGCTTTGGTCTGCCAGTCTTTGCTTAGCTTACTCAAAAATGCCCAAATCACTGGAGCGTGGCTTTTGCTTTCTCTTGGGACCGTGTCTACAGAGCACGCAGCAACGGGAATACCAGCTATTGGAGGAGTGGTTATTTATTTAACTGTGATGAGCAGGGGTACTATATAGATACAAATACAACAGGATCCCCAGCCCACACAAGTACTCCTGACATCAAAGGGAGTCTCAGCTCTAAACAAAGCTGTAAAGCAAGAAGGGCATGGCAGTAGGCCTCGGTTATGTTCACGGTCATGGCTTTAAAGACTGGTGTGTGGCTTTTCCTTTCTCTTGGGACAGCGTCTACTGAGCACACTACAGCGCAACAGCAGGTATTTATTACTTGGAGTGTGAATAGCTGGTTATACTAATTAGCTGTCAGCACCAGGAAGATGCTGCTGTTGTCTGGTGAGACCCTCACCGTTTTGCTTTCAATTCAGGATTTAGCAGACCGGTCTTACTGACAAGGGGCTGCTCTCTGTCAAAGGCGGTCCCCTGGCAGCGGGACTTTGTTCTGTCCATCCGTGCGCCAGCAGCCTTTGCTTTCCTAACTCCATTTGTGCCATTTGTTTCCCTGCCAAAGCAAATGAACTCGCAAGAGGGTCTTCCAGAGGCGATACCGGCCATCACACAGGGAGTTACAGAATGCTGTCCATGCTCATAGCTATACTTAGCTATATTCTAGCTATCTTCAGCCAGGCAGCCAAACGCCTCCTAGTTACTCACACGGCTTCACGTGATACGGGAAGCCGCTGAGGCTACTGCTATGGTCCCAGCAACGATGCCCACGCCAAATGATTTTAAAAATCCTTGGCCTAGCACGTATGAGATACAATTTTAGTATTTTCCCTGTAACTCATCAATGTATTCAAAATTCAGACAGTATTTAATTTCATCTTTCTTTTCTCACACTATCAGCCTCTTCAACTCTACGAGTCTCTACGAGTCTTAAACCAGCAGCCGCTACCACTTGTAAGTAATGCAGTGTTATTCTGGTTTACATGCTTAGTTATGTAGCAGAGCTGCAATGTGACAGTGTAGTAACTGGCTTCCGGTCTCCCCTGTTTGTATAATCTCATGGATTTAGCAATTAATTTCAAGGTTAATTCCATAGGCCTCTCCTTTGGCTTCGGTACTAATCTGCCTGCACATGGGATGCGTTTTCCTCCCGCTGAGGCTTCTCCTGCATTACTGGCAGCAAGGCGCCTTGCATGACTTTCCCCGTGCTCCTGGTAGATTTTTCTAAGGCCTGTCCCGTGCTGTAGGATCTGCAGTGGCAGGATCTTCCAAATGTAGCATGACTGCTCATCATTTGAATGGGAGCCTGCAGTTCTGTTACGTTTCAGACACGCCAAGTTTATACAGTATTGTGACAATGACTGAATTGCGGCTTTATTTTCTTTCATGTCTCTGATCAGCCCCTGCAAAAGGCACTACAGCCAAAACATCAGGAATTTATTACTTTAGTTTTAGTATAATTGGTTTCGTGTTTAAGCTTGGGAGTAAACTACTGATTCTCTCAACAGTAACCATGATGAGCAGAGGTAGTATGCAATCATGAAAAACAGCAGGATCCCCAGCTTACACAATTATTCGTGACTGCCTCCTGGTGGGGGTTGCATGCTGTAAGCGCAGCAGGATCTTTTTGACAGTTTTTGTTTTCTCTCCTGACAGCCCTCGCGAAGACGACTACACCTAAAACAACAGGTATTTACTACTTCGCTGGCCGTGTATTTACCTCGGGGTTAGTCAAATATATCTCCTCCCAGTGAGGACTACGGATTCGCCCTGCCCTGAGCGGTGCTGAGCTGAATTTCGTGCTCTCGCCGAACTGAAAGGCCCCTTCCCACACCACCAGCCCCCAGGCGCCCCAGCTCCTGGCGCCCATTTCATGGGGGAGATTTGGGGGACGCTGGTGTCCTGCGAGAGGTCGCATTTTGGCCTGTGTGTAGATACACACGCCCGTACGTGCCATTGCCACCCCCCCTCAAGGGCACCAAAAAGACCACCGGCTGCTCTGTAAGAATCACAGAATCACAGAATCGCTGAGGTTGGAAGGGACCTCTGGAGATCATCTAGTCCAACCGCCCTGCTCAAGCAGGGTCACCTAGAGCACATTGCACAGGATCGCATCCAGGCGCGTTTTGAATAGCTCCAGAGAAGGAGACTCCACCACCTCTCTGGGCAACCTCTTCCAGGGCTCTGTCACCCTCACAGTGAAGAAGTTTTTCCTCATGTTCAGATGGAATTGTCTGTGTTTCAGTTTGTGCCCGTTGCCTCGCGTCCTGTCGCTCGGCACCACTGAAAGGAGTCTGGTCCCATCCTCTCGACACCCTCCCTTCAGATACTTGTACACGTTGATAAGATCTCCTCTCAGCCTCCTCTTCTCCAGGCTGAACAGGCCCAGCTCTCTCAGCCTTTCCTCATAAGAGAGATGCTCCAGTCCCCTAATCATCTTTGTGGCCCTTCGCTGGACTTGCTCCAGTAGTGCCACATCCCTCTTGTACTGGGGAGCCCAGAACTGGACGCAGTACTCCAGATGGGGCCTCACCAGGGCTGAGGAGAGGGGGAGAATCACCTCCCTCGACCTGCTGGCAACACTCTTCCTCATGCAGCCCAGCATACCATTGGCCTTCTTGGCCACAAGGGCACATTGCTGCCTCATGCTTAACTTCATGTCCACCAGCACTCCCAGGTCCTTCTCCGCAGAGCTGCTTTCCAGCAGGTCAGCCCCCAACCTGTACTGGTGCCTGGGGTTATTCCTCCCCAGGTGCAGGACCCTGCACTTGCCTTTGTTGAACTTCAGGAGGTTCCTCTCCGCCCACCTCTCCAGCCTGTCCAGGTCTCTCTGAATGGCAGCACAGCCCTCTGGTGTATCGGCCACTCCTCCCAGTTTTGTATCGTCTGCAAACTTGCTGAGGGTGCACTCTGTGCCTTCATCCAGGTCATTGATGAAGAAGTTGAACAAGACTGGACCCAGGACTGACCCCTGGGGGACACCGCTAGCTACAGGCCTCCAACTAGACTCTGCACCGCTGATCGCAACTCTCTGAGCTCTGCCATTCAGCCAGTTCTCAAGCCACCTCACTGTCCACTCATCTAGCCCACACTTCCTGAGCTTGTCTATGAGGATGTTATGGGAGACAGTGTCAAAAGCCTTGCTGAAGTCAAGGTAGACAACATCCACTGCTCTCCCCTCATCTACCCAGCCAGTCATTCCATCAGAGAAGGCTATTAGATTGGTTAAGCATGATTTCCCCTTGGTGAAGCCATGCTGACTACTCCTGATCACCTTCTTGTCCTCCACATGCTTGGAGATGGCCTCCAGGATGAGCTGCCCCATCACCTTTCCAGGGATGCAGGTGAGGCTGACTGGCCTGTAGTTCCCTGGGTCCTCCTTCTTGTCCTTTTTGAAGACTGGGGTGACATTGGCTTTCTTCCAGTCTCCAGGCACCTCTCCTGTTCTCCATGACCTTTCAAAGATGATGGAGAGCGGCTTAGCAATAACATCCGCCAGCTCCCTCAGCACTTGTGGGTGCATCCCATTGGGGCCCATGGATTTGTGGGTGTCACGTTTGCTTAAATGATCTCTAACCCAATCCTCCTCCACCAAGGGAAAGTCTTCCTTTCTCCAGACTTTCTCTCTTGTCGCCAGGGTCTGGGGTTCCTGAGGGCTGGCCTGAGCAGAAAAGACTGACGCAAAGGCGGCATTCAGTAACTCTGCCTTCTCTGCATCCTTCGTCACCAGGGCACCCGCCCCAGTCAGCAGCAGGCCCACATTTTCCCTAGTCTTCCTCTTGCTACTGATGTATTTGAAGAAGTCCTTCTTGCTGTCCTTGACATCTCTCGCCAGATTTAATTCCAAACGGGCCTTAGCCTTCCTCGTCACAACCCTGCATACTCTGACAGCATTCCTATATTCCTCCCAAGTGGCCTGCCCCCCTTTCCACTTTCTGTATACTTCCCTCTTCTGGTTGAGTTTTGCCAGGAGCTCCTTGCTCATCCATGCAGGTCTCCTACCTCCTTTGCTTGACTTCCTACTCATAGGGATGCACCGCTCTTGAGCCTGGAGGAGGTGATGTTTGAATATTAACCAGCTCTCTTGAACACCCCTTCCTTTTAGGGCCCTAACCCATGGGATTCCTCCAAGTAGGTCCCTGAAGAGGCCAAAGTTTGCTCTCCTGAAGTCCAGGGTTGCGATCCTACTTAGTGCCCTGCTGCCTCCTCCTTGCAGGATCCTGAACTCCACCATCTCACGGTCACTGCAGCCAAGGCTGCCCCCGACCTTCACATCTTCAACCAGTCCTTCTTTGTTTGTTAGTACAAGGTCCAGCAGAATGCCAAAAGATGGGGTGCTGCAAAACGCACTAACTGAAGAGCAGGTTCATCAAGCCCTAACTTCAATGGGAGCCTCATTACACCTTCGTGTTCATTTTGCTTTGGTCTGCCAGTCTTTGCTTAGCTTACTCAAAAATGCCAAAAATCACTGGAGCATGGCTTTTGCTTTCTCTTGGGACCGTGTCTACAGAGCACGCAGCAACGGGAATACCAGCTATTGGAGGAGTGGTTATTTATTTAACTGTGATGAGCAGGGGTACTATATAGATACAAATACAACAGGATCCCCAGCCCACACAAGTACTCCTGACATCAAAGGGAGTCTCAGCTCTAAACAAAGCTGTAAAGCAAGAAGGGCATGGCAGTAGGCCTCGGTTATGTTCACGGTCATGGCTTTAAAGACTGGTGTGTGGCTTTTCCTTTCTCTTGGGACAGCGTCTACTGAGCACACTACAGCGCAACAGCAGGTATTTATTACTTGGAGTGTGAATAGCTGGTTATACTAATTAGCTGTCAGCACCAGGAAGATGCTGCTGTTGTCTGGTGAGACCCTCACCGTTTTGCTTTCAATTCAGGATTTAGCAGACCGGTCTTACTGACAAGGGGCTGCTCTCTGTCAAAGGCGGTCCCCTGGCAGCGGGACTTTGTTCTGTCCATCCGTGCGCCAGCAGCCTTTGCTTTCCTAACTCCATTTGTGCCATTTGTTTCCCTGCCAAAGCAAATGAACTCGCAAGAGGGTCTTCCAGAGGCGATACCGGCCATCACACAGGGAGTTACAGAATGCTGTCCATGCTCATAGCTATACTTAGCTATATTCTAGCTATCTTCAGCCAGGCAGCCAAACGCCTCCTAGTTACTCACACGGCTTCACGTGATACGGGAAGCCGCTGAGGCTACTGCTATGGTCCCAGCAACGATGCCCACGCCAAATGATTTTAAAAATCCTTGGCCTAGCACGTATGAGATACAATTTTAGTATTTTCCCTGTAACTCATCAATGTATTCAAAATTCAGACAGTATTTAATTTCATCTTTCTTTTCTCACACTATCAGCCTCTTCAACTCCACGAGTCTCTACGAGTCTTAAACCAGCAGCCGCTACCACTTGTAAGTAATGCAGTGTTATTCTGGTTTACACGCTTAGTTATGTAGCAGAGCTGCAATGTGACAGTGTAATAACTGGCTTCCGGTCTCCCCTGTTTGTATAATCTCATGGATTTAGCAATTAATTTCAAGGTTAATTCCATAGGCCTCTCCTTTGGCTTCGGTACTAATGTGCCTGCACATGGGATGCGTTTTCCTCCCGCTGAGGCTTCTCCTGCATTACTGGCAGCAAGGCGCCTTGCATGACTTTCCCCGTGCTCCTGGTAGATTTTTCTAAGGCCTGTCCCGTGCTGTAGGATCTGCAGTGGCAGGATCTTCCAAATGTAGCATGACTGCTCATCATTTGAATGGGAGCCTGCAGTTCTGTTACGTTTCAGACACGCCAAGTTTATACAGTATTGTGACAATGACTGAATTGCGGCTTTATTTTCTTTCATGTCTCTGATCAGCCCCTGCAAAAGGCACTACAGCCAAAACATCAGGAATTTATTACTTTAGTTTTAGTATAATTGGTTTCGTGTTTAAGCTTGGGAGTAAACTACTGATTCTCTCAACAGTAACCATGATGAGCAGAGGTAGTATGCAATCATGAAAAACAGCAGGATCCCCAGCTTACACAATTATTCGTGACTGCCTCCTGGTGGGGGTTGCATGCTGTAAGCGCAGCAGGATCTTTTTGACAGTTTTTGTTTTCTCTCCTGACAGCCCTCGCGAAGACGACTACACCTAAAACAACAGGTATTTACTACTTCGCTGGCCGTGTATTTACCTCGGGGTTAGTCAAATATATCTCCTCCCAGTGAGGACTACGGATTCGCCCTGCCCTGAGCGGTGCTGAGCTGAATTTCGTGCTCTCGCCGAACTGAAAGGCCCCTTCCCACACCACCAGCCCCCAGGCGCCCCAGCTCCTGGCGCCCATTTCATGGGGGAGATTTGGGGGACGCTGGTGTCCTGCGAGAGGTCGCATTTTGGCCTGTGTGTAGATACACACGCCCGTACGTGCCATTGCCACCCCCCCTCAAGGGCACCAAAAAGACCACCGGCTGCTCTGTAAGAATCACAGAATCACAGAATCGCTGAGGTTGGAAGGGACCTCTGGAGATCATCTAGTCCAACCGCCCTGCTCAAGCAGGGTCACCTAGAGCACATTGCACAGGATCGCATCCAGGCGCGTTTTGAATAGCTCCAGAGAAGGAGACTCCACCACCTCTCTGGGCAACCTCTTCCAGGGCTCTGTCACCCTCACAGTGAAGAAGTTTTTCCTCATGTTCAGATGGAATTGTCTGTGTTTCAGTTTGTGCCCGTTGCCTCGCGTCCTGTCGCTCGGCACCACTGAAAGGAGTCTGGTCCCATCCTCTCGACACCCTCCCTTCAGATACTTGTACACGTTGATAAGATCTCCTCTCAGCCTCCTCTTCTCCAGGCTGAACAGGCCCAGCTCTCTCAGCCTTTCCTCATAAGAGAGATGCTCCAGTCCCCTAATCATCTTTGTGGCCCTTCGCTGGACTTGCTCCAGTAGTGCCACATCCCTCTTGTACTGGGGAGCCCAGAACTGGACGCAGTACTCCAGATGGGGCCTCACCAGGGCTGAGGAGAGGGGGAGAATCACCTCCCTCGACCTGCTGGCAACACTCTTCCTCATGCAGCCCAGCATACCATTGGCCTTCTTGGCCACAAGGGCACATTGCTGCCTCATGCTTAACTTCATGTCCACCAGCACTCCCAGGTCCTTCTCCGCAGAGCTGCTTTCCAGCAGGTCAGCCCCCAACCTGTACTGGTGCCTGGGGTTATTCCTCCCCAGGTGCAGGACCCTGCACTTGCCTTTGTTGAACTTCAGGAGGTTCCTCTCCGCCCACCTCTCCAGCCTGTCCAGGTCTCTCTGAATGGCAGCACAGCCCTCTGGTGTATCGGCCACTCCTCCCAGTTTTGTATCGTCTGCAAACTTGCTGAGGGTGCACTCTGTGCCTTCATCCAGGTCATTGATGAAGAAGTTGAACAAGACTGGACCCAGGACTGACCCCTGGGGGACACCGCTAGCTACAGGCCTCCAACTAGACTCTGCACCGCTGATCGCAACTCTCTGAGCTCTGCCATTCAGCCAGTTCTCAAGCCACCTCACTGTCCACTCATCTAGCCCACACTTCCTGAGCTTGTCTATGAGGATGTTATGGGATACAGTGTCAAAAGCCTTGCTGAAGTCAAGGTAGACAACATCCACTGCTCTCCCCTCATCTACCCAGCCAGTCATTCCATCAGAGAAGGCTATTAGATTGGTTAAGCATGATTTCCCCTTGGTGAAGCCATGCTGACTACTCCTGATCACCTTCTTGTCCTCCACATGCTTGGAGATGGCCTCCAGGATGAGCTGCCCCATCACCTTTCCAGGGATGCAGGTGAGGCTGACTGGCCTGTAGTTCCCTGGGTCCTCCTTCTTGTCCTTTTTGAAGACCGGGGTGACATTGGCTTTCTTCCAGTCTTCAAGCACCTCTCCTGTCCTCCATGACCTTTCAAAGATGATGGAGAGCGGCTTAGCAATAACATCCGCCAGCTCCCTCAGCACTTGTGGGTGCATCCCATTGGGGCCCATGGATTTGTGGGTGTCACGTTTGCTTAAATGATCTCTAACCCAATCCTCCTCCACCAAGGGAAAGTCTTCCTTTCTCCAGACTTTCTCTCTTGTCGCCAGGGTCTGGGGTTCCTGAGGGCTGGCCTGAGCAGAAAAGACTGACGCAAAGGCGGCATTCAGTAACTCTGCCTTCTCTGCATCCTTCGTCACCAGGGCACCCGCCCCAGTCAGCAGCAGGCCCACATTTTCCCTAGTCTTCCTCTTGCTACTGATGTATTTGAAGAAGCCCTTCTTGCTGTCCTTGACATCTCCAGCCAGATTTAATTCCAAACGGGCCTTAGCCTTCCTCGTCACATCCCTGCATACTCTGACAGCGTTCCTATATTCCTCCCAAGTGGCCTGCCCCCCTTTCCACTTTCTGTATACTTCCCTCTTCTGGTTGAGTTTTGCCAGGAGCTCCTTGCTCATCCATGCAAAGGAGGTAGGAGACCTGCTTGACTTCCTACTCATAGGGATGCACCGCTCTTGAGCCTGGAGGAGGTGATGTTTGAATATTAACCAGCTCTCTTGAACGCCCCTTCCTTTTAGGGCCCTAACCCATGGGATTCCTCCAAGTAGGTCCCTGAAGAGGCCAAAGTTTGCTCTCCTGAAGTCCAGGGTTGCGATCCTACTTAGTGCCCTGCTGCCTCCTCCTTGCAGGATCCTGAACTCCACCATCTCACGGTCACTGCAGCCAAGGCTGCCCCCGACCTTCACATCTTCAACCAGTCCTTCTTTGTTTGTTAGTACAAGGTCCAGCAGAATGCCAAAAGATGGGGTGCTGCAAAACGCACTAACTGAAGAGCAGGTTCATCAAGCCCTAACTTCAATGGGAGCCTCATTACACCTTCGTGTTCATTTTGCTTTGGTCTGCCAGTCTTTGCTTAGCTTACTCAAAAATGCCAAAAATCACTGGAGCGTGGCTTTTGCTTTCTCTTGGGACCGTGTCTACAGAGCACGCAGCAACGGGAATACCAGCTATTGGAGGAGTGGTCATTTATTTAACTGTGATGAGCAGGGGTACTATATAGATACAAATACAACAGGATCCCCAGCCCACACAAGTACTCCTGACATCAAAGGGAGTCTCAGCTCTAAACAAAGCTGTAAAGCAAGAAGGGCATGGCAGTAGGCCTCGGTTATGTTCACGGTTATTTATCTGATGGCTTTAAAGTCTGCAGAGCGATCTCTGTGCTCCAGAAATCTGTGTATCAATAGACCTAGAGCTGCCACTTTAGTGGTTTCCATTGTCACCTGATCTGATTTTCTGTTGACCTAGCGGTTGTCATCAATACTGCTGCTCTATAATTAGAAACATCTGGCCCAATCAGCTACACACTGGTAAAGGACACTCAGGCTGTGTCAATAAAACTTATATATTTCTGTGCTGATAACATACAGGAAGCTGAACTTTGGATGCAAAGCAAGCACTTGAGCATGAAATTATCTGCCTACACAAATGAATACACATAATTAAAACTTCTTCCCATTAAAGCCAATAATATTTGTCCTCTTCAGCATACATTTTTCTAATATGAGCAAAGCCTGCACATTTTTTTTAAATGTGCCTTTTGTACATGACAACTACATTCCTACATCCCACTACATAAAATCTCCTAGTCTTACTGCATTCAGTCGATTACAATGTATGTTAATTGATTACATACCAGCACAAATTTTCATGGTTCAGTCTTAATTATTTTCTTACTTTCTTGCATTAAAAGCTCATCCAAAAACAGAGGCGGCATCCAGAAGCTATGGTAATGTTTTCCCGTTTTTTGTAACTACTTTTCTTTACAAGTGCACCATATGCTAGGTAAAAGACATATGTTAGGAAAGTCTGGCAGTTTTATCAGATATCTTTGCCCTTTAGACATACATGTGCCCCTCTTCTTCCCCTCAGTAGGTCTGCCTTATTGTTCCCTGTAGGCTCACTGTTGGACTTTTGAAGCCCTAAGCTCTGGGTGGTGTTTCTGGCAAGCCCCATATCTTGGGTTGCTGGAGAAGTGCTCCTTAAAGCATAAAACTTTGAATGCTGCCCTGCCAGACAGGATAGGGAAGTCAAGAGCAGATGCCCTCAAGCACAAAAGGCAAGCTTTGAGGAAGTGTCTCCACGGGCAGATGATTCCAGAGGGAAGATGGCAGAGGGTATCTGATTGCAAGAGAAATTGGGAAGCGGGACCTTGAGAGACTGCCTGCACCACCAACACCCCTGCAGCGGCTAGCAGCAGGGCAAGGCACTGGCAGCCAGACTGCCTTTGGCAGCATCAAGGGGATGAGCTGACCTATAGCTGCACAATTTATGAAAGAAACACATTTACATGTTTCAAATGTCTGCCTGGAGACTGCCAGAGTGCTGACCAAAGAAACAGTTCAGTGGGTTATCGCTGCGAGCTCACCTTGTTCCCTCAAGAGCGACAGGCAGAACTAATTTGTGTAACTGCAGTGTTAGTCGTAGAAAGGAGTCATGAACTTTCAGTGGCAATACTTATACAATTAAAGATAAAGGGAAATTCATTTTCTCTCTACTCAGCGCTTATTTCCAGGTTAGTCAGTAAAGCCCATGTTTGCATTTGTAAAACATACTGGTATTTAATACATGCTGCCTTTTACTCTATGCTTAACTATTGTTTAATAACATTAAATTTCTTCTTCTCCAGCAACCATTACTTGCCTACCTAAATACATGCAGGCAACTATTAAAACAGCCTATATCAGTTCAAGAGGTTACTCTGCAAGGAATGTTCGCTTGAATGACCCAAGATGTAAGCCTGTGATTACCAAATACAGCGTCACGTTCCATATACCATACAATGGCTGCGGTACAAAAAAGCAGGTAAGAATGCTTATTTCTGAAATTATCATATGTTAAGACATCAGCAAAGTTATTTATGAACAACACTTTTCAAAATATTTTTAAAGATTGTTACTGGATGATGCCACCACATGGCTTTGTGAAGGCCAAGTCTTTGGGTAACGGATGTGGAACACCCAAAGCATAGGTGGACATTATGTTGAAACCACAACAGAATTACGTTTCTAGAAGTTCATGATTCCAGGTTATAATGGTATTATCAACCCTCCCTATACTTCCCCTCTTCCCTTTCATAACCCTCCCTCTTCAGGTCACTGTTTTGGGCACTTACAGTCATGCACAAAGAGACTCTGCAAGTGGGTTATGTACAACTTCAAAATATAAAGCAATGATGTATTCACTAACTAATACACACATCAGTTAGCAGGGTTTAATTAGCTACGCATTAGTGTGCTCACCATACCGACAAGGCACCCAGAGAGTCTTTGCTGGCCAGGCAGACATCAACAAGGAGGGGAAGGGTCTTCCTCCACGGCACCATGAAACAGACCCTCAATTTTGCTCCATTGCCATTTTCTGCTGACTCCATGGTTTTGTTTTGTTTTTTTCCTTTTAAGATTTTATAGCTGTCCATGTTGGTGTTTTCTCTCTTGAATCCCTAAGCTACTAATGATCCCGAATCAACAGCCCCGCCCATCTGTAATTTTACCTCTCTTATCTTGCATGGCTGTGCTCTACAGACTTTCTCACAGCTCTTTCTCACAACTTGGCAATTTCCTCAGCTGTGTGAGTCAAGATCACACAGCTGGACCATCTCAGGGCCAGGCCTTGGATCCTCAGAGCAGGGACAGCTGAACCCTATGCACACATCCCCAGGGAGAAATGGGTAAGGGAGGAGTCCTGAGGAGACTGAGAAATCTGTGTCCCAGGATGCTGGGAAAGTTGAAGGGTCCAAGGTACCTTCCAAGGGACCAAGGGTTCCAACATTGCCCAGTTTCCACCATAAAGTGAAATCTCCGAAGGGACAAATTCTGGCTCTGCCACAGTTAGATCCAATTCCTTGGAAAGCAAGGGATTATAATGGGGGAGAAAGAAAGCTCGTACAATCCCCCACAGTGATGACTTGCCCAAAAGGCTTAACAATATTCTGATACTTTATGGTTACACTACTTTTTTTTCCTATCAGTGTCATGAAAAGTACAAAGGTTTTGCCAGCTTTTACTTTAGAGGTAGCAGCATGAGCTAATACAGCATGAAATAAAAACCAAGGTTCTCACCTATGTCTGTAATAGCCATCCTTCTTTAGGTTTTTCAGTGTGACACACACTGACCTGAGGATAAACTTGAACCTAGAAATAACTCTATATCAAAGGAAAAGCTCAAGAATACAGTTCTCATGCAGCTGAGGAAAGTGCCTAGGAAACTTCTGCTTTTAGGAGGAATAGAATCAGTCTCCTTTTGCCATCTTTTCTGCCAGGTAATGGGTTACCAATAGTTTCAGGATTTAGATGGGGTTTTGAAGAATGTTTTTGCCTTTGCTCTATGAAAACTGTAGTGGACCTGCACACATTTTCCATTGGAAAGGATAATGAGATTCATTTCAGCCTTAAGAGAAACCCTACACTCAAGGTTTAAGAGACACAAGTGGTAAACAGGCCTTGTGAATGTGACAGTGGTGCTTGAAATTAAGTGAATAAAATTTTGAGGTTTTTCATAGCTGTAAAGCAGCAGTACAAAGAACATCTCTCCCAGGTACATCATCTGCTGGAAAAGTATACAAGAGCATAGTAGAAATGTCATCACAGTGTCAGGCAGGACTTACCAAAAAATGAGGAAGGTACAGTGCTGTGTGACAGCTGGGATGCGATGTTGTGACGTATAAGCCAGCCATGGTAGTGCAGCACTGAGGGAGACTTGCTGAGTCCCCATCAGCTTTGAGGTACCCTGAGGCCAAAGCTGCAGAGTCTGCTCGCACACCATTCCTGCTGAAGCCCACAGGACCTGCAGGATAGTGATTTTGATTCAGTAGTGTCTTTGTGTGATAGCAAAACAAAATTGCAACTAAAATTACTAAAGCTAATCAATAGTTTTGAACCTCCCATTGCCCGGGAAGGTCCTTAGAAGATAGAAATGGAAGGAATATTAACTAATATATTAGTTCTAAACTCTGTCCTACCACTCCTTTCCCATTCTTTGTTGAGCTATTTTAAATATGCTAGCTAAGAGTGGGTGTCCTGCTGTTCTCTAGAGAAACACCTGAACACAAAGCTTTTTTTATTGATGTTCAGGCTGTATTCCACATTTGCTGATGTCATACAAGGCCAATGACCTTGGGTAAAATTTCACATGAAATTTTTTACCATTTTTGACTCAGTTATCTGCTGGCTCACCTGATTTTCTAGCAACATTCAGTAAAAGGTTTCAGCATTACTTTGCAGCTCTAAACTCTCTACTGTTTTAACAGATTACCCGTGGGGCCATCACATATTCCAACACTGTGGTAGGATCCACTTTTGGCAACTTCAATGACAGAAATGTGAATTCTCTGCTAAACTTTGCCTGCAAAAAACACAGGAATGATGATACCGGAACAAAGCCCAATGTTAAAGAGCCTCCATACCTGAAAAATAAGCCTAGACGATACATTGTCAAGTTTTCCGTTTATGATTCATCATCTTTTTCACACGTGGTGAAGGCTCCGCCATACCGTGCTGATAAAAACCAGGATGTGTTTGTTCGTGCTACCCTCTACAGCCCAGATCCAAATCTGATGCTATTTACAGATACGTGTGTGGTGTCTCCAAATCCTCGGGACTTTACAACTACGACATATGATTTAATCAGAAGAGGGTAAGGAAAACATCTCAACAACTATTTCAAAATAACACCTCCTATATGATTGACTTCATATAGACAATAACAAATATATATACCAAAGATCCACAGACCTAAAACACACTTGAGTTATCCGCTAACTACAAGTGGCAGGATTTTAAATGAGCTAGTTATTAGAGCAAAAATACACAATTCTATTAGTTGGCACTTTATGGTTAATTCACCTTTATATTCTACCCAGGAAAGAAAATCAGTATAAATTCTCAGAAGATATTTCAAAAGTCTATATAATAAATTTAGAGAAGAAGGAAGTAACTGATCAAAGGGTTCTGGTGGATTTGGAATGTGGAATTGTTTCTTCATGGATCTTCAGAAAGTCTAAGGTTGAAATAAAAAATAACTTTGAAAGATAAGAGGGCTACACAGTAACACTTTCTATATATTTAAAATTCCATCAAGTGTTTTACATTTATACATTTAAATATATAAATAAAACATATACATAGTGTATGTATGACATTATACCAACATACATACATAAAATCCATCCAGTTACATCTGTGTTCAAGAATTTTATGCTGTGAATTGTGATTACCTTCACTACTAAAAATTTCTGAAGGAAAGTTTCTTACAATTCTTACATGAAGCAAATGGAATAGTAACTATGTTATTTTTTTTGTATGAGAATTCTATGGTTTTTTTTATCCTTTTTCTTTTCTCAGGTGTATAAGAGACCCAGCCTACAAGAACTACTATTCACCAGACAAGAAGATTATGCAGCTCAAATTTAGAACCCCCAGCTTTCTCAGAAGACACTCAGTAATTTACCTACAGTGCAAAATGGCAGTGTGCAACAAATATAATTATTTTTCCCGATGCTACCAGGGCTGTATGACAAGAGGCAAAGAAGGCACAAGTGACGATAAGGAAAACACCATTATTACTGGGCCAATTATACTCAGAAGAATTTAATGCTTCTTTTAATTATAATATTGTTTATCGCTTATATAAGTGAGCAGTATGTTGCACATCTGCTAATGAGTTCTAAAAATGCATTATACTAGGCTGCAAAATTCCATAATCAACAGCAGAGCACTTGCTTTGTGATAGTGTGTCTTAGGATCTTTTATTCTTAATTGCACTTGTATTGCTTAATTTCAGATCTTCTGGATCTATATTCCAAATTTGTAAAAGCCTAAACTTCAGTAAATATTCTCAGTGATAAAGTATATTTGTATTAGCTGCTTGATTTTTTTGATCAAGACTTTGTCTCTCCTACAGTCCTTCCAGTTCTCCCTGTTGCACTATCACTCAATAGCTCAAATACATAGCATTTAAGAATGACCAACCTGCCTTACAGCTGTTGAGGGCTCAGTGCTGCTCTCTGCACTCTTTGTCCAAAGACCCTTAAGATACAGGAAAAGGTTGAAGGACCAGCTGTACATCACTTTGTTGGACAGAGCAATCATTTTAGCTGCTTTTGAAAGTCAAGAAGAGACATAAATCAAAGGATAAACCATTTCTAGTAACTAAGACAATATCCTAGCTATTATTTTAAATACAAACTCAAAATATTTGGAAAAAGTATTATAAACATACTGAGATATAATCTCAGCAACACTTTTAAGCTACTGTAATTTTTCTATATGTCAGTTTTTATTACTGTAGATTAGAATTATAAAAGCTTTTAGATCTAAATGTTATTTATTATAGGCAGTTGCTTCATCTCCTTTCTTTCCAATATCTGTTCAAATAATAGATGGTAATACGGACAAAAATATCTCTTTGGACCAAGCTGTTTCTGAAGCTTAATATATTAAATTGTCCTATTTGGAACGACTTCGTGAAAAAGAAGTGGAAATTAATAATTTTTTCCAGTTCATAAAAGATGAAACTATCTTGACAGTCAATTGCAGAATTGTGTGGTAGTACAGCAATTATGGGAGGGAAAGAGATGGGTTAAATTTTGATTATCTGGTGAACTTTGCCTAAGTGTGAAGAGCATCTTCAAGGCCAGTACTCCAGATGGTGGATGTATGCAGATTACTCAGACTCATCATAAGGTGCTTTGTCCTGAATAAGGATGCCTAGTGCCTAGGAGCTGTGTAATACAAGACAAAAAGCCACTTTTCAGCAACTTTCTGTTTTAAGCTTTGTCCCTTTAAAAAAGGGATTAGAATCATCCTGAAACTCAGGCTCTCCGTGAATAACTTAGCCCCTCTCAAATGCCAAAATTACACAGATTTCACATCTCAAGTTTGAATAAACCCTTCATATCTGAGGGCTAAGCCTTGGCTTTGGCCTGCCTAGTGCTGAGCAGGTCAGTGCTCACAGCCAGAGTCCTGATACTGCATAATAATGCCAAACAGGTGTAAAAAGTAGCCAGGACTCAAGAGGCAGAGTATTTCCTAATCACACCTAGGTCATACAAAACTCAGTCACACCCGTAGCCCTGCTGTTCTGCTTCTCACAGGTAATGATTTAAAGGGCTTGAAACCACATTCTCCTGCCTATTGCGCTCTCGGCTGCAGGCAATGGGGAAAGTGCCTGTAAACAACAGGTTCTCAACAGCACCCTTGTTCCTTTGTACTAACGCACACTAAGGACTTGTTATTTTAAAATGCCTTCCGTACAGTTGTTCTGTTCTCATTTTAAAGGACCTTCCTGAAGGCTTGCCAGCTGTTTTCTGTCAAGGTGGAAGAGGGAATTGGAAGTGAGCTGATAATACGTGAACATCACTTGACATCTGAACATCTGACACTGTCTGAGCATGGGCTTAACACACATTTGAAAGAAGTCTGAATGCTCAGACTCATAGCGCAAGTAGCCAGTGCAGCAGTGCAGCCGTTCAGATACATGACTAAGGTAGCTGGAGTCTGCACCTGCACAAAGTGTGAGTGCCAGCACTTGGCCCTGGCTCAGCCCGTCAGAAATACTGGGCCAATGCTCAAGGGTTTGGACCCTTAGTATCCTAATCATTCATACACAAGTAATTCCAAACAGGTAAAATACCAACCTCTTTGTATATTACTTAAACCTTATAACCAGAGCATAATAGCCATGGTCTTTTTTTCCTTGGTCCTCACGGACACAGCATTGATTGACTGGGTTTCATATACCACTTCACACATTTAAGACATACAAAATGGTGGTTAGCATTTGAAAATTGCTTGCAAGTGTGTGGGTGAGCTTCAGAAATGAAAGGCTATACAAAGTGAACGCAAATTTAGTATTTCCTGGACACTAAAGGGAATTCAAACACTATGTAATGTCTTTACAGATGTATTCCGTGTCTTTGTGTTTAAAGACAGTGTAAGTACATTGTGAAGAGTGAGATGCATTCAAAATCCTTAAAGAGAGTTTGAAATTATGGAGTGGATTGTTTTAAAGCAGTCATAATTCTGAGACTAGTAATGTGAGAGTACAGAAGCATCATATTTCTTAAACTCATATCGACAATTAAAGCTAAAGGGGTTAGTTGAATTGTGTATAACTAAAAGAAAAGCATTCAGGATGCGTTTCAAGGTGGTCTGCATTGCAATTTGTCTTTGCTAGTAAATTTGAAAGAGCACCTCTGTTTGCACAGCTGTGTGATACCTATTCTTTGTATTGGAAAGAGTCACACTGCTAACCTCCCATTTTCCTTGGCCACTCACACACGTAGGTTACCGCACCAAAGGCCAAGGTTAGGGTAATAACGCATCTGTGGCACTGGCATTATCACAACCTCTGGAAGCTTTTACATTGGTTATCTGCTGCTGCTCTAGGAAATAGTCTAGATTTCAAGACCTTTGGTCCTTATGGAAAGACAGACAATGTATTGCGAATATATCAAAGCAGAAGAAACCTAAACACATGAGCCCCATGTTGATTAGACTCTTGCCAGAAGGAATTGAGGCTCTTGGAACTGCACTTGTTTCCTTACCTCAAGAGGAAAAGGCTGATTCCTTTTTTGTAGCTTCTATTGTGGGACTAAGAAAGTGTTATTTGTAAAGTGGTTGCAGTGCAATCTTTTTTTAAATCTGTGGACAAGATAATCTCACTTTTTTCATCCGTGAGTACATCAGCAATACGGAACTAATACTCATGACAACACTATTCTGATAGTCCCATTTTACAGCCTCAGGAATCCTCAACAAGGACACTGAATGATTTGCCCAATGCAGCCTAAAGGGATAGGTGTCCAAATTAAGGAGGAAACAAAGAAGCTCCCACTGGCCAGTGCTGGGAGCAAACTGCTGAACACATCTCCACAGGGTCTGCCAAACCCACCCAGAACATTTCTATACATGCCAAACTAATGTCAACAGACCTCAACATATGCTCACTGAAGCGAACAGAAAAATGTGCTTCAAAACCACGAGATGCAGAGCTGACGAAACCATGGTTAAACTTTCTGCAAGCAGTACGTATTAAAAAAAAAGGCACACCTGTTATTTTCTCATTTATATCTTCTATATCTGCTAAAAAGAAACAGTAACTAAGAGATTAAGCCCTCACTCCATGACACCATGTAATACACAATGATTATGAAATCGCTTGAGGTATAAAAGTTAGAAAAACCTAACCTGCTCAGCTCTTATCAAAATGCAGGCGCTCAGGCAGTTCTTCCTTTTGCCTCTCCTAGCTGCTCTAGCTCTTGCTGAAGACAACTCAATAGAATTCACAGGTATGGGAATCTAATATTCTTTTTATCCATGAACTTTTATGAGCTTTTGAACAGCAGCTATTTTATGGACAATTGAAGGGAAAAATGTCAAGTGAATCTATAAAAATGCATCTTATTTAACATTCTGCTGCACAACAGTAACACCCAAATGTGCCAGCAAGTGTTAAAAATGAGAAAACAACAGTCCCAATATCTGACTCGCTACGGCAATTTGACTTAAGAACTTGCCTTTGAAGATATTTTACTCTGGAGTGGAAACATGCTTTTACAAATTAATATCGTATTGAAGTAACAGGAATAAATTTGAAAAGTCACTGACTTAATTGGGAAATAGAGCTGGTTTTTAAAAAGAAATTTGGCCATTTTTCCTCTGTTCAATCAGAATCAGCAGACAGTGGATTGTTGCCCAACTTGGGGACAGTTCTGTATTCAAATCAGCAGTTTACCTATTTAGTGATGGGTAGCTATTGTGGGAACATGAAGTACTACTGCAGAGCTGTTCCAGAAGTGCCTGGCTGCGTGAGCAGTCTGGAGGGACACAGAGAGGTTCCATGGAGGGCAGGGCAGGGCTGAGTCTGCAACGCTCTTACTATTGGGATGTTTCATACATGACTAGACAG
This sequence comes from Apteryx mantelli, assembly GCF_036417845.1. Classification (NCBI taxonomy): domain Eukaryota; kingdom Metazoa; phylum Chordata; class Aves; order Apterygiformes; family Apterygidae; genus Apteryx; species Apteryx mantelli. Next base: position 40,368,628 of record NC_089984.1, read on the forward strand.
GTCCCTCCTAAACCTTTCTTTTCCCCCTGGAGCTCATGAGAAAGCCTGAGCTTTTTACCTGGGACTGCATATATTGCATAGGATTTTTTTTCTGTTGTTCTAGACTATTATTTTTAGATAATATTAAAGTACAAAGGAGATCTTATGCTCAAACTGATTGACAACCATTTTAAAGGTTCCTATACAATGCTCATTGCTGCAATAATTTAACAATTTATTATCATTCATTAAGTGATGTTAGTAATCCCAACCTTGTTTTTGTTCACAAGAGAATAGCTGAACTGGGTCAGATTAAAGTTCAGCTAACCCCATCACCTTGGTCAGAGTCAACGGAGGATGCCCAGGCAAGAACACGGAAACAAGCCTGCAGTAATACTTCCCCAGAATACTCTCCCAGGCACCAGAAAATGTGGTTCAGGACTTCCTGAACGAAAGAGGAGGTGCAATCTTTGTATTTAATAGTTATCAAAGGCTTTTGCTTTCATGGATTCGACCTGTTTTAATGTTTTACTTTTAGCATGCACACCACCCCGCAGCAAAGATTAATAGCTGGTAAAGAGCCACTTTCTTTTGTTGGTTTCAAAATCACAATTTACTGGTTTCATATCAGGCAACCGAGTTTTTATACTGGAAGAGAATATCTCCTATTTACCCTCTCCATGAATTCATAGACCTCTACTACTTACTTTCCCCCTTAGTCATCTCTTTTCTGACCCTAAAATGCTTTAGTCTGTTTACTTATTCCTTGTCTGGAAGCTAGTCTAAACTTTTGATCATCTTTGTTGCCATTCTCTGAAGCTTTTCATGTTCTGCAGTATCCTTTCAGAGATGGAGGACCAGAATTGCTTGCAGTACCAAATATACACAGTCCTTTAGGAGCTCAGATCTGAAAAGCTCTTTCAACTCCCTTGGCCTAGGTCCCTGAGTGCTTCAAAGTAAAGGGCTGAAACTTAGAACTGGATTCAACAATCTTTAGGAAATCAGTGCTGGGGGAAGACAGGAGGCTCGATGTGCTCATGGTAACCAACCTTGCAGAAGAGATTTGCTGAGGTGTCCTATGTCACTTGAAATTTCCAGTTTTGCCATTAGCTTCATCTGTGATTCGTGTTCCCTTAACTTCCTTTTCTCTGCTACTATGAAAATAAGGACAAAAAGTACTCTCTGATATTCTTTTGATATTTGATTCTTCAGGTTTCATAACTGCTATAACTGAAATGAAAAACCAACACAGTACAAACCTTTGCATGTCTGTTCCATGGAGTACTGTTCCACAGTCTCTGCATAGTGTAGAATGAAACAGTACTGGAAGAGAAAACTTGAGAGATATCCTTGCAATAATTTTTTTTTTTTTTTTTTTTTTTTAAATAGGTTTACCTCGCTGTGGTGCCTCCCTCGGAGATCTCAACAAAGCCTTAACAATAGAACTAAATTCAAATGCAAACTGTGTCTGGCAAATTCATAGAACTGCAAATCAAACAATTAGGCTCATCTTCTCCTATTTTAAGTAAGTATTTTCTCCAGATATTTTTGTATTGTTTCTTTTCATTAGTATGTGACACAAAAAATATTGAAACAAACTAGTATGGCCAAGCTGAATTTTTAATAACTAAATATATGTACAAGACATTTTAGCTTTTGCCTTACGCATAATACTGAAAAAGTTTAAATTGTCACATATTCTTAATTTTATGTTTAGGCAAATCTTGTGGTTTACCAACAGTTTTTATGGTTTTTTTTCCTTAAATTCTGTGGAAAATCATGCACTTTCTTTCATACTCTCTCCATTCAGTTTTATAAGATGGTGCTGATGAGAGAAATCCAGTTCAACTGATCCTGTAAGCAGTAAATATATGTTACAGAGCTGCTCTCCATTTATGAGCAACTAGAAGTGCTTGTAATTATTTTTGCTCTTCTTTTATTCTATCTTTTATACTTGCCTCCTATATCTTTTGTTTTCAGTCTTAATTACAAAGAATCATAGCTGAGAAAAAAAAAAATCAAAATCAAAACCCCTATCCCTTTCTTAATAATTTCAACTTAAGACATTGGTGACTCCAAATATTTCTCTGTATTTGCTTTAGTAAAATATTTATTGAATCTGTTGTGGACTCTGAGGAGCTTGTTTATCTAACAGTGAGTTTAGGTAGTTCTCAATTTTTTTTTTATTTATTTTTTTTAATAGATTTGCTTCTTCTTCAAGCTGTGAAACAGAAAGTATTAAAGTGTTTGATGGTCCCTCAACTAATTCACCTTTTCTTGGGCAAGTATGCAACACCACTGATTCAGTCCCAATGTTTGAATCATCTTCAGACAGTTTAACTTTTCTCATAACAACAAACTCTGAGGCTTTCACAAGAAGCTTCTTCGTCTTCTATTATTTCTTCTCACAGGAAACAAGTAAGTCAGACCTCAATGCACTCGTTGAAACATCATTTGAACTGTACCATTATGTACAAGGTTTCATCCTGCAACATCCATCTGACCTGAAATCCTCTAAAATATTTAGAAATGTTATCTTTAGTATCTTTAAGCTTTTCTGAAGGAATGGAATCCTATAAGTCTTACTATTGACTTAACCTTAGATTCCTAGCTTTAGGCTTCATTTTTTATGGTCCATTATATAAACCATTATGCTACCATTGTATCTACTCTTCATTTCAGAAACTGAAAATTGTGGGGAACACTTAACTGGTCCCAATGGGACATTTACCAGCCCCAACTACCCCAGACCTTACCCTGAGTTTATCTACTGCGTTTGGCACATACAAACAGCAAGAAAATCAAAGATAAACCTACAGTTTGGTGACCTTTTGTGAGTAAATGCCTCCTATGCTCTATTACTCCTTTCTCATTCTGTTTAAAAGCATTACTTTAAACACAAGGAGCAGAAGTGCTTTCATACTTTTAGAACATATACACGCTTTTAAAAGAAAGGTGTTCTGTTGGCTCCTATAACACAGTAATTGCAACATATTCTGCATCACTATATATTGCCCTACAACTACTGCCGTGCCATTCAGGGTTTAATACTGGTGTATGAGACCAAAGGCAAGCAAGAAGAAATGCATGGAAGGTACCTTTGGAGCATGCTCTGTAGGAGTTAGCCACTGACAGTGTCCAAAAAAAAAAAAAAAAAAAAAAAGGCAGCAAGTCTCTAGCTCCACCAAATGAGCTGTGCTATTCAAGGTGCTGTTTGCATGGACAAATTATATTTCCACTAGGCAACAGCAATGAAACACCTATATCTAGAATGAAACTGGCAACTAGAATCCTAGGGTGGGATTCAGCTTAAGACATCTATATTCAGTTGTCTGCCTGTAGAAGTCTCCACATAAGGCTGGGCTCTAAACACCCATCACAGTTCACAAAGATCAGTCAGTAGGGTCAGTGGAGTGCAGAAAGCATCTCAAGTGACTAGACCTTACATGTCCATTTCAGGCTAACCTGACTGATCTGAATTTAAAAGTAGTAGTATAAAGCCTTATGCTACATAAGGAATACACTTTAAAGCATCAGCCTTGACAAGTGGATTGTAATTTCAATTTAAAATAGATGCTCACAAGAATAAAGCACAACAAGAACATAGCTCCCTCAGTATTGCTGGCCTTCGATCAAGAAAGGCTGTGTACCACTGGCTTAAATACTCCCAAGCATAAATGCTAATAGATGAGTTGGTCTGGAAACTGAAGTATTTTCTGACCACTTCAGGATAGAATGCATTGGCATAAGGAACCCATACTGATATGGACTCTCCTGATCTATTTTGTTGTCGGGGATGCTCTCCCATATTTAGTGGGCTTGGTAGCCCTTTTTTGGCTTTTCCTGTGACTAACCTGTTGACATGGTATATGGAAGAAAGTTTCAAGACCAAGTGAATTTAAAGAGCAGTATCTTCAAGAACACTTCCTAAGATATTCTGACTCCAGAATTCTGTATAGGAACGTATAGGATGCAGTAGGAAATCATTACCTCAGTCGCTGTCCTCTGAGATGACAATCGCTACATATGCCCTCACCAGTCCTGGCCACAGTCTATCTGCTGGTTCAGGAACAGAGATGTTGCTGTAGAGGTATTCACCTACCAGAGGACGCCTGGTGCTTTTGGTCAAGGGTGCAAGCATTAAGATAAGCTCTAATACAGATTTAGAAAAAGGGAAAGAGCCTTCCTCTTCCTCTATCCACATACATAAGGGACCTCAGAAATCAATATAAATCAACTGTATACTGTAAAAGCTCTTCATTCTTTTAAAGTACATTTTTAAATATTTACTATAAATAACCACACCTTTAAATATAAGTATTATATAAAGTAAAAGAGCTATAAAAGAACAATGTAGCTGATCCCACATGAGAGCAATAAAAAATGTTCATTAATTCTAGTAGGAGCAGAATCAGGAACTTGCCAAGTATCTTTTGCCTTTAAGGTTTTCCATATTTTGTTTTGATAATGTCTATTTACATGTTCTTTTACTCTCCAGTCTTTTATCTCCATTTACTAGAAATCATCAGACACTTTATTCTGCAGGATATCTTTTATCTGGTATGAGTAATGTTCTCTATACTCAGATTTCCTTATAATTTTTTTCCTGTATCTGTAGCCTGGAACTAGATAAAAACTGTCGATTTGATTTTGTTGCGATCTACGATGGCCCCACCACTAACTCTGGCTTAATTGGAAAAGCATGCGGTCGTTCTCAGCCCAAATTTGAATCTTCTTCAAATGTTATGACCATCGTGTTGGCTGCAGACTATGCCAATTCTTATAGAGGATTTTCTGCTCAGTACACCAGTATTCCACTGCCAGGTCCAGCAGAGCCCAACAGTAAGTTCAGTTCTTACATTTTTTACCTAAGATGCTGTTTTTCATTGTCACACGTTCTTGCCCTCCTTACCAAATATGGAAAAGAAATGCTAGTTGATATTGAGAATTTAAATCTTTATATTGGTAGCCATTAACTCTAAATACGGAAAAACACACTAGTCTCACCTACAGAGCATAAGCTATTACCTCACAAAGATGCAAAAGAAAGCTTGTTCTTCAAGTTTTTTGATCCTTTTTCCTGCCAGCTCCACTCAAAATCTGTTTTTCTTTTTTTGACACAGTAGGCAACGTTACCATTCTACAGATGTATAGGTATACTCTTTGACTAGCTAGTTTAAATGTTTTTGTTCTCAGATTCTCAGGGAAAGTAGTCAGCACTGGTTAGTCAAGCAGGTTTTGGGTGTGTTAGTTTCCTTCCCCTGAGCTGGACAGTTTTCCTTATTGCTTATATTTGGCACACCTATCTTCTCATTGAAGTGGAAAGGAGAACCACCGAGACCCTCAATGTCTCCCACAATCTCCTCACCTACTATTCTGAACTAGAACTTTGATTCCTTTTCCCTATTAAAAAGGCTGCAATTCCTTCAGTGCTATTGGGTTTACAATTAAACTTTCAACATGAGTTTTACATGTTTTTGTTTGTCTAATGTGTGTTAAGAGTCATGCATGATATTTTGTTCAGACTTCTGTATGACCTCAAATGTGCATAAGCCATTTCAGCATCAGGCTCAGACAAATCAAGAACCATGCAACAGGCTCAAAGATGGGCCTTGGTTTACATCAAGTGAGAAAGAACTGCAGCACAATTTATAGTAAATTTTTTTTCTTTCAATAACAGCATCCCTTACGTGCTCTTCAGAGAGAATGAAAATTGTTCTGAGCAAGTCTTACCTGGACTCCCTTGGTTATAAGGAAACTCACCTACGTCTGAATGATCCATCTTGTAGCCCAGTTTTAACAGACTCAGTGATCTTTTCCTTCCCATTAACCAGCTGTGGAACAGTTAAAACGGTAAAGGGGAAAAAAAGTTACAGAAATAAGCTAACGATAGCTTGGGAATGACAAGAACCTGTAGAAACAGCTTATGAATAGCATATGAATAAGCTAACAGTGGATCAACTTTCACATAGCTCATCCAGTTGTATGTTTTCAGTCTTGAAATGGAAAGAACATTTTTCTCTGTAAGAACTCGATGCTCAGTGACCCTTTATAGGGAAGCCCAGGAGAGCCCAATCAAAGCAAACATTAATTCCAAATATTATGCTTCATTCCCTCCGCAACCCAGTTACTGAAAGTAGCACCACATAAAGTGTGTAACTTAAACATTCTCTGCAAGTGATGTGGCTGACAATTATCCTAGAGTAATGTGGAAAGGGGAAAATCCCTCAGAAGTTAGGATTCCTATGAATTCATTAATAGCATTGTCTTGATAAGGGGGACTGAAGTCACACCTTGGTACTTTAACATTTTGTGCAATATTCCTTAAGCTTTTTGCTGTAGGGGTTGGCTCAGTGTTTTGGACAAATAGGAGGAGGGTTGATTACGTTTTTTGTGTTGTAACATATGTTTTGCATTATCAAAGGTACCCTGAGCCTCTGATAAGTATACCTCACTGGCTTTTGTAACAAGCACATTTGCTTTCAACTGCACTGCTCACATAATAGCAACTGAGCACTTCGAAATTCCTTTCGCAGGGAGAAGACCAGAGCATCACTTACACTAATACCATAACTGCCTCTGCAACTGGCAATATCATCACCCGTCAAAAAAGCATAGAGATTATTGCAAAATGCAAAATGGAAAACAATTCAACCTTAGAAATCATGTACATAACAGAAAATAACATAATCCAAAACACAACTGCCATGGGAAGATACAACGTTAGTATGTCATTCTATGATTCAGATTCATTCTCCAAGCCTGTATTTCAGTCCCCATATTTTGTAGACTTGAACCAAACTCTCTTTGCTCAAGTTAGCCTTCATTCCACTGACCCAAATCTTTTGGTGTTCACTGATACCTGCGTAGCATCTCCAAAACCTGATTTTGGATCACCAACATACGACTTAATCAGAAGTGGGTAAGACTCAACTATTTTTATCATTTTCTCCTAATATGTGAGAAAATATGTAGTTCTTTTATTTATGTATCTCTTCCACTTATCTTCTTTGGTGGATATTTGTTGGAATTGAATTTCCTGGAAATTTAAAGTCACAGAAGTAGAGCCAGGAAAATCATGCACTAATTTGCACTGGGGAAAAAGATAGATCATTATATGTCCACACGTAGAAAAATACCATAGCCAAATGCTCTCATATAGTTAATGATATTAGCAAGAATGATTATTGTATCTGGATCACTTTAACAGATCTGTAAATTCTGTTACAGCTGTAATAAAGATGACACTGTGGTAATCTACCCACCCCTTGAACACTATGGAAGATTCAAATTTAATGCCTTCAGGTTCCTGCGGAGCTTTACATCAGTTTATCTCCAGTGTGATATTTTAATTTGCGACAGCAACGACAGAAAGTCTCGCTGTACCGAAGGTTGTATCTCTAGGCAAAAAAGAGCTACTTCTTCATACATGTGGAAAACTAATGCTGTGGTAGGTCCTATCCGCCTAAAAAGAGATCACAGGTCTGCTGATCATTCAGGTAAGAGGGATACACAAATTAAGAATTTGATTGTTCTCCTTCTTTGTGTAAATCCACTATATTTGTTCCACTAATGAAATATGTTAGTTTTGAACTTGGCATCAGAGCAAGGGGTTGAACAAAAGTTTGCGTTTTGTGAGATCACAGAAGTACTTGATTGACTGATGGTCCTTCAGGTTCAGGTGTGCTCTTTAAAATAGAAAAAGAAGCACTCACTCCTAGTTACATACATAGCACATGCAGGATCTGACTCTCAATTCAGAAGACGTTATAAATGGTAAGTAAGGATTTCAGATTTTAAAATTTCATTTTCTGATGAAGTAAATGTAGGGAATAGGCCTCCTTTTCAAAGCTACAGACTATTTAAAAACAACATTCTAAATTGGAGAGTCAATCTTTGTTATAATCTTCGTAAAAATCTTCTAATATGCCACAATTTTTTTTTGACGATTCTGCAGAAAAGCTATGCAGGATGATAATCAGAGATGACAATGCTAGGTTAAATCCTCATACTGTATTGTCTATTAGAACAAAAATACTTTGAAAAGAACAGCAACTGGAGCAAAAAATCAAAAAGCCATGCTTTTTAATTTGAGCTGCAAAGCTTTTTATAGGTTGAGCTTTACGGCCCCAGTCTGGTATCTTCTCTAGCACTATAGCAGTCTGCTCTACAATGGACTAGATTAATAGTGAGACCTAATGTAAAACAGACTAGAAAATATGGAAAAGCAATTTTAAAAAGCTTGGGTGGTAACTTGTACCATATACTCTTGGCTCTAGCTTTTCTTGAACACAAAACTTCACCTGAGATAAGCAAGTTGTGCTATGTGCTTTCAGGTGCCACATCTAAGAAGTGTTTACCATTAGTCATGCTCTCAATAATAATAAACATATTGTCTAATTTTTTAAATATAATTACTAACCTCTTAATTTCAGCAGCACTTTAAACATCTTCCCATTTACTTCAGTGAGTGAAAGACTTTGCATCTATATGCTAGAAACTGGCCACATCTACAATGTGAAAAGGTTTCGCATGCAGACAGATCACAGTCAAAGCATTGTAAAACATTAGTCTGTTTTCATAGTATCTTTCACCATTTACAGAAAGATAATAAGCTTTATCAAAGACCACCTAGTAAATCATTAAGAGGGATGGGGTTATAACCAAAAGTTCTTCTTTGCCCACCTTTACTTCAGCAGCATGTCTCCAATCTATCTTCTTTAATGACAACGACAACATTGCTTGGCAGAAGCTTGGTTGCAATGATATCAAAAAAAATGTACTAACATTATGGTGTTCTTTTATGCACTATTGCTTTCTGCATTGTAAGAGCGTACAGCTCTTTGGTACTACTAAATCAGAATTTGCAGTCAGTGTGGGTCACCCCCTCAGAACCAAAATATTGGGGGGGGGGGGGGGGGAGACTACTGAATTTCCATTGAAATGACACAGTATATCAGACTTAAAAGCCTCACTTTTTTCTTTCCCTCTATACAGAATCCCTCACTGAAGTGCGTGCTGAAGAAACCCCAAACCTGCAACAGTACAGCTTCTACACTCTTTCATTTGTGGTTTTGACTTCAAATATCATCATTGTGGTAGCCGTAATATTAAAATATCACATGAGACGCCAATTAGGATATGGCTACCAAAAAATGCAGAGTCCATATTAACTACTTTAGAGGTTGACACAAATTCACAATGTCCTATTCAGATTTGTCACTCCAAGGTGGAGAGGAGGAGAAAAACACACATGTGTGTGTACACACACACACACACACACACCACAAAACAACCCCCCACACAATAAGCTAAAAGCTATGGAATACAGCAATACTTGGAAGCATACTTCAACTTTTTTGTAATTAAGAAGAGTTCAACCTAGGACTGTATTTTAAATCATTGAGTTGAAAAAAGAATATAACTATCTACTTCAAGGTGTTTCTAAGAAAGCATCTAAAAACTAAATTCACAGGTGTAAAATGACCTGTAAAGTACAAGATAATTTAGGTCTTTTTTCCTTTAAAAACCTCAGTTATCTTTTCTAGTCATTTTGAAACTGTACTTGCATGGGTTAAGCTGGAGAACAACTGCAAGCTGTATGTTCTGCACAAGTTGTCCTCTCTTTGGCATGTACTCTTATGTGTCGCTACTGTCAAGATCCAACAGTCTTCAAAAGACATCAATTTTCATGGTGTAGGACAAAATATTAGGTAGACTGGACAGAGACTGGATTGCACACGCTAGAGCAGCTTGTTCAGTCAACAGTTGCTCTCCGTCTGTAGCTTTTGCTCAATGCATTTTAAGACATACAGTATGACCAGTGTCTCTGCATCTAACTTAGGGGCCTACCTTTAAGTTCCTATATAGTCATAGTTAAATGGCACAAACAGAGTGCACCCCAAGAATTCAAAGAACAAGAAACAGAATGAAAGATGAACCTCAGATCTTCATGGAAGAGGGACTCAGAGCCACATTTCTACCTCTCCAATTGACAGCGGAACTGATCCCACAGGTTAAAATAAATTTGAAATAAGGCTACTTCTCTGGCCTAAGGTTGCCAAAAAGTGACAGATCTTACCCCAGCACATTCCGTTTGCAAAAGGAGGTCCTTTTAGGAGGAACCATGAATGAAGTACACATATTCCGTTACCCTAAGAAATGCAAGTCTGTTATGTATACATTCATTCTAGTTGCTCCTGCAAGGCTCAATAAATTTAAAAGGGAAGAAGCATAATGATAGTCTTGTTTTAGATATCTCTTAAGGAGTCCAAACTCCTAACTTGGGTATCTGCACAGTTGGCGAGGCATTCAAAGAACCCAAGCTGGGGTTCAAGTTAGTCTGTCTCTCTAAACCTGTCTCTAAATCTGACCTATACCCACAGTCTGTGTTAAGTAATGCAAGAACTACTCCTCCTTCAATACCTTTATAGCTGGAGTAATAAAGAGTTTCAACGGGAGTACTGTTAAAATAAACCAAAAGCATAAAGAAACCAAGTTCTGTTATACTGGTAATACATTACATGTGTGTAAATAAAAACAAAAATCAATAGATCCCAGAAAAGTGAATTGATTATATATAGCTAAATAGATCAGCTGTAACTCAGTTTATTTAGAGTATTTCTCCCCATTGTTCAAGCTGAAACTGGGATACTGTATCCACCTGGCTTTTACTAATGCTCTTTCAATAAATAAGCCACAAAGGGCATACAAAATTCTTAGGAAAAACATACATTCTTAAGATCTTTCAGAAAACTAACAACTGTGTACAACAGTGGATAGAATTACAGTAACAAATGCAAGTCAACAACACTGAGGTTCTTTACAGTTATAATTCCATAAATACTAAACTCTGTAAAGTATAACTGCCCTTGAAAAAATACTTGCATTGGAGTCCTATATCTACATACATCTATCTCTCTCCATTCGAGAGCCCCTCACTAGTATCATAGTGTGTTTGTGCAATTTTGTTTGGCTTTGAGTTCTGAACTAAGTCCATTAACAGAACCATTTTGTTATCTATATGTGTCTGAAGAGTCTGGATTTGGCGATCAATATAGTCCATTAGTTTTTTCTCCATCAGATCCATATTTTTTGAGATGATCTTTTCCAAATAGGAACAAATAGGCTGTTGTTCCACTCTGTGAAAAGAGCAAATATAAGAATAAGCATAACTTGTTTCTTAATGACTTGAGGTTTAAGAACGAACGACTAGTCTTAACGACTAGGGGCTTTCTTAGGGGCTTTCTTAGGTTTTTAGCATAAGTAAAATACCCTGACTTCCTGTCGCTTTTTATATCCTAGAAAATTTTTAGATAAACAGTAGGATATATAGTCATCTTCATTCAACCCTATTTTTAGAAAGGCTTAATTATGTGTTAAAAGGCTTAGTTATGTGTAATAAAATATACATAACAGGATATGCAGAGCTCAGACTCCGTCAGCATAACAGGCATTATTCTTTCCACGTATTCTTTTCCACGTGTTTCAAGAGTTATAACACTATGAAATTCTTTATTTTTTGCATCTGCATTTTTTAAATATACTATACTTTCCCAGCTGCTGGAGCTATTCAGGCTTAGAACCCTGCTACCTAGGCAACACTTCTAAATCTCACCTTTTCCACTACAGTTCTTGAGGTATCAAGCTGGATGCACTACTACTACAATTCCTGCAAGGGCAAGCAAATGAGGAGGAAGAGGAAAGATTGATGGGATGAGATACACTAAGTACAGCAGAGAGATGATGGTACATAATGTGAAAAAAGGAGGAGATGACAGTTTAGGAGGTAGAAGTAGCCAGAGTAAGAATGTAATAGCAGAAAAGACAGACATACTAAATACATATAGTAATGCAGAAAGACCACACTTTTTTTTTTTTTTTTTTTTGAAACCACAGATGGTGAAATAGAGGAAAAAGAAAAGACAGTTATACAACAACATAAGATAATTTTTGATCTTCAAGCAGCTCATCTGAAAAGAAATCAACTGAAATGTTTGTTGCTACACAGCCTCCAAAATCACGTATTTTAAGGCCCATTATTGTTGTTTTGTTTTACTATTTTGCCAATAAATATGAACCACTAGGAGCTGAATAAATGTATCAAGCGTGACTCACCCAACACTCTGAATGCCTTCTTCTTTAGTCACAATGTTTTTCTCAAAATGTTTATTTCCATCTTTTAGCCGAAGGTGATTTACCTGACGACATAAGTTTTGAAGAAAAGGAAGAAGCTCTCTCAGATTAGCTATATTTGGATTTTCACTTGTTTGCTCTTGCATAAGCAAAGATCCCATGACTTTAAAATCATTTCTGTGGTCCAGTATATTTTGCTGAGTAGCAAGTCCTCCAGAATCAGAAGTGTTCTCTCTTTCAGGTATCTGTGTGTTTAGATCAAGATTTATTTTTAAGTCTTCATATACTGCTTCACTTGATAAACAGTTTATAACAGGCAAAGGTTCAGTGGATGACAGATCTAGTGATGTCTGAATAGCTGCACCATGTAATCCATCTACTGGATGCTCATCTTCAAAGTCAGAATTTTTCTCAAAGATCCAATTAAGTTTGTCTCCAAGAGGTAAACTGTTCTGATGGAAATAAAAAAAAATACACGTGATACTTCCATAGAAAATATACTGGAGATTTTGTAATAATATCAATATATCCTTTATAACTCTTTGTAGTTACAGCATTCTACTAAGTGATATAAAGATTTTAATGGTAGTTGTGAATTATATTCTTAGGGAAAAGCACAGAAAGATTTTGCTTGTACATATGTTATTGCATTAGTTTTAATCTTGTCAGTCTCTAAACACCAAAACAGTTTTACTGACTTCAATTTTGAATCAGATTTTTATTATGCTACAGCCCCAAGACTGATTTTTTTTTTTTTTTTTTTACATCAGCTGGATACAGGATTCTGTTGAAATAGCCTGCTTTGGAGAACTGGGATCTAAATCAAATAAATGCTCTGCAAGAGTTTGTTTCCTTTAGCTGAAGATGATGGGCCTTTAATAAAGACAGAAGAGACAGACAGACAAACCAGCCCATCCACCTACACCCCAAACATAACAGGAAACGCACCCACGATCCTGCACTGACAACTGAAACAAACAGAAGGGAAAGCCAGGGAGGCAGGAGGATAGAGTGACAGTGAAGTTTAAGATTATGATGATGATACAAAGTTCTTAACTCAAGACTTGATCTATGCGTAGTGATTCCCTTGGGTACATAATCAGCATTCATGGTCACATTTTTAAGCTTGGCAATAGCAAAACCAGAATTTAAATGGCAGAAAGCTTGGGTTAAAAAAAAAATAGTTTTTTCATTAAATCAGCTTAGAACATGTTTAACTGTTACAGAAGATAAGGTCTCATATTAGCACTATTCATGTTTATGGAAAAGCACCATGACTTACTTTCTGCTGAAATCGGACCATGTCCATGAGTTGCTGAGCACCTGGAGACAACTTTGACCCCATGGATTCCATTATAGTTTGCACTCTGTTTAGATCTATGCTTGATCCTAGTGAAGGAAAATCAGTTGCTAGTTTTGCAGACACTGTTTTCACTTGTACAATTATTTTACTGATGACTACTCTTTGTTTCTCACCAATGGAGAGCAGCTATTGCAAGAAGGGAAAAAAATATTTTGGTTAGGAAAAAAAAAATCATATTTTCTTTGTATGAGACAATGCACTACTCTTTGGATCTGGGGGGAAAAAAAAAGTCTTTTCTGGGGAAATTAAGCTCATTTTACCTTGCCATTATTCTTAGAAATCTGACTGGAACAAAAAGTGCATGCCACCAAGGATAGACTAAGCCTTGATGTTCCAGACACTTAAGAACAGCAGTAGCCATATAGATTTTCATTAGGTTATTTAACTGCACAGTTATTAGTGAATGCATCAGTTTGCAGTTCTGATTACATACCAACTGTTGATAATTTACAATTTATCTAGTTTATGAAGTTTTTTTCTTTAAGAGGATATCGTTTCCACATACACATATTAGAACTTTTTAAGAAAAGACATCTGTGATATGAATTTAAAAGAGTCATGCTATCAAGACTACGGAACGTTTCAGTGATTTTAAGTAATTATGTGAAACCATTACTGTATAAAAATAACAATAATTTGACTAACAGCAATACAAGAGAACTCTAATCAAAGAAGTGATTAAAAAAAGACAATGAGAAGTTGAACAATTCCACTGAAGTCCCTACCTTAACTCTACAGGAGGCTGTAGGGCATTCCAGCTTGAGATACTTTTTGTATAAAGTAACCTTTTCAGTTTTGCTAGAAAAATAAAATAAATGAGCTGTGACATCACTATATAAACCACTTTTTGCTTTATCATTTGTTGTAGAATTATGAAATATCACTAGTTATTCAGATAAGAAACAAACTGAAACAGCAGTTTTAACGCTTACATTCAACACGTACTGAATTTCATGGGATATGTATGTAAAAAGGATTTTTATGTGCACTTACATTATCTACTACAGCAGCTTTCAAAATTTGGTCTGTTACTCATGCATCTACCCTGAAGCTCCAAGTTGGTTGCTCTTATTTGTCTAATAACCCAAATACATGTCGTTTGATGACTTCATAACATGTTCTCTCTTAGTTTTTAACTCCCGGGGCAAAGTGTGGAAGGCAATACCGAGGGGGGAAAAGCAAATCCCTTCACTTCCCCTCCTGTTCCCCAAACGCGAGAAGGCGGCTACACAGACGCGCGGGCCCTAAAAGCGGAGCCCTCCCCCGCCCGCGGCGCGAGCGCTCCCCGCCCGCACGGAGCCCGCAGCGCAGGCCGCTACTCACCCGGGGGGCCGCAGGGCGCCGGCGCTCTCGCCGCGGCCGGTGCCGCAGTACTCCTCGCCCACGTACACCTCCATGTGCCGCGCCTCGCTCACGACCGCCACGGACACCATCTCCTCGCAGCCCGGCGGCTCGCACTCCAGGCGCAGCACGCAGGGCGCCTCGTCCCCGCCGCCGGCAGGCCGCTCCACCACCGCCGCCTCGCTGTCGCTGCTGCACGGGGAGCGACACAGCCGCGTTGCCCCGACAGGCCGGCTCCGGCCCCGGCCCGCCGGGCCCTCCCTCGCCAGCCGGCCTGGCCGCGCCCCACGACCGCAAAACACGGCCTGAAGGGGAGGCGAGTCCAAGCCCGGCCCGGCCCGGCCCGGCCCGGCCCTCCCCCGGCCCCGCCGCGGCCCCGGCCCCCGCCCTCGCCTCGCCTCACCTCGCCTCGCCGCCGCGCCGCAGGCAGAGCGCGCGGGCCAGGCCGCCCGGCGGCGCGCAGGGCCACGAGCACCCCGCCACCACGCGGGCCGGCCCCCGGGAGCCGCCGGGAGGGGCGGCCGCCGCCGCCGCCGGGCAGCCGCTCGCCATGGCCGCGGCCGCGCTGGCCGCCAGCCGCAGCGGGGCCGGGCAGCGGGCGGAACGGAGCAGCAGCCGGCTCGCGCGCCCCGCCGGACGCTGCTCCGCGACGGCGCCGCCTCACGCCCCGCCCCTCCCCGCGGGAGCTGTGCGCAGGCGCGGCGGGGACGGTGCCCGGCGGGGCGGGGCGGTTTCCGTGAGGGGTGTCGGTGGCGGGAAGTTTTATGCGATTTAGCAGCAGTTGGGGAAAAAAAAAAGAATATTTGCTAGGATCCCTTGTAAAATTGAAAATCACTGTTTTAATTAAAAAAATGTAGCAGGGAAACTGTGTTGTGTGGTTCTCCTGTTTGAGTTTATAAATGTGCTTGATGTTTCCAAAATGCTGTCAATTCATCCAGTTTTAAAAACGTTTATTTTCTACTTTTGATAACAATGTGGTGCCTGATGCTTCAGAAGATTATTTAGCTCTTTGAAGAGTGATAAATTAGACTTCTGGTGACAGGAATTATCTTTAATGTACAATGGCCTGGGTAAAATCCCTGAGTTATGTATGTTTATGGGATTTCCATGTTCATATGTGCTGCATTTTTTCCATATTTTTAAAGTCTAGATAAAATGGAAAACAGCAAGCTGGAATTACAAAGAGTATTTTTTACAGTAGATGTTTTTAATTGAGCTGAAACTGGTCAGTATTAATTATCTTATGTTATTTGCTGGTAGCAATATTTTGTTTCCAATGCCATAAAATCTTGCTGCATTATCAGTCTCAGTCTTTTAGAATAAACCAGTTTGGCCCTGCTATGATTTGCCTGACTTTCTCCAACCAGGATTTAAGAATGTGCTTTTTTTTTTTTTTTTTTGCATTAAGCTGTCTAACCAGTTTTGTTTTTTTTTTGCAAGCTCAAAGGGTGAAATTTTACTTCCCCTTTCCTAAGCAGAGGTGAAGTATCACAGTGTTTTTTCTATTGTTTACTTTCCAAGCAGGCGGTTCTTGCTCTTCTAGTTCTTCTGTGTAGAGAAACTAAGAGCCAGACATACAGTGTTTGCTTGGATACTGTAGTAGTTTCTCAAGGAAATCTAGGCATGTTAAAACACAGCCTATTTTTGTTCACTTTTGGACTGACTTTAACTGGAAAACCTTTTTGGATAACAGGTAAGCTTTTCATTTTTGTTACATAGTCAGAAAGTTTCTACAAGTCTTCTTGTACCCGTCAGTCCCGATCATAAATATGGACAACTTACAGATTGAGTCAGGACTCTCGGTGGTTATTAGAAAGGCCAGACCTCTAGCTGAGAAAACCTTATCCAGGAAACATGTATCTGGAAAAGATTGCAGGTTGAGGCTTTTTATTGGTTTTGTTGTCTGTGGTTTTTCCCCCTATGTAATAGGTGTGTGAATGCATCATCTTCTGTACCGAACACCGGTTGTGACCGCTGCGGTTACGGGATCTGTGCTGCGGTGAAGACTGGAGAAAAATGTTTGGGTCTTTCGTAATGTGAGGGAAACTACCTCTCCTTACTGTACTTTGTTTTTTCTCCTTGTTAGTTCGTTTCCGTTCATGATTTGGCCTCTGCTGTTAGATTTAGATCAGATGCAATACCTGAAGTGTTTGTTGGAAAGCGGTATGTTTAGAGGCAGTTTCCCCCTTTCAGGTGTCAAAGTGTAATTGTTAGAACCACATCTCCACTGTTAGCGCAGTTACGCTTCACTCATGAAGCAGAAGTGGGTTGTTTGATTTAGTTAAGAACTTAAAGTGATTCGAGGATAAAAAGCAAAGTCAAAAGTAAATGTTAAGAGCCAATATTGTTGGGAGGCCTGTTTGCTAATACAACATCAACATTTTTGTTGTAATGTCAGTCTTTAATGTTAAACATGTACTACGTGTGCCTAGCTTTTAAAAATCTTGATGTTATCTGATAGAGATTGTCTTTATAAATAACACTGAAGAATCATCCTCCTCGCTTCGAATGGGTGATTCATAACATGTTCTGTGGCTTTTTTGCAATTACTAACTTCTGTCACAGAAATGTGGGAGGCAGAGGGTGACTTCGCACTAGAAAAGAAAGGAAATCTTTTTGGTTCCATATCAAAAGCACAATTTAAGAAGCAAGAAACCACCACTTTGGATGTTAAAATCAATGTTATCATTGGCTCTGTAACCCCTTTGAACATGGTGGTTGTGTCTCTGTTGCCCACAATGAGAGCTAATACCAGATGGATGAGCAGACAAAGAGGAAGCAGAATTCAAGTTCACCCAATTTAAAAAAGTCATTGGAGACTGGTTTTGTCTTTATAATATCATTTACCTGAAACCAGATATTCAACAGGCTTCTTATCCTTACCTTCCTGAGTTAGCATGACGTTCTGGAGTTAATTCTGATATAATGTAAATGGCGCAGAGGATACAACCATGGCAGTGGCTGGAACAAAGGAGATGCAGCATTAGACTGACACTGCTGTGCATGGGCGACGGCAGGAGGCAGCGCGATGGCTATAGAGGCAGCATGGTGGCTATAGAGGCGATGGCAGGAGGCAGTGTGATGGCTATAGAGGCAGCATGGTGGCTATAGAGGCGATGGCAGGAGGCAGTGTGATGGCTATAGAGGCAGCATGGTGGCTATAGAGGCAATGGCAGGAGGCAGTGTGATGGCTATAGAGGCAGCATGGTGGCTATAGAGGTGACGGCAGGAGGCAGCGCGATGGCTATAGAGGCAGCATGGTGGCTATAGAGGCGATGGCAGGAGGCAGCGTGATGGCTATAGAGGCAGCATGGTGGCTATAGGGGCGATGGCAGGAGGCAGCGTGATGGCTATAGAGGCAGTGGCTATAGAGACGATGGCTATAGAGGCAGCAGCTATAGAGGTGATGGCTATGGAGGCAGCGTGATGGCTACAGAGGCAGCAGCTATAGGTGTGGTGGCTATAGAGGCAGCGGGTGGCAGAACTAAACATTCAAGACAGCTACATGGGTTCCAAATTCAGACCAGTCCAGAAAGGGATGCTAGTAAAGGGATGTGAACGGAAGGAAAGGGTTAAAGAGGGAGCTGATTTAATCTGGGAAAGGGTAGCAGGAAGTAGAGACGTGAGCAGTGGGAAGGAGGTGAGCAAAGGCAGGAGTTAACAGTAGATAGAGAGAGAGTGCCACGGCAATGGCTCTGTAACCATTAGAAAACATTTCCCAGCGTATTCAGAGACAGAGTTTATTCTTCTGGAGATACAGTATTCTCCTGCTGCCTAGCAAGTTGTTTTGAAACTTCCTGGCAAAATTAGATCCACCTTAATTTCCTTATTTAAAATAATTGTCCTGTACTTCCATCAGCTGCTCCTAGAGAGCCCTGCTATAGATTTACAGATCAGCACATTCTTCCTGGCACCTAGGAGGTGATTTCACAAAACTGGAAGGAATTTTGTTCTCCCTGAAATGTTAACATCTCTTGCATAGTTGATTTAAACTCAACAGCTGCTTCAGAAATTACCAAGAAGGTACAGACAGGTGGACAGAGAAGGTAGCTACGTAAATTTTCTGTGGTACATCAGGTTAAAAGTGTAGGTCTGAGGAAAAAATGATTTAAAAAAGAAAACAGGATGGACAAATTTACAAAGTTAATAATCCAGGTTATAAAATGTCAGAATTAAGATTGTATTTAAGTAATTTGGTAGTTTTTATTTCTGTACTCGCATAGAGTATTATCCAGAAGAACCCAGCTTTAACCAGTGAATGAGAAGTTACCCCTTTTTAAATCAGTTTGACCATTCCTAAACTATTTCTTCATCACTAAGTATGCACTGAATACAGGAGAGTTTGTAAAAATTTCTTGTTCTTGGGGAATTCTGTGATGTTACTGTCATATTGGTTGACTTTTTTTTTTTCAAACAATAGTTAATTTGTTTTGATATGCCACTGTGAAAGAATGAACAACATTTGAGTTACTATGTCAGCTTAAAAGGTAGGTAACTAAGATCAAGAGTTAATCCCAAGATTGTCAGCTACTTTTGGATATCCAGTTTAAAAAACTCTTGTTTGAATTTGCGGTTTTTAGCACTTTACAGCAGTTGGTTTTGGGGTGGTGATATCATTAACTTCGAACACAGTCAAAACATACAGCATTTCTGCAGAGAATGAGGCCACATATACTTAATTTTAACACTCAGAAGTGAGGAGTACTTTGGCCATGAGTGGAAACGTTGATTTCTGTGACTTTACCAGCCTAATCCAAAAACTCTGGAATAGACTCTATAGAATAGACCAAACTGAGTTGGGTCCCATACTGGTGAAATTACTCCTTGATTTATGGTCTGATTAGAATTATCTTTAAGAGACCGCCACTGTGCAGATACCAGTCTGATGTATTACTTATCCCTTCTGATTCTTTAGAAATTTCAAACTTTATTTTTAGGTGTTTCTTCTGAACAGACATCCAACCTTTCTACATTAGAAATAATTGTTCCTCAAAGTCTGACAGGCGGAGAGAACCGTCACCCATTTTTTCATGAGGTTTGTTGCTCTATGTAAATTTTTCTTCTAATATTGTTGTTTTTCACAACGTTGTCCTATATTAGACACACGCACGCGCACACACACGAAGTGCACAAAAACTCACTGTACTCTCAGTTAGTGCCTTTCAAACTTCTAGTCCTGTTAACTGCCTTATCAGAGAGAAGTAGGGAGGAACATGAAGAGTATTGCCATTTCCTCCAAGTCAAATTAGATGTTGCATTCAAACTTGAACTAACATCCATACCGTATCTGTTCTTTTGCACGTTGTACCTGGTCTTTGAATAAACATAGGATTTCACTTTCTAGCACCTAAAGGGCTGGTACTTGCTTTGTACAAGTGGCCCTATATAGTAGTACAGGTAAAATGATTGAGTTAAGAGAGCAGGATCGAAGCCTTCAGTTCTGATAATTACCTTTGTGCCAGATACAGAGTTCAATTACTGAAATAACTGATAATGAAATAGCATTAGTCACCTTTGTACATACTGATTATCGAAAGAAGAATTTGTGAGTCGTTCATCCGGCTGCTGCTGATTTGCACAAGGAGTGTCACAAAACATTATGTGGTAGTTTGGCAACATATTTCAGCTATGCCCTGCCTGGGGAACTGAATCAGACACCCTTTATCCAAGCTGTAATTACTTCCTCTCCCCTAGTTTCTTAGGATCATCTATTCCTGAGTCTATAAAACCATAGCATGGTAGTCTAGATTTAGCTTTACTAATATTTCCTTTTTGTTCTTTTAATACCATAAGTTTTTTTTTTTCATTCTTCCTGTAGGTGCTATGTATTTTATATTCCCTCTATAAATCTTTAATGGTAGACACATTTAATTTCTTGTGTAGTTTGTTTACCTTTTTGTTTTCTCTTCTACATGGAATTTTGTAGCTAAGATAGAATTTAAAATTTCAATAGGAAAGAATGCAGAGTGTGCTACTGAAATGCTGAAAGTATGAGGTTTAGGAATGTGTGTTTTTTGAATCCGGTATACACTTAAAACATATACATCTCTATTGTCAAAGAAAACATAGAACTCATACACCCAGGTAGAAAATCACGTTATTAAGTGATATTTTTTGTTCTGTTTGCAGGAGCATTCAGATGACAAACTTTCGTATTCAGTTAAAACCAGAAATGGAACATACCTCCTAAAACTAAAGAAAAATAAGTATGTGATGCAGTGTCCTAAGGAATTGTTCCAGTTTGGGATTTAGTTTGATATAGAAAAATATTTTTAGACTGGAAAATGCTTGGAAGAAACCTTTTAGCTGTCAGATTGTAGTAATGCAAAAAGTTGTGATAAATAATGGCTGTATTATGCAAATAGAAATGATTTTTTTAATTTTGCAGAATTTTATTTTAATTAACTTTTTATTAGCACCCCAAGATAGTGGATTTTGGAAAATCGTTGTGTAAAGTTAGAATTCATTTTAACATTAGCTCTTTATTAACCTGGGGTGGGGAGCGTTAGCCATGTTGTACTTGGAGAAATTTGTCTATTTTTGTTGTTCCTCATTTCTGAGTCCAGCCCCTGATATAATATAGTCTGGTCAAATCCTACTGTATAGATATTTAGGTTAAAATATTTTAAATAACCTATTTTCCAAATAATGTATCTCATTTTTAAGGTATTTTGTTTCATGTCTATGGATTTTAATAATAATTTAGCATGTGTATGCTGCTAACAGAATGTAGTACTTATGATTCTTGATTTATATCTTGTGTTATAGCCTGGTAAGAGAGCAGTGGTTTATTTTTGTTTCCAGAAAGCTTGTTAGTGAAGACTTTAGAGTATATACATATGGGAAAAATGGGAAAATGGAGACTACACAGTCAAAAATCAAGGTATTGTACTTAATAAAGTTCCCCGTTTGTGTAAGTTTCCTCAACCCTGGGAAGCCAAGCTTCATGCGTTGAAGGTCATATTAACAATTTGTTAGAACTGAGGACTACAACAAGATGTATATGCATCTAAATGTATTTTCAAAGCAAAAACAAGTGTATGCAACCATTCACTCTGAATGTCTTCATATCTCTATGATAGGACAGTGAAAATCGATTCCATTTTTGGCAGCGGAAGGAAAAGTAGAAGTGATGCACATAAAGTAGCTAGAGAAGAAAAATAAATTTGCTGGAAAATAGGCTTTCCTGAGTTTTAATATTCATGACATTTATGTTTATCAATTTTTGTTGATATAAAACATAACACTCTATGTCTTATGAGGGAGTGTGCTTATCTTCATTCTGTGTATGATGATACATACTTTTGCAGGATATGAAAGGAATAGAAATTTATGCCAAGATTGGATTTGAGCTACCTGATTATGTTGCCATTGCATAGTATACAGCTAAAAGTACAGTGGCAACATCAAAGCTCTATAGTTTTGAGGCCCTGAATCAAGGAAACCTTAAGCATGCTTTTACTTTTAATTTCAACATGAAGCATGTGAGCCCAGTAAAACTTAACTGAGTGCTTCAAGAATGAGAAAGCTTTTTTTGATTTAATTAATTTAAGGTTTTCTTGCATTTCAGACACACTGTTATTATCATGGCACTGTTGAAGGAGTTGCTGACTCAATGCTTGCTCTTAGCACATGTGATGGCCTTAGGTATTATCACTTACTTTTTACTTTAAGATAATTAATTGTGCAATACCACAGTAAAAACAGTAAAAAAGAGTTGCTGTTGCTATTCATCAAACAGCTGGAAAAAAACCACTGTTCTATCTTGCAAGTATTTTCTGTATGTTAACACCTTAACATTTTAATTTAGTGTATCTGTCCCACTGTACAGATATCGTTGATGGGCTGCATTTAGAATTTAGCTTTCAGAACAATGGAAGTGTTTCAAATACAATACAATTATGTTAATCTGAGATATATAAAAGAGCCAAATTATTTATAAAAGGCGATAGTGTTCTCCCAAGTTCTCCCTGCGGAATCTGCCCATGTGAGTTGACAAAAAGAAATGGCATGCACAGCAAGCTGTGCAGGCATCGAGACTGTGCGTAGAGTGTGTCGGTGCTCCCTGGGCTCATTTAACCGGGCTCTTCAGCTGGGCTTTGGATGAACTTGTAGGATCTTGAAGCCTTGGTGGGGGAAGGGGAGAGTTATAGAGACAGGGTAGTCGACAAAACGCGGCTCAAGTCAGGATGCCTGCAGTGGGTGCATGCAGCTGGGGAAGTGCGCACAGGACATGGCTATGGAGGATCCTCTTGTATCCTTCCTGGGAAACCTGCATGCTCAATCACCCCTCTGAAATGCCTGTACACCAATGCACGCAGCATGGGGAATAAACAGGAAGAACTAGAGATCTGTGTGTGGTTGCAGGGCCATGATCTCATTGCAGTTACAGAGACATGGTGGGATAGCTCACGTGACTGGAGTGCTGTCATGGATGGCTACGTGCTTTTTAGGAAAGACAGGCCAGGAAAGCGAGGTGGTGGAGTTGCTCTTTATGTGAGAGAGCACCTGGAATGTGTTGAGCTCTGCCTAGGGATGGATGAAGAGCGAGTGGAGAGCTTATGGGTAAGGATTAAAGGGCAAGCTAGCATGGGTGACACTATTGTGGGTGTTTACTACAGGCCACTTGATCAGGAAGAGGAAGTCGATGAGGCCTTCTACAGACAGCTGGAAGTAGCCTCACAATCACAGGCCCTGGTTCTCATGGGGGACTTCAACCACCCTGATATCTGCTGGAGGGACAACACAGCTAGGCACAAACAGTCCAGGAAGTTCCTGCAGAGCACTGATGATAACTTTTTGGCAGGTGATGGAGGAGCCAGCGAGGAGAGGTGTGCTGCTGGACCTCGTACTAACAAACAAAGAAGGACTGGTTGAAGATGTGAAGGTCGGGGGCAGCCTTGGCTGCAGTGACCATGAGATGGTGGAGTTCAGGATCCTGCAAGGAGGAGGCAGCAGGGCACTAAGTAGGATCGCAACCCTGGACTTCAGGAGAGCAAACTTTGGCCTCTTCAGGGACCTACTTGGAGGAATCCCATGGGTTAGGGCCCTAAAAGGAAGGGGTGTTCAAGAGAGCTGGTTAATATTCAAACATCACTTCCTCCAGGCTCAAGAGCGGTGCATCCCTATGAGTAGGAAGTCAAGCAAAGGAGGCAGGAGACCTGCATGGATGAGCAAGGAGCTCCTGGCAAAACTCAACCAGAAGAGGGAAGTATACAGAAAGTGGAAAGGGGGACAGGCCACTTGGGAGGAATATAGGAACGTTGTTAGAGTATGCAGGGATGCGACGAGGAAGGCTAAGGCCCGTTTGGAATTAAATCTGGCGAGAGATGTCAAGGACAGCAAGAAGGGCTTCTTCAAATACATCAGTAGCAAAAGGAAGACTAGGGAAAATGTGGGCCTGCTGCTGACTGGGGCGGGTGCCCTGGTGACGAAGGGTGCAGAGAAGGCAGAGTTACTGAATGCCGCCTTTGCGTCAGTCTTTTCTGCTCAGGCCAGCCCTCAGGAACCCCAGACCCTGGCGACAAGAGAGAAAGTCTGGAGAAAGGAAGACTTTCCCTTGGTGGAGGAGGATTGGGTTAGAGATCATTTAAGCAAACGTGACACCCACAAATCCATGGGCCCCAATGGGATGCACCCACAAGTGCTGAGGGAGCTGGCGGATGTTATTGCTAAGCCGCTCTCCATCATCTTTGAAAGGTCATGGAGAACAGGAGAGGTGCCTGGAGACTGGAAGAAAGCCAATGTCACCCCAGTCTTCAAAAAGGGCAAGAAGGAGGACCCAGGGAACTACAGGCCAGTCAGCCTCACCTGCATCCCTGGAAAGGTGATGGGGCAGCTCATCCTGGAGGCCATCTCCAAGCATGTGGAGGACAAGAAGGTGATCAGGAGTAGTCAGCATGGCTTCACCAAGGGGAAATCATGCTTAACCAATCTAATAGCCTTCTCTGATGGAATGACTGGCTGGGTAGATGAGGGGAGAGCAGTGGATGTTGTCTACCTTGACTTCAGCAAGGCTTTTGACACTGTCTCCCATAACATCCTCATAGACAAGCTCAGGAAGTGTGGGCTAGATGAGTGGACAGTGAAGTGGCTTGAGAACTGGCTGAATGGCAGAGCTCAGAGAGTTGCGATCAGCGGTGCAGAGTCTAGTTGGAGGCCTGTAGCTAGCGGTGTCCCCCAGGGGTCAGTACTGGGTCCAGTCTTATTCAACTTCTTCATCAATGACCTGGATGAAGGCACAGAGTGCACCCTCAGCAAGTTTGCAGACGATACAAAACTGGGAGGAGTGGCCGATACACCAGAGGGCTGTGCTGCCATTCAGAGAGACCTGGACAGGCTGGAGAGGTGGGCGGAGAGGAACCTCCTGAAGTTCAACAAAGGCAAGTGCAGGCTCCTGCACCTGGGGAGGAATAACCCCAGGCACCAGTACAGGTTGGGGGCTGACCTGCTGGAAAGCAGCTCTGCGGAGAAGGACCTGGGAGTGCTGGTGGACATGAAGTTAAGCATGAGGCAGCAATGTGCCCTTGTGGCCAAGAAGGCCAATGGTATGCTGGGCTGCATGAGGAAGAGTGTTGCCAGCAGGTCGAGGGAGGTGATTTTCCCTCTCTACTCAGCCCTGGTGAGGCCCCATCTGGAGTACTGCGTCCAGTTCTGGGCTCCCCAGTACAAGAGGGATGTGGCACTACTGGAGCAAGTCCAGCGAAGGGCCACAAAGATGATTAGGGGACTGGAGCATCTCTCTTATGAGGAAAGGCTGAGAGAGCTGGGCCTGTTCAGCCTGGAGAAGAGGAGGCTGAGAGGAGATCTTATCAACGTGTACAAGTATCTGAAGGGAGGGTGTCGAGAGGATGGGACCAGACTCCTTTCAGTGGTGCCGAGCGACAGGACGCGAGGCAACGGGCACAAACTGAAACACAGACAATTCCATCTGAACATGAGGAAAAACTTCTTCACTGTGAGGGTGACAGAGCCCTGGAAGAGGTTGCCCAGAGAGGTTGTGGAGTCTCCTTC
Organism: Apteryx mantelli; assembly: GCF_036417845.1. Lineage (NCBI taxonomy): Eukaryota > Metazoa > Chordata > Aves > Apterygiformes > Apterygidae > Apteryx > Apteryx mantelli. The sequence goes on from NC_089984.1 coordinate 40,394,459, forward strand.
TCTGGAGCTATTCAAAACGCGCCTGGATGCGATCCTGTGCAATGTGCTCTAGGTGACGCTGCTTGAGCAGGGGGGTTGGACTTAGACAATGTCCAGAGGTTCCTTCCAACCTCAACCATTCTGTGATTCTGTGATTTCTTTTTGACAGGCAGGAAAGGTCAAGTGTGAATGTTCACCTAAATATCCTTCCTGTATCGTATCAAAATGAGATGCCTGCCAGTCAATAAATAGTGGCATTTCCTGGCAAATAATCAGCATACTGGTATTTCAGTTAACATTTGACCTCACTAAACAGAACAGAAATATTGTTTTGGGTGTTCTGCACACTTATGCAGACTCAACTCCTTCAGTTACCTTGAACACCTGTTTTTTGAGGAATTTCTTTCACAAGCTAGTAACTAGAGAATTCCTTTTCTAAATATAGTTTAAGATTCTGGAGAACAAGATAATAGCTTCTGAAAGATTCTCTTACAGCAAATGGGCATGAACCAGGTGTTTCTGAGTCATGGACAAATGCAAAATCTTTTTACTTAGCTGCACCCATAGTGCAATACTGCTGTTGCCATCATAAACACACTGGTGATTTTAGCCTTTCTTTTCATCTTAAAAGGTATCTTTTTCAGAAAAGCTAGATTACTTTAGCTACATGGAGCTAGAAGTGAGACTAGAGATAAGGACCAAAACAGCCCCTTTGCTTCAGCTGTGTATCCACAATCCAGTCTCATTAATTCAGTAATGATTAGGCTTCCCTACTAAATGACTCAAGGAGCACACGCCTGTGTATGATTATTTTTAAAAAGTTCTATTTTGTCTTTGAGATACTGTTGTGCATTTGAACTTAGTCCCCATACTAAGATAATTTATTTTAAGGTAATAATTTATTTCAACATAGTGGTATGAAGAGTCATAGTTTTTAAATATTCAGCTTTCATTCACTCACCTAGTCATAATTGTGGAATAATTTTTCATTCTTTTATGATTACTAGAGGAATTCTCTACATTGGTGACAAGTGGTATGGAATGGAGCCACTCAACACGTCCAGCACATTTGAACATGTTTTTTACCAGTTAGAAGATGTGCAGCATATCCCTTTCCGATGTGGTGTGCTGAATGACAGTCTTCCTCATGAAAAGACATTTGTGAAGCATTCTGTGAAATACGCATTTTTATCAAACAGTACCTCTAGTGGGGAAAAGCTTTTGAGGGTAAATACACTTCTGCTTCTCTCAAGGGCTGTGGTTCAACCCCTTTCCTCAGGCTATTCCAGCAGCCAGGAGTCTACAGAGCTCTTGCTTTTGCTAGGTGGGTTTGGCCTGGCTGGCCACTTTCTTGTGGCCCTAATTTTCATGGACCCCAAACTAATGGGAGTACCGCTAAGGAAATCCTGAAACAGAATAACAGCACCATGGGAATTTAGCATAGCTTCAAGCCAGCCTTTAGCAGAAGAGCAGAGAGTATGGTGCGAAAGACATGCAGCTGCCTTTCAGCTCATACATCTCCAGTGTCTGACCGGAAGTGAATTACTGACATAGATATTTATGTGGAAATCTAAAGCAATTTGACCTTGGAGGCCACATTAAAAAATGGACTGTTGCCTTATAAATACATGAAATAGAAATCATGAGAAAAATAAATTAAAAAAGTAAAACTTGCTAGTCATTATGTTAACTTACTGTTCTTTCTAATTTACAGAAGAAGCGCGCTGTCTTGCCACAGAAAAGCTATGTGGAATTATTTATGGTAGTGGATAACAACAGGGTAATTATTTCATCCAATGCTAAATACATGTTATTAAATTATTAAAACTTTTCTCTGACATTTTCATATGGTATTTTACAGTTTTTGCTGAAGAAATCTGACTCTGCTGCAGTGCAAAAGGAGGTAGTTGAGCTGATAAATTATGTTGATGGGGTAGGTTCAGTCACATTCAGTAGTTTCTGCTTTATCATAGTTTACAAAAGATTGACTAATGCAGTAAATTGTACAATTATGTTCTGAAACTGTATTTGGTAGTTATTTATCAATGTTTAATATAGTTAAAGAATGTCATGAATCTATGCACAAGGCTTGCAGAGGTGCAGGCAAGGAGAGAGATGCAAGATGTTTTTAAACCAATTCTGTATGCTCCCAGACTTTGGCTGCTCCAGGAACCTGAGGTCTCCAGTATATTTTATATTTCCAAGAAGAGTCTTTCTCTTGTTTGTAGTTTGTTTTTTATTAAGCAAAATGTCAGAACTGTGAAGAATTCCATAGGATCTCTAATCATCTCTTCCCAATTTCTCCTCAAGACAGTTGGCTAAGGAAACGAATGAATGTGGTTATTCCAGCCTCTCACATCTGAAAGTTATGTTTAAGTACCTCTATGAAGTAGATGGCCTTCAGTCACATATGCTTTCCTCATGTAAAACTAAGTGTTAATTACTAAAATAAACTAAACTTATGCTTCCATTGTTATGTTCAGCCTCATGTTTACTCAGCAGTACTGATGTAATCTTTCAGAATTCAGTTGAACCACACTGATGGACAGTAATTATCATTGTGTATTTCCAGATGTATAGAGCTTTAAACATCCAGATTGTTTTGGTTGGATTAGAGATCTGGTCAGATACAAACCACATATCTGTAATGGATGGTTCAGCTGGAGATGTACTGAGCAGATTTGTTTCTTGGAGACAAAAAGATCTTATTAAACGATCAAGAAATGACGTTAGCCATCTCATAATGTAAGTTTTGGTTCAGTGCAAAAACTAGTCACTCTGCCAGTGTTGTTTATGTATACGATTTTGGTTTTATATATGATTGAAAATATAACTGGAGCAAAGTTCACTCAACTTCCAAACTGTTTTAACCAGGAAAAACATCAAGAAACTATTTTTGGAATGAATTCCTTATTTTCCATCAACTCACTGACACAGCAGACTTATGTGATCATTGCTTTCAAGCAATGTTATTCAGCTTTTCATGATTAATAACAGTGACACCCTGATATAGTGGCAAATTTCTTCTTGACTCCAGGAAGACCAAATTTTGTCTTGCAGTATCTGAGTGTTTCTCAGTAGGAATTACAAACTTTCATGTCCTATTTCAATAACATCTTCAAACTGCTTTTGTTGCAGAGGGAGAAACTCTTATGCTGGAGCCATCGGAATGGCTTTTGTAGGTACCATCTGTTCACAAGTCCAGGGAGGGTCAATCAGCACTGTAAGTAAATAACTTTGTGATTAATGTAAGAAGCTACACAGGAGTAGCTAAATTATTATAGATGTGCTGCTAGTGAGACAGAGAGGTCTCACAACAATTGAATGCTTTCTTCTATGCATTCGCACAACCCAGAGTTGTAGCTACTGCTATTGCCACTGCTGACATTGTTACTGCAGAGGTACCTTCAGAACATGCTAATAAATAACGTACACTTTGTTGACCTCTTTGGCCAAGTCACCCAGGACTTAGAGACTGGGCTTGGGATGGTACGGTTTCTTTCATTGGGTTTCCTAGGTAAAGATTTGTACATATTATTATACTTACATAAAAAATAAATGTATTTCCCAGTTTCTCTGTTCTTCACATTCCAGTCTGCTTGACTAATTTAGTCCTGAAATCATTCTTTGATCACCTTTTCATAATTCGTTTAGCTTAAGGTTGTATCAGAAAAGCCCATCTTCGTAACTTTAAGGTTCATAAGCACAGTATTTCTGCGATGGGAATGCTGCCACAACATAACATATATACTTTTTGACTCTTTATGTGGATAGAGACTGAACATAATGCGCTATATTCTTAAGTGCCCAGAATTCTCCACAAAAGGGCTGTGAATGGGGAAAAATTCTAAATTTGGCAAAATTAGCCAGAAACTTTTTCTCTCCTTCAGCCTTGAGGGCAGAACCAACATCTCCTGAGGTACCTGTCTTTATCATATGGATGCCATAGTATCATGAACAATCTCAGAGCCAGATTCTGTTCTTTATGTTTAACAATGTGTTTGTCTTTGAAGACTCCATTGAAATCAATGACATTACTGATTACCTATGGTATTCAGAATATAATCCTGACAGAAAGAACAGAAAGAGTCTGGCCCTACCTTAAAAAAAAAGTGACAAATTGTTTGGTCTTTCTGCTTCTTTTTTTGCAATACTATAATCTGTCTTCATAGCTTCTGCGAGACTTGTGGCTTGAATAAATCAGGGGGTAGAAACAAAGTGATTCTGTTAGTTTCGTAAATAATTTTTAACACTGATTCTCTTTATTAGTTTAATCATAACAATGTGTTACGTCATGCTACAGTAGTTGCACATGAATTGGGCCATAATCTTGGAATGAAACATGATGATAAAAGATGTCCTGCATCCTACATTATGTACAGCACAGATAAGTAAGATTTCCATTTATTTTATTTTAATCATTGTTATTTATCTGTGGTGGCTAGGCTTCATGAGCTGTGGAATTCCCATGAATGTTAAAGAACTTTTGAGAATGGAGAGTTTGTTTGAGAAGTTTAATCACAGAGGTGAACTCGCTGACTTAGGACTTGATATCATTATAATGTGTTTGAAACATTACCTGTTTTCTGATCCAGTGATTCTTTTATTTGTAGCATTTGTAAAAGATCACTTAGATTTTGGGTTGTGTTTTTTTAATGTTAGTGCGTTGCTGATTTTTACCCTACTGAGAATGCTCTGTGTATACTCACTGGATTTGTGCAAACATGTGTCCTTCCAAGGATTCCCTTAACCATCAGTTTAAACAAAACCTCTCAAACTGTCTTTCCTTCAGTTCATTTGTTCTTTGGCTTCCCTTTATCTAAGAGAAAAAGATCATATTATTTTATCTGTCCACACTTGTATTAATCAGGATAACTGAAGACTGGACCAAGCTGTTGTGGGAAGATGCGTTCCTGAGTTCTTAGGGATTCCAAATTAAAGTGATAGTTCTTCTGGAAAATATGTTTTAATCACACATTTTGGGACTCAGTACAGATGAGGAATTTTTGAGGCCCATTTCAAATAGGACATCAGAATAGATATTCCAATGGTCTCTTTTGCTTCTGAAAATATCTCTACATTTGTTGTAAATAGTATCTTTTAACTTCAAGGAGTGCCATACTCTAATACAAGCTGAAGTAAAAATCAACTATCTCATGATCTCCTAACATTACAAAACATAGTATTTATAATAGATTGAATTATATTAAATGGTTTGAATTGCATTGCTTTTTGTAAGCAAAATATTTATATTAAAATAACATCATGTTTTTCAGTGGATCCAGGAATTTCAGCACCTGTAGTGCAGATGATTTTGAGAATCTTATTCTAAATGGAGGAGGAAACTGCCTCAGAAATCCTCCCAAAACAAGTAATGTTTACAAAGAACCTGTCTGTGGTAATAATGTGGTGGATGGCAATGAAGAATGCGACTGTGGCAAACCGCAGGTATTACAGTGAAATTCAGCTGGATGCTTGTTCTTTTCCGGGCCTTTTGGTACATCTCATTTCCATTTATATTTGGGAAATTTTCTTTGTAAGTTTAGATTGTTGCAAACAGTATGAAGATAAATTTTAGAAACAGTCTAAAATCATACTTTGATTTTGATGTGAACTCAGCTAACGGCTACTAAACTTCACAGAACTCTGAATCAGTGCTTGAGCAAGCAGTGTATTTCAGTGCAAAAGGTGTGGAAATGCCATTGTTTTTTGCGCTGTCTTTTGCAACATAGATCTGTTATATAGAAGACACTATTAAACTCTCTAGCACTTATTGGATTCCTAACTGGAACCCTTAAACTTAACCCACAACAAAGCTACCTTTAATAGTCATATTCACATTGTCACAATGTCTGTCTCTCAAAGAATGGGATATTTGACTCATTCTTTAGGAAATGGAAGTTTCTCAGACCACGAGCAAATCAAAAGGCTGTCAGCAAATCCAGGTTCCATTGTATAGGTCTTCTAACTCATGAAAAGATACCAACATTTTTCTACATCAAACTATAAATGTGGAGGAAAATTAAGATGGGAGGGGCAATAGGAAGTGTTTCTTAGAAATCAAAGAGTTTCTGCTTCTTTTAGTGTCTATTTAGAATGTAATTTTCTCCTATATCCCTGTGTCACAGCCATCAAAATAGAAGTTTTCTTACTACAAGAAAACTTGTAGTAGGAAAACACAGCCAAACTGTATGCTGGGGTCTGTTAGAACAGAAGGGTCTCAACCTCAGAATATGAAAGAGAGAAGGTGTATTTAATGTTTGGTTTGTCCATGCACTTAGTTTGATGATGTACTTCCCAATTCCTTAGCTGTATAGTGAAGTAAAAACATTGTATCCCCATGTTTGTGGCTGTGCTTTAGGAATGTACAAATCCTTGCTGTGATGCTGCAACCTGCAAACTCACGTCTGGATCACAATGTGCTCAAGGGCTGTGTTGTGAAAATTGCAAGGTAGGCTGTGTTGTATTAAGATAAATTGATACTAATTACTAGTATTTTTTTTGTTTTTTTTTTAAACATAAAACAATGTTTTAAAAAGAAGTTATCTATCGTAGTGTCTCTTGACATATTTTCACATTATCAAAACTACGCTCCACAGCAGAGAGCATGTAAGCAGAGAATTTGGGTCTGATGACTCTTGGCCAGTGGCTTAGAAATCAAATGTCATCTCTGTGTCATCCCTTGTAGGAGGCAAGACTAATTAGGTGACTCAAAGCAGTGATCTCCATTGTGCAAGTCCAAGCTTCTCTAAAGTCTCTAATAGTTGCCTGTTTTTTAATTTGTGCTTGTGTGTGTGTTTTTACAATCTACCCTAGTCCCATGCAGGCTCCGCTGTAAGATTTATACATATACCACCACATGAAATTGAGGGAAATTCTGGACATTCATTGGGTACTGATCTGAAGAACTATTTTGTCTTCCTTAAAATCAAAAATGCTTCCCAGTTGCCATTGTTTCATGTTAGAATTTCTGCTGTGCAAAATAAAAGTCTCTGTTTCTAGTTTAAAGTGGCAGGAGCAGAATGTAGGTCAAAAATGGATTTCTGTGATCTACCTGAATACTGCAATGGAAGCTATGCCTACTGCCCAGATGATGTTTATATCATGAATGGTTACCCATGTAACAACATGAAAGAATATTGCTACTATGGAGTATGCCAAAGTTTTGATTTACAATGTGAATCCATATATGGAAAAGGTATTTTTTATAATTTTATATTAAAAGACTCCTAATAGACATTTCAGATTTTTATTTTTCTTTCTTATATTTCTAAGACAGTGTGATGGCCTACTAACATTTGCAATTATTCTTACAGGGGCACGAAAAGCGCCTGATGTGTGCTTTGAAAAAGCCAATATTAAAGGAGATAGGTTTGGAAACTGTGGAATGAGAGGTGGAGTATACAAGAAATGTCCTGTTCAGTAAGTCACCAGCAAATAAAAGCTAAGCCTAAAACCTTCAATGTGAAAAATTTATCTTGTTACAAACTCTTAAGAGCATGAGACTTAAGAGAAGAACATTTGCTTGAAATGCAAGCTGAAAAGTTCTACTGAACAGTGTGTTTGCACTGATACTGTTTCTTTCTGTCACCGTTTCTCTGAGTGTCATTCGTTCATTACAGGCATAGTCTATGTGGCAAGCTCCAGTGCACTTCTGTTAGTCTTCAAAATCTTCCTGTTTGGAGTGTTGTCAACAATGCGTCCGGGGTTTTATGCTGGTCTTCTGACTTTGACTTAGGATCAGATGTCCCTGATCCTGCTCAAGTTCATGAGGGAACAGCCTGTGGAGAAAGGAAGGTAAGACAAATCACAGCAGCATTACAGAATATGTTCCAACAACTGCAAAGTTCTCCGTAACTTTCTAAATGTTAAGCTGCATTGCAAATTTTCTTGTAATAATGTAGGCTAAAAACATGCAAAATACCTGCCTTGTAAGGAGATTGAGTGTTTGGATTAGCCTTTGGCACTTCTGCTACAGAAAAGCCTTTGTTTTGCTCCTTCGAATTTTACTTACATTTACCTGAGAGAGAAAGTGCTAGGAATCACCATTTCTTTTCTCTCATTTGTATACAGTAATAGGATAAAAAATCTGCTTTTTCAGCTATGCGCACACACAAAAATTAATTAGCTCTTTAAAAACTTGATGCTACAAAGCAGTGGGCTACATTATCAGTTACTCAGATTATTTCCATCAAAATGCAGTAAAAGAATTTAAGACAAATACAGCTATAAAGTTGTGAAGTATTGACTCTCCTACCAGCCCATTTTCTTGATATTTAAGTAAAAGCTGTAGCCTTTTAAACATATGTATTTTTAGAGCATATTTATAAAAGCATAGGATTTTTTTTAAGTTTTGTCTTTAAAGATACTGAACGCTTTTTGCAGGCTTGTGTCAATTTTGAATGTGTTAATGCAAGTTACCTGGGCTACAGCTGTGATGTAAAGCAGAAGTGTAATGATAATGGGGTGAGTAGATGGTGTTTTCATGCCATTTGTGGAAGACAGGGATAGGTGCAAAATCCCTGCATAAAACCAATGAGCAGACAGATGGCTTTGCTTTTTTCTGATCTTTATTAAAAGTCAAGTCCACTTTTTTATCTGTAATTCATATCGTTAATATACCGTAAACCTCTTAACACTAACATTGAAACACATTTTCTTCTTAATTTCTCAAAGGAATCTTCTTCTATTTCTGAGTTGTGCAATCGTAAAAGGAAAATACTATTTTGAGAAGGACAGTCTAATGATTCTTGATTTATATTTCTCTGCCAAAAATTAAAATGGGGTCCAGAGGTTGTAAAACTGAGAAGCTTTTATTTGAACTGTACTCTATTGCAGGCAGATAACAAAAAAGGATTAAATGTTACGGACTTGTGGCATCAGTATCACTCACGGTGTTTTGGGATGTTATGGAGGGGAAGAGCTTATTCCCAGACAGTGCTCCTTTCTCTGTGTAATACTTGTTTCCACGTGCAATTCTTAATGTGGAACTCCAAGTATCCCTTGGAGGTTGAAAGTGGCCACTTTCCTTTGAAAAGAGGTGTTGTCCGTGTGGCTATTCTGTGTTGTATTGACTGCAGGTGTGTAACAACAATGGGAACTGCCACTGCAATTACGGATGGGCACCTCCTTTTTGCGACCAGCCAGGCTATGGTGGCAGTGTCGACAGTGGTCCAGCTCACATAGGTAGGATGCTGAAACTGTCTTTCATTCTGCCTCCAGTGTCTGATAAAATAACCTACTACACAGGGTTTTTTTCACTCTCCTTTATTTTTTAACTGTTTTTCTACTGCATGGAACACTCAGTCATGGACTGACTTGGAGAATGAACAGGATTATCTGATGTGTAGATCTGTAGACTTCAAGGAAGTTAGTCCAGGAGAGAATTTGAGCTCAAGCCTATTTTGTCTGAGATAAAAAACAATACATTAATTGTTTAGAATTACTGTTACATATTTAAAATATGAGTTATGACAAAAATAGATGTCAAGTAGGAAGACTATAGCTTGAGAATGAAACAGCAACCCTTATATATGGAAAAGGTCTCACTGAGACCCTTTGAGGGATTGAGAGGGATTAAGGAGGTGCATGCAGCAAGCAGCACTTGGCTTATCTAAAATTTTAGAAATTCTACAAAGGGAAAATGGAGTAAATTTTGCTGGCCTTTAGACTGAGAGACCATGAAACCTCTTTTCCCTCTCTTTCTTTAGAAATGAGGTTCATCATCTGTAACTTTGGGAAGCAAAAACCAATTCATATTTTATCAAATTTTACCAAATTTATATTTTGGGAAAGGCAAAACCCCTGGTTTTGATTTGTTAATAGCTTAAGAAGACAAAGCTCATGCAGATCAAGTATGTGTAAGCATATACAAAATGAATTTGTCTGATGTAGAGTTCTTCAAAAAATATGTGGAAAACAGTTTGTATGTCATGCAACATGGGGTGGGAAGGAAGGAAGAGGAACTTGTGGTTACATAAGGCCAAATGCTGCTCTTCAGATTCAGAGCATTTTGTAAACTTCAGTGGTGCAACTCATTTTCATCTATAATAATTTGAAGATTGTAGTTTTTACAGCAGAAAGGTGTTTTTTAGCAGCAAAATGTTTTAATGTGAGATAAATGAGAAAATTGTTTCGCGTGATTTCAATTATTTTTTTCTAGATACATCACTTCGAGATGGCCTGCTTGTGTTTTTCTTCCTTGTGTTGCCAATATTGATTGTTATTGTGATAGCAGTCATTAAGCGGGATGCAATAAAAAGAAGGTTTTGCAGGAAAAGTAGAAGACAACAAAGGTATTGCTTTATTACAAATGGGTATTTCAACACTTGAGAGCATGCTCCAAATTAACTCAGCAAGGCAATTAGAAGCATTATATATACAAAGAATATTGTACCTACTACAAGACTGCCTTGCTGCTAGTAATGTAGGTAGTAGTGTTAATCCAGATGCTCCAGCTGTGAACTCTCAAGTGTTTTTTTCCTAAAATATATTGCACTTTCCTAATTGTTTTTCATAACTGCATTTCATGGACACAGGGGAATAGAACAGTGAAATTATTTGCCAAGGCCAGAAAGTAGTGGAGTCAGAGGCCAGTTCTTTAAGCTGTAGCCTAGTCCCTCGAAATACATTGCTTCCTTGAATGTAATTAATCCAAATGGTGATTTTCATGATGACGTGAATTTTATTTCAGGGATAACAATGTGCAGCAACCAAAACAAAATAATACAAGTCAGAATACAAGAAAAAATGAGGTAAGACAGATACATATTTGCATTATTTCGAGTATTCCGAATTATAGTGTGTTTTCTCTAATGTAGTTACTGATGACTTTGTGATTTTTTTGATACATTAATACCATCAGAGTCTCCAAGTATTTAGAAGAATTTATAATGTGCTAGACAAGACTTCTGTTTGGGTGGACGGACCTTGGGTATTATGGGATGGAACAGGCTCCTACTCAGCAGAGCAGCCGAAATAAGTTTGCACCTGAACTCTGCCTCTGTATATGAGAGAAGTTGCCAAGCCAGGCCATGGATCTAGTTCTGATAAAACAAAATAAAAATGAGCAAAACAAAATGTTGTGAGAGAATATGAAGAATGTCACAGGAAGTGAAAGTAAGCTCTGAAATACCATTAGCTTAAGGATTTTCAAATTAAAGAGTATTTCCAGAAAGTAGAAATGTGAACATTTAATTAGAATATTTAATAGGAACAGCTTATTGGGAGACTTGCAAAACTACTTATTTCTCAGACATCCTTGTGTTGTGCTCTTGGGCACATAAATGTTACCTCATTTTACATAAATGGAAAACTGAAGCATGAAGAGGTTAGGTGGCTTATCTACTGCCCTTCCAAACATCTGATGGATAAGAGAACAGAACTCAGAATTCCAGATTTCCTCCTCAGACCCCCAGTTCTGCCTGAAGCTTCACACGCAAATTGTACTTGCATCCAGATCTCCTCCAGGCTGCTTTGTTTTCCACCACCTGTATTGCCTATAATTGACCTAATATTATGTTTTGATGGTGAAAAACATTGCCTTCATTAGCACATGCACATCCCCATAAACATAAGTTTGGGGCTTTGATTTGTTGTAAAACACTGACCGCAATAAATTTGTATATTATTTAGTTTTATTTATCAACTAATACTGAAAAAATAGCCACACTTTGAAATCTGTGTTGTACACTAACTTGTTTTTCTGCGATATCTTTTCCAGTCTACCACATCAAGTCCTGATTTTTTTACCATATCACATTTTCCTAGTCCAAGGTTTGTAGTTTTTAAATGCTTCTTTACTTAATGTTTCCTGTGTATGCATTACTGTATCGCTATAAGCAAGATGCCTGAAGTCTTACGTCCTGCTTAGTGGGATTTTTCAGACAGCATCATGAGATAAAACAGCAAGGTTTCCAATCAGTATGTATGCAACTGCAGAAGCTGGTCCAGTCCTGCTTTAGAAATGGCAGGTCTTCTCCAAGCAATCTAGTAGATTTTTTTTTTTGCCTGTATTTTCTATGTATAGTAGATTAAATGCATGAAGGAGAAATGCTGTTTTACTGCTTGTATAGAAACCAGCATAATGGGACATGTAAATGCTACCAAAGAGGGGTGTGTGTGTGTGTACGTACAATGTTTACCAATGGGTGGTTAAGTGCTAGATGAGAAATATGTTGGCAAGATGGATATGTACAATGTTTACAAATGGGTGGTTAAGTACCAGATTAGAAATATGTTGGCAAGACGGACTTTCTAGCTGTAACCAGTTGTCTCAAGTCTTGAAATACTTCACAAAATGTGTTTTTCACACTTTAGGCAGCCAGTACAAACCCAGTTTCCTGCAGTTCCTTCAGGACCTCCACGACGCACAGTCCCACTTAGACCAGCTGTCTGAAAGTTTCTTGAAAGCCCTCACCAGTTCAGACAATTAACTTATCTGAAAAAATATGTGAAAGGTAAAAAATAATGGAATGCTCTAATATTTGTTTTCCTATCACAATAAGAAGATTGGAGTCCTCCAGTCCCTTTCTTATGCAGTCAAAACACTTTCTGAAAGCCCGTACCACTGGAAGACTTGATGTTCAGAGACACTGAACACAGGACTTCACAATATCCCATTATTTTACTAAGAGCTGCTAGTGATATTTGTGTCTCATCTACCTCACCTCTCTTTTTTTAAATCAAAGGCCTAAAGTTCAACTTCTGTTAGTTTTTATCTAATAAACAGCATCAAGAAACAGAACTCTTCCAAAGTGCAGCCTTACTTGCAGCCCAAAGAGAAGTGCATTCAATCATTTAATGGACATAATTTATTCACCTCTAGTCATATGCTGCAGCAAAAATTATAACATAGACTGGCCTCTTAGGAAGCCTCTGGCCTGTCTACCTCCTGGGCTATCCTGGAAGCTGTACGCTGCCTAGAACCTGGGTGGCGGCAGCTCAGTGCAGCCCGTACCTCTTACGCTGAGTTGTGGATAGTTCCTATACTGTTGCTCTGAGCCTTTTCTTCAGTGTAAATATATCAAAGCCGGGATCGGGATCCCACCTCTCATAACATACTGGTCACATCACTCTTCGATTCTGGTAGTTTGTAAAAATGGCCTGATAAAGGGACCCTAATGAAGGAAAAAACTCTGTGGAGAATAAATCTGAGTCTAAAGAAAACAAGCTATCTCTGTTCTTATTGATAATGTGGCATATCAAGAAATATGTTCTACACCTTAACAATGTTTTAAATGTTCACTAGTTACTACAGCTTGAGATTTTTGCTAGAGACAGGTTGTTACAAAAAGAACAGCTAATTTCTGTAGTTCTAAATGTGACAGTTAGGAAGTGGTACTGATTTAAAAGAAAATGTATGAGATTACATCATTTGTCAGAATGGCAACTAAGGGAAAAGAACCTATTATGTAGACTGAGAATAAAAACTCACTGGAAGAAACAAAATGATACAGATCATCCTTCTTTGTACGTAGGAGAGTGCATTGCACACTGATTGTGTTCATGTGTAAAGGCTAGGAATACAAGGTAGCAGCAACAGTGAATACACTATGGAATCAGCTCCCAAAGAAAATAATTCTAATCCCTTAGATGGTTATTGTGCGTAAGAGCTGGGCGAAAGAACGCAAAACCTCCTGCAGCCAAAAACCTGCACTGGCAAGGAGCATCTTCCAAATAAGTGATGTCTTTCTTAATTCCTGAAAATCTGAAATAATTGTAACTATTAAATATTCCTATCATTCAAATGTGATTAACAAGTGTAATATTAATAAAATTTATTCATCCATGATTAAACATCAGTGTCAGCATATGTAGTAGCATCCTGATTTTATCAGCCTAACAAAAAAAGTCACTTATTTTTTTTCGAAATGGACACATCAGGAATCACTGGACAATCTCGCACTTCTGGTTTTACTAAAATTTAGCATTATATTTATTATCAAAATCAAACTGGCCTAAAACCGATGTTTCACACGTGTGGTCGCGGCGGGAGGCCGCTTAAAGCCGCAGCGCCCCGCGCCCCCCCACCACCACGCCTCAGCGCCGCCTCGACGGCGGCGCCTGCACAGCGACTGCGACTACGCCTGCGCAGCGCCCGCCCCGCGCCCCCACCCCGCTGCCGGCGCGTGCGCGTCTCCGCCCAGCCGTCCCGCGCCCTGCTGCTGCGCATGCGCTCGCCAGCTCCCGCCTCCCGGGCGACCCCGTGCCGGCGATGGAGCAGCGGGAGGCCGCCGGGCGGCGACGCGTGGGGCTGTGCGTGCTGTGCGGGCTGCCGGCGGCGGGCAAGTCCACCCTGGCCCGCGCCCTGCGCCACCGCCTGCCGCGCCGCCAGCGCTGGGACTGCGCGCTCCTCACCTACGATGACCTCATCCCGCCGGAGGCCTTCGGCCCACCCGCGCCGGAGGCGGGGCTGGCGGGACAGACCCCGTTGGTCAGTGCCGCTTTCCTCCTTCCTATTGGGCGGCATCGCTCTCTCGGCTCTCATTGGCCAGTCGCGGGCGTTCCAACCTCAGGAGCCTTATGGCGGGGGGGGGGGGGGGGAGGGGGGGAGAGCGGCCGTTAGCGGCGCTGAGGGGCGGCTCAGCGGCGCGCGGGGCGGCTGTGCCTGAGGGACTCTTTAACCCGTTTTGTTCTGTGATTTCCTAGCTCTCTCGCTGGAAGTTGTACCGGCATGAGTTGTTGCAGTACCTGGAGCACTTCTTGCAGGCTCTTATCAACGGAGACCGTTTGTCAGCCCCCCCAAGCAGAACCGAGTCGACGTGGGAGAGCTTCGTTGCCTGCTGTGAAGGGCAGGGATTGCTCTCCTCGCAGGGACCTGACGCCGGAGCTTGCCATTACTTGACAGACGTAGCCACTTCGAGACCACTGTATTTTATTTTGGATGACAACTTTTACTATCAAAGCATGAGATATGAAGTGTATCAGCTGGCTCGCAAATGTAATCACACTTTATTCTCCTGCATATGATTGATGTAATATTTGGATGCTCTAGTTGTTTTCAGCTTTATAACAAAATAACTAACTAGCAAATAGTGCATTTAACTGCCTTTTTTAATTACTCTTGCAGAACATTTGGTAGTTCTTAATTGCTAAATTTCTAAAACACACTAAGCAGAGATGTCTGTTACTATTTTATTAGAAATTGTTAGTTCATATAAAGCTTTTGTCATATCTGTTGTTCTCAGAAATTATAACTTGAGCAGCCTGCAAGGCAAAATTGTTCATATTCTTCTAGGTTCAGAACTAGTATAGAAATTGCTAGTTCATATAAAGCCTTTGTCATGCATGTTGCTCTCAGAAATTATTACTGAGCAGCTTTGAAGGTAAAACTGTCTGTTTATATTTTTAGATTCATTGAGCTTCTGCCAGTTATTTTTAGAGTGTCCACTTGAATGGTGCTTGCAAAGAAATCATTTAAGAAGTCATCCTTTACCTGATCAGACAATATATCTAATGGCAAGAAAAATAGAAATGCCAGATCTTGAGAATAATGCTTGGGAAAAGAACAGCCTCATCCTGAAAAGCTTTGAATGTACTTTGGAGGATAAGTATGTTACTGTATTGATGCTTGAGTTTTTAAATAAGATCCCTTTTCATAAAAAGGCAGGTAGAACCTTTTCGCTATATCTACAAAGTATGTAGAAAATATTCTGTTTGGGGATTTTTGGAAGACATACATACAATACATATTTTTCAGTTGTTTCGGAAACTCAGTCATCATCCTTTGCAGAGTTTATACTATTATTAGCTGTATTTGTAAACACTTGTTAAACTCATGTAAATTGTCTGAAGCCTTAAGACTGGAAAACAACGGCTGTGGGTTTAGTCATAATTATTTTCCATTTATCCTGCAGTATAACTATTATCTCACTGATTATCTCACAAATTTAACTGAAAGTTTACAAGGTTTTTTCTGTGATGAGATATTTAATGAAAAATGATGAAAAATTAACCAAATAGTTTCACTACAGATATGTTTTACTCTTGCTTGTGTTCTTAGTTTGCAGATCATTCACTTGCTGGCCAATGCTTTGGAAAATCCAGTGAAGCAAAATGAGGAAAATACAGAGCAAAAGGTAGAACTATTTGTCTTTAAGGTTACGATTCTTTCAGATGATAATGAATGAATGAATAATTTATTCCTGAATTGTGTTCTTATCACCATGATGACAAAAGTTGAGAAATGCCTACTGCAGTTCTTGATTGCAAAAGCATGTACATAAGAGTTAACGATATTTGAAATGGGTGCTTCTTTTACCTTATTCAGTTAAACCACTAAACTACCTCTAAGCGTACTGTTGTATATTCTACAGTAGTAAAAAGAATGCCTCTAGGCTGCCACTCCACACAATGAGGAAAATAATGTTCACTTCTGAAAATGTCACGTGTACCTGTCTCTGGGGGTCACCCAGATATATGTTTCAGAATCCAAAGGAGCTGTGTTTTCCTGTGCCAGTCACTGAGTTGATGCTGATATGTTGCCTGCTTTTGAAGAGTACTTCAGTTGATGAAAAGCTAAATAAAATTTAACGTGTTTGCTTACATTCATCCTTTCTGCTCATCCTTTTGGACAGGAAGTAGATCGAGCAATCTGTGCAGCTAGTACTGTCCATCAGGCTGATCAGACTTTCAGACGAATCATCTCTCAAACAATGAAGGACGCAAAAGGTAGGCATAGCATGTTCTAGTACTTGCAGTTCAGCTGGCAACATAAGATTGAACCCGTGAAATTCCTTTGGGGTAAATAATTAAGGAATCGCCATCCTGCAGGTGTGATTGAGGCAATCTCCTTTAACGTCCTGTCAAAGATAGGTTCGGATTCTGCAAATATCTAAATCTGTAAAACTTGTCTTTACACTTGAGTATAAAACTACAGCTTTAACTTTCTTTTAGATAAAAATGTACGCCCAAGTGATATGAAGAGCCTGGCAGAAGAACTCAACAAACTCAAAGCAGAATTTTTAGAAGATTTGCGACAAGGAAGTCATCTGAAAAATAAGATTTGCCAGCAAAATAGTGACCCTGTAACAAGTGTAACTTCTTCATTCCAATATGAGGCAACCAATGTAGTCAATAAATATATTTTAAAATAATGACATGTAATACACTTTTTCAGAGTTAAGAGTATTAAAAGTGTAGCATGGCTTTTAGCAGTACTGCTGAAAAAATTTGAGAGATGAAGCTTTCTCTGAAAGCTTGTGCCGTCACATAACACCTGTCCCTGTATTATCAAACAGAAACCTGGTCTAGCATGATGTGTTTGATTTTTGAAAATCAATCCAACAAAAAAAATCATTAGATCTTTAGATTTAAATTTCACAGAATCATAGAAAAATTAAGCATGGGAGGAACCTCAGGAAGTTATCTAATCCAACCTCCTTCCTGAAGCAGGGCTAACTTCAAGCTAGATCAAGTTTCTTAGAGCCTCATTAAGCTGAGTTTTGAAGAGCACCTTTGCTTTTTTCCTTACCTGTGTGAGTTATTTTCTGCACAAGAGCAGAGCTTCACCTGTAGACCTTCTGATGATCCTGATGGATAGGAAATTTTCTGATGCATGCCTGAAACTCCTGACAAGAGAAAATAATTTGCTGCTTAGGTGAATGATCTGGACTACTTTAAGAAGTGGGGAAGAAAAACAGCAAGCTTTCATTCCATGTTGTAAGGAGTCTGCTCTGAGAACGTCTGTTTGCTTCAGCTACTTAGGGGACTTCAGTAAAGGACCATTTCATTTCTGGATGATCTGCTCTGCTATGTCAAAACTGGTGTGGTCCTGAATGCTTGTACAGCTCCTAAGTGCCTAGGAAGGTATAAAAACAAGAGGTTGGATGGAGTTTAGGATTTCAAGCATAAGGTAGCATTTATACAATTCACTACAGCATCTAAAGTCAGACACCTAAGTTCCTCTCAAGCCCCGATTTAGTTTCCTAACTCCCTTTTTTGGATCAGGGTCTTGACCTCTCTGCTTGTTTCCCTGACAGCAACTTTACAAAGAAGAGTAAGAGATTTGAGATGCATTTCAACTTAGGCTCCCAAGAGTTGTGTGCACATATATGTGCATGTGTGCGTATGTGCATAAGATGAACTCATGTCCAAAAGAACTTAAAAGTTTGGTGTTGCCTTGAATGTTGTGATGAGTAATACACACAGAAGTTCCATATGCAGTGATGACAGCCTTACTGTGATAAAAACTGATTTCAGACATGCAAACACTGTTGATTGATAATATGGAAATACAAAAATAGTATGAGAAGGCATTTGGAAGATGAGCAAATACGAATGATGATATGAAGGGAGGGAAAGTGTGAAGAGTGTCCTAGTTCAGCTCTAGAATTAAGTATTTGCAACTTAAGAAGCAGACAAAAATAAACATACTGTTTCCCCTTCTCCTCTGATATGGTAATTCACCTAAACGATCATAGATACTGCTGAAGTCCACAGCTCCTTGGACTCCACCACTTGTATTTGCAACTTGTCCTAGAGGTGCCTTGACTTACCTGATGTGGTGAATCTTGGAGGGAAACACGAGCTGGTTGTTACATGCTTGCTCTCCAAATGTCCTAATCTCTAAAGACCAGATGTATCAGTTCCAGTTTTGTAGCCCACATACAATCATGAGTGCAAGGGATTCAGTTGAAATAATTCAGTGCAAACTATGGAAGTCAGTACATGGCTTTCCAACAGCAGCTTACCAGGATCCAGCTGTTGGAGCATATGCAATTTTAAGAAGAATTAACATTAAACTTAATTAGAAAGTGTTATTTTATTCATATCTTACAAAAGCAAAGCTTCACAACATGAACTACACTAGATATAGTCAAGTTATTTCAGAACTTGTCTTCTGAAAACATTCACTACACAATAAAATTTATTTTACAACTCTAACAGCTTTCATTTTTGCATACAAAATATGCTCTTTACATTGAAATACATATTATTAACAAAGCAGGTACTTAGAAGCACATACACAAAGATTGCTCAATGAAAAATGCTTCAGCAGGGAATAGATTTTCCTGCAGCAGAACATTCATCTGCTGTAGATCTTAAAAGAAGCTTAAAATTAATGGAAAACTTGCCAGTGAAGACTTCTAAATTACATTCCCTTCGTCAAAAGAAAAAACAAACAAGCAAAACCTCAAAACATTCTGGAACAAAACAAATAGCAACAGATCACTGCGCTAGAAAACACTGTTGAAACGTGTCTTCTAGCACTGAATTTTATGTTAACATGCCAATCAACATTTTATGTCAAAATCATCTTTATCTAAACATTGTATCTGTGAAAAGTCAGCTATTATTCCCTGTTAAGCTGCTCCACAGCTGGTTTAAGTATTAACAGAGATAGATAACTAATCTACCAACAACTTGGTCTAATATTTGCATGTTTGGTGGAATATTCAGTCTCAAAATACTAAGTCTGCATTAAGAGTACTATAAATAGTGCACGTTAAAAATATGTCCAAAAAGCTATAAAATAATCTATTACAATTAAAAAAAAAAAAAACCTCCACAAAGCTAATGTTTTTCAACTACAAAACTTAACAGAATCAAGCTGTGGAAAAACTTCAGCTCATCCCCAAACTTTCCTGTTAATACAAGTTAAAAAGCTAATCAGCACCTTATAATATATTATAAGGATTTGTTTGTTTTGTTTTTAAGTTAGTGCAGTGTAGCACATGGAGAACTCAATATGGAAAGTCCTGCTAACCTAAGGCTCGATCCTATAATTCCTCACAAGTATCCCTCCTTTACTCTGAATGAATAAGGTTTACTTGCGCAAGAATTATCAGGATCATACTCTAAAACAATTTTGCAGAATTAATTCTGCTCTTTAAATTATAGTAAATGATATATACAAAATCATGAAAAACTATTATGCAAATGCACCTTCCAAACATACTCAGTAGTCAGAAGGAAATAGGTATAGTCAAGGTACTGTTTGGCACAACTGAACACACAGTATGACGCTGAAGAACTAAGAATCCTAGTCCAGAAGCTGACTCCCTGTGAAGGACTAGGAAGTCAGCGGGGATCCAACCCACAGATCTGGTTGCAAAAGGCATGATGCCAAAGCCTGTTGCCTCATAAGAATTCCCCCTGCAAATGGGAGCTTGCACAAGGGAAGATGTTAAACCAGTTTTAAAGTGTTCAAAAGTTTTTAGATGTCCAAGCGAATTCTCTTTTCCTTGGGTACTTTGAAGCAGAAAAAGTGATATTAAATCAGTAGTTTTAAACTATTTCTAAATAACTTGCAAGGTTTGGGGTTGGACTTTTTTTTTGTTTTACACTGAGTTCTGTTATTAAGAACATGATACAGTTCATCCTCAGTATAGGATCCTCTCCTGAATGATGGCTCCTTTTCAAAAAGATAATGCAGGTGTTCTCTTACTACCAGCTACGTCTATTAGTGACCTAACTATTCTTTTATCTAAAATGTCTTCCAGAGGCATCACTGTTCACAAAACCATTTTACTAAATTGCCAAAACATTAGCCTACATACAAAAAAGAAAGTCTAGAATGTTTACAGGCACTGCCAATGAAAGCCCAAATGGATCAGAAACTTTGTGAAAATGGATCAGAAATTTGTGAAGAATGGAAGGCTCAAATGTCAAACATTTGTGCCCAGAGTTAATAATCTCCCTACTGATGTCAGGAGGGAGAAAGACTGGAACCACAAAACAAAGATACCGTAGCTGTTGTAAGCTATCATTCAGTATTGGAAGGTACGCCTTGCAGCACCAGAATCTGAAATTAGCAGATCTACTGGTTTCTTTATTGTTGCTAGAGCCTAAGGAAAGTTTGCATTAGCTATCACAAGGCAAGGAAAATTACCTCAATGATTTACTCAATGTAATGGTCTTCAACAATAATGTTTATAGTTTTAATATTATATTTTAGCCAAATTTAGGTTTTAAAATGCAGAAAAGATAGGCCAAAAGAGACCTATTATTTCTGTATTATTCTTTGACCAGAAGTGTCATGTTACAAAATTGGTACAAGAGCAGTAACTTCCAAACAACTGGATTCCAGTTCAGACAACTTTATTGTAGTCCTTAAAGTAAAAATGGACACTCAAGTGTATGACTCCAGGTCCTCTGTACATCAGTTTATGCGTACAGAGTTGGTGTTTTGGCTATAAAATAAATTTTAAAAAGTATAAAGCAACAAAAGGTATTTGGGGATCATGAAGAGTGTCGTTATGAATCTACTGTATTGATGACTGAAAGTGGAAATCACATCTTGGTTACGCAAATCCACTAAAATGGATTTTGAACCAGGCCTGCCTGAAACCAAAAACTTATTTTGAGAATTGATAGCATGTTATCATTAATTTTGCAGTAAATTGGCATATTTATTATTTTATCTCATAGCCACTAGACTATGTGCTGACAATAATCCAGTTCCTTCAACTGGTTAATGGAAAATTCAACAGCAGATAAGCTAGATAAGCTATGTGAAGAGAAACATGTATTCAGTTCCCAAATTTCTAATTCACTGAAGTGAAAATTACTGCTAAAGCTAAAGCTTTCAGAAGGGTGTTTTTTCCTGCATGTGGATCTTAAACTGAAGTCATTGCAAGTTTATCCAGTGGCCTCAGGAAGCTTTAGCTCCCGTGACAATGTCAATCTGAACAACCCAAACATTTGCTATTCAGATTCCAACCTCTGACTCCAGAACATCAGTAATACCTTGTTCCTGCCTTTAGCAAAACATTATATGCTGTCATATTTTGCTGATATTAAAAAGGGAATATAAGGGGAGGTTTCATTTGTCTTAATGCAAGTAAGAAACTAAGGTAAAAGTGCATGTCTAAATATGGGAAAAGTAACGGTTCTTCACTATTTTGAAACATTACAAATTCCTGTGTAGCATATCAAGAGCTTTTATTAATTTTGCTAGGATGTTTTATTTAGGTTTATATTAAAGTGCCTGTCCATTAGCCTAGGTGCTTTTAAAGTAAGATGTACAGTATAAAAAAATAAAATGAACATGTGCAATGGGCTTCATGTACATCTTTAGTTGCCATTTGCCACCTACAATATTAATAACAATGACTTAAAATGTAGTCACCCAATATCCCTTTGCCTGCCTACTACATAAATGGTTCAAACCCACAAAAAAGCAGAAATCCTTCCCCCTTTTTCTGGCATGTCCAAAAGGGTAACAAATGTGGGGCAGACTGACAAGACAAACTGAATGCCAAGTTAGCTGAAGTTTACCATAAACTAGATTACTCAACTTCCAAACATATAGGCAACCTACAGTTTTAGCTTGACCCAAGACAAAACTGAACAAACTATTTTTAATTTGTAAACTTCTTGTTTGTTTCTATTAGAACTTCTATCAGCAAGAAAGAAGTCTAATTGTGCAAATTTTTAATATGCGTACAAATCAGTTTAAGGCAGTTAAACATCTCATAGAATATGTATTAGTTCTACAAGCTCTTCATTATGACCAGTTGTTTAAAAATTGCCTCCTTTAGGAAAAAAAAAAAAAAAAAAAAGACGTTTAAAGCTATTTGGTAAATAGTTTAAAATAAGGTGACGTTTAATTTTTCTTTTACGCAATTAGTGACTGACAAGAAAGTATGTCCCTTTTTTTTTGCTTTTTTTTTCCTACTAGAGATTCAGTCACAAAACGTTATCTTCTAGTTTTCTGCTGAGTTTTAAAAGTAACAACTAAAGTAGTGTTTGAGGCCTAGCATGAAGAGTTTAGACTATACTAAGCAAAAACTTACTATTAACTTTCCAGATTAAAGTAAGTTTTAAATCAAATTGTATTTGTATGTGAAAGTTGCTTCTAACTTAGAAAGTCTGTTTTTCCAGTTTGATAATAGCTAAGTTTTTAAGGATAAGTCTGTCTCCAAAGTAACCATACATTCATTGCATTAACCTTTCACATTTTATGGTTACAATATTTTATCTTGCCTGGTAAATAGTCTGATAATTGCATCCTATGTTTCAGGACACATATTCTGCATCTACATTTATAGAATGTTTATTGGTATTTTAAGTGCAATCAACTTAAATTTAACAAACAAAACATGTAATTGCATTCTAATTCTTATAGCATTCTCAGCTTTTTTGAAAGACTATATAATAATGACCACCACATCTTACAAAAAATTTCCCTGGCAAGTTTTATGACAGCATAGAAATAAATTTGCCTCCTTTGTCCAATTGCTTAATGTGAAGATTCCTTATGGAAATGAGCAAGCTTTCCTTCAGCAAGTATGAAAAATATACTGTAATATGTTAAAAAACTAAATGAAAGCATGTTCTCAGTCAATGCTGATTATGTTGGCCTCTTGCAAAATGGCAAGCAAAGTCATACTTATTTTTACACTTACACCCACATATGTTGCACTGAAAAGGATTTTCAAACCCATGACATCCCATGTGAATAGTATAAAGGATATTGTCCGCAAAATACATGTCACAGTGCTGGCAGTGATGCAGAAGCTGAGGGTCCTGAACTGGAAGGGTTGGAGCTGGAGTACTTGGTTGACTGTTACTTATGCTGGGAGTACTGGTGTGGGCACTGCGATCACTGCTTGGACCTGCCACCGGACTATAGTTCCTTTGATTGTGTGTAGGCCGAGGATCTGGGCTGGTTGGAGATGAACTTTGAGGAATATTTGTTGACACAGCTGAAACTACTGCAGGTGCAGCAGGCTGCTGTATCATGAAAGGCTTTTCATCTTGACAGGAGACAACATCAGGAGAGGCTGGATTTTGGTTTTCAGGTGGCAAGCTAGATAACTGTCCAGCTAACGTAGACAGCTGATTTAAAGGATTATCTACCATAAGGTCTTGTGGATCTCTTGGCAACCCACTGCTCTGGGTTGGTTTTGTCATACTCTCATATGCTTCAGTCTGGATATTTGGGATTTCATGAGTGAAATCATTAAGGTAGTCTGGTTTCTGAACCACCATGGAAGGTGGACTCAAATTAATTAATGCTCTTCTGCTGTACCCCAAATTGCTGGTCTTCTTCTGCAAAACCCCCCACATTTTCTTGCTGCTTAGGGAAGACCTTGTACCCTTGATAGGCACCATTTTATGTTTACGTCTACGGTGATGAGATAAGTTGCTTCTGTCACTGCAGCGGAAGGAACACAATTCACATTTGTATGGTTTTTCACCAGTATGCGATCGCATGTGAGCTTCTAGATGACGTTCGTAAGCTGATGCAAATGGACATAAATGGCATCTGTGTGGCTTCTCACCTGGAAAATTAAGAAATATTATACTATAGCATTTTCTGGAGTGTTTGAAAAAGCTTTTCATGCAACAGAGAGTTGTTAACTGGGAGCTCTAATTGAACAGTTCAAATTCAGCTCCGGAGACACTGCTAGTTCTGAGTTTAGCTGGGTATTTGGTAGAATAGTAGAGTAAGTTGAGATATCTCTGCTTTCTTAATAAATAGGAGTGAGCATCTGGAAAACTGTTCCCAGAACTAGCAACAACAGATACCCTGACTAGTAACTGCAGCAACGATGCCAAGGTCTGAATGCAATGATGTTTGAGTGGTGCTCTTAGTAGATCTAGAGTCTACCTCAGGTTTAAAGCACATAAGCAGTTGACTACAAAAAGGTGTGTACGACACTGTAATTGTTCTTAATGATATTTGTGTTTAAATGTTGAGAGAAGGTATCCTTTTGATATCTTCCAAACATTCCTATAACGTAATCATCCTGGCACTACTATCTGAATAACACACATACACATGCACGCACCCAAGAACTGAATTTTCTAAAAGGATTCTGTGGCCAAAGAGCTATTAAAGAAAACAAAGGCCAGCTAATCCCTGGACAACTGCATGCTCTCTCAGAGGTGGTAGTTGAGTTTTGTCCTTCCTAAAAGTTTCGGCTTTGCTCTTCTACTAAACAACATTTAGATTCATTCCTGCTAATGCTTTTTAAAGTCTTTAAGAAACTTTCAAACAAGATTATAGGTCAATGCATTTGTAACACAATACTTTGGACTTTTAATCTTTGTTTCACAGAGTGATCTTTTAGGAGTTTTTAAGATAAGAGTCTACAATGTCAGAAATGCCAAAAGCATTTGATACATTTCAGCACCTGAGTATGTAACAGCCTCTTTGTACTTACAAGATTAGGCTCACATCTAGAATGAAAGGTCAATTTCTAAATTACTGTTATGCCAATGGTTCTCCTACAACTCAGCATGACAAACCCAAAAAATAAGAGTGTGATTCTTGTCTTCGGTCTTAAAGTTCTTTTGAAGCATTTTATACTATTGTATAAACAGGACAATACATTTATTTTGTGGCTTTCAAAATCTATTATCTAGAATGACCGTGAAAGCTAGAGGTCTGAATGCAGTGAGGGCCACTATTACACTGCAAGCGCCACACAAGCCCTGTAAGATGGCATATGACTGATACAGAAAGACAGGAAAACCTTACCATGCTGAGCATCCCATCGTTTGGAACCACAGCCTGGGATACTGAGTACAGAGGGTTTTTTTCCTCTGGCTCTTCAAGAAGAAAACAATTTCTGTGCTACCTCTAGTTACCTTATTCACACCAACCGAAACCACAATTTTTCTATGAGCATATATGTGTGTGTGTGTGTGTGTGTACACATATGTAAAGATCTGGTATAAACAGCCACGTAAAGACTGAGAGAAACTCCCTGCATATAGGAGCAACGTCTACACGAGTGGCTTACTCCATTCTAGACTGGTTAGACAGAGATAAAGATCTGCATCCCATGTTGCAAGTCTTTAATCCAACACAGCTGGTGAATTAATTGTGCAGCTGTTAGACTCAGCATTCATTTAATTCTGCAGTAAGTTGCACTTAAGCTACACTTAACAGTTGTATGATCATGCCTGGGTCCTCATTACTTCGGCAAATACTGTGCTGCACTTCCACGTTATCCAGGATGAATTATCTATTTACTTACATAACTTTTAGTGCTCTGAGGCTAATGGTCAGCTATCATTTCCCTGTTTTAATGCTGATTCAGTCACTCTGAGCTTTCATAGTCCGTGCAAGCTGTACATTAGCCTTTTGTCATGCCTCCCAACCATGTTTCTGAGCAGAACCACGCTCAAATCTTGAATCTCCTTGCCCATAAGTGAAGAAAAACCTTTCTTATTCTGGAGTCCCTTGACTCTGTACAAAGAAACAAAGTGAGTCTTTCCGGAAGAGCTATTAGGGTAATGGCTAAATGGTGGTACCAACAGGGCACCATGCAGTGCTGTATTAAAATTAAGGATATGAAATCTATTGTAAGAAAGCAAACAGGAAACAATACAGAAAAGGGACTCTCAGATAGCCTGAGATTCCTGTCTATATTGTAAAACTGAACAGATTGGGATAGTGAAATGAACTGTTGTCATTGTACAGTCATTGGTACTGTGGTAGGCATCAGACATCTGAACCAGTAATCTGGCTATAAAGCATTCATTGTATGAAAATGTGTCCAAATTACAGAAGCTCTTTGATACACAGAAGACTGACATCCCCTGTACCTCTCTCTCACTGCTAGTCAGCTTTCTGTAACTGAAGTAATTCAGACTGCATGATTTTGTAGCACACGGTGATGTATGCCTTCAATTCGGCTACCTTTTCCTAGCACCTTTGTGAAAGTTTCTTTGATCAAATGAGTCATGCATATATCCTCCAATTCTAGGAATACCTGCAGAAGCACTGACACAATAGTCCGCCCACATGGAAAGCTCTGTTCTTCCACTTTTTCCCAAAACATGAAGTCAGAGCTACCTTTTTATTTTAAATAAAGGCATACAAAGCACCATTACATTTGCATGCTGCTTGTCTCCTTCTCACCATCCCATAGTTCAGCTGTGGTATACTGCTGACAGCATTATATATTATGACCATGAGAAACAACTCAAAATGTTAGTTAAGGCACAAGCCCAAAGTATTATGCTTCACCCTAAAAAAAGGGCTTTCCCATTAACTTAAGTTGCGTAGCCCATGAAGTGCTTGCAGCTGAATAACTACTGTTGGGTCAAAAATTCTTGAGGACATTTCTTAGCCTCCCAACTTTTGGTTGCAATCTTTCTTGCTTTTGTACACATGCTGAAATAGTCAAAATTTGCAGCACGTACTGCTCTGCTACCTCAAGCCACTCAGTGATCTCTACTACCTGAAGTAGTCGCAGGATAATAACACATTTTGAAAGCACGAATGAATGGTCAACCTAAGATCTCAGAGTATAATAAAGGTAGACAACTTCCTATAGTAAGAGAAGGAATGCTGACACTGTACCAGTACCCACATTCTGATATTTAAAGCAAGAAAACTTGATTTTGCTTTCTAGTACAGCTAAAATTTATGATGTTTGATGTTAAGTAACAATGTGTTATTTCTGTTGTTCCATCTGAGGAACCTCATGCATACAGACACATCCAAAAAAAAAAAAGAAAAAGAAAAAGAAAAAAGATTCAGCAAGCACCACACAATACTCAGTATACTCTAATAGCAATTTATGCTTCCTGTCAGAGCGCTAGCAGTCAATCTACTTGTGTGCACAACTGGCCAGTAGTAACTGAGGGCTTGGGGATGTGAGTTTTTAGATGGCAATAGCTATATGCTACTGAAGACCTGGAATTTGGAAGTTGATGCATTACCTCTGCAGCTCTAAGTACCATTTGTCATCCTGAAGCGCTGCATTTACTGCTTTAAATCTGCAGTATGTTTTTTTTCCCCACTAGATAACCCTGGTTTCACAAGTCCAGAAATGGCACTGTGGAGAGTAAAATTCTTAAAAGTAAAACATCTCTCCTGTTGTCCACATACCATATGAGACAAATAGGTAGATGAAGCTGTAGCTGCTGCTGCTTTATCAAAAAAAAAAAAAAGTCAAAAAAAATTGTTCAAAACACACTGCTGCTTTGCAGATCTGCAGTGAGCCGTGTGTCAGAAGTGTGTCAAATGCAGGTGCACAAGTCGCAGTATTTTCTTCATTATTAGAACTACACAAAACTTTCACTGGGAATCCAAAAATGGCAACAGCTACACATAGAGGTAGCTCATGGTAGCACAAAGAGGAATTTACAAGATTTTCAGTCTGAACCTCAGAACTCTGATTTCTAGCTGCTTGTCCCTTTCTATCCCATCACACATTGTAGAAACAAGTCAACACTGCGAGGAACATGAAAGGAGCACCAGCTTCCCAGGAATATATCCCAGGAGTTTCTGTGCAGAAGCAATGGTTTACAGCACAGTGAGCATATGACTAACAGCAACTGTATCTAAAGAGATAACTATCCAAGTTGCAACAATATGTTTTCCTTTAAAGCAAGTCCTAGAATGCCATCTACACAAAACACTGGAAAAGACAGAGTTAAAAGTTTTCGGACAGTCCATACACCGGCATACTCAAGACCTATAACAACTTCCATTCTTTGGAAAAACACATTTTTTTCTTATTGCTATAGTTAACACCCATTATGTCTTCTGTATCATTTTAGTATACTAGGTAGGTACTAAAGTAAGACTTTAAAAAGACTTTTCACTTCCGTTTTCTCTCAACTGCCAAAAAGTCGGAGCTGATTCTGTGAACAGTTTAGGATATTCTACCTTCTATTGTGAGTTTTGCTTCTAATTGTTGAGTAACTCTAAGAACTAGCACACTGCTTGAAGATGTAAATTGCTCACATACAGATCATCACACTGAGGTAGTATCACAATGCCTCACAACAAACTACTGCAGAATATTTCATACCTGTATGAATTCTGATATGCTCTATGAGCCGTGCCGTTCCTTTGCTGGCATAGTTGCAATATCGACACTTTAACTTTCCATCGAATGTCCTTTCAAACCCATCCACTAACATTCCTGAGTTTTCATCCAGTGAGACTTCAACAGAAGGATGATCTAGCCCATTCTGATCACCTTCTGTCCCAGCTGCAAATAATGCAACAGAGATTTTGACTGAGAATCACTGGAATACTATGTACAATGACAACAGGCCAAATATCTTATGCATTTTTACACCTTTGGTCTTTAAATATACAGAACTATGATCAACAAACCTTGATTAAAACAAAGATACATACACATCTTTTAGGAAAACTACTACCAGAAAAGTTCCCATACAACCGTAGTCTGCATAATTATCTGCAATGTAAACAATGCAGTCATTCTCAAAAAGGTAAAATTTGACAGCACTGAAATTAGCTTACCTCCCTGAAGAGTCTCTGCTTCCTTGTCTCCACTAACTGATCCAGAAATCATATTTACATGGTGAGTCTGCTGGGTAAGGTATTCCTGAAAATCTTTTACGAAGTCCAGAGGTTCTGGTTTCTTTTCACCCATATTCACACTTTAAGTCTACAATCTCTTCTGCCTGGAAGCAAAAATATCTTCAAATCACAAGCGTAACTAAATTTGAATGCATTCAAAAAAAAAAAACTTGTTTCTACAAGTGAAGGATTACTTCTATCATGTTAAATAATACAATGTAACTGAATACACAAATTGACAACCATAAGAATATTATTTTTAGAATCCTTTACTCATTAAAGACCATCAAATATCTATTACTGGGGAAGCAGTTTTTAGCAACAGTAATGTAAGGACTATATAACATAGGATAAAATGAAATAACAATCAAAAATCAACAAGACATTACTTGACTTGCTTTAAAACAACAACAACAAAAAGGGTTGCACCTGAATTTCAGTTCCCTGTTAAGTAGCAGACATGCTCCAAAAGGTACTCCCAATAGGTCAGATTGAAAGCAGAGAGCACAGCTCTCCCACTTTCCCTGGAAGGAAAAAAGAAACTATAAAGCTGTTATTCTCCCCCATCCCCAGGAGCTGTAAGAAAGAAGCTTGGGAGAAAAGAAAAAAAAAAAAAAAAGACAAGTCCTAACACTTTACTGCTATAAATTTTATTAAAGCAATTTTATTTCCAGCAGGAACTTTTCAAAAACTGCATCCACTACTTACTCTCACTGATAGTCTGAGAGACTCAAATATTTTCTCTGGTGAACAAATGGTTCTGCAAAACCCAGAGTTTGGGAAGTCAGTCATGGACAACTGTAATACAGTCTCTGATGTTGGCAAACTGAGTGAATGTGACTGATTAGCAAGGATGGAAAGAAGTCTTGTACAAAGCGATATTGCAAAGTTCTCTTATCCTAAAATTTTAGTGTCCTACTCTGTATAAGATATAAGATGTTAATCCATTTTATTATTTTGCATTTAAGTAATGAAAATATTCACCAGACGTCATTTGTCATAATCTTTTGCAGTACTGTAGATGACATCATTAGAATCTCAATTTGCAATGAATTTGTGAGGATGGAACTTAGGACTCAGTCTGAAAGACTGCAGAGAGTCACACATGCTATTATTACTGCTGACTGCAATCAGAAATCATTTATAATGCTACTCTCTTAATGAGAAAACCTTTTTGTTTTCCAATAGTTACTATACAAAATGTTAAAGTGACCTCAAAAACCCCAGTCCCAAATTCAAGACCATATTAAATAACAAACATGTTCTCCTCTATTTTCAAAATTATTTACAACTATTAGTCAATTTTGTTACTCTGCAATGCAACTCCAGTAGCCTAAAAGTATAAACTAATCCATTGCATATTGCTACTTTGTTCTGCTTGTTAGGTATAACTGAAATCAGTTTTGTCTAACTTTTGCAACAGGTGTTTCTTAAAATGTGTTATCTGTGCTTCTGAAGTTAGAGGATAAAACTCAGCCCTTCACAGATGCCATTTTTGGCATCCAGACAAGTATATTCTTTCACATCATGCCTGCGTATGCTCAACCATTATCATTGTTACCACTGTTAAATTAGTTCTGAACACATCTTGACATATCAATTTTTCCTACCCTCTTTCAGATGTCACCAGTCTCCTCTAGGCTTAAGTTAATTTGTTTTCCATTTGTTGGGGTCTCCTGCAATAAAAGATACAAGGGACATGCATTAAAGATACAGAAGCGGTATAGAGGACAAAGTAATGTTGAGTCCTGGCCAGGGCATTTTTCAGCAAATTATAACAGTAAGAAATAATAATTTAAGCTTAAAACACTTTATATGCTGAATGGTTCAACGCAAATCAACGCAAAAAGGTCCATATTTTCACAGAAGAACCTGTGTATCCCTTTTTGTAAGGCATAAAAACTTAATTGTTTATCTTATTTAAGTTTTAAAGAAAATTACACATAATTTTAAGAATCATATTGGGAGAAGACATGATTTTGGGGATCAACTGCATAAAAACTGTGTTCTCTGCGTCATCAATTTACTTCACAGAAGTCCATCCTTTTTTAAATGTAGATAAATTGCTATAATTTAACAACTGTCTCAAACATCTACATTTGTACGTGCAAAAAGATCTTCTGTGACTTATGTGAGCCACTTTATACACAATCATTTTTTTGTTTTGTTTTTCTTACAGAGACACAACAGACCATTCCCCTTTTCAGCAGAGAATGATATAGATCAGATATTTGATACATCACTACTGCAAACTAATAAATACAACTATTGAAACCTGAGCAGACCAGCTCACATTCCATGTATCACATCCAACGATTTAAAGTTCTACTTATAAAGAACAGTTATTACAAAGAAAAATAAGTTTTGTGCATAGACAACTACATCTTCTCCAACTTTAAACTGCTGCATAGAACACTAGGCGTTGATTTTTCTACATGGGTGCAACAATTCAATTTAGCATGAGTTATAGCTCAGATAATGCTAAGTATACATCTAAAAAGTGCTGTAGGATGTGCTGCTATGAAAGGCAATGCTACAAATATTTTGTCTAAAGAATTTTACTAATAAATAATTCATATGTAATAGTAAAAAATAATTTATGCATAGTTTTAAACAGTAGTTTAAAAGCATACTTAATAAAAACTCAATCATACTTCAGGAATTATGTTTATAAGAGAATAAAACAGTATGACTGCAAGCACGTATTTGCATCCCATTTCCTTGTAAGGAAATTGGGGGGGTGGGGGAAAGAAGGAGGAATCTCCCTGTCACAGTCTCATCTATTCCATTACAAATCGCTTAAAATGAAAGAATCAAGGAGGAAGGATCCAAAACTCCACCCAAATCCAGCAACTCATGTTCTTTCACTTTTTTTCTCAGGAAGTTTCATGTGTAGAAAGGAAAATAGGAATCTCAGCCCCCTGAAGCGTTTCTAGTTGCACTGCAGAGTTTCATGATCAGCCAACAAAGATTACCAACTCCCTCAACGGCACCCACGCTTTCTGCACGGCAACTTTCTAAGTGCAACGACGGCGCACAAATATGCCAAGATTTCCTCCACTTTTATCAGATCTCAGCTTCCCACGCGCGCTGCCTGGGAGGAAAGCTGACATACGGTGGGAAGCGGCACCACCAAGGGAGACCGCCGAGCAAACTTCGGTCCCTCCCCCTTTAAAAGCAGCCGAGAGCTCGAGGGGCGGCACGGCGACCCGTGCCCGCTCCCGCAGCACCGGCCGGCGCGGCGCCGCAGCCGCTCCGCTCCGCTCCACACCGCCACCGCCCATCCCGGCGGCGCGGAGGCACCGGCTCCCCTCGGCGGGGGCAGCGCCGCCGCCCTCCGGCCCTGTCCCTGTCCCCGCCGCCGCCGAGGCGCCCGGCCCCGCGAGACGGCCCCGCCCGGCTCCCTCACGGCGAGGCCCCCGGGGACCCCGCGGCCGCCGGGCAGGTGTGTGGCGGCCGCCGCGCGGCTCCGCCCCGCCCCCCGCCAGCACAGCCCGGCCGCGGCGGCCCTCGCGAGGCGGCGGGCGCGGGAGGCGGCGGCGGGCGCGGGGAGAGGGCGCCACTCACCGCCGCCGCCCCGCGCCGCGCCCGCCGCCCGCCGCCGCTGCCGCCATGTTTGTTGTGCTCCCGCGGCCCGGCCCACCCGTCGCCTCGCGAGACCGCGGCGCGGCGCGGCGCGCGCACCGGGGGGCGGGGCCTGCGCGAGCGCGCCGCGGGGCGGGGCGTGGCGCGGGCCGGCGGCGGCTACAAACATGGCGGCGGCGGCGAGCGCCTGGCTGAGGAGCAGCGCGAAGGTCGAGCGGGGCGGCGGGGGCAGGGGGTGGCTTCCCTCCCCCGGCTCCCCTCCGTGGCGCCTGGCTCCTCCGCCGCCTGCCGGGCCGGGGCCGTGCGTGCCGGGGTCATGCTGGGGCCGGCGGCCGTGCCCCTGCCCCTGGGGAGCCGAAGGCGGGAGGGGGCCGCCGGGCACCCGCCGCGCCTGTGCCCTGAGGCCGCTGTCGCTCGGGCCGTGCGTGCCCGCGGCCGCTTGCTGCGGTGGACGGGCCAGACCCGCGGGGGCCCCGGCTGCTTGGCCGGTTCAGACGCGGTTCCCCACGGCCGGAGGCGGGTTTGGAAATACTCTTTTCCCACTCTTGCTGCTCTTCTGCCCCCCCCCCTTTTTTTTAATGGAGATGTGGTACTAGGTAACTTCTAAGAAAAGTTCTTCCAAGTCTTATGCAACAGCTTGTAACTGGAAGAGCCCTGGACTGGCTTGCCTGGGGCGGGGGGGGAGCACAATTATAGCCAAGAAACTGCAGCCAGAAATATCTTCTCTATCTAAATAGACAAAAGACTTGTGGCACAGCAGGGTTTTTCATAATTGAAAAACAAAGGAAACAGCTGAAAATCTTGGTCTGTGCCACACACCTGCTTTTGCTGTGCAGAATGAGAAGAGGTGCTAGCCAGGGACCTTCTCACGAATGACTGTGGATGTGTTATGACACCTGAAATAAGGAAAACTGACCCCAGGCTTTGCTGAGAGTAGGAGCTATTTGGAAGCTAGCTAAATCTAGGACAAGTATAGGGATGAAAATCACTGAGGAAGGGAAAGTGAGCTTAGGAAAACAGATGCTGCAACCTTTTTTATTTATTTCTTAGTGCTACTACCAAGTCTGTCACCATTAAAATCTCATTTTAAATTGTAAAACATGCAGAAGGAAGCCAAAAGGTTTGAGGCTTTTAACAGAATTCACGGTTAAACAATGAAAAAAAAAAATCAATGTTATCAGCAACCCAGAAACCAATTTTCAAATACAAGCTTTTAGCAGGGCAGGCAGTCTGAATTTTCTAGCATTGTAAATCATTGCCTTACCTGTAGAAAAAGAAAAAAACAGCGAAGCAATATCCAAGCGTTTGAGTAGCCTATATGTATAGGCACTTGAAATAAATATCTGAAAGTTTGTAATACTACATGACTTCTAAGAATCAAAATGTAAACGATGTATGGGTTTTGAGTCTAAATGTTGAAGTCAAATAGCTTTTGTGTTATGCTGTTACTCAGGAGTGAAATACACTCAGCTGGCCGTGGAGTCGTCTTACTGTTTTTAAGATGTTTCAGGGTAGCCTTGTTATGAATGTTCCTTTTGTCCTCTAGAACAATCTCAGTAAGATATCAAACAAGTGTTTGTTGAACCGTGTCTGCATACATATGCTTAGGACTGCCTTGGTTCTGCCACACTCAAGTGAGGTACGGTGGAAGTGCCTACAAATGAAAGCTTATTGAGAGGGGTGACAAGCTGGAGGTGGATTCTGCTGCGGGGGGGGGGGGGGGGGTGTGTGGGGAAATGAACTCAAGGGACAGCTGCCTTGAGTGCTGACTTTCTCAAAGCCTTCAGCATTGTTGCCAGCAGCAGGCCTCCTATAATCACCATCACCTGTAACAAGCACTGAATTATTTACTGCGCAGTGCCTCTACTTGCTAACCAGGCATTTGGCAGGCCACCTCAGCTGATGTGGCTGCGTGTGCTTGTTATGCTTGGCCTCACTGAGCATGTCAGTAATCAAGTCTGTCCTGCTTTGTACCTCAAGGAAAGCATATGAGAAAAATCTTTATATTTTTCTTAGTTGTCTTTTTCTTGTCTAGTAACGATTAAGTTTAGCAGTCTCCATCTCTTGTTTGCTAATAAGCTGTGGAGTAATCTCAGAATCTTTGAGAAAAAATGAGAAGGGGAAGATGTGTTATTTGAGCGACTAAATGGTTTGAATTAGGGCCACAAAACAAAGGAAAGGAGGAAATGTTTGTTGAAGAACGGGTAGGAGACATCTCTGCAATGTTTTCAGCATTGCATACCTTAGATTTCCTTTAACTCAGTCTTACTAGAAAATTGGGATTTGTTTAGAGTGTACATATTAGGTTGAGTTATTTTGCACTTCAGTTTTACTTTGTCTGAAAACATTTACAACCTACATTTGTTACTGCTCAAAAAGCTTTAGTTTGTGCAATAATTTGTAGGACAAAATGGATGAGCAATTCCCATGATTTTATCAGATTAATAGAATGTGTTCATCTAAATGCATGGCAAAGCTTTATACAGCTTTTTGCAGTTGTACAATTAATTTAATAATGTTTGATTCTCACGCGCCAGTAAAGTGATTTTCAGGCCTCCTTGAGTCATATAGGGCTTACACGGCTTCCTTCATCTGACTGTCCAAAATCAGAACTTTCTACTCTCTCCTGTTTTCTCTGCATGCAAATAAGACAAAACGGTTAGCAATACAAACAGGAATATCTGGTCAAAAAATCTGTACTTTCTACTTTGGACTGGACAGAGTGCTCTGTATGCATTTATAGTGGTGTTTTCACCTGCTTGCTTGATAATTCTACAGCCAAATGTCAAGTGCCATCACAAGAAAGTAGAGATGATGTCCAGAGTGTTGCCAGTTGTTGTCTTAATGGTACTGACTTGTTGCCTACAGTGTACCATTCTTGCAGCTTCAAAAAAGTTGTGTATTCTTAAAAAGGTATTGTGCATTTTTCCTGACAGTTCTTTGTTAGTACTGATGAAATACTCTGCGATTCATCATGGATTATGTCAGCATGAAAGAAAAGTGCTCTTTTCTTTGCACTTGAAATAAAGTAGAAGCAGCACAAAGTATGTGTGATTTGTAGTTGTGTAACTGTTCAGGAAGCTCATTGTATTAAGTGTGTGTGTGTACATATATATATGTACTTACATTTTTGTCTCTCAGACCTTGCCAAGAATACAAGCTTGTGCAGGTGAATATTTTTACCAGTTTTGCACATCTGGGTGTTAACTGTTCCTACTTCAGATGTTCTACGTGCAATCCGTTCCTGACTGACAGCTTGCAGAACACAGTTACCTGGATTTTTTTTCCTCTGTTAAAGCAACTCATATTTGTTTTCGGTGCAGAAGACCTATGGTGATTGCAGTAATTTAGTCTTTATTTAAAGCGTTGCAGCTGCTGCTGATCACCCAAAGTTTGTATTCTTGAACCCAGCCCCACTAGTCAGTATTTGTTTTATGTGTCCAGGAGTGTTGAATAGAAATGAACTTTGAATGTTTGCAGGAATATTTGTTTTCTATGTAACAACTTCTTTTTTTTTTTGGTCATCCATGACTGGTTATGCTAAAGATTTTGGAGTTTCCTTACTAGAATAGACTTGGGCATCTTGCCTCTAAGATAAGAGGAGTCCGTAGGTCCGTTTTACATCATTTTTTTAGCCAGTGAGATGACAGGTATTGAAAGCCAACATGAAAGAGAGTGAATTATTAGAAGGATCAAAGGAATTTTGAGTTCTTGACCCCAAAGTTCCTGCCATTTTTTGAGGAATACTATCACAATGTACTTTGCCAAAGTGTACTGCATTCTGTGAGCTAAATAGCAGTCTGCTTACAGTGCAGTCGGTCAGTCTGCTGTGGGGTTGAGTGCATGCTAGTAAAAATGTATTTTGTCAGGAATGTGCTCACATATACATTACTTCTGTGGCACAACTGTGTCTGTTAGGGATTTCTGTCAGCAGTTGTCTTGGTGGGAACTGAGTATCTCTGCACTTTGGACTGGCATAGCAATAGGGACAGAAATCTGTAGCAAAGATCTGGTCTTTAGAAGTGAGCCACATAGTAAGTTGGGTTTGGGGAGCTATGGGAGCAGAGACATCTTTCTCTCTTGCCTCTTTTGAGATCACAGTCACTAGATCTATACTTCTTTTCTGAATATGGTTTTTCAGGAATAAGCTTTGTAGCAGATTAGCTACTGTAAGCTTGTTACTTGTGGAACAATATTGTTTTTGTTACACTAACTTTTTTAAAACCCTAAGAAATTATTCTATGGTTAGAAAATTAATTAAATTTCAAACCAAGGTTTTGTTGCTTTCCAAAGCATGCTGTTACCTACTTAAAAAGTCTTTGAACATTAAGTAATTTATAGTTTCCCAAGATACTAAACCAATTATCTATCATGTTATCTGTATGTTTCCACCCACCCGACAACCACCACATGTAACTTGCTTCCAAAAGCCACCGTCTGTTCTGTTAATTGTTGTGACTTGTCAGTTTTTGCCACATATGCTTAACACCATTCCCCATATAGTAAATCACTCTGTAGCACCTCTGCTGTCTTGACTAGGTAATCTCTGCTTCTTGATATGATTTGAGATTGTGGTATGTTGTGCATGAATGGGGAGAGGCTGCTGAATTTAAATATACTTTGCTCAATTTCAGTTCCTTCCTGTACTTTTTTTAATAAATCAATGAAATAAGATACATTAATTATTAGTTACATAGTACTGTCAGCATACTAACTACAGAACTTAAATTACTGTATAGATAACTATAGGATTTAAATTAACTATATAGAAACATTCAGGTGCCAGGGCTTGGTTTATGAAATGTGTACTTACTCTGAAAATTATCAAAGTGCTGAGTTTGGATGAAAAATCTTCAGTGATATTAAAGTTATGCCATTTCACAGCAAAAGACTAATAATCCAACAGAAGTGCAATCAGATTGCTTTAAAAATGAGTCGTTGGCCCGAAAAATAAATCTATTTTTAAAGTTGACTGGTCTTCTGTAAAGGTAAAAGCACCTGTATGTCTAGTTTACATTTACTTTTATCATACTTGTTAATAAAGAGATTAATTTTGCCAAAATATACTCTTGCTAATAAGAATATCGCAGCAGATTTTCAAAATCATCTGTAAAACAAAATATTATCAGGAGTGTTTATTTGCCCTAAATATTAGAATTGACTGAGAAACTATTAATGTTTGTGAGTCTCTTGTAGAATAACATTGTAAGTGTTAACAAACTTCTAGAAAGCAATTGTTTGGGGTTAATAGATGTCAAGTAAAAGAAGAGTAGTTAAGGGGTATTTTCTTTTGGTGTGTGTGTGTGGGGGGGTTGCATGTTCTCAAAACCGTTCAGGTTAGAGACATTGAAAGTAATCAGCTGTAGTTGTATTTCCTATTCAGCTACCAAATAAAAACAGCAGGTAAAAGTGTTTATTGCTGTCTGTCTGCAGATATTAGAACAATGAAAATTCTGTTTTCTGTTAACTGTTCTAATGTTCTGTATTTCTTGTCAACAGCTGAAAAGAAATATGCCAGCATACTTGGCTTCTTGGAAGGCTTCTCCATGTGTCTTCGTATCTTCCAAATCGGGACTTATGCCAAATCTAGCCAGTGACGGAGTTGTCTGTGCTCCACTTCAAACATTCACTGAAGAGGAGACAATGCTGAAAAATATGGGTACCTATTCTCTGTGTGGTTAAAATTCAGAAATGTCTATGGGAAATTTTAGCTTTTTTTATTATTATTATTATTATTTACTTCTGGCTAAATATTGAGATTGTTGTGTGTGATTGTGTTTAATTTGAAAACTGCTTTCATTCATAAGAGAAGAATGCAATATTCTTTTTTGGTTCTTTTTCTGTATTCCAAGCCATAGTGCAGTTTACTCTGCATAAATTAGTATTAACTTCTTAAAACCATTATTAATGCAGAAGTGATGTTTCATGGCATTGACTCATGTCCATTCCAAAATGTTTGGTTCAGCTACATTGAAATCTTTGAAAACCAACTGGAGCAGCTAAAGTACACCCAGTATAGCGACAGATGTGATCAGAGAGTTTGCAATGTAGTCAGGCCTATGCGAAGACAGTACTTCAGAAAGAATCTTGAAAGCAAAAGGGGAAAGCGAGGGCCTGAATATCTGGGAAAGAGCTCATAAAAGGCTCGGGCTAAACAAAATCGATCGTATTTACAGAATTTTGTACACTCAGAATAACATGCATTAAAGCCCAAGACCATCTTTGCTAAACACAGGTTAAATTTATAAAGAAAAAAGATACAGCTAACAGAATAAGAGGTATATATTTTTTTGGTCAGCTAATGTCACATAAAAGTGTAGCTGAAATGCTTTTGGAATTTCTGAATCTATAAGCAGTATTTGTTGTTTCAGTTCAGAGTTTTCTGACTGAGTTCAGAAAACACTTTGATAAATGAGCCTTGTGGCACAATACAGTGTTTTACTTGAGCAACTTTTTGCCCTTCAAAGTGGTTGTCTGGGAGACTCAGGGAATTATATGCCTAGCCTGTCAGAAATACTGTATTGCTGTTATATTGATCCTCAAGTGGAGTTTTAGAATACTTACACTCTTTCTTTTCTTCTCTTCATTACAGTGAAAAAATTTGCTCAGGAACGAGTTGCACCTTTGGTGCAAAAAATGGATGAGAATTCAAAAATGGAAGAATCTGTAATAAAGGGATTGTTTGAACAAGGGGTCTGCACACTTTTACTTAATCTTTTAGTCAGAAAATGTCATTATTAATATAGATTTATAGCTGTGCACTTTTCAGGTTTTTTCAGATGAAAAGATTGAGGTATGTGATTCAAATGAACTGATGAGTCATTAAAAATTGTGGAATTATCAGCAGCAGGGTAACCTTCTCTCTTTTCTACTGCATTATTATTCTCTCTTTTACTATAATATTCTGTCCATCTCTTCTGTGCCTGTACCACATATGTCATCTTATTTTTGAGTTCTCTATCTTTTCCTCTTTTTTTCTTAGATAAGCATGATTGTACAGAATTCTAGAACTGGCATGACTGATAACAATGTTGCTGGAAAAGGGTACCAGGAGTCCTTTATGTGCTAACTGGGCAGCCAGTTACTGCAGACAACCTATTGATCATTCCTGGAATAAATTGGAATTAAATATTAGTCTTTTCTGCTATCAAACCTAACGTTTGTGTTTAGAATGTCATTTTATGCAATGAAAATTCTAAATATAAGACTTATTTCAATTGTTCCACTGCAGTTAGACATTGCAATTGTTACAGAAAATGTAATCAGGTTAGGGTGGTGACTGGCCTATTTACTGTGTATGTTAATTTTTTTCTTGCATTAATTAACTAACAACTTCTGTGAGGAATTGTTAGTTTGTTACTCTTTTACGGGTATTGAAGGAAAATAGGTCTTTTAGGCAAGGGTCTGGAAATAGTTATATTTTGTGTTTTGTCTTAATCTCTTGTCTTTAGTATCAGCTTGGGCTAAGAAGGTGTTGACGAGAACTAACAAGAAAAATTGCTGTATTTGCACTCTTTTAGCTGATGAGTATTGAGCTTGGGGAAGAATATGGAGGAACTGGAGCTTCATTTTTTTCAACCATATTGGTAGTGGAAGAACTGGCCAAAGTTGATCCAGCTGTAGCTCTTCTATGTGAGCTCCAAAATACACTAACCAATAAGTTGTTTACCGTATATGGAACAGAAGAACAAAAGAGGACTTACTTGCCCAGAGCGGCTAAAGATATGGTGAGTTAAAGTCTAACTTTAGTAAATTATAATATAGTTTTAAATAGTTATGTAATGTTAGTGTCTTTTCCATTAATTAAATGGTCAACTGCAGCATTAGGAAATACCTTCATACATGAACTTTGAAACTCTTTTTAGAGCTGAAAACTGTGGTGATATAGATATATCCTCGTCATTAGTAGCTGAGAGGTAAAAAGTGGAAAGACACTTATTAGTTTCATTGAAATTTAATTTACTCTGGAAAACAACTTTAAAGCAGTTGATTTTGAGATGCTTGTGATTACACAGTGTTTATTTTCTTAATCTCCACACCTGTAACTTAGTATAAGTTAAAATATTTGAATTTAACAGGCTTGTGCTTGTTCCATAAATATTTTCCTTTCAAAGCTTGTTACGTGTGCCAATATATACAATAACAAGTAAAATTAATTTTTCTCTTCAATTGGTAGATAGGCAGTTTCTGTCTTTCGGAGGCTGGATCTGGGAGCGATGCATTCTCTTTGAAGACTCGGGCTGAAAAGAAAGGAGACTACTATATCATCAACGGCTCAAAGATGTGGATTAGCCTTGCAGAATATGCAGGAGTTTTCTTTGTAATGGCGAATACAGATCCTGCTTTGGTAATTTCCTAAGGAATAGTTGTATTTTCAGTGACAGCTGATAATGTATTACTGGATTTATATAGTCTGGTGTTAAAGGTTAATATTCTTTGCACCTTTTCCTAGCTGAAAACATTTTGTTGAGAAATATTTTTAAAGGGGAGAACCTGCTGCACAGTTTAATAAATTTCTCCCACAAGAAAAATAAAAGTGACAATTGCATGGTGAAGAGCACAGCAGCATTGGTATTATCCTGAGTCACCAAAGAACAGACAGTCTAAGTCTTTCTGACATTTCTGACTTAACTGGCAAATTACTGTTATTAGAAGGTGAACTAGAACTTAAGCTGCATGCAATGAAAAATTAACAAATGTGTAACAGTAAAGCATGCTCAGGTAACAAAATACAAAGCTGAACGTGCATGTTTCATGTTTTGTCACATACCAACTTGGATATAGGTAGTAAAGATTCAAAAAAGTGAACTGCAGACTTTAAAATGCACTATACCAAAACAGAAGAGCAATAATCAAATACAAAACTAAATTGTTTAAAATCTTTTATTTTTTTAAACTTCTTCCAGTATCTCTTTCTTAAAAGTTTAACTTGAAGATATTTATTTTTAAAATTTGAAGTCTTAACTAATGAAAGGAGGCATCCTGTCACTTTCTTTCTGAATTTGTGTAAAAGCTGATGGGTGATTTGAGTACTACATAAACTGAAAATAGATTTGATAATACAGTTTCTATATTCATCAACTACTGATTGTTGCCTCATCTGGAATTGTTTAGTATAACATTTTACAAAAATGTATAATATGTTACCTTAAAATTATAAATTTGCTTTTGCATTTAAATATTCAAGAAGCAGATTAAAAGTCAATGTTGCTTGAAGATTAAATAACAGTTGACATCGATATAAATGAGAGAACAGACCACTGTGGAATTGTATATTGAAATATACCCTCTACACTAGCAGCTGCCAGTTGGTGAGATGGTTTGTCATTAAGGTGAGATGTGCAGAAGAAACAACAGACTCACCTTTAATAAGAGACAACCCTTCTACAAGAATCACAGCACTTTTCCTGCCTCTGTGTCACCCTCTTAACGAGAGGAGCTGCTGTGCTAGGGACAGGAGGAGATGGGACCATGGCCAGGAACACTTTGCATCTGTTTGTCTCATGGGCCTTGTGTTAAGGGACACTGTGTTTTGGGGGCAGGGATTGCTGAGAAATGTGGATGAGTGAGAAAAGGAGACAGAATTGGGAGTAACAATAAAATGGAGGGAAAAAGAGAAAGAGACAGCCATGAGGTCAGCCTGAATAGTTTGAGAATCACTGTACTGTACTACAAGAATCTACTTTAAAAGACTTCAGAGGTGTGAATATTTTAAGCCTGTACTTAGAAGGTGCCAGAATTTAGACTAGCTATACAATCTACCTGTTGTCACATGCTTTTTGTGTCCTGTCTAAATCATGAACTGAATATCAAATTATTAACTCTGAGCTTTTTTGTATCATAATAGCTTCAGAGTGCTTTATTAAATATTTTCCGCACTACCTCTCTAAAGTAAAAATACACTAGTAGTCATCTTCTACAGACCAGAAGCACATGGAGAATGTGTCCTTTAATTCTGGTGTCCACTTAGATCTTTTATAATATTTATTAGTATATCGCCCTCTGAATAGTCAAACGCAGTTCCCAGTGATGTTGGTCTCAGTAGGGAGCACTCA
Organism: Apteryx mantelli; assembly: GCF_036417845.1. Lineage (NCBI taxonomy): Eukaryota > Metazoa > Chordata > Aves > Apterygiformes > Apterygidae > Apteryx > Apteryx mantelli. The sequence goes on from NC_089984.1 coordinate 40,437,323, forward strand.
TAGTTTGGACAAACTTAAAAGGAAGTGTATGCTATTTGCAGGCTTCTGTGAGAAGCATAGCTGAAGTAATTGGGCTGAAGTAAAATCTTGCATCCCACAGAATCACGTGACAGGTGGGGGCAGAGCCGTTATTCAGCCGGCCATGTTAAAGATGTCCTCTGTGTCCTTGCAGGCCTTTGCTTAACTGGGACATGTTCCCACAGCAAGCAGGAGCTTCAGTGCGCAGCTCTGACTCCCTTTCCCAGTGACTTCCTGTATAGAGAGGCACTGTAGAAGACAGGTGCTGTCTTTTTTCATGGTGCAAGTCCCTAGTCTTGTCACGAGAACTTTTAAGGTTATTCTGATTGTATTTTTCTCTCTCTTTTTTTTTTTTAAGTATAGAATGGTATACTTTGGCCTTTGTTAAGCCATAGTTGGTCCACATAGAGGGAACAGATGATGGTGCCAGTGCTTTATTTAGTAATGTAATATTAAGCAAGTGTAAATTTCAGCATTGGAATGAGCTATTTGGACCCCATTTGGTGATATTGTTTTTAAAAAGCTCCTGATTATTTTTTTAATTCATCTTAGGGATACAGGGGAATTACATGCTTCATAGTTGATCGCAACACAGAAGGACTACAGATAGGAAAGAAGGAGAATAAGCTTGGAATTAGAGCATCCTCTACCTGCCCAGTAACATTTGAAAATGTTAAGGTATGGTAAGTTGTTTAGCTGTTGAAACATAATTTGTGCATAATTTGAATATAACCATATGTAAGAAAAGAATGTTAAGTAAATGCCTGATTTTATTAATTTTTTCCTGTAGACATGCTGATTATTTGCCTTTACTTGACTTTCCTCCTCATTCTTTCACAAAAGACCTGAGAGGGATTGGATTTCTTAAATTTTGATATAGTTTTTGACCTGTGATTTAATTCTGAACAGTTTTCTCAATCATCAGTTTATAATCATGCATATTGGGGAAGGTCCTGATCTTTTAAGCAATTAAATGCCTGTTTTATATTTTATGCCTTCACTTATGAGGAACATGTGATTCATCTGTGAAACCTGCTAGCAGTTGCAAAGCTGAATAGAATAGGAATAACCAAGTGGTTTTATTCTGTAGGTTCCTGAGACCAATATCCTGGGACAGGTTGGACAAGGCTATAAGTATGCGATTGGAATGCTAAACGGCGGCAGAATAGGTATTGCTGCACAGGTGGGTAACATTGTTTAATACTAAATGCAATCATTCTATGATTTTGAATTTGGGCTGAAACCTACAAAGTATTGAAAGTGTTTGCTAAGAGTAGATATTTAGAAAATACTTCATGAAAAATTATATTGCCACTAGATGTCACTATTCCTGTTTCTAAGTTATGGCAAAGTACTGAAACAACTGTAAATAGCAAAGTTCTTTCAGTGACATGAGCAGTAGATTTAAGAAACATTAAATGGCAATTATTTGTCTTTGGTTAACTATTGCTACTGAAGTATATCAACGTTCTTATCTTCCATTATGATCTAGGAAACTAACTCTTTGGAAAATATAACGTACTGAGAAGCATAGTAATGCTTCTAACCATAATTATGTGGGATTGTCAAATGTGATCTTATACCCAATAAATTATTTTAAAGTCACAAAATAAATATGAATTTTTATACCAAAAGTTTTCTAGTTCATTGTTGTGTTTGAAAATTGTACATTATGGCATCTTTGGAAAAAGTATTTACAGACCTTTGAGTTATTTAAAAATGCTGTATTTTGGTGTAAACTACGTTTGGATCTCAAACTGCAGTTGGTTTCAGGAAGCTGGATTCAGCCATGTGATAAAATAGTTTATGGCAAATTTTCATATTTTCAATTTACCTCTAAAAGTAAATGCAGTGAGTAAATGTCTCCTCTTTATTTTTATTTTGTTGTGGATGATGATGTGCTATAAAGGGCGTAATCTGTCTGTGCTACTATTCTCCCTTATCTTTTTCCCGAGCCTGCAGACAGCCCAGGAGTAACAGGTCATCGTGAAGTTTAGGCTTTCCACACAGCAGTATGCTATGCTGCTAAATGGATTGGTTTTTCCATCCTTTTTAAAGATTATCTATGATTAAACTTTGTCTGATATGGCATTTAAAACTGGAGCCATGGGCCCATTGTTCCCAGAGATATAAATAATCTAGATACTCTGGCAGTAAAATACATGGTCTGTATTTTACTCTAATTACTCCAAGTTACACTTATAACCTAATTAAAAGTTAAGGTCAGGTAGTTGTTATATTTTAGTTACTACTTTTGTTGGCACCTTCAGATGAAGAGAAATGTGCTTGAACGAACAAGAATAGCAGTTCTAAAGCCCTGTAGTATTGAACTTAGTTTTGCAGGAGTAATAGTTTAAAAGATAATGAACATCTTAAAAATATAATTGCATCTCTGAAAACGGTTTCAGGTAGTTCTAGTGCAAAGTAGCTGTATGTCATGTTAGAGATGCCGAAGCTGATATACTTAGTTCATCTCTACGTGTGCCTTCTGAAGGAAGGCAACAAATCTGATAGTACAGCTAATTAGCAGTGTACTATATTATTTTCTTATGTTCATTTTCCATGTATTTGTTTTCCTTTCTTTCATGTTTTTTTTTCCTAGAACCGTAAATCATTAGGGAGTAGCTGTGTCTGAGTCCAGTCAAAGTCACACTTTTATCTCCTTGGGGCCATTGACTTTCAGCTTAAAATGTCAGTCTATAAAAAAAAAACAAAACAAAAAAACACTGTATACTATTGGACATCGTTAAAAGTAAATTGATGTAAGCTGCTTGATGACATAGCAGACTGTCACTCTCATATCCTGTCATGACTTGGAAAAGTTTTGAGATTCCAATTTTACTATTTACTGTCTTGTTCTTTTAGTTCATGTCATTCATTTCCCTTTTGTTCTTTCCTTGTTTTATGTTTACCTTGATGTAATTTTCTATTTTTGTTTCTCTTAGGAAGAAACTAGATAGAAAGAATGCCTCCAAATGGATAGGTAGTTATGAAATCAGCTGATTTTATTTGCTACCAGTGTTATATTCCAAGCTATATGAAAGGCAGCATCCTTTCTTTACTGTCGTCTTTGGAATGGAACATGCTTCTCAAAATTTGGTATTTTCAAAGTTGTAAAACTTCTAGCATACTTCACAGATTTTATAATGCTTGTTTATGCTGACAAATCAGGAACTAGGTAGACATAAGTTAGTTTCTTTATAAATGTTAGCATGTATTTTTCCCAGGTGATGTCCTCCAAGATTAGTATATATTGCACTTAAATATTTACAGACAAAACCAAGATCTTTTCAAATAATTATATAGTCATCCTGAGGCAAGCATTAATTCTTGTTAGCATTAATAGTGGATTATGGAGTGATATTAAAAAAAAATTATGGCTTTTTACTTATGACATTCAAGATCTGAGTATTAGGAAAGATGAATTCTGTTAACGTTGCATACTTGAGACAGCATGTTCAGAGACTCAGAGTTCAGAGTACTAGTACTGCAACAGCTAGTTTTTTATTCCGTGGTCAATGACTTTGATCCAGCTCAACTAAGGAAGATTCAGTTTTCTTCTTAGTTACTGTTGATGCCATGCGCAAAATTCACTGTTGTGTTCTTCCAGTTCCTCATAAACAGCCGCGTTTTGCTGTCTTCCTTAGAGTGAAGAAAGTGTGCGGAAGGACGATGGGTCTTCTAAAATTGTTCTGTCAAGGTGGTTTTTTTCCAGAAAATGCTTGAGCTAATGCTACATCTCCTTTCATTATACTGATTCTCTAACTTCTGAAATAAATTACTGATTCTGACAGCCTGGTGTCTTCTATAAAAAGAGAAAATATTTTTAATGTGAAAATAATTTTGAATAATCCTTCAAATTATCTGTCTTTTAATAATGTAACGTAGATCTATAGTATTCAGTTTAGTCATTTTTCTGTGTAGAGTAATTAGGAATTTTCCCAGAAACATTTAATACTTGAGAAATGACATTTGACCAATAACTTTTTCTCAAAGATGGACAGTGTTTTTACAAATATCTTGCCTTTAATAACAGGGTTTCTTTCAGGAGTATGGGAGAGGCTTCAGTCCTCAGACAATTATTTTGGTTATGACCTACCTCAGTAAATCTAGTAATTGTTAGAACTCTGAGATTCTGTACAGAATTTTTATTATATTTTGGCTTTATGTATTTTTTAGTAATCTCTAGGTAGGCAGAAAACTTAACTTTTCTCCTGAATACAAGGCTTTTTAAAAAGGCAAACTCTCTGACCGGAAGAACGACTGTTATCTCCATTGGGTGCATTCAAATAACTAACTTTTTGCTGAATGTGTTCTTTGTTTCCTACAGATGTTAGGATTGGCACAGGGGTGTTTTGACCATACGATTCCATATACAAAGGAGAGAGTCCAGTTTGGGAAAAGCATATTTGATTTTCAGGTATTTGTCGGTGAATATATGGAAAGTTTTCTGTGAGAGAATAGTAGTTATCACAGTATGAAATCAGTACAATGAGTAATCTGATTTGCTTAATTTGTGCTCCATCTTACGGCATGTCTCTACTTTTCGATATTTGTGAATTGTTCAAAAAAAATTTCAGATCAACATTTATTGGTCATGTAAAATATATAAATTCAGTGCTGTGGGTTTCTGCAAGTACTATATAAAGCATTTAAAACTTCAGAACATAATTAATGCAAGTCTTTTGCTTGATAATATATTAATTGTGTTTGAAAATAATACACATGGGCCTGCTTTTGCTTTTGTTTTTAATCTGTGTGTTGAATGTGTTTCAGTTTTTATACTCTTTTCATGAGGTAGGGGAAGGCATTTTTCTGGAGATACCAGAAAATATAAAAAGATGAGGAAAACTGAATTATTAGATTTCCTGTGTTATACAAAGACATTTAGTTTTCATGATAATATCTGTATCTTAAAATGAAAAAGACTTTGTTGCAAAAATGATGTATAGTTTAATAAGGAAGATGTATAATTGTAATTACTGTAGTAATTTTCTCGTTAAAAGAAACCTACATCTTGGCTGAAGAGAAGGAACATTAGTACTACTCATAATTTATACAAATTTTAGGAAGCATCCACAGATAACTAGGAAATGATTGGAACTGCGTCTTTTGAATGGGAAATGGAATTTATAATTGCCTAATAATTTTGTTATTTTGACCTGTGTATATATTTTTGCAAATTTTAGGGAGCAGTGTTAATGTTGGGTGAATTCTAGTAGGATGAAAAATTTCATTGTATTTAGGAGCAAGTTAGACCTCTAAATGTTCATTTTCAGTCATCTTAATGTTTGGGTCTTTTTAAATAAACCTATTCTTCTATAATACCTACCATTCAGAGGTGAGCTCCATCACCTCTTTCCTTCCCTGTGAGCCCATTCATCAGTCATGTCCTCTATACTTCTGTGCCACTCCTAACTCTTCTCTCATGGTTATGGGACCAGGGAAGAAATAGTTGTCACCTTGCTAGTTCCCCCTTTCTTCAAGGGGAGCTTTTTCTTGAGTCTTTTTCTATTAAGCTTCATCAGGGAACTAGACTTCTTAACATAAGAATGTTCTCAATAGATAGCTGCAAAATAAACAAACCAATTTGGCTGAAGTTTTCCTTGATGTTCATGAGGGCAATTAGGTTCATGTTGCACCCTCTTATCTAGCCAGTCAGGCAAGAAGTTCCCCAATACTCCTGAATACAAGAAGAGGGAAGGAGAACATGAGAGTGCAGTTCCTAAAAAGGACTTTGGCTCAGTTTTTCCCCAGCTATGATATAGATGCAGAGGCATATGGATTTACTAGTCCATCTGGAACTTTATGTTATTTTAGAGTATAGGTGTGTTCCTTTGAAAGCAATGACTCTTGCTAGAAATTCCAATTAAATGCTAGGCATTAGTTCTGTCTGACTTGTGGCCTGCTTATTACAGGGGATGCAACATCAGATAGCTCACGTGGCCACGCAATTGGAAGCTGCAAGGTTGTTGACCTACAATGCGGCTCGGCTTGCAGAAACAGGAAGGCCATTCATAAAGGAGGCAAGCATGGCCAAATACTATGCTGCTGAGGTAACTTAAAAGTTTCTTCGTTCAGTGAATTTATTTCACTGCTGTTTAAAAGTTGCTTCTGTTACAGAATGAGTGGGTTTATATTCAAGTTTTGCTGTGAGATCTGTGGATGTACTTTTATCTTGTTCCGTATCGAACTGAGAGTGAGAAACGTAAAGCAGGCCACTGAAGAATAAACTGCTCAAGCCCCTAAATAAAATTTTGAAAAACCAAACAGCATTAAAAGAGAAAGTGAATTAGTATTTTCTCATTCACAGAGATTACATTCTCTCAGAATTCTCTTTGTGGTTAGGGCAGTGGCCTGGACGGGACTGTTCTTGTGATCATGTCAATTCTTCTGGTCACAAGGCAAGTCTTAATATGATTCAAAACCAGGTGTGTATGGGATCACTTCTGCCTTATTCCAATTGCTGTTTTGAATACTGCTGCTACTCTTTTTCATGGTTAGTGTAGAATATGAACTACTGCAATAACAGGGAATTCTGCGTGTCTGCAGGTGAGTGACATGGGAATGATTCTTGTTTGTATATGATTTATAAGCATATTATTTGTGTTCTAAAATAACTTGCCTAAGATAAATACAAAAATATCAGTCCTTCATTATTCCACTTTTTCTAGTTACTACTTCAATTACTATTTTGTTTTTGTTTTAAATAGCTGCGAAGAATAAAATCTACTACCACCTGTGTGAAGTTAAATGCTGGTACTTTAATTGTGAAACTCATTTTTCATAGGTTGCAACACTGACAACTAGTAAATGTATTGAATGGATGGGTGGAGTTGGATTCACAAAAGATTATCCAATTGAAAAATATTATCGTGATTGCAAGATAGGTGAGTGACAGTTTTTTACTGAATATTTCTTGCAGCATTAGTATTACTCAAGTTTGGGCATGAATGACTGGCTGTTTTTTTATTATTATTTAAAGATATTTTTCTCCTGTAATCAGCACTGATTTAAACCTTCAGATATATGGAGATAAAGCTTTAGGTATAAGGCCTAGCTAAAATGTTTGATTAGATATACATAATAGACAGGTGCACATTTTGTCTTGTTTCACTGAAAAAATTGAAAATTCAGCTCTTTCAGCTAAAGAAGGTATCTATGTGGAGTCTTATTTTCAAGATTTTCCTCATTTACATGTCTAAGTCCTAGACCCAATCACTTGACACTTCCAGCAGTATTATCCTTTAACTTTTATTGCTGTTATCATTTGTAAATACTTAATTTTTGTTGGTTATCTAGGAATTGGTTTTCAGGAAAATTTCTTGCTGTTAAATTTTACCAGCAGAAAAGGATTTTCATTGTTGTAGACAATAAAATATTAGCATTTATGTAAATATTAATTCTGCTCCCAAAACTTGCTCACTGAATCTTCATATTTGTAAGTGTTCTAATTGGACTGTTAGAACAAGAACTTGATCTGTCTTCATATATTCACTGCAGTTTTATATCTTCTAATTTGTATTCTTCTGATTTCAGGTACAATATATGAAGGAACTTCAAATATCCAGTTGAGCACCATTGCAAAAAGCTTAGCACAGGAGTACTGAAACCATAAGGACTTCTTGACTGTTACAGAAATTATTCCACTGAACATTAATCATGAATTGTACATTTATCTGTAATGATAAAATCATAAAGGACATAAAACAAAAATACATTGTCATAGATGAAATCATAAGGAAAACCATGAATTCCCATTTCATGAGAGAGAGTAATTCATGTGAAATCATGAATTCAATATTCAATTCCAAATCATGCTAAAAATGTGTAATTGTAGATCTTTCTGCCTGAGAACCTTCTAATATAGTACATTGATTTAAATCAGTTAATTAGTTTAGATTATACAGTGTATCTCAATTTTGAGATTTCAGAGTAAAAACAAAAGCAGCAAATTTTTGCCTGATGCAAAAGGATGTGTTAAGCTGCCTGGGAGAAAAAAAGATTCTCCAAGTGTAGCGGAATTGTTGCATAGGGTAGAGCTGCTGTTTGTTCTTGATGCCCTGTATTAGCATAGGGCACAGGAGAGGTGTGTGGAAATAGAAGTGATGGTTTCCTCTCTCCCTGGCTGAGCGATTCCTATGGAGTTGCTGTAATTGGAGTAATTTTTATAGCAGCCCTTAGTATATTCTTAAGTATATCTTGGTAATTAAGCCCTTCCAGCCCCAATTTGTAGTAGTGAATGGTAGATAATATCTACCTCCTTTTCCAGCCACCTTCAGCTGTTGAGGGTTTTAATCTAAGGGGCTATTTACAGTTCTCCTTTTATAAAAGGTTGAGTTGAAATCTCTGTGAAATGGGGTTAAAAAAGACCTAGTAGTTTTGCAAAAAGACAAAGATATAAGGTAGGTAATAGGAATTCTGTAATACCACTTCACAGTAGCTTTTCCATGATCAATGCATTTTACATACTTTGATCCTCAGAGCTTTCCTGAGAGTTAGTTAATTTGCAGCCAAGAAAACTCTCTCATGGAAGTCAGTAGTTCTCTACAAAGAGAGCAAAGTGTTTCTCCATTTGAGATATCTTTTCCCCTTTTGAGGAGAAAAAGGAGAATTTTATATATGTGTGTGTGTGTATACACACACATAAATAAAAATATTTTTTCCTGGAGTATTTGCTTTTTGTCCCTCTCTGTTTACTTCAGAAGTATTTTGTTTACCAAAGAAGTCTCCTCAGTGTTGGAGAACTAATAAACTAAGAATCAAGAGACTGAAAACTTAGTATCTGAAAAATTATCGCTGATAAAGAGAATTTGTTCAAGTGTTTTGGGGAGAGAAGAGTTGTTTTTAGGCCAATTTAGAAGAATCTCATTTTTAAAGCTTGCTAGTTGCTGATGCTTCACTTTGAATGGGGCTTAGACTGTTAGTCTGAAGCTCCCAAAAGATTTCCTAGTTAAGCTAGGGAAAATGAGATTTAACAAGTATGATGTGTGTTGGGTGAAACAAGCAGACTGCAGTGCGTGGTATTCTGCAAAGAAACAAGCAAGGAGGGACAGCACCATTAAAGTTGTAAATTGTTTTCTAACTTGCTCTCAGCCTCAAAGGGAAATAACTACTTTAGTGAATGACTCTCCCCCCACTCACACTTTGCCTGTTGATAGGCAAAGGATTAATGTTGTAATTATCCTTATGCCAAAGAAACAAGCACCTTCTGTATTTGTTTGATCAATAACTTTGAGATTTTCAAAAATACAGGAGTGGGAGGGTAGACTAGATGATTTCTGAAGGTTTCTTCTAGCTATATTATTAAAAATGCATTTTAGGTTGCTTGCAGGCTTTCTTTCAGCTGAACCCAACTGCTGAGAATATTGTTAAACTAGAATGAAGACTACATTCACTGCAACAGCTAACTACCATTATTCTACTCAACATACTCTACCTATGAGTCTAAAATAAGCACAACCAAGCTACAAAATGTTTGTTTTATTGAAGAATATGGTGAGTTGTGCTAATGTGAGAGGCAGTCCTTAGCTACATTTTAGCCTGCTTTGCTAACATGAGTGTCAATAGAGATCAGGTTTTTGATTCATACTGTTTAATAGGCCTCCTAGTTTGAGATACTATCTTAGCCTGGCTTCTGGAGTTCTGCATGAGTCTAGGAAGTAAGTGACAATACTTACCGGAATTAACACAGTGCTAAAAGCAAACCTGTTGTGGATCAATTTTTATGGAGAAAAATGCTGGGCTCTCTGAAGGACTGCTAAAAGCTGGCTGTCCAGGATTATGTAAAAGGGCTGTCTCTGTGTAGAACTGTCAGGAATGTATTTTTAAAAAATAATCAGGACAAATCAAAATAGTGTGATTTTCTGCAATCATAACTTGCATACTGTGCTCCAGGAGACCACCTGAATAGTCTTGTCAGCTAATCAACAGTTCATCTTAGAAAAGCAAGGCCAATCCTTTGATTAATTTTATAGCTGTAGATGTTTTGTGTCTCTTGGTTACAGATGCTGTGTTCTGTAAGTGCACAATACCTTCTGCAAGAAGTGTATGCATTTTGTTTGGTGTTTGTCTACAAAGTTCTGTGGAGAAATATGCATGTATGAATTGTAACCACTGAGTTTCTTGCAAGACTCCATTGCTGTTTTAAAAGGGTATGTCCCACTGTCTAGCATTAGCTGTTCTGGTCACTGGCTGACTCTGGGAAGGGTTGGCTTGCTTAATCTGCCTAAATTCAATTCCACCGCCACAGTAATGCAGACATTGGTTTAGTAATAAAGTGAGCTGTGCATTTGTGTAAGAGCTATTAAGAACTGCCGGCACCCCCAGTTCAGGTTGGGAAAAGCATCATGGATTGTCATAAATCACACTTCTACATTTGGCACTGTTGGGCTTAGGACCGCTCATGGTGGTTGCTACGCCAGTGATTGTAGGTGGTATTGTGCAGAGGTGGTATTGTGAATGATGTGAAGCTTTCGGTGATGAGGGTAGGGCTTAAATCTACTGTATGTATACACCATATTTATGTTAGTGAGTTTTCCCTTTTTATGCCTCAGTCAACCCAGTCAACCTAATCTACTGCACTGGAACATCTTCAGTAATAGAATGTTACATCTGGGCTTTTCTGGTTAGAAAAAAAGATATGTATTCAGAAATTGCCTGAATTTGGTATTTGGCTAAATACAATGCTTGTACTGTGTATCAGCTGAAGGTTCTCTAATAATCTGTCATTTTAAATCATGTCCCAGATTTTGTGCTTTTTTTCTCAGATAGGACAGAATGAACAGAACGTGGGGGGGGGGGGTTGTTTGTTTGTTTTTGTTTTTTTAGTACTGTTCTGGTTCATGATGAAGCTCTGAGGCAGATTTGCACAGAAGGGTTTAATTACTGCATGGAAAATACTCAAATACAGCATTTTATCTGATGTTTTCTGTGCTGTTGTTCTTTTCTTTCCATATCAAGATTATGTTAGAAAAGTCTTATGTGAAACATAAAGCATATAAGCTATTTAAAGATATCGATACGAAGTTTTCAGCTTAGACAAGAATATTGAGGGAGCTTTGAGTTGACCTTGTGGTCACCATTGCAATCATCAATACTGAAAAATAACTCAGATACATGATTTGGTGCATTTCAAGTAACTGGAGAGAATTTTATGTTGTCCAACGGGTAGAGCAAAAGAACAGTAGGATGAAATTAAGAAAAATATAAATTAGTTGGATATGATGAAAAACATTTAATGAGTCATTTTCATTAGATGGTGGAATGATCTAATTAAGTTGAGAGCATTATTATTTGAGTACTACACTAGAATAGAGGAAGTACTTAAGAAAGTACTATAGGGACCTATTCTTCCTTTGAAAGGGAGAGGAGCTGCTGATGTGCTAAATTAGAAGGTTCATAGGAGAACAAAGTTTTACATTTTTCCATCTATTTTCCAGAGATTTGTAGAAAGATTTGCTCTTTGTGAGCCTTTTACTATTTAAAGACTTTTCCAATTAACGTATAATTACATTTCCATTTGGAAATCTTTTGGTGAGAGACCCATTTCAAGTTCTTCATACCAAGAGAACCTAGATTTGAAATGCAGTCTGGTTTGAAATGCAGTCTGCTTTTAAAGAAGCTGTCTGACTTTGAGCTTGTTGATTGAATACATGAGAACTGAAGAAACATTTCTCCTTCACCCCAGAATGTATTCACTGCACCAATGTGATAAATCTTATAGGAGAGTTACATGGAAGTGGTTAACAGCTACCAGAAATACTTCATAAATACTTACCTGTTGTTATCTCTATACAAACTATTGGAGGAGGCACAGATCAAATGAGAGTTGAAGGGAAGATGAATATGTATTTTATGATTCCCAGAGGAGTCTCACATGATTTGTAACTCGTTGTTTTGAAATACTGTAGTTGCAGAGTGTTTTCCAAAGAGTTGTCCCCCCACCTGAGATGTAGCTCTAGATCTAGGCGAAGCGGAATGGCTGGAAGTCTTAACTGTCCTGCACTTGGCTGCCTAGAGCTAAGTAACGTGGTCAGCTGTACGCGCAGGATGAGCAAGTACGTTCTTGGTTTGCTTCCAGCCGTTCTTTCTGAGTCTGTTTTGAAACTGCACACAGTCAAACATCAATACATAGTTAATCCAAAGTACTAGGCTAACAAATAAGAATTACAAAAATATGCCAGTTTTAAAATCAGTCACTATAATTAACAAAGTCCAGCTTAGCAGCTTTGAGGGTGGTTTCTCATCTGATACTAGAGACATTATTAAGCTGCTTTGAAATCTTGGCATTGATTATCTTCTAAAAATATTCTATTCATGTGTAATATCTCTGTAACACATTATGTTATAGAACTAGCCAGTGTTTTTCCTAATAGCATATTTCATAAATCAGAATGTTCAAACGTTGACTGATCATTGGTATGTTAAAGTCCTAAAGAATGTGCGATATGCAATATTATATTTTTTTCTAGTTAAAAAAAAAATCTTACAAAGTATTTTTAAATAAAAATAAAGATGTAAAGTCTCAATGGGCAGCAATAGCATTCTTATATATTATTCTCTTTTTTCAGGATCATATGGATTTACATCTTTCTGAAACTGTTCTTCCTCTAAGTGTCTTATTAGCTACATTGATACTAATACTAGAGGACTATGCATATAAAGAAATCACAGTGACTTCCCTAAATACCCTGAGTAAAAACAAGCCCTCTTCCCAAACAGCAAACAGTATCTCAATAGCCAAGTAACCAGGGGTTTCAGAAGAACTCATTATCAAATGTATACAATGAGGATTTTTGAACATCTGGACAAATAAGTTCATGAAAAATTTTGTAGGGATATCTGGAGAAAAGAAATCTATTACAAGTTGTAACTACTATCTTGCATGGTGCTGCGAAGGAAAAAATCCTAGGAGCAACAGGAAAGCCTAAAATACAGCAATAAATTCTTAACTTCCACATTGCTAGCTTGTTTATTTGTGGGTTGCCTGACCAGGAAATTAGCATATATGGACTGAAAAGTGAATTCTGCTCTAGCCAGCAGAACTGAAGGTCTGCTTACAATCTGCTTGAAATGTGACACAAACCATTGTCACACTTTGACAGTTTTAAAAACATCTGTTATAAATCAACAGATAAGGCAGGGCTGGACTGCTTTTGATATGTTTAACAAAAAAGAAATGTCAACTTGCAGATATTAGCAGGACTTAAAATTAGCTTAGCTTCATCTGTAAGATGTCTAGAGGGTCATAATGGGAAAGCGCTCATTGGTGTAAAGAGCTGAAATGGTTTTTTAGGGCCAAATGCAAGTTGGCAGATCAAGAAATATCTTAAATTTTTCCAGCTACAGTACAACTTTTTTTCCTGATGTAAATAGGACAGAGGGAAGAGCTGAGCTGCAATATGATCAATTCATGTTTGGTTTGTATCCCATGTCTCTGGGCCAAATAAGTTTGGTTGTTTGGGTTTTGAAAAAGTTTGCAGTTTGAAGCCTGCAGAACTCTGGCTGAGTCTCTGCTTCATAGGAAACAAGGAGCTCTGATGCACACATCCAGAGCCGCTGTTTTTCTGGTTGAGAGGTTGTCTCCTGCCTTTTCATATGAAGGCTCAGCTAAGGATTTTTGAATAATGAATGAATGACCCAGCAGATCAACTGAATAATCTGCAGATCATCATTTTCTTCAGGTTAAGTTTGCTGCAAGCTTCTCAGATAGTTCTGGCTTGAATTGTTTTCCAGAGCATACTGCAAGATTTTGCTATTCACTGAACCCTTCCTAAAGATGTGAATTAAATGCAAAGTGTTGATTTTTTTTTTCCAGTGTAACCAGAGCAATCATTCTGTTTTACTTTTGTTATCGTGTCTGTCAGATTTTAGAAACCCAAAGACATGAAGATGTTGCATTTTAAAAAGACATGAGCTAGGTTCCTCAGGACATTTTTTTTCCCCTGTAGGGACAGAGGGGAGAAAAGCAGAGTGTGAAAGCTTAAGAGTGCTAAAAGTTGCACAGGTTATTTGTGCTAAAAATATTAGTTGAAGGAACTTTGTTTATGAAATCACAATATCCTACATCCAAGACAGGGCAGGCTAAGGTGAAAAAGCTAACTTTAAAATGATGTAAAGGTTCTACTGCTTTTGTGTTGCATTTAATACAGAAACTTTGTCTTATCTCTGTCAAACTGACAAGAAAAGAATTGGAACAACTCAGAAATTAAAGTTAAGGTTCTGGAAATCTAATTAAATACTGAAAAGCTCCATAGAACTTGTTAATTCAGCTGTTGAATATGTATGTGATACCCAACAAATGCTTTCTGGTAGAAAAGCTGATGCTGTTTGTTTTAGGAAGGAAAACGTTAGACATTCTGTTCCTGAGATGGAAGATGTTTACGCACCAAAAGCAGCATTTTCTCCAATTGTTCCAGTAAGAATTGAAGCAAATCACTTTTTCATCTCAGGTACTTTTTGAACTTTGAAAATGTTTTATGATTCCCTATTATGTACTAGAAGATGGTTATCAGATATGAAGGCTTGTATTTATGTTCATATTCTTGTTTTCCCCATGTTCAGAGAAAAAAATCCTTATGTTCCATTATGTGATTTTTATCAAACACAAACTATGTTATGTCCACTCCTTAAATTCCAAATTACTTTGTTTTTCTTTGTTTGTCCAGATAAGCTTTAAAAGAAAATAATTCTCACAGTTTAATTCAGCCAATGTCAATGATTGATTCATATACCAGATTATTTTACTTGTTGCTTGCATAATAAAAGCTAGATTAGGCAAACTGTTTGTCATAAAATATATTTGACTATCATTCAGAATTTACAATTTCCAAGGTCCAAAGTAAGATGCAATAGTAGGTACTCCATTTTATACTGGAAGCATTTTAGTTTCACTGTGCTTTGACTTCAGTGATTCAATTTGCAGAGATGAACAATTCTCTGGAGGTAATATAGCTTGTCATTATTTAATAATTATTTAAAATGTGCTTTGTTACCCTTGTGTAAGAATCTGGGCCACAAGAATATTGTGGTTGTCCTCCAGTTCTTCAGGGCACTGACAAAGCACCCGATTATCTGGTAACATCAAATGATCTGGTATTTCAAACTATTGTAATTTAATAGCCAACATTTTTTATACTGTTACTTCTAAATAGAAGGGGGGTTTTTTGTTTTGTTTTGTTTTAACTGTAAAAGCCTTCTGGCACTGAATTGCATCCATTTCTTGACTGAAACATATCTGCTGTATGCTAACATCAT
Source organism: Apteryx mantelli (assembly GCF_036417845.1). Classification (NCBI taxonomy): domain Eukaryota; kingdom Metazoa; phylum Chordata; class Aves; order Apterygiformes; family Apterygidae; genus Apteryx; species Apteryx mantelli. Next base: position 40,452,599 of record NC_089984.1, read on the forward strand.
TATCCAGGAATGATTTCTAGAAGAGGAAGTGAGGAATAATTAAATCATTCCTAACTGAAGGAAATGCTTCGCAGAAGAACTATGCAACTTCCAATTTGGCCAAGATGCTGTGGTTTCATATTCTATTTCTGGGAAGGGCAGAGGGGGAAGCGGGTTATTTTTGGAGTTAGGCATAGCCAGGTTCTGGCGTGGTTCTCCTCTGACTCGAGATGCGAGTGCGCTGAGACATCCTCGATCAGAAGGGAGCACGGTCCCTGCCGCGCTCAGCTCCTCGGGACCTGTTCTGCTTTAAGCGCTTGTGAGCATTAGACTCGTCCCACTGGCTGTAAGCGTTGCTCGGCTTCCTTTGACGCTTGCTGAGATCCTGAAGTGCAGTATTTCACCTGCGCGTGAGGAGGGCTCTGCCCCACTCTGAGGCAGTGACTTCGCCACCCTGCAAGGAGGGCAGGTGCCTGCGGCCCTGGCTTTGCTGGCACCGGGCAAAGGCGCAAAGGCCTCGGCCCCTCTTGGGCTCTGAATTTAGGTGCGCCTTCCTCCCGCTCGTTAACCGTGGTGCAGGTAACGGCCTTGGCCGTGGTGCCTTCCATCTACACGTAACTACGCGCAACACCCCCCCAAGCTTCTGGGCATGCAGTAGAGTGCAGAAAAAAGGGTGTTGGGTGTCAGAGTCAAAACCCGAGAGGCGCGGGAGCGCTCAGCGGGAGAGCCTGGGACGGGCCTGCCGGGCCCCGGCAGCGCCCGGCAAAGGAGGCATCCCCGGGCCGGTGCGCGGTGCGCCTGGCGCTGGGCACGGCCCTCCTGCGGCTCCAGCGCTCAGGTTTTCATGGTCTTCCATCTGCAAACCTCATTCTTGCAAGACGTAAGACAAAAAAAAAAAGCTATTTTTATGCAGGAATGTTTGCAAATACATTAGCGATGTGTAATTGAATTACTAACTGGAAAAAATATAATTAGAGTGCTGGAAGAATGGCTTTTCAGTGCTCCACAACTTTTGTCTTTCAAGGAATCAAACTGCTAAAACAAGTTATGCGTTCAAGAAATCCATTTAGAATTAATAACATATGTCCTACTTTTACAGCTTTGCCTTTAAAAGTTACATTATAATAATGAAGTGTAAATAGCGAACTTCAGTGATTTGCAAAAGATACCAGCCTTGTGTCTTTTCTGAACTGGTTGATTTATGTGCTGTTTGCTGTTTTTGAGAACACAAAACAATTAATTTATGTGTGAAAAGAACAGTGAATTAATCCTAGAGAGCCCTGGAGCCTTTAAAGACCTGAATCATATGTTGAGCTCGTTTAAAACTTGCATAAGAAATTAATGTAGAATAAAGCCCTTTAATTTGAAAAGTGCATCTATAGTAGGTGTCCCTAGGATATCTTCTGGATCATTATTCAGAAAGGTTAAGGAGGACTTTATTTTTTTCTTTCTTTCTTTTTTTTATATTCAGTATGTATTTTCCAGTTACAGCTCAACATGGTGCATTTCAAGTTATAAAGAGACAGAGATTTTAAAAAGAAATGGGGAGCTTTTTATTCACCTTCCACTTAATTTCCTTGCTGCCTTGCCAGTCCCAGCTTAATGAATGTAATTGCTACCTTTGATGAAAATACTATTATCAAGATCACACATTACATTGGAAAACAGTTTTTCTTTAAACACAGCTACTGCAGTCTCTAATTATGCATGTAACAAGTGGCTCCTGAACAAAAGAGCATGTTGTCTACAATTGCTAGGAATTGGAGCAAGGCAAATTTGAACAAAGGACAGATTAGATTTGCTCCATGCTCCACAAAGCCCATTCCCCTGATTAATTTCCTGCAAAAACTAAAACAATTCTCTCTTAAAAGAAACTAACCCTCATCCCCAGAATGATCCATATGCCATTTGTGTCAATCTATATGATGATAATGGCTACAGATTTAAATTATTAACTATTAGATGTAGTAAAATAGGAAAGCTCTTTTATAAACTTACCTTTTCATATGTAAATAAGCAGTACAAGGACTTAAGGAACAAGGAACAAAAACCTGACTTTCTGTGAAAATCAGGAGCAAGAAAGCACCCAGTAACTGAAAGTCTGAATTGTTCACGTATAATCCAATTATTTTGTCAGTTTACTCTGCACTATGTGTTCTGCACGGGCACTGCAGCAGCAATATCATGTCTCCTAATGTTGTGCTGGTTTTCCAAGAACAACATGTTTGAAGACTGCTTCCTCTGAAAGTGACTTCACTTAATACTTAAAACACAAATGGTTTTGTCAATGGGATCTACTGAGTCAAAATCAGAATTTGAAATATGTTTAGCTGTTATTCCATGGAACAGCCATCAGACACCAAAAAAATTTTGAATTGGTACTTGGCCACTGATAAAATCCTGACAATATTGTCTGAATTGTTTTTGGTATTACTAATACAAGGAATTAATTATAGTAATTAGAACATGGGGGGGGGGTTGTTATTTGTATGCTTATAACATCCAGGGTCCCTTGCTGTGGCCCACTGTGCAGGATGCATAAAAAATCCAGTTACCTGGGCAAAAGCAAAAAAACAAAACAAAAAAAGCTTACTTCATAGTATTTACAAGTTAGATTAAGATTGGATGTGGACAGATTTAAACCCTTGCCTACGTTATCTTTAAGTAAAATTGGTGAGCAGAAACAGTAGAGTGGTAGAGACTGCCCCTAGTCCTGCATGATCTCTTGCTGCAGCAAATAATCTGACTGTACTCGCAAGAACAAAGCGTAGTCACAGAAGAACTGGTCCTGCAGCTGGTAAGGAATAGTGGTGCCTCCTCTACCAGGCAGGATCCAAAGCCCCCTTTACTTGTAATAGGCCCTTACACAGGCCTTGGTTCAGTTAGTTTGGTCTTGAGCTTTTTGGAGGTGGGGGGCTTGAATGGTGTCCGCTCGGTCACCATAAAGCTCTGACTGAGTGGGCCATGCACAGCAGCACGTGTGAAGTCCTCCAGGGCCAAAGTCTTGTCAGTAAAGCAGCAGCGAAGTCTGTTCATGGACCATCTCTGTGCTCAGGCAGTGCTAAACCTTTGCGCTGTCAGAAGCCTATCAAAGAGATGAGAACATTGAGACTTCTGCATAGTTTTAAAATAAATAATGAACTACATTTTAGTAGGGTTGGTTTGTACTCTTGGCACTTAAATTTATTTTATATATATCTATTTTTGAGTAAGACTGCTGAGAAATCTCCAAGCTTCATGACTGTTGTCTGCACTCCCAGTCCTTTTACACAAAGGATTACTTCTCTCCTCCTGATCTGCGATGTATTTTAATGAACTGTTTATGCATGTTGGCTCTACTTCCCACACTATCCTGTAATGTCTAGTTTAGATCTCTCCTAGGGCGAATAACTCTGGTCTATAATGCTGTGCTTGAGGAATAGGTGATATTTCCTGTACTGGGAGGACCACATTATTTAGTGTAAGTTAACACACGACTGTAAGATGCAGCACAAGATAAATGATTCTAAAATTAATGATGTGCAGTGGCCAGTAATAGGTTTCTGATTGTGAAGCTCTTTCACAAGAGTTAAAATGAAAATGGCAGGGAGGGATAGGAAAAGAGATATCAATTCTGTTTTTCAAATGGATATTCATTGTGACCAGTTTTTGTAAGGATCCAAGTAAAGCTGCATCCACAGGTCGTCTTCCTTCTTGGGACTCATCCTGTAAGGTCCTGCGGCCTCTGGTTCTCATTCAGATCTCTAGGGGTTAAAGACCATGTAGAAACTTCGAGGAGCAAGTTGTATACGCTTTCAGCCAGGGCGGGTTCCCCCAGTGCTGGGGCATTCGACACTGCTGGAGCTGCACCGGGGTAAACTTGCATACGAAACAGGCTACCTGCTGCAGCCTGCACCGTTTCTCATACTTCTTTCTGTGGCAATGGCAATTTGGCCACTTGGCATGACAGATCTGCTCTGATGAAGCATTTCTAGCTATTGATGGTGAATGATCATGAGAAAACCAAACATTGAGCTTCCAGTGAAATACCCCATCTCTTACTTGGTTGCTTTTTCCCCTTCTTCAAACCACGGCAAAAATATCAGATCAAATCTCCTGCTTTATCTATCAGTTTCATAGATTTATGGATTTCAATGGATCTTTTACATTCTGTTTTTTAATGAACATCACAAACAGGAGCTACAATTAAACTGGCAAACAGGGTTAAAAAGAAATACAACTAATTAGAGGAGAATCATAAAGGAGTTTTAAATCCAGGCAAAACAGAGGTAAAAGTTAGAAACCTTACCCAAACTGCTGTATTTACTGAGCTTCTTAAAAATCATAGGAAATTTGGGATTCTGCATGTTTCAGAATTTTCTGTTGGTTTGAGAAGGCGGAGGGGAGAGCAAGACATTTTGCTGTGGCTTTGGGTGCTGTTTTAAGTGGAGAATATTTTTCCCTGGGACATAGGTCCTCCACAGTTCTAATCTGCCAGATACACATCTCCCCCAACTGCTGGCCACTGTGATAGTGTCTAACACCAGTGGCACAGCGAGGAGCCTCAGCTGCTCTTGTGCCTTCTGTTCTTACAGCTGCGTTTTGTGAGGGAGCCCAGCCAGGTCCCTCTGCAGTAGAGCAGTTGTGCACCTCTGTGGCTTCCCGCTGCCACTTGTTAGCCCCTCTGGTCTGTCGCAAAAACCTGTGGCCCACGTCCCTTCCCTTCCACTGGCCCACCAAGCCTCGTCTTTAGGGGGACACAAAGTCTCTCTCTCACCTGGAGGATAAGGAATAACGGATGAGTTGTCTCCTAGCACTGCTGGGTGTTGCACTGGCCAGTGTTGGGGCTTGCTCTGCTCTCTTGGGCCACTTTGCAACGCGCCTTGGTGTTGTGGAGGCCACTGGGCAGCTGGCAAAGTCACCATGCTGTCCACTGGTAAAGTAAATCCTATGGGAGCGGTGTGATGTGAACCTGCTGGGCAGAAACCTGCTGTTTGATAGGACCCAAGCAACTAGGTAGCAGGGAAGATTATCAGCCAGGCAGTGTTTATCTTACCGAGAAGTTTAGTTACGAAGTTCTGCTGCAGCTCCTGAATCCAGGTGGCTGAACTCACCCTGATAGTTTCCCTGATAATTGCCAGCCGGATTCCTAAGCATACTCCTCAGTCAGGCTTTTTATACGTGAGTATTGACTTGCTTCTCCACCACCATCCGTTTGATTAATTCAGATTACAAGGCAGCTGTTGAGGGACCTGTATTTTTATAATAAGTGATCACATCAAAATAATGTTAACACCATTGGCTTTTTAGCTCTTGAACTATTGGGAAAGGAATTCTGTGGGCTAATATTGGTCATTTCCATATATTTAAGAATCAGCTCTTTAATAGCATATTGTTCTGAAACTATATTATTTAGCAGCTATTTAGCATCATAAGAGTTATGACACTGTGTTCTTTTTAGCAGCCTGTAATGTGTTCCAGAATACTTATGTCTGTATACTGGAAATTAATTAAAATAGTCTGTGTAGTATAAAGCATAGCACAATTTCCAAGTTCTAGGACTTTTTTAACTTTAATAGGGAGCTGTTTCTTTTGGAGTAGAAAAAGAGTAGAAAGAAACTTTCCCCTAGTCTATGTGCACTTGTGTACCAACATCAGGTATAGATCAGAGCAGGACATAACTGTACTGTAACTGCAGATCCTGCTGCTTCCAACCCCCCAGAACACTGGGAGCTCCTGGTTTTCACCCTGCCCGCGTTCAGCTGCCGCAACAGGACAGTTCATGTGTGCCCGTGTTAGTAGCTTCACAGAAGTTAAGAGAACAGTTTATAAGTCTGTATGCTTAGGAAATGAAACTTTTAACTTTTTAAAAATACCAGCTAAACATCAATCATGTTGTTGGCCAAGGTAAAAGAATTAAAATAATTTCAGATGATTTTATAAAACCTGCAGGAGTCCAAGTCCTGCAGCCTGTCTTTTCAAAAGAGAGTTAGGCCATGCAGGGCCTGTGTCTCGCTGAATGCTGCGGGACCAGGGCTGCCACGCGCTGATGTCCCTTCAACACGCAGCAAACGGCAAAGAGATCCTCTCCAAGAAGGAGGGATCGTAACGGGCAGGTTGCATTCAGTGCCAGCGCTGAGAGGGCAGAGGTATGTGTATTAGTAACCTACGGCATCTTTCCGCACCGTAGGGTCCAGGGTCTTTGCATTCTCATTATGTCAGTGCAGAGATCAGGGAGACAACCCCGTTGTATCTGCCATTTATGCCTTCTCTGTCACTAAAGGTCCTTTGTTTTCAGACTATTACTGTTCTCCACAACTTGCTTTACTTGCAGTTGCTTCAAAATCTTCAAAATGTACCCTGCGGATTAAAAAAGAAAAAAAAGCCTCATCATTTTCCATGTGGATAGAACTAATCAAGGTGTAATTATGACACCAAATGAAATTACTTAGAACATCATAAAAACCTTGTTCATCTGAGTGTCAGTATCATTAAGAAACTGAATAAAAGAACATTTAAGTCTTTGCTGTGGAAATGAAAATTCCCTCTTTCCAAACGCTTTTTCTTCAGTCTTTCAGATATGACGGCTCTGCTGCTGATGAGATGTTGCAGAGCTTGCACTGGTGAGAAGGAAACCTAAGGACAGCTCCATATTCTTTAGTCTTCTGGCTACAGATGAGAGTGCCAAAAAGGAGCAGCATTATAATCGCTGGTTATAGAAGCTGGAGAACAAAAGCAGTATCTTTTTAAAATCCAGAGCTACTTGAGTTTTAGTTCCTCATCTTTCCCAAAATAAGTGTCAAGATGAAAGTAACCTCATGTATTTGGGGAAAGGTATCTGTGTATTTTTCTGAAGAAGTGCTAGGCTGTGAGGTTTTTTTATCTTTTAGAAATTAATCCGTCGTTCCCTGCAGTGGGTGTTAGGCTCTTGCTTTGCTGTAGCGTTTAATGCAGCCACTGCGAAAAGGCAGGCAGGAGAGAAGACGTGGCACTCTAAGAGCATGAATATTTAGCTCTTCATCATGCCATCTCTGCTTAAGTCTCCAAACAGCCAATTTAAGAAGATTAGCGCAAGTACTAGCGTTACCACTTCCAAGTTAAAATGACGTCTTAATAATATAGCGACCCCCATATTCATAAGTATTCTTCCAAGCATATTGATGTGGCACCTAATAATGCAGTTTTTAGCATAGACATTGTTTGGGATAAACATTAATTCACAGACACCCTCACAGCTCCTAACATAGTAATTGTACAGGGATTTAGGAGAGAGGTCTCCAAAAGCATGCTGCATATGTTGATTGCTGCAGAGGAGCTCAGGCTTGGTATTGGTCAGCATCAGTGATTTGGTACAGGCGGATCAAAGCAGGAACCTTCGGACTCAGGTCTCAGGGTCTGCACGGGATGCCGTGAGGAGTGAAAAGCAAGCAGCCCGATCCTCTGGGCGATCTCCTGTTTCTGCACAAAGTGCTGCTCAGTCCAAAGGTGGCACTGAAGCCTCACACTGCACTGGTACCAATGATAGCAGGGTGTTTGTGATGACCCCAAACTGGGATCTAAATATTATATAGCTGGTGGCAGGTAGAAGAGGAGCTTCAGGATGTCCCTTGGAGGGAGAGGGATGTGCAAGAGTGGATGGAAGAGGGCTGGGAAGAGTAGTCTTTCAGTACAGAAGTGACAGGGAGGAGGTGTCTGATGAGCTTGTAGCAGGCTCAGTCTCCTCCTCCTTTCTTGGTTAAACTTAAATTCTTACACTGAGGAGGGGGCAGATCTTGCATTAGATGTTAATTAGTTGTATTTCACTCAATACAGATGCAAAAGGAAAAGAATAGTTGGTGCAAGAGGCTGTTCAGCTACAGAAATAACTTGTCTCTGGCTGATTCATGAAGCTGAGAACGGGTCAGCTCAGTACACCTTCACTTACATGCATTGATCGTTTATTTCACGCTCTTCCCCAAACTAGATGTATGATACAGAAAGAAGGAAAAAGGAGTTCAGGTTTAAGCTCTTATCACTAAAGTGAGTCTCCCTCTACATTAAAAAACTATCCAGACATTGTAACAGGAATGGGTTCAGTTCTTATGTCATAAATTTGTGTGTGTAGAAAAAAGACTTATTGGCGAATTTAGCAGTATTTTTCGTTGAACTGGCAGTTGCTAACCATTACACCAGTATTTATTTGATTCTTAAAGAGCACAAAAGCATGGACTACAAATAAAGAAGATGGAGTAATAGCTTTTGACTGGACCACTAGCTTTAAACTTGAAATGAAGTGTCCAGTTTTGAGTTACTGTGTCCAAATGCCATTTGTACAGTTTGAAAAGTGGGGGCATTTTTCCAGCTTGTCACTGTTAGCTGTAGTTCATTCCAGTGAATGATATCACTGAAGGAGCAGTTGTTCTGCTATAAGTACTTCACTCATGACTGGAATGTATTAAATGTATTAATCTGTGCCTCAGAGTGTAATTTAGGGAAGCCCTACATTTGACACATTCTTGTACATCCTTATTTTATTGCCTTATCCTGCAGGTAACAATGTCTCAAAAGCAAAGAGACTGGATGAAGTTAAAATTACATGTCACAAAATATTATATGCACTTTTGTTGCTCATTTTGCTGTCAGAATTACAGATTTTCAACAACATTAGTTTAAATATGTTTATGACGTGATTTACACCTCTGATGTCAAAATAAAATCCAAGGCAGGAATCCAAGGGTCCTAATGATGCAGGAGATTAAACGAAGCCCTGAGGGGAATGTCCCCGTCCTTGCAGCCACATCTTTAATGACAAAACTCTGCCACAAACAGCACCTAGGCCAGCCAAGGATAAAAAGCGAGGGCTGAGTTATCCTGGAGAGTATTTGTCAAACCTGTTTTAGGTCAGCAGAATAAAAATGTATTTTTCAAGCAAGGTTAGACCTTATGTCAACTAAGTGAACCCATAAAGCATTTATAGCCACCTCATGACTATTATGTATCGTAAATTTGCAATAGACTAAATCCATAAGTGCATAATTTTGAGGTACTGCGAGATACTCTTACCGCTTTATATTTTCAATGTAACAATCATCTGTATTGCTGTTGGCAATTAAAGAAGGGCATTATGAGTAGTAATAAATGTAATTTTCTGAACTGGATTGTGAGTTAGCACCTGCGAAAAGAAATCTCTCTGTTGCGGTCCAAAGCGGGTGTAGGCATCCCCAAACTGGTTGTTGCAGGCAGATGCATAGGCCCGTGCGACGCTGTAGTCGTCAGTCTTAGATTCCTGACAATTAGGGCAGTTTACTTCAAGCAGTCAGATCGAAAGGTGCAATGCTAGTGACCAGGTGCTGAAAATGGACTTAGCTCTCATTGTGTTATGTGGAATGCATTTAGCCACCGGAGAATCCCTTATTTATATTTAATCAGAATTTCGTTGGAACAGCTGAAACCCATGATAGCCAGGTTTGTCCCAGATTATGCCAGCGCTGCACTACAAGCCAACAATATTTACTATAAATACATTGGGCTTCTTTTCTTTTATTGACTTCCATGTCTTCCCTTGTATACATTTCAAAATAAATATCCAGAGCTACCCACAGATTTTCCTACAGGGCCGAAGAGTCTTTGCTATGGAGCGAGGCAATTCATAAACGCAGAAAACTGCCCCGGTCCACCTGCAGGCATCGTTAGCTAGCAATGATGGGGATGATAGAAGAGCTGGGAACAGTGACTGAACTCCGACCTTATCGATCGAGCCTCCTCCACCCAGCTGAGTTGCTGCGGCCCAGTCAGCTGAAAAGGAATTTAAAGGGCAGTCGTCTTCACTGTTAAACCCTCCTGTCATTAATAACGTTTTCATCCATGACAGTGATAAACACGCGGTACTTGAGGAGAGTTTATTAAGGTCAGTCTATAAATAAAAATTAAAATTTAAAAAAATGGGTTTACACAGATGAACAGATGGATGAATAAAGTGATTGGTAAAACAATAAATATGAAAATAGACAGATGGATGAAGTATCTGGCAGTGATCCTCTAAAAGCCCAATGCCTCAAATACTGGCAACATCATACCAGACCCTTCTTTCCCCTCTGATAAAAAACAGATTTAATGAAGCTGCTTCAGAACTTATAGGTTTCATGGATCTATGGCCTGACTAATATTTTGTCATTTAATGCCTATTCTCCAGCCTGATAAAAAGGATTGCAGCCATTTCTCTATGTCAGGTATATAACTGAGTGCTACTAAAATTTAAATGTCTCATCTGTCCTTGGATTTAAATACAGATGGCCTTAAACCTCTGAGTTTGTCTTAATGCATGATGGTATACAATACCTTGGCTGGCTTCTTTTATCTCTAGTGGAATTCAGGCCAGCAGCAAGCAAACATACCTCTTAACTTCCAAAATCTGAATAGCATTCAGAAAAATAAACCCAAGAAACCCCAACAACCTTTCAGTCCACATTGTCTGGGGAATGTTAACAGACCTGTACGTTCGCTTTATAAAACTCAAGTCCACTCGATCCAAAATTTCCCTGAGAATCCTTTAATGGCTTGCTGTCATGCAAGCTAAGTTATAAATCATAGCATCAATGGTGATTTTTTAGAAGTGACTAGAAGCAAGCAAAGGAGAAGTTCATTGAAATTTCTTGTAATTTCCAAAGTCGGGTTCTGCGCTGGCTCTGCAGGTAACTGAGTCTGAGCAGAAAGGGCAGAGTCATTTAGGGAAACTTGTGCAATCATTAAGGGTAAACACTTGACTCAGATTCAAGACCGTTGGCTTTAAGTCTGCAACATCTAAAAGAACCTTCTTAATTGTCGCCTCTGGTTAAATATTTCAAACCCATTACCCAGATCATTGTAATTATTGATCCTTTATTATGCCTTCATTCCTTGATGGTCACGCAACGACATTAGCTTGCATTAAGCAGGGAATAGTCACGTGTGGCATTGTTTGCTGCAAATGAAGATTTTGCATGCTGAATCTGAGAGTGGTGCAGGACCCTTCGAGCCGGAGCGTGCCATCAATTTCCATCGAAAGCGGTTGCTTAAGTGAAATGGATGAGAAGAGAGGGTGTCCGACGCCTCGCAGAAACTGCCAGCCTCCTTGCCTGATTTGGTCCTTAGGAAGCAATTCAGTCTAATAACGCAGAAGTGATGGAGCACATAACTACTGTTAGTTAAATCCAGGTTTAACTGGAATAAACCAAGAGTATTGCAGGTCCCTAATGAGCAATCAGAAAGGAGGTTAGGACTGTGCAGAGCAGCTGTATTACTTACAGCTAAGCAGCAGTAGGGCGATAATGGTTTTCAGCCAGTTGTCAAGTGGTTTACACCAGCGAAGGCCTAGTGACATCTTGGAAAGGAAGCAGAGATCCTTCTGTCACCTGTCCCAGTCCAGCCCGGGGCAGAGCTGGCCGTAAGCCGTGATGGCGACGCCGGTGCCTGCGCGCGGGGACGGCCGGCGCACGGCCCCGTCGGCTTGGAGCCAAGGTGCCCTGGCAGCACGGTGGATTTTCAAAAGGGGAGAGGGCACCGGCTGTCTGTCGGCTTTTCCCGGTGAAGGGCAGGGGCCTGGTTCCTGCGTGGCATGACGGTATGGTTGCACAAGGCTTTGCCTGGAAAGGCCTTCTAAAAGGCCTGCTGAAAGGTCAGCCTTTCCGTAGTGTTTTGAGCTCATTCTATTCAATTCATTGACCAGAAGTATCAAAAGTGATTCCAGATTATTTTTAATGATAGCAGAATGGCAAACTCGTAAACATGTATGCTCGGGGAGGATCATCAGTACTATTTTTTGTTCAAGGCACTTCTGAGTGATTTCCGAGAGTTTCATGAACTACAACGAAATTGTGAAGAAACAAAGTAGTCTCATGTGACACAGGCAAGCAGAATCACGCTGAAAACTGTGAGCAGTCTCAGGGAAAGGTCTTGTGAGCGGCCGGCAGCTGAGCTGGGGTCAGTGTAAGCAACCTGGTGGAAACCTGCAAAGCAGCATCAGTGTTGGTTTGTGCCCTCTGCCGGGAGAGGAAAGGAGGTGAATTAATCAGAATTCGCAATAGAGGATTGAAGCCTCTCACCAAAGTATTGACAAGGTGACACAGCGCTTGGGGAGGGGATCGTTCCAGGCAGTGGCTTTGCAGAGAAAGGATGCTTTGGGGGCCTTCTCCTGCTGCTTGTCCCCCGTAAGACTCCTGGGATACTTTAGGAAGACTCCTCCAAAATTGTGACTTCACGTGAGGACTTTCAGAAGACCTGCTGGGTGCTGCCGCCGGCGTGGTGAACCTAGCACCCGGATGGGTGACGAGGAGCAAGCTGCGGAAGGGCACAGTGTCAGGGCTCCAGGGCTTTTGCTTTCTGTTTGCCGGTGAGCACAATACGCACGGTTTCATGTACCAGGACTGTTACCTCGCTGTGCCAGTATACAGAAACACCCTTTCTTGAATTTTTGCCTTCCTCGCTTGTCGCTTAGTCTCAAGGTCCCCTGCGCAGACAGGATTCAAGGCAGAAGCTGTGAGTGTGACCTTTTACGCCTAACGGCTGTGTTGTCATGACGTGAGCTGGGTCTTGCTCGGCCTCTGAAGACAGGGGACAAGGAACGTGGGTCCCCGCAGCACCTTCTACCCTATTTCCCTGGTAATTCTGGTCCTCTGCGGTCTGCTCCCGCACCCTCCCCTCCCTCCGTCTCTCCTCGTATCCGTCTGAAAACGACTGCTAATTGCATTCAGTGACTGCTCGCCTGTGAGCGAGGCAGGGACGTCACGCTGTTACCGGAGCGTTCTTGGCGAAAGGAGGAATTCACAGATGTGCCCTCCTGAAGTTTCTTGTGTGGCCCCGTGATTGCACGAAATTCTCTGTCCTTTAGTTCATATTCAGGCAAACCTCCTCCTGCAGAAAAGGGACTATTAGGCTCATCAGCCATTAATCTCTTTCACAAATCTGCAAAACTCAAATAGCAGTAACTGGCTTTTCAGCGAGGGGTAAGAGAAATAAAGCCATTCGCAGAATGCTCTGAAATTGCAAAGTAACCTCTCCCTAGAAGTAGGGCAGGCAAGGAGAGGAAGAGAGATATTAAGAAAGTTTATTTGTTTGCTAATACAAATATTTGAAATTATTTTGCCTCCCTTGAAATCCCAAGTCTTTCTAATTAGTGTATGATTTTTTTTTAGCACAGATAGAAGGTACAATGCAGGAAAAAAAGAAGGGGGGAAGAAGTCACTGACGCAGCACAAGGAGCAAATTCACTCATCAAGATTTGTGTTTAAATTATTTGAAAATATACTGCATCTGTTTAATGTTTAAAGCAAAAGAAAGTGGAAAAGTAACTGAGCATGAGATAGCTTTCAATAAATAATCATGGAGTAAATAGGTAAATACGCATGGGAGCACTGCAAATGCACAAGTAGTTTTG